>NC_137462.1:190443563-191807724 GCF_964235325.1 Thermobia domestica
TTCGTGTTACAAACAAAAGTTACTGAACCGTTTTTGTAGCTTAATTGAAGATTTTTCAAATGGCACGTTGAAACATTACATTATCATATTGGTAATGCAGATATCATCATTAGGCGGGTCGACACGCCGGCCATTTTGATGACGTCACCACGGATTTTCATGAGCTCTGATCAAGTATCTCCGGCTTGTTTTCTATTCTTTGATATCCATATAAGCACTGTGCAAAATATCATACTGGTGTCCGATAGTGAAACACTTTTTGCTAGCTCCACTGACTATAAGCTGGTATCACAATTAAGTAAACCGATCTGCAAGATAAAATGACATTGTGATATGTACCAATTCATTGGTTCAAGAATCGCCGATTGCATGACTTACAACCAGCTTACCATTTACTTGTACCATCACTTTTAAATTGAAAGTATACATGTCGGACACTGGGGCGGGCTGGCCCACTAGGCAATCCCCGGATGGGCAACACTGTTCGATCAGCAAACATGATAAACACGAAAGTATCTACTTCAATGTAACCTTAATTATGATTGTGGGCCTACTCTGTAGCTAAGTCGAGTAGGCCGAAGTTTGCTAGTTCGCCCCTGGTAAGACATTATGCATAACACGCAATAATGATATTATTATTATTATTATTATTATTATTATTATTATTATTATTATTATTATTACTATTATTATTATTATCATTATTATTATTAATAATAAGAACTTTATTTTAAGTGCTGTGAACAGCTTATAGGCAAAAATACAGCACTATGTTAAAACAGACCAGAAAATGTATAGTATAGAATGACTATTAGAGCAGGTTAAGGTCTTTGTCAGAGGGTTAATATATAAAAATTGTAAGGTTCAAACTGATATATAAAACAAAAAATTAAAAATAACAGTCAATTTCATAATATGCTATTAAAAGAATTATGCAAATTAAAGTCTCATTTAACTACCATTTAAAAGAATGAAACAACCGTACTTCCAATTGCACATCCAACATGCAAAAATCTTGGTCACTTATTGTCATACGTATTTTAACATAAAAGACTGGTTCTTTGAATAAAAGATTATAATATAAAATACACTGAAAATACAGAATAACAATAAAATAAATATTGGCAGCTAGAACCCTTGTCATAAAGTTAAGACAGTTTAATTTTTGTAAAAAATGTTCTAATATTTCTCTTAACGTATGTTCATTTTAAATTGTAATACATTGTGACCCTTCCTAGTATTTCACATTTTGAATTTAATGCAACCAACGTCGATCGATTCCTAATACTATAAATCGGCACCCTTATTCCTATATTTTCTAAGCAATATTCGCTACTATATTTGTTATCCAACACCATTTGAATAAAAAAATTATCAATAACTTTCCTTCTTTCTGATAGGGCTTGAAGTCCCCAAAATGTTAACCAATATCCATATTCATGTGCATAATAATCCTTTTTCATTTTATAACATAGTAGCCTTATAAAACATTTCTGTACAATTTCGATTTTGTTGACAAGTGTGTTGGATAGACTGTTCCTGACAACTGAACCAATTCCAACTTGGATCTAACAAGTGTCTCATATAGGTACACATAAGAACTACCATTTATAATATCAAACCATTGATAAAATATAAAACCTATTGTTTTTCTTGTTGATTGTACTATTTTATTAATGTGATTACCAATTTTAATTGCTGTCATACAAAAATACTGAGATCTTTAATTTGTTCAACTTTGTCTATTGTTACTCCATTAGTTTTGTATTTGCTAACAAAATATTGAGTTTTATTAGTGAATGTCATATGTTTAGTTTTCTCGGAGTTAATCATTGATAAATTATTTTCACACCAACGATTTACCGTATCTAAATCTTTCTGCAGCAGATAATTATTATACTCGTTATTGACAACTCTAAAAGCTTTATGTCATCTGCGTATAATAATATTTTTGAGCATTTGATTTTTCCTGGTAAATCATTGATAAATAGAGAAAAAGGAAGTGGCTCCAGAGGAGATCCTTCAGGTATTTCCTTTCCTATTTGACCTTGACTAGATGTTGCATTCCCTATCTTTGCTTTAAAACGTATATTTGATAAATAACTTTCAAACCAACTAATATATGATAGTAATAGGTCAATGTTTGATAACTTATTAAATAGTAATTTGTGATCAATTCAATCAAAAGCATTTGACATATCGATGTATATAACATCTATCTGTAAATTACTTTTTAGCGCAAAGTATGTAAAATCAGTAAAATGTATAAGATTTGTTGCAATTGATCTACTTTTATAGAAACCATGTTGCGTATCACTTAAGATATTCTTCACATTGAAATATAAATGTGTGTGCACAATTAATTTAAAATCTTAGAGAAAGCACTTACTAAACTAATATGTCTATATTGTTTAATGTCATCATGATTACCAGATTTGTATATTGGTACTACATATGACTGCTTCCATTTTGATGGGAATATTCCAGTCTTTAACGATGCATTATATATGTATACTAAATTTGACGCTACTTCATTACTAGAAGTTTTAATGACATAATATGGAATGTTATCAGGTCCAGGTATAGTACTTCTCTTAATTTTACTAATTGTTTCAATTACATATTTTTGCGTAATAGATGGAATATAAATCGACATATAATTACCATTATATTCTGTTCGTTCCATAACCTTACCATTTTTATTTTGGTTGGAGTCAAAATTAAAAGAAATATAAAACAGAACTTGAAAACATTCTGCTCTGTCAGTAATTTGTAACAATGATGTATCATTATACTTCATCTGTTCTGGTATTTGTTTGTTATATGATGTTTTGAATGATCTCCAGAAGTACAGACTGTCAAATACTGTTGTCCGAAGATAAGAAATAAACTTTTCTAGCCTCTAGATATTTCTATTCGACCACCTTTCTTAAATCGGAGTACCTCTGATACCAAATTTTAATATTTGATTGTTTGGCCTTTACAAAATATTGTTTTTTTCTTGTTTATCAATGATTTAAGGTCTCTAGTCTTCTACGGGCCTTATATGTTATATTATTACTATTATACAGCTTTTTCGGTACATGAGAATCAAAACCTTCATTTATTTTGTCATACAAGGTTTCAGACATTTTATCGACATTGTTGCTAGGATCGTTAATTTATTTTATATTCTTTATTCCGTAATAAACCTGTAAGAAATCAGCTTTCTTTACGTCATAATTGCTCGTCTGTTTTGTATTCTTTTTAAAAGTTATTATTTTTTATAATATTCCATGAGTATACAAATGGTGGGTGAAAACGATCAATTTTTGTAACTGGTTCAACATTAAAATTTATTGCACTATTTTCTATATTCGTAAGCAACAGGTCTTACTCTATCCTTATTCATGACATCGTATGACTTATTTATCTGATTCAGTTGAAGAAGGTTGCTTATTTCTATTACTTTTTCTGTTTTCTTCTTAACATAAAAATGCTAGCGTTACAGTCCCAGTTTCCCAGTCGATTCCTCCAGCGTTAAAATCACCTAATATTATAAAATTACCGTTTGTTGTCAGCAAGTAAGAACTCAACCAGTCGCAATAGTCTGTAAAATTCTTTAATGGTAAAGTAGGTAGAGAATAGTGCAAACAGAGAGAAAGTGGTTTACGGTCAGGGATTAAAATTTTTAGTACTATTACATGTAACCTATCGTCACGAACTTGTATCATTGAGTATCGAATATTTATTGTTTATTAAAACCATATATCCACCTCCCCTACATTTTTTCTAATGCCAGGGTCCTATCTCTCCTAATGATATTGTACTTGTTAGATAATTGTACAAAATGTACATTTAGTTTCCTTTAGCCATGTTTCTGTGATACAATAGATATCATATTCTTCACAACTTACTTCGTCCGTGAAAGACCGTTCTTTTGTATTAATACCATTTACATTTTGATAGAATAAGTGCAAGGTACTCATATTTTGGTTTAAGCTATTAAGAAAGACAAATTTATTTACCTGATTTTTCTTCCTTTTCGTTCAATTCAGTTTCAGGTTCTTTCACAACTATTTCAGTTTTTAGACGACCCATAAATCTAGTAATCAATACACCATCTGGCCATACATTTGCATTACATACAGTAGCAAATTCATTTTCTTGTACACTTACATAAAATGAAGAGTAACTATTATGTTTGGTCTTTAAATTTACGCACTTTCCAACTTCAATATTTACACTATCTTTCACGAACTCACTAACACCCTTACAAGAAACAGTTGTAATGATAATAATAGTAAATAATAATAATAATAATAATAATAATAATAATAATAATAATAATAATAATAATAATAATAATAATAATAATAATAATAATAATAATAAACAAATTCATATCGTGACACATACAATATACTTCTTTCTTGTTTTAAAAAAAAAGCCGTCAGCTAGTAATAATTAAACGCTTTCTCTTTCCTCAAAGCTAACCCAACTGCCTTATAATTCTAAAATTACTTGTTCTCTTGTCAAATGTGAAAATATGGACGCGAAACGAGATTTTATATACGAAAAAAAACTGAAGAGAAACGGAGAAAAACTTTGAAACTTAATTCAGTGCGGGTAATTACTTTCGTTGATGAAAATAGCAAAGTTTGTCCTTTGTGCTTACAGCAGCTCCTTGTCTTTTTGTCTCTATGACATTATGTCCTTCCTTTCAGGGTTGCCAACATTAAATATTTCCCGCCAAATGTAGTCGTTTCTGGGTTTATATCATTTAACTTTCTAGTTTCATTGCTCTAATGAAATCTGGTATAAGTCAAATGTATCATTATTCATTTATTAAAGTGAACTGATCACTTCATCTGAATTGATCACCACAAAAAATTCATGCATCGTGAATCGTATGGGTATTTTCCACCAGTGGCTCAGTAATACCCAATGGTATCAGACATTCGGTTTCTGATCACGGGGTACAACCCATTGGAGTCGTGTCGCTCTGAACATGATGGAAATCTTATTTTCTCGAGATTCTTTCAGTTCTCCCACATCCTCGTTCCATTGATTCTTTCATAATCATCCGTTTTCATTAACCATTTCCGTCTCTTCCAGCGTACAGTGCATATTTATAGGAAGTAAACTAAGAAATTTTCTTTCCATATTATATATGATTTATAGCAGAATATCATTTTTTCTAATGCGACAAGTGATCGAATTTCGAAATCTTAGCCTGACTTATATAGATTTAGAATAAAATTGGGTATTGTATGCCTAAAATACTGTAAATGCAGAACTTCAGTAGCAATGTTTTATTTTTACCAAGGAAAAGGGCAGGGAACTAGCATTTTGTATATAAAATCACCAGCCAAAACCACTTTGGCCAATCGCAACTTTCTGAACAAAGTCGTTGGACTATCGAAAGATGTACAGCAGTATCATTTGCCAGACGATGACAATGGTCTCACTCTATCAGTCAGTATGATGCTTGTGTGTAAAATGGCGTAAGTTGGTGATATATCAGAGTTTGATTGGGTCCAAATTGTGGTGGCCAGACGTTTGAGAACGAGTATCTCGGAAACAGCGCGACTTTTCGGATAATCGCGAGCTGCCATGATTAGTGTCTTCCAAAGGTGGAAAAGGACAGTAAAGCCAACACAAAACTACAAGACATGGAGAGGCTACACCTCATTAAAATTGTCAGACATCGTGGAGTGTCGACGTTGCTACAACAGGATAGAACATACAAACTGTGACACAATTTACAGTGGACAGTAAAATCAGCACAAAATGACAAGAAATCGCGCGGTCGCACCTCATTAATAGTGCCGGAAGTCGTAGATCATCGACTTGGTACAACAGGGTAGGACGCAAACTGCGGCATAATTTATAACAGATTTTAACAGAATTTTAAAAGTGGACAAAGCACAGTTATGTATGAGCTCACAGTTCACCGAACACTATTATGTATGGGCTGCCACAGGCAAGAGCCACACGTGCACAATATTTACCGCACGGCATCAAGGATCACGACTGGAATAGGAAAGCAGACTAATGACTCAATGTTGCATGGTAAGAAGAATCACGATACTGTCTTCATTACAACAATGGACGGGTCGTCTTCGAGAGGAACAGCTGCTCAAGACATTCAAAATAGGATTACGAGAGGCCGATGAGGGTCAACTATCATTTAAGGAATCTTCACATGGTCATCCATGGACCCCGTTGTTGCACCATGATGACTCCTATCTATAGTCATGGCATTTCTGGTCACGTAATCCCATTCATGAGGGCCACATTTCAAGCTGGTAATTGCGTCTTTCAGCAGCATAACGCTCCTTGTTACAAGGCCAACGTTGTGGTGCAGTGATTCGGGGACACAATGATGAATTTTAATTGCTGAAATAGACTCCAAACTGACCCACTCTTAACCCATATGAACACCTTTTGGATGTCATTGAGCATCAGATAACAGCTCGCCGTTACTCTCCCCCGAGAAATTTATAGGGTTTGAGTGATTTGTGTTTGCAAATGTTATGCACCACGTCCTCAGATACCTACCAAGGCCCCATTCTTCCATTGCTGCGCTCAGGGAGTCAGAAAATGTGGGTATGAAGGATATTAGGTAGGTGGGTATAATTAATGTTTTGGCTGATCAATTGCTAAGATATTTTTAAATAGTGTTTCCCTGAACATCACATACAAGGCTCAACAGCGGGAAACTGTAGGCTAACTTACTGCTAACATTGAGCCTATTATGGAATTGGTCACTTTACCGAGCATGTGCCAACCAACTTAATAGACAATCCCTACAAATAAATACATAAAATGGAGAGTGGAATTACGAGGTCGCAACTATTGGATAAATAATGATAAAGTTCTGGTTAGGCATAATATAATCTAAAATACACATGACCTATGTATCCTCACCTTTAAAGTAGCAATTAGCAATTCTCAATCATGTTGATCATTAATCTAGATATTACCCATCAACAGAGCTGCATGAATGTTGATTAACGATAGAAAAAATTAGCATCGAATGAAAAATTCGAATAGTCAAGAACTTATGTACGAATGAAGAGACAAGAGGTAAAATAGATGGGAAGAACAGAGAAGGAAAGCGTAAATGACGGAAACTTGATAGTTGATAGTTAGTTGGTTGACTTTCACCAATACTGTTCGACATCTACCAGAAGTAATAGTGAAGAACTGGATACAAAGTGTACATAGTCTACAGTATTTCGGTAAAAAGTAGTATTGATTGTATACGATGCGATTTTTGTAGGAAAATATTAAGTGAAAATTATCAGTGTTTGAAAATTAGAAAAGGAAGCAACGAAAAACATCAGGTAAAAATAAATGTTAAAAGGAAAGGTGAAAAATTGTAAGATTCAAGCAACTAATAAAGTTGGTTTCTATACCTATGTAATGTTATAAATGCAGAATTAAAACATGGAAGAAAAAACAACATGAATTGGAATAACAAAAGAAACCTGTAGGAAAGAAAGCATTCGTTGTAACTCCTGAAAGAAAAAAAGTTACGAGAAACATTTTTAAATGTTTCACGTGAAGCATTGAAATGTAAAGGTAGAGAAAGAAACATCTTATGAAAGACATTTTCTTTTTTGTCACTTTCTAAACTATATATTAAGTTGGCTCTTATACTATTATTGTGACTGAAGTACTAGGCTAGCAAGAAACTTTGCTAAACCCTCGGATTGAAGTTCCGTTAAAGACAATCGAGTTCTGTGTGACATCATTTCTATTCATTTCTTTATCATACTCGTAGTAATATATAAGACATCTATACAAAGAGTCGAGAGGGTTTGTGTTCCTTCTGTCTATCGTACGTAGTATAATGGTAACCAAGAAAGTTCTTTCGCTTTTTCACTCCCCACCTTCGAACATCGATATGTCACCTCAGAAGTACCTCGAAGATCAACAATAGTTCCTATCAGCATCGACGACACGGATTGCATCTCGGTAGAACTTGATGGGTGTGAAGCGAAGAAGGTATCAAGTGCACTTTGTACCTCTACTAGAGATTTGAACTGGCGTTCTCTAAGGTGATTGTCCAAGGAATGGAACAGGTGATAATCGGACGATGCAATGTCCGGGGAGTATGGAGGATGCAATAGTGTTTCCCATACAAGGATTAGAATGGTGTTCCAGGTCAACCTAACCACGTGGGGTTCATCATTGTCCTGTAACAGAAGGACTCCTTTGCCATTCAGAAGAGCTGGCTCCAGAATTTTGAGTTTATCATGAACACGGCTCAATTGCGGACAGCACACAGTTGTATTGATGCTATGACCAACTGGTAGAACTTTCTGATGCACGATGAGGCGAGAAGTCCACCAAACACACAGGAGGACTTCCTTTTGGAACCAGTTCATGCAATGTTGACCAATGATGACGGTGCCGTGGAGCTTCGTACAGGATCCACTTCTCATCACGTATCAACACCCTGCGCAGAAATATCTCCTTCCTCAGAAAAAACAGAAAAGAAACACAGGTGTCTGCTCGTGTTTGTCTTCTGGCCTGGAGTCAAATCATGTGGGACCCATCGACCCCACTTAGTGCTTCTCCAGTTGATGGAGGTGCTGCCGAATGGTTTATAAACTTACACTGAATTATATCCCAGTTCGTCACATGTCTGACCACTGTTCGCCTCAATTGTTGCCTGAAGATCGTCATTGTATACATCTGTTGGTCTTTTAGCACGTGATGCGTCTTTGAGTGTTTCGTCACCGTTCTTAAACTTGTTAAGCCATCGTTGCACTGTCCGTGTAGTCACGGCACTCTTACCAAAGGCCTGGTATTTCTTCCGCCCAGCTGCAGCGGCGTTTGACCCCAATTTAAACATCATGCGCGCCCTTATGACGCTCTGTGGAGGTCCTATGTTCACTGTCCTTACACAATTTCGCGGTTAACTGAACTGCTACAACCAGGTAGTATGTTTGATATATCCACACCAACAACTGACCTTTGCCTTATCTCCATTCGTACTCAACTCACGGTGTGAGGACCAATTGAACCCTGACCTCCACAAAAAGCGACAGAACTTTCTTGGTTACCTATATAACATGGAAACTGCCAATACATTCTTTCTGAAAAATCCATTCAGTATGTTTATGTCTTCTGCCCTGGTTTCAATATGGCAGTTTTACTTTTCATTTTCTAGATAAATTAACTATACTTGATAAAGTTTAGGAATTGGCAACGCTGCTTCTTCCTCACTCTCTATTCGAAAATGTGTGTGTGTGTGTAAGTAAAGAAGAAATAATGCATTAGGCGTGATTGAAATCTTACAGGGTGACACACAATGTGCTTAGAAAAAAATATAATCAAAAGATGGTATTACAATAATTAGTCCACGTTTTGGTTCACCTACTACGGAAGAAAGGTTTCTCAATTCTCTTGCTGCAAGAAAAACTACAAGAAAGGTTGTGACAGATTGAACAAGGAGAGATAAATCATAATATCATCTAGACTATGATTTTCTTGAAAAATGGTATTAAAATGCAATTACTGTGTCTATCCTTTGTAAAGTGAGATTTTGTTAATCGCATTTCCATGTAATCAATTTCGTCAGCAAAATGAATTCAGTTAAGTTTTGTGTCAGACTAACAAATTTGTTTTGCTTTTCACTATTATTCTAATGAATAATTTATTCATGCTTGGTATTTTTTTTAGCACATGCATGTAGATAGTAATATAAATTTTTAAAGAACAACTGTGTATATAATTTGTTAGTAGCCTTTATATATATACTTTGTTTAATTACAATATTAGTTAATTGTAATATACTAACTTAATAGTAATTTAACTATAATCCATAATCGTTTATTCATTTTTATTTGTATATTTTCGTTGCCAACGAAACTTTCTAAATTTAGGCTAAGTGTAACTTATGTCTTTTTGTAGAAACATTGTTTTGGACACTCAACACCACTTCACCATGACAAAAGCGAAACAGTTTTGCAAAATACACTTGAGTTAAATCTAGCGTGTAACATGTTTATCTGAGAGAACTTTTAAATATTACATCCATATTGTACAATATTTATTGTGAAAACAGGATTGAAATATGAATATTTATGAACAATCGGATTATGAGCAGTTAACTTACTGATTGTGTGTTGTTGTGCATAGGCCTATGCAGTGGATGTTACTAATGTAGATTTATATATGACAATATCACAAACACTCTAATGGTTATTAGTTTCCATTTTTAACTTGAAATTTTCAACGAACTTAAAAAGTTCGTTAGTGAATTCTCTTACCTTTTTGTGTGTGTGTGTGTGTTATTTGCGAAGTTTCCAATTTTGAGCCCTCTATTCGATACAGTATCAAAAACTATGTCAAAGAAGTTAAGAATTTTTTCGTGTCACTCTTATCATTCCGAGATACTGGTCAAAAAAGTTCCGATTTCTCGAGATTTAAGTAGCCGTATCTTGGGAGCAATACATAGATCATATTGGTGTTGGTCAATACCTAAGAAGATGATGAATATTTTGGTACCAAATGGTAATCGGTGGTCACTGGCCACCTGGCCACCGTTCCCCACATAACGGCCAAGCCATATCTCGGGAACTGTAAGTCATAGAGAGATGGTATTTTGTGAATTTTTCAATTTTGATGACAAGAATTGTTTGATGAATGTAGTAATAAAGTGCATAGAAAAATTGATTCGGTCATTGCAGAAGGGACACATGTAACATTTTGGTCGAAATTGTGGCAACACTACTATATAGATAGGCCCATTATTTGCCACAAAGAGATGTCAGGTATTGCCTTCTGAAGACAGTTATTTTGAATATCGAAAAAGGCGAACGCAGTTTGTAACACATACAACTACTGAAGGAAACCCTTATGTTGAAAACGCTGTAGACAGTCATTTGTTACGCTTTTTTCCGTTAAATGCTTCTTTGTGATTAGATGCCTAGTACGACACAGTACGTTGTAATAGTTATATCATTCGTTTGTTATGGATGTTGGCTCTCTGTTGAATGTGTTCATCTTGTGTTGTGATTAGTAGGGCTGACTTTGCCATGTCTGGTAGTAGCGACGATGAATTTCCGCAGACCAAGAAACGAAAAGAAATTCGGCATACTGAGAAGTACCAGAGAAATGTCATGAAATAATCTAAAGTTAAAGGACAACCACATACATCATATTCTGACAAGTAGGCCTATATCCCAGCTGTAAGAACAGGTGATGATTGCCGGTGTAGATTAAAGTGGTTTTCAAAAATTACCGAAAGTGAGTGATGCAGTGTACTGGCATATTTCCTTTCATTAGAAACCAAAGATTCCCAGGATATCTATCTCTAAAGTCGAATATTCCTAGTTTTATTATCGATTGCAGCAGTGGTCGAGAACTTATGAAGATGTACAGCAGTGCATGAATGACGACAGTAAGGATGGAGCGGAATAAAGAAAAAGACTGATATCCAAAATAATGTTATTATTTTCAAATTATGAATCAAACGAGTTTTGTTTATTTTATTCGTTGTGTATTTCGAGTATGTTCTGAGTTTCTTCACGTAGCTTTATTAGTATGTTTTCTACTGTAAATTGCATGAGTAATGAACCCATGTAAAATAAAAACCTCAGCGGTTATTATTAATAATAACCTACACTATTGCTAATCTTACAATAATTTAGATTGGTCATTGAATTAGAGAGTGATCTTTAAAGACGTTTCTACTTTAAAGATTTATTAGGATACTTTCTTCCAAACCTCAACTAAATTGCCTTAGATTACGTAGGTTAGTCTTTGTTTATTTCTCAAAGCAATTTGCGCCACAGTTCGTACTCTCCGTAGCTCATATAATATTCGTAATAATAGGTTGTTGCTTCATTCTCAGTTCAGTCAGTGCAGAAAGGGCACATATGTAAAATTTCAAGCTTGTCTACTGGAAAAATAATCAACGATCGGGAATTATTGTTTCGCACAAAATAATAGCGTACTTTCACTATTAAACCACGTGACATCCCATTTCGGTAACAGCGCACACATACGAACTAAACAATTTTTTGCCCTTTTCTCGACAACATGATTTTGTAACATGTGCCCTTTCTGCAATGACCGATTCAATTGATATAAAATTTGTAGAAGTTAATACTAAAAATTAATTATTTTCCAGTTCGTTCTGGCAAAGCTCTTGGAGCATTCTCAACTGGTTTATTTAACTATCATCGTTTCCTTTTAAGTATGGGCCTGTTATAGAATATATGTTGATTTCTATTTGCATGTTAGTTGTCCACAGAGAAGAGATTCCATGATCTGAGTAGCCAGGTTCAAATCACCATTTCTGGTTGTACTATAATAAATTATTTGTACTATAATTGATTCCTTATTTTCTTTATTCGTAACTTCGACTTTAACATAAAAGAACGTATAGTCTATAACATAGTTTCTCGAAGTTTCCGGTAACTGTAAAACTCATAGCAACAATTCCATCATTGCACAAGATGATGACAAATGCAATATCAACAAATACCACTAATTTGTTTTCTTTATGTTCTACATAATATCACTCATAGATTGAGTGATTGACTGAGAGTTTAGAGACATTTCAGCACAGACACTATATGAGGCTTGGTGCGGAAAAAACTTGAGACCCGAACCAGATGATAATTGAACTCGGATCTCCCGTTCTGATGGTGCATAAGATAACCATAAAACCACGAGGGAGTTCATGTTACATAGTAAAGAGTAAATATTAAGCAACACTTTACATATCTATCTATCTGTATATATATATATATATATATATATATATATATATATATATATATATATATATATATATATATATATATATATATGCAAGCTAAAATTAACAATCCTTTCAACTCCACACTCTTGGTTAATCATTTCAAATATGTTTTCTCAAGTCTATTTTTTACTAGTTCTTACCCCGATCCTTCGAAGCGCTGTAAACTTAAAGCTAAAATAATAATTAAAAGCTCTAATTTTTAACATTAAACAAATTTATTTGATTTTGCCTATCACATCAAACTCATGGTTCCTTTTTTCTTTGAAAACCAGTATGCTGCTTTTCAATAAACAGGCGATAGCACAGATAGCGATATATATTAGTGAAACTTCTATTGTTATTATTATTATCAACGGACTGAGATGTTTGCCATTTATTAATAGGATTCATCTTTGAAAGTGTGTCAATAAATACGTTCTGAACTTAGTTTTCTCTTTTCATGGAATTATTATTTTCACCGATATGCAGTGCAAATTGTACATTGTTATGCGTGTCTTTAATAAAATATTTTTTTTTATTCTCACTTTGGATTTGTACATAGACCGTAGATACACAAAGGTTGGTAGTAATCTGTATATCTAAAAATGATTGTAAACATGTCCTCCTAGATCGCTAGAAGGATTTTGATGAATTTTGGGCCCTGATTTGATGTTCACACAGTTTAGATTTTCTTAATGTTACTTTAATTAAAATGTATTTCCGAAGAGGAAAACGAGGGCTCAAAAAGTATAGATAAAATTCCCCATTGGTACATAAATTATAAATTCTTCATTTAAATTAATAGTCCTTTGTCCCAATTCTTTTGAAAATTTCTGTTTTACAGGAGGCAATGGGATATTCAAGATATATATATATATATATATATATATATATATATATATATATATATATATATATATATATATATATATATATATATATGTATGAATGTAAAGATGTTTGACCGTGAACCTATTCCAAACTGCTAGATCGATTTTGATGATTTTTGGTACGTGACTGAACTATAGCTATCTTGGGTTTCTGTCATGTTACTTTCATTAAAATGCGGGAGTTCAAGTCTAAGGAGTGAGCGAGAGTTCAGGTTTACGTAAAAAAAAAATGAGTATCCCACGAAATTTGTTTTATACATTCTTCATTTAAAATAAGCGAAACTTTGTCCCAGCATTTTCAAAAGTTTCCATGCAGAAAAGGTACTAATAGGATATCTTTATTAAGTGTTATAGTATACAGTTACGTGAACGTTCTTTATTCATTACAACAGCAAATATTGTTAAAAACTTCGCTTTCAACATTTGACATAAGTTGGAAAATTGTCTTATTTAATCTCAAACTTGTACAACATTCAACATTCTTGTAATAAAATTGTTGTTAAAACCAACTCGGTGTTCAAAGAAAATCGTTAATTTAGAAATATTTTGGCTTAAGAAACCGTTAGATACTACTGGGTTTTCGGAAACTGGTTATACTTGATTATGCACAACATTTCTATGGTTTCGAATGTTAATTTCTGTCGCTTGGAGTTCAGGAGATCCTTAAACATTGCTCGACATCAATGGAAACCAGTGGTGCGTATCTTTTAAGCACACGGACAGGAAGTTCAGTTGACGTTGCAAAGGTTTCTAAGTCCGGATTGTTTCGCAAATACAGTTCAAATTTGTCCCTAGCAAATCCGCCAAGATTGTGTCTAAATTTATGGAATATTATGTGTAAACTAGATTGAAAATAAAACATATTGTTCTGTCCAAATTTTAAAGAAATAGAAAAAAGGGACAATAAAGGTGCTAAAGGTTGAACAATAAAGGTACTAAAGGCCAAAAGAAGTAACAAAGAAAAAGAACGAAATTTTACTAATTTAGCAAAAAGATGCAATATTCACGAAAAAGGTGCAACAAAGTGCGTTCATTTCAGTTCGTTTCATGTCCGGAAATACATGTTTTGAACTTTGGTTGTTTAACAACTACATTTTTAGAAAAGGTGTTGCACCTTAAAATCCGCTCTTTAGTTATCAATATTCACTGATGGTTATAAAAAAAAATAGCATCTATCTAATATGGTTGGAATCTGAAGTGACATACTCAGAGAGTTAACTGCTGACAGATATAGTATCTCGAAACCACATACAGTTTCTCTTGAGAAAATGCACACGCGTTGAGTATTAGCAGGCTCAGGATAATTGTATCACCCAATGTATTGCCTCTGGAACTGCCATGTAATGTAATTAGTCTAAACACAATTAACATTTACTGAATTTCAAGAACGCACACGTACTTCTATTACTTTATTTAAGAGATGTAAGTTGTACTCCGAGTTGGGATAAAAGTATTGTTGGTAATTATAATGTTATTCTTGTTATAATTTAGTACTATTTTAGTGCTCCTGTTATAACTGAAAGGTAACATTTAGAGTGTGTAGCAGCGTTTTATTTAAACAGTATCACAAAGTAGTTTGCTGCATTAGTGCCATAGATGTGCGTTGCCAATGGAAATAGGGTAGCAATATGAATTGCCTCCATACAATTTTGTTTGTTTCTGAATGTCCTCTTTTCCGATATAATATTAAATATGTTATGCGGATTTAAGTATGTGAAAAAAATAATTATAGCAGTGTTATACGAATGTATTCATTAAACTACCTTTGTGCTGCGATATTAAATGTTACTACAAGAGAAAGGAAATTATATAATCCCTAAAGACGACACATAAATCCCTACTTCAGTACTCTACTGGTGGTATTGTAATAATGCCCTGCTAGTAAGACTTTAAAGCACCTCCTTAAAATATATGTACATTAAGTATGATTTGCTTAAATGACTTTGTTTATCGATCAAATATATTTCTTCTTTTTGTACTTTTAATTATTTCTTTTAAATTTTTCTATATATTTTGAATATTTAAGGTGCTTATGTACAGTAAGTATGATCTGCATAAATGACTATTCAGCACATATTGTTACATGAGATGATATTTCCAATTACTGTACTACCATCTCGCTAACTTGTTTTGGGATTAACATTCAGAATAAAATCTTTCATGTTTTGGTAACTGAGAAAGTTTACATTATGTGCTCAAAGTCCAAAGTCGATGCTGTTTTCATGCTGTACAGAAAGAACAACGAGACTCTATGTCTTCCCTGGCTCATGTTGGAAACAAATACGGATTTTATCAGCTTCATTTTACTGAAGAACCGCTTACATGATGAAAGGTATAGACAGTATAATGAAAATTTGAAGTGCAGTAGACAAACTCTTATAGGTTTGAAAAACAAAACATGTATTTCAGGACGCCTTATGGGCAAAAGTTTACCTGCTTTTCAGTTTCCTGTGCGCATCATAATGATGCCCTTAAAATACGAGTAGTATAATTCCACACGATTGTAGTAATTGGTTTACAATGACGCGGAATCAATACAACATGCTTTCAGTCTATTTTCAGTTTCATCTTATTGCTGTTGGAACAATGTCGGCAGTGGAACAGAGGAGTGCGAATCTATCATTAGGTCTCGTATTTGTGAAAATGGTCACACATCTGGTGTCCCATTTCATCTAGAATTTCTTTGATAGAGTGTTTTGTTTCGGCTTTTGCAGTCAAAAGTTCATCACTTACTTCTCCTGTAGGCATGCATGCATCTTCTACATCGTGCTGACATTACTTTTTTTTTTTCATTTTTACGACAACTTTTCAGATGATCATGGCGCCGAAAGGAAGTATAGTTACACCCAGGTTGCTCTATACATTTTTGTCTTATCTTGGCATCAGGAATCACCTTCCAAAAGTTGTAGGTGTTGTTTTGAAACACCTTGTATATCGTTTCTCAAACTTTCTATTTAACAGTTAACTTTTTAAAAAAAGAAACTTGATAATAGATTGATATCACATTATCAGTTAATAACATGTGTATACATTCTTCACTCCTATGTTTGTCCGTTGCTCCACTTAAATTCTACACTCACTTAAATTCTAGACTGCGGTATGATATTTCATCCTAAAATTGTACAAACTGGATCGGAATGTTCTTTATGCAGTTTTCATTATGAATAAGTATTATGAAGGCTTTTATATATTCCTTCTCGCCTTGTGGATGGCTTTTAGACTACTACTATAATTTTACTGTATGCATGATTACATATCACAGTACTTTCTTAACATTCCGTAATTAGCACTAGTATAGTTTGTGAAATACTGTTCTCAGGAATAAATGCGAATACACTGCTACTGAAGCATCCTTAAACTTTCACTGGTATATTTAATGAATTAATAATCAATATAAGCATTAGCAGAAATAGTCTATGCGTAAAGCATAATACGTTCCTATATATATTTCACTAAGATCCAAGCAATTTACAAGTTTATTATTCCATCTTGAAATTCATCACAAGAGGGTTGTGGTTGTTTAAATTGGAGCCAACACTCGTCAGCTAATTCAAGTTCACTTGAATAATAACTCAAAAACTGATACAGGGTGACAGATCGACTCACGAAATGTTCAAGAACTGTCTAAACATTATATTCACGGATGGTCTAACTAAATGTTTTAGAACTGCATTAACACAATCTGAATAACGAACTACTCAAAATAGTCTTAACACTGAACAAGTAACTAATAGGGAACTCTCTCCACCATGAATCACCGAGTTAAATCTACATTGCGTCGATACTGAATCAACTGAATATTGACCGAAACTGACTATGGACCAAACTAACTGATACTGAACTCATCTCTTGAGAGTTTGTGAGTTTGTGAATTCTCTGGAGATTAGATACCCGGGCTATACGGATACCCTCTTCAAAGGGGTCTCTACCCTTTCTTTATTTCAAGAGTAACGGTTTCTTCCTGGGAAATGTATTACTATTTCCAATTACCATGACTTTACTTATTAATATTTAGTTAATAATTGTCACTTCTTTCTAATAGTTGTACAATAAACTACAAACTTCTAAGATTCATCTGACACCTTACTCTCTTCAGTAATTTTCTGGTTTAGTCACTAAATCATAATATTAAAGTATGTTATTTATTTATTTTCACTGCCGTGAGACAACAGGCTAGATAGTACCTGCCCGTGCAAGACTTCCTTCTAGCTGAGAAAATGATTTTAAAAAATCATGAAAACAATGTCACGCGGTTCCTGTGTTTCAACTTGTGCTTGGTTAAAACATTTCCTCTTATTACAAGAAAATAAACTCGGTTACATTTATACAATGCTTATATACAAATAGGTACACATAGTTCATTAGACATTTCATTGAGTGAAGTAACACTGTCCCGAAATTATGAAAATAATGGATTTCCTGGTGTTTAGTGGCCACACTGAGAAAAAAAATGTGGGTGACGTACTTAAAAAGGTAGATTACATGCGTAATTCCTGTAGTTTTTGGACTTGTAGGATAACTGAAAACGCATGTTTTATAATACTTTCCGTATAAGTGTTCCATCTATTCGTATTTTACGTATGAAACTATATAGGCGGTCAGGATCTCATATGCAAATGGACGTATATAACATATAGCTGAGGAATGTACCATAAGTATATGCATGTGATAGAGAAAACTGTTAGACCTCAGACATCCTACAACGGCATGATGTAACATCTAAGGGCAGTGCGTATGTAGGATATGGATAACATGTGCTCCATAATGATTTCTGTAGTAAGCAAGAGGATTCCGTATATTTGTATATAAATACACTGCTGTCCGGAGAACGGATTTTTCTCACAGTCAGTGTATTCTTCTGCCATCCAAGACAGGTTTGCGAAGCTCTACCCACAAATACCAGAAGCATGTTTTCGTTTCTTTTAATATAGAAACAACTAAAAGACAAGATTTAAAAGCAATAACGAGCGAAGGAAAAGGAAAGAGACAAAAAACACTGTTCGCGGTACTTTCCGAAAACATGAGTATTTTATTTAGTCTAATTATTAATATTAATTACCTTATACCAGAGATGGAGTGGGTCAGTAGGTCGGTGGGTCAGTGGGTCAAGTGGGTCAAGTTTTCTGAGTGGGTCAGTGGATCGTGGGTCAACAGCATGTGACCCACTGTGACCCACCACCCACCGTGACCCACTGCGACCCACCACACACCATGACCCACTGTGACCCACCACCCACCATGACCCACTGTGACCCACCACCCACCGTGACTCACTGTGACCCACCACCCACTATGACCCACTGTGACCCACCACCCACCATGACCCACTGCGACCCACCGACTCAGTATGATCTACCGACTCTCTCTGCTCACTGCATTGTAGACAGTATCTTCTGAAGACTGGTAAATTTGTCTCCCTTTTACTTTCAAGACCTTCATTTCCCTTCCTTTTCCACTTGTTTCTGTTTACTTACAGTTAGCAAAAAAAGTATTCGTCTCAAAGCGCATACAATATAAATCGAATCATATATTAAAGGAACGAAGACTTTATCGCACAATAATATGCCGGTAGGTTCGTCTACACTTTCCAGCATAAAATAAAGAAAGAAAGAAATGAAACTTTGTCTTTCGTTTTCTTTAGGTTACAATAAAGCAGAGAGAAGTCACATTTACTGCCAAAAAAGTATTCGTCTTGTATCTACCTGAAGCAACATACCCTTCGTAACGCGTATCTTTTGGTACTATTTGCAGACGTTTGTGTCAGTTAGTGATCTCTAGTCAAAGTGTGTGTGTGTGCTGCTGCTTTTGGAGTGAACAACTAACAGAAATCAACCAGGGGAGACAAAATGGGCCGAAAATCAAAAGAAACAAGTGAAGAGGAAAGACGAATAATGATACGATTGTTTGGTAAGGGTAAATCCTTTAGTGAGATCAGTGATATGATTGGTCGGCCTATTACCACCATTAAAAGCTTCATATACAAGTTTGAAAAGACAAAAACATACAAAAGTCTACCGAGATCGGGGCGTCCATCACAACTAACGCAGCAAGATAGACGTCTCATCTTACGTAAAGTTAAGAAAACTCCGAAAATGAGTGCACCCGTCATAGCTGCGGAGCTTGAACAAGAGTCTGGAAAGAAAGTGTCAGGTCAAACTGTGAGAAACGTCCTCCATGAAGCTGGATATCAAGCCCGAACAGCCCGCAGAAAACCATATATCAGCAAAACCAACAGAAAGAAGCGCCAGGAGTATGCAAAATCACACAGAAACGAGACATTCGACTTCTGGAAAAAGGTGGTTTTCACTGATGAAAGCAAATTTAATTTGTTTCAATCAGATGGACGAGTTCTGGTATGGAGAAAAAAGAATTGTGAGCTGGAGGAAAAGAATCTTACAGCTACAGTGAAACATGGGGGCGGATCAGTACTTGTATGGGGGTGTATGAGTGCGAACGGGGTTGGGGAATTGTGTTTCATTGAGGGAATAATGGATCACATAGCATATATCAACATCTTGAAGAAACATCTTCCCACGAGTGTTGAGCAAATGGGCCTAGTAGGGAATTACATATTCACGCAAGATAACGACCCGAAACACACTGCCCTGAATACGAAGCTGTGGCTCTTATACAATACTCCGAAGTGGATGGAAACCCCTCCACAATCACCGGACATAAATCCAATTGAGAATCTATGGCACACACTGGAAACAAATATACGAAAACACCACATTTCAAATAAAACTGATCTTAAAAACGCAATGTTGACGGAATGGAGAAAAATTACCAGGGCAACAACAGAAAATTTAGTCAGATCAATGCCAAAGAGGTTGCAAGAGATCATACGGCTAAAAGGAGGACCCACAAAGTATTAAAATTTGGGGAACTACAATCTAAGCCATTGCAGATGAATAATGTTTCTTTGTAGACGAATACTTTTTTGGCGTGAAATATGTTTAGTTTATTTTATTTGTACGTTTTCGTATGCTTCGAATGTGAAATAACTTAATTTCTATGTTTGGTAACTGTATAGATAGTGTAATGAAATATTTGTGTTTCGTTCTTGCTTTTATTACTGAGTTGAATGCAAATTATTTGCGTACAAACACTTTAGTTCTGGCCGGACGAATACTTTCTTTGCTCACTGTACCTGAAGTGAGTATATCTAACCAAGTGAAAAAAGAACTTCAGGACTTTTGGATATTGATATTTTTAATTGTAATAATAGCAATAGGACTTCTACTACTACTTGGCTTTCGAGATCTGTGAGTTTTTAAAGGAGCTAACTACTGGAAAAAATAGGCCTACATTTTTGAATTACTATAATATATAAATTATTATATAAAAAATTGAATGTAACTGTGTGTGCCTGGTCATCACGGTCAAATTGCAAAGTCAAATGAAATTACTTTTGGTATATAGTTAGGCCTTAATCAAATTGGGATGTTATATTGCTTTTATTATAATGCATAATATCCTAAGGAGGTAGTGAGGATCAGAATTTTTGCGGAAAAAAAAAATGAGTATCTCGCAAACCGTTAAACTTACGGAGCTGAAATTCAGTGTATTAACTCTTTATTGAAAATAAACAGAATGTGTCCTAGCATTTTTTTAAATTCTCCTTTGTGTGTGTATGGGGGAGGGGGCACTTTCTATATATGGAAAATTAGTAGTGAGTTGGTTTGTAAAAACGATCAACAACGATCGATGTTATTTAAGAAAAAAAAATCAGAAACAAAAAATACAGTGCTTGGCTTCATATATCCATTGCTTTCTACTATAATAATTGCTGAAGCTTATGTTTATTATATGGAGCGCTTACAGCACAGGGCAATCAACCCAAAAACTTGTGACTAAAATAGGCATAAAATTTGTACTGTAAGCTTAATTACACGGAAATTTTAAGTTTGGATTGCACGCATAATTATATGGAAAATTTTACACTCTTTTTCCTTTACGTTGGTCTACTTACCTTGGTTTGGAACTTTCAAATTTCATCCTTTTTTCCACTGAAAAGTATTGATAATTCAACAAGGAAATAATTATACTATGATAATTTAATTGAAATTCATCGTAATTTGGCACATGGCAAACAGCAGTGTGGTAATTGAAGGGGAAGAAGGAGGGAAATTCCCATTCACCTCTGAACACTCCAGGAACCTCGTTCCCTTTCGCTTTCTAGAGGGGGGAGGGAACTTGGTAATGGTATCAAACCTTCATGTATAATTACAAAAATTAAATTTATAAACAAATAAGAAATCATCAGTTTATCAGGCTTTAATTGATAATCTATTCACAAGATTCCCTATCGAAGGTGTGGTAGATGAAGTTTCTGTTCTCCATGAGTCGACATTGCCAACTGACGTGGTCGATATGGAAAAGATGTTGTATGGTGATAGGGAGATTATACTTCTTGCTGAGTATTTCAAAACTAAGAAAAATCGTTATCAGACTTACGTCTAACAAGCAGATTGTCGATGAGAAGTTGCAGAAATCGGGTAGAAGTATTATCAATTTCCACGACAGAGTGCGAACGGGGATTCCCCTTATGAATTTACAGATGACTGATATTAGAAATAGACTAAGTGCTGAAACATTGTCTAACTTGTTGTTCATCAATCTTAATGGCCCACCGCTAGAGAAGCTCAAAGTACACGAGCTAGTTATTTCTTGGCTGAAGGATGGACATCATTCCGCTGCGGATGATTTACCACCAAAAAGTTACCAACAGGAAATAAACCCGATTTCAGATTTGTTTTAAGGTGGAAAATTACGAGTCATAGAAAATGTATACTTGTATTAGTAATGGTTTATTTGAGTTACTCAACTTTGTACCTATTTTTTAGTAAGTGTCTTCTTTGCTTTAGGTAAACTACTTTGAATAAATATTCATAATAATTGCAATTATGCATATTTGTAACTTAAATTTAACGTGGTGTTTTAGTGATTACACAAATTACAATTATGAACATACTTTATGGAGATGTTCTCAAGTAGGGTACCCGGGCACCTTTATAAACTATGAAAAACTGATTTTTCAAGTTTTTTCTGAGAAAAATACTGTGAACTGAGAAACCATAACTTTTTCCATATTGTACAGGGGTATTTTCCTGCGAAAAAAGTTTCTTTTGGAATGCGTTGAGAAATTAACACTTGCAAGAATACTCTCTTAGTACAAGTATATTTTAGGCACACACTAATTTCCCCCCACCTCGAACTGTTTCAATTTCCTCATTGACAAACACTTTACCATTTAATATCGTAAAGGTCAGATCCACCGTTATTGTAACAGAGTGGTGCTTGAGCGATTGACTAGAAATTCAAACTCCGATTAGTGACAATTTCACAGTCTTGTTTTATTTCAAGTGTAAACTCTTTAGTCAGTACAGAAGAGGCCGTGGATCGTGTTCAGAGTTGATGACGATGGATTTTGGTTAGTCAGAATATGTCACAGTGGATGAGAGTGGTTCATGGTGGGTGGTGGGTCACAGTGGGTCACGGTGTGTGGTGGGTCAGAGTGGGTCACGGTGGGTCACGGTGTGTGGTGGGTCAGAGTGGGTCACGGTGGGTGGTGGGTCAGAGTGGGTCACGGTGGGTGGTGGGTCATGGTGGGTCGTGGGTCAGAGTGGGTCACGGTGGGTGGTGGGTCAGTGGGTCGTGGGTCATAGTGGATGGTGGGTCAGTGGGTCGTGGGTCAAGTTTTCATTGACCCACGCCAACTCTGCCTTATACTTCATCTGGCACTCCTGTCTAAAAAGCATCTTTTTGAGAAGTCCATTGCGCTAGCGAGGGTAGCCTGACGCTAACCTTTGAAAATGTGTGAAAATCCATTTTCGGGAAAGAATTTCACACGTATTATTCTGCTGTATCTTCATAACGAGGTGTGGAGTCCAAACAATAGGTTAACTTCAACCTCATTGTTACCTTGCTGTTTTTAAGTCTTGTAGATATATATCTTGAACATTAATAAAATTGCCTTCCTAGTTTTACTAGAAGCACTGATTTGGCAATTCCTTACACAGTTAGGTCATTGATCTCTGAGTTTCGTAGTTTAACCAACTTATTGGTTTGTGGTAAAATGTTTCTCACATTTCTGAAGATGATTTCTCCATAGTAATGGAATATACAACAATTATTAACTATTATGATTAAAATATTAGTGCTAGTTCTTATAGATACATTTACTTCATAAAATTAAAAAAATGTGATAGCTAATTATAGTTAAATATACGAATTATATATTCAGATGTAAAAAAAAATGGAAATTTACACATTGGTATGCATAAATATTACTGTGCAAATATACATGTCACACAACGTTGGAAAATATATGTAGCCCTATATGCAGTAAGAAAGTACTTTGACATAGCACAAGCACGAGTAGGTAGTAAGTCATTAAGTCATTAGTGTTTTACAGCATGGGTCCGGGAATTAAATTAACAGCCGTTGGATACTTGCTTACACGACCTATTCCAACAAATGTCCCGGGTCTCACTCATTCCTTATGTCTTTTTTCAGAAACTCCAATAACTCACCTGTGCTACGAACATGTGAATTAGACTATAGAAAACTGGAAGTTTCGCTGATTCTTAGTTGGAATGAACCAAAATTTTTACCCGACTCATGTGTGGGTATCCCCAGTGTGTTTGACAGAAACTTCAGAAGGCTCTAAAGCCCTTGTGCATGATGTCAACAGCGCATGGTATGGTGCATATTGACACTGCAAGAAGAAGGTCATTTGGTGGTTTTAGACAAACATGTGACTGATTTTTTCTTTTATATCACAATCTCTTTATGGACTGCCTAAAACCCCATAATCTTGCGTTTTTAGTGGCTTCCAAACTCTCCAGATCTTAATTTAATTTATCACCTGCGAAATGCCATGCAATGCCACATCTATAATGGTCTCTCGACATATTCCCCACTTTGATTTTGGCATCGGAGGCCATATTACAGCCAACTTGGTTGATCATACCTGCGGACCACTATCCAAATCTCGTTACATCTTTGCCACGTCAGATTGCTTGTGGATAGTAGGAGGTTACCACGATCGAATCACTTGTGTATGGTAGGACATTGCTACGTTTGATCGCTTCTGTATGGTAAACGACTGATTCTGTACGGTATGTAATATTGCCATGTTATATCGCTTCTATACGGTAGGATGTTGCTACACTTGATCGTTTCTGTACGGTGGGAGATTGCTACGTCGGATTACTTCCGTACAGTAAGAGATTGCACGTCGGATCACTTCTGTACGGTAAAAAGAGATTGCAACGTCAGATCGCTTTTATAGGGTACGAGAGTGCCACGTTGGATTTTTCTGTACGGTAATAGATTACCATATCGGATTGATTGTGTATGGTAGGAGAGTGTCACGTCGGATCACTTACGTGTAATAATAAAAGATTGCCACGTCGGATTGCTTCTATACCGCAAGAGATTGGCACATCTGATCGATCTGTTGGAGATGGTCGTATCGGATCGCTCCTGTACGGCAAGTGACTGTCACATCGGATCACTTTTGTACTGTAGGAGATTGACACGTTGGATCGCTTCTGTACGGTAGAAGGTAAGACTCACACATTACTGGGTGGATGGTCATAATTTAGTAATCAGTAGTTATTTTATTTTTTTTAATTTTAATGCACAAGTTTTATTTTATGGTTAATAATATCTAGTCAAGTGTGTTTCGGAAGCGAATGAAGTTAGGCAAAATGACGCCACAAGAACAAATTATAGAAAGAAGATAACCGAAAGCATTCATCTAGAGTTTTCCTGTAAAATTTTCAACCCAAGAAAAGTTCCTTAACTTTGCATAGAAAAAGGAAAAGCCACATCCTGTGTGTGAAAACTGGGTCATTTTCAGAAACTTTCACAATGTTCCAAGTTTTAATTAACAAATCGACCACCTGCTGAGAGCTAGACCTCACCTTGCTTCATTAGATTCAACGTGCTTATGCAAATATGTCAGTTTAACTTCCATTTACATACGAGATTAAACAGTGATCATAATATTTCCTAAATCAATTAGAAATAAATATAGGGATGTTCCTTTTGAAAATTACCAAACATTTATTTTTTGTCGTTTGTAGTTAGAAAATGGAAGACATCTTAGGTATACTAGAAGTTCTATTAAACCTGAAAAAAATAATGTGTTTCGATGAGGACAGCCGTAATGGATTGTTTAGTTTTTATAACCACAAAGATATATTTTTTCCCTCAACCTCCGCTGCACCACCAGAAGAGAATGATGTGAGATTACGAAATGGAGATAAGACAAAATTGTTCATTTGACGTCACCCATTCTTCATACCAACAGTCAGATTCTGTCATTCAATTCTTGAAGAGTAGTGATCTTTAAAATATATCAAGTGCAATCAAAAAGTTAGTCAAGTATAATCGATTTTGCCGGGCACTCATATTGAATTTCAGGAAACTCAGCACACAGTTTAGAAATTGAAACCTACGTCTTTCACGAACCTACGTGATTTACATGTTTACCGAGGCCGTCCGAGGCAATAGTTTTCCACCCTTGGCAGCCCTCGTCATGCATAAGAACAAGTCCTATATAAACTTTCTGCAGCAGTCTTACACACAGTGATCACTTACGCCGGGGGAAGGGCACAAAAGAAATCGAACTTTTGTTCTTTTTTAAAAAAAAGTGTTAAGTTTATTACAAAATTCGTATCACCAAAATGCTTCACTTTTGGAATTTTCTTCATCCTTAGAAACAGATAAAAGTCGCACAGGACTAGGTCTGGTGAATACGGAGGGTGAGGAACGATTGCACACCCTGAGAGCCCAAACAGATTTCAGAGAAAATGCCAAATTTAATTTATCCTGTGTGAGCAGGCGAGGCTGAAGCACGTCTCGTTTGCAAATCTTCAGTCAAAAAAATCGCTAATAATAATCGTACTAATAGCTGTCGCTCTACTGCGCTGTCTCCTACTGATACCACGAAATGTCACTAGCCTACAAACAATTTGCAGATTTAAAGCGATTGTTACAATGCAATTGCAACTTAAGCTATATTGTTTCAAAATCTCAAAATGGATAGTGATTATATTAAACAGAAACGTGCTTTTTTTTAAATATTAAGACAAACATCATAACCACATTTACATATGAACATTAATATTTGTATAGCCGGAAATTAATTGGTAGTCTAACTAGAAAATGGAAGTTAAATGGAAACAATTAGAGTCTTAATTAAGAACTACCTTGTCCACGAGAAGAGACGAGACGTGTATTAAGATTGTTTTGTCTCGTCTCGATACTCGGAAAACTTTCTCTCTTCCCGTCTCGTCTCGCTTTATAAATTTATGTACCAGAATTATGCCTTGATTTTCTATTCTTAACTTCATTTAGAAGTTACCAAAATTTGTCCACGTAACGAGAGGTTCACGAAGGAAATGATAAAAAAGAAAACAACATTTAAAACCACACTTATGATTGAAGTAAGGAGAAATTCCGCTTCTCGTTTCAACTATCATCTCGAAAACTAGACGAGAATTGTCATATTTGTTTACTCGTCTTCAAATTGAAAATATATTTGGTCTAGGAATTAATTCGTGCGGTTGGTACGCACACATTGAAGCTGTAGTACAAACACAAAATACATAAATACCTTAAGAAAAATATTGTCCATCGCTAGCCACCACTTTCGCCCATCTGTCAGGCAATGTACGGATTCCATGGCGAAAGAAGTCCTCATCCTTGGAAGCGATCCAGTCAGAGACCCATGTTTCGATATCTTCTGAAGAAGTAAACCGCTGTCCAATCAAATCGTTGTTCATGCAATCGAACAAGTAGTAGTCTGAAGGAGCAACGTCTGGTGAATACGGCGGGTGGGGTAAAACTTCCCATCCGACATTTTCTAAATAGGTTTTGACCGGTTTTGCGACATGTGGGCGAGCGTTATCATGTTGAACAATAAGTTTATCATGTCTGTTCTCCCATTCTGGTCGTGTTCTGGCCAGAGCTTGCTTCAAACGCATTAATTGTCGTCGATAACGTTCTCCATTCATAGTTTCACCCGGTTGCAGCATCTCATAGTACACCACACCTTTCATATCCCACCATATGCACAGCATAACCTTTGCACAGTGAATATCTCGTTTTGGTTGTGATGGACCTGGTTCACCTGGTTTCACCCAGGCCTTTTTTCGTTTAGGGTTCTCGTAATGGATCCACTTCTCATCACCCGTAATAATTCGATGCAGAAACCCCTTTCTGCTCTGTCGTTGAAGCAGCAATTCGCAAATGGTTTTTCGTCTTTCAACGTCTCTGTCTTTCAATTCATGTGGAACCCAATGTGACATCTTTTGAATCATTCCCATGGCTTTCAAGCGTTTGGAGACTGTTGTTTGATCAACGCCTAATGCTGCTGCAAGTTGTTCCTGCGTTTGACACGAATCCTGCTCGAGCAATGCTGTCAATTCTTTGTCTTGAAATTTTTTTGGCTGTCCAGCTCGCTCTTGGTCTGCCAAGCCGAAATCACCACTCTAAACCGTGCAAACCACTTCTGACACGTTCGCTCAGCTAGAGCATGATCACCATACACTTCCACCAAAATACGATGACTTTCAGTCGCACTTTTCTGCATGTTAAAGTAATGCAGCAGGACACCCCGCAAAAACACTTTATCAGGCACAAATTGCGCCATGTTCACTTAACTACAAACTGGTGTTGTTGACGCTTTAATCCACTGCCCTATACTACGAACGATACGCGATGACAGGGGTTTGCAACACATGTGTGGATACACGGAACTGTGGGACGCTCCGTTCGTTGCGCCATCTCTTGTCCACCCGCACGAATTAATTCCTAGACCAAATACTTCTTACCTAGTTTCCGAGACGAGAAACAAGAGGAGGCTTTCTCGTGTCGTGAACATTACTAATTAAGAACAATATTATTTATAGTGTAGAATGAGCCTAATGCTTACGAGGGGCAACTAGTCCTAATAATAAACATCAAACGCTTCAATTTGTGCTTCACACTAATAATAAGCAGACGCTGATAGATGTCGCTATTGAATAAGTTGAATAAATATGATATTGAATTTGAGTTACTTGCTTGCAAACAAAAAAAAATATTTGTTAAATTTAAGCACGTATTTCGTTCCAATCGCTCTACATCTATGCTATGATCATTCTGGCTGAATGGTAGACCGCTTACAACTGGCGCGTGGAGTCCTTGGTTCGTTTCTCGCCTATGTAAGTTTGTAGTCAACAACCTTGTGTCCGCGGGTTTTCTCGGGGTATTTCCATTTCCTCCCACTTTCACTCCATCAATTCTCCCATTATTATTCACTTGACTTAGTCATCGCCTCCCTTAGCCTAACGGACATAATCGTAGGGCGTTAAACTAAAATATTTTTTTTCCTTCTAGGCTAGACCAAAGAGCCGAACAATAGGATTTTATGGGGGGAATATACCACCCTCTTCTCCCTTCAAAATGGGATAGAAAGAAATTTAAAAATTATTTCTGTTCCCAGAACGTTATAGAGATTAAATTGTGCAAGTTTTATCCCATTTGGACAAGTTTTGTGGAGCACGTCCCCCAGTGTTGGGCAAAATCAATTGAAATCAATTGCAATTGATCAATCAATTGAAAGTAATTGCTCTGAAAATCAATTGCAATTGATTTCAATTGCAATTGATTTCAATTTGTAATTGACAATTAATTTCAATTGCAATTGAATTCAATCATAAAATTTGCAATTAAATTTTCGTCAATTGTTAATTGTTAATTGGTCACCAGGCAATTGAAACTTTTAATTGTTAATTGTCAATTGCAAAGGGTGCAATTGAAACATTCAATTGTTAATTGCAATTGACAATTGAAACTTGTAATTGTTAATTGTAATTGTTAATTGCAATTGAAATCAGCAATTAAAACTGAAGATAAGAAGATGTGTGTATATTGTATTGTCCACTTGTTACTGTTTTACATATTTCAAATAAGGTACTTATAAGAAATGCTGCATACCTACCATCCCTTTCCCCCCCTGGGAAGAAAGCCGTGAAACTAAGTATTTTTTAAATATATTATATTTATGGTTCTATCCCCCTCGAAAGAACTCTATATGCCCGTCATGCATACAATAGGAATGAGCACGAGCGAGTTCGAGCGAGTTTTCTTTAAAACTCGACTCGACTCGAAGCAGACATCTTTGAGTTCCACTCGAGATCTCGGCTCGAAAAATTTCCCCAACTCGACTCGAATTCGGATCGAGTTTCCACTCGAGTCGAGCCAATTCGAGCTAAATCCTTTGTGTAGTTCCAAGTACTACTATCTTCAAGTATCCTACATAGACAATATAATTATCAATGATACTACTACTACTACTATAACTAATTATTATTATAACACCGTGTAGCTGTATAAACATGGAATATAGGCGGTTTGTATCGGAATACTAAAAATTAGTTAACTATCGATCTCGGTAGTCAAGAAATCTTCAGGAGGCAAGGACATCGGTCATGAGGTTCTTGGTTTGAGTTCAGGAGGAGCAAGTATTCGGGCTCGAGCCAAAAATTGTTAGAAGTTTTGGGACTCCAGTCAAACATATTTAAGACTGCTCGACCCGGGTTTAGGGTTGTCAACGACTCAAACGGCTCGCTCACAGCTCATTCACTTATCGAGCCGAACCGAGAAGTGAGCCGAGCCAACAGCTCATCCAACCGAGCCAGCTCGAGCCGAAGGCTCACACGAGCCGAACCGAACCGAGGTGATTGCTTACCCCAACCGAGCCCGTTCGAGCCATTGGCTCAGTTAAGCTAACTCGAACCCAGCCTATGGACTCGTTTCAACGGAGCTGGTTCGAGCCATTGGCTCCAATCGAGCCGAGTCGATAACTCGTCTTTACCGAGCCGGTTCAAGCCATTGGCTCAATTGAGCCCAGTCGATGAGTAATCCCAACCAAGCCAGCTCAAGCTGTACGCTCAGTTGAACCGAGCCGGGCCGGTTGACATCACTATTCCGGTTGGGCTTCTACTTTGGCTAAAAAATTGGACCGTGCAGTTCTCAGCCTTGATGGTAAGAGCTACAAAAAATGATATGAAATCTTTAGTTTTACGTCCCACGATTATGCCGGTTAGGCTAAAGAGACGGTGATGATGGGAAATGAATGAAAGGAAGAAAGTGGGAGGAAACAGGAGAACCCCGAGAAAATCCACGAGCACGGTGTTTGTCAACAACAAAGTCCAAACTGCGCGAGCTGGGATCGAACCAGGGACCACAAGCACCGGAGGTGAACGTTCTACCACTGACCCACCGCGCCCCCTGGTAAGAACTACAGTATATACTTATATTGGTGCTCACGGCGTCATTAACTTGTTCCACCACCAACGAATTTCGAGGTACTTTGTTTTGCATCTTTTGTGCGTGTTTTGTGTCGCTTTGTGCGCCTATTCCCACATTTTGTGCATCACCGGAAGTGGGTCAAAATGGGTCTACAAATATGGCGGAACAAATTATTGCTCTTCCGGACGAAAATGACCAAGAGTTCCGCCACTATTAAATCTCGAGGTCGTTAATTTCACATCGCGTACCCTTTTGTGCGTCTATTTCGACGTTTTGTGCGTCACTGGAAGACGGTCAAAATGGGCCTCAAAGGTGGGACGAAATTGACCCACTGCTCCGCCACTACCGAATTTTGAGGTTCTTTCTTTCGCATCGACTAGTGAATGTTTCGTGCCGTTTCGTGCCCTTATTTCCACGTTTTGTGCGTCACCGGAAGTGGGTCAAAATGGGCTTCCAGGATGGGATGAAAATGACCAAGAGTTCCGCTACTATCGAATTTCGAGGTCGTTAATTTTACACCGCGTACCTTTTTGTGCGCCTATTTTGACGTTTTGTGCGTCACTGGAAGACGGTCAAAATGGGCCTCGAATGTGGGACGAAAATGACCCACTTCTCCGCCACTACCGAATTTCGAGGTCCTTCCTTTTGCATCGACTAGTGAATGTTTCGTACTGTTTCGTGCCCCCATTTCCACGTTTTGTGCGTCACCGGTAGTGGGTCAAAATGGGCTTCCAAGATGGGACGAAAATGACCCACTGTTCCGCCCCTATCGAATTTCGAGGTCGTTAATTTCTCATTGCGTACCCTTTTGTGCGCGTATTTCGACGTTTTGTGCGTCACTGGAAGACGGTCAAAATGGGCCTCGAATGTGGGACGAAAATGACCCACTGCTCCGCCACTACCAAATTTCGTGGTCCTGCCTTTTGCATCGACTAGTGAATGTTTCGTGCCGTTTCGTGCCCTTCTTTCCACGTTTTGTGCGTCACCGGTAGTGGGTCAAAATGGGCTTCCAAGATGGGATGACAATGACCAAGAGTTCCGCTACTATCGAATTTCGAGGTCGTTAATTTCACACCGCGTACCCTTTTGTGCGCCTATTTCGACGTTTTGTGCGTCACTGGAAGACGGTCAAAATGGGCCTCGAATGTGGGACGAAAATGACCCACTTCTCCGCCACTACCGAATTTCGAGGTCCTTCCTTTTGCATCGACTAGTGAATGTTTCGTACTGTTTCGTGCCCCCATTTCCACGTTTTCTGCGTCACCAAAAGTGGGTAAAATGGGCTTCCAAGATGGGACGAAAATGACCCACTGTTCCGCCACTATCGAATTTCGAGGTCGTTAATTTCTCATCGTGTATCCTTTTGTGCGCGTATTTCGACGTTTTGTGCGTCACTGGAAGACGGTCAAAATGGGCCTCGAATGTGGGACGAAAATGACCCACTGCTCCGCCACTACCAAATTTCGTGGTCCTGCCTTTCGCATCGACTAGTGAATGTTTCGTGCCGTTTCGTGCCCTTATTTCCACGTTTTGCGCGTCACCAGAAGTGTGTCAAAATGGGCCTCCAAAGTGTGACCAAAATGACCCATTGTTCCGACACTATGGAATTTCTAGGTCGTTTCTTTTGCATCGTTTAGTGCCTATTTTTTTAAAAAAAGTTTTCTATACCTACTTCCTCGTCTTGTGCGTCACCGGAAGTGAGTTAAACAGGCCTTTAAAGTGGGAGTTAAATGGCTCACTGTTCCGCCACTATTGAATTTCGGGGTCGGTTCTTTCGCATAGTTTAGTGTGTATTTTGTACCGTTCTGTTCGCCTACTTCCACGTTTTGAGCATCACCAGAAATGCGTCAAAATGGTCCATCAATGTGTGAGGAAATAGAGCCATTATTCCGCCACTATCGAATTTGGAGGTCGTTTCTTTCGCATCGTATAGTGCCTGCTTTGTACTGTTTTGTGCTCCTATTTCCACTTTAGTGCGACAACGAAAATGGGTCAAAATGGCCTACAAGTATAGCGGAATAACTTAATGCTGCTCCGTCACCATCGAATGTGGAGGTCGTTTTCTTCACATTTTTATGCATGGTTTGTGTCGCTTTGCGCATCAGTGGGAGAGGATCAAAATGAACCTTGAAAGTAGAATGGATATGTCTTTTTCTGCCATATTTGTAGGTCGTCTTTGACCCACTTTCGTTGGCCTACAAAACGTGAAAATATGCGCAGAAATATGCGTAAAAACATGCACTAAACAATGCGAAAAAGCGACCTTGAAATTCGATACTGGTGGGAGAGAGGATCATTTTTCTTCCCACATTGAATGCCCATTTTGACCCACTACCATTGATTCACAAAACGTGGAAATAGGTTTACAAAACGGTAGAAAACACGCACAAGATGATGTGGAGGAAACGACCTCGAAATCGTTCCTGACGGAACAGCATTAACTTGTTCCGCCATATTTGTAGGATAACATTGACTCATTTCCGGTGACGCAAAAAACGAGGAAATAGGCACACAAAACGACACAAAAAATTTCCATGTAATTAAGCTAAATTTCCATTTAAGTTTGTAAGCTTAATTATATGGAAAATTTTATACATTTTTTCTTTACGTTGGTCTACTTTACGTTTGTCCACTTTACGTTGATTTGGGACTTTTAAATTTTATTCAGTTTTCCACTGAAAAGTATCTATAATTCAACAAGGAAATAATTATTAATTATAATTATTATCTATATAATTGAATTCATTGTAATTTGTTCCATAACAAACACTTTACCATTTCGTACTAGCTGTTATGCCCGTTCTTCGCATGGATCAGATAAAATATCAATGTAAACGAATTGAACAACGGGAGAACAATTAAGAAACAATTCTAAAATTGGATATATTTTGTGTGAATATATGTCCAACAACGTACATGTGTTTTCATTGGAAAGGCCGGTGAGGGCTGAATTTGAACGTATACACTATCGGAGGTGTCACTATACGTCTGAGCAACCCCAATAAATATGGATTTGACACAAATTCTACTACTTTTACATGTCCCGATGAACCACCCCTCAGACCCCCTTGGTTCGTATTGTGAAAAAATCTCCTCTGGCCCCCACCAACCCCAACCAATGCCGCGAAAACTATGAATGTGACACTAACATCTGCCATTTTCTACTACTTTTTACATATGCCGGTAAAAGTCCCTATAATCCTCTGGTTCCAATTTTGACAAAAACAATGCCTCTGGCCCACAGCCGATGGGGGCTGTATTTGAAAGTCAACGCCTGTGGAAGTATCACCATTCATCTTAGCGACAGCGAAAACTACGGTTTTGACATTAATATCGGTCACTTTCCATTATTTTTACATGTCTCGCAATTCCCCACCCCCGATGACTCCCGGCCCGCATACAATGGTGGCTAAATTTGAAAATCATCGCTAATGAAAGTATCACCATTGATCTCAGCCACCGCGAAAACTACGGATTTGACATCGGTCATTGTGGATTAATTTTACATGTCTCGTGATCCTCTTTATAATGCCCCCCCTTTCTTAGCTGATGGGGGCTAAATAAGGAAGTAAACGCCGTCTTGAGTTTCACCATGGAGCTCAGCTATCCCGAGAAACTATGGATTTGACATTAATATCGGTCATTTTCGATTATTTTTACATGTCTCGGAATTCCCCCCTCTGGTGACCCAAGGCCCGCATACAACGGTGGGTGAATTTGAAAGTCATCGCTAATGGTAATGTCGCCATTGATATCAGCAACCGCGAAAACTATGGATTTGACACTAATATCGGTCATTTTGGATTACTTTTACGTTTTGGTATCCCCCCCCCCCCGTTGACCCACGGCCCGCAGCCGAACACGGTGAATTTGGAAGTTAATGCGATCGGAGTTTCACCATTGATCTCAGCGACCGCGAAAACTATGAAATCAACACTGATATCGTTATAATTTTACATGTCCCGGTAAACGCCCCCCTGAGACACCCTGGTTCGAATTTTGTTGAAAACGCTTTGCCTTGGTGTGGGACCTGGACCAAGGTATCTTTGACCGAAATTTGGTAACTCTCGGTCGACTTGTCTGGTCCCCAGGCCGGTCCCGGTAAACGTCCCCTGGAGACACCCTAGTAAAGAATTAAAAAAAAAAAACTCTTCGTCTTGGTCTGGGGCCTAGACCAAGCTACCCGTGACCAAATTTTGAAAAGTTTCGGTCCAGTCGTCTCGTCCACAGGCCGCACAAAGATAGACAGACAGACACACGAACAAATTCTATTTTATTTATATTAGAAAGGTCAGATCCGCCGTTATTGTATTAGTGCGGTGCTTGAGCGATTGATCGTGGAAATTCAAACTCCGATGAGTGATAATTTTATAGGCTTGTTTTATTACAAGTTTAAACTCTTTAGTCAGTAGAGAAGAGGGCGTGAATCATGGGTCAGAGTTGATGACAATGGGTTTTGGTGGGTCTGTGGGTCACAGTGGGTAAGAGTGGTTTATGGTGGGTGGTGGGTCACAGTGGGTCACGGTGGGTCGTGGGTCACGACTGGTGGTGAGCCAATTAGTCGTGGCTAAAGTTTTCATTGCCCCACGCCCTCTCTGAACTACAGTGTTGAAAATTAATCAGTGAAAATCAATTGCAATTGATCAACCAATTGAAAGTAATTGCTTTGGAAATCAATTGCAATTGAATCAATTGCCAATTAATTTCAATTGCAATTGAATTACAGAATTCAATTGCAATTACTTTCCACTGCAATTACTTTCAATCAATTGATCAATTGCAATTGATTCTCCTTTTTTAATGGCCAACCGCAATTAACAATTAACCATTACTTATTTCAATTGTTAATTGCAATTAACAATTAAATTTACAGATTAATTGTTAATTGTTAATTCAATTGAAATTTGCCCAACACTGACGTCCCCTTCCTTCTTCATGTGTCCAAGTAGATTTTTTTTTCGCATTTTAATCATAGGCTGAAGAGCTATTAAGCCTGCAAGTTTCGTTCCAGTCTCTCAACTCTTTCTAGGCTAAACCCAAGAACCGAACTGTTACCTAACTTGTAATTAAGCTGGATTTAAAAACCTATAGTGTACAGCAGGCTAAAGGCAATGGCGAAACAACTAGTCTGAATAAATACATATTATGAATATAATGAAGCAATATTTCCGTTGTAAAATAAAAAAAAGAAAAAGAAAATACAAATTTTAAAAAAATGTAGATAAGTAGGATGAAAATTACTATACACATATAGCCGGTATAGATATTTCGAATTTTCTGAATTTGCTGCGGCAATACATAATAGTGAGCGTATAATAGTTGGCAAAGCCTGTATGAAGAGAAACCATAACTAGCACACCAGATTACGTGGAAATGAAATCGTGCAGAAGATTGGTCACAAAAGCATATAAACCACAAAGCCGGTACTGTATATGTAAAGTTATATCTCTTTGCCTTATCAGCCTCTGTGTATATATGTGTGAGAGAAAATACATATAATCGTATCCCTCACGCATACTCATTCACTTCTACAGAAGAGATAATAAAACGGCGTAATAAATAACAAAAGCACTGGTTTTGTTTCGCTATACTCCCCTCCCCCCAAAAAAATCTTTGTTGCAAATGGAGCGATGAGAATTTTAGTAAGTTTGAGCTAGATAAAACTTAATAAAGCATGCAACAATATCTGTGCTTCTATTGTTGAACTAGTGATAATAAGAACATTCTCTGAATTAGCATTTTTCTTTGGATCTGCGATCGAATTTCATGCATTTAAAAAAATGCATTAGCTTCACCTTTTTCAGTAAACGCGATCTACATACGAAAAATATTAAGTTTGTAAGTATAGATATGGATTTTTCCTTTATTACCCGTAGAACTATCGATTGGCATTACTAACAGTAAGGAGGAATTGAAACATCAACGATCAAACAGATTTACTACAAAGAGATAAAAGAAAAGCTACCTGCATATTCTGCGGAAGTTCTCATAGGGTTTCCATCCGGAAAAAGTAAAATCTGAAAGATCTATCATACGTATTAGAATTATAACATACGTCACAATCGGTTGCGTGTGAACTAGGAGAATGAAATGGGTGCTGTGATGCGACAAGTGTTGTCAAAAAGTTTATGCAAAAGATCGCCATATGAGAGATGAAATGACTCCAATTTTGAGCTCTTCGTGGCTAAGCGGCTAGTGTATGCGCCTTTGGCGTGGGAAACTCGGGTTCGATTCCCGGCGAGGGTTAATGTGGTTCGGATTCCACGTTAATCAGTAGATTCCGTCTCATATAGCCTGGCTGCTGAAAAGGACGTTAAACTCAAAATCAACTCAACTCAACTCAATGACTCCAATTATGGGTAAAAAGTAGCTAGAAAATTATTCGTAAAATTCCGTCTGTCACTCTTTAGCTCCGCTACGAAAACATACAAGTAAAAGTGTAGTCCAATAAATCATATGTAAGCATGAATAATATAGCATTTAGATTACAATAGTTAAACAATAATTTCATTTTTAGTACTATTATATTATAGTATTATATTAATAATTTTACTTCAATGAAATCAAAAATAAGTTTAGAAAAAACACAATACGGTTAAAGGTCTGCAAAAAAAGCAAATAATGCTACACTTACTTCACAGTTACTCGCGCTTTTACAGATATTCGTAATCCTGTATTATTTGTACCTGTCAGAGGAAGCTCTGCAAGGTATTGATATTCAAGATTGAAATTGTTCTCCATTAGAGGGAATTGATATCAGAAAACAAACTGGGAAATAGATATGTGTCACACCCTGTATACTTACTGAACTCATGAATGTTTGTGCTGATTCAAATAAACAAAAGGAACACAAACATATATCAAAACTAATTCGAACTAATAGTGTTTGATTACAGAAGAACAAGCTATTTGCAGTACAAAAGCAGTTAGGTTTGTAAATAAATTAACAAATCACCAAAAATATCCCTCATCGAATTTTTAGTCGCTTTCCTGGAAGTTTAATTCCCTAGATTTAACGACTTTTCCCCCAAATTGACAACATTGTACGCGACGTTTCCGTCCTAAAGGGTGTGGCTTGGCAGATGCGAGTAAGTAATGAATCCCTTCTTTCGTGCATAAACTGATATAAAAATATATACAAAGGTATGGCAACGTCGCAACTTTCTCATGTGCTAACAGCGCTTAAATACAACTCGGAGGACCACCTGGAAACGCTATAAAGGCTGTCCCTTAGGTGGAAAAAGGGGAATTTATACCATGTTAGTCTACAGTCTCCATGAAACACTAATTGAAGTACACGCTTCCACGAATTTGACAACCAGCGCATAAACCTAAAACACTGACACACACCGAGTACAAGCAGATACGAATACCTGACATGACAGTAGCAAACTATTATACAGTATGACTGTACGTTATAGATAGACACATACTGTTGAAAATAGAAAAAAAACTCATCTCACAATAGGCGTCGCACCAAATGCACAGCAAATGACTGAACCTATAAGAACCGGTTCCAATCACTGTTCTAGTCAAAGTGAAGTTTTACCCCCTTGTAATATATAATGCTCTCGCTAAGAATAAATTACCTGTACATAATAATATTTCATATAGTTACTGCCATTACCCGAACATTGGTTAACTTGTGGAACCAGTTTTTAAACCTCCTTGTAACAGGAATCTTTCGCCTTTCAGTCGTGTCTTCATGACTTCTCTCACTTCACAGTGTAGCGTAGCCTCATCTTAGTAAGGTGCTTTTCTATAGCTAAAGAAATGAGTGATAGTCCCTAGGCGCGAAATTTGAACTGTACTACCCAGTTGAATTCTTACACTAACAAAATTAGGCATGTTTCGTGTAACACTTATCGTTGTAGAGATCGCCTACAATCAAATAAAGCGTCCTATTATGTTCTTTCCGTTCTTGTAATGACTCACCAAGCTCTCCCAATGTTCTAAAATATGCAGTAGCATTTGTTGTTGTTATCAGAAATGATTTGACATGGTTTCTATGAGTCTAGGATTCAAAATTTGGTTCCAAACCTTAAATAAAATTGCTTTAAGGCGGCAACTTACGTGTAACTATAGTTATGTGCAGGTTATATATTGTTAGTAATAGTTTTGTAAAACACATTCATTATACATGGTTACGACATGCTGTATTTTCTGGACATAACTACCATGTTACCTGAAGCTTTGTGTACTTTCTATCGAATGAAAATATGGTAATTTGATTGGTTGGTCCATCAATTGACGTCAATTATACCTAGGTACAACAATCAAAATTGTATTGGATTAGCATGTACTCGGTTGATCTAGTTAAGAGTACATAATTGAGCTAGAGATAAATCAGACAAGTAACATTTTGGAAATTCTTTTATAAGAACTTCATCTGTAATGCTTGTTAATCACACAGAGAAACTATTTTTTTTTAATCAACGTTAATTATATGTAACAGCATATAATGAAAGCATGTAAGGCTTGAATATGGAATAGAAAGCATAATAAAGAATGAAAACGCTGCAGGAGAAGTGGAACAAGAGATAAAAGACAGAGTAGGTTAAGCGTCTGGATCTACTAATTTTATCTAACGACCAAAGCCAAAGATCAAAAGAATTGCCATGGTGATACGTGAAGACACAGTCTACATTCATGAAATTGAGAGGGGTTATTTCACCAACGTGCTACCCAGGGATCAATTTGTTTTCATTTTACTGACTTTTCCATGTCTCAAAGAAGAAAATGGAAAGAGCTGTAACTGCAGTATTCCTACCACTATCCCCATTCCACACTCTAGCATTTACTACTATTTTCTCCTCTCATTCTTCTGCTGTAATTTTCGAATGATCCCGTGTTGTAATGAGAATCCGAGAACATTTTAAAAGATGCGTTGGTATGCTTTCTAGTATCCCCATAAGAACGACGTCATTCAAGATGAAAGACCAGAGAGAGCTACCATTTCTTATACGCTCTCATTCCCTCCTAAAATCCATCAACGTTACTAACGAATAGAAAAGTATAAACATTCGAAAGACATGCAAACACTATTTATTTTTCTTCATTAAATGAACAAGTTTAATTACCGACAAGCGGCGGGTGGTGAGAAATCAAGCACATGAATCGCATCTGGGAAGTATGTGGTTTCTGGGATCAATTATAAGTTTAGAACATGTTGAAATGTACTAATATTTTTGTTTTCTTCAAAGTATAAAGTCACCAAGTTTTCCAGTTGAAGAAGTTGGAATTAGAAGATTAATATCCGAAGCAGTCCATTGTCCCCTCATTATAGTAGTTTGTTTTTGCATTTTACATTGATACTGATTTACTATATGAGTTAGGAGCCCTTCACGCTGGTCTACTGGCTGAGGTGCAAGACTTTGATGCACGTATTCGCAGGTTAACTTTACAATTTGGGTAAAAGCTTGGTCTAGATATTTTACTTAGATTTTAGATTTTAGGGTGGCGTTTGTAGAAAAGGCCAATTTATACCATAAGATAATCATGAACAAACTATGATCCGCAGGCTGAATATGCCCGTCTGAAAGTTCTACTCGGCCGGTAAAATGACCGTAATGTGACGAATGGAAAGAAGATTTGGGTTACTTCGAAAGAATTGTAGAAACAGACTGGCACATGAGCATTTTGATTTACTTCTGAAAATCAGTACATTCAAATTCGAACCCAGTTATCAGAAACTTCAATCACTGATAGTGCTTAGTCATTCTAGACCTGACAGTTTTAATAACCTGTGGAGTTCACACGGTGTATTGTTTGCCAGACCATGGCCTACCGTTGGTAGTGCTAACCTCATTAAATTTTGCAATAGTCCGGTGAACATTTTCTTTTCGTAAGTCTAAGCCTTTCCAAGAATCTGAATATCGTTGGTTCATCATGGGCAGGATGGTACTAGCTGGGAATTGTTATTCTGCTTTCATTTTTACCACACTTACTATTTATTATCGACTCTACTGAATATTTATCACTTGCAAGTTGAATCTGAATATCAGTATTCATAAACAGAATAATACAGTGTTAATTCTAACATCTAGAATTATTTGATCTACAAATAAGATGTTTGAAACATAGTTTCAGTATTTTCTTTTTTCATAATAAAAGAAAACAGACCTTTAGCTTCAATTATAAGTAAAAGTACTGAAAAACACTAAAAACTAAAAAAATAATCATAAAAACTCGAAGCTTTTATAAAATACACATACAAAAAACATTTTTTGTTGGGGTAAAACGATGATATGATATCAAGACTAAATGCATTGGGCTGTTCCATTAGGTTAAAGGCTAAAGCTTTTATGGATATTATGAAAGAGATTATTTTGCGTTGAATGCTTTTAGTTGTAGTCCCATTTCTTCATTTTACTCCATGAAAAAATATTTTTAGTGCATTTTATAAAAGCATTGTTTATTTTATTCCCATTTCTTCACTTTACCCCATCAAAAAAAATCTTCCTTTTATTGCATTTTATAAAAGCATTGTTTATTTTAGTCCCATCTTTACCCCATCAAAAAAAAATCTTCCTTTTATTGCATTTTATAAAAGCATTGTTTATTGTAGTTCCATTTTCTCACTTTACTTCATCAAAAATTTTCTTTTTAGTGCATTTTATAAAGGCATCGTTAGCCTTCCTAACCCCATCCTTTCTTCCTTCTCTTTCCCCGGATAGTGTGCTCGCTAAGGGACGTCATTCCTTATACAGGTGTAATTAGGTGCCAACAGTCCACAAATCTAATACCTACCCTAAGCCCAGCATTTTAGTCTCATTTCTTTACTTTACCCCATCGAAAATCTTTTTAGTGCATTTTACAAAAGCATTGTTTATTTTAGTCCCATTTCTTCACTTTACCCCATTAAAAAATCTTCTTTTTAGTGCATTTTATAAAAACATTGTTTATTTTATTTTCTATTTTTATTTTTTACTGTTATTCTCTGTCTGCTGCTAATAAAATGTATATGTATAACACTGGTGAACTAGGTTAATCATATTACTTGTTTATTGATTATGATATCGTTGTAAGTTTGAGTGAATGATAAATTTATCAGCATGTTCCTTTTCCTAATTACAAAACTGCTCACAGAAGCACAAAGAGGTAAAACTATCATTTCTAATTTGTGGTTTTATCTATTAAAAAAAAAAAAATACACGATGTGCAAAAAACTTAACAATTAAGCATGAACACAAGCGATCAAAGAGAAACCGAAAGAATGAGCTTGTAGCGGAGAAAGAGAAGAAAAGAGATAACAAGAAGAAGGAAAAAAACAACGAAAAAGCAAACAGAATCTGCCTCCAATTGAATTGATCCAAGTGAAGGGAATTGGTAAATCATTTACTGAAATCTAATTATTGTCTCGCGCTGCAATACGATCGAGCCAACCACGTAATAGAGATCTCTCTATCTATCGTTAGCCTCTCGTTTTTACGAGCAAACCATTAACCACCACAACACTCTATATCATCCCTGACACGTCTCCTATATATTTTTCTCGTTTTGTCGTTTTTTATCTCGCAGGATTTTAAAATTGTTTTCACGCGTTTACTTTCCAGCTTAAATATAATTATATTGTCTTTTTATTAATAGAATAGACAGTAATACATTGTAGTATCTTTTGTAGTAATACGGATGTCGCAAGTTATCGAGTTACCTAACATCTTTTGAGTTTTACATGAGCACACTAGTTTCTCTGTTTCGTTTCTTTTTTTACTATAATTATGTAGTTTCCAAAGCAAGAATAGGAATGGCGAAATAAGTTTCTTTTAGGAAGACGAAACTTGTATTTTACGTGTCACTGAATAAGAAAAGTGATATCTTTCAGTTTTATGTTCCATTAGGCTAAAGGAGACGGGTGGTTAATGAAATGAGATGACAATGGAAGAATCAGCGGAATGAAAATATAGAAACGAAAGAGCCCATGTAAAAACCCACAAACACAATGCTACCCACCACAAAAAGAACGTCCTGTGTGATGGAACCAAGAACACCTCATACCAGAAGATGAGTACTCTAGTACCTTGCCGTGCTTCCATGACACTGAAAATTGTTAAGGAAAAGAAATCTTTCAGTTTTACGTCCCAAGGGTATGCCGGGTAGGCTAAAGGAGACGGTCATGATGAGAAATAAATGAAATGGTGGAATGAAGAAAGTGAGAGGAAACAGGAGAACCCCTAGAAAACTCACGCACATGGTGTTTGTCCACCACAAAGTCCACTTGGCGATACCTGGGATCAAAGCACGAATCGCATGCACCGGAAGTGGAAGCTCTATCACTGCGGCCTGATGGTTAAGAAAAAGAATGAATTTTTGTTTCATGTGTGTGGACAACAAGAAAGATAAATAGAAAAGTGGCATTGGATTAGAAGAAGAACGAAGAAATTAGTTGAAGCGAAAAACCTATATGGAGGTGTTAAAAGGATTGGAGTAAGAAATATCATAGAGGTTATTAAAATAGGAGGAAAAAGACAACAAGGAGAGAATGTACTATACTATAAATGATCTTAAATAAACTCTGTAATTCTGTAACATTTAAATATAGGCCCTTGCAAATTTTCTTTCCCAGTTTTGTTGCTTAATTCGCTATAATAAAGTGCAATGTCGGGAAGAGTGTCAAATAATTTGTAATACTGGTGCCCACAAAGCACAGTTTGGATTAGGCGATATTTGATTACAGTTTAGCTGATTTCCGCTCAGCAGTGAGGCTATCTGAGATGTGGACCTACAGTTTAACGTGTGATCTGAAGCACATGAATTTCCACCAGGAACTAAACTGGGTCTCCCACGTCTAAAGCGTGTATACCAGGGCGCAAAATTTCAAAGTCAGACGCACTCCCCAACCCAAAAATGATGGTCACCAGTATCTCTCACGTACAAATTACGAGAGCCTTCTCCCTCCTCCCCGGCCTTTGGTTTGATAAAGAAGGATTTCACATTTCGTGTTTTCTCTCAGTCAGTGACAATTATCTTCGTGCGAAACAAACTGCGCAGCCCTTTGAATTTAGGCAGAAACCAATCCTGATGAACACTGGTCGCCAGCTCTAACTTTCTAGTCGCCAATGGCGACCTGGTGACCGAAAAGTTTGCGCCCTGGAGTATACTATCCACTAACCACTAGGTAACTCCTACAATAAAACTTTTCTGTCTGTCAAAATTTGCCACCCTGAAATTACAGCTCAGAACAAAGTGCTCTATAACAAATATGGATCTTCTTACATGCGCATGTTGTCATACTCATTGTGCTAATTGTGTGAATTATTGCATAGTAGGCAACTCGACAATATTCGATGACTCAGATAAACAGTTCTGGGCCACAAATATGCTAATACAGCTTTCATTTACGTGTAAATAAGTGTTATTCTTTACCATATCTCGTACTCCCTTCTGAATGGAAGAGTAAATCCCTATTTGAGGTTCATATAACTTGGGAAGAACACCAAACTAAAATGGGGAGAAAAAAGACAAATTGCCCACTCAATCTGTGGTAGACTGATCTCCAGAAAGAGTGAGGCTCATCGAAGGGGAAACGAGATAATGACAACTGGATAAATGACCAGAATCTGCAAGGTAATATCAAAACCTATATATATATACATATACATATATATATATATATATATATATATATATATATATATATATATATATATATATATATATATATACTATAAGATGTGATGTTATGTGTATTGGTTTATTTTCCACCCCTCTGTTGCTCCAAATCTCAGTAGGGTTGCCAGATATTGGTAATTTTATACGTGAGGTCAATTTCTGCGCCAAACTTTTATATTTATATTCGAAAACTCAGATAAAGATATGAGCTTACATAGAAATCTCATGACCTAGAAGTGTTTCTTCCAGTATGGTATACTAGACGGATCAGAGAGGGATCAGGAAGACTTCTTCTCTGGAAAGTTTTCCTGATTCACCTAATGTTGCTGACTATTGAATAAGAATACAAGGTGAGTCAAAATTATGTTACCACTCAAGTGATGCAAATTCACTTGTACTAAAGAACTTGGATGACTGTCTCAGCCAGTTCGCTATCATGTTCAACTCATAAAAATCAGAGATTAGCAGTAACATTTAAAATTCCTATACCCATTTCGCAAGGAATAGATGATATCACAGCCCGTATCCGTTTCTTTAGGGCATTGATGTTGCAAACTTTCCTACTGTACACACGTTCCTTTACCTACTCCACAATTAAAAATTACATGGTTATCAGTTTGAGGATTATGAAGACAGCGCGGTGCTCTACTACGGCTAATCAATTGATTGAGAAAGGAGTGGTCGAGATGGGCACTAACTATAAGGGCACAATGCGGTGCTATGCCATCTTGTTGAAATACTCTACAAGTCTTCATCAATGAGGTACAGTTGCAAAATTGTTAAGTATATTTGACGTCACTGTGGGGGTATAAAAAAATTGAACCCCCAGTTATTCCAGCAGAGTCAGAGCTGAATATCATTGCATTCAAATTTAACGGGTCGACTTTCCAAAATTTATGTGTGTGCATATCAATGGCGGAATGTTTTATATGTTTTCATTGGAGTCTCGATATTTATTGATTAATTTCGCTTTTGGTAAAAACTTTTATGAACGCTGTCATAAAGGGCTGTGCTCGATTCTATTCACAGTTCTGTGAATATAGTTCTATTTTCTTTTATTGTGGGGATTGCCTTTGACTAGGCCAGAGACTGGTGAGGAAGGGGAAGTGTTGCTTGGTTACCTTTGCACAAATATATTTGAAACAAACAAATACATTTTAGAAGTTAGAAATTTTACTTCTATCTTAATGTTTTAATTTACAACGAGATACTTTGTATCGATTGATAATTACCTGTATTTTTGGGCAGAAAGTGCTTCTACATAAGCACTATACTTGATATAATGTTAATTTAAAAATAACAAAAGAAGAATGTGTTTTTAATATATGTAAGAAATATACATTATTGTATCATTGGTTGCTAGGTAGTTGTTTATACATACATAATTAACATGTTTGATTGCAAAACAGTTTGTATGAATATACGTTAAAAGAGAATCCATGAATAAATTATTTACTACTCATCATCGACTTGTAATTTCAGTATAAAAGGTGAGAATACTAGTGTATATAATTACGGAAGATATTTTAAGGTGTGAATAATTACGGCCACTAAAGATTTACTTATGTTATTAGCCGAACCAGGGTTGGCGACCACCTTTGGTGAGTCGTTGTAAAATTTTGGTTTACCTCACCCGGGAACTTTGTAAATTCATATCCTGAAGTACAAAGTAAGGGGTGAATTTACTTCAGTAATAAGGTTCATGTCTACGAACTTAACTATACTTAGAAGTGGTAAAATAATCACAAGAAAAATTATGCTCGGTGAGGCAATGGAGAAAGAAACTGGTGACAGTGGTAACGACGAACAAAATACAGCTCCTGTTGTACCTGAAGTGTTGACATTTGAAGACAAAATCTTAATGGCTTTACAGTGACAAGAACAAAAGTTAGCCCAGATGTCGGAAGAATTAAAGCATACGGTTCAGCAGAAATCCGAGGAATCCAGTAAACAGTACGAGGAATTAAGTAGACGGTTGGAGCAAATGGACCAAAATTCAGAAGATACGAAACAATCTGTGATCCAGGCGGTGAAAGACCTTACATTACAATTTGATGAAAAGTTAAAAAGAGTATCAGAAGATTGCCAGGATAATTACAACCATGTAATCCAAGAAGTCAATTGTGTAAAAAAGGATTTGGAAGTAATAGAATCTTCTGTACGGCAACAAAAGATTCAGGTTACGGATAATTCTAACCAAATACGTACGAATACTCAGTGGATATCTACATTACAAGAGGAAATTAGGACGTTGCAAATTAAGGACAACGCATATCACAACAACATGACTAATGATCGTTCGGAATTCCCTTGTTCTCAAGAGATGACCTTGCATTCACCCGTAACAGATCAACGTGGACCTCATATTATCTCATCTTCAAGTAATCCATCCGATGAGGACATTATTGTGGAAAGGATACATCCAAGAAATACAGTTGGGCGGAAAAGAGATGGTGGAACCACAGATAATGCAGTAGGTAAAAATTGTCACTCAACACGAACACGAAATTGTGAAAGGAAGGTAAAGTTAAGTGTAAAGATGAGTGAAATACGTGCTATGAGTAAGTTTAGTGGTAAATGTAATGAAAATGCTACCTCTTTCTTAGAAAAATTTCAAGATGAGTGCAATATAATGTGTATAGATAAATCGCAATATATGAAACTAATCCCTCATTTATTACTCCCACCATGTTCTTTATGGTTTAAAGCAGTACGAGATCACATCAATACATATGAGGAATTCAAAGCAGCGCTGATTGCAAATTACGAAAACGACTTTTTGCTTGCAAACAGAGATGCCACGATTAGAAACCAACCTTTTAATCCTCGTTTGCACAAATCTGTTGTCGATTTTGTCGTAAATACATATAACGAATTAAAAGTCGTAAATCCGTTGCAATCGGAATCCAGAGTAATTGCATCAATTCGAAATTTGCTACCGTTTAAACTACAACAGATCCTGGTTTCTACCCAGTGTATGAGTCTTAATCACCTATTAACGCTTGTCCAATGTTATGAAACTCAATACCACGCTCAGAATCATCAAGCGGGATTAGGCAAAATTAAAAACAATTCAGATCACCTTGTACCTGTTCGGAATCTAAATATCCGTAATGCAGACAATACGGAATATAACCTAAGTCGAGCAAATTTCAACAATCAGAACGGACAAAATAGGCGAAGATATGTTGGAAATCCAACTAACCTAATTAATCGTGGCAGTCCATATGTTAGACCATATAACCAAAATAGATTTAAAAATAGACGAAATACATGGCGAAATTCCAGGAATACAGTAAACTATATGGATACACGTAATCGTAATTCAAGAGATGGCATTTCGCATCCAAATCAAGATAATGACACAATTCCTGTACAGAACAATAATACGGGACATAATAATGATTGTGCGGTACAGTGTACTTTATTGGAACCATACACGAGTATGAATTTAAACTAACTGCAGCTGATGTGGTAGGGGTTAAACCCATATCAGCTATAGATTCTCATGAACATTTATCTTCAAATTTATGTGATAATGTCAAACTCACATCAGCTATTGATTCTTATGAACATTTATCTTCAAACTTATGTGTTAATGTCAATAATGAAAACAACCCTTATGACTTTGGTGTTTTCTGTTTGTGTAAAAATAGATTTATTTTCTTCCTTTTGCTCGTTCGAACGTAGGTTACGTTTAGTTTTTGATTTTTACTCAATTTAATTTTCTTTAATTCTCGTTAACCAATGATAGTTTTCAAATGATTTTTTTTAAATTTTGTCCTGTTAATGCGAAGAATTATAATTCGATTCATAATTGATTAATCACAAAGGTTATTTCCATTATATTGATCTGTGTTGAAACTTTGTTGTCAAAGATTATGTTAAATATAAGATTCATTCTATTAAGCTAATTATTCGACGGCTGTCTTTATGAGCTACCTTATATGTTATTCGAATAAGATCCTTTTGTATCATGACGCCTTATTGATATAATGTATATTTTAAAATATCATCTAACATAATTACTATATAATGCGCCCTGGAAAGATCAAACATCTTTTTCTTAATATGATCGTTTTTAATAATGATTGAAACTATTGATCATTGTGATTTATGTTTTAAAATGTAATTGACTTTTACAATTTTTGACTTCGCACCCTTCAGTGATTAGATTAATAAGCGACGACGTTTCTATAATAAAAGATAAATATTAATGAAATAAAAGATTTATTATAAATGTATTTCTATAAAGGAAGCTTAATAAAGTTATATACGAGGGTCGATCAAAATGTAAAAGGACGTAATTAATAGAATATCATTATTATAAACGGACCAGTGGTTCTTAAATATAAAAGCCAAGCTCGCTTGTAACTTTTATATTCAGTCCCGTCGTCGGGCGACATTTTATACAACGAGATACTTTGTATCGATTGATAATTACCTGTATTTTTGGGCAGAAAGTGCTTCTACATAAGCACTATACTTGATATAATGTTAATTTAAAAATAACAAAAGAAGAATGTGTTTTTAATATATGTAAGAAATATACATTATTGTATCATTGGTTGCTAGGTAGTTGTTTATACATACATAATTAACATGTTTGATTGCAAAACAGTTTGTATGAATATACGTTAAAAGAGAATCCACGAATAAATTATTTACTACTCATCATCGACTTGTAATTTCAGTATAAAAGGTGAGAATACTAGTGTATATAATTACGGAAGATATTTTAAGGTGTGAATAATTACGGCCACTAAAGATTTACTTATGTTATTAGCCGAACCAGGGTTGGCGACCACCTTTGGTGAGTCGTTGTAAATTGTCAATGGCAAGTGAGAAATATTTATTTTATTTTGTTTCAATCAAACTAAAAATCTTGTGGGTGCTGGAGCCCCGGAGCACCCACGTAATCGGTGCAAATGTTCAAATTGCGTTCCTGGATATTCTGCATTTCTGACAACATTCCACTTTCACATGTTTTTTGCGCCATTGTTAAAACTTGGACGACTTGTCTGTGAAATAGTCGCATGTAAGATCGTGTTTCAAATACGCCAACTACAATTTTAATATTTAAAGCTAACTAACTAACTCTATGGCCTATGGAACCCGAAGGTTCAATGCCGCGTTCACAAAAGCTCTCCACTGACTTCTATCCTTAGCTAACTGCATCCACTTTCTACTTTGTATTCCAATCTCTGCGAGATCCATCTTATTATTCTCCTCCCATCTGCGCCTAGGTCTTCCTAATGGTCGTTTTCCTATTGGTCTTCCAGTCAAGAGTTTGAAAGCCTTTCTACTTTCTTCCATTCTAGCTACATGACCCGACCACCTAAGCCTCCTAGACTTGACGACCCTAACAATGTTGGGTAAACCGTAGAAATTATGTAGTTCTGTAGTCCCGCGTTATGAAGTTTCCGCCATTCCCCATTCCCGTTCCTCTTAGATCCGAATATTCGTCTCAGGATCTTGTTCTCAAATACTTTTAGTCTATGTTCTTCCCTCAGAGTAAGCGACCATGTTTCGCAACCATACAGAACAACAGGCATGATTATCGTTCTATATATTTTAAGCTACAAATTCCTCGACAGAATTTGCGACGACAAGAGCTAATATTCAAAAATCATTCCAATGTCTATATGATATAGCGATCTTGTGATCGACCTACTTAATTATTGAGATAAAGAAACTTATTTCAATAGAAACAAAGATGTTATAATTTTTGCTAATTACCAACATTTGATCAGAAATCCAACCGTTAGTCTATTCGTCTGGATCTGTTTCACGAGTAATCTTGCTCTTATCTCTTTGTTATGTACTTTCCTTCTAATAGAAAAAAATGAAATGAAATCTTTGAGTTTTACGTTCCACGCTTATGCCGGTTAGGCTAAAGGAGACGGTGATTATGAGAGATGAGTGAAATGGTGGAATGAAGAAAGTGGGAGGAAACGGGAGAACCCCGAGAAAACCCACGAGCACGGTGTTTGTCCACCAGAAAGTTCACTTGGCGGGGGCTGGGATCGAACCCGGGACCCCAAGCACCGAGGTGAACGCTCTACCACTGAGCCACCGCGCCCCCCTCTAATAGAAGTTATCTGACATTTTATTGTAATATCTTCCAAGGAACCCCACACAAAAATAGTTATTAGGCAAAAGTAACACAAAACTTTAAGAGAACATTTTTAGTAATCGATCATTTATCTCACATGTTGCCATTGGAACACCAATAAAAAATATTCTAAAATATCACTAAATAACATGTTAGTGTGCAGGATCTACACAAATGAAATTATGTATTCCTTTCTTTTTCTTTTATCTTTTCTTTTCTTTCTTTTTATTAGCTTACTTCCCATAGTTATGCCCCTTAGGCCTAAAGGAGACGATGTATCTAGATACATGACATATATATTTATATCTACATCTATATATATAAGAACTATAATTGAACGAATAGATCTGTCTTTGACATAGATTATAATAGAGCTCTAACATTTTGTAGAAATGTTTCCTTGTATTCTTCTTCTTTTTTTCATTTCAATAAGAAATGTTCAGTTTTATGTTAAGAATTTACCATTATCTGTTGCGATCATTTCCTAATCGTGGCTGGAGCTTAAGATGTTATCAAACATAAACGAATTAGCATAATCGAACAAATGAGTAAACTAAAGATAGCAATGAAATATTTGTTAATTATCTTTGATATCTACACAATCTTTTGTTTTTGAGCCCATTGACTTTTATGGGGAAAATTCGTGTTTTCAGTTTTCTTTGAAATAAACTGGAATTTTGAATGAATTATGATTTTATTGATTTCTTCTTCCAAGTGAAATTAAAATGTTTCTTTCTAGTGGAAAATGAATTTGCATTATATTATATACATTTTAATATTTGATACAATGGTTGACTGATTAACATTGAAGCAAAGAGGAGTTGTGATTAGGCACCTGATGGAAATGTATGGTTCGGCGACTTCGTTCATCGAATGTATCGGCAGCGATTTGCACGTGACACACCAAACCATTGAACAATTCGCCGCATTTAATAAAAGCTTTTGGAAACTGAATCGATAAGGAACAATTATCGAGGAAATACAGGACGTCCAAGATCAGGAAGATGTGAATTAAAGGTTGCTGTTGTGCAATAAGTCCTACTGCAAAGACCTTCTAAGTCAACTAGAGGGTTCAGTCTTGAAACAATGATTCACCAAAAACAGTGTGGATCAAGGATGTTATAAATAGAGGATCTGCCCATTGGTATCTTCATCCTATTAAATCGGTGAAACCAAAAAGCAACCGAGCATAGGCACATCTGATTGGCTACTCTCATTTCTACCATCGTCTGATTGGCTACTTTCGTTTCCGCCATGATTGTCGGCTCAAAACATTGCGATCCTATTGGGCGGAGTGGGCAGAGTAGGGGTGACGAAACTGTGACGTATGGCTTCAAGATTTTGTTATAAGGCAGTGTTGGGAAGTAACGTAACGCAAGTAACGCGTTACTTGTAACGCGTTACTTTTTAAGTAACGTTTCCTAGTAACGCGTTACATTTTTTCAAAAGTAACTGTAACGGTAACGCGTTACAAATTTTTAAGTAACGTACCTAGTTTGCGTTACTTTTTTTGCGTTACATTTCGGACGAGTAACTACAATATATGTATCTTTTTTTTCTGAAACAAATGTTTCTTTCCTATAAGTGAATTTCTCAGAATGAAACAATTGAGCATGAACTACGTATGTCAGTGACCGACAGTCACAGACACACAGAGAAACAGATAAGTTCGTAGTGCCACTTGCTGTTTTCGGAAGATGAGGACAGCCTTAGGGAAGTCACGTGTACTGATTGCAAGCACCTGGAAGACTTTGTCGTAGATTTTGACAGCTCCAAATCAACCAAATCAATGCATTCAGTGAGTGAACTAGGAGTGCAGTGATACCGGTAGTCTATTTTACTTTGATTGGTGTTGTTTTTATAAAGATGAAGAACGAAAATATTTTACCGTTCGAACATTTGAAAGAAAACTTTTTTTCTTAAGAGCTGAGGATGATGATGGACAGAATTTAAAAGTAAAGTGTCTGAGTGCCCCGGCGGAAAATATTTATCAACAACTAGGGTGGCATAATTTACGATTTACAATAAGGAGTTTATATGAATAAAGTGTATTCTGATGAGCAGGCCTACTTTATTACTAAAAATAGTTTGCTTATGGTATGTAATATTCGAGTTCTTTCAGATCAGTTTGCTTATCCTAGAGTCCCGTTGATTATAGAGTAGTGTAATGTTTCTCTATACTCTTTATTTTTAATTTTACATAACAACATTGTTATTATTATATAATTAGCTTAATAGGATAATAATAAGCAACCATTTTTTCCAACGTATAGGGATGAGCACGAGTCAAGCTAAAACTCGACTCGAATTCAAGTCGAGTTTCGAGTCAAGTCAAGGTAATATCCTCGAGTCGAGTTCCGAGCCGATTCAGTTTTTCGCGTCGGGTTTCGAGTCCAGTCGAATTTGATAAATGGCTCGTTCGTTTTAAGTCGTCTTGAAATCATGGCCTGATTACACTGGAAAACGAAAGCCATGAGAAATGTAAGCAAAACAGTAATATGGAATACTTTTAGTGTTGATCACGAGAGGGTACACGGCTCGCATCTCGTCTCGTCTTGATAGCGAGACCACAAGAGATTTTTTTATAACAAGCTCAGCTCGGCTCGGCTCAACTGAGAAGATGGCTCGAGCCGGCTCACTTGGGGTGAACCATCGGCTCGAGCTGGCTTGGTGGGGATGAGCCATTTGCTCGGTTCGGCTCAACTGAGCCAAGGGCTCTACCCGAGTCGGTTGGGTGAGCTGTTGGCTCGGCTCACTTCTCGGTTCGGGTCGATAGTGAATGAGCTGTGAGCGAGCTGCTCGAGTCGTTGACAATCCTAAACCCGGGCCGAGCAGTTTTGAAGATATTTGGCCAGTGCCCTCTAACTTTTAACAGTGTTTGGCTCGAGCCCGAATACTCAACCTAGACCCTCAACCCAAACTCAGAAGCTCGTGAACAATGTCCTTGACTCCTAGACTTCACGACTACCGAGGATGGCAATCAACTAGTTTTTTAGTATTCAAATACAAACCGCCTATCTTTCTTTTTATATACAGTGTTGTTATAATAATAATAATAATATAAGTTGTAGTAGTAGTGGTGTCATTGATAATAATTATACTGTCTATGTAATATACTTGAAGAATGTACTCGAAACTACACAGCGGATTTTGCTCGAGTCGACTCGAGTCGAATTGGAGGAAATTTTTCGAGTCGAGTTCTCGGGTCGTGCTCAAAGATGTTTGTTTCTAGTCGAATCGAGTGTCAAAGAAAACTCGCTCGTGTCTATCCCTACGAGTAACGCAGTATGGCATTTTATCAATGTTACATTATATGAAAATGTTCATATATCAAGTAAAAATTTGTCCTTGCATTTACATAAAGCGATTCATAACGTGCAATAATAATAATAATAATAATAATAATAATAATAATAATAATAATAATAATAATAATAATAATAATAATAATAATAATAATAATAATAATAATAATAGTGGTAGTAATAGTAGTACGGAAAATTGAAGTCTCATATTTTTTTTCACATTTTTAAAATTTCGGACCTAAAAGTAACGCGTTAGTAACGCGTTACTTTCGAAGTAAAGTAACAGTTACTTTTTGGGGGCAAGTAACGCGTTACTAACGCGTTACATTTTAAGAGAAAGTAAAGTAACTTGTAACGCGTTACATTTTTACAAGTAACTTACCCAACACTGTTATAAGGGCAGATCCTCTATTTTATAAGATCCTTGGTGTGGATAGTATTTTGGATTGATCTACTATTGTTTTTCTATCTAAACTTCCAAAAATTTACCTGCATTCTGGAGAATATATATTTACCTGTTCCTTTCTTCGCCTATCAATAAGTATTTCCAATCCATTTAGGTTATTGAGCTTCTTCGTGGCTAAGCGGTTACCGTGCGCGCCTTTGGCGTGGGAGATCCAGGTTCAATTTCCGGCGGGAGTTCATGTGGTTCGGATTCCACCTTAATCAGTAGGTCAACGTCGCTGCTGAACGGACGTTAAATCCAAAATCAAATTCATTTGGGTCATTGCTTCATTATGAGCAGCACAATTGTTTTAATATCTATTCTGAATTCCAAGCCTATCTTATCATATCTTGCTGATATTACATAATAAGTAAGCTCAGTTTAAGTTCGACGTCCTCTTTTTTTTAGCACAAAGGCTCTATGAGACCTGACCTACAGTTAGGGTTGAAATCCAAAGCATCGTAAAGTGGTCAAATTTTAAGGATTTCCAACTGGGAACTGAACCTGGAACCTCGTACACCAAAAACACACGTGCTAGCCATTAGACCAACGGAGAGGGTATTATTGTATCATCTAACTAATATCAATGTAATACCGAACATGATAATAAATAAATAAACTTGTCTTCTCTTCTCTAATCTTTCAACTATATGATGCCTAGCTCTTGGTTCAATTTGCTGACGAACAATAGAATCTTAACATATCCCAAGAGCTTTCACCGAAATCTACTTCGGTATTTTACTTTACAAACTGAGTTTTTTTTCTAAGTCTATTTTGCATTGTCTGGTCAAAATATTATTACCTAATTATATTACTTACGAAACATGTTTACTTACTAACTGATTGTATGAACTTAACTCCCGAACGTTGCAAAACGTAGAGTATTAGTGGTTGTCGCACGGTTCTTAGTTGCGCTTGAATATCGGTACACAGTATTATTTGCGGATTTTAAATCTGGATCTCAATTTTAATTATTTCAAGTAACTTTCTAATTGCCTTATGATGACTACCCCTCCTCTCAAAAAAGGGGGGGTTCAAATGAACAAGCAAACTATTACATCAGAACCCACTATCCTTTCATCAAGTTTGAATCACACCATTTTCGTAATAGATTATGTTATTGTATATACTATATATTCCAATAGGAACTCAATACACTATTATGTAATGTAATATGCTTTAAAAGTGCGTATGACTTAAGTGCTTTTCTATAACAAAGTATTTTGTTGCAACTGTCCATTAGAGATTTTCAGTTCCTGGCTTCCGTTCTTTGTGATAAAAAGAAAACTAAACTCTCTATTCTACCAACACTGCTCCCCCGCATCATAGGGAATTGTGTTTCAGTGAAAGTCGCCTTCGAGCTATACGACAATCAACCCCAACCAAGTACAGCAGAGTCTTTAATGACTATTTCCATTTGCTTTTCACAAGGGAAGAAAGAGAGTTAGGGTCCTTCTATACTTACATATATATTAAGTTTATGTTTGGTGAAAGAAGGGAAAGAAAAATTAACTTGAATAAGATACGGTAGATGTCAGGGGAGGTGAATTTCTTTATATGAAGTAGAGGAATAGTGAGTATCTAAAAATACGCATAAAGAACTTAAAATATATCTAGTTCTCTTTTATATGAAAATGTGTTGGGTGAATGCAAGTTAGATTCAACTCGTAAGCAAATAAATTTATAAAATGACTCTTTCTCCATTTGTAAACAAACAAGAGAGGGAGAGAGTGTGTGAGATTTAAAAGGCAAATGTTATTCCGAATCGAACTTTTGAAAGCAATAGTTTACGCCATTTTTTCTTCAGAGCATTGAAGTTCATTAGGTACAGCATTACTCTTGTATTTGAGGGTGTTAGTTTATGTTCCAGGACTTCATCGATAGCTAATACTAAAGATATCTGGAAATACCTATTAATTCAATACATAATGTGATTTGCTTCATGAGGATGTCGCGCATTACATCTACCAATTTCAGTAGGCAGTTAAAGAGAAATTGCTTGAAGAAATATAAAACAATGATACGAATGTATGAATCAAATGTGTTATCCAAGTTAAAGACGAAAAGAAGTAAGTGAAGTTCACAAAGAATTTACAATATTGAGATATAAATTCGAAAAAGAAAAGTGTCTTAGAAGTAACACTTCGCTCCTTTACATCCAGAATAGCGGAATGCGACACATATCTTGAAAAAGCCAGTCCTAATTACGATGCGTGTGGATTCGCAGCGTCAGCCAGCAATGGACTCGGGAGTTATAGGTCTGTAAAGTTAACATACACAGCAAAAAATGAGGTGTTGAAACAACACAAAATGACTACCACTTTAGCGTGTTACTTGTGTGTCAACTCAACACCAACGACATCGCCTTCAGCATGTCAGAAATACCTTGTTACTGGCTGTGTTGCTTTTTTTTTTTTTTTTTTTTTTTTTTTGTATGAGCAAAGCTTTGCGAAATATATTTCGCATTTATGGCAAGTAACTAATAACATTATATGTTTTCTGTAATGGGTTACCATAATATTGTTATAAACCTGTGAATCATTTGGCAACAGTTACACAGATAGCAATGCTTCCATCTATTTTCTTTATATGTTATTCTTGTGTCTTAGCAAGTATGAACAGAACATGGCAGCAGGTTTCCAACAATATTATTGTGACCGATTACAGAAAACAGAACATTATTCGTTACTTGGCATAACTGCCAAATATATTTCGCAAAGCTTTGCTTATGTTAAACAATAAATACCAATGCAAATTCTCTCAGGTAGTAACGAGTTATTGCTGATATGCTCGGAAGGTGACGACGTGTTTGGTGCTGATTAACACACAAGTAACACGCTAAAGTGGTAGTCATTTTGTGTTGTTTCAACACTTCATTTTTCTTACAGTGTAGGAATCCATAAGAAATACAACGTCTAGGCATTTCCTTGACATCTCTTTCTTCTAACCTTATATAATATACAATACCACATGTTTCTATGTATTTCCTATGGATTCCTATGTTAACTTTATAGGCCCATAACTCCCGAACCCATGTGTATCTTCATTACGACCAGCTCTTTCAGAATGTGTGTCGCATTCCGCCATTCCGGATTCAAAGAGCGAAGTGTTACTTATTAGTAATAAATGTTACTTATTAGTAAAAAAGTGAATACTATTAATTTATATATTGAGTTAGTTAAGGGATGAGAAAATAAAGAATGTTTCGAGCTTGAAAATAAGTGAAATTGTAGAATTAGTAGGGTATATATTTCCAAAGAAATTCAATGTGTGTAGTAGGCCTAGTACATATATAACATATTGAATTCCTTTGGAAAAGGAAACAAATGAAATACTACGTCAAAAGTACAGTACAAAAAATTAATTTAATGTACAAATACAGTGTGCACTTCGAATATTAACATAATATTAATTTATAGAACGAAGACAAAGGATACAAAACATTCCATTGGTTTTAGTATGATATAATCCAATCCGTAAAATATTTTTTTTTTTAAAAATAAATACATGTTGTGTGTAATGATTTGAAAATACAAGAAAGAGGGGCACGTATGCTGAGTGACAGACCCGTGGTGCGAGGTGTCCCAAGTACGATCTCACACTATCTAAATGTGTGAAGGACAAGATTATGTCCGTGGATTTCCTCCAGGCATATTCTCATTTTGTCAATTCTTTCACAATCATTCACTTTTTCCATTAGTTTACAGGGCAAAAACATAGGACGTAAACCTGCAGATTGAATTTCGTTTTAAAAACATAAAAATCCAAGGACCAGTACTATATTTTAATAGAAATGGTAAAGGTAACTGCTAATGCGTGAGAGAGATTGGTGTAGAACACAAAGATTCACGTTGAACATAGTTTCTGATCAATACCCATCTTTAAGTACAAGAAGATAATACTTTTTGCGCGTTATTTCTTGTACGTTAAACCTGCTTGTTACTTAACTGTTGTTCAATAAATCTGAATTTCTCCAACCATAAAGCTCTCAAATTACAAATCATTATTGAAGCTAGTGTGTATTGGAAAATGTTGTTATGTAGGTTATTATCCAGTTTTATCCTTGTGTGAGCTTCCATGTATTTGAGACTTAAAGATCAAGAGGTAAATCTAAATCACTGTACAAGAAAACCAATTGCACAGCCATAAAACTCTACAAGAGAAATTTTATGGACTATTTCATACATGATAGTATATTTTCCAATAGTCTCCTAACATATACGATAGATGTAAAGATTTCCCCCCCCCCCCTGTCTCTCACTCCACCACATCAAAAGCCCGTAATATTGGAGAGGAAGATTGCAGAAAGGGGTCTTCTGACACATCTCTGCAATGCAGATAGAGTTCCTGTTGGTGGTAAAGTAACTGGTATACTTTTTATTAGTTATTTTACTACATTGTAACTCTAATACAGCTATTTTGTTAGTGGCTTACTACAAAAAATATTGCAGTTCCCTTGTGGATAACTGCAAATATTTGTAGTGTAGGTTAGGTTAGGTTAGAATAATTTGTTTGGTTGACCTTTTTAAATCCCTTTAGAAATCCTATTGTAGCGTCAAGGCAGCAAAGATTTTGACCTGTAGCTTAAGATTGAATCCGAAACACGTAAGCTTCCATTGGAAATTGAATCCTTATCTACAAGACACGTTATGATTGTTTTATAATACAGATCTTCAGGAGAGGCTATGATTAGTAAATGTTCACAAACCTAAACATCACTAATCCAGCTGAAGTATAAAATACATAAATGTGGGTTGTGGTCTTTTCTTTTTCTCGTCAAGGTGATATGCCGAAGTAAAGCAAATTAACGATCTAGAATGTGTATTTTGGTGATGACTATAGGCGGTGTATAACTGTAGCACACCGTCGAGACAAAATAGTCAAGAGAATAGTTGGAATTGTACGTTTATAGTTGTTTTCCATGGCGACTGCGAATAACTATTTTATTTGGCGCTACAATGAAACCACACTCTACTGTTTGAAAGAATAGGATTGAAAGGTACATAAGACTAGCTCTTTTATAAGGATAGCTTTGAAATTAACCAAGTGGCGAGAGGTAGTTAAGATGGGATATATCTCAATTACAAATTTGAGACACAACTATCTATCATTTTAACAAATAATAGAAAAATAGGACTCAAAATTTATTTTGACATATGGCTCCGATATGTCTTTACAGAATATAATAAAACTTGAGTGAAAGTACGGGGCATAATTACAAAAAACAGCATTGAAATCACACCAATCAAGGAAACTAAGGTTGTCTGGTTTAGCTAGTTTCTTCCTTGCTTTAGTAAATTTTACAGACCATATGGGCTAAATACTGGCATTATCTAATATAATTGACATAGCATAACCTTCTATCTGTCTCCTCTAATTTAAATTATCCTAAAAGTTATGTTGTTAAATTTATGTTATCTTGTCAACATTCTTTTGCTTTTTTTAAGATATACTATCACCCGCCCAAATTTGTCCACGTAGTTACCGTTCACCCTATATATATATATATATATATATATATATATATATATATATATATATATATATATATATATATATATATATATATATATATATAATGAAATGACTACATTTGTAACAACTTTTGAGCCACCCGACTGATTTCGATTAAATTTTCAACGTAGATGAGGTTCGGACCTGGAATGGTTTTTATAGCTTCACTTTGAAGGTGCACTTTGAAGAGAAGGGGAAGATATACAAAAATGATCGAAAATGACCAATATTAATGTCGAATCATATTTTTCGGAGTGGCTGATATGAACAGTGTCACTTCCGATGCCGTTTAAATCCAAATTCAGTCCCAATTAGTACTCCTACGGGGGATGGTGACATGTAAAAATAATTGAAAATTACCGATTAATTGAAATTCATACTGAAAAACGTTATTTTTTCACCACATTTTTCATCTGATATAAATGTTTTGTTTAAATACTAGTTACAGCATATAAAAAATTTGAATCAGGCCTACTTACAAATCAGTTTAGTATCATGGTTTTATGGTAGTATTTACAGTACCTTGTCGAAACGTTTGTCTTCAAAGTGTCAAATATAAATCGCAATAAATTGTGTAATCTGCTGTAAAAAAAAAAAAAAAAAAAAATACTGTTTTCCGATAGGTATAAGGAGCAGATATCATACTATTTTTCGATTAGTATGATAAAATAGTATTTTTCCATACTATTTTACCGTAAATTATTAATTATCTGTAAACGTTGTTATTTTTAAGTGACTGAAGCGAGGTAATCTTACAATGATGTTTTAAAAGCTGGTCATTTGGGGGGGGGCTGGCCCCGATGGGCCCCCCCGTGGCTACACCTCTGACCTAGCCTATCTAGTAGTAACGACCTTTTACTTTCTTATATGGGCCGTGCAACATTTGAAATGGCATAGCTTTTAAATTATTTAACTTTAGGAAAATGTTTTGCTAATATTAGTTAAAAGGACAAAATTTAAATACATTTCTGTCGGTACAATCCAGTGGCGATTTCATCTCTTGCGTCACTGAGAGGTTAATGTTCTCAATACCATATTTTTTGTGCTACTGAATTGGTGTAGGTAATACAAATTTTGATATCGGAATCCCATGTTGAGGTTAAGTTGCTCTCGTCGGACTTGGATTATAGAAACAGGTAGTTTCAAATTTTCATTGACTTCATCCTGCATAGGAGGTATCGTTGGAAATTAAATAGGGCTAAACATTGTCATAAAGAACTGTTGATTAAATGCAGGAGGACTGACTGCAGAACTCAATTGGACCATGAAACGATCTATTTCTGTTATCATATTATTATTCTAACCAAAGCTGCTTAACCCCAATACCTACGATGGAGTTCCTAATTCAAAACTTCTTATCACCGTCGCCGGTAGGATAGCGCTAAAAAGATAGTACCGAGGACTGTAAACATTAAGTGAAGAGGGTGGGATTGAATATCTACGGAAGCAGCATTAGAGTAGAAAAAAATCCGTCGCAGATTTCATTCTCATCATCGCTTACATAATGAAGACTACTGATATGAAAACGTTTTACTAGTCAAATGTGTCAATTTACCGGCGAATGCAAGTTGTATTACATGTTAAAGCTGGTCCAACGCGGTATTAATTAAGTGAATCCAGTTTATGTATATACAAGGTATTTCCAAACAACATCGACAAGGTTTGGGAAGTGATTCCTGATACCAAGATAAAAAGTATAGATCAACCTGGGTGCATAAATGCTTCCTTTCAGAGTTATAGGCTACTGAAAACATGAAAAATGAACTTTAAAGGTCCATAGCTCCAAAACTATGGGATCTACCTAGTCAGGTTAAGACTTCACTTAGGAACAAGTAAGTGCCCTTTCCACATATCCATGTTTCAGAATCCTGCGGTACTTCCGCAACAGTTTTTATAAAGGTAGTTGTGAGTACTCCAAATTATGTGAAAATAGCCAAACTCCCTCTATAAAAATAGTTGGGTGAGTAGCTTAGGATTCTACGGATAGATAGATAGATAAATGGATAGATATAGATATATATAGGGTGTTTTAAATCAAGACCGACAACGTTTAGGAGGTGATTCCTTACACTAAGATAAGACAAAAATATAGACCAACCTGGGTGCACAAATGCTTCGTTCCGGAGTTATATATATATACACAGAGGATTGATTAATTCGTGTGTCAATTTCATTTGTTCACTGTTCAAAAGTGACAGGAGGTAAAGCCGTACAATTTTGTGTAACTTTATACTAAGAACACAAGTTTTGTTTCGCCACAAAAGCAACACAAGTTTTGTTTCGCCACAAAAGCATATCACTTGTACTAAAGATTGAAAAGATGTAGGGTCAAAGGTCAAATTTCGATGTTTTCCTTATGGGACTGCAATGGTAAATCAGGATCATTGTCGCTCATGCTAGATAAACCTAGTGCATTTCCGAAAGCATAAACAACGCAGTGTTAAGCACACAAACACTGTGCTCACCTTTCGTTTAGAAATAAATTTGATTATCGTAGTTGCCTTTTGCCCTTGTATTTGCCTGTGACCTTTGACCTCAACGTAGTACGGATTGTTCCTTGATTGTTCAACTGTTTTCTTTCCTCCTTCAACATGCCCTTTTATTATAACAACTGCTGTTTTCCCAGCGACTATTTGATTTTTGTGGTTGACTTTTGACCTTGTATTTGCTTGTGACCTTGGACCTCATACTACTATTAAATGTCCATTGCTTGTTCTGCTGCTTCATTTTGATGTTTAACATGATTTGATATGGACATTGCGTTGTTTCCAGTGTATTCAAATGGATTCCCAAAGTGATCTGTGACCTTGATCTGACCACGACCTCTGACCTTGACAATTTATTGACGCATATCTTGTCGGCTTGCGACGTAGAATCATACTATACAGCTTTTTCTTTGTTATCACTTCGACTTACTTTTTTTTCAGGCCCTTTCTGAATTTGCCATTGCAGTCCCATAAGGAAAACATCGAAATTTGACCTTTGACCCTACAAGTAACATGCGCCTACGGCGAAACATATATATATATATTGACAACCCAGTCACTCTGTGCCTAATTTGGGGATGCTAATTGAGTGATACTGAGCGCCTTCCACTCACCATCTAGAATGAGTGGGAATGATCTCATATACATGTGCGAGAGGTTAACTAAACTTACACATACCAATCGGGGATTAATTCTGGTAATAAAACATTTACTTCAATCATTCAATAACAATTATATTTCTCTTAGATAAAAGTTGTGAATGTAAGTGTTGTGAGGTGATTACGGATAATCGGAAACTTTGCCAGTCGAGTATCGCCTATCGAGTATTGAGCATTTGAGCCCTGAATAGGAGTAACACATACCTTATCTCTTCAGATGACGCTCGCTGATGACCTAGGTGTTGTATCTAGTATCGCCAAGTTGATACTTCTTATGAATGGTTGCTGTAGATGAGCATTGAGTCTGGTTCACTCCCAAATGCTAAAGACGAATCGACGATCTCCGTAGATAGAATATTGAATTCTAAGTTGACTGTCGGATGACTGTCAGTTGACTGTCTCGCTCTCTGTCGGTCCAACTGCTCACTTTGACTGATCGCTCAAAGACTCCTCGAAGACTAATCTACCAAGACTGATCTTGTCTGCCCCGAAAACCTCCCGTCTCCTGGTTTTGTTCAACTTGGTCCTTCTAGAATTTTCTCCTGTCGTCTGCTGGACGGCACGTGTGACCTCCTTTCACTTGGAAGAACAAATTCTTTCCTTGTATCAAGACTCAAAAACTGCAACTCTCGACACACTCCGATTTCCCGATTCTATTCAATTTCCTCATATCCGTGAATGTGAAATGTTCACAAAAGCTTACAATCTCTCTTTTCATAATTTACAGAATTTAGCCTATGTAGGAATTGACGCATTGCATGCATTGTCTTCCTGCATTGGCAGACTCTCAATGAAACATTTTATTTACATAATTTCGCTGACCATTAAATAATAACTTTTCCTCAGCTTGCATTAAACTCAACTCGTAACCATTATTCACCTTCACCTAATTATTTTCATAAAACGCGATCTTCGCAAAATAAATAAACATTGATTGATAAAATAAAATTATTATACATAATCTTTCGATTTAAAACGGATACTGCCACAATATATACAAAGTAACCAAGAAAGTTCTGTAATTTTTGTGGAGGTCTGTGTTCCAATGGCCCTCACACCATAAGTTGAATGCAAATGGAGAGAAGGCGAAACTCAGTTGTTGGTGTGGGTTTATCGAACATACTACCTGCTTCTGGCAGTTCAGTTACAACGTGAACTTGCGTAATGACAGAGTGAACGTGGGACATCACAGAGCGTCATAAGGGCGTGTATGCTGACGAGTTCAAACTGGGAACTAGGGATGCGTTCGAGTCGAGTCGAGACAGAATTTTCCTGACAAAATTCGAGTCGAGACACAGCTCTTCCAATAGAAAAATATATATTTTTCGAGTCAAGACATCACTTTCACAGCACATTTTCGAGTCGAGACAGTCTCAAATCTTGTCTCGTGCGCATCCCTACTGGGAACAGACTCGCAGCTGAGCGGAAAATATGTCAGGCCTTTGGTGAAAGTCTCGACACTACGCAGACAGTGCAGCGGTGGTTTCACTGGTTTAAGGACAGTGACGAAACACACAAAGACACCACGTACAGGAAGACCAACACATGTTCAAAATGAAGATCTTCAGGCAGTAATTGAGGAAAACAGTTGCCATACATGTAAGGAACTGGGGCTACAATTCAGTGTGAGTGAGAAACCATTCGACATCACCTTCATCAATTCGGGAAGCACTACAAGTTGGATCAATGGTTCCCGCATGATTTGACTCCGGGTCAGAAGGCAACGCAAGCAGACACCTGCGTTTCTTTGCTGTCTCGTCTAAGGAAAGAGCCATTTCTGGACAAGGTGTTGCCATGTGATGGGAAGTGGGTCTTGTTGGAAACTCCACGGCACCGTCATCATTTGTTAGCATTCGATGAACCGGTTCCAAAACAGCCGAAACCAGTACTGCACCAGAAGAAGGTCCTCGTGTCTGTTAGGTGGACTGATCGCGCATCGTGCATCGGAAACTGCTACTAGCTGGTCAGAGCATCAATGTACCTGTGTACTATCAGCAGTTGAGGAGCCAGCACTTCTGAATCGCAAAGGGGTAGTCCTCTTACAGGATAATGCTAATCCTCACGGGGCTAAGATGGCCCGCGACACCATTCTTTGCCTTGGATGGGAAACACTATTGCATCCGCCATACTTCCCGGACATTGCACCGTCCGATTATCACCTGTTCCATTCCTTGGACAATCACATTAGAGGACGCCTGTTCAAATTCCTAGTAGAAGTGCAAAATGCACTTGATAACCTCTCCGCCTCACGGTCCACCAAGTTTTACAGAGATGGATTCTGTGGTCTTCCTGAACGCTGGCAGAAAGTCGTCAATTCTGATGGTGGCTATTTTTTATCTTCCAGTTACGTCTTAGGTAATATATCGATGTTCGATGGTGGTGGGTGAAAAGACGATAGAACCTTCTTGGTTACCTTTATTGTAACTGCCTTCATAAGACGACGATCCACGGGCTCAACCCCCACAACAACAAGCAGACAACAACTCTCATCATTCAACATGTGAACCAAAGAGAATTATGACCTTACTATCTTTTTTTGTTTTTATTGCCATGTGTTTCACTGTCTGATATACATATTTTAAAAGGCACTAAACTAACAGGGAGTAAGATCTTACATAGTTATGTAAGCTAAGGAGCGATAGTTTTAAACTACAATGTTCAGCAAGCAGAAGACTTGCGGGAAACAACTAGTCCTAATTATAAAAGTGAAACCTATCAGTCGGTGCGGTACGCTATCATGAAATGTTATGCAACTTTACTTGAGAGCGGCGAACCGATTATTATTAATAGAAAACAGTGTCACTACTTGTGATATCACTTGTCTGCCTGATGCTTAACAGATGCCGCTACCTGCAGGATTGTTGTGTATAAGTAAGTCCTTTAATAATTGACTTTAAAAAATGCTATGAAGAGGTTGGTGGATAAACTAAAAATAAATAAATATGTTAAATGAGAACAATTAGTGGTTTTAATTAACTAGTAGTAAATACGTTCTTCAATTCAATCAGCAATTTGATATCATCAGGCAGCATCTAAGCAGAATGCAATAGTGCAGAGTGTATAGTGTGTTCCCTTTGTAGCTTTTGGATCCACCTAATGTGTACTGGAACATTATCAACACAACAAGCGAAGAACTCTGACATAACATAGCGTATTCAAATATCAAATTTCTATAAACAGCATTATGATCTTTACATTTATACAAAACTATCTACGTTATTTAGATGCGATACTTATTGAAGTAAATTTTTGAAATAAAAAAAAATTGAAAAAGAGTACAATTTTAACCTCTTATAAATTTGTTCCTATTTATTTGAATGGACATTTTCTTTTTCACCAAAGGTTGTAATTTAAAGACACTCGTGTTCAATATACCACATACCAAAAATCTCAGAAAAATATTTCTTCGTTACGGAGATACAACGCTTCAAACAATGGAAAAATGGGCTGGTTACTTTACGGCAACGCAGACAGGCGTTTTGGCGTGGCTTCACAAGTCAGTATCGCTCTGAAAGTCGCATTGGAAGTTTCGGGGAATTTTTTGATATTACAGTTTCTTACTGCAAACTACAAATAAATTTAGTAGAATAGAGAAAGGAAAAATTGCAAAATAAGTAATACACTTACTGTACATGAACATAACGTGTTAATAAGATCTATTTTCCTAGCTTGAAATGCATTAATGGTCATATGTAATGTTCTATCATTACAAATATTTTAAATACTTGTACACTTAAGCAGGATTACTTTACTACTGTATTACCCCAAAAACATTAGAGTCTAAGCACTACACTATATCAGTTCAAATTAAGTCATGCGCAGATTGAGAATATCTAGGTCACCATATTATAGCTTGTCTTTATTTTGAAGATTTGTTGTGTATCTCCATTCTATTATAGTACTGCTACAAATAAGCACTTTCTTCACCAAAGAGCTCTTAATCCCTTTAAAATGTTCATATCCTATTACATCCTTTCATATTTTCTACTATTTATTCTGCATATTAGTAATTGGTTATCCCCCACCATTGATACAACTATTCTTATCTTAATGCTACAAGAATCGTATTATATAGTGCTTTACTTTCTTACTATATTTCTACAAGGGAAATGCTTTCGTGGTCACCGCGGTGGTTTAAAGCTGAAGAGAACTGTAGCGAATAGAGGCAGACAGAAGTTAGGTTACTGAAAGACCATCATAAACAAGATAAGTGCTCGAAAATTTTTCTTGTGACCGAGGCGCCGGTTCTCAAACCTAGGCACCATAATAATACAATTTCATACATAGGCCTTTATAATTTTATTTTTGATTTAACTTATTTATGAGCCAGATTCCTATTTCCAATCTTCTTGACTATCTGGCATCCAAGAATTTTCGAGCCTGAACAAGAAGAATATTGACAGAAATTCATTGTGATACTTATGTTGTTATTTTGAAACTTCAGCTTTTTCTTTTTAATAACCTCAGACAAAATAGTGTTCTAAGTGTACAAACATAAGTTTATTTATGTTCTTTCTCCCCTTCAGCCGGGCCCGTACCCCCGGAGGCAGCTCCCCTAAATTTTCACTGACCCCCTAAAATTTTCAAGGTAAGCTTGCAAATGAACTATAATATGATTGGATTAGCCTCCCAACTTCCAGGGGTGCCCACAGAGGGGGGCTATGACGCAAACTGCGTCATTGAAATATTTGGGGGGGGGGTAAAAATCTATATAAATATGTTTGAGGGGTGTAAAAATTAATCGAAAAGAAGATTTTTTTCATGGAAGAACACCTACGGATAGACAATTGGGGGGAGGTGTCATGGACATAAGGCGGGTGGGCACCACTGCAACTTCTACCGCCCCCTCTACATTTTTGGGGTGGCTACAAGCCTGCCCTTAACTCTGAGATGATTAATGTTTAGCATATGGTGGTACATTTGCAAAAGATCATATAGTAAAAGTATTGCGTTTTGGGTTCTGTGTTACACAAGTATATAAAAAAAAAAAGAAAAGAAAAGAAAAGAAAAGAAAAGAAAGTCTTAAAAGCAAATATTTGGAGAGTTCAGCCCTTGTTAAGTTTCGTCCAGTAGATTGATTTCTCTTATTTGTTTCACAAGACTTTTCTCCCACATGACCATTCCACCGATTCTTTTATAATCATTCATTCTCATTAATCATCACTCTCCCTTTGCCTACAGGACATATTCGTGGAACAAATTAGAAATTTCATTTTATTTTATTAAGTATTAAGCCACTATAACTAGTTTGTTATAATCACTGTGAGACCACATCTGTTTATTTGTTGGTTTAAATGTTAACTCATGTGCTCAAAACATTTCAGCCAATTTGGAAATGTTCACATGGACTAATATAAACAATTTGCGAGTATGTGCCATGAGCTAAAGGAAACGACAGTAAGCGCGGAGATATGATGAAATAATATTGTTAATGTGTAAAATAGTTCGATAATAGCACTGGTAGATTATCAGAATGCTCATGAACATAATTATCATCGTAAGTTTGTGCGTCCTTGTGCTGAGCTCAGTAAAGAATTTAGATTATTTTTTCTTTGAGAAATGTTTTTTCACGTATTAATTTCCTTGGGCTTTCCCCTGAGCGCAGAACTATCGAATCCACGATGAACTTGCATATAAGAAATTAGCAATCTACTATCAAATAACTATGATTTTATATTGTTGATTTTTTGTTAAGAATGAATAAAATTCGCTTCGTAAGGTCGGTCGTTGACCGAAACATGAGAATATTAATTAGTTTCTTATCTCATTGTCAGGCTGCAAACAATGTCAATAATATAGCAAACTAGTACACTTCAACTTTGTCCTAGGATATTCAAGTATATTCAAATAATTGGTAATAAATAAATAAATAAATAGCTTGCTTTTTAAATAAACCTTAAATTCTGTTACTTTTCTTATTCTTTGTGTTATTAGCAATGTCGTACACACAGGGCCGCCCACATTGGGGATGTATGGCGCAAGCTGCGCCATTGAGAAAAAATTTGGGGGGGGGGGGGTTACTCTACTTTCGAACTAGAAATTTTACTGTCGGAATAGCATTAAAACACGATTTTGAGAAGCTAATTTTCAAAAATTTACCGGGTGAACCCCCGTACCCCCTGCTTCGATACTCGATAAATGAAGTACCGTGCAAGTAGCCGTATGAAAGGAAAGGTTGGTTCGTTTTAAGAGAGAAGGGCCGCCCACAGGAGGGATGAATGGCGCAAGTTATGCCATCGAGAAAAAAATTGGGGGAATAAAAAAATTGGGGAAGAATTTTACTCTAAGGTCGAATAAGTAATTTTGCTGTCGTCAGAGTAACATTGGAACACGATGTGATTTTTTTTTGTTTTTTTGTTTTTTTAATCTCGAGAATGAATCCCCCTACACCCTGCTTAGAAACTCTATGAATGAAGTACCGCGCAAGTTGCTATATGAAAGGATGGGCTGGTCGGTTTATCGCTTTGTGTAGGTAATTTACCCATTTTCTGCTGGGAGCATTTATTTATTTCTTATTTATAACCATGTACGACACTTATGAGCGGCTTTAAAAAGAAGTGAAATCACAAAAATGAGCGCCAAGTTCTGGTGAACAACAGTTACAATACTCAAGGAATCACTTCCAAATTTAGATTTAAAACTTGCCTATGTTGTCTGTTGAAAATTATAAAGTAGTTTGACATAATTGTGAGCTAGTGGTAACCATACAGACAACAGCCAAGTTTCAAATCTAAATTTGAAGTGAGCTAGTGAGTGTTTGTAACTGTTGTCCACCAGAACTTGGCGCCTATTTTTGTGATTTCAATTCTTTTTAAGGCACTCGTACTTGGCTCTTTTGCAGGAATGTTTTTTGTTGGATATTACTTCTTTTTGTAGGCTAATTTCGAGGATAACATTTTATTTTGGTATCAAACTCAATAACTTGTAACTTGCGTCTTACTTTTCATGTACAAGGGAATTATATCAATATTTTGTAAAGAAAAAATAATACTACTAATTGTAAAAAAAAAAAAAAAAAAAAAGAATACCTGTGCCATACACAGTGTGTAGAAGTTTTTATACCCTTAACTATCCTTATAGAACATATTTAGTATTGTGCACTACCAAGACTACTAATAAAAGTAATGCCATTTTTATAATTACTACTGCCCCTACTACTACTACAAGCATTCTATAATATTGCTACAGTAAATAAAAACAACAACAAAAATAACAATTACTAGTACTATAAAAACTACTGCTACACTGGGCAATTGTTTTTAGAGGACTTGAGTTTTGAGGAGGGAAGAGATTATTAGTTTTGGAGGGGAGTGCGCCGTCAGCTTTGGGGGGGGGATGGGTACCCCTGCGTACACACCTGGAAAACATGCATCGTATCTCTCGCTAAGCCGTTTTCCTAGTGAGCGTTCGCAGACCTTTTCTCCTGTACCAACCTGTGACGTACCAACATGGTGGTCGTTGTTTTAAGCGCAAGAGTAGCAAACCGGAATTCAATCTCAAGTAGCTCTGAACTTTTTAGAGCAATAAAAAAATCAGTGGAAATGTCCATTATGTCATTCATGATAGTATTGGGCGCTAACGTACTTTGGATATTCATTGTCTCGTTTGCTTCACAAATGTTGTTACTGTTGTAGAGGGCTCTAAAAATGAGTGTTTCTGGAAAACGTGTAACTTTTAAGTGATTTCTTTTGACATGTAGACTTAAAAATATGCAATAGTGTTTGTTGTAATATCATCGTTAAATGAAGGCCTATAATGCTATAATCTAAATATAATAGTAAGTTTTTACGTTGGCCCTGTAACACTGTTAATCTCGTAGTATTGCAAAATATGTCAAACAATGTCTCATTATGGATATTTGCATGATAACTATATCGCAATGGTTTGACTGATAGTCTTCAATAACGAAACCTGATTTAAACCAATCATCTTTTACTATAAAAATAAAGTCTTATCAAAGTTTTTGCAAAGTTCTTGTAAGTCTTTAAATGTTTTCAGAGTTCAATAAAGATCTTCGGCACAAGAAAATGGCCTCAGAATAAAGGTAAATTGTCTTTAGCTTAATAGCTAATGACCTTAAATAGGTATCATGGATAACTCCTTCGCTCACAGTAGGCACATAAGTGGGTGATTAAAGAATATCTCCTTAGTTCCTAGCAGCCTCGGAAGATAGTTATATCAATTCTCCGTAGCTCATGGCAGCCCCGGGAGGAGGTTTTAAAGGAATTGTCCATAGCCCATGGCGGCCCTAGGAGAAGGTGTTAATAGACGAATGATGAGCAATGAACTGATACTTCCCTCTTCTTGAGGTCTTCTTTTATAGGCATCTTCTTCAACGAAGGGCCCATGAGGGGAAGTCGGCTTTCTTCGTAGTTTTTTCCGAATCCTCTTCCTGTCTTCCTAGTGGTTTCCTTCCGCCGTCTGCTATTGTTTATATATAAACGTATTAACACGTGTTCGTAGTAAATGCATGTTTTCCTAGTATAAACGTGTCGTTGCTGTGCGTGAGAGTATGGAACCTTACAATATATAAAGGCCGTGTTTATTTTATTCTAACCATCATTTCACTGAACAGTAAAATGAAATGCTAGCCACTAGCTTAAATATACCCCTTTGGGCTTAAGGAAACACATGATTACTGAAAGTGAATGATTATGAAGTAATTGGTAAAATGATAATGTGAGAAGAAAAGGGAAGACCCATAGACCTGATGCTGTCTATTACAACTCAGATAGAATGACATTGAACCATCAACTCAGAGATGAGCACTATCACTGAGCTTACGTGTCCCAGTTATTTCACTGGTTAACTGCCTGTGAAACGAATGTTGAGGCCATGAACGCACTCAGTAATAGGAACAAGGGGGATAGTTACTCTCTTGTGATTTTCGAAAGAGATTCGGTTCTTCGAAGCACAGGTCAAAACTTAGTAGATTTGCTTATCAAAGTATTTAATATATTTACGTAGTTAATAAAATTAAACAATCTGCATCAAAAATAATTGTTTTACATCAAGTATTACGTGCATCAAGGCGTATATCTTTGCGACTTAGCTTGTGTGTCGATATTTTGAACCTCCTTGGAAAAAATCCTGCAGGCGTTTCTGGATGGGATAAAACTAATAAGTAAACACAGCGTTTAACAATTTGAGAACGCTCCAAGAGCATTGCCAGAACGAGCTTCAAAAGAATTAGTTTTCCTTATTAACTTCTATAGGATGCATTCCAAGCGAAATAAGTCAATTTTGAAAAATGTTGTAGTTTCACCGTCTTCGATTTCGCTTGTGTTTTGGTATGTTATAAGGTATTAAGAGAGGTGTTGAAATGCAAAGTGGCAGATGCTGGTGCTTCACTGTTTAAAAGGTAAAGGGCACTGAACACGTGAAATACTCCAAATATGGATATGTTAAAATATTTTAACTTACAGTTTGGTGAATGTGAAGAACATGAAACGTTGTCACAGTACACAGTAATACAGAGAAACATACAAAAATGTAAGAAACCAATATCACCAATGTTGCCGTCACAATGGCAGATCGAAGGTAGAGGTCATTAACACAAAGTGACCCAAGTTTGATCACCTTTGTGGAGTACAATTGAAAAGAACTACTAACTCTTATTTTGTAACTGACAACCATGAAGCTTCCTCAGAACATCGGAGTACATTTAAGCTAGTGCTATGTTGCCCCTTCCTATGTATGAATGTTATTGTAACTCAATGTTGTCAATATCGGCCATATTTGGATGGCCATATTGAAAAAGGGCCTGACAAGAAAATTTTCACAATTTGGGAAAATAACTTGCCGTTGTATGTCTCCTTGCACAACAAATATTATTTGGTGGTTCAGAATATTGTTCGAGTTATCAAAGGTGCAATATGGCTATGTTCAGATAATGAAAAACAGTCGAATAGTACATTAAATATAGATGTCTATGATTACAACCCATATGTTCATCACAAAAGACATATTAACATACCAATAGGTGGTTGACGTGCAGAATTAATGCTTACAATCTCATAGAAAAGGAAAGCATGTTAGTGATCCATTTGCAGTAGTAGCAAAAATGAGTGTCAGTCTGACAACCGTCTCTACTAGCCAAATTCATTCCAGAACATTGCATCTGCCACGTTTATTTAGTTGTATCGTGCTAGTTTGAATGTGTTGAGTGGTAGGGTGGATCGAAAAAATCAAAAGTTGTCCAATTAAATAGAACTAGTTGTCAAAAGTTGAGTATTGACTAGTACAACATTCATAATTTTTTTTCATAATTTTTGTACTTCATCTTTATTCCCTGTAAATATTCAAAATTTTGCAATATTTATGAAAATTTGATTATTTTGTTTTTGAAAATATTGATTCTTTTTAAAGTTGCCCAATCAAATCGAACTAGGTGGCAAAAGTTGCATAATGACTAGATTGACTACACCACTAACGATTTTTAAAATAATTTGCAGCTTTATTCCCTGCAAGGACTTGAAATTTTACAGTTTTTATGGTATATTCTAAGGCATATTCTACAGCATTTAAATGGCGCACCAGTAGTTCCTCAAAAGTTCTCGGGAACTATAGGAAAAAGTTTACCCAATTGTGTGGATTTACCAGTTTTTAATTTTCAAGAGAATGAAAGAACTTTAGCGGCCATGGAAGAAAAAACGTCAAACCGTAGCACAGACCAAAGATATATTTGGAATATTTGCAAAGCAATCTCTCTGGTGAGTGTTCAGCGAATCTTGCATCAAGAAGTCCTGGAAAATTATTCCATGCAAGATGGATCACTACTACTAACGTAGTGCTTAGAGTGTACATAAGAACTGCTGACTCATCTTCGAACTTGAAGTAGCTCGTTACATTCATCATGAAAGTGTATGCTCTGGTTTTACATTAAATGTAACTCTACTATCAAGGATGCTCCTGTGAACTTATATCGTACTATAGCCTTTCCACGGTACTTAAGCAGTGAACTGCATCTCATTGTAAATAGGACAATTCATTCAATGGTTTCTTAGCGTATCTGGAGAATCTACTGATATCTATGCTTGCCGATGATCGAAAGCATATTCGAGAACTAGTTATGCGTGGAATCCTTGACACAAGTTCAAAAACTCAAACCAAACGCCTCCTGTACCCAAGTTCAGTATTCCAGTAATCCATTTTAGTGGTCCGACTTACATTGACCTAATCAACTGGCAGGAACGCGAAGTAAACGAGTCACCCCTGACCAGACATTTGTCGGAGGAGTATCTACAGAAATGTGTTCATATGTCCTTCAGCCTGTTTTCCACTTGCCATGTCATACCCAAGCAGTCGTGAGGTGCGTTAAAATTACTACCGAAGCTTTGTCTGAAGTGTGTGGTGTCTTAGCTCGAGATGGATTTATCAGAGCACTTTTGGATAGGTCAATTATGCCCACACTCGAAATAAAATCTGAATACAAATCAATAAGTTAAAGAGAGGATAATTTCCAAAGGTAAGGTGGATGGGATGGAAGGATGAGGGGAACTCTATATGCAGGCACCTCCTCGTGCTGAGTTCTGCGTGTTTCTGGGAACTAGCAAAGAGGTGCATGTCAAAAATCATTTCAATGCAAAATTATTAAATTTACATAATGTATCTTAATGCTATGCCCAATGTATTTTTAGATAGTAATATAAAAATGCATTTTAAAACTTGTTGGAGGTAACGAAGATGAAGGAAAAATATCTTAAAAAATAATCGAAATAATACTAGTCATGCACAAGGCGTGAAATCTAATAGGATATTATTTGACAATTCTTAAAAATCGTTAGTGTTTTCAATTAATTTTGAGATTTACTGTATAAATTCCAAAATTTTAAAGCCTCTGCTGGTAATAAGATAAAGCACAAAAAATATTTCAAAACCATAGGTTCTATGGTAGTGAACACAACTCTTTCTTAAGCAAGTGTGAAATGATTTGGCAGATTTTAAAACTTTCTTAATATTTTAAGTAGAATTTCAAAATTGACCATACAAACTGCAAATTTTCAGGACCTTGCGGGGAATGAAGATGCAAATTATTTTAAAAATCATGAATGGTGTAGTCAATCTGATCATTATCCAACTTTTGACACCTAGTTTGATTTCATTGGGCAGCTTCAAAAAAATTTAAATATTTTCAAAAACTTCATATTTTCATAAAAATTGCAAAATTTTGAGGCCTTTGCGAGGAATGAAGATGAAGTACAAAAATTACGAAAAAATTCATGAATGTTATACTAGTCAATACACAACTTTTGAGACCTAGTGCTATTTAATTGGATAACTTTTTTTTTCGATCTACCCTAGTATGTAAGTCAAACATTATTGTAACTGTTGTTTTGTGCTCTGTTCCAGAAAAGTGATGGTTCTACCAGCATCATGCAGTGCTCTGTTGGACTTTTAATTGAAGACAGTTATAACAGCAAGTCTACAGCTTCTCTGCACACACTCACTTGTCATTGGAGACCTGCCAGAGGATCAGCAGCAGCTACTGAAGGTGAGAGTGTCTGCAGACATCACAACTGTGTGTAAGCACCACAAGAAAATGTATCTTGCGAAGTACTACTGTTTGTATGAACGGATGTGCTGTGATCCCATACATGTTCATAAGAAGGTATTAAGAAAGAACCTGAAAGAAATCGCTGTTGAGTTTGCAAAGAAACACAGTACCCAAGAAATAAAAGTAACTCCTGGTAAATCAATATGCACCACATGTCATGAAAGATTATCCATACATGGTATGCCAAGGGACTTGTTAACGAGACATCAAACATGTTCAATATTTATCGGACGATGCGACACGTAGCAATGATAACATGTCTGTGTGCAGGCGAGCTGTATGACCTGTTGTCATGACTGTCTTCAGTTACAAGTCCAACAGAGCACTGCATGATGCTGGTAGGACCACCACTTTTCTGCAACAAAGCGTAAAACAACAGTTACAATAATGTTAGACTTACACACCACTCAACACATTCACACTAGCACGATACAAGGAAAAAAACATGGCAGATGCAATGTTCTGGAATGAGTTGTACTACTAGAGAAGGTTGAAAACTGACACTGATTTTTGACACCACTGCATGTAGATCACTAACATATTTTCCTTTTCTATGAGATTATAAGCATTAATCTTGCACGTCAACCACCTATTGGTATGATATGTCTTTTGTGATGAAGATATGCGTTGTAATCAATGTATTATTCGACTATATTATCTGGAAATAGCCATATTGCACCTTTGATAACTCAAACAATACTCTGTACCACCAAATCATATTTATTGTGCAAGGAGACATACAACGGCAAGTTATTTTTCCACATTGTGAACAATTCTTCTCCAGACCCTTTTTCAATATGACCAATATTGACAACATTGAGTTAGAATAACATCCATACACAGGAAGGGACAACATACCACTAGCTTAAATATACCCCGATGTTCTGAGGAAGGTTCAAGGTTGTCAGTCACAAAATAAGAGTTACTAGTTCTTTTCCCTTGTACTCCACAAAGATGACCAAACTAGAGTCACTTTTGTGTTAATGACCTTCATCTTTGACCCGCCATTGTGATAGCAACATTGGTGATATTGGTTTCTTACTTTTTTGTTTGTTCCTCTGTAGGTACTGTATCAAACTTTCATATTCCTCACGTTTACCAAACTGTAACTACAAATATTTTAATATATGCATATATGGAGCATTTTTCACGTGTTCAGTGCCCTGTATCTTGGAAACAATGAAGCATCAGCATCTGTTACTTTGCATTTCAACACCTCTCTTGATACCTTATAACTAGACTTCGGATCGTTATGCACTAAAAAAAACGGCAAAATATGCTTGCAAATATTCGCTAAAAATCACGAAAATATGCACTGAAAATATGCAAATATGCACTAAAAAGAATAAATATGCACCATTTAAAGGCTTAAGTTAAATGACGAATTTTATTATTTTTAGAGAAAAAAGTTGTATTACTTGAACTACATATACTTCGTGTATAACTATGATGCATTCATGCTACAATACACAGCTATGTAGTTTTCGGTATTTTAGGGTAAAAACCTGCATTTGTCAATCAAAACATTACTGTGCATGGAAAATGTTCCTTCCGTGTCACGGATCGTTAAAGGATGGTATTTCAAAGAAGCAATGCTACTGCCGATAAATCCGAAATTGGTACGTCGTTGTTCCCAGGAACACTTTATTTACATTAGACAATAATTATATGCCAGGATTTTTCGCGTCAGTTGACTGTGCTTTTCGAAGAAATGCTTGTCGAATTGGTCGTGGTGGAGACTGTTTCGCTATTGAATCAAACAGCTCAAATGGAATACAAAGTCCTAATCATCGCTCCTCTAACCTCGTTATGATCTTTGAAATTGAACTAAAATGAGTAGTGGTAAACACAAGTTCGCTTTTAATGTTTTCAGCTCCGCAAGCGTCCACAGCTTCTTGAATACATTTGGTTTCTTCCGGTTCAAACAGCTCAGTATGTGAAACTAAAACACACACACACACACACACACACACACACACACACACACACACACACACACACACACATACATATATATATATATATATATATATATATATATATATATATATATATATATAGTGGCGGATCCAAGGGGGGCTATAGGGCTATAGCCCTCCCCTTGACCCTCAGGTATAGGGCTTCAATCCTGCTTTACACTGGATAAAACGGCAAAATATGGTTTAGCCCCTCCCTTGATCATATCCTGGATCCGCCCCTGTATATATATATATATATATATATATATATATATTAGATTAAAATGCGCTGATTGTCTGTGAATAAAGAATAAATATACTTAGAGAAGTAAATAAACATTTCTTACATAAGCATATAGTTAAACCTGCATAGCGAAACTGAACAGGACTCGCAAAAAGGATCCCGCACAATCCTTATGGAAATTGGATTTCGGTGCAATTGCTTGAAACTGTGATATGTTGTAGATATTGTGATCCTGAGAAAAGTCTCAATGGGCACAACCACCAATCACTAACCGTTTGCTCACTACAGGGCCTCATTTTTTGGAAGCAGCAGAAGGTAACAGTATTCTGGATTTTGATGGAATTGCTTGAAAAAATGATATGTTGTAGATATTATGATCCTGACAAAAAGTCCAAATGGGTACAGCCACCAGTCACTGACCATTTGCTCACTATAGGGTCATTTAAAAAAATGGCATGAAAATGAATGAAACAAACAGTCAGTGGTTGGTGGTTGACCCAACTGAGACTTTTTCTTAGGATCACAACATCTACAACATATCACGGTTTCAAGCAATTCCGCCGAAATCCAATTTCCGTAAGGATTGTGCCGGTCCTTTCCGTTAAAGGTTTTAAAGTTAAAGAAGATAGATCTATGCTTAAAAAAATAAATAATGTGCATACATATAATGGACAGTGAGATAAAATAAAATGTACATACAGTATTCAATTACAGTATTTATTTATGGTGCGAATTAATACGCATAAAACTTACAGTGAACAACAACAACAACAACAAAATAAATAAATAAAAAAAATGCCTACACATTATTTCCAAGACTAAGACAAAACGTAAATGCTATGCCCTGTTCGGCGCTCTTTCCTCTACTTTTGGCTCTCTTTTGATCTATTTTGTATATTATGCTCCTTGTTCCATGTCTCTAGACCAGCTAGAGGACGAGTAATTGGTATTTGAAAATAACTATGGAAATTGTACTTCGTTCAAAAACTTGCACAGTATCTAGGGCCTTTCATGGCGGTGGACTAAAGTTTAAATATGTAAGTGGGGCAACAAGAAAACGAAGACCTTTACAGGCAACGTTGTTCATATCCCTAACCTCCTACAGAATGTTTAAATTTTTTTCTAAACGCTGCATTCCGGAACATGAAAATTTCCGTTAAAAAGTATATTTTAATATCTGTTGTTCACAACACAGATTCCGCCTAATCAAGAGAATTTAACACTTTTTTGACCTTTAAACTCACTGGACCGTGAAATATTTCCGTTTTATAAAGGTCTTGTTGAAGGCAGTTTTTACTGTATTAAAAGCCTGTATTCAAAACCTTATGTTCTGGTTTAAAAGAAAATAAATCCATTTGAAATTACATTTTGTATCCAATTATGTGTAGATACTAGAATATTTTCTTCAAGCGTAACACTGTCCGTTTCAAACAGCAATAATTTACAATGTATAGTACTGATACTTTAAATGGAATAAACTGATTTGAGGGAGACAAGGAGCATGAATGGGAAGAAGGTAAATTTATCGAAAACATAACATAAAACTTAGTAGGAAAGTTAAGTTTCGAGAGACCAAGGTACGTATCAAAACAACACAAGCTTACATTTAAATACTCTCATAAACTCCTTAAAGGAAAACTTGGGAAATTATCTCTTTACCTCAGAAAGTAACTGCTGCGACAAGTTTTAGATTTTGTAACGCAAAGATTTTAATTAATTGTAGAGCTCAGTTTCAAAAAGGTTGTTCATATCTTCAAGAAATACATTTTTCAGTGCTTTGGCATGAACTCTGTCGAGTATTAAAAAAAAAAAAAAAAAAAAAAATCTGGGTTACTTTATAGTTGCATAAACTTCTTACCAGACTTGAAACTGTTACGAAAATATAACAAGGCCAAAAGATAGGGCGCTGCTGAAGTTTGAGTTTTTACTGTCGAATAAAATGGAAATGTCCTTTTCTGAGAACAAGCTTACTTACTTTGAAAATATAACTTGTTAACTACACTTTGCAGAATATATTTTCTTTCTCAATCCATTGTTTCAGAACGTGACTTCTAGAAGATTTTTCTTTCGGTATTCTTATACTGCCACAGGACCACACAATTTTCAATCCACACACACACACACACACACACACACAACAGTAGCCAATTTAACCTCCGAGATGGGTGACTTGCAAATTTTGTTACAGATGATTTGACACCGTTATTTATATCTCCTCCGAAACAGGTAACAGACATGCATCATTGCCGGGAGGATGAGCCATTCATCCCTTTCTTATTCTCCCTTTACATGACCTTGGAAGATATTCTAAACTGACAACAATGAACTATTTCAGGGTGTTGAGTCTATTTATATTAGAAACTTGAAATTCCATTTATGAGGAAAGTTGTTTAAAAATGATCAATTTGGTCCTTCCTTTAAATATGCATTTATATGCAATAACGACATAAACATGCACTAACCTCCGAAATATGCAAATATATACACTATAAAACTCTGCTATTTTATCCTAAAACATCTAAAACGAATTTCTGTGTCAAGAGCATATCAATATCACATCAGGAATAAAACATGCAAATATGCAAAAATACGAAGTCTACTTATAACATACCGAAACACGAGCAAGATCGAAGAGGGTGCAACTACATCCATATGCTGATTTCGCTTGGAATGCACCATAGGCTTTATATTAATTGTTCTATGTACTTTATTATCATACTCATTAAACATTTCTTGTAATATACCTATCCATTTATAGTTTCCTTGAGTACTAAATTTTTTCCACAAGTTATGTTTAAGAGTTCGGTTAAAACGTTCTACGATAAGTTGTTTTACGAAGGAAGGGTGTTATATTCTTAATGGATGGGTCAAAATTGAAACATTCCCAAAATATCATCTCTCTATGACTTAGAGGTTCCGAAATCTCCTTAAATCTCCCGAAATCTGAACTTTATTGACCAATATCTGTTGAACGGTGGCCAGTTGGCCAGTGGCCACTGGTTACTATTTGGTATCAAAATGTTCACCAACCTGTTAGGTATTGATCAACACCAATATGATCTCTCTATGGCTTATGATTTCCGAGATATGACTCCTTAAATATCCCGAAATCGGAACTTTTTTTTGTCCAATGTCTCGGAAACGGTAAGAGTTACGCGAAAAATTCCATCACTTCTTTCAGATAATTTTTTGAAGCTCTATCAAATGGAAGGTTCAAAATTGAAATATTCGCAAATAAGACAGAGAGAGAGAGAGGGGGGGGGAGGGAGAGAATTCAGTAACGAACTTTTTAAGTTTGTTGAAAATCTTAAAATGTTTATATAAAACACAAGGAGAACAAGGAGTATTTCCTTTTCACTGTTGATTTAAAACGAAAAGTACTTTTGGGATACCCGACACAAATAAATAAGCTAGTTTATTGCTCCCCTTTAGTCTACAAATGAAGACAAAACCCTTTAGCCACAGCAACAGAGCAGAAATCTGTCCAACGGCATTGTAGGAAATTAATGTAATGTTTAGCAAACATTGTGCAGTTCATAAACTGAGAAAGAGAAATAACTCTAAAGTCGTAGCAAAACATACTGTACGGGGAAAGGCAATGTTAAAATGTTGCCGCACTACAAGGTAAATAAAAGGAAATGAATTAATTAATAGGTGCCAATTTAATTTATTTCAATTTAATTGAAAGTGCTTGCTTGGAGTAAATAATTATCATCCTGATGTACGTTGGCTCTCATTTCCCTAATTAAATGCTTGTATGTAGAATTTAACAGATACATATATATAATACTGGTACTAGTTATTGTAGTATGAGCATCGTTGTACTAGTCCATAGTTAATGAAACTATTAGAATAATACCCATGTGTATTAGTTAACGATTGTACAGAAATATTAGTCTGCACATGTAACCTGGGAATGTGCAGTCTGAAATTCCGAGTCTAAAAGCTGTGTATTTTACTGCTATTATGTAACAGTGATATTTATGAATTTTCAGAGGTAAAGACATTAACATATCTTAAATAGTTCATGCAAAAAGGGCTTCAGTCACCGAAATGACAAAATTGAGTTAACATCGGAATTTTGTTCTTATTGGGCACACCTATGTTTCTATGCGTAAAGAGCTTCAGTTTCATTGATCTAACACTTTATAAATAAATGTAAACTTTGGTTATTCTAGGCAGCATGGGCTTGAGTCAGTGAGTGAAGCCCTTTCTGCATGAAGAATTATATTTGTTTTCTGATGTTAATGGCAATAGCTATTGATTTCGTTTCATTCCGTTGGTAGACCTGCAACGTCTGGAACCTGGCATAATAATAATAATTTTAACACAGTTTTGTGTTAAAAAGGAAGAAAAAATAATAACTAAAAAAATTACATGCACACAGAGCTTTGTCTAGAATTTGCATGCAAGAAGGGCTTCAGTCCATAGCGGAAACCATTTTTATTTTATTTTATTTATTTTTTACCAAGGCAATGAGCATAAAAATGGTTTTCCCATACAGCATTCGATTAATGGAATTGTTATCTATACGGAAAAAGTTGGTTAACTTTTATTTTATAGTTCGAAAACTGCAATGTTTTTCTTATTTTTCTGAAAACTAAATTTGTTTAACTGAAGCCTTTTTTTTTTTTTTTGCACTAACTGATTCATTTATAGTCAGATGATGATTTCGATGATTTCATGATTTCATTGATAAAAAGGTTGCCTACGAGAGAATAAGATATGAAATATTTTAGTTTTAACATCATGTCTATGCGTTTTCTCGGCGTACTACCGTTTTCTTCCACATTCTCATTCCACCAATATTCTATTATCATTCGTTTGCCTTAATCATCTGTCTTTCTTAGCCTAACAGACATAAGATTTCATTTCATGTTGTTTTCTTTCAGTTTTGAGTCCAATAATTATAGCCTTAGGCTAAAGAGAACGAATAATCAGTAAAAGAGAATGGATAGAAAAAATATACATGGTTAATTGATAATGCGATAGGAAACGAAAGAGCCTGAAGAAAACCTTCGAAGACAATGTTGTAAAACATAAACTCGCATGATCTGGAATCGAACCAGGGACTTCTCGCTTTATAGGTGAGCGCTCTATTACTGACTACGATGTTACCCATATCATCAATCCTCTTATTCATCAGAGGAGAGAACACCCAGTCAAGGCAGAGTAAGCCAGGAGAGGGTGCAGAGCGAGAGACCAGAGTTCTCTGACCCAGTGTATCTTCCAGACCTTTTCTGGGGGGCGCACTGCCCCCCGAAGCAGACCAAAATAATACGTCTATAATATAATAATAAATAGAATAGTATCTGTAGTGCCCCCCGGAACATTGTTTCTGAAAGAAACACTGCTCTGACCTGTGTCTAAATCACAGCGTTGAAGGCCTTTTTCAAGAGGTTGCTCGGATTAATATGCGGTACGTGGCTTTTGTATTTGTTTCATTGTTCACAGTTTCCTGCTTGTATTGCGCCTTGCCTTGACTGTTCTGTCTTCTGGCAAATAAACAGCTAACCCAAGAAATACGAGACAAGAAAGAGAGCTCTTTCAATAGAAACAGATATACGAGCGCTGATCAACGAAGACGGAGACTGATTATTATACCGCAGTTTCCTTTGTTGCCGAATGCCGGCACGTTTGATAGTTAAAAGAGTTGTGTTTCATGTATACTCTCACTAGGTGGTAGCATTATCGTATCGGTAGGTTGGGAGTAATCCGCTGTGTTTTAGACACTGCTTCCATTTCGCCTTACAACGTGCTGTGTATATGCATACAATGGAGGTTTACACGAGAAAAACAATATGGAGCAATGAAGTTTTGTTTTCGCTTGAACCATACAGCCTCTGAAAAATACGAAAAGCTCAAGCAAGCTTGTTCTGGAGTCAACAGTCGTGGTACCCAACGGGCACTCAAACACGGGAGGGATATAAAGGAAGTCATCGTGCATTATAGATAAAACATATGAAATTTTCAACACTTCACTTAGTATACGTAGTGTTATTCTTTGATCCTCATGGACAATCACAACACCAGTATTGATGTTTCTGTCACAGAAGAGGCCAAAACATCAGGTCCACCTTGCTTAACTCATGAAACTCGTCTTTCTTTGAATTTTTTGAACCACCGAAATACTGTTGCTCGAGGTAATGTACTTTCACCGTAAGCTTGCTTGAGTTTTTCGTATGTTTCAGAAGCTCTATGGTTCAAGCGAAAACAAATCTTTATTGCTCCATACTGTTCTTTTCGCGTAACCTCCATTGTATGCATATGCACAGCACGTTGTGAGACGAAATGGAAGCAGTGTCTGAAACACAGCGGATTACTCCCAACCTACCGATACGACAATGCTGCCACCTAGTGAGAGTATACATGAAACAACTCTTTCAACTATCAAACGTGTCAGCATTCGGCAACAAGGAAACTGCGGTATAATAATCAGTCTCAGTCTTTGTTGATCAGCCCTCCTAATTTCCGATGCAATCGTTGCCTCTACAACATCGTTTTGAGACGACAAGACAGCTTTAACTGTTGTCTTGTTCACAACTTTAATTTGTCTACACCGGTGTAGAGATGCGAATTTAAAAAAGTTCTCCTTCCTAGTCTAGTAACTTTTGGAGTTCGTGAAGGTTACGCACTACAGTGAACGGTTCTGTGGTTCACTGCGCCTTCTCCTTTCATGTGATAAATATTTTCGATTGCTGTCGTGCATTAGGCCCGAGTTCGAACCTAAACAGTAGAAGTTCACGTATTAGTCGTTATTAAGCACTCATAGTCACCGCCGTAAAAAAAAAAAAAAAAAAAAAAAAAAAAAAAAAAAAAAGACCTAACTGAAGATACTGATGAAGTGGTGACCTCCGTGTTGAACAGTCAGCTCAACACATTATCTCTTGAACCAGTTTGACGGCGCTTGCTATTTGCGTTGTGGAAATATTCCAAGGCTTTAGTCTTCCAAACTATTCTCTGTATAACTACTGTATGTCTTTCAGAACGCCTAAAATCGTCTGTTAATATGTATCAGAACAAAACCAGTAAGACATATCGAGAAACGATTTTCTGGAGTCGATTCAGCGTCTAAGAATAGGTCCTATCTCATCTGTGAACCATCTATTCAAGATGGAAGTTGTAGAAATTAATCATTTTTGGTTTCAACGTTTATACTGATAGAACAAAAACGACAAAAGATAGCGACAATTTTTTTTTTTTTTTTTTTTTTTTAAAAAGATCGATTTAAAATCGATTCTTAATTCAGCGTCTCAAACAAAGATATTGTCTGATTAAAGGTACTCTCTACTAAAACCGAAGTAGTATAAATTTACTGCTATCTCCAGTTTCAATTTCACAGTGTGAAACAACTTTTTTTTTTTTATTGTCAGGTTTTATTTAATATTGTCTCCTGTAGGACGAAGAGCATGACTGTGAAAAGATGTAAAACGTTAAAACTGCGTTTTTATAAACCTTGAGTGAGCAAGTAATGACATGCATTCCGAATAGGCTAAAACAGTGATGTCATTTTCTCTTCGTTACCATGGTGCTATTTTCTATATAAATGTGTGAAGCAAAAGGTGCATTCTGAAGTCTATTGGTTGGTTGATTAGACTTTAAAATTCCTTTTTTCAGTACCACTATTTGAACATGGATCTTTAGTTTAAGGTGGAGTCAGATTAATCAGAATGTTTTCGAATTCTAAGGCTCATCCACCGGGAATCGGATCCGGGACACCGTATAAAATTGTCCTGGTACGAACAAAAATTATGGATGGAAAATTATTGTCGAATATGCTAAAAACAAAATAAAATCGATGCGAAAGGGATGAAAATTAAGAATATGATGGAAACTATTCCAGAAATTTAGAGTAAATTAGTTATTTACCAAAAAAAGAATATCTAAGGAATATTGCTTTTTTTTTTTTTTTTTTTTTTGCAGGCGCTATTCCTTCAAATAAAAAAAATATAGAAGAGCATAATTAATGAAATAGTCATTATCATGCAATCCATTGCAAGAAGCAATTGCAATTTTACAAACTGTCTAACACACATATTGGCAAGATGTCGATAACAAAGAAATTGGTTCACATATAAGCTTACGTTCATTTTTTTTAAAAAATCATGATCTACTTTCAGAGTATTACTTATAATACTAGCACATTTACATTTCTTACGTCAATTTTTTCACAGATTTACAGTATGGATACTCAAGGATAATGGCTACGAACTTACTATTTCTCTAAACTCATTCGTGGGTAAGCGGTTAGAGTACGCGCCTTTGGCATGGGAGGCCAGGGTTCGATTCCCGGCGGGAACTCATGTGGTTCGGATCCCACGTTAATCAGTAGGTTCGGTCCCATATAGCCTCGCTGCTGAAAGGGACGTTAAATTCAAAATCAACTCAATTCAATTCCTATTACAATGTCAGATCATTGTGCTTGACTTCACAGACTTGGAAGTGATGCGATGTCTTCAAGTCTTCATTATTTCGCACACGCTTTCGAGATATAACTGAAATGACCAACTACTGATGAGTATAAACTTATAATATAATTAAATTGGATTTTAAAAGTAAGTTATCTGAGTAATAATAATAATAGTAATAATCCTCAACTGAAATTGCATATTAAAAGTTTTCCTCTTATTATTAATTTGACCAATTACAATGCATGAAGATTTGAAGCCTCTGACAACAAACCACGTTACCATATGTTACATTGGTTTGCTTTGGAATCTATAATCAATAAATGTGTCTGCCCATAGAATAAAAGAAAGTCAAACTACCTAATTACTATTGAAACAAACTCTCTCTCTCTCTCTCTCTCTCTCTCTCTCTTTCTCTTCGAAAACTTTGTTGGTGTTGGATGTGGTATTTTATGCTTGTGTGTCCACACTACTGCGTATATATTCTGATGGCAGATCCAGCAACAAACGACCTCAGCTCTCACAAAAGGGTCGTAATATTGGGAACAGAAATTCTCTCATCAATACCGGGAGAAAATTGTATGTAATATGGAAATTTAGTAACAGGTACATCACTTTCACGTAACCCATGGTACATTCTACCTCTACTGGCCCTTTTCCCCCACCTTCAACCCCCGCCTCTGAAACTATGGACATTTGAAATTGGAGAGGACAAGGGGATGGAGAAATGATGGTTAGCTACTAGCAACAGCGAAAAGCAGAAATAGATAATGTAAAGCTGTGATGAAATTCACCGGCTGCCTAGCGGTGCACTGGGATTAGTAACTGCATAGCTTCAAAGCAACCCCAGGTGACATTGCGGCTCACGTCACAATCAAATAACATCACAGCAGCAGGCATCCATATCTGTGACGTCACGCACTGTGGATATGATAAACTAGGTTGTTATATCAAACTCGTAACTTTTGCTGAGAGGGGGGTAGTGGGAGAGAAAGTATGTTTGTGTGTTAATATGTGAAAGGGTGTGTACAGTGAAAAATGCCTTGATTTCAGTTAGAATTATCCATCACCCGTCTGACTTTAATCGATTTTGGAAACTACCATAAATTGTGAATATGTTGCTAAAATGGCAATTACTTCCTTACTGACAACCACACCAAAAGCCCTCTTATTATCTATTGGGAGCCATGTATTGGAATCGTGCCAAGCGAGTAGTTTATATTAAAAGTATACATTGAAAAAGTGTCTTGTGTCTGCAAATTCATGAATACTTCCTTCCTCATATAAGCTATACAACCTTAAATATAGGATTACCACTTACAAAACTACTTCCAAACATAGATTGGATTGGAGTTGAGTTGAATTTCAGTTTAGCGTCCCGTTCAGCAGCGAGGCTATGTGAGACGTGGACCTACTGATTAATGTGGAATTCGAACCACATGAGCTCCCACCGGGAATCGAACCCGGGTCTCCCGCGCCAAAGGCGCGTACGCTAACCGCTTAGCCATGGAGGAGCTCTAGATTGGATTGGAGTTTAGCGTTCCGTTCAGTAGCGAGGTTATATGAAACGTGGAACTACAGCCTAACATGGGATCCGAACCATATAAACTGGGTGACATCCAGAAGTCCTAAAGTGCAGAAGTCCTAAAATGCAGAAGTCCTAAAAATATGGGCACTAGACCTAAATTTTAGGACTTCTGCACTTTAGGACTTCTGCATTTTAGGACTTCTGCACTTTAGGACTTCTGCATTTTAGGACTTATGCACTTTAGGACTTCTGCCTTTTAGGACTTTTGCCGTTTAGGACTTCTGCCGCGATATGATTTTTAGGACTTGTGCCTTTTAGGACTTCTGCCTTTTAGGACTTCTGCCATTTAGGACTTGTGTCTTTATCATTCACTTGCTTTAATTCTGAAATTCGCCACCACCACACGAAATTGGGACGATGCAGCAACTAGTTGGCAATAATGTTACGAACGTATCTAATTCCAACAGTAACAGCTATATTTGTACTACTAAAATCGTTATTATCACTATCTGTTCTGCACTTATACACGAATTACATAATACAACCTATTTCATTCTAAGAATTAATTACATAATTTGTTAAGAAATTCGTTTCTTTCGAATGGAGATACGAGAATCCCAAGACAAATTTTTGTAAATTTTGAACCCATTGGAAAAAAATCTTTTGTTCGGAAATATTGGCAAAACCCGGATAATGTAATTTAAAAACTATTTATTCGCCTGATGCTAATCTTATTTGCTGTAACGTGTCTGCAGCATCTATACATACAACGTATTTCGCTAGCAGGAAAAATAGTTAAAGCAACATCTTTTAATTTTACTTTTTAGTTTTCTGATAAAAAAATACCTCTTTATTATTTGTATACTTTTCGAAGAACTCAAAAAAAGAAACGATTTTCTTTACATATACACACATACACCGCATAAGTGCGTAAATTTGAGCAGCGACAAATATATTAAAGAATATAACATGTGAAACTTCCGTTCGTTATTCTTAAAGACTAGCAGATTACCCGTTCTTCATACGGGGAGAATAGTTTCATTTTCGGTATAAGGAGCGTCAACACTGTCACCAGGGAACTTAGGGACCCCAAAACTATGAGTTTGACGCTAGTATCAGTCATTTTCACTTACTATTACATGTCATCCTCTCCCTTTAGGAGTAATAATGGGGGCTAAATTTGGATTTAAACGGCATCGGAAGTGTCACTGTTCATCTCAGCCACCCAGAAAAGTATGGATTCCACACTGATATCGACAATTTTTGACCATTTTTATATACCCACATCTTCTCCCGCCACAAGTTGCGGTGCTGAATTTGGATTTAAATGTCATCGGAAGTGTCACTGTTCATCTCAGGACCCCAAAAACCATGAATTCAACACTAGTATAGATCATTTTGGATCATATATATATCCGCCTCCAAGTTGCGGGGATGCATTTGGATTTAAAGTGCATCAGAAGTGTTACTGTTCATTTCACCGACTCTAAAAACTATGGATTCGACACTAATATCGGTCATTTTCGATCATTTATATATCTCTCCGCCTCCAAGTTGCGGAGATGAATTTGGATGTAAACGGCATCGGAAGTGTTACTGTTCATCAAAGCAACCCCAAAAACGATGTATTCGACTATAATATCGGTCACACATACACACACACACACACACACACATATATATATATATATATATATATATACTATTTCTTATATATACCCCTCTCCTCTGTCCCCAGGTCACGGCGCTTAATTTGGGTTTAAACGGCATTAGAAGTGTCACTGCTCATCTCAGCAATCCCAAAAACTATAGATTCAACACTAATATCAGTCATTTTTGATCATTTTTTTATATATCACCCCCTTCCCCCTCCCTAAAGTTTCGGCGTTGAATTTGGATTTAAACTGCATCGGAAATGTTACTATTTATCTCAGTGGCCCTGAAAACTATGGATTCACACTAATATCGATTATTTTCCAACATTTTAATATACCACCCCCTCCCTCAATTTGCGGGGACAAATTAAAATTTTTTAAACAGCATCCAAAGTTCACTGTTCACCTCAGCGACCTCGAAAACTATGGATTCACACTAATATCAATTATTTTGCATCATTTTTATATACCTCCCTCAATTTGCGGGAGTAAATTTGAATTTAAACGGCATCGAAAGTGTAACTGTTCACCTCAGCGACCCCAAAAACTATGGATTCGACACTTATAGCGGTCATTTTCGATCATTTTATACATCTTCCTCTCCTTCCTCCAAGTTGCAGTGCTGAATTAGAATTTAAGCTTCATCGGAGATGTCAGTGTTAATCTCAGCAACCCCGAAAACTATGGGTTCGACACTAAGATCGATAATTTTTAATATATATCCGCACTTCCTTCCTGCAAGTTGCACCTTCAAAGTGAAATGATAAAACCATCTCAGGCCCGAACCTCATCTATGTTGAAAGTTTTTGTCGAGATCAGTCTGGTGGTTCAAGTGTTGTTAAGTTACAAATATAGTTACTTTCATTTTATATATATATAGAGAGAGTTATATATATATGTATAGAGTTACATTCTTTCATTTCCAGTCTAGTTAGTTACATTCTAGTATACTTTCATTTATATATATGTTTATAAAAAACTCAGCTATTGCTTCTGCACTATTTCAATGGTTCGTACTTTAAGACATCCCTTCCTCAACCATGGTTGCGGAATTGATTAAACGTAATGTTCTTGTATTAAATAAATGTATTTTAAATATATATTTCTCATTAATTTCAATTAAGTTGCTTTTCAAAGATCCTCTAAAATTTCAGTGAGGCAATATGGGCTATAAGCCATTAACTTCTATGGCCACCCTGCTACAAACTACAGACTTAAATATTCGATAAAGCATTTCAGTGCTAAGTAGTTGCCACAATACAAATATGAACGTATTTAATTCCAACGGTAACAACTATGTTAGTAACACTAAAATTATTATTAATAATGATAACGAGTAAGAGTTTAGGATATTTCGGTGTAGGACGTTTCGGTGTAGGATTTTTCGCTGTAGGATGTTTCGGTGTAGGACGTTTCGGTGTACGGATGTTTCGGTGTACGGACGCTACGGTGTAAGGACACTTGCTGTAAAGGACGTTTCGGTGTATAGCCTAATATTTGATTGCATTAATCATATGCTTGTAATGAACAGGCATGAAGTGTCATAGTGTAGCCACTCTGGAATAGTGTAAACTGATTAACATTGCTATTGAGTCTCATTGTTATTGAGACAGGATGATAATACAACACCAATCCATTCGCAACAATAATTTCTATTCAGAGATGTCCATAGGCGAGTTTTATAGAATAATAATCAAATTTACTGCAAAATATTCAGCATTATTTCTAAATTGAAATAAATATATTGTACAAAGTTCCTGAGACACAGTAATAATATATACAAACTGAATAATACCTCAAAGGAATTTTTGGCGTGGGAGACCCGGGTTCGATTTCCGGTGAGAGCTCATGTGGTTCGGATTCCACGTTAATCAGTATGTGGACGTCTCATATAGCCTCACTCCTGAACGGGACGTTAAACTCAGAATCAACTCATCTCAACTCAAAGGAATTTTGTTGAAAAAAATATAATTATATAGAATCACTCAACTAAGAATCTAAAATTGTACACAATTCCTTTTAAGACTGTAATCACATCGTCAGATTTGTAATTTTCACAAACGTTGTTCAGTCTCTTCGTAACACCGGCGTATTTTTTCTTTGTTCTGACTTCATATCCGCCAATTAACTTATTTTTTCCATTTGAACAGCACTAACAAGGAGACTTATGGAAGTGTAATTTACTGATTTGAATGAAACTTTGCATACTTGTAGAATATCAAAAAATAATCGTCACTTTTTTTTTTAATTTTATTTTTGGCAATGGTGCGGGTTTAAGTGTAGAAACCACTCTTTGAACGTTAGAGGTGGCCTCCAAGCATAAACAGAAAGCAATCATTAAAATAGAAGATTAAATGATACGACCAGCTTACTGTCAAGGAGATTTTAGGACAGGTGATTCAGAACCTGACGTTGAAATTACAAAATTCAAATTGGCGGATCCAATATGATGATTACAATTTCAAAGTCTTCTGGTTTGAAATGTTCTGCATTTAGCCAAGAACAATTATAATTGGCAGGGGCTACTGAGAGAAGGTGCAGACTGATTTGAAACCCTTTTTTGTACTTATTTTAACAGGACGTTTGATTAAATCTATAGCCAAAAAGCTAGAAGCCAATGCCAATGCACTTGTCGCGAATGTGAAGCAACACATATTGGAAAATTAAATATTTATAACTCTGATCAATAGGTTTAATTTTTAAATGCAGACGGGACGTACTCTAGTGTTTACAAGGACACAAACAGTAGAAAGGGTGGTACAGTCAGTAAATTCTATGACTCGTAGCTACATCATACAGCCTTCAATTTCTGCAAATAGTGTTTTGTTATCACCACTTTTAATTGTTTTGTAGGAAAACAATGGAACATTTGGTCTTATAGTCCAACACAACCTCTTTAAATTTGAAGATATCCTTGTAAAAGCATCAAATCCGGAAAAATTAACATCAAGTCTTGTGAGAGCATGGTTCCAAGAGATTTTTCTTCAAGCGTCTAATGCAAAGTCCATTTTGTTATTAGTTTCGTGGAGTGGTCACAATTCAACTTTGACCTATTTTAAGAACAAAAGAGTAACTCATAATAGAAACAATTTCTGCAGGAACAACTGGTACGATTCAGCCTCTTGTTGTGTTCTTTAGGCCGCTAAAAATTTTCTTGAGACATTTTTCTGACACTGTCCTTCTCTACAACTATAACATGAATTTACATCTCCGTAATAACATAATTAAGGTCTCATCACTGATTCATAATCAGTTTTCTTTTCCTAGATTTGCTAATCTTATTGGGTATGCATGATATAAAAGCGGTTATTGGAAGAAAAACCATCTGTGTTTGAAAATTTTCTTTCAAAGATTGTGCAGCATTTTGCGATTTGTGCACAGTTATTGCTGTAATAAGGTGTGTGTGGTGTACACAATGTTTATGCATCACACACTTTTTTACTATATATCATTACCGTAAAACGTTTTCCCAATCAATTAATAATTATAACATTTGAGGATATAAGAAGTTCTGACATAGAGTAAAGCGAGGGGACTCACTATAAATAAGTAACCCTTGCCAATTACAGAAACATTTAATTTTTATTTTATTTATTAATTTATATATTCTACTTCGTGAATTTATTTCTCCCTAACGAATAATTTTCATTTTGAAGAGTGGACATTTCGGTGTAAACATTAGAACTTTTACACCGAACCAGCCTCACACCTAAACGTCCTTACACCGAGCAATCCGTACACCGAAACGCCCTGCACCAAAACGTCCTACACCGAAACAGCCATATCCCAGGAGTAGTTAATTACGAATATGACAATTATTTGCTACAGAAAGACTTCTGTACAAGAAATATATGTGTAAAAATAATTTACTTCAAAACAACACAAGGAAAGCAAAATTTATGACGTACATTACTAAAACACAATATTATGTTACTAATATGAAGTCAATGGTGTGGAAATAGAGAAAAACAGACATTATGAAAGATCTGGGAATCACATTTGGTAGAAAGTTAAAATTTTGTCAACATAGAAATATATCATGGAAAGAGTAAGAAAGGACAATAGGCTTCATTTATTTATTTATTTATTTATTATTTCAGAACGATAGAATATGTATTTATACAAATAACTTGTAAGAACTAAGGCTCTGTAATATGAAACAGTATATCTAAAACTTGACTAACAGATTGACAGTATTCTTCTTACGGACGCGATGGTAGCGCCACAAGAGATTTTTTAGAACTTCTGCACTTTAGGACTTCTGCACATTAGGACTTCTGCCTCGGTATGATTTTTAGGACTTCTGCCTTTTAGGACTTCTGCATTTTAGGACTTCTGCACTTTAGGACTTCTGCACTTTAGGACTTCTGCATTTTAGGACTTCTGCACTTTAGGACTTCTGCCATTTAGGACTTGTGCCGCGAAATAATTTTTAGGACTTGTGCATTTTAGGTCTAATGCCGTTTAGGACTTCTGCCATTCAGGACTTCTGCATTTTAGGACTTCTGCACTTTAGGACTTCTGCACTTTAGGACTTCTGCATTTTAGGACTTCTGCACTTTAGGACTTCTGCCATTTAGGACTTGTGCCGCGAAATAATTTTTAGGACTTGTGCATTTTAGGTCTAATGCCGTTTAGGACTTCTGCCATTTAGGACGTCCCCTATAAACTCCCGCCGAGAATTGAACTTTCAAAAATAGAACGTTCAAGGAAGGCTTTTCTCCTTCTCTTGGCGTTTTGGCGGAAGTAAACAACAGGTAATATTTCTTACAATATGTAATTTATATAAAGAGTTCTCAACTCTTACTACTGGCGTACCACCAAAGCATATTAAGCACACGTGGTACGCACTAACAACAGTGGAATGTGTACCACAGGTTCAGAAACCGTGGTTAAATATACAGGGTGCGGCACGTAAAACCGGCCCGTCGTAATATTCTGGTATATTGTGTTTTTGGCAACACTTAACCTTCCTACCAAGAGATGGCGTATCGAGGTCGGGTCGACTTACGTGACCTGCAGCAGTCACGTGCAGCAGCAGCCAGTGAAACTTGTCGAAACCAGTTGAGAAAAAGGCCTCGTTGTGTTAAGCCGGGTGAGTGTCAGTGTGTGATAATGCCTCCTCGGTCACCAGACTTGTCCACGTGTGACTTTTACTTATGGGGACTGTTAAAGGGAAGAGTATACGAAACAAATCCACACACAATTGAAGAACTCAAGACCAGGATCCAGGATGTCACCAATAGCATTACAACACAAGAACTGACAAGGGTATATATGAATCTCCTCAATCGTGCTCACATGTGTGTTGAACTGGGCGGAGGACACTTTCAGCACCTGCTGTGAAGGCTGCTGTGAAGGTGAGTAGTCATATTCAATACATTACATTTCATTTATGTGCTGTAGTTAATCACATTCAATACATTACATTTCATTTTATGTGTTCACTTTACGGGCCGGTTTTACGTGCCGCACCCTGTAGTTATTATTTGCGTTCTAGAAATACTTCATCTCCGAAACTTCGATAATGATCATTGTATGAATGTAAAGTAGTAAATAAGAAATAAAGATTATTACAACAGAAAAGGACGATTTCTTAAAGGGAAAGAGTAATTGAGTTGATTTGGAGTTCAATGTTCCTTTCAGCAGCGAAGTTACATATGAGACAGAACCTACTCATTATCGTCGAATCCGATCCACATGAGCTTCAGCCGGGAATCGAACTCGGGTTTTCTATATGTAATAGAAATCTGGAGAAGTTGGAAAAGTCACGCTGGATACTAAGGAAAAGTACAAATGTACTGTATCTAGTTCTTTCACAGTTCAAGTTCGAGGGATAACATAAATGGAGCTTCATAGTGAGCAATGTTTAAGTTTTTTTTTTTTTTTTTTTTTTTTTGTGCAAGAAGCGGTAAAAGTAGCCTAAGTAGAAATAAAAGAAGATTACGAAAGACTTTAGATGTTACTTTTATCTGCCTTTGGTATTTACGAATAATTATAATTGTACTAGTGATTGTATGAAACGTTAATGTAAAACATGTAGAAACGAAAAAAAAAATTCGTATTCATTTTCCTCGTGCTATTTCCTGATAGGGATACGTATGTTCAACCAACTTCCTATTTGTAATATCTACATATGTACTAACCTTCCATTTACATACTTCTGAATTTCTTACTTTGATCCCATTTTTGTCGTCAAAACAAAAGGGAACTTTCTATGACTTTTGTAGTAACCCTTTTATTTGAAGTTCAAAATTTTACATTAATCTAATACATAAGATTGAAAGTGACTATGTTTGTGACTTGAACCACCAGACCGATCTCGATGAAATTTTCAAGTATGGACGGGGTTCGTGCCTGGGATGGTTTTTATCATTTTACTTTGATGGTGCAACGTAGGAAACGGGAAAGAGAGAGATATATTTGAAAAATAAAATGAAAGTGACTATCTTTGTGACTTAGTAGCTCCTGAACCACCAGACCAACTCCAAACTAATCTTCAACATGGATGAGGTTCGGGCCTGAGATGGCTTTTGTCATTTTACTTTGACGGTAAAATTTAGAGGGAGGGAGAGGAGATATTTAAAAGTGTTCGAAAATGATCGATATTAGTGTCGAATTCAGAGTTTTCGGGGTCGATGAGACGAGCAGTGACACTTCCGATGCCGCTTAAATCTAAATTCAGCCCGCATTGCCCTTTATGTTCAAAATGAAATATTCTTCCAGTGCGAAGAACGGACAATCTGCTACTATACAATAATAGGAACATGCAATAATCTTAATAGATTTAATTCGAAATTGAATACATATACATGAAAATACGTCATTGCTTCTTTTTCTGTTCTCGCTTGTCTGTGTGCACCACGAATCAGCTCTAGAACGTTCTTTATTTCTTCTCCATGTGCCTGGACAATAAGTACCATATGTCTTCTTCTCGGCTAACATATGTACTCAGAAACTCTTCACTAAATCACACAGGGTGGAAAAAAGAGTCAAGACTCTCTCTTTCTCTACGTTGTACATGAAAACGCCATCACGACTCAAGTAGACTCTTGAATTCTTCCCTTTCCACCCTACACTATATTGCTTTACGTTCACCCCTTTCTTTCCCCCTTATCCTATCATTCTAGTTTTTTCGTATTTTTCTACTGTTTTTTTCTGTTTTGTTTGGCACGTACGCTAGTACTACATATAATAGTAGACCTTTCCCAATTCAACCTCTGTAGCTTTCAACTCTCAACTCTTCTACCCCCATGATGTATTGTCCTTCAAACAAAAGACTACTTCAACTCTTATAATAGGAAAAAAAAAAGTAAGTGAAACTTGGAATATACTGTATGGTGAGTAGGTCACTGTGTAAAAGGGTAGGGAGATGTAACATAGGGCATGAGCTTTGTATTTCCTTCTTCCGAAATATGAGACATATAAAAGAATACTTTTTTTTCTTTTTCTCAGTGTACTTCATGCGTGGTTTGCTGATTGAGTTGTACCTAAAGCATTAAGTACATGTATATACACTGAACACGATACAGTGGATCATTACCATGAAAACTTTAACTATTTTACCCTTTCTTCCATTTCTAGGCATTCAATAAGATTTAAAGTAAATTCAGAATGGTCATTTAAACCCATGCGCAAGCGTCATGAAGTCCTTTCTACTGATTTTTGAGTTGATTTCTCGCTTAGTTATACTGCATCATGTCGTATGCAGCCAATGTTAATATTCACATCTTCGGTAAGAGCGTCCCAGATTCGATTCCCTATGCGAGTTCATATGGTACGTAACGTTAGCATTCTCGCCTTCAGTAAGAGCGTCCTGGATCAGTGGCGGATCTATCTCAGGACCGCGGGACCTAGGCGTCTATAGTTTTTTTTTAGCGATAAAATTAATTGAAAATATTATTGATAGTCTAAATTTTTGAAAGTTTATAGTAAACACTGTCTTCTGTTCTTTATTAGAAATTTTTTGAAACGTTAGCAATAGTTTAAGCTACAATTTTTCTGTTATGCAATTTTTAAAACAATGCTTGACGCCCATAATGTCGACATCCAATATTATTCATAAGGAAAGAGTTAAGCTAGAAACTACTGCAAGGCACATGGAAAATTGTAAAGTCATGATTTGTAAACTCATTATACATATATCTACCATAGTCTCGGTTCTGGCTAACCTTCACTCAATTTATGCCTTCTAGATTCGCTACTGTCCCAGTTTCGATTCCCTGTAAGAGTGCACGTAGTTCCGATATCATGTTAAGCTGTAGATACGTGTCTCACTAACCTCAGTGCTGAAAGGGATGCTAGACTCCAAATGAAGTGGGTTACATCTTTTTATGTCCTTACGTAGGTTCGGACCCCATGTTCAGCTGTAGGTTCACGTCTAATTCAAAATTAGTGTTTAAATATTCATTAATATCTAAATCAACCAATGAAACTGACTCTTAAGTTATAGCGCAACAGACTGCAAATACGACTCTACTACCATATGTAAATTCTATAATAGTAGGTATTAACATATAATATAAAAAGAAAAACATTACACACACACACACACACACACACACACACATATATATATATATATATATATATATATATATATATATATATATATATATATATATATATATATATATATATTACTGAGTTAAACAAAGTGTCACATGAGATTACCTAGCAGTCCTCATGTATAATTCGAAAGCAAATTGACAAGTATGATTTTTTATGACTCTAGAAATAATGAAATTCTTGACCAACGAGAGTTGAGTTGATTTTGAGTTTAACGTCCCTTTCAGCAGCGAGGCTAGATGAGACGGGACCTACTGATTAACGTGGAATCCGAACCAAATGAGCTCCCGCCGGGAATCGAACCCGAGTCTCCCACGCAAAAGGGGCGTACGCTAACTTCTTAGCCACGAAGGAGCTCCTAGGCCAACGAGAGACTCAAGTACATATGGTTAGTATACACACCTTTGGTGAGGGAGACATGGGTTCGATTCTCTATAGGAGCTGATATGATTCTCATCTCACGTTAATCTATAGATCCGTGTATTAGATAATCTCGGTGCTGAACAGGACGCTGAGCTTTGAGCAACCAATAAGGTATACTATGATTCAGTTTACCTGTGGTGCTGCTAGGGGTTCCTGTTTAAACCCCAAACCAAGTTATTTTATGGTGGACAACATCGTATTTGTGTGTTTTCTCGAGGTTCTCCCGTTTCCTCCCACATTTCGCCGAGTAATTCGTAAGTACTTACTTTCCTGAATCTTCTACCCCTTTATTCTAAAGGGCATAACGGTGGTGGCATGTAAAAATAGAAATTTTATTTCATTCCTCCAGTTCAACCAACCAAGGCTCAAAAACAAGCCACTTTCTTAAGGTGAAAATGATACCCTCACTAAACATTTTATTATCACATTAGCAAGAAGACATTATGCTCTATGGTTGATGATATATATAATACCCCAAAAATTATCATTAACTCTTTAACTTTAAATAACTTTCAATTAGTGTTTAAAGAGCTGAACGTATTCTTTGTAAATGTCTAAACGTCATAAAGGATACATTTCTTATATTAGAAATCAGGTAAAATAAGCTTGAAAATTGTTAAAGTAACCGCTTGTGCGTTTCTAACACTAATTTAAGCTTGGTTGACATTAGAATAAACAAATTTTAATTTAGCTTTATTCGTGAATTTTATTTAAAAGAAAACGGTTCATTATCAATTCTGTTAACCACTGAATAGATATTGGTTAGTTTTGTTGACTTGTTGTTTTTACCTCCTGAATCCATTTTTGCTTTTTTTTTTTTTTTTTTTTTTTTTGCATGTTTGTTAAATTTACTGTTTGAAAGTTGGCAGCACAACAATTACACCAATCTTCATTGGAAAGTGTATTGGCCAAAACATCAATAGGCTTTTAACGGTAGAAATGGGGATGAGGCATTTGTACATGCAAAAGACATCGATCATGAAAGGTTACACGACCCCCCACTTGTTCTGTACGATGTTTCTTCAATGTTTCCCATTTGTACGAGGACAGCAGAACGTGTCGAAGGGAGTTTACGCTATAACTGTTTCTATGTTCGTTGTCAAGTGAATTATTTACTCTTATTAGAGATACACATCGGGATACTTACGATACAAGAGAGTTGGTTGAATAGATTTGATACTCTGGGGTGAAATATAGAAACTGATGTGACCTTGGGGATCTATCTGTGTGGTAGATGGTTGTTTGGAACAAAAATTGGTTGTGTGGCGCCTTTAGACCACCAGTGTCACTGTAGCTTAGCAAAGAAACCTTATTCTCGTATTTAGGTTATTGCAATACGAGCCTTCCAAAAGCTTAAGAGTCTTCATCCCGGCGAAATTAAAATACAGCTAATTTTACAGTAATTATGTGATATCTTCAAATAGATAAAAGATAATTGAAATATGGAACAAGAGCGCCCTAGACAGTATTATTTTGCGTGAGGTGCCGTTATCACAAGTCACCTAGTGGCTTTCCGTTTTCAGCTGTTTAGAAACGCGAAAATAATTGCCGATTTTCAAAATGGCTCGAAATGGAAAGCAGATAAGTGAGTCGTGATAACGGTTTCTCATGTAAAATAATATTATCTAGGGCGCTCTTGTTCCACATTTCGATTATCTTTTATCTATTTGAAGATATCACATAATTACTGTAAAATTAGAGGTATTTTAATTTCGCCAGGATGAAGAATCTTAAAGTATTCTTTCCTGTTTTCATTTACAAAAAGATAGAATCGTACGGGGGAAAATCATCAGAATGAGTCTGTTGTGTTTCTAAAGAAAACAAAGGTATGTGGTATTAACCAAATTTGCTATATCTGTCAGTTGTTTTCACACACACTGAACAAAAATAGAAATAAAAACGTATGTGAAAACATAGGTTACATGCGTAAATCCTATAGTTTTTAGACTTAACGTACAACTCTATATAACATCCCACAACAAACGCATAACTGAAAACGTATGTTTCATACGTACTTTCCGTATAAGTGTTCCGAATAAACATACTTTGCGTACGAACGAAAGAACTGTATACATAGGAAGTCAGGATCTCACATACGAATCGGCGTATATAACTTATAACTGACATATGTAACATACGTATATGTATGTAATATACGGAGGACTATTAGATGTCAGATATCCTGCAGCGGCATGATGTAACATCTAAGCATATGGGCAACGTAAACTACGTACAGATTTCCGTAGTAAATATTAGAATTCCGTATATTTGTACAATAGTCATACCACTGTTCGGATAACGGAATTTCCTTAGCGTGTCTTATCATTTTATTTTCATCACTCATTATTTTTTTAAGAAAAGATAATAATCCACTAAGCATAAGGATAGTATATGTTGCAAGCTCATCCAATTTTTACAGAACTTGGAATGACGATATACTTTGATACATTTAGTACATATATGAAATATTGTGGTGTGCGGGCCTTTTTTTTTTATAACGATAGTGTATATTTTTAATATCATTACTTGTATTTTTAATATCAATACTTGTATTTACGGGCAATATGTGCTATTATAATATGCACTAGCCAGCTAAAAGAAGAAGAAAATATAAAAAGAACTAGAACTAATTTTCTTTCTGATATTATGGTTGATGTTCTGTCGACATGGTAATTTGATGATATGTGTTATTGGTCGTCATAGTAACGAGAGATATAAGATATAACAGGGGATCCATCTTGTATAATCTACATGTATGTTATTTAAAAGGTGTAAATGTTAGGGATGCGTTCGAGTCGAGATTTAAGCCTGTCTCGACTCGACTCGAGAAAATGTTGTCTCGACTCGTGTCTCGACTCGAAAATATGTTGCTGTCTCGACTCGTGTTTCGACTCGACAGTCTCTGTCTCGACTCGACTCGAATTCGAGTCGAGACGTCTCGAAATTCGAGTCGAGACAAAATATACGAGTTAAAATATACACACCCATCAGCCAGACCGTTATGACTACCTACCTAATTGTTAGTATATCCACCTTTTGGCATGAATAACAACGGCAGCGCGTCTTGGCATGGTCGCAATGTTCCTCGTTGGGTCGCTGGAGAGAGTTGGCACCACATATGCACACACAGGTCATCTAATTCCCGTAAATTCCGGGGAGGGGGTTATGCACCCTCACGTCACGTTCAATCACATCCCAGATGTGATCGATTGGGTTCAGATCCGGAGAGTTTGGGGGCCAGCACATCACTTGGAACTCGCTCCTGTGTTCCTCGAACCACTCCATCACACTCCTGGCCTTGCGGCATGGTGCATTATCTTGTCGAAAAGTGCTACTACCGATGGGAAACATGGTCGTCATGAAGGGGTGTACGTAGTCTGCAAGCAGCGTGCGATACCTCGGCCATCATGGTGCCTTGCTCAAGCTCCACTAGACACATAGATGCTCACCTGAATGTTCCCCAGATAATAATTAAGCCGCAGCCAGTTTGTCTCCGTCCCGCAGTACAGATGTCAAGGAGCTGTTCCCTATGAACACTACGGATTCGCACCCTCACATCGTCATGATGAAGAAGATATCGGGATTCATCAGACAATGCAACGCTCTGCCATTGTGCCAAGGTCTAGTGGCGATGGTCACGTGTTCATTTTAGTTATAGTTGCCGATGTCGTCGTGTTAACATTCGCCATCCTTAGGAATGTGTGTTCAGACTAGTGTTGTGAAGGCCTGTGAAAAAAAACGGAAATTTTGGGTTTAAAAAACAGTGTTTTTACTGTTTTTCCGAGCTGGGGAAAAAACGGAAAATTTGGGTATCATCAGAATCATCATTTAATCACAGAATCATTTTAGTTAATATGTTAAATCAAACATATATTTCATAGAGATATCTTGATTGTTCTATGTAAAATTCCGGAAATTTTGAAACCATTAGAAAAAATCGTTTGTTCGGAAATATTGGCAAAAACAGGAAAATGTAGTTTAAAAACTATTTGTTAGCCTGGTGCTAGTAATCTTACTTGCTGTAACATGTCTGCAACATATACAGTGGGAAGTCGAAAATCTGAACTAATTGGGACCACAGGTATTCGGATTTTCAAATTGTTCGGATTTTCGAAAATGACCAAGAAAATGCCATTTAGGCTTACATGTACTGTACGGTGTGTTCTTCTATCGATACAGTGGTTATTCAGTACATACAGTAATTACAATACCGTACGTAAGGCTACTTACATTTCATGTTTCTGAAGAACTTGCTTGTACTCTAAATAACACTGTTCTTGTAAGTCACACTTAAAACTTATAGGCCTAAGAAAAAATAAAAATAAAAATACATGACAAACAATTACATATAAATGAACTTTTGTAAAAACACTGACTTCACATAACGTCGATGGACACGCTATTGTTTGTTTATCGCTAGCGTTAAGACAAAATGTAAAAAGCTTCTAGGGACCGCATTCGGATTTTTTACGTTAGGATTATCGACGTCCTACTGTATATACAATGTATTTCGCTAACGGAAAAATACTTAAAGCAACAGGTTTTAATTCTACTTTACACACATATACCGCACAAGTGAGTAAATTTGAGCAGCGAGAAATATATTAAATGAAACTTCCGTTAGTTATTATCACAGACTAGCAGAATATCCATTCTTCGCACGGGGAGAATACGTTTCATTTTGGACACAAAGGGCACCAAAACTGTCACTAATGAACTTGTGGAGCCCCAAAACTATGAATCTGACATTAATATCGATAATTTTCAATTATCTTTACATGTCACCATCCTCCTTAGAGTACTAATGGGGCTGAATTTGTGGATTTAAACGGCATCTTCTGCACATCTCAGCGAGTATGGATTCGAGGCCATTTTCGATGATGTATATATATACACAGAGGCGGATCCAAGGGGGCTATAGCCCCCTTCACACTCAAGTATACACTGCATAAAATGGGCTTCACTCCTGCTTTACACTGGATAAAACTGCAAACTATGGTTTAGCATATATATATACTGTATATAATGCTCAAAAAAATTAGGGGTTCAGCTGAAATATCACACAAGACCTTAAGATAGTGTATGAATAAGCTTGTGTTTGACTCATATATATCATACAAGAAGGAATGCTTTAAGATACACTAAAAGAATGGGGCACATACTGGTGTTGGGGCACGGAAAACCTTGTTCACATGGCTCATGACACAAGACGGTTATGTGTGCATCTCTCGAACTGCCCATAAACAGGCAAAGCAACAACACTGATTGTTCCTTAATATGTCATATGATCACTTCGAATAGCCAACAGAGCCTCGCACCTGCGTGGCATGGATTCAATCAGATTATCGATGAGTTCTTGGGGGATGTTGTGCCACTCATCCAGAAGAGCGACTTCCAGCTCTGGAATGGTTGTTGGATTTACTGGCCTAGCGGCAATTCGTCTGCCAAGCATATCCCAGACATGCTCAACTGGAACGAGATCCGGAGAGCATGCTAGCCACTTCATCCGAGCGATACCCTCAGCATCTCATCCACTAACCGACTTCTGTGAGGACAAGTATTGTCATCCATAAAAAGGAATGAATCACCAATGGCACCAGTATAAGGAAGAACAAGAGTTTTCATGATCTCATCCCTATATCTGAGAGCCGTCAAAGAGCCATTTCGGATGATGTGGAGCTCAGTGCGCTCACCAACGCTGATTCCTGCCTACACCATCAGACCACCACTATGATACTGGGATCTTTCTCGCACAAACATGGAATTGTGTCGTGTTCCACACTCTCTCCAGATGAAAACACGTCGATTATTAGGCTCTACACTGAATCGAGACTCGTCAGAGAACAAAACATTGCCCCATTCATTGCGTCCCCACCCACGATGTTCCTCCGCCTACGCTCTTCGATCAACACGGTGTCGTGCAGTTAATGGGACACACACCATAAGCCTACGTGCGTAGAGACCACCTTCTCGAAGGCGATTGCGGACCGTTTGAGTAGATATTATGCGTCCTGTTGTTGTTCGGAAGGCTCGCGGTAGCAGAGTTTATTCTGGTTTCGACGGGCTGTTAACAACAGATAACGATCGTCTCTGGCTTTAGTTGCTAGTGGACGGCCCTGTACTTGTCTTCTTCGAACACTTCCAGTTGTTTGAAATCGATTCCACAATCGGGAAATCACACTTTGTGCCACTCCTATGGCATGTGCCACCTCCCGCCATGACTGACCAGCTTCCAACCTCATTGGGGGCCGCGGTGGCTCAGTGGTAGAGCGTTCATCTCTGGTGTTTGGGGTCCCGGGTTCGATTTCAGCCCCTGCCAAGTGAACTTTGTGGTGTACAAACACCGTGTGCGTGGGTTTTCTCGGGGTTGTCCCGTTTCCTCCCACTTTCTTCATTCCACCTTTTCACTCATCTCTCATCATCACCTTCTCCTTTAGCCTAACCGGCATAACCGTGGGACGTAGAAACTTAAAGAATTTTCCCGGTCCGCATACAATTATAGCTGAATTTGCATATCATCGCTAATGGAATTGTCACCATTGATTTCAGCGACTGCGAAAACTATGGATTTGACACTAATATCGGTCATTTTGGATTACTTTTACTTGTCTCGGTATCCGATCCCCCCGGTGACCCCCGGCCCGAATAGGGTGAATTTGTAAGTTAATGTGATCAGAGTTTTCAGCGACCGCGAAAACTACGAATTCGACAGTAATATCAGCCATTTTCTACCACTTTTACATGTCCCTGTAAGCGCCCCCTGAGACCTCCTGGTCCGAAGTAAAAAAAAAAAAAAAGATTCGTCTTGATCTGGGGCCTGGGCCAGGGTACCCCTGACTAAAATTTGGTAACTCTCGGTCCACTCGTCTGGTCCCCAGGCCGCATACAAACAGACAAACACAAACTATTTATTTTATATATATTAGACTAGATAGATTCTTGCAAATTATGCCAGATTTTCATATTATCTTTCCGAACTAATTTTAAAGACCCGCTCCTACTTATCTTTATATATATATATAGAAGAATATAGTAGTACTATATACCTTATTCTTTCAGTCGGTTATCTACATTTCTTTTTATCTCAATTTCTCCTAATGAAAATATACTAATGGAACAAACAAACTTACTAAGTTAATACAGAATAAAATTTGAAAGCAATTAGATACAACCATAAGTAATTACATAAGAATTGTAAAATAACAATGATTATTAAAGAAACTGTTATAATGAAAATTTCAAATGAAACAGTAAATATCTATTCTTCGGTACTTTGTTCCCATGATGTTCGGCAGGTACTACTAAATCTTCTGCTTTCAAAGGCTCCAACCTGTCATGTTATGTCACTGTCTTGACGTACGGTACAGCATTCATGCTGTTTATATATATATATATATATATATATATATATATATATATATATATATATATATATATATATATATAAACTTATGGACTGTGAGCTGTCTCTTCATACTCCTTGCTCGGTTGCTACATAAATTGATGCACCAATGATGTTTGTTTTTTCTCCTAACCTCCCTTCTCCGCAATTACAGAAGAAAGACTTCTTCTAGCTCTTTACTAGTGGGTAACGTTCCCATTATAGCCGACACGTTCCCACGTTGAATGGCTATGCTTATGCGTTGAATCAGGAAACTTTTTGCTCGATTATCTCCTGATTTAATTGATAGACGGTGGCCGATTTCTTTTATAAATTTGAGTCCTCCTTCTTCCCAAGAACCGCTAGACTCAATTGCTATTGCGACAAAGCAATAGTTATCGAGTAGATTGCTATATTTATTCCTTTTTTCTTTCGCTCTTCGAGCAGCTACGAGTCCAGCTTGTACTGAGGCATATTGTAGGTTGGAGGGGGCATAGGTGTCTGAACATGTGAAGTCCCAAATCAATGCCTTTCCTTTCTTCCAAGGTACTAATGTCATACCATCGGGTCTTTTTCCGTCAGATCGGCTGCATCCAATCGGTTCCCTCACTGCTGGGATCCCTGCTGATATTAATGCTCTTAATATTATATCATTTACACTTGAATGACGTGGGTGTCTGCCTGCGCTGCTTTTGCACGACAAACCGTATAATCCTTTTTTATCTACAAAGGTGTTACAAATGGGGCAGTGGTGTGGTTCACATATATCTGCTCCCAACCGTAGTGCAACTGATACTCGGAAGCTCTCATTGGATAGGTGTAGGCCCAGAGATGGTGATGGTAGAGCTTGAAGCCATGCTCCGTTTTCTGGGGACATGACCGCTAAAAGTCTGGCTTTATCTTCGATGTTATTTGTAGTCTGCAATAAAGAAGCTGCATGGCAATTAACGATGGGCTCGTCCCAAGCCGACTGATTGTTACGTTTTTCGAGAGCCGGAGGGTCTAACCCAACTAAATTTGTCCATTTAGCTATGCAGTCCATCACATCTGGATTGGTGATTTCGTCGTTATCCCATTGAAGAAGTGAACTAACTATTTGACTTGCACCGTAGAAAGACGCTAAAAAAGACGGAATAGCCATATCTGTGGCGCGACGGATTCCAAGGCCTCCATTTTTGACTGGTAAAGAAGCTTGTATCCACGAGTTGTTATTAAGAGAACAATTGAGGATGGATTCCAGACCAGTTTTAAGAGTATCGCCATACTTTTCCAATAGGGCATCTTCCTTCCAAGATGGAGAGCATCGGAGGAAATAAAATAATCCAGACATGGGCGGCCGAAGAAAATTTTCTAGGGGGGCATCTTCAATGTTTGCTATATTAGTCTGGCATTTAATGTGCATGATTTGTTATATTACGTGTACATTTTCGTGAGCCAGGGAGGTTCATTCTTATCAAACACGGAGATTATGAAGGAGCAGATCTACTGCACAAAATATAATAAAAACATCTCTTTCGGATTTCTATCATCCCGCAATCCAACCCCGAGACGGAAACATAAGAGATAGGCTTTTTGTTTTTAAACAAGTTAACGTGCCTAGCGAATGCTTTACATTGTGAAAATTAAACGAATATAATTTTACAACTTAATATACATATCACTAAATGTTGAGCTCCCCGTTGCTATGTGGTTAGCGTATGCGCCTTTCTCGAACGAGGTTTGATTCATGGTAGGAGCTCATGTGTTTCAAATCCGACTTTAAACTGTACGTTCACGTCTTGTAGAGCTTTGCTCCTGAAAACGACGCTAAACTACAATCTAATTTAATATTACTAAATATTAAAAAATAATGACTTACCAAGGTGACGTCAATTTGGCAGTCATCAAATCCATTTTATACTTTCACTTAATCCAGTGGATATTAAAATAACAATTACAAGACACACGTCATCATCTTCTCATGTATCTGCATTATTTGATTCATCCATAGATTTGTTATTTGTACGCATCATTCATTTTTGCATTTTCGGGAGGGTTCAGGGTTCTTTCTTCATTTAAAGAGTCGGTTCTCTGTATTGGAAAGAGAATCAGGGGAAGAAATATATACAAAACATGCCACTTCCGACGCAGCACTGAAGCATTTCTTTTAGCGGTCATACCCCCCTCCGCTCTCAAGTTGTAAAGTGAGAAGGGACAGAAACATCCCAGACACTCAGGGTTCAGTTGACAATAATAAAACTATGGATAAGTAAACATCTTGTACAGAGTCACGTTTTGCTTATTTTTGAACATTTCTGTGAATTCAACAATACAACAGCAGAAATACTAACTGGTTTTATTACTCCAACCATCGCTTCAACTAAGGGTAATTCCCAACGCTCAGTGAGCCATCTAAATTTTCGTCCTTTTTCTGTTCTCCATATGAAAGAATGAGATTTTGCCAAGATGCTAAAGTCAAGATGCTAGATGCTAGATGGGAGTGAATTATGCTAGATCTAGCACCAAGATGCTAGATATGGCTTCACTGGCGGGCTTCGATATCTACAGAACTTTCTGCCAAAGCATACAAAAAAACACAAAGCACAATAGTCTCGATAACATCTGTGTGGTCCTTCGGTAGGCTACACATTCGGTAAGAAGCTCAATCCAAAGAGTAGTTTGCACTGCACCCGTAGCCGGCTAACAAAAGACTCGTAGCCGGCTTGTATAGATAATTGAGTTCAAATTTTCAAGTATCCATTTACTGAATGCCCATATCGTGTATGCATGCATTTGCATGCATTATTTAATAAGTAAATAAAGTACACACACAATTAATTATGTCAGTGATAAACGGTGTTTATTGAAAAAAAAAAACCTCTCCAAACAATGAAGATTAATCTTAGACTGGAGAAATGGTTATCCTTCGTTTTCATTATCATTTGGCCATGAAACAAACGCCTGACATATATACAACCCCTATATACAACTATGTGATGTTGGAATATATAACTCGTAGGGTATGATGCTTTACTTTTTCAAAAATTTCAGTACTTCTAGTGAAATGAAATCTTTAGTTTTACGTCCTACGGTTATGCCGGTTAGGCTAAAGGAGATGGTGATGATGAGAAATGAATGAAATGGTGGAATGAAGAAAGTGGGAGGAAACGGTAGAACCCCGAGAAAACCCACGAGCATGGTGTTTGTCCACCACAAAGTCCACACGGCGCGATCTGGGATCAAACCAGGGACCACATGCACCGGAGGGGAACGTCCTACCACTGAGCCACCGCGCCCCCACAGTACTTCTTATGTACCCCTATAAATGCAATAAAGAACTAATGGCCATGTTTTTTTTCTTTTTACAAAAATATTCAATTAAAACTGGACAATTTACATAAAATTTGGACTCGACAAATGAAAACGGCACGTTTCTAGCACTTGTGGGTTCGAGGTCTCATTGTTGAAAGGATTGGAGACAAACATATAAATTTTTCTGTGAGGAGAAACATATACGCGTAAATCTAGTACCGGTATTTTAATATATAGATAATAATTGAAATAATTGTATTTTCGAGTGCTATTTTTTAATATTCGCAATATTGAAATTTTTGAACTTAAATTTTTCCCGTGTTTGAAAAAAAAAAGATATCATTACTAGTAAAATTAACCTAATACAAACATATTTATTTTTTTCAATTTTTCCAGAAAATCGAAAAAAACGTTTTTTTTAAAAAAAAAACAGGTTCAAAATTTCCGGAAATTTGACAAAACTAGTTCAGATACACTTGTACTTTGCCCAGCATTAAACTCTGATCTTAGTTCCGACGCAGTTCACCGAGTGTTCTGTTTTACCGATCTGCCCAGACTAGAACGTTCGACATCTGTAATGAGGTGGGGGCACCCAACCCCTCGACATTTGGACGTCTTTTCCCCTTAGTTTCGCCACTTGCTGAAGACAATCACCACAGCACTCCTCGAACACCTGACAAGTCATGCAGTTTCCGAAATACTCGTGCCGAGTGTTTCTGAGCGAGCACTTTCTTCAAAATAATATTAAAAATTATAGAAAAATTTTCGAGACATTCGAGTCGAGTCGAGATTTTTAGCAGCGAGATTTTTAGCAGCCAAAATTCGAGTCGAGAAATACGTTTGTCTCGACTCGTCTCGAATTTTACAAAGTGTGTCTCGACTCGAATCTCGACTCGAATTCGAGTCGAGTCGAGTCGAGATTCGAGACATGTCTCGACTCGTGCGCATCCCTAGTAAATGTTTCCTTTATTACTGGTATTATAATAAAAGGTAATATCAAGATGGAGTGTTTAAGTGAATTTTGGTAAAATAGTAAACTAGATTTTAGACATATTCGAACTGTGGGCTATAGTGTAACGCTATAAAATAGACAAAAATACGTTGCAGGTTTCCAAGTTATCTCTTGTCAAAGTCGGAGTTTGATCTGTACTTCTTACAATAAAGTAACATAATAAAAATATTAAATGTTAGTTTAAGGCATAAAAAAATAAGTAATGAGTCAATTGATTAGCCGTCTTGTAAGTGCCTTATGTATTTATAATAAAGATTTTGTAACTTAAAGATTTCATATCATTCATACTTAACTTGAGCTACCCTGTACCTTCATAGCTACACTCAGAAAAATATTGTATGTGGCGTACTTAAAAAGGTAGGTTATATGCGTAATTCCTGCAGTTTTTGGACAACGTACAGCAGACGTATAACTGAAAAAGCGTGTCTTATAATTCTTTCCGTATAAGTATATCATCTATACGTATTTTTCGTATGAAACAATATAGGCGGTCAGGATCTCACATACAAATGGAAGTATAACCTATAGCAGAGGAATGCAACATAAGTGTATGCATGTGATATACGGAAAACTGTTAGATTTCAAACATCCTGCAATGGCATAATGTAACATCCAAGGGCAGTGCGTATGTAGCATATGGATAACGTATGTTCCATACTGATTTCTGTAGTAAGCAACAGGATTCCGTATATTTGTACAATATATCGCTGTCCGGAGAACGGATGTTTCTTAGTGTAGAATACTTACTTTCGGTTTTCGTGGTCTGAGATTCAAATCTTACTGGAAGTTCATCACTTTTAGTTGAAAGCTCTTGTAGTAGTGGTTTTGATCTTACTTGAACAGTAGATCTCATCTTCGATAACTCCAGTGTTGCTTAAGGGTAAGACCATCAAGCCAAATCACAAGACAGCCTCTAGTGATCTAGGTAATTTAAAGGTCTAGTGATGTAGGTAATTTACAGGTCTAGTGATCTAGGTAATTTACAGTTCTAGTGATTTAGGTAATTTACAGATATGTTGATCTTATTTCTCTCTTTCTCTTTTCACTGTTTGCTCCGAACACTCCTCATCAGTTACCAACGGCGAAGTCACAATTTAGAGTTTTGAGAAAATACAATAAATAAATAAAAACTGTCGCATATTGTTAGTACTTTCAATGGCCACCTGCAGCGGAGGAAAGGCAAAATAGTTATCTCACTAGATTTTCGAAGGGTGTTCGAGAGTTATTTCATAAATAATACACATTATGGCAACACTGTGAAGTGGGTGATGGAATCGAGTTTAACATTTTGCAAGTTGAAAATGAGGTCTTGAGGCACAGGACGTATACTTGTAAGCTGTCTATTGAACACAGTGTGGCTATGACAATTGTTGGAAATGAAAACGTCAGTTGTCTGTTGAAGATTAGAGGTCGTACATAAAGATTAAAACTTTACGTAGTAAGAACCCCACGGAAATTCACAGGTGTCTTACGTGAAGTTTGTGGTGAGACAACAATGGACTGTAGAGCAGTTTCTCGCTGGGCTACTCGTTTCCGTGGTGGTCGTGTGAGCATAAAGGATGAAGCAAGAGCAGGAAACCTGAAATCATCAACGGATGAAAGAAGTATGCAATTTGTTGTAGATACGCTTGAACATGATCGCCGTGTGATATGTGAGGAACTTTCTAACATCACGGGGATTCCTTCTGTGTTAGTATATCGAATTCTGACAAGCGATTTACAGAAGAAAAAAATTCTGTCAAGAATGGATTCCCCATTTCTTAACTGCTGAACAGAAGCAGACATGGTTAGACAATGCAATTATGCTGAAACAGAGGTTCACCGCTGAAGGTGGAGACCGCAGTTGCTCAGGGCGGGTCCTCTTATTCTCTACGACAACGCGTGCCAGCACACCACTAATGCTATGCGTCGAAAGCTTCACAAATACGATTGGTAAATGTTACATCATGATCTTTACAGTCCGAACGTGAATCCACCAGAGTACAACATGTTCCCAAAGCTGAAACAATGTATGCTTGGAGGCCGGTTTTGATGTCTGGAAGATCATTCCGCAGCCATTATCCGAACCATTCGACAACTTCATTAATGCAATATAGAAACTACCCGGACGTTGGGATTCCGTCATTGCAAAGCAGGGAGATTGTATTGAAGGTCTGGAAAGAGATCCTCTCCAAATAATAAACGTGCAAGTCACAAAAACTTAGTCTGCATTATTTATACACTGCTGTTATTAAGGACATGTAGCGTAAATAACCGTTGTTCTATATTATGTTCTATGCGTACGTATGCATCGAAGTGTGTGTGTACTCGCAGCTGTGCTTGTTTGATGGTCTTTTGATCCCCCTTGAAATACATATTTCGCTCAACTTCTTGGGGGAAAAAATCTTCTAACGTCTCTGGTTACATTATAAGACAATTTTTACAAGTAGCAACATCTTATCCCTAAATTTGTTGGTTACAAGTAAAACTATTTTCTTCTTTTCGAAAAAAACGAAAAAAATCAAATGTTATAGAATACAACGAATAAGAGTTTTAAAAAAATGAAATGAAATCTTTCAGTTTAACGTCTGTGATTATTCCTGTTAGGCTAAGGAAGATTGATGATTAAGGCATGTAAATGATGATGGATCAATTGGTGGAATGAAAGATGGAAGGAAATGGGAATATCTCGAGAGAACTCATGTACTAAAAGTAAAAAAAGAAAATAATAGGAAATGTAGTCAGCACAGTTGATTTAAATAATCTCGCAAAATTATGATTTTAATACATTTTTTCTATCGACCGTTACGTGATTCTAGTATGTTTGTGTGTCTACACCAGTGGTTCTCAACCTTTTCTGTCTGACGGCACACTTTACCGAAAGTTCAAAAGATCACGACACACTTATTTGATATTTTTATTATAAATAATAATATCTATTGTAATAGTGAAACCTATTAGTATTTATAATGACTCTATATAACACTGAATATTATTGCTACCGGTGCTGGAGGTGTTAGCTGGTAATGTCTTGATTTTAACTAATAAATTTTTCATGATTTTTAAATTCTGAAATTTCGCGACTCACCCTGGAGAATTGCGTGACGCACCAGTGTAATCGCGACGCATCGGTTGAGAATCTTTGGTCTATTCTTTCTGTCCGAAGGTAGGTTTTAGACTACTTACTCTAACGTAGCTAGATTGGGCCAATAATTAAGTTAGACAGTGATAGGGTGACCAATTTCTTTTGCCTGTGGTTCACTCGAAGAATTTCAGGAATGATAAAAAAAATGCATCAAAAGATTGCGATCTTGGCAAATAACTAGTTTTTGGATCGGGTCCCACAAAATTTTTGAACGGCCCCTAAATCGAGTTTTCGTATTTTCTGCGGAATAAACACATCATACTGAGGTAAGTGGTAGTTTCCGTTTTTGCTACACTATATGTAGTTCTCCAGATATAAGGAGTAAAAGAAAATATTTCATTGAATAAAATAATATTGAATTTTTTGTATCAAGGACCACAGAATTTTTTAATGTCCTTTCAATCTAGTTTTCGTTTTTTTTTTTTTTTTTTTTTACGGAATAAGCACAACATACTGAGTTAGGTGATAATTTCGATTTTGACTACACGATATAGTTCTACAGATATAGGGCGTACAATAAAATGTTTGACTGAATGAAATATATTGGATTTTTTGATCAGGGGCCCAAAATTTTTGAACGGCTACTATGTAACTTTAATTCTGTCTTCAGCTACGTTACATATTCCCTGATTCTAAATGTTTATGTAATACACAAGATTATCTAGAATAACTCAACACAGTTATGCACTCCAAATATATATTATTATGTTTCAACTTTTATCTCGTTCGCCACATTAAAATATTATATATTCAGAGTACACAAGAAGGTTCAGTTAGTGTTCCTACGATAAAGAACACATGTCAGTTAGTGTTCCTACGATAAAGAACACATGTCAGTTAGTGTTCCTACGATAAAGAACACATGTCAGTTAGTGTTCCTACGATAAAGAACACATGTCAGTTAGTGTTCCTACGATAAAGAATACATGTCAGTTAGTGTTCCTCTCACGAGCTTTCTCATGGCTATATGGTGAGCGACGCATTGTCGGCAATGCCCAACGAGAGCTCATGTGTTTCGGATCCCATGTTAAGCTCTAGGTCCACGCCTTATATAGCATTGGTGCCGAAGGGAGCTAACCCCCCAACTCAACCAACCAGTATAATATGTTATTTAAATTCACTCGTATTAACGTAATTTTAAATTCCCAATGATAAAGGTATGGAAATTACCTGAAAGTCTACAAATAACATTCGACATTCTGTCAGAGATGGCTTGTGAGGGAATTCGCACTAGTAAACAAAAAGAAAAAAATGTGCTTGAAACTAAGGGAATAAAGGTTATCTAATGTATTAATAGTTGTATAGAACAATTGTTCAAGCAAAAAAGCTTTTAAATTTTACCATGTGTTTTCCCTCACGAGCCGCCTCTGCATCTTGTGTTGACGTGTACACAACAAAATCTCAAGGGAGTTCAAGATTATTTTAGAGAGAGAGAAAGCAGAGCTACAAGTGTGAAATATGAAATGTAATGACTCGTATTTTATCTGTTACATGTAAAGATGTGTCTAGTGCATTAAGTTAATTTCTATGCCTACTCTCTTTTTCTATTATTCCCGCATGTAAATATACAATTTTTATCGTTTTCGTTTAATACAACAGAGATCTTTCTCTTTTTCTCGGAGCTATTATGAAATAAGTGTAAGTGCCTCTTGAGCTTACTGGAAACTTCCAGAAGACAGGAAATACCTTGGAATGAGGGGAAGATGCACGAAGGGAGAGGTAAAAGCAAATACCACGGGGGCAATCTCTCATTCTAAAACAGTTTATACAGCGTTACATAAATCAACAAATTTGGAAACTGACGGGGGAATATCTTGGCGTAGCAGAGCTTCTTCTTCGCCTCAACAAAATACCAAAAACTGAAAAGTTCATGCTTCCTATCATAGAACGTTTTTTATCTACGTCTTTTTAACCTTAACTCAACCCTTTAGAGTTAACTCTTGTACCCTCTTTAAAGCCTGAAATTAATCTCCCTTTCGTCGCTTTTACATTGTAATATCCTTCAACCAGAACAGATTTTAAAAAAATAAGGATAGAACCATTCATGAACTACCATGTTCACACATTCTTCATGTAGAAAAGTAATACCAAAGTTTTTGTCTAAGCAATGACACACATACATTATATATATATATATATATAATGTATATATAGGCTGTCCCAAAAGTAATGGCAAAAAATAAAACCACAGATTCCTGGCACCAAACCAAGTAAAAAGTTTATATGACCTATAGTTCGGAAGTGGACAGGAGCGGAGCTATATAGCTTCGAATGTGGGGGAAAACGAACTTCACACTTAGGGAAAGGAACTTGCCGACTTACAAAACCGCATTGAAGATGCGTGTGAACAGTTATGGAACACATTCGAAACTCACGTTTTAGCACGTTGCACAGACGTGGGAGAACAGCACTTTGAACATCTTCTGTAGGTGCGCGTTTATTGTTAGCACGTATGACCCAGTAGTTTGTAGTGCTACTCCTGGTAAGATACTAAGTTAGAAATACAGTACATCGTTGTATATTCCGCCTCTTATTTCGTTACATTACACGACTAGTTATACTTGTTCTTATTTCTAGCCTCTGTCTGCAAGTTTCTATTTGGTATACCACTTTCTATTGCCCCTTGATATTATCCAGCTACGCTAAGTGATCTCTGACTCCCATTCTCCATATTCATGGAATCGTGCCACGGATGACAATTTTTTTCTGTATGGTTTCCATCTTAACTGGACCGTTTGAATACCGCTGCCCTACAGATATTCGGTGAATCCCTAAATGAAGTACGGAGAATCTCTGGTGCAGTTATATAACATGCGTGTAACATGTCAAGTCAAGATGATCTTTATGTATTTATGAACCCCCTTCCTAGCTCCTATCATTATTCCACTGGTAACTGTGTCGAGCCTGGTTAGGTCCGCCCCCGTCCATTTCCGGACTGTAGGTCATATAAACTTTTTTTCTTGTTTTGGTACCAGGAATCTGTGGTTTCATTTTTACCATTACTTTTGGGGTACCCTATATATATATGTTTTAAAACAACGCCGACAACGTTTGGGAGGTGATTCTTGACACCAAGATAAGACAAAAATATAGACCAACCTGAGTGCACAAATGCTTCCTTTCGGAGTTATAGGCTGCCGAAAACATGAAAAAATGAACTGTAAAGGTCTGTGGCTTCTAAACTGTGGGACCTGCCGAAGTCAGGTCAAGATTTCACTTAGAAACTAGTATGTGCCCTATACAAATATCTAAGTTTCAGAATCCTAAGGTACTCGCGCACAATTTTGTATAGAGAAATTTGGGTATGGACATGTAATTTGAGGTACTCATCAACTACCTCTATAAAATTGTTGCGGAAGTACCGCAGGATTCTGCATCTTAGATATTTGTATAGGGCACATACCAGTTCCTAAATAAAGTCTTGATCCGATTAAAAATTTATCGACTTGATTTCACACTTGTTTTCCAAGTTTAAAGCGGGGAAAGTTTGCTTTTAACGCTGTTCAGTTTCCTTGGGAAAGAAACACTGGACATGAGAGTGTGTCTGTCAAGACTTCGTTCACGCATAAATATGGTTTGAAAAATCGCCAGGGAAAAATATCTCAGTAGTTTTAAGTTTGATGTCTTCTTATATTTCAGATGGTAATATTTCCTTATGATATTCTGCTTAAGAGTCATAAGTTTCTTTCATGTTAATATGTTTCTATTCGAGAGTCTTATGTAATTTGCTTGTGAGATTTGTATCTCATAGTCGTTACATAATTAAAAAAAATTGTATGTATTTTTATTTTTATTTTTATTTTTTATTTTATTTTATTTTATTTTATTTTATTTTATTTTATTTTATTTTATTTTATTTTATTTTATTTTATTTATTTTTTGCTGCATCTAGGAAAAAATCACATGCAGGGGTGTCGCGAAAGTTTGAAACGTACTGAACCAAAGGAAAAAAGGTTGAGAAACGCTGATCTAGTATCAAACATATCCTCCAACACAACAAATTAAAAATTCTATCACAAATTACTGAGGTGTAAAGTTATCTAATCAACGAATTTTCAAGCAAAACTCCATTTGTATGGTTAAAAATTGTTGTTATTTATAGATGTAAAATTCAAATGAAAAGATAAATTGTAATTATAATAGTCCATATTAATTGTAAACTACTTTGCTGCTTTTTTTCAAATAACAATCCACTTTTATAATTAAATTCAATGATAGAATTAAAGAGTTGTTATACTTAAATACGTAAACAAAATTTCATGTATAATTTATTAACAACTTCCATCATAAAGAAGATATGTACGATAGTCAACAATGCATAAAGTATCACGCATGAAATCAACCCTATAATTTCTGTTCCAAGAAAAAATTTAACATTTCCAAGATTTTCAACAATGAAGAAAAAAAGTGTGTTTGTGTGCAAGAGCGAGAGAGAGAGCTAGAAAGAGAGAGAGAGAGAGAGAGAGAAACAAAATAGACCAAATTATTATTTATTTAAGCAAGAATGAAAATGAGAGGTCATAGGATTAAACCGCTGAGTATACCAAATAGGAAAGAAAAAGTATTAACTCAAAATTTTTACCTTCTAGGCACCGGCAAAAAAAAAAAAAAAAAAAAAAAGAATGTGCTTTTAAAATTGAAAACATTTTAAAAAGCATTGTGTATCAAAATACAAAGGTTGAGTTTGCACAATTAAAAGAGCAAGTTGTTACACACAAAAAAAAAAAAGGAAAAAGAAAAGGAGTGAGGGATATTTTGAAGAGGGAAAAGAAATTTGTCAAGAGTGAAAGGGAAAATTTTGTCCTCTTTCCCTTAAACCTTCTGCATTCATGACGATGCCCCGCCTCGTGGTTGAAATTAAATCCAGTTCCTTCAGCTGGCCTTAATCACCAACAAGATTGAAAGCAGGGACGTTTCTAATTTTCAGCTCCTGTGCCCAGGTCTTTTGGGACGAGAAAACTCTCTAGTGTCAATAATTAAGCGCACTTGCAAATAAAATGCGAAATAAAACGTTGCCTTTTTTCTCCCTTCCTCCTATCATGACGCTCAAAGCTTCTATCTTCCTCTGTTTTCAACTCATCTTCATTATATTATGGTGAATTCACGTCTCTCTTGTTTTCTGTTCAAGAGAACTGAAAAGAAAAACGAAATCGCTGACATTTTCTATTGCTTTCCAGAACTTTCCTTCCCCCTTTTTCTCTTTTTGTAATTTCGAGCGAAGATACAAGTGAGGAAGGTACTGTAAACAGTTACAAAAAAAAATCAAATTTGAGGTTTCAATGGATTTAGACATTATCTTCCCTATATACACCTATCTCTCGTTGAAACCGATTAGCAGGTAGATTTTCTAGAACTTAACGGACTGCAAAGCTGTCCAGTGTTGCTGATTGTCCGTAAGCTTCGACAGGTCTGCAGTACCTAATAGGTATACAAAGTTGTACTACGAAAGAATCAGAAATAGTTCAGTGCTGTACTTTTAATCAACCACACTATAAAATCTTATAGAGTAAAATACCTGTACATTTTAAATATACATTAGCCCTATATTACAGTAAATTCAGCATTTGAAAATCAGGACCCTTTCAACTGAATCAGCTGCTTCAGATGTTCTCCATTGTTTCCGATACCCGACAAATGGAAGCCTCTAAAAGCTATTTTATTGAATATTTATCATTTAATTGTAGAGATGACTGGTTGATACATAGTTCTACGGGTTAGGTTAGTTTTACCTCTACAAATATATACTTAATTTTACACTTCAACACTATGCTATGCATAAGTATCGGAAATCTTATAGAACGGCCAGCCTGTCCGCCTGTTGGCTATGCCTGTCACTACCACAGCGAAAACGGCAGGAGATATCGAGTTTTCTTTCAATCGATTCAGTAGGAAGTGGTCTTTGGAATCGATTCAGTGTTCCAAGAATAGGTTTTATTTTCTCTCTTAACCCTCTGTTCAGATAAGAAGTGGTCTCCGGAATCGATTCAGTGTTCCAAGAACAGGTTTTATTTCTTCCGTTAATCCTCTATTTAGATCAGAAGTGGCTTTTGGAATCGATTCAATGTTCCAAGAAAATGTTTTATTTCCTGTGTTAACCCTCCATCCAGATGAGAATTGGTAGAAATTTAACAATTTCCAATCACGGTTGATCCCCATAGAATGATAATAGATAGAGTTAATGACTTCTTTGAAATTGATTCAGGCTTCGGAGAAAGATACTATCTTCAATAGCATTTTGGTACTGAAACCGGAAGTGGTGGGAATTCACTACTTCTGATTTCAATATTCATCTCTGTAGTGGATGAAAAGTGTTTGCATATTTTGTTAGTAGCCGTTTAAAGAACTGAGAAGAAAAGTGCATTAATTAGTTTGTATGTGAATTTATCGTTCATTATTCGGTGAATAAATAAGGAATTATTGGAGTAAAATGTTTAATTATTATTTTTCCAGTTCTTTTCAACCAACCATACTAAATGGTTATGTTCAAGGTATTTTCGGTGTATTCCTGGTTCCATGGCTTTGTATAATACCAGGTTGTTATTTATGCAACCGGTGTAATTGTGCTATTGCTTATCTGGATCTACAGTAAACCAATAACAAAGTATATTACTGTTTTATGGAATTATATGAAAACATCTACAGTTACCGTTATCAGTCTCCCATAGAACAAAAACAATAAAAGATAGCGAGTAATAACTTTTTTATATTGATTCAGCTTCTGAGAAATGTCCTACCCCACTATTACAATCTGAAGTTATAGAAGTACTAGTTCCAGTATTGAATTCGCATATTTTGGAAGCCTACCGTAGTTTAGCATGGTGAAGCAAAACTCGCTTGTTTGGTACACAAACTTTGGATCTAACAGACCCTGGAGTACTTGGACGATTTCACATAAGAATTTGAAAGCAATTAATATACTGTAGGCTGCAATGTATCTTAATAAATAGATAAGTTTTCTGGAGCAGTCACATAAACTTCTGGCGTAGAGGATCAGAAGTGGGCCTATAATTGCAAAAGAAACACAACTATAGTGAAGACGAAAAATGTGTAAGCAGATTGCGTTACAGCATAAATGGTCGAGGAAACATAATGGCATATCACATTTTCTAACTTTTGAGCAAACTGAGAAAGAAGGTTAAGCATTTCCATACAATTTAATGCGATTATACATACCAAAACAAGCTTTCCCTGCTATCTGCACGTAGATTTCTGAAATTATACTACCTACGTACTATTCTATGGTTCAATTCCAAACCATTCTAGCTATTTGACCAGATGAGTTGATGACCCCAGGTGTCCTTATGTTTGGGAAGATAAGTTATAACACATGTAGAAATTATGAATAGTGTTTTCGGAATCTAGGACTAGGAACAACAGGTGAAATTAATCCGCACTACCAATTTGAAATGTGAATCGGAATGTTCCAGGTTTGAAGTTTGAAGTAAAATTCCATTTGGGTTCTCAACGTGGTGTAAATTTTGAAACGTGGAACGTAATCCGACGAAGATCTAATTTACCCTTTTCAATCCACCAAGAAAAACAAAAAGAATGAAAAATGGTCCAACCAAGCTAAATATTATGTACAATGTTTGATAGACGCATAACCCTTGATAAACACATCAAAGAAGTCAAAACTAAAGCCATCTGCGCCACTTTTCTATTTTATAAAATAAATTGTAATTGTCATATTATCAACCTACAAACCAGTTCATAAAATCTGTACAAGCACTTTCCTAAGATACCTCAAATTGTAACGCAGATCAACGTCATAAGTGTCTAATCCTGAAATGTCTGCACTATACGAAATATATTGAAAACAATAAAGATTACAATAGCAAAAGGAGTACAAATAAAATTATACAAGTGACAACCGAGTACAGTGAGATATACGAATATTCAACAACCGCTGAAAAATAGACAATGAGCAAGTCTTATTGTGGGTTATAGAAGATAAGTCTCGTCCACTTCTTTACCAGATTATCAACCTTAAAAATACTTTAACTTTATAAAACCGTTTTAAAATCACTTCTTGTATATGGACACATTATCTTCACTTTGAACATCTTCACTACAAACACGGAATGGTACTGATTGTTTAAATCATTCAATGACTTCATCACTTTAATCTCGAAACTATATAAAAGTACCAACCTACTACCACTCGAAAAATTTATCAAGCAGGATAACATTAAAAACAGTCAAAAACTAGCACACGAGGATTTTTTAAAGGAACTTCTTAAATGAGGACAAAACCAATACTATTTCTCCATTAACTACAGTACAAGCCCTTCTATGTATTAATATATAAAAGAACCTAAGGTTAATATTTTTACAATTTATTCTTAATCTATAAACCCTTCGAATTCTTCCTTCGTTTCCATAAGAATATAATGACATCAATACAAGTATACACGCTATAAACACTACTGATTTCGACACACGAAAGATCCCTACAGGGTTTTATTTATATATAAAATAAAAAGGTTTGTTCTTCTGAGGGGGGCAACGTCCCCCCTGGATCCTCCCCTGAATCCCTATCTCCATGACTCGTCCTGTCATTGCTGTCTTAATTTAAAATTTAAAATCGATTTCATAGGACAAAATAGCTCTTAGCTACATCTCCGTCTTACTCTCCTTCTGCATAAAGTAAAATAATGTTTTCCGTTTCATAAACGCAACTATCTCCTGTTCTCTGTGTGAAATACAATAAAAAATATTTGTAATCTCACGGTATTCAGAAGTTTGATTGGCCAAAGATTCATCACTTGAAAGTTTTCTTTCTGGGAGGAGGAAGGGGAGAGTGAAGCCTATTTTTGTTCTTCCTTGTTACTTTTCCTTTCAGCAAACAATACTTTAATACTTATAAAAGTTTTTTTCTGTCATTGTTGATGATTTTTATAAAATATTCTAGTGCTCAGTAAGTGTGTTTATTACATCAAATTCAAGGTCATTGCCTCTTCTACATCCACAAAGAAACATTACAACGATACATGTATCCTTGGCCGAGCTATAATGGATTATGCTTGACATTATTTTCAATATAGGAAAATAGTCCGTGCTTTGAGCTCTTAAGCGTATTTAGCCCTGGTATGAAAAATGTGAAATGTTCCGGCATGTAAAGCCCACATTGCATCCAGGACACATCTACGTTCTTCTGCATTCTTTTGTCTTCACTTGTATTTTCTGTGTCAGAAAAGACCTTACAATATATACGGGGTCTGGCTGTTTACTTTGTAATCGGAACTTTTTGCGCAAAATGTCTCCAAGTCAATTTGTTGGTTCCAGTTGAGATTTGGGAGACTTGAGCTTCAATCCCTGCATTTTCACTCAAGGCTTCCCGTAATTTCTGCAGAAAATCTGCCAAATGCACAATGTTCTTCTCTCGTCCACTTCTATTTTCCTTGTATAGAATCCATGCATTTACAGCTGGCACATTCAACAAGTGGAAGAATAGTTTCTTTCAACAGTTTTTAGTTCAGGGATGCAAATAAGTAACAAAATTTTACTGGCCAAAGGAAAAGCTACTAGCCCACATCCCGCAATAGAAATCATTTACTTACCTTCGATACGATATTAAACACTCACCCACAACGATGAACCACTCGCCCCGGGCGAGTGGGCGAATGGTTATTTGCATCCCTGCTTTAGTTGCTGCCGATTAAAGAGGTAATATGCCACAAATTGGTAACTTTTGTAGGTAACAACTTTGTTTATTGCTGTTGAAACCTGTATGCCAAACAAAGAAACAAAAAAAAATGCCTAAAACTACTGTTGTTTAAAAGAAATTGAAAAAGAACAAATATATAAAATTAAATAAAACTTAACAACTCTTGAACCACCCAACCGATCTCGATCAAATTTTCAACATAGATCACGTTCGAGCTTGGGATAATTTTTATCATTTAACTTTGACGGTACAATGTCGGGGAGGGGGAGAGGGAGGCGGAGATATATGTAAGAAAAATGAAAGTGACTGTCTATGTGTCTTCACTCTTGAATCACGTGACCGATCTCGATCAAATTTTCAACATAGATGACGTTCGGACCTGGATGGTATTTATCTATTCACTTTGACGATAGAACTTAAGGGAAGAGGTAGGAGGGGAAAACTTAACCACCGGACCGATTTCGATCAAATTTTCAACCTGAATTTAGTTCGAACATTAGATGATTTTTTTCATATCATTTTGACGATGTAACTTAAACGAGGGAAAAGGCATTTACAAATGATCAAAAATAACCGGTATTAGTGTCGAATCTATAGTTTTTGAGGTCGCTGAGATGAACAGTGATACTTCAGATGCTATTTAAATCCAAATTGAGCCCCGTAAAAATTGTGGGAGGGGAGGGGCATATATATAATGAAAATTACTAATATCAGTGTCGAATTCATAGTTTTCGGGGTCGCTGAGATGAACAATGACACATTCGATGCCGTGGTCTGCAACTTGGAGAGGAGAGGGGATATATAAAAATAATCGAAAATGACCAATATCAAGTAATAGTAATAGTAAAAAGTGACTGACTAACGAAACATATTACTCTTTCTTCTTAATTTAATCCAGCGAGGCGGGTAATTGATTCTAGTATTAGATAAAATTTAGAATTTCACGTAATGTTTCACACGTCACAATTCACATATATTAAGATATCATTTAATTTGGTTAGGAAAGGTTATACAATATATAATAATAATTTGGAATCACATTTGTAAGGTTGGTGAGAGTATGTCTTCACAATAGGAGGGACTTCAGAAACTTGCGATACTTTACATATAGTTGAAGAGTTTTAAATACTGTACTTCCACAAATGATTCTTTGAACCTAAGGACTTGAATATTCTTTTTTCCTTTATACAGTATATATTATGTATATTGGATTATATTTTACAGAATAGAAATGACACTACTAACAGATTATTCATTCTTTGATCGTTTAAAGGTTTAGTAGTTCAGATGTAGGAAAATATCTGATCAATACTAGAAGCGTCTTGTAAAACGCATCTGTTCCAAAAGGTTACCTGTAATTACCTGAGATTTGTATTTTTTTAAAAATGAGATGATCATAAATATGGTGGTCACTGCTCACATTTAAGAACTAAAGCTTGATGTTTAATCTTAAGGAACCAATACAGGACAGAAAACGCGTTTGAAAATTAGAGATAAAGACAGTTAACTGAGTCAAGAGTGATAGCTCTTGAAACCACTTGTTTTTTGAATTCTGTTATGGACCAAATAATTTACTTTGTATCAAAGCTTTACTCTGAAGAAACTGTAGAAAGGGATTTATCTTTAAAGAGAGAAAGAGATATTAAACTAGTTTGAAATTTACTTAAATACCATTTTATGCAGTAAAATTAGTAATGTTGACGAAGATTCTCTTAATTCTCCTTTGGAGGGCATTAATCTGTGACCATCCCATTTCGTTCTAGTTCAATAAGTTGCTCCTTTTATTGTGTATACTTTGAAAATTTCGTAGTCTCTTTGTAACATAACGTGTAACAAGTTTTACTTACCCTATTTTTTGCCTCTGTCTCTTGACTTTTTCCCAAAATGCAATAATACACATGCACGTCCGATGCGTTGTTGTTGCCTTAGCAAAACAAGCAGTACGGTAGAACTAGAAAGGGAACTTTTGCAATTCATAATAGCCTGATTTGCTATATGCAAGTACGAAAACGAAAGATGATTACCAAAACATTACACTGAAGGTTCTTACGTAAGTGCAAGCATGCATACGTGTACACAACACAAAATTCAAGGGGGACTATAGTTCTTTGAGTTTCAAATTTTCGGTGGATAAAATATTACTTACGATATTAGATCGTAGTTTACAATGGATGGAATAGCTATCTGACAATAGTTATTAGTCATTGAGCTCTTGAGATATTCTTTTTTATGTATATTAGAATCTCCTTTCGAAAACAAAATAATTGTGGATACCATCTTCTAGCTAGATAGAGTAAGAATCAACATTCAGTTTCCATGAGTGCCTTAATGTGGTTCCATTTTTTATTTATCCACTTAATTTTGATACCAAAAGTCTGGTCTTAGCAATAGAGAAACTATTTTACTTAACATTTACTATTTTCCCTACCATTTGCGTTCATTATAAGTTCTTTTTTTCTATATCTAGCAAACAGAGAACTAGACATTTTCTTATTTACTTATATTGTAGTTCCCATGTACCGAAACAAATTCCTGAAAGCGTTCTCACAGAGTGCTACCAAAAAGGATCTTATCCATGAGCCTTCGTATCTGGTCGAATGGTTTCTCCAAGCTTCTCAACTTGAGGACCTGTTCTCGCTTGGCTGCAATTTCTCTCTGACCAGTTTTCATAAGTCCTTAAAGATTTTCCTTTCATCCTATGTACTTTCTCTTTCTTTCTTATTCCTTATTCTTCTTTCGCTTCTATCGAATTCTTTCCTTTCTTCTACTTCTCTTCTAGCATACTGTACAAGTTCTTTCTTCTCGTTTCTCTTTCTGCAAAAGAAAAAGAACATTTTCCAATTTTCTTTCTCTGTTCCACTCTCTCTCTCTCTCTCTCTCTCTCTCTCTATATATATATATATATATATATATATATATATATATATATATATATATATATATATATATATATATATATATGAAATCAAGAGAGAGAGTTTGTGTGTGTGTGTGTGTGTATTGAGCTGCTTTTGCCATCTCTTAAACGTTTCTTCTCTCTGTGTCTGTACTCCTTTTCTGCCTTCATCTCATACTTATTTTTTTTTAAAAAAAGAAAACTTTTCTTTCTTTTTTTTCAAAACTTTATCTATCTTTACTAGTATGGTTATTACTTTCGGCCATCTTTTCTGACTTCTAGAAGATCTTTATTCTTTCACTCTCCCAATTTCTTTTGTTCTCTCAATTGGAAGTTTCAATGCAGAACTTGTGTCTCTTTCTTTGATTGTCTCCGATTTTCGCACGAATATACATTATATATATATATATATATATATATATATATATATATATATATATATATATATATATAAACCTCATTGAAGCACATAAGTCTATAAAATTTGAACTTATGAACTTAAAATTATGAAAGAAGAGTGACAATTGGATATTACTACTCTATATTTTAAAAATTGCTTTAATATATTTGGTAAATACAATATTTACTTAGTAAACTTGTTAGTGAAGATGTCTGGATCCCTTACTCAGTTCTTAGAACTGCGGACAATAGGAACTATTCCTATTAGCACATTCAATCTCAAGAACTTCAGAAGAAATGTACGAAACTGAATAGAGTTTCTTTGTACGTGATCTAAATGTATTTTAGCGAAATGTACCTGTATGTTCACGTAAATTTTGTGAGTGGTTATTTCATGATGCGCATAAATATAGTAAATAAGCAAATTAAATAATCATTCAATCGAAGCAAGCAACCAAATTTTACGAAATATTCCAAGTTGAGTCTAGAGCCCCCCTAGAACAACTGATTTTCCGGACTTTCAAATCAACTATGCTATATTCTAGGCAATGTTGATAAATTAATAACTTTTAATATTTGATTCATTGGTTGAATTGGTATTTAGTGTCTCTTGTGTCTCTTTCTGAATGTACTCATCGTGCGATCCGAATCACATTAGCTTCTGCCGGGAATCGAATCTAGGTCTCCCATACCAAGCGCGCGTACTCAATATATAATGTTAGCGTTAATAGTTTTCTATGTACCTACTGTCGTTTTCATAAGTTAATACGAAGCTTAATTATACCATATATATATATATATATACTGTTACCTTACATGACATATTATTAGTATTGTTATTCATTTGAATTATTTATTGTATAGGCTAGTATCGCTCCACAAAGATATCTGAGTGCGCAATAATTCTTCCTGATTCAAGTTATTCTTAAGGCTTAATATTGTCATAAATAAAAGGTAGCAAGTACTAAGATAACTGGAAATGAGTCTATTACCTACAATACTTTCTTCCTTTATTAGTTATCACTGAAACATATGCAGCTGCACTTTCAACTCTATAAAATCTATACTCTTAACCACTTGACCAGTTAGTATTTGTACATGCACAGACGTAACCGGCTATGCCTGTGCATACCCTAAACAAATGTATATTTTCTTCATTGTCGTTAACTCTCCAATTGTGTTCTTTATAATTCTTTAATTCATTGAAATAACAACTTGCCTTCTATTTCTAATACACTTTAAATTCAATAAAATTAACACTTTAGATTGTTACGGTGAGAGAGGTGAGCTTTAGCTTTTTGGACACTCATATGAAAAGTTATGCTTTTAATTGTAGTTGTGCACGTTCAAATGAAAAATTTCGCTTAAGTCTATGTAGATGGATAAATGAATTGACCTTCCCGATTTACTTCAGGTTGCTATTCCCAGTATTATTTCCTCCTATTACTGCTCTTACAGAAAAAAAAATCCATACTAAAATCAACCAACAAAGCCATAGTTACTGCATGACAACATTTTGCTAATTTAGAGTTTAACTTCTGTTCAACACAGAGGCAATATGAGACGAGGACCTACAATTTAATGTGGGATCTAAATTATGTTGGATCTCATCGGGAATCGTACTCTTGTCTTCCTCGCTTTGACAACTCTTTATAATATTGTAGGCCTATAGTATTTCGCTTTTTTTAAACATCTATCTTCTCAACTTACTATTATAACCATCAACGCTCTTTCTCCTTTATTTACTGAAGTAAAGACTCTTCACCTCTTCTGGGCTTCCTTTTGAAAACTCTTTAATTCTTCTTTCAAAACTTCCAGTTATTTGTCATTCTCTTCAGCAACTCTTCTTTTCTTCTTATATCTGTAAAAACTTGCTTTTTTCTTCTATTGTCAGGTTTGCCGAAACGGTTAACTTTCTCTACCTTGCCTAAGTCTCATCTCGTCTCAATAAGTTTCGCTAGTCTCGTAGTTCATCCAAGTTCGTAACATCTGTTCACCCACGTCACGTCTTAGGTCTCAAACACTGTTCCAGTGCTATATGACCCATAACATAAAAGCTATAAATTGATCAAGTGATTGTGTGAATACAATATTTGAAGATTAGGAAGTCATTACACTACATTGTACAATCGTATAGTAATCTAAATAAAATAAAGAGTTTGTTTGTGTATTTGTCTGTCTGTCTGTGTGCGACCTAGGGACCAGACGAGTAGACCGAGAATTACCAAAATTTGGTCACGGGTACCTTGGTCCAGGCCCCAAATCAAGACGAAAAGTTTTTTAAAAAAATTTCGAAACAGGGGGTTCTCAGGGGGGCATTTACCAGAACCGGCCTGGGGACCAGACAAGTTGACCGAGAGTTACCAAAATTTGGTCCCGGGTACCTTGGTCCAGGCCCTAGATTAAGACGAGGAGTTTTTTTTTTTTTTTTTCAAAATTCGAACCAGGTGGGTCTCAGGGGAGCGTTTACCGGGACATGTAAAAGTAGTAGAAAATGACCGATATTAGAGTCGAATTCATAATTTTCGCGGTCGCTGAGATCAATGGTGAAACTCCAATCTCAATTACTTCCAAATTCACTCTATTCGGCTGCGGGCCGGGGGACACCTTGGGGGATACCAAGACATGTAAAAATAGCCAAAATAACCGATATTAGTGTCAAATCCAGTTTTCGTGGTCACTAAAATGAATGGTGATACTCCCACAGGTGTTGACTTCCAAATATAGCCCCCATACAAAGAATGGGAATACTCAGCTAGTAATACACATTGTTTAAGTATTCTTAAGTCTCACACTTCGTCCACATCTCGTGACACGGAAGATAATTAGGAGATAATCGTGACACAGAAGATAATCGAAGTACACATAATCGTTGATGAGGAATAGCCTAAAACTATGATTAACTCCTAAATTTTAATTTCTATTTAACTACTACATTTTGTAAAAATGAGATACATCTTATATATCAGGCGATAGAAGACAGAGATTTGAACAAAAAACATTCTTGATAGTAAACTTTCATGAACCGAGGAAACTGAATTTTTATAACTTTATAAGGTACAGTATGTGTCTCATTTCCCATAATGATTTATAGTTCTTATTCTGTTGGTACAGATTGATTATTAGTTTATGTACTGAATATGTCAAAACTTACACTGTTACGTAAGCCAGAGTGTCAATTTATCTAATTAAAAGTTTACCTGCTCCACAATAATCACGTCTTCTTTATGTGCATCGACAATATTACACAATATTACGTAGCAGCATTAAACGAAAATAAAGAAAAAGTGTTTAAAGATGACATGTAAATCGATAGGTTTCTATGCTGAACAAAATGGCACGCGTGAGTGTTAAAGCTCATAGATGAGAAAGTAATTAACTTGTAAACTTCAAAATTGCTGTTGTACGAGGATCATCTTATTTATTGAATGAAACTGGTTTTGATATTTACCCTCATTAAGGGATGAGATAAAAGTTTAACGCCCCTTTCAGCACTGAGGCTATGTGGAACGTTGCTCTATAGCTTAACGTGGAATTCAAATCACGTATGCTTCTGCTGCTAATCTCCTTTCTTGAAATAAAGTTTTTCAAGAAAAAAGTCAAATTTTCAATTTCTGGTTATGTTGTTTCTATCTATTCGATATACGTCATATCATAAATGTATATTAAACATTAAGTTACTTTAGCGCAGAGGTAACGGTGAGTGGAAGGCGGGAGGGCTCCGTTTCCCCACTTCCAAAGAAATAGGGTATATCTCTGGCGTCCCTCCACTTCCTAAAAATACAATGTGCAAAGATAGGCACAGGGGAAGATGTGACGTCATCCGCCCCTCCTACCTATTCAGATTCACTTTTACCCTTGCTTTAGAGTGCACTACTCCGTCCGTCTCACTTGCACTGCTAGTGTTGTAGAGGCCTCCAGTATTGGAACGTTTGTACAGGCTTAGAATCAGTGTTTCTTCCAGACATGCTTTCGGGAGGGCACTGAGCCCCCGGAGCTCTGAGAGTGGCCCTCCCTGGAAACCAAAATAATAAGCCTATAATACAATAATAAATAGAATAATACCGTGTGAAAATAATATATGACCCTCCGAATAGTGTGTCTCCCGAAACATTTTTTTTTCTGAAAGAAACACTAATGCTCTACTCTACTTAGTTCGCTCTGCACGTTCTGGTTTAATATCTAAATTTGAAATTTGTAATTACCTGACCTAGTGTCATTTGAAAGAAAATATGCTGGGTTAGCAACATTGTTAATCTGGTGGTGTTGGGGAGCATATCAAACAATGTGTCCTTGTCGATATTTGCATAGTGCAAAATGTGAGCACTTTTGGCCTATTAGTTTAAAAACTACAAGCGAATTTCAAGATAAGTGATCCTCTCCATATAAGTTGTGCATTTGTGTTTATATTATCTCATACGTGAGAATCTGTATGTGATAGCTCATAAATCTGCATTAATATGCCAAAAAAGTAAATAAATTCATAACAATAATACTCTATGTAACAGAACGGAAAATTTACATAACACAAATATCGCTTATTGTATGTTCTCTGTGCTATAGTAAACACACACACATATATATAATAATAACAATTTGCTTTTATGTTTGTATGTACACAACCTCCACCAACATCATCACGAATATTCAGTGTTAACTATCTGAATCTGTAGTTATGATAGCGCGAAAACCAAACATGATGAAAATTATAAAGGAATGTGTTATGTTGCTGCATATTTGCTTTCAACTTTTGAAACTAGTTCGTTACACATTCAACAAATAATGTGACATCAAAAACAATTAACAACATTTGGAGAAGGTGTGTGTATGTCTCTCTCTCTTTCTCTCCCAAAGCAAAATACAATGGAACAAATGTTGGAAATACGTTTTAAATGTTTGTTTTCATACCTAGTTATGTCGCAATATTGAACTAAAAGGAAGTAAGATTAAAAGGTTTATATTGTTCGAGCACTACGTAATGTTTCTTCATATTTATTGAAATCCGTGATAAAATGTAGAAAGAATCTCTTGATAACTCCTCATATCGTGTAATTAAAACTTCAGTGAATAAATTGCAGTGTTTTATGCAGAGAGTAATGTTTAAGGCTGATGATATTGTCTTAGATGTCAAAAAGATGTAGATATTGATTCTACAATATTTTTAGAGTGAACCTATAAGAAAATGTCCCAAAATAAGACCTATATCTATTAGGGATGTTTCTATTGTTTTACTAAGTTTATCGTTTAACTAAATCCATCTTTTAATTAGGAGCAGCGTTATTATAAAGTACATTCAGTCTAAACTTCGAAAACAACACAGAGCAATAAAATTGTTAGAAGAATATATCATATTTACACAACACACTTATATTCTATATTGTATTTATTGATTGGAGATTAGCGTCTTGTTCAGTACCTAAGACTACATGAAACATGGACCTACCGCTTAACGTGCAGTCACGAGAATACTTCTGAAAATTTCATAGTGTCAGTGAGTTTTCATTAGGTTCTGCCGTTTCCTTCCACATTTTCATTCCACCAATTATATTCATTACCACTTTCATTAACTATCAATCTCACATAGCGTACAATTTAAAAAATTTCATAGGTAAATTTACAGAAAAACGGTGGCAATCTGTTTGCCACTCCTGTATGTAAATCAATTTACACCTATAAAGTAAAATTACTAATATGAAATGATGAAAAATTACATTTTTATGAAAAAAAATAATATATTTTATATTTTCTTACAAATTTACTGTAAATTTGTAAAAAAGAAACAATATTTTTTAAAAATTTAATCTAAGGAAATTTATATCAACTTAGAATGAAGTGTAAATGATTTAACATTGATATTTGGTAACTTAAACTACATAATTTTTTTCAGTGTAAATGGAATATAAGCAGGAACGATAAATTAGAAACTTATTATTTTTATTTCCAAAAACAATAGCTGATACTTTCAGTTTATTTAATTATTATTACAAGAGATTGCTTAGTTTTATCTGATCGCCTCTATCAAATTCTAGAGAAGATTCGTCAATTTGTGTTAACAAATTTTATTAAACATAATAAAACTATAAACAGGCTTCTATAAGATACTTCACAACAACAAAAGAATGATTAAATTCACAGAAACACTATCAATTACATCAGCTTAAACATTAATTCTAACTATCATTAATTTTACTATTTCTAACGATATCAATCTATAGACGATAGTAAGGTTAACAAAATGACAGCTTGAGAGAAAATTCTTTTGTATAGAGTTTCAATAAAAAATTGACAGAAACGAATTTTTATGGTCCTAAAAATGATGTCGTTTGTTGCCAATAATACATTATAGATTTTACGCTGGTGCAACATATTGTTTATTTATTTTATGTATTAAGTATGTAAAAAATCATACACTGTAAAGTAACAGTTCGTACACTGTAAAAACATTCATAGGTAAATTTACAAAAAAAGGGTGGCAATCTCTTTGCCACTCCTCTATATAAATCAATTTACGCCTATAAAGTGAAATTACTAATACGAAATGATGTAAAATTACATTTTTATCAATAAAAATATCATATTTTCTTATAAATTTACTGTAAATTTGTAAAAACAAAACAACAAATTTTGTAATTTAATATAAGGAAATGTATAAGGGATTATCAACTGAAACCCGTTCGTTCCATGTATTTTTGGCACAGTGTGTGTCAGGATATTGTTTGTTTAATAGTGTGTAATGGCTAACGCCCCTGTGTGTTGGGTGTAGGAATGTTGTTGATAAGTGTTTCCGTTTTGCAGGTATAACGAGTGAAAAATGGCGTTCAAGATCTCCAATCCGTCCAAACAGGACCAGCGTGCCGTCATCCATCGCAGTTTCTGAGTGTCGAAGATTGTCAACCAGCTGAAGTTTTCTGGCGTAGAAAGGCGTGTATGGTGATGCATGCGTCTCCAAAACAACCGTGGTGAATTGGGCCAGGGTGTTTAGAAAGGGGCATGAACAAACGAATGATAACCCTCGTCCTGGTCAAGCCCATGTTGTGTGCCACAGAAGACACGCATGACATGGTGAACGCGGCTATAGTTGCGGATAGACGTATTAGTATTTAATCCATAGCAAACGAGTTAAATATGAGATATGGCACTGCTCAGAAAATTGTGAAAGATGTGGGGTATCATAAAGTGTGAGCGCAGTGGATCCAAACTTTACATGGACGGCATTTGTAAATTAGTGACACAATGGGACAAGTGTCTGAACGCTCATGGTGACTTCTTCTGAGCATTACTTTTACTGCACACTAAGCATATACGCCTCTAGATAGTGTACAAGTTTCCGCTCGAAATAAACACTATTTCATCCAAATCTTAATCCTCAAACATTGTTTTCATGTTACATTACTCCATGTAAAAAATGAATATAAATTGATAAAATGATTGTACGAACACAATGAGGAGCATTTATCTGCGTTTCAAGATATGGAAGTCAATACACAATGTATTCCAATAATAAATGTTTTACATGTTGTTATATCCCATCTTTGTGGATCTCTTGCGGCTTGGAGGCTTCTGCTAATTTCTAGATGAAATTATGAAGAATATCAAGACATTCTTATTTTCTATACATAAATTCTATACATAAATTTTCGAAACAAGACGAGTAAAAAAATTGAGTTGAGACGAGACAAGCTTTCGAAAAAATGAGGCAAGACGAGACGAGACGAGAAATAATTATTCGATAATCGAGGCGAAAATTTGACAGAAATTTTGGGACGAGTAGAGAAAACATTATTTCTCGTCTCATCTTGTCTAGTAGCAGCATTATACTTGCTATTTTACAAACTTTAACTCAATACGTTGTAAATATTTGAATATGGAATAAGTTTCACATCTAAAAGATTATATCTGTTATGGAACAAGTACCATGAATTTCCTTATCATAAACATTACCCAACTATACATAAAACTCCATGAACTCATTGACATAAAATAACGAGTACTTCCGGTTGACGTGGAAAGTTGAAAGTTAGCATGGTTGTAACTTTCGAAAATAACCCACAAGAAAATTGCCAATAGTAAATATTTTTTAATTTTGAGGGGGCTAAAGGGGGGATGAAGAAATTCCTCATTTTATTTATATGGGACTTATTTTACCTATAATTTCTTATTTTAAGTACTTGGAATTGGAATAAAAACTTGTAATTAAGTATGCTGGTAATATTTAATTAGCGTTACCTAAGTACATCACCATAAATTAATAAAAATTTCCAACTTCAGAGTGGTTTTATTCTTTAAATCTGACACCGGTGATACATAGAACGGGGGGGGGGGGGGTTATAGAGGGTCGCAAGTGCTATGCAGGAAAAATTGTTCTTCTCTTTTCCTAACTTCTGTTTTCTTTCCTAGTTTACATACGTTATATTGCTATGCTTGGTGAATCCTTTTCCTTCAACCTTCAGAAAATCGACTTAAACTATTGCTTTTACACCAAAACGCAAGCACGACGGAGGGAAGTTTCGGATAGGGCTGCTATTTTCACTGCTAGCTTCTCATTTTAGATAGTGTATATTTACAACGAAGGGTGTACACACCCCCTAAATCCGGTACTGTTCTAGTATTTTTTTTTTTGGTTTATCGTTATTTTTCTTTAAAAACTTTGGAAATGGGTTGATTGTTATTATAGATTAAAAAAATACTGTAATTAATTGAGTGATGGAAGAAAGATTTTGTAAGTTTCTTATGAGCATAGTGATAGCAGATTCCAGTGGCTAACTAATATAGCATCTTAACGGTGTTCTAAAATTGGAGCCGATCATTAGATTGTTCAAGAGAAAAAATGTCCAGGAAAATTCCTAAAGCGTTATCGTTATTCTTATTACAAAGAGATTTAATTTGACAAACAAGAGACAAATGATTCTTTTTCATGCAAAGCCACGAAAATTTTGATCTTTATATTAGATAATAAAGTTACATTGTACACTCACTTTTTTTTTCGTTTTTCTTTATTTCACTTTAGGTCATTCTTTGGAAGGGCTGTTTTGTACACAATATAAACGCTTTCTTATTGCTTGGTAGCGTGTGCACTTCACACCTTATCTGCCATCTCACGAACGTAACAGCAAAATTGAAATTAGTTCAAAACGGTATCTGACATTAAACCAAAGGTGTTGCTTTTAAAATTTGAACTGTATTAATAAAGTATTAAAGGATAAATTAAGAGTTTTTTTTAACTCTAAGAATTAAATAACTAGTAAAAACGGCGTGAAGAACTGAGTAATAACCAGATGTTCCTGAATCTTTAATAATAATAATAATAATAATAATCAATTCAAAAATTCAAAGAATTGCAGGAGAATCTACGTTGGAAAATCGATAGCAAAATTTTGGGGGAACCTAATTTATTTCTTTTGTAAATCAAAAGAATGTGTTCTTTTGATAATTTACAAATCAGTGAATGCAGAATCTTCAATACATGCACGTCGCAAGAAAATCTATATTACACTTTACATGAGATGTTAATGGAAAAAATGCTATACTGTAGAGTGCTCAGAATAGCTTAATTAATGATTTAATACTTTTAAAAAATTACACTAAACGCCATCTATTTATGTAGGAAACAAAACATACTTTTCAGAGAAAATAACGTGTCACCATCATTCAGCCAAGTGTCTATAAGATAATCATGGAACTCCTCCTTACATAGAACGTCAGGTGCATCTTCTTGCAAACGTACAAACACTACATCTAAATGGGAAGTTGGTACCAGAGGTAGTGCTGCTGCATGTCGAATCCATCTTTTCACTTCAGTGTTTTCTTTGTACAATTAAGAAAGTCCTAACTGCTGAGCCTTCCTCCATACAAACTGAGAGAAGTGAAAGGAACATCCTCTGATTTTGACCAAAAAATACTGTATTTACAACATTGAATGCTACTTTCTCAAGATCAATAGAAACTTCTTTCAATTTGAAACGCAGTCCAAATTAATCAGCTTCTTCCCTGATTACCTCCAGTAATCTTACATGTGTGTCTTGCTTTTTACTGGGAAATATGTAGAAGAGGAGAACAAATACCTGGCTGAAATATTTTCCGTGCAGGATGTACATTTGGGAGAAAAGGCGAGGTACAGTCTTAAGTGTCCCATCCATTACAATCCTGTCGCACTGACACAGAATCTCCAAAGTTCCAACAGTGCTGAAAACCTGTTGAAGATAGAAAGACTAGAATAAATAACACAGACATTCTAAAGAAAATGCTTTAATATTAATATTCTTACTCCTATTACTATTGTCATATCAGATTTTTACGATTTAAAAAGAAGAAGAAGAAGAAGAAAGTAGGAAATGATAAACTATTTTCTTGATTACTAAAATATAACTTACAAGAATTCTACTGGTGTCAGCGCCTTCATCCTCCAATAAAAGTTTTTGCCGTCGTGCGTTTCGCTCCACGATCCTTCCACCTTCAATTTACTCAATCTTTGCGATAGTGGTGTCCGGTTCATGCTCATACGTTATATAGAGAGTGTTTGACGGCACCAAAAATAGGGACAACAGATGCAGTTTCACCACAGTAATTTCCCTTAGCAATCTTCTTCCTGGAGAGAAGAAAATAAATTCATTTTAAACATCAACAGAAAAAAAATGTCATACTTTCCCTCGAGTCAAAATTACTTATACCTTATTACAAATATTATATATACTTACCTATAGTCTTAGTAATTGTTGATATTCGTTCATCCGCCGCTCTCTTCTTCATATGTGAGGTACAAATACGAGACAACATGAGCATTTTTTTTTAAACAGTGACGCAAATAACACAAAATTCTGAATACTTGCTTTGATTTTACGCTGTTCTGTTCGTTCAAACGTAAATACTACTAGCCTTACAAATGTTTTCCAAAATGACACTAAATTTCCCTATCATAACTTGAAAATTCCCTTCGCTGGTGTAAGGCGAAATGGAAAGGACAAACGAGAATTCCTGTTTCGCCTTACAATCAAATTAGCATATACTATCTTAGCATCATAGCCTGAAGTAATGAAAACAGGCACAAGGCGAAACGGGAAAAAACCAAAAGGGAAAACACCCGAAGTTTTATTTTAAAATCATCTGAAAGAATTGTTCACTTAAGTCTCTAGGTTTATAGTAATTTACCATGTTAAATTCAAATCTGAAATCAGAATTTCGCTATCAGGGTTACTTTCTCAGTAATGTAGGATGTTACGTAAGTACACGACGCATGTTCTGAAAAAAAAACTGAGAATGGAACAGTAACCAAGACGTTACTGGTTTAGCCTGTAGCATGTTTTCGTGGGTGTCTCTCTTGTCTCTACTGACACATCATCAGTAGCCTTCTGACATGCTGAGTTATGTTTCTTTCATTTCCCATTCATGAAACTCTGAATTTTAATTAAAAAGAAGTAACAGTCAGTTTAAACCTCATAATCAAATTGAATTCATTGGAAGAACAAAACACTAGTGGAAAATCCTGTTAACCTCTGAAAAGTTAATTTGATAGTGATGCCAGAAATTACATTTGAAATTTCCTTTCCTTGTTATACGCTGTGTTAAAACGGTACCATTCACATTTCCCTATCATGTCCCTGAAACGGAAAGTTTGAGGGAAAAAATAAGGCTTTCGGTAGAAAAAATCTCTTTTTTCTATTTTGGGTCCCTCCGGAACACCGTGTGTTAACACACAGATCTCAAAATAAACTGAAAAATACTAAATGGTGTACGAAACGTGTGTACAAAATTTCAAGCTTCTACCTTGAATAGTAAGGATGGGAGAAAATAAATTACCAATCAGCTAAGAACATCCCCACAGTAGCCCAGATGACTCAAAAAGATTCGGATGTAATATAAAAATTTTCTGGGATATCCTAGGGTCATGTTTTACACTTCATTCTCATCAGAATAGAGCAATCTTTCAAACGGTACCATTCATATGTTTCCGTCATGTATCTGAGGCGAGAAAAATTGAAAGAATGGGATTTTTGTTAAAATATCCCTTTTTTCTTAGCATTTCTGAACCCCTCCTCCCTGTCTTAACACACAGATCTCAAAATCAACTGAAAAATGTTAAGGGATAGTGAATATGTCTAAAAAAATTTCAAGCTTCTATTTAGAACAGTGAGGTGTATATATATATATATATATATATATATATATATATATATATATATATATATATATATATATATATATATATATATATATATATATATATTAACACGTGTGCTCAGAATATCCCCACAATACCCCAAATTCCCGCATAAAACGGGAAATTTTCTAAGACATCCCTATTTACCCTAGGATCATGGTTCGTACCTCATTCTCTTCAGAATGGAAAGTACTTTCTAACGTTATCAATCATATGTCTTCATCATGTATTTGAGGCGGGAAAATCTCGAAAAAGGGATTTATTAAAATATCCCTTTTTAAAACCTTTTTACCCGTTTGAACACAACTTGGGGCAACGCAGAGATCTGAAATATATCTGAAGAATACTAAGGAGTACACTGAATGCATGTGCAAAATATCAATCTTCTAGGTGCAAAAGTAAGCCCGCCAAAAAATAATATGCCCACAGAACCATAAATTCCCGTTTAAAACAAGATCTCAGGTAAAAATTTCCTGAGACATCCTTATTTATACTAGGATTATGGTTCGTTCGTACCTTATTCTCTTCAGAATAGAACAGCCTTTGAAACGGTACAATTCGTATGTCTCCGTCGAGTATCTGAGCGGGAAAATCGAGAAAAAGGGAATTTTTGTTATGGGTGCAAAAGTAAGTCACCCAAAAAATAGTAAAAATAGGCCTAACAAAAAATTCTTTTGTTTTAAGTTATGACGCCATCACACCCTATGTTTCGACCCAGAAAGGCGTAAAACCATACGTAACGTGTTCTACAATGCTTTCACGCTAGAAAAAAAGCTTTATTAGTACTTTTTAAATCGAATAATGAAAATACAACCCTAACGTATAAACATATACGATATATATATATATATATATATATATATATATATATATATATATATATATATATATATATATATATATATATATATATATATAAGGGTTAATGCCGTGCTACTGTTTTTAACCTTCAATTTATTTCCTGCTCAATAGTAGGCATACCCGTGTTTTGTCAATATTTACTTCAATATCACGAAATCGGGGCTTTTGGCCCGATACTCTAACCAGAACATCACAATTACATGACCATGTGTGGCCTTTAGTAGATACTCTACTATTGGTATGTGCAGGACAAGGGCGCCGTTTTCTGTGTAACTTTGGAGGGCCCTATGAAAGATATGCATTAGTAGAAAGGAAAAATGAATGACCATATACTGTAGAAATAGGAAAACCTGCTTCAACTTAGCAATTTGGCCCCCTTCGTTAGAGGGCCATTTCAACTTTGGGGATCCCAGGCCACTAAACCCCCAGGATAGGCGCCCTTGGTGCAGGACTACCAACTTATGCGAGCTAAATGAAGTTTTTCTAAATAATCAACCTTCACCTAATAAGAATATTAAGTAGGCCCTATTATTATTATTATTATTATTATTATTATTATTATTATTATTAATAATAATAATAATAATAATAATAATAATAATAATAATAATAATAATAATAACAGCGGTTCGGAGTTCACGCATGCATCGGATATATTTAATGAGAATCAAGCAGCCAGCACCATTTTTGTTTTAAAGCTGAAATTATTTTCGAAATCATACGTACTTTTATGTAAGTTGGTAACATGAGTCACTTGCATGCACTCGTCACGAATTACTGGTGTGTTGATAATACGACTTTTGTCAAGTGATTTTTTTTTCACTCCTTGGAAATGAATCACAAGCGAGATTCCTTTCAACATACAGTATGTACTGTAGTTAACCTAAATATTTGTTCACTCCTTTGTGGATTTGTGCAGGAAACGAGTTCCTTCTGAGAATCCCTTATAGCTTTGTCTCTATTCTTGTTGCTATTTTTGTTTTGCTAACGGTACTTTTCTTAATAACTACATACTTTCACTACCTAACACAGTAATATCGTGTTTTAATATACACTTACCTCCGTTTTTCTTAGCAGTTAGCACTAGACAAACGAACACACACAATAACAAGTCAGAATTCGATCCATAACAACACGAAAACCAGTCGAGCATGCGTAGCAAGTGCTGGAGACTAGCTTCAAACAAAACACGACAGGTGACGCTCACATCAAGAAGAAATGCATCAGACCAGATGCAAAAATCTGCATCAAGCGAGTAATCATAAACCACAATGCATTTATATGTCTCAAATGACCCGTTTTGTATTTTCGATCGTTCTTTCGGGTTGAAAATGCTGCCTGCGCATCAGTGACAAAAACGAAATTTATACATAATAACGCGCCATTTGATGCACGTAAATGTTTTAAATTTCCTATGATTCACTTGTAGTTTTGTGTGTATGTTCCCTTGAGACACCGCTTGTCGCTATCCACTACCATTTTATTCTATAGTGAAAAGTGTTGAAACCAGAACTGGTTAATTTTAATCACTTCCGGTTCGAATAGAGTGGAGGATATGAAACCTATTCTTTGGACGCTGAATCGATTCCAGAAAGCTGCACTTCAATATATTTATTTCACTGTTTTTACTCTGTGAAAATAAGAATTGAAACCGGAAGAAATAATAATTTGAACAACTTCACTTTTCGTACAGTTTTACGAATAGTCAAGGTATTTTGTCTTGAAACGCTGACTAATTTTTTAAAATTGCTTCTGGCTATCTGCTACAGTTTTTGTTATATAGCATCAAACGTTGAAACCAGAAATTGTTAATTTGAACTACTTCCGGTTTGAATAGTGAGGTAACATAAAAGATGGAAAGTATTCTCGAGATGCTGAATTAATCACTGAAACGACACCTCGGTATCTCTTAAATTTTTGCTCTATTAAACTCATTATTTAAACCGGAAGAATTAATAAAATTGAATCACTTCCGGTTTTGACTGAGTTTTGCAGGTTTTGAGTATGCGTTCTCTTGAGGCCTTCAATCAATTGCATAAACCGCTCGTAGTTATCTATTACTATTTTTGTCCTATGGCGATAAATGTTGAAACAGAAAATAGTAAATTTGAACAATTTACTGTTTGGAAATGAAATTCTATCTTTCAGTTTTACGTGCCACGTTATCCTGTGTAGGATAAAAGAGGTGATGATGATGAGAAATAAATGAAAAGCGAAATGAAGAAAGTAGGGGAAAACAAGAGAACTACGAGGAAACCCATGCAGACGATGTTTTCACCACAAAGACCAGTTGATACAAGCTGAGATTGAACCATCCCCCTTCCCCCCGCACCAGAAGTAAACGCTCTACCAGTGAGTCACCGCGGACTTCGTGTTTTGATAGAGTTAACGTAAAAAATGGAACTTATTCTTCACACAATGAGTCGATTGCAAGAAACCATATTTCGATATCTCTTGCCGTTTTTCCTTTGTGAAACTCAGTATTGAAACCGGAAGTAATAGTGGTTTGACCACTTTCAGTTTTAGTAGGATGTCGCACAAGTTTTGGTATGTTACTTTAGGACGCTGAATCGTTTGAAGAAAGAAGAAAGAAAACATTCTCATTACCTGTTACCATTTTCGCTCTTTGTCAATGAACGTTGACACTAGAAATTTCGATTTAAATAGAGGGCTAACAAAAGGGATGCGGCCTATCTTTGGGATGCTGAAATATTGCAAAAAAGGCGCATCTCGATATCTGTTTCCGTTTTTACTCTGTGGAAATCATTATTTAAACCGGAAGTAATAGTGAATTTGAACTACTTCCGGTTTTAGCAGAATATTGCGGATAGTCTTTTATGCTGCCTTGACACGCTGAATAGTATTCAAATTATGTTTGATGTATTTGATATATTTGATTAATATTGTATCCAACGGATTGACGTAGTTTGTAAGCAATTAAGTTTTTTTTTTCTTACTGTTTGATCAGTACGGCATATGTCAAAACTATAACCCTCTATTTTTATAAAGCATGAAAGGTTTTTGGTAAAGTATTGCCATCATATTAGCTGCTAAACAAATCAGAATTTACTCCCCTTTTGGGAAAAGAGTTCGACAATTTTTTTACGACGATGGATCAACACCAAAAATAATGCTCTCACACAGGGCCTAGCACACACTCTGATGGCCAAGTTGTTCTAGCTGTATCCCCATTCCCTCCCCCTAGAAATAATTGTTCGACAGTGAATCCAGCATAGTCGCGGTTGTATGGAGTCTCAATGTAACTACACATTTATACTGCAAGATCACTCATAAACACTGTAACACCACTGAATCACTTTTAGAACAGATGTTGAGGGGAAAATATGATGAAAGTTAAAGTGTGCTTCCTGTGTCCAAAAGCGTTACTTCTCTAGAAACAGTATCTAGTATTACATATTTAAAAACTCCTCTTCTCGGCAAACAGTTCGAAAACAAAGTAATGGCATACATTTTGCACATTTTGTACATACATCTGGGACATACTTGGACAACATAGTATTTACAAGGTGTGAATATGTGTCATCTGGAGGTGTTCAAAGGGTATCAGTAATGTGTACAGTGTCCTACTGTGTCTAAAGGTAGTTTCTTTAATTTTTTGCAGTGAAGGAAAAATCATATAGCCTGGTATGCAGAAACACTCATATGAGAAATTTCTATATCAGCTTATTCTGAAATAAGTAAGGTGCGGTAGAGGTAACCTAGCATGTCGGCTGTAGACTGCAGACCACCTAAGTCTCCAGCCTACTCACCCTAGATGCTAATCCTGGTCTGACTCCACAGGAAATCTAACCTGGATTTTTCTCCTGCTTATATAAGTCTAAAACTATATATATTTATGTATATGTTTCTTTATCCTTAAAATTTAAGAGGAAGTAAATAGTTTGAAGGGAGTAGGCTTAAGTTTTTTTTTAAAGAAAAAAAAAACCAAGTGTTGAAATTTTGTGAAACTTTTAATAAGTGTTTTTATTATGTATAACTGAAAACGAGCCTTAAGCGATTGACTTTCATAAAGAAATTTTTGTTCCAGATAGAGCATCTTAGTACATTAATGCAGGATTAACGAGGCTGACATAACATTACTGAGCAGATGTGGGTATTCCCAGGAAGAAAACTGAGTAATACAGTATAATGGCCGGAAGAGTGTTTGTTAAACTAAAATAAACAATCAACATGCTGAGAAAGAAAAAGAGAGAGAACAAGGAAAGTTAGTTATTTCAAGCGTAACCTATGGTCAAATAAATAAAACAGGAAAAGTAATAAGGACCGCTCTGGCGTAGTACAAAGAAAACCATTTAAATACCGGTAACAAGAGAATTTTGTTTTACAATGTGAAACTACGATTGACTTTCAAACTATGAGAATTTGATACTGAAACTCGAAGTACTAATAGATCTATAACTTTCGGTAGGAATAGAGGAGTAATGTAAGAGATAGAACCTTCTTTTTTTTTTTCGGACATTGATTCCAGCTATTTCTTGCAATATTCAAACCAGAAGTTGTTCTAGATTGTGCATTCAGCGACAAAAGTTTTTTTCCGTTCGGTAAAATTTATTTTGGGAATAACGCTGGTATGGCTGGAACGTACAATGGTAGTATGGTTGGAATGTACACTCATGTCCAAAATTATTTTCGCATCTCTATAAAATATGCTGTTGTAGGAATGTAATTTGATAACGAATTCGCCCGGTATCTCTTATAAGGTTAGTATGTGTGTAATCAAGTAAGACATGTCTGTGGCAAATTTCATGTCAAAAGAGCAGTAAATAAGAACAATAAAACGGAAATAAAACTTCCTTGTTCATTTAGCAACATTTTGTTTTACTCATTCAAATTTGCGTATTTATAATTCCTTTCCTATGAAATTTACCACAAATATACATTTCCCGATTATACACATAGTATCAGTATTAAAAGCACCCTGCAAAATCATTCATCAAATTATATTTTTACAAGAAGACAGTTATAGATATGCGACAATCATTTTGGACATGAGTGTATTATCTGTCAGGAAAGTAAATGTACACCTATTTTTCGAGTCTGGCATTCCTGCACTCCATCCGTGGAGAGTATGAGAATTAAATCAATCAAATATTTACTGAGGGGCAAAAACAATAGTTTAATCTGAATAAGACATTGCAGAGGGGCACAGGCTGTGATATGAATAGTGCATAGTGTAAATAAAGGACGACACCGAAAGAGAAAGCCAGAAACAGCTATTAAACTTAGAAAAAAGAGTAAAAATTGTCGAAGTGGGAACATAAAACACAAATACAACAAATACGCCGACAACTAAACGTACATCATGCCATGATCTTGGTATAGTGGTTAAGGTGCTGGCTTAAAAATGCGAAGGTCCCCAGTTCGAATCCCGATCAAGGACATTTTTAAAAATTTTTGTTAATAATACATACAGCTCATGAGAGGGTAAAAGAGGTCGTATTTAGTTTCTCGTAGCAATTATTATTATTTTAGTACTGATAATGTTTAGTACTGATAATACTTTTTGTCTTCGCGTATTGCTTTTATTCTTTTCTTCATTTCAAAAGAGAAGAATATCCGAACAAATGCCAACAAAATTTCTCTTATTTTGAATGTAAACGCCATTTGCAATCAGTGGAGAATAAAAATTGAATGTTCCGAAGTAGCTACAAAAAGTAAAAAGAAAAACAAGGAAGTGGACCATACTCAGGGTTACTAGAAATACAATTTCTACATGCCTTACACCTCCCGACCACGTTTCTACGTTAGCAAGTAAGAGGCTTGTGTTTAGGTTAGGCTGGTCAATACGTTTTGCAAAGGGGCCCGGTTTAGCTCTGACGCACCACAGGTGCGAGAAGGGAGCAAAACACTTTTCCTCTCTCCCTCTATGTGTCTATTTATCTATCTATGTGTATATATATAAGGCTATTTGTGAATGCCATAACCACCCTAATTTTCAGCGGATTGAGACGAAACTTGGCACAAACATTAATTTTTGAAATATCTTGATGAGTACGTTAACCAGAATAATCAGATGAAAATGTTCAAAATGGCGGGCCTTCAAACTCTTAAAAGGTTCCAAGGGAACCAAATTTCGCCCATAAATAAGTATTCAGAAAGATTGAATAACTTTTCCTCCTTTTACTGAATTTTTTGTGTGCAGGGACTTATTGAAATATTGGACCCGATTAATCGCCTAAAGAAAGTTCACGCCCTTTCGCTATAGTCAGGCTATTTTTTTTTTTTTTGCAGGAGGGGGTTATTTTCCTATCGGAACAAGATATTTATTAGTGATGATATGGAATTACACATTGAAAGTGAAGTAACTTGTGAAACGTGTTATTTGAAAGAATAATATAATAAATATGCTTTCCCCTAACACAGAGAACAGTAAATCATGTATTTCGAGTTCAGGAGCCTGAATGGCGATAAGTGTTATTTGATTTGCATTTCAGTAACACATTGCATTGCAAATAAAGGTAAGCAACGTTAGTGGTAAGTAAAAACACAATAATAATAATAATAATAATAATAATAATAATAATAATAATAATAATAATAATAATAATAATAATAATAATAATAATAGGTGTTGTTTGCGGCAAGGCAATATCTTCCTCAATTCTTCTTCAAACGTAATGATTCTAACGCCATTATCTCCCTTACAAACAAAATATTGGCAATTTATATCGAGAGAACGGGAAATTGTAGTGATGGGAGCAACGTTGGACAGTATGCACTCATAGTACTCAGAAAAATAAGCGATTTCAATGCAAAATGAACGAAGAGTCATTGTCATGGGTAGTCATGAGGCCAAGGCAGAGCCCTCTTTAGGCAAAATGTCGATAACTTATATCGAAAGAACAGCAGGTGATAGTTGGATGGGACAACGTTGGACACCGTGGACCCATAAGGCGCATCGAAAAAAATAGGGGGCGACAGCCAGCCTTACTTATTTCCACATAATAATATAAAATTATATTGTCGAAATACACACACGAGTTAGCTACTAATATCTCATATTATTATTATTATTATTATTAATATTATTATTATTATTATTATTATTATTGTTATTATTATTATTATTATTATTATTATTATTATTATTATTACTATTATTATTATTATCATCATCGACAGCGTCTTTTCGTTACGTGTGCATGTTTGACATGAAGCCAAAGAGAAGATCCATCATTCGTAGAAAGAATAAGAATAGTCACTTACTTTAACTGTGAGCGACAGCGAAAAATACGAAAAGGGTGATTTCCTGTAGCGAAAAAAGAATACTTTCTCTCAAATGGATAAAAAATCTAGCCGAGATTGATTCGAACTCGCATGGACGGCGCGAAAAGCCAGTGCTTTCTCCACTTTTTTTAACTGACTCACCGAACGTGTTTCACTAACTTACTTATTGCTAATTTTACTTGCTTCACTCGTTTAACTTGCTTTTTCTAATAACTCATAACGCCAGGGACACGAACACAGAAACATCGAGATCAGTTAAAAATCATAAATGCTCTCCCTCCGGGAATCGAACCCGGTACACCATACACCAAACGCGCACGTGCTAGCCACTAGACCAGCGGGGAGGGCACAGCTCACTCTCTGTGTCGTTAGGGATTACGACCACTGTATTGCCAGCTATCACTTCTGTGGGTTGTATACTATGATCACATGTTTCATCTTTGCTGGAAGAGTTAAACCTACATTCTATGTAATACGTGAGGTATTTAGACCTACATGCTCTTCATATAATGTAATAAAAGAGTCATTCTGATAATAAGAAAAAGAACATTCCTTGAACAAAACGGGAACTATTGGCATCAGAAATATTTATCTACGAGGCATGCGCAGTAATATATTTCAGAATAGTTACTGTTTAGTTCAGTAAACGAAGAAAGGGGTATAAAAAAGCAAATATGTCGCGTCAACGAGATCGACCAGAATTGACAGAGGCGGAAGCAGATGTGTAGTAATACAACAACTTGGTTAAATTGATAATTGGTTCTTTATTCTGTAGTAGATCGTATCACAACTTTACGGGAGAGCAGAGGAAGACTTACTAACGCTATCATATAGTAAGCTTTAGTAACACGATCATATAGACACAAATGGATGTAACTGTGAGTACTACAACTTGGATTTAACGAAAGCCGTTTAGATATTCAATGGTTTCCAGGGTTGTGTAAGACACAAAAAGATAAGACACAATACAATTCTTCATACCTCAGCTTCCAGTAGCTAGATACATGCAATTTCTGGTTAGATACTGAAACTGTTGTCGGATTTTAATACATGACTTATTGCTGGATACAAAATGTTTTGCATTACTTGTTTGTTTGTAGACAGCTACTAGCTTAATATTCTGAAAGGTTGTGTATGAACTAGGTATAGCCAATTCCGGAATTATTACTTTCCGGACTCCCGAAAGTAAAACCTAACAAATTCTGGAATTCGGAAAATTCCGATTTTGGAATAATTCCGGAATTCGGAAAAATCCGGAATTTAGACATTTCTGATTTCGCTAACATTCCGAAATTCGAAAAAATCCGCATCTTTTCGATATCTGGAGTTTTTCTCAATTCCGGAAATTTCTAAATTCCGGATTCTTTCCGCATTCCGAAATTCTTCTGAATTCCAGAGTTTAACTGAATTCCATAATTTTCCGAAATCCGTAAAGTGAAAGTTCCACTTCCGAAAAATGAATTTATTTTGGTTAATATGAATCGTGGCGGAAATAAGTCTTTTACCAGGTAATAGCGACTGCTTTGAAAGAAAAGGAGAGTATGAAAATTCAATCTGTCATATTTCTAGTTTCGTGTGGATAAAAACAAACTTGTGAACCAGCAGTTTAAGAACAACTCAAGTTATTAATGTAAACTTTGCCGACTTCATAAAAGAAGTACGAAAGACATTTTGAATCGAAGAAATATAACATACAAGTTTGCAAGCGGAGACAAAGAAACCTAACGTAACCAGACTAAAAACGAATCGTTTAGCGCGTAGCGATCGCGGTTCAGTGGTGGAGGTGCTTGTGCGAATGCAGGTTGCAATTATTATTTTTTTTTTTTTTTACTTTCGGATTTTTTATGGCGATTGATCGGCGATAACATACGTTTTATTATATTCAGATATTTGAATACTCGGATGTTTCAATACTTGAAATATCAAATCTTCAGGAATAATAATAAACTAATATTAATAATTATTATCTAGTAGAAGATTAAAAGCTAGGAGCTAATTATCGCTCATGTCATACCATTACAAGCAGGTACGTGACATTTGGAAAGAATATTTCGGTTTGGTTTAATGTTGCTCACGAGAAGAGGAATTTCTCATCTCGTTTCTAAAACAAATAAAATAACATGAGAATTAACATTTTACATTCGAGACAAGTCAAGGCTAACTCAAAATTTTCGTCTCTCTTTGGAGATGAGAATCGAGACGAGACGAAAAGTTTCGTAAACATTTCCCGTCTTGTCTCGATTCTCGAAATAGTGTATGTCCATTCTTTAACTAACAATTGCTCTGTAGTTTGAATCTCATAGACTATTTCGTTACATTCTATTTCAGAGCTCATTGAATTATGCTCTGTGTAGGTATTTTGTAGCAAAGCTGTATTTACCTCTGCATATCCTAAAAATTAGTTTATTATATGCCTTACTATTGCGTGATATTCAGTTATATTTATTAGTTATTTTCCTTAAAACATACAGTAGAATACTTTCTACATGAAACTTCAATGGAACGTTCTAGTTTAAAATGTTGGTAGTTGCAGAGGTGTGTCTTGAAGGTACGAAACCCTTTCCCCGAACTCTCTACTTTTAAGTAAGTTTTGCCAAATTTCAGAGCAAGTTTAAAACTTTTGTTATTATTATTATTATTATTATTATTATTATTATTATTATTATTATTATTATTATTATTATTATTATTATTATTATTATTATTATATCAACACCGTGTATAATCTTTAAAAGATATACGGTTTGTACCTGAACAGTAAAAGCTAATTGTCGATCTCGGTCGTCGAAAAGTCTTCAAGAGGCAAGGACATCGGTCACGTTCTGGGTTTGAGTTCCGAAGGGGCAAGTATTGGGGCTTGAGCCAAAAATTGTTAAAAGTTATAGACTTTAGCCAAACATGTTCAAAACAGCTGGGACCGGGTTTAGGCTTCTTACGGCTCGAGCGACTCGGTTTACAGCTCATTCACTATCGAACCGAACCGAGAAGTGAGCCGAGCTAACAGCTCACCCAACCGAGCCGATTTGAGCCATCGGGTTAGTTGAGCTGAGTCGAAACGTGGCGATGGACTAGTTTCAACTTAGCTGGCTCGAACCGGTTCACATGAGCCGAGTAGGTGACCCATCCCAACCGAGAAAGCTCGAGCCATCGGCTCAATTGAGCTGAGTCGATGGCTCGTTCCAACTGAGCCGGTTCGGGTCATCGGCTCATCCCAACCGAGCCGACTCGAGCTGTTCGCTCAGTTGATACGAGCCGAGCCGGTTGATATCACTACCCGACTTGGTCTTCTGCTTGGGCTCAAGAATTCGACTGTGCAGGTCTCAGCCTTGATTTTAAGAACTACAGTATATACTTATATTGGTGATTACGACATTTGAGGCTGTCTCGTAATAATAATAATAAAAAGTCTTGTCTACTCGTTAATAAACTAACTAAACGAATAAATTAACTACAGCATGCACTTTGGTGGAAATATCATTACATGAACATGTTTGGAACGAACCAATAATGTTCCTGTAATGATATTTCCACCAAAGTGCATGCCGTAGTTAATTTATTCGTTGATCTGGAGACAATTTAATGCCCATTAATAAACTAAATAACATACAATGGAGTAAAATTACAGAAATGATATCGTATTATACAGTAATTTCGCCGTGCAAGTTCAATAGTATAATAATAATAATAATAATAATAATAATAATAATAATAATAATAATAATAATAATAATAATAATAATAATAATAAATTTTCATCGGTCCTGCGCGGAAAGTGAGAATTAAATCAATCACATGTGTAGTCAAAGTAAGGAGAAAAGCCTAAACTGAATAAGACATGGAAGCGGGTCACAAGCTGAGAAAGAGAATAGTGCATAGTGTAAATAAAGGACACCGAAAGAGAAATCCAGAAATAGCAGGTAAACGGAGAAAAAAGAGTAGAAATTGTTGAAGTGGAAACATAAAATACAAATACGAATAGGGATGGGCACGAGTCGAGCCAAAATTCGACTCGACTCGAGTTCAATTCGAGTCGAGTCAAAGGTAATTTTCTTGAGTTGAGTTCCGAGCCAAGTCGTTGTTTTCGAGGTCGAGTTTCGAGTTGAGTCGAGTTTGATAATGACTCGCTCGCTCGTTCAGCTCGTTTTAACTCGTTTTGAAATAATGGCCTGATTAGACTGTAAAGCGAAAGCCATGAGAAATGTAAGCAGTAATGTGGAATACTTTTACTGTTGCTCACGACAGAGGTGCGTCTCGTCTCATAATTTTAGTGCAACTCGTGGTGCAATTTTAGTGTAACTCGTCTCGTCTAGATAACGAGAAGACAAAGAGTTTTTTTTTATTATTATTACGAGACAGTCTGAAATGTCGTAATCACCAATATAAGTATATACTGTAGTTCTTAAAATCAAGGCTGAGACCTGCACGGTCGAATTCTTGAGCCCAAGCAAAAGACCAACTCGGGTAGTGATATCAACCAGTTTGGCTCGTATCAACTGAGCGAACAGCTTGAGTCAGCTCGGTTGGGATGAGCCGTCGGCTCGGTTGGGATGAGCCGCCGGTTCGGCCCAATTGAGCCGATGGCTCGAGCTTTCTCGGTTGGGATGGGTCACCTACTCGGCTCATGTGAACCGGTTGAAACTAGTCCACTTACTCGGCCAGCTAAGTTGAAACTAGTCCATTGGCACGTTTCGACTCAGCTCAACTAATCCGATGGCTCAAATCGGCTCGGTTGGGTGAGCTGTTGGCTCGGCTCACTTCTCGGTTCGGTTCGATTGTGAATGAGCTGTAAACCGAGCCGCTCGAGCCGTTGAGAAGCCTAAACCCGGTCCCAGCTGTTTTGAACATGTTTGGCTGAAGCCTATAACTTTTAAAAATTTTTGGCTCAAGCCCCAATACTTGCCCCTTCGGAACTCAAACCCAGAACGTGACCGATGTCCTTGCCTCCTGAAGACTTTTCGACGACCGAGATCGACAATTAGCTTTTACTATTCAGATACAAACCGTATATCTTTTAAAGATTATACACGGTGTTGATATAATAATAATAATAATAATAATAATAATAATAATAATAATAATAATAATAATAATAATAATAATAATAATAACAAAAGTTTTAAACTTGCTCTGAAATTTGGCAAAACTTACTTAAAAGTAGAGATTTCGGGAAAGGTTCCGTACCTTCAAGACACACCTCTGCAACTACCAACATTTTAAACTAGAACGTTCCATTGAAGTTTCACGTCGAAAGTATTCTACTGTATGTTTTAAGGAAAATAACTGTAATAAATATAACTGAATATCACGCAACAGTAAGGCATATAATAAACTAATTTTTAGGATATGCAGAGGTAAATACAGCTTTGCTACAAAATACCTACACAGAGCATAATTCAATGAGCTCTGAAATAGAATGTAACGAAATAGTCTATGAGATTCAGTCTACAGAGCAATTGTTAGTTAAAGAATGGACATACACTATTTCGAGAATCGAGACAAGACGGGAAATGTTTACGATACTTTTCGTCTCGTCTCGATTCTCATCTCCAAAGAGAGACGAAAATTTTGAGTTAGCCTTGACTTGTCTCGAATGTAAAATGTTAATTCTCATGTTATTTTATTTGTTTTAGAAACGAGATGAGAAATTCTCTTCTCGTGAGCAACATTTAACCAAACCGAAATATTCTTTCCAAATGTCACGTTTCTGCTTGTAATGGTATGACATGAGCGATAATTAGCTTTTAGATTTTAATCTTCTACTAGATAATAATTATTAATATTAGTTTATTATTATTCCTGAAGATTTGATATTTCAAGAATTGAAACATCCGAGTATTCAAATATCTGAATATAATAAAACGTATGTTATCGCCGATCAATCGCCATAAAAAATCCGAAAGTAAAAAAAAATAATAATTGCAACGTGCATTCGCACAAGCACCTCCACCACTGAACCGCGATCGCTACGCGCTAAACGATTCGTCTTTAGTATGGTTGCGTTAGGTTCCTTTGTCACCGCTTGCAAACTTGTATGTTATATTTCTTCGATTCAAAATGTCTTTCGTACTTCTTTTAAGAAGTCGGCAAAGTTTACATTAATAACTTGAGTTGTTCTTAAACCGTTGGTTCACAAGTTTGTTTTTTATCCACACGAAACTACAAATATGACAAATTGAATTCTCATACTCTCCTTTTCTTTCAAATCAGTCGCTATTACCTGGTCAAATACTTATTTCCGCCACGATTCATATTAACCAAAATAAATTCATTTTTCGGAAGTGGAACTTTCACTTTACGGATTTCGGAAAATTACGGAATTCAGTTAAACACGGGAAGAATCCGGAATTTTGAAAATTCTGGAATTTTGAAAAACTCCGGATTTCGAAAAAAATGCATATTTTCCGAATTCCGGAATGTTAACGAAATTAGAAATTTCTAAATTCCAGATTTTTCCGAATTCCGGAATTATTCCAAAATCGGAATTTTCAGAATTCCGGAATTTGTTAGGTTTTACTTTCGGGAGTCCGGAAAGTAACAATTCCGGAATTGGCTATACCTAGTTCATACACAACCTTTCAGAATACTAAGCTAGTAGCTGTCTACAAACAAACAAGTAATGCAGCATCCGACAGCAGTTTCAGTATCTAACCAAAAATTGTATGTATCTAGCTACTGGAAGCTGAGGTATGAGGAATTGTATTGTGTCTTATCTTTTTGTGTCTTACACAACCCTGGAAACCATTGAATATCTAAACGGCTTTCGTTAAATCCAAGTTGTAGTACTCACAGTTACATCCATTTGTGTCTATATGATCGTGTTACTAAAGCTTACTATATGATAGCGTTAGTAAGTCTTCCTCTGCTCTCCCGTAAAGTTGTGATACGATCTACTACAGAATAAAGAACCAATTATCAATTTAACCAAGTTGTTGTATTACTACACATCTGCTTCCGCCTCTGTCAATTCTGGTCGATCTCGTTGACGCGACATATTTGCTTTTTTATACCCCTTTCTTCGTTTACTGAACTAAACAGTAACTATTCTGAAATATATTACTGCGCATGCCTCGTAGATAAATATTTCTGATGCCAATAGTTCCCGTTTTGTTCAAGGAATGTTCTTTTTCTTATTATCAGAATGACTCTTTTATTACATTATATGAAGAGCATGTAGGTCTAAATACCTCATGTATTACATAGAATGTAGGTTTAACTCTTCCAGCAAAGATGAAACAAGTGATCATAGTATACAACCCACAGAAGTGATAGCTGGCAATACAGTGGTCGTAATCCCTAACGACACAGAGAGTGAGCTGTGCCCTCCCCGCTGGTCTAGTGGCTAGCACGTGCGCGTTTGGTGTATGGTGTACCGGGTTCGATTCCCGGAGGGAGAGCATCTATGATTTTTAACTGATCTCGATGTTTCTGTGTTCGTGTCCCTGCCGTTATGAGTTATTAGAAAAAGCAAGTTAAACGAGTGAAGCAAGTAAAATTAGCAATAAGTAAGTTAGTGAAACACGTTCGGTGAGTCAGTTAAAAAAAGTGGAGAAAGCACTGGGTTTTCGCGCCGTCCATGCGAGTTCGAATCTATCTCGACTAGATTTTTTATCCATTTGGGAGAAAGTATTCTTTTTTCGCTACAGGAAATCACCCTTTTCGTATTTTTCGCTGTCGCTCACAGTTAAAGTAAGTGACTATTCTTATTCTTTCTACGAATGATGGATCTTCTCTTTGGCTTCATGTCAAACATGCACAAGTAATGAAAAGACGCCGTCGATAATAATAATAATAATAATAATAATAATAATAATAATAATAATAATAATAATAATAATAATAATAATAATAATAATAATAATAATAATAATAATATGAAATATTAGTAGCTAACTCGTGTGTGTATTTCGACAATATAATTTTATATTATTATGTGGAAATAAGTAAGGCTGGCTGTCGCCCCCTATTTTTTTCGATGCGCCTTATGGGTCCACGGTGTCCAACGTTGGTCCCATCCAACTATCACCTGCTGTTCTCTCGATATAAGTTATCGACATTTTGCCTAAAGAGGGCTCTGCCTTGGCCTCATGACTACCCATGACAATGACTCTTCGTTCATTTTGCATTGAAATCGCTTATTTTTCTGAGTACTATGAGTGCATACTGTCCATCGTTGCTCCCATTTCCCGTTCTCTTGATATAAATTGCTAATATTTTGTTTGTAAGGGAGATAATGGCGTTAGAATCATTACGTTTGAAGAAGAATTGAGAAAGATATTGCCTTGCCACAAACAACACCTATTATTATTATTATTATTATTATTATTATTATCATTATTATTATTATTATTATTATTATTATTATTATTATTATTATTATTTTACTTACCACTAACGTTGCTTACCTTTATTTGCAATGCAATGTGTTACTGAAAAGCAAATCAAATAACACTCCTCGCCATTCAGGCTCCTGAACTCGAAATACATGATTTACAGGTCTCTGTGTTAGGGGAAAGCACATTTATTATATTATTCTTTCAAATAACACGTTTCACAAGTTACTTCACTTTCAATGTGTAATTCCATATCATTACTAATAAATATCTTGTTCCGATAGGAAAATAACCCCCTCCTGCAAAAAAAAAAAAAAAAAAAAAAGCCTGACTATAGCGAAAAGGCGTGAACTTTCTTTAGGCGATTAATCGGGTCCAATATTTCAATAAGTCCCTGCACACAAAAAATTCAGTAAAAGGAGGAAAAGTTATTCAATCTTTCTGAATACTTATTTATGGGCGAAATTTGGTTCCCTTGGAACTTTTTAAGAGTTTGAAGGCCCGCCATTTTGAACATTTTCATCTGGTTATTCTGGTTAACGAACTCATCAAGATATTTCAAAAATTAATGTTTGTGCCAAGTTTCGTCTCAATCCGCTGAAAATTAGGGTGGTTATGGCATTCACAAATAGCGTTATATATATACACATAGATAGATAAATAGACACACAGAGGGAGAGAGGAAAAGTGTTTTGCTCCCTTCTCGCACCTGTGGTGCGTCAGAGCTAAACCGGGCCCCTTTGCAAAACGTATTGACCAGCCTAACCTAAACACAAGCCTCTTACTTGCTAACGTAGAAACGTGGTCGGGAGGTGTAAGGCATGTAGAAATTGTATTTTTAGTAACCTTGAATATGGTCCACTTCCATGTTTTTCTTTTTACTTTTTGTAGCTACTTCGGAACATTCAATTTTTATTCTTCACTGATTGCAAATGGCGTTTACATTCAATATAAGAGAAATTTTGTTGGCATTTGTTCGGATATTCTTCTCTTTCGAAATGAAGAAAAGAATAAAAGCAATACGCAAAGACAAAAAGTATTATCAGTACTAAACATTATCAGTACTAAAATAATAATAATTGCTACGAGAAACTAAATACGACCTCTTTTACCCTCTCATGAGCTGTATGTATTATTAACAAAAATTTTTAAAAATGTCCTTGACGGGGATTCGCACTTGGAACCTTTGCATTTTTAAGCCAGCACCTTAACCACTATACCAAGATCATGGCATGGTGAATGTTTAGTTGTCGGTGTATTTGTTATATTTGTGTTTTATGTTCCCACTTCCACAATTTTTATTGTTTTTTCTAATTTTAACAGCTGTTTCTGTCTTTCTCTTTCGGTGTCGTCCTTTATTTACACTATGCACTATTCGTATTCACATCTTGTGCCCCTCTGCAATGTCTTATTCAGATTAAACTTTTCTTTTTGCCCCTCAGTAAACATTTGATTGATTTAATTCTCATACTCTCCACGGATGGAGCGCAGGAATGCCAGATTCGAAATATAAGTGTACATTTACTTTCCTGACAGATAATACAAAAAATTGCATTCTTTATAATTTACTAAATACTGTACTCAAATTTTCCTTCTATTTTGAGGTTATTTACGATACTAATTTCAACAAACCGAAAAAAAAAATGTCGCTGACTACTAGTTTCAGTAGAACAATAACGTGTAAGATAAAGTCTATGTCTATGGTTGAAATCAAGAATCTATATCAAAAAGTTATTTCTTGCTAACTCTGGCCATTTTTGTTATATGGAGATTGATGTTATAACTGGTAGTAGTAATAGATTCAAACACTTTTGGTTGCAATAGAGGAATAAATGGTACGGTATGATCTGAATTTATCGTCCCTTTCAGTACCGAGGGTATATGAGACGGGGACCTGCAGATTAACATGGGATCCGAAACACATGAGCTCCCTCCGCGGATCGAACCCAGGTCTCCCGCGCCAAAGGTGCAAACTCTAAACATACAGCCAGCCCACAAGGGATCTCTAGAGGAATAAAATTGTGGATGTGCAAAGACAGTCCGGAAAGTAATGTCATATAGTTTGTTGTAAAGCAACTGTACGTTGCAGTGTGCTCTATCCGATGGGTTCGATGGTGGTGCTACAGAACGAGTGCTTGCTTAGTTGTCTCCGAGTTCTCGGAGGTGAAGGACGGGCGATTTCGTAAACTTTGATTTCGTCTCTTGTACAAGTCGCATTGAAGCGCTCACTCAAGTTTTGTGTAAATCTCAACAAGTCAACAGCAGAAACTTTCTAAATGCCGGCCAGGCTAAAGGAGACGATGATGATGATTGACAAGAAATGAAGGAAATGGAGATCGAAGAAACAGAAAAACCTCGTGAAAACCCACACGCACGGTGTTTGTCCCCCATAAAGTTCACTTGGCGTGAGCTGGCATCGAACCAAAGACCCCATGTACAAGAGGTGAACGCTCTACCACTGAGCAAACGCGGACCCGTAAGAAAAAATTGGTTTCGAGCGCAGAACTGATTTTCTAAAAAATAATAATAATAATAATAATAATAATAATCAGTTCTGATTCGGACCCAAAATTCTTACCTTCACATGGATAATTTCTTGTTTATTGGTTATTGTAAGTATTCATGCTGTCTGAAGGGTTTGCGTTCTGTCGTATTCAATACTGCTTGTTTCTAATATTCACAATTGATCTATTTTTCAAGTGTTCTCATATCATGGCGACTTCTTCAATAAGGTGATGAGCATATGTAAACTTATTAACGTTTCTTACCGGTATATTTTGTGTTCAACATTTTAGTACACAAAACAAATTCGTTCTAGTATATTTTTTTAAACAAAACTTTTACGGAGAATCAACAGATTTTTACTTGTAAATTTTCCAAATTGTTGACATTCTATACGAGGTCCGTACCTAAGAGAGCTTTTAGGTCAAACTATGTATAGCATTACATAACTACGTTGTAAGAATATACATATACAAAAACGAATTCAAAGGTAAGGCTACTCAGACATTCTTCCGGAGTCAGAAAGAACATAAAATTTTTTAAAAGTTATGCTTAAGAAAGAAGTATTTTTATTTCCAAAAAAATATTCCCTAAAGATACATTTTAAGAGATAGATATACTGGTGATTTTCCTTAGTGATAAACCATTCCAAAATTCATTCTCCTCTCCTCTCCTCTCCATTTTTTTTTTTTTTTTTGAATGGTAGTTTTGATTTTAATAACACCCCTCCGACACTTAGATGTAGAGAGAATAGCCATGAATTCAAAGATGGATTTCAGAATGTAAAGGGACGGGACGGGAGGGTAGAGATTTCATTAGGATTGGTAAGAAAGAAATAACTATTTCTTCTTTTGCTTTTCTAAAAAAGAAAGAAAGAAAGAAAGAAAATAAACGAATTTTCCATATTTCTTTATCGCCAAACCACAGACACATGAATAAATTTGAGACATTTTCTTTTTCATCTGATTCCAAAGTACTTTGTCCTCTGAAATGACGACTTTTAAATGCTCATGAATTGACGACGAGGGGGATTTTGTGTGTGTGTATATATATATATATATTCCGCGTTCTCACTTTGTGCCTGTGTACATGTACAGATATGTATATAAAATACAGCTCAAATCTCATCTCCGAATGCTATAACGCTTCTAGCAGGTTTTTTTTTTTTTTTCGTGTGGTTAAATGGAAGAAAAAAAGAGTGGATTTTGAATATATGAATGTAGTAATTGCGGTTATATGACATGTGGCTTCGTTATGAAGACGTTTCCTCGCTCGTCATATCTAGTTTTGGAAAACGGTAATAAAAACATAAAAAAAAAAAAAAAATGCCATGGATATGGAATGAGTTGATCTCTTTTCTTCAAATTCTCCCGTTCCTCTGTTCTTTGTGCTGCTTGTTTTCTCATTCTTTCAAAATCTCTGTTTGTGTGTGTGTATTTTTATTCGCATGTTTTCTTATCTCTCCATTTATTCTCTCTCTCTCTATCTCTCTCCCTCTTTCTGTGCTTTGGGGAGTGTTCCATTACAAGTTTCTGCATTCCAAAATAAATAAGTAACTTGTCGACAACCACATGGATGCACTAAAGATGTAAAGACTTTGAACACAAGTTTTTGACATCAAACTTACCCTGGATAAAACAATGCAGTTGATAGCTGATATCGCCAAGATGTTCACGATAATTTGTAATACTATTGTTGAGTAGTTGTGATGACATGGCAGGAAATCTTATAGGAATTTCATATTTGAAATGGCGTGGGTCAATGAAAATTTGACCCAGGACGCACTGACCCCCCACCCACCGTGACCCACGACTCACCATGATCTACTCTGACCCACTGTTACCCATTCCGACTCGCTACCCACCATTATCTACTCTGATTCACCACCCACCAAAATCTATCGTCATCAACTCTGACACATGATCCATGCCCTCCTCTCAACTGTGTAAGAAATTTACACTTGTAATAAAACAAGGCTGCGAAATTATCACTAATCGGAGATTGAATTTCTACAGTCAATAGCTTAAGCACCTCTCTGTTACAATATCGATGGATCTGAACTTCATGATATAAAATGGTAAAGCGTTTGTCATGGGCCAAATTACGAAGAAAGTCAATTTAATCACCATATATAATTATTTCCTTATTGACCTACAGGCACTTTTCAGTTTAAAATAGGATAAAATGTGAAAGTCTCAAATCAAGGAGAAGTAGGTCACCACCCCCCCCAAAAAAATGAAACATTCCACCGTGACTTGAAAGCCAAATAGTAAGTCCTATCGCTACTATTGCAATTATAAATATCAATATCCTAAAGTGCCTGAAGTTTTTTTTAAATATTTTTTTCATTTAAATATATTCACGTTAGGTAAGTAAATAGAAACAAAAGAAATAGGAAGAAAAATGGAGATCTTGAAACTAAATCGTAGACAAATTCATCAGTGTCTACATCTACAATGCACTGAGCAGAATGAGTCGTGGGTCTTAGCGGATCAGTGGAGGTAGGTGGGTCGTACTAGGTCGGTTTATCAAAGTGGGTCATAGTGGGTCAATGGATCAGAGTAGGTCACAGTGGAGGTAGGTCGCAGTTAATCACGTCCTATTGAACCACGAGCCTCTGACAAATCTTGACCCCACAACCCACTGACCCACTCAATCTCTGTTTCACACATGTCACGGAATAAAGTTGTCAATGTTAGACTGTTTTCAGATAACAGAGATTGTAGCTTATAGCAATTATCAATATAGGATTTATTTTTTCTGATGGTGTATCCACGTTGATATCAATAAACAAACTGTAAGGAAGAGGCAGACAAGGCTTTTCGGTAAAGTAGGCTTTCACGTTTTCCTCTACTATATTATTACACTACTGAATAAAATATACACATGAAGTTTTAATAAAAAATATAATTTATTTATATTCCAAAATCAAGAAGGGCAATTGTTCCTCCGCTGAAGCTGAAATAACGCCAATGGCCAATTGTAAGTATGTCGTAGTAGAATAAAAATATTGGAACCAAATGCTAGCTGTAACCACTAAGAGGACGTCGTCAACCATTGTCAATGATCGTTAAGTAAACGAAGATTAACGAAGTCAGCAACATTTGTGGGTAAAAGGGACCAAATTACGGCAGAAGGCATCAATTTCTATCGCTTAATCATCACCTTTAGCCTCTAGGACACCTGATTTCTGTGAGTTTCTTTGCTAGAACGCCTCGCCACTCTCTAGGGCACCTGATCTTTCAATTTTAAAATCCTCTCTAGTACATCTGATCTCTGAGAAGTACCTACACACACTCCTTGGCCACAAGAGCCTTGGATTCTGGATCCTGTCACCCTGGACGTGTCCTACAAACTCACTAACAAACCACCAAATACCTAGAAGGAACTTAATATTTGAACTGTGATTAGTTACTACTGTACATAAGAGGAATTTCTATAATAAAAGGTGATTGGGAAAGTCAAAAAAAAAAAAAAAAAAAAAACTGCCATGTATCGTTTTTAGCTCTATCCTAAGAAAGATAGCCATTTTCTTAATTCTAATAGCAACTAATTGCTCATAGAAACACAACAATTATAATATTATTTAAATCAATGTGCCTCCTTTGCAGATTCTTCATGCACATGTACTCTTTAAATTTCAAGTGTAATTCATTTACCTAATAGAATGCTTCTGACTTTATATTTACTCATTTCGTATTCAACAATTAGAAAAAACAAAATATTGAAAATGGCAAATCGTAACTTCGGTGGTTGGTGATGCTATTTTACTGAAACTTGCCTGCAGTGTTTCTTCCAACTATACTTCCAGAAAGTTCGGGGCTCTATGCATTGCTCTCGGACTTCTTTGACAGCCTCTTCGAAGCTAAGATAAACTAAGTTCCTAGTACATGTTAGTCTGGTAAAGAAGATACCCTTTTAGTAGTAACTAATAGGAATACGTAAGAAAAAAGTTGAGGGTATGTCGCCTTAATAAAATGGCTGAAAGTTATGTCTCGTCTAGAAAAATGTATCTGTTTCTATTTTGAAATCTCTATTTCTTCTTGAATCTCGTCATAGAGCTTCTGTCTAATTCTTGTCTCATACAAAACTCCAGTAAATAGTGTCTCAGAGCATCCTCCTTGCATTTGGATTTTGATCCCTTTCCGCGGACAAACTTTTCTGGAAGAAAACCTAGTTGCTGGAGTTGGACATACATATAATACATACAGGGGTTGGACAAAAAAAATCTAAAACGTTTGCAAAAGTATGAAAATCATACCTAGTATGGTGTTGGGCCTCCTTTTACGTCCAAAACAGATTGGATCCGAAGTGGAATGGACGTATACAGCATGCTCCAGTTCCGTAAGAGATGCTGGTGGAGAGTAATGAGACCGAACACGTCTTTCTAACTCAGACCACAATGGCTCAATGATGTTCAGATCTGGTGATTGTGGGACCCAGGGGAGGAGTGATATCTCCTGTTCATGCTCCTTAAACCATGATTTCACCGTTTTTGCAGCGTGACAGGGTGCCAAATCATCTTGGTAGATGCCATCACCATCAGGAAACAATATTTGAGCCATGGGTAGAACCTGGTTCCCCAAATGGCCTCATACGCCTTAGCATTCATCATTCCATGCAGGGCTATGATGGGACATGCAGAAAACCACGATATCACTGTCCATACTGTAACAGAACCACCCCCGTGCTTTACAGTTGGGAGCGGACAGTCTGTATCATAGGTCTGCGACGGTGTTCTCCACACGTAAACACGACCGGTTGTTGGAAACAAGGTGAAGGTCGATTCATCGGACCACATTACGTGTTTCCACTGCTCATGAGTCCACGCCTTATGGTCCTTGCAGCACTGGATACACCTCTTCGCATTTACTGCTGTGACCAGGGGTTTGGCGATAGCGACCCTGGCATGAATTTTCATTTTATGAAGTTCTTGTCGCACTGTTTTCGATGAAACCGGGTTCTGTATGCCGGAATTGAGTTCAGACGTAATTTTCATTGCAGTGGTCTTCTTTTTAGCTGCTACAATGGGTTTTTAATGTCCTCCGGTCCCTATCTGACAGGATTGTCTTTCGACCTCTGTTGTGCTTTGCAGACGTCGTTTGCTCATGATATGTGCATGACTTCGTGACATTGGACACAGTGCCTTTCGATACCCCCACAATGTTCGCCACTGTTGCCACTGAAGCTCTAACTAGACGGGCACGAACGATCATGCCTCTTTGGAAGTTTGTCAGGTCGCCTATTTCACCGCACCACTTTCACACCACGCTACTCACAGGTGAACTGGTTACTGCTGACGGAAGAGGAAGGTCCACATGGCACGTTGAAAACAAAAAGCGATCGGAAACCGCAACACGCGTTGTACAGTGGAGGGCCAAACTTACGTGTCCTGTATGAGTGTTTTTAGACTTTTTGTCTACCCCTGTATATAGGGTCTCCTTACATTAATATATGTTCAACTGCATAAATTTTGATGAAATATTTAACAATTCTGTGGGGGTCACAGCGACTCAGTAGTAGAGTGAATATTTCTGGTAAGTGGGGTCTGTAGTTCGAAACCCCCTCGTGCCAAGCGGGCTTTGTGGTGGACAAACATCATGTACATGCATTTTTCTGGGATTCCTCTGTTTCCTTCCAATTTTATCATTCCACTATTTCATTTATTATCTTCAATGCCGTCTCCCGTAGCCTCGTAGCATATTTATAGACTCGTAGGATATATATATGTATCATACAGCGTGAGGAATCTAAAAGTATCACCTGATATACCGAAGAAATTAAAAACGCTAGCTGTATATGGTTTGCGGTAAACAGCAATATCAAATGGGACTTGTTAAATGGAGGTGGTGTGGTACAGTAGGAAGAATATCGATAAATGGGTCATCAGGAACGAAGTACAGTTTCGGTAATGGAACGGGGGTAAAAGTAAGAGGAACTCAGGACGTCGTTCCTCCACATCCAAAAAATATGTATGATGTCCCTCCACTTCCTAAAAAAATAGAATGGGCAAAGATAGGCAAGGGGGGACAGTGTGACGTCATGCATCCCCTAGATTTTCAGATCCACTTTTACCCCTGTAATGGAACAATAGACAAAAGACGTGAATAACCTGAAAGGGCACACGTGGAGGAGAAATTTAACGCTGTTTGTCTCATGCTTCTACTGCTTGTAGTAAACAGAAATATGTCCATGTGAATTCAAATGGTTTAAACAGAAGCACAAGACTCACTTGACCAGCAGTACTTCGGTATGTATGTTGTCTGAGGTGTCTGACAGAGCAGTCCTTGACGCGAAGCAAGTTGCGATTGCCGAGCAACGAGATCGTGCTAATGAACAGCAGGCAGTCGTAGTGGTAAACATAAAGATATGTCTATTGTTCCAGTGTGTACAAACACTGAAAAAGCCGAGATGCCTGATTTATGGAGAATGTAGAAAGAGTACCTTAGAAGACTGCCGTGTGCATGCAAATAGATATCCGGACAGATGGCAGTTAGTGTGACGTCGTTTTCCCAAGCTCTTTTTGAAATAAAGGTATACCGGAACTGTAGCACCGCGAACAACGTGTGCAGAACAAAATAATTACAGGTGAGGTGAGTGCAACAAATGTTCTAGCTGCTCATGCTGTGAATCCACACATTAGCTCTCGTGATATTGCCACGGACGGTGGTATTAGTAAGCGAAGGTGCATTAACTTAAGGAACATGCACTATTGGTCTGTAACAAATCCACATTGGCTTCACCGAGTGGAATGCCAGCACCCATGAGGTGTTAACGCCTAGTGTGAAATAATAAATGAACATCTCCTTGGACCTTTTCTCATGAAGGGATACTGAATGCTGACTGATACATACACTGCCAAGAAAGTGAACTTTCTACACTATTACAAAATATACTACTTTAGACAAGGAAGGAAATGTGGTATCAACTTGATGGGTACTCAGCTCACAGTGTACAACGCATTACAAGTACAGCATATTTGAGTAACATGTTTCCCAGTCGGTCGATAGGACAGGGAGGACCTGCCAAATGTCCGCCTCGTTCTTCAGGTTTGAAGCCATTAGAGTTTTTTTTTCTCTGGGGCAAACTGAGGGATTATTGTCTACCGGAACATGCCAACAACACTAGGCGATATGTAATAACGCATTACTTCAGCGTGTAGGCCCATTCCAGACTAGGTTTAGGTTCATTGCACGTGTGAGTCTATGGTTCTTCTACATACTGTCATACTTATTGTCCTTACGTTCTGTACATTGTCAAATAAATGGTGCTGACGATGTCACATGTCTTCTTCCGTCTCGAATGTCATACATTCGTGTTTCTTTTAATATTTCCATGACTTTGACAGTTCACACGTACCACAGTACTGGCGGTCAAATAGGTCACTTGTCTTTTAGTTTAAACTATTTCCATAGTCATATCTTTGTTACTATGTGCAGTAGAAGCATGAGACAAAATGTGTTATATTTCTCTGCGTGTGCCCTTTTCAAGTTATTCATGTTTTTGTCTATCGTTCCATTACAAAAAAATCACTTCATTTCCGATTACCAATTTGTCGATATTTTTCCTACTACATCGTACCTCCATTTGACGAGAGCTATTCGACTGTTTACCGCAAACCGTACATCGCTAACGTTTCTCATTTCTTCGGTATATCAGGTGCTACTTTTGCATGCTTCACGTTATATATGTGAACTCTTTCAGGTTTACATTCCACAGTTATGCTGGATAGATTAAAGGAAGAAGTGATGATAAGAAATGAAAACAACACTGAAATGAATAAAGTGGGAGGAAACGGGAGAACCCAGAGAAAACTCACGAACATGCTGTTTGTCCACCACAAAGCCCACTTGGTGCGAACTGGGATCGAGACAGTCCCCTATATCTATATCTATCTATCTACCTATCTATCTATCTATCTATCTATCTATATATATATATATATATATATATATATATATATATATATATATATATATATATACAGTGGCGGATACTGAGGTATACACTGATCATATCATGGATCCACCTTGTGTCCATCTTAAACACAAATTAAACATAACTTTCTTACAAGGCTGTCTATATTCTTTATTATAAATTAACGAGAAATGTTACAGTTTCGGAAGTATATCACTTCCTTCTTCAGACTACTACTCCAACTGAAATCATAGATAACATAACATAATTTTTTTCTCTACCAATCAAGAATCATTTTTTTCATTTTTCATTAAAATTCAAAATATATGCCCATTGTTGTGACAATTTTAAACCCTTAACAGAAATAATACATTGTTACTAATCTTTATATTTCTTTTAATATATATTAACTGAATTAAATACTAATTAACTATCTAAATATTGAAATTTTCTACCTAATATTGAATACTAAATTTTCTACCTGAATATTGATTATTAATTAACTACGTGAATATTGAAAAACATATAAATAAATTTTAACCCTATATTGTCCTTATATTCTACTTTTTTTCTTTCTTCTTTCTTCTCTTTTCAAAATGTCCTCCCATTCTTCATTAATATTCAAACCACTATTCAAGTTCATAGCTTTAACGTACACTTCTTTTATCCTCTTCGCTTCTTTCCACTTCCTAACCAGTTGTCTCCCTTCATATTCCAATATTTTCGCTCCTTCCCAGTTTACTTCGTGGCCTGTTTCATCTACGTGCTTGTAAATGACATTCGTGTCTCTCTTCAATCTTACATAATCTTTATGCTGTTTTAAACGTTCTTGCATTCTCTTCTTGGTTTCTCCTATATACACCTTAACACACGTCCCACACGGTACTTCATATATCACTCCTTTCTTATATAATTCCGCTGATGTTCTCATCATCTTTTTCTTGACGATATCTATTATCTTTATTCCTCCTTGCCTGTACGTCTTAATACCTTCTCTCTCAAAGCTATCAAAAGGAGAAAGATATAGAAAGACTATGGGAACAATTGAAAGACAATGGTCACAGTGAAAAGGACAAGAAAAAGAGCAGGAAGAAAAGTGAGAAAGAAGAAGAGAAAGAAGAGGACAAGAAAAAAAGATGGCATGGTATTGAAAGTGCAGGGGTGATATCAGAGAAGATAAGAAGAATTCTTAAGACAGAAGGTATTAAGACGTACAGGCAAGGAGGAATGAAGATAATAGATATCATCAAGAAAAAGAAGATGAGAACATCAGCGGAATTATATAAGAAAGGAGTGATATATGAAGTACCGTGTGGGATGTGTGTTAAGGTGTATATAGGAGAAACCAAGAAAAGAATGCAAGAATGTTTAAAACAGCATAAAGATTATGTAAGATTGAAGAGAGACACGAATGCCATTTACAGGCACGTAGATGAAACAGGCCACGAAGTAAACTGGGAAGGAGGGAAAATATTGGAGTATGAAGGGAGACAACTGGTTAGGAAGTGGAAAGAAGCGAAGAGGATAAAAGAAGTGTACGTTAAAGCTATGAAATTAAATAGTGGTTTGAGTATTAATGAAGAATGGGAGGACATTTTGAAAAGAGAAGAAAGAAGAAAGAAAAAAAGTAGAATATAAGGACAATATAGGGTTAAAATTTATTTATATGTTTTTCAATATTCACGTAGTTAATTAATAATCAATATTTAGGTAGAAAATTTAGTATTCAATATTAGGTAGAAAATTTCAATATTTAGATAGTTAATTAGTATTTAATTCAGTTAATATATAGTCGAGTCAAAATACGGTTTCACCTGGGCAAAATTGCAACCTTTAGTTTTACACCTGTATTTTGTTTAGGTACCTCACCTGATGAAAATATCCAAAATCCGACAAAATCGGACCACGGGAACACCTCCAAAAACGGTTTCAAAATGGCGGACCGTGGTTTTTTGAAAAAATCGTAGACCTTTACGTTGGAGGCTCTAGTAGCCCTCTTAATTGACACAGAGACATGAATGATACCTCGTTGGAACGCTCATAAACCACAAATTGCAACGAAGTGACTTTTGTACCCATCATGCCCAACCCGTAGAAGAAAAAGAAGAAGAAAGTTGATTTTTGTTTTTTTAATTAATATTTCTTGAACCCTGGCAACACTGTACGTCCTCATACTCCGGCAGAAAAATTCCTACGCGTAGACCAGACATTGGTGACAATAATATTTAAAAAATGAAAGACGTAGGTTCAACAGTAAGGGAGATAAAAATTCGGAACCGCGGACAAAGGAGGGTCACTGTATATTTTTTACTGTGGTCTAATTTCTGTTTCTTAGATCTAGCATCCTCCCTAATTGACATAGAGACATGAAGCATACCGCGTTGGAAAGCTTATGGAACCCCCTTGCCAACGACGTATCGTTTGTGCCCTCTGTGCCCAACCTGTAGAAAAAGAAGAAGAAGAAACCTTGAAAAAATTGGGAAAATCTACACTTTTACCTTTCTTGGGCTCTGGCAACCCTGTTAATCGTTCTATGCATGAAAATTGTTTCTTTCTTTAAATCAAAGGTCGCTTTAATATAAGTACTATACATAAAACAAAAATATTCTTAAGCAAAAGAATGGGAATAACGAAAGACTTTGGGAGGCAAATTACACATCTATATCGCCATTGCCTACGCTAACACTGTCCTCACCATATTCATTTAAACAGTTAAAACATTCAGTTTCTTGGCATACACCACAAGCAATAGCAAATAGATGGTCATACCATAATACAGTGTACAAGACAATTCGTTTTATAGAAACATAACACCTATATATAAAGCAAAGATATTCTAAAGCAAAAGAATGGGAAGACGAAATATTTTGGGAGTCAAATTACACATCTACATCGTCATCGCCTACGCTAACACTGTCCTCACCATATTCATTTAAAGAGTTAAAACATTCAGTTTCTTGGCACACACCACAAGCAATAGTACATGGAAGAGCATGCTTTCTGCAAGTACAATACGTTCTTGCACACACGGTAGCACAGTTGCAATGGACAATGGTGAGCAAATTCCATACCCATCAAACACGATGGTTGATGTGCCATATTTACGAACCGTATACTCAGCAAATGATGCAGCGATATTGTCGTACGAACTGCCTTTACACCATGGTAGTCTATGTAACAAAGATCCTCCGTCTAAGACATACAGAATATTGTCTGGCTCCGTTTCTTCAAACTGTGCGGTCTGCTGCTTGCTGAACTCTAGTATCGCATGGGCCAGTGGGGCTTTGTCTGCCATACGCATCATGCTGGGTGACTCAAATAAAGCTGGTGGGTAGGCACATAATTCATGCGCTAAGGTCTCCTCTAAAAATGTGCTGCCTGCATTAGCGACAACAAACAGTCTTTGAAACAAAAGATTCGAATCGACGGAGATATCGCTGCTGATTTTAACACTACTCGGGGATGCTAGAGTTTTGACTTTATTTGCACGTTTCCACTTCACAGTGAACAGGTTTTTGCCAAATAGTTTCTTCGCAAGCTCTTCTCCAACTGAAAAGAAATTATGGAAGTTGACCGAGGAATCCGCTTTGACGCCAGTGGCAATGTTTCTCAACGATTTGTCTCCGTCAAATGGTGAAATGGGCTGCACTTCTGCAAGAATGCGACGTGTGTCACTGATATCACATGACATTCTTGACGTTTCGGCTTCTTTATGTTGTTCGCTAGTGACATATGCTGTGTGAGTAAGAGTTTGCATCGCCAGATTGTACTCGGAGCATGCTGGCATTGAGAGCACCCACAAAGATCGTTGTATCTCCGACATTCCACTCCCATGGGTTAGACCTCCAGTGGATGTTAGCGATCTCATCAGAACTTGCTCCATGACTAGATCAGAGGACAACCCAGCCCAATATCAGTTGCTTCTTCTAATAACTTCGAACGCATTTTTGAAAGCTTTCGTGAACTGTTGGATTAACCGATGGCAGCGTTAACATTGTTTGCAGGTACAAGCACGTCGACTTCAAATAATTGAAGTGTCCTGCTGCAGCGAATATGGGAATGCACTCTGCTATAGCATCAAGGTGATCCTCCCAGCTTCCTGTTTGGTCTGCTGCCACAAGTTTCCTTGCTGTAGTCAACATGCGCTGGTATGCAAGCCACAACTGACTTGTTTTTGATGTGTTAATAAGTTCTGACTTTCGTGCTTCTAATTTTTCTCGGGCTTCTTGAAGAAGAGGTGAAGAACCAGCTCCAGTTACAGTAATCTCACCCGACATCAGACTCTGGTAGAGAGAGTAAGCATCGTTGATAGTTCTGTGTGTTCCGTTATCGGTCTGCAGAAAAACATTTTCCACAAGCAATGCACTTAATGCGAGGTCAACCATCATGTGCGCACGGAAGGCTCTTGCTACGGACTTGCCACTTAACATATGTACAACCGAATTTTCTCCATAAAGCTCATGCAAGATTTCACGTAAGCCTGAATCATCCATCAGGGAACCAATTTCTCCTAGAAGGTTCATCAGAGTATGAAATGAGCCCAACAGGAGAACCGTGTCCTTAATACTGGTGTTATGTGCTCTGTCATGCAGGATACGTGAAGCTTTCCAAAACAGTGGTGGGTCTAAGGTGATGATTGGTGTAACTTTATATTTTCTCGCAAGATTATTCAGATACACTGAAGTGGAATAGATGCATGACATATCAGATAGATGGAGGTCAATAATCGGTAAGCAGAGAACAGTGGATTTCCCGGAATGATGAAGAGATGGATCTGCGTGAATGGCCTGCATCATTCCTGACCAGTTAGGTGTGCGTGACGGAAAGTGCCAGGAAAGTTTCCGCAAAATATCCAGGGAGCTTTCTTCGGTGATGGTGCTGCTACCAGTTCACAGTTGATCTTTTCAAGAATAGCCCTGGCTTCAGTGTATGCGTGAATGGGAACACTGGCAAGGGACTTCACATCAGCATCAGAGACGGGCTTCCGAAGGATGGTTAGACTGGTAGTAGTGGATGGAGTAATGGCCACCCACATTTTCATACTATGGAATGTGCCTAAACCACTCAGCGTTTGGAGATTATGGTCTACATTATCCGCTGCAAAGAGGAGAATCTGGTCTGCTGGCATTTCGATCACACGATTACCAAATGTACTTGCAACACAGCGTTCAAACCGCTGCACTTCCGTGTATGAAGAGCAAAATCCCAGATGATGCAGCGTGTCAATCAGGTGTTTCGATCGATAGTGGTGGTGCAGCTGCACAGCAACACCTAACTGCAGAGGAGCTAACATATCTCTTGGTCTGGCTGCTTGCATCAAACACTGGCCAATCGATGCTATTTTGGTTTCATTGTCCTTTCCGGCAAAAAAGTATGGCATAGAATAGTTTAAGGCTAGGTGCAATGTACTGAAGGAATTGCTGAATGGTCAAGTCGCTGGGTGAAGGATATGTATCACTTCCAGTTTGTAGATTGGATTTTATGTCGCTTTTGATCAGTCGAGCTACTGTTTCTATTATTCTATTTTTTATCCTTTTCTTCATCATACTCTCGTGGTAAATCACGATATGCCCGTAGAATGTAGTTTCTCGAAGTGAAGTCGTTTTTTCCACTGTCACTAGAAATTATAATTTTTTCACCGAAGTACTCCATTAGTTGACGTTTCATGTGCAGTCTGTCATATGCAATGTGATCAGTCCCTACAAGAAATGTGCCCATTTTTGTAACAAGTTCTCCCACAGTTAGTTGTTTCCAAATAACTACAGATGCGCTGAAATGCTCGGATTCTCTCATCATTTGTAGGTCGGCCAGCCCGGAACATTTTTGACGCTGACTGATTATCGGTGCAGTATTGTTGAGGAATTGCTTGACCTGTTCGAAAGTTGATACTACATGATCTGTGATAGACACAATCTCCTGCATGAAGATCAGATGAGAAGTACTCAATTCGACCTCGGACAGTTTGTGACCAGGTACCGTTTCGTTCACTGCAACACTTTAAAATGCTGTGTGGCAGTGCTTGTGTTTTCACTCGCACATTTTCTGATTTCAACGCGTGACGGTCATCAAATAAGACAGGCGTTCCGCAAAACAGGCAGTCACTGTTGCTGTTGAAGGACCCATCCGACGAGACAGTAACTCGTTCTTGAATCGGCGATGACGTTTTTCTTTTTAGGGCAATCGCAATCTTTTTTTGTAACGTTTGCGACAAGAGACATGAACCACCATACTTGTAGCGGCGAGAATGTTACTACCGCGAGCCTTACTGACATTGTTCACTCCTTCAGCTCCCTTTTCTTGAAGTGTGATGAGGTTGTCAGGATCTAGGCTTCTGCAGATGATACACAAACGTGTAAGAGAATCAGCCATGGTTCTTCAATGCCTAGGTTCATGCAAGACTATGATATGTAGAAAACCTTATGGAACCCCACTTCCAACGACGTATCGTTTGTGCCCCCTATACCCACGATTATCAGGGGTGCCAGAGCCCAAGAAAGGTAAAAGTGTAGATTTTCCCAATTTTTTCAAGGTTTCTTCTTCTTCTTTTTCTACAGGTTGGGCACAGAGGGCACAAACGATACGTCGTTGGCAAGGGGGTTCCATAAGCTTTCCAACGCGGTATGCTTCATGTCTCTATGTCAATTAGGGAGGATGTTAGATCTAAGAAACAGAAATTAGACCACAGTAAAAAATATACAGTGAACCTCCTTTGTCCGCGGTTCCGAATTTTTATCTCCCTTACTGTTGAACCTACGTCTTTCATTTTTTAAATATTATTGTCACCAATGTCTGGTCTACGCGTAGGAATTTTTCTGCCGGAGTATGAGGACGTACAGTGTTGCCAGGGTCCAAGAAATATTAATTAAAAAAACAAAAATCAACTTTCTTCTTCTTCTTCTTCTTCTACAGGTTGGGCATGATGGGTACAAAAGTCACTTCGTTGCAATTTGTGGTTTATGAGCGTTCCAACGAGGTATCATTCATGTCTCTGTGTCAATTAAGAGGGCTACTAGAGCCTCCAACGTAAAAGTCTACGATTTTTTCAAAAAACCATGGTCCGCCATTTTGAAACCGTTTTTGGGGGTGTTCCCGTGGTCCGATTTTGTCGGATTTTGGATATTTTCATCAGGTGAGGTACTTAAACAAAATACAGGTGTAAAACTAAAGGTTGCAATTTTGCCCAGGTTGAGGGTAAAATTGCTTTAGATTTCCTGGACTAATATATTAAAAGAAATATAAAGATTAGTAACAATGTATTATTTCTGTTAAGGGTTTAAAATTGTCACAACAATGGGCATATATTTTGAATTTTAATGAAAAGTGAAAAAAATGATTCTTGATTGGTAGAGAAAAAAAATTATGTTATGTTATCTATGCTTTCAGTTGGAGTAGTAGTCTGAAGAAGGAAGTGATATACTTCCGAAACTGTAACATTTCTCGTTAATTTATAATAAAGAATATAGACAGCCTTGTAAGAAAGTTATGTTTAATTTTTATATATATATATATATATATATATATATATATATATATATATATATATATATATATATATATATATATATATATATATATATATATATATATATATATATATGTGTGTGTGTGTGTGTGTGTGTGTGTGTGTGTGTGTGGAGAGAGAGAGACACAGAGACAGAGAAAGAGAAACTTTGGCGGTGTAAGAAGCACTTGAAATGAATGGTGGAACATATATTGTTGTAGGGATATTGCGTATGTGATAAGAAGTGTTTAAAGTAGACGTATCATACAGTATATCATATTATAAAGAGTTGCTATGGAGAGAGCCTCTATGTTGATTGATTAGTAATTATTTTATACCATAATGTGTAAGAGAATTGATGTATTCAAAAACTTGTAATATTATATTTTGTAATCAGAGGTCGTAAAATGTTGCTGTAGGCACTAATTATAACTCTGGTGTCCAGAAAGTGTAAATGTAGTAGGAGGAATATTTTTCGTATTCTGATTGGCAGTGTTTGTAAATCTTGCATTCTGATTAATGCTAACGTTATATTATTCCAGGAATTCTTTGTTGTATCTAATCATACCTGTTAGACAGAAACGCATTAGGCCTATTAACAAAAACAAGATATTTGGATAACGTAATGAAAAACACCAACATACAAATATGTCTAGGTAAAATGCGTTAAGTTAATAGATAAATATTGTGAAATACAAAAATCAATAGAGATTATTAATGAGGAATAATTTTTAAGAATAAATTGTGAACGTGTTGAATAGTTTATTTATTAATTTATTGTAAAATATGAGCAGATTTAATTTACACGACTTTTTGAGAAATAAACTTTATTGTAATAAATTTAAATCGTGATAAATGAAGTATAAATTTCTGTTTTGCATAATTCAATATTGTATTATGAACCTAAATAATAAAACACGTAACATGAACATCATACTAGGATCAGGGTGGTATTTTGGAAAAAAGACTCTTTGTCCTAATAAGTTCCTAGTATAGCATGCTTAAAATTCGTCAAGAATTCGTTTACCATCAACATTTTGTTCTTTCTTGCTTGATAAACACTTATATAATCTTTTTTCATCATTCTTTGTGCAATCCATTGTAATTGGAACGAACAAGAGTAACTTTTTTGAGTTCTATAAATTTCTTTTTCAGGCATAAGTACATGTTCTTCGTGATACGTTTGAAAATTCTTTCCTCGAAAAAGAAGGAAAAGAATATTCGAAATTAGGTGGTCATTGGATGACCAGAAATAAAGTTAAAATATTCGTCACCTTACACTGAGAAAAAAAAATGTATGTGGCGTACGTAAAATCGTATGTTACATTTGTAAATCTTGTAGTTTCTAGACTTAACGTACAACAGACGTGTAACTGAAAAAACATGTTTTATAATACTTTCTGTATAGGTGTTCCATCTGTACGTACTTTCCGTATGAAACAATATAGGCGGTCAGGATCTCACATACAAATGGGCGTATATAACACATAGCTGACAAAGGTAACATACATATATGTATGCAATATAAGGAAGACTGTTAGACAGTGTGCGAATTAGATAATCTATATTGGGGGGGATAAAATTAGGCCAAAGGACATAGTCTGAAGGTTCAAATTTCAAAATGAGACAATAAATGCCTTACCCCCCCATATATATATATATATATATATATATATATATATATATATAAGTGTGTGTGTGTGTGTGTGTGACATCTGTAATAAATAAGAGATTTATTAATTTAATAAATCTACCGACAATAACTATGCACATATATATTGTCTGACATACACACACCCCACTAAACCTTTCTGAACGTGTTTTAATGTTGTACTCACTCTTGTCCCCGTAGCTCTCTAAGGTTTATTTAGTTAATAATTTGGCTCGAGTGATAGCCATGATCACAAGCATATGTTAATTTTTCCACTCATATTGAAAGCTTCCACTTTGCATTAATACATACAGGTTGCGAAAAGAAACCTACCTCAGTCTTGTGAAAACCACTAAAATTATCAGTTAAACCGGACATTTTTTTTTTTTTTTTTTTAAAGAAAATCTAGATATTAGCCTATCAAATAAGAAATGGATTGTTGCTGGTCCCGATTTCTCACATCAAGGTCAAATCGAAGGCCAAATATTTAAAATCTCTCAATTCAAATTTCGAGCTTGTGCTTCTACTTCCCGCTAAAGCTGTGCTCATCACGACTTTTTTCTCCAAATATCGATTCCGTGATGGGCACGGAAAGTCAACACTTAAAAGTTACTTTACTGTTAGGTTGAAGATGAGTTGATTCACTATGGGCTACGTTATTCAAATAAAGTAAAACATTACACTGAAGTTTTTCAGACAACATTAATTGCGTGGACAGCAAACTGTACAGCGAAAAGATGGAAAAATGAAGGGTTAACTTCTAAAAAACCCGCTCCAGTTGAAATGCTTACAGACACGGACAATGACACGGAGAACCAGTCGTATTAACAAATGCTGAAACAAATCTTGAATTATTCACTTATTCACCTAAAAATCACCTTCATTAACATGTCTGCTCACTAGGAGCGTATCCCCCAGCGTGTACGTTAACATATACTTACGAGAGAATACCTATGTCTCAGATTTTGAGTACAGTTTCAAAAGTTCATTTCCGTAAACTGTAAAAGCAGTGATTACTATGCTAATTATCACAAATTAAATGCAACTTTTGAGTTTCATACACACAACCTACTAGGGAATGAAGACCATGTGCTAACAAAGAGTACACTGGAAAATGAAATAACATGTTATAACAAAAATTAAAATAAGATGATAATCGATACAAATATAGAGGATGAATATGACATATCCGAACTTCGTCAAGTATGGTAGAAGAAGCTATTTGTTTACTTCTTCTTGGCCAACCGCTACTAACATTTATAAATCTATATGTGGCTTTGTTATACGCAATTAGTACATTCAAATTCACAAACGATGACGAACTGAAGGGTACGAAGGTACAGTTGCAAGTAACAACCGTAGTCATAATAATATAGTTCTACTAAACAACGTTGAAAATAGTGGGTAATTAGGTGGTAAGTAGAAATGACCAAAACTGAACAGTTTACATCGATCATTTCGAAATACAGCTAGAAGATTAAATTTACAAGAAATAACAAAAATCAGTGAAATTTGGAGTTATACTAAGCATAGTTTGAGGGGGAAAGCGAGCATCCCCGGTGGGGATACTTCAGCTGACTTCTTTGGGGGGGGGGAACAAAATGTGATTGAGGGGGAAAATCCCCCTCATCCCCCCCGGTAATTCGCACCCTGCTGTTAGATACCGTATCAGATATCCTGCAACGGCATAATGTAAGAGCTAAGGGCAGTGTCTATGTAGCATACGGGTAACGTACTGTATGCTCCGTACTGATTTCTGTAGTAAGTAAGAAGATTCCGTATATTTGTACAATATACCACTGTCCGGAGAAAGGATTTTTCTGTGTAGGATCAATCATTATGGCAGCAACGTGATTTGATCTCTAGTTCCAACTTTCTGACTTCACTTCAAATCGCTAACTTTATCTCGAATCCTTGAAAAATATCCTCATCAGAAAAAAGAAATCTCAACGAACAACACTCATATTTAGTCATATAAGAACTTCTTTTCTTTAATTTCCTTTTTTTTTTTTTTTTTAACAACATACCCATAATGATAATCTTTGTGATGATGTCATCATCAACGTGAGCACTAATTATAACATATGACAAAAATTAGTGTTGAATAAACCGCATAGAAAGAAAATTAGGTTCTTACCAAAAATCTAGTATTCCACATTCTTTTTGGCAGGGCTGTCTGGTCTATAGACGGATTGGTTGGGCTATAGGTGTTTATTGTTTCCGTGATTTTTTGGAAGCCTTCTGGTGAATTTGCAAGAAATCTATATCAAATGATAAATAGAATCAAGCTGCAAAGTGAAAGAAAGGAAAGTAAAAGAAAATAAGAGTCAAAGTCTTTGCTGGTGAACACTTATTATATAACAAGTGAAACAAGTCTGTAAATCCACAACCGAGACTCGCTTTTGGTTTTTCGCTACTTAAGACAATGTGAATGTTTTGAATATTTCCTTAAATTGACAGTCTTATGTGCAACTATCGTCATGGGCTAAAGAAATGAAACTGTCAATAAATAATGCGCTCTACCGTTTTGAATCAATATATTGAAATTACAATTAGACCATAGTATGCCAAGATCAAACATAGATATATATATTACAAGTTTCCATATTGAAAGTAATGATTCTTATATATCTATTTATAATGCAAAATCGTCTTAGTCTGTGAGTAACGCTAATTCCTAATTCCTAGTTAACAATAGCAGCTCTGCTACGTTCGCACCTTGCCCAATTCCCTGCCTCTATTTTAAAATAGATAGTGATGATGATGGAACGTTAAAGTGGCTCGTTGTTCGTTATTAAGACAAAGGGCGTACCAAACGCAAATAACATTATAATTGCGTACATGAAATCCATAAATACTATATGTTTCATGCGAAACACAATATAACTTAGTAACTAAGAATGATGTAAACAGTATATAAACTATAAACAGTTGTTGCAGTGTACTTTGGAGTATTTAACACACATTACCTACAACCAACGTCAAACATAATATTATTAACAGGCTATAACTCTCATATTCAGATTTGAGGATTAATATTTGTGTAACTACAAGTTAATTGGTGGTCAAACTAAAAAAAAAAAAAAAAAAAAAAGCTGGAGATTGAATGTAAACAATTAGAACTTTTATATAATCACGGTGTTAACCTTCAGCATATAACAAGCCGAAAATTTGGGGAGAACAACTAGCTATTTATAAATTACCAACTAACACATAGGTAGTAATTAGTTACTGTCTTATAAATACAGTAGTTTTTTGCCTCTAAATACAGTTATTTTCTGTAAATTGGCCATCTGCCTAAGTTGGCCAATTTTCAGTTGAACTAATGGTGACCAATATAGATAGATTTCACTGTAAATAGGATTTTTGGGAGATGAGTTTTACAGTCCTGATTGGTTTGGATTGACACAGTCAAAGAAAAAACGTCGTTTCTGAAACTGATCCTTTGGTCTCGTCAGTCAGCTAATAACATACAGGTGTATTTGCTTTTATTCTGTTTTCATAGTATTACGATAATGAATAATTAAATGGGCGATGCTTAGGTGTATTCCAATCAGCGGTGCAAAGCAACATTGGGGGGGGGGGGTAGACCGTTTTTTTTTCTTTTTTTTTTTTTTTTTAGCGATGTTCAAAATATTTATGAAGTTGAAAAACAATGCTGTTTGGGATCAGAGTTGTCTTCAACGTTGAGAGGCAGGCAGATTTGAGGCTTATTCGCGGGGATATCAATTTCATTTTACTTTCCTTTTGTGGCAATCGGACACCCTCAAAGAACACATTTCTAATAGGATTATTGGGAAGACAGTTCTCCTAGTTCCAAGATTGAAGGGGACATGTCCCCCCTCATTCCCCCCCAGGATTTGCGCTAGTGATTCTAATAAACTAAAATGTTCGACTTTCGTTTCCTCTTTTCTAAGTTCGTTTTCACGTGTAATAACTAAACACGTACACTTGAAGACAAATTTCTTTGGCCATTCCGGAAACTACCTGTTTTTTTTTCTAAAAAAAAAATCAGTTCTATTTTCTTTTGTTTTGCGCAGCTAATGCTTTGCTTTTAACCGATTCTCCACCAACCAAAGAAAAGGCATCTTCTTTTTCTCCCTCTAACAGGGATTGGATTGACATTCAACTAAATCTTCTTACAAAGTACTAACACCTTTTCCATTTGCCAGATAGATTGGAGAGTCCTGGTCTAGAGTATTTGGAGGCATTAGATATCCACGCTCAAAGAGTGCTTTTTCTTTCTACCCGTTAACTAGAAATGTTTCTTCGAATTTTGTTGCGGGAAATTTCCTATCTACAAAAAAGCAAAGAATGTAATACAAAAAACATAAATACCTTTTGATGTGTGTTTGAGTACTGAAATCAATATAATCAAAACTTCAGAAAATAATTGAATATTGCATTTAATTTAACCATATTATTTGTTTATTTCAAGTATTTGTTTCACTGAACACTATGGATTAAAATAATGTTTTCTACTGTGCGTGGATTTTCTCGAGATTCTTCCGTTTCCTCACTTACATTATTCCATCATTATCATCCTCATTATCAACACCTCCCTCAGGCACGTAGCCAAGGGGGGTCCGGGGGGTCCGGAACCCCCCCTTCGAGACCAGAAATGAAAAAATTAAGGAAGGATAAAACAAAATGAAATGACAAAAAGAAGGATCAGCGTTAAAAATTAAAAAGAAAACTACAGGAAGCTTTTGCTTGCTCTATCTTATAAGGAGATTTGTATTACTTGCAATATTCTGGCGAGGTAAGCGAGGTATTCTGGAAGAGTCAGAGAATTTGAAATTTCAAGAAAAGTTATGGAATTATCAGAATTCCTGTTACTAGTCAGGTAGATTTCAAGCTTTCGAAAGCATAAGTGCCGTTGTGCAACAGCGTGGACATTTTTAATCATAACTTTTCGTCATCGCATCCTTGCAGTATCAAACATGTTATTTCAAGGATAATTTTCTGTTGCTCCTTTGACCTGTCATTTGGAACCGACAGTAGTTGACGGAATAATAAAAACATGTTATGTTGAAAGAAATTTCTGTTAGCATTTGATTCAACAGAGAAAGGAACGCATATATTGTAAAACTAGTTGAATATACACATGCTTCGCACAGGGGCTGTATTTGGAAGTCAACGCCTGTGGGAGTATCACCATTGATCTCAGCGACCGCGAAAACTATAGATTTGATACTAATATCGGTCATTTTGGGCTATTTTTTACATGTCTCGGTATCCACCCCCCGCTGACTCCCGGCCCGCATACTTGCAAGTCATCGCTAATGGAAGTGTCACCATTGATTTCAGCGACCGCGAAAACTATGGATTTGACACTAATATCGGTCATTTTGGATTACTTTCATATGTCTTGGTATCATACCCCCCTTCCTCGGGTGACCCCCGGCCAGGAGCCGAATAGCATGAATTTGGAAGTTAATGCGACTGGAGTTTCACCATTGATTTCAGCGACCGCGAAAACATGAATTCGACACTAATAGCTCAAGTGGTAGAGCGTTGGCTTCGCATTCGGGAGGTCGTGGCTTCGAATCCCGCTGCCTAACATCCTGACTGAGGTTTTCCAGGGTTTCCCTCAGTCCTACCAGGCAAATGCCGGGATGCCACCTACTAAACGGCCCTGGCCGATACCTTCCCAAATCCTTTCCATTGTTAATGTTGTTGGATATTCAATGAAAAATGGCCTCTGAGCTGTATCTGGTGATTGTTAAATAAATAAATAAATAAATATCGGTCATTTTCTACTATTTTTACCTGTCCCGGTAAACGCCCCCCTGAGACCCCCTGGTTCGAATTTCGACAAAAACGTTTAACTCTGGTCTGGAGCCTGGACCAAGGTATTCGTGACTAAAATTTGGTAACTCTCGGTCAATTTGTCTGGTTCCCAAGCCGGTTCCGGTAAACGCCCCCCTGAGACCCTACTGTTTCAAAATTTGAAAAAAAAAAGCTTCGTCTTGACCTGGGGCTTGGACCAAGGTACCCCAGACCAAAATTTGGTAACTCTCGGTCCACTCGTCTGGTCCCCAGGCCGCAGACAGACAGACAGACAGGCAAACACACAAACAAACTCTTTATTTTATTTATATTAGAAGATAGTTTACAAGACAGTAATCAATATGTACTTTTTATAATAATTGAGGTCATAACGAAAGGAAAATTATTATATTTGAATAAACAGGAGAAGGACGTAAATATTGCAAAATAATCTTTTTCAATACTTTTTTTTTATTTTGCTCGAAATTTCTTCATAGTTTATTAAAATACTTGCCAACATATCCTCATTTTATTGTCCTAACAAACCAATATATGTTGATAGTAAAGTAGTTTAGATTGATCGAGCTCCTGGGCCTTCAGAATTTCATGTCCCCCCCCCCCGTTACTTAATCCTGGCTAAACGAACCAATATATGTTCCAGTAAAATAGTTTAGAGTGATCGAGCCCCTTTTGTGATGACCACAGTATTTCATGTCACGGACCCCCCCCCCTTCACGAAATCCTGGCTACGTGCCTGCCTCCCTTAACCTTTGTACATAACAGTGTGACATTGAAAAAAATGCTGTAATTCAATTTAAAAAATACAGTTCTTAAGCTGGCATTAAATCAGCAAATCACGTACACGCTAGTGCATCTACTGCTGTAAGACAGGCAAGCATTGCAAGTAGATATATCTATTAAAGAGACTATGAACTATTAAAAAGTGTTACACACAAATTGAGACGTTCTTGTATTAAAATAGGGAATTGAAGTCTTCAATCTTCATCATCTTTTACACCTATGATGCAGTCTTAATTTTCGTTAGCTTCAATAGAGTAACAAGGGAGCATAGACGAATATTTATAGCGCTCTTTTTGAAAGAAATCGAGAGGTTCACTGCGGATATTTCGGTTACAATAATTTTACTGAGTGTTGCAGGGTCCAAAGCCCTTACTTCGGTATTCAATGTATTTTACGTTCTTCTGTATTAGTTGGTTAATGAAGAACGGATTTTACTATTAAAATGGGATCTGAAGCATTTCTCCGATTTATACCCAAAACAATGTACGTTTCCTTAAAGAAAAGTATATTCTATTCAAGTATAAATCATCGTGTCTACCTTCGAATGATGAATTAATTTTCTAAATACATAATATTTAATAATGTATCGACAATTCAATATATTGATTTGTTGCTCCTGGACGAAGATTGTATTACAATGATTCCTCATATTCCTGCAAATTCGTCAAGTTACTACAAGAAGAAGATAATTTAAATTTACTATTTGCAACTGGAATAGGCCTATCACACAGAAAGCATGTAGCAAGTGTGCTTTTAAAATGCATGTCGCATCTATGTAATATTTAATTTGATTTATTTATTTATTTATTTATTTATTTATTTTTTTACGCAACATTTCCTACTTAGTTAAGGAAATACCATTATAGAACATCAGTTCCAAAGTGTTGCACTGTGTTGAAGCAGGCAAGTACCAAACGCGAAGTCCCAGAGGAAGGTTTAAAAAAATGAAGAATACTTAATATGTGCATTGTCTGTTTTGTTTTTACTCTTCACACACATAAAATGCTTATCAATAACAGTATAACAGGCTCAATTCCAGTTCAAGCAATTGAATCTATTCTGACTGTTATAAGCAGGCGACAAACTCACGTACGTGTCCTACCAAAGGAGAGAAAAAAAGCTCTTCTGTAATAGGACAAACTACAGAGAAAGTAACCCTCGACGCAAATGAACTCTGCGTTGTCGAAACGGATGACATGTATCTCCGAATGTGTGTGTATGTGTGTGTGGAAAAGGGACGAGGGTAGAGAGAGGTCGTTGTTTCGTGGTAGCAGTCAGTGGTAATGGTAGAAAAAAGGTTTCTCTCTCTCTTGTACTACTAGAAACACAAGAGCGTGTTAGAAGGAGAGAAAGATAGACGAATCAAAGGGGATGAGGAGGAATAAGAGAAATATTCTCAGCACACAAGCAGCTCTCTCTCTTTCCCTTCTGTGCTTATTACATTTAGCTCGACACGGGTCTTGCAGGATAATCCTATTTGCTAGTCATTCCCGCTTTCCGACCCGGCTATCAGCTGCATATTGAATTGGAGTTGGTGCGATGATGCTTCGTATTCGGTGCAAGTGCTGGGCTCGTAGCACGGATGTTGGTTTGAATTGAGAGACAATCTTCTTTCTCTCCTTCCCCCTCTTCACTTTCTTTCTTTCTTTCTCTCTCTCTCTCTCTCTCTCTCTCTCTCTGTGTGTGTATGTGTCTGGCGGTCGTTTTCTCCCTTCTCGTGTTAACTAACTCGTTTCCAATAACTTGAGATCTGTAACAGATAATTGGTACATTTACATCCCAAACGAGGGAAGATTTTACATATACATACTCAAGACAAGTCCACTTTATATATATATATATATATATATAACGAGCGCGTATAGGTATGTACGTATGTGTAAGAAACTTCTGTTGGTTTCACAGTACTTTCAATACGATAGTTGGGATGCAATGGAAGAACTTATAACTTTACACAATTATCTTTTAAACTGCAAGAAATTATTTCAGAAATTTACACAGAACGCATTAAAACGTAATCACATTAATTTATAACAATGTGTAGACTTAAATGTGTTTATTATTAACTAAAATTTTCGAAATATACTGTATATTTAGATACTAGCAAAGAAAGTTATACAAATATAAGGATTATTATTATTATTATTATTATTATTATTATTATTATTATTATTATTATTATTATTATACTTGTTGAATTTCTATAATATTGAAAATAACTTTGAAAATATGAATTTTTTTAGTCTAATGTCCCACGTTTATGCCCTTTAGCTAAGGGAGACGGTGATTACAGATATGGCGTGGACCAATGAAAATTTGACCCACTGCCCATTGACCCACCACCCACCGTGACCCATTCTGACCCACTACTCACCATGACCCATCATGAGCTACCATGATCAACTCTGACCCACCACCCACCGTGAAGCAATCCGACCCACTACCCACTTTGAACCCCTCTCATCCACTGTGACCCACTCTGACCCACCAAAACACATCATCAACTCTGACACATGATCACGGCCTCTTCTCTATCGACTAAAGAGTTTACATTTGTAATAAAACAAGACTGTGAAATTGTCAGTAATCGGAGTTTGAATTTCTATGGTCAATCGCTCAAGGACCACTCTGTTACAATAACGGTGGATCTGACCTTTACGATATAATATAGAAACCGTTAATAATAATTTAAAAAAGTAAAATGGCGTAAAGTGCCGATATTATTTTTAAAAGATGTGTTGGAAGGTGAACATGGATGGAAAAGTCTTGTTTTATATATATATATATATATAAGCTGAAGAAAGAGCAGGAATAGATGAAGATAATAAATATGTAAAATACTACTAACGCTTATAATACGCTAGTAACGCTTATAATAATCTTGGGAGGGTACGTGATATAATTACTTATAATTACTTTCTTAGTCTAATGTCCCACGATTAAGCACCAAGACTAATATGGATGATGATGATGATAAGATGAATGATAATAGTGGAATGACAGAAATGGGAAAACTCGAGGAAACTCACGTTTATCACCATTTTGTGTTTGCTGGGATCAAACCAGGGATCCCACACATCAGAGATGAGTGCTTTATTGCTGACTCGCCGTGATCCTAAAGCATATATCTACGTATATAGATACATAAAATAAAAGTGAAAAACTCTCATATATATGTTTAGAAAGGTCGATACTCTTTCTTTTTTTAATAGAATTGTATTCAAATACGAAAATATAGGGTCTATTCCTCACTTACTTATGGCCTTTCTTGCAAGAATATATATCGCAGGCCCAGAACAAGATTGGCGTAACTCTAAAATGTCAATTTTATAGGTAAGCCAAAAGTATATCTTTGTATGTAATGAAACTTTATTATCTATTGTGTTTTTGAAGTTCGTAACGTTAGTTGAATGTGTACACAGTATGATATTTATTATTGTAAAATACCTTTTCTTAAATACTGTACATACATATTATAATTATTATACATTAAAATTTGACAACAATTTGAAACCTATTTTGAGCTACAACAGCCTTACTCTCAGAGTACGACATGTCTAAATAGTTTACATACGATATGCAGTAGTAACTCTAAAATAAAGATGCTCAATCATTTTTACTTAACGTCACTATACAGTGCACAGTACATAACATATACACACGGAAATCATGAAACATTCAGGAATCTTGTCTTATCTGAGTATTTTGTCCAAAAATAGATTCTATCATTAACCTGAAAAAATAAAGATATAAATAATAGAAAATTTAAAATGTTTTTAAAAATGTTAGAAATTTCAGGAGGGAAATTTTAATTCTACACAGTTCATTTCTCACCTCAAGTATGAAATATGCAGAAGAAACAAACTGTCATGAGTTTTGTTGGGAATTCAATTTTTGTGCGTTCTTTTACAACAAACTTTTTGTTTAATTCAAACTCCACACACTAAAGTCTAGATTTAAATGTGAATATTATACAACTTAATTTCAAAACATATAAAAGCTTAAAATATGTAAAACGATAGTGATGCCTGTTGTGCTGTATGGTCGGAAAACATGATCGCTTAGTTTATGGGAAGAACACATACTGAAAGTGTTTGAGTATAAAATCCTGAGAGGAATATTCGGACCCAAGAGGAACGGAAATGGAGAATAGTGGTAACTTCATAACGAAGAACTGCTAACTTATACCGTTTACCAAACATTGTTAGAGTCATCAAGTGTAGGAGGCTCAGGAGGGGAGGTTCGTCATTCACACGACGTAGAGACGTAAGCGCCATTAAAAAAAAAATGAGATCTTTCAACTGAGGACTCCTTAAACCTTACTCTATCATCTGACGATCTGAAGAAGTGGCGTAATTCTATCTCTTATAGATTTTGTCCAGTAAGAAATGTTCAATTGGTGTAAACGACATTCTTATATTGTTTGATATTCTTTAAATGCCTCTCCTACCAAATTACACTTTTGGCGCTTACGTCTGTACGTCATGTAAGAGACGATGTAGGTAGAATGGAAGAAAGTAGGAACACTTTCAAAGTTTCGACTGGAAACCCAATCGAAAAAAGTCCATTAGGAAGACTTAAGGGCAAATGGGAAGACAATATTAAGATGAATCTCGCAGAAATAGGAATACAAAGTAGAAACTTGATCCAGTTGGCTAAGGATAGAAATCAGTGGAGAGATTTAGTGAACGTGGCATTCAACCTTTAGGTTCTATAGGCCATAGAGTGAGTTAGTTGAATTTAGTATAGCCTTCTTAATTATTTGATTTCATTCTGAAAAGATCTAAAAAGAAGAAGAAGAAGAAGACGAAGAAGAAAAAGGTTCAAAATTCTGAATGTTACAGAGAAAGTTAAATATTAGTTACATATAATGAGTACAATGACGTGAGAAGTTTTAGTACAAATTTGGAAAAGAAATGCCAAATAAATAAAGCGGGCGCATTTATCAGTGTTTCTTCTCAAAAATGTAGAGTCATTGGGGGTGAAGTCGGTAGTCGGGTGAAGTCGGTAGTGTGTAAGGTATGACGAACTGACAACATCGTGTTGAGGCGAGTGAAGAAAGAAAGGTTTGTTTTCGAAACAGTTAGTCATGCTGTATGAGCGAGGGTGAGAAGAAGGAAATTGGAGAAGAACGAGCATACCACGAGACTTCTTTGTGCGGAAGGTGAGTCACTCATGCCGTTTATTCTTGCTATTATAAGTTTCGTTCTGGAGAACCTAAGGTGTATAATGAGTTGCACGTGTAGTTTTGACTTGCGCATTTTTTCGTGAGGTAAGATAAGGTTTCTGCGTAGAGAGTACATAGTTGTTGTCTTGATGCCTTATGAACTAATAGTAATTTGGCAGAGAAACAACGGGATAACCTATGTGGGGCGAAGTCGGTACTGTTGTGTGGGGTGAAGTCGGTACGTCTTTTCCATGCTTGTAAAATGAACATTCAGTATGAAAATAAATACAATGTTTGTTGTAGCTGTGTTTGAACCTAACTTGGTCTTAAGATGCTCTAGCATACCGATTACAAACATTGGCACAGAGGGAATTCCCAGTTACACCAGGTGACGTTCGTAGGGAGCCTTTCGTTATGCTGAATGGTTGCAAATAGATCACCCGTTTAACAAAGCGCGCCGTGGAGCAGGGTATGACTGGTTCCACAGCTTTATGCGTCGCCACCCAGAGCTATCCATACGGACACCTGTTGGCATATCGCGAGCTCGGGTTTCTGGTTCAACACGGGAAAGACTGGATGAGTTTTACAATATGCTGGAAAGGGTATTAATTGAACTCAATCTTCAAGATAAGGGTGCAAATGTGTCCAATGTAGATGAGACTGGATTGCTTCTGAACAACGAGCCTCCAGACGCAGTCGTCGCTAGAAAAGGACAACGTGAAGTTGTGTCGCTTACGTCCAAGAAAAGGGAGGAAAACGTAACAGTGATTGCGTGCTGCAATGCTACGGGCATGTTAAAGATCGAATATCGTGATGGCTTACCACCAGGCTCCCAAGTGCTAATGACGGATTCTGGTTACGTCAACGACGTTGCGTTTCTAGAGTGGCTAAAACACTTCGTCAAGCACAAGCCACAAGGGCCTTGTTTACTTCTCATGGATGGCCATGCAGCCCACACAAAGACATTGGAAGTACTAGAGTACTGCCTTGAACACGAAATCACAGCTCTGTCTTCCGAGTCACACGACTCATGCTTTACAACCATTAGACAAAGCTGTCTTTCGCCCTCTTAGTTTATTCTTTAAACAAGCTTGCAACCAGTGGGTATTCTCAAACCCAGGAAGATCACTAACAAAAGTGCAGTTCGGTCAGCTACTGAATCAGGCATGGGGGAAAGCTGCCACAGTGGGAAATGGTGTAGCAGGTTTTACAGCTACTGGCATATTTCCATTGAACAGACTGGCCATTAGTGATGACAAAATTATCGACGTCTCTGTAACGAACGCGTCTCATGAAGAAAGAAGGATAGACAATGAGCAACCGACAAGACAGGAATCACAGGTCACGCTTGGAGTGCGGGAGAGTCTGCCTTCTCCTGCAAACAGAGCTTCACACAAGACAGGGAAAAGAGCCAGGCAGGGCACGGAAATACTTACTTCCCCCGATCATATTTCACAGCTGACAGGGCAACGAGGCAAATTTGCACATAGACCTACACCTAGGTCTCTTCAGTTGGCGGTGGCAAGTACTCAAGACAATGCGGCACGTACTGCCGATTTTGCTGACAACAGAAACATCTGTGGGTTTTGTGGACGACCATACAGCAAAGAGACATGTACCAAATTCTTGGAGTGGATACAGTGCCAAAGTTGCGACACCTGGTATCACGAAAACTGTGTCGGTGCTTTTTATAAAAAACAGTTTGTTTGTGGAAAATGTTAAACTGAATGTTTGTAATGGAACTTTGTGTACAGACAATCTTGAATTGAAAATGTGCTTGAAGGTGGAAAATTTCTAGTGATGATGTAGTGAGATATAATGGTTTATGACGAAGTAGTGGTACCTAGTAGAACATATGATTAGTAATAAACATGTACCCAGTTCACCCCATGCACCTACCGACTTCACCCCCACAAACGGGGTGAAGCGGGTAAGTCGCCGACTTTTCTTTTTCTCTCTTTCCTCACTTTATTGTTTCACACTTGTACGTCCATTTCCATTGAGTTTATAGTAAAAGGTTCACTGTATCTAGCATGAGTTTTAATTTTCAAATAACTATCTGCATAAGCACAGTGTAGTGCATTTTATCCTTAATACACCGACTTCACCCCCAATGACTCTATGTTTGATTTCTTCTTTCTCGATAAGAATACCAATGAGATTGATTTCAGAAAAGTCCCCAATACCTCTGCATTAGAAGTCATTTCTATCCTTCAAAAGATAGGAAAAACATGGACGAGATGAAAGGAAAAAGGGAATAATATTATTATTTTATTCATCCCCGTAATTGCAACCATTCATATGTGTTTCCATTTATATTCTACGAAATATTAGGTGTAGGGGACTCAAATCTACTTACTACTATGACTCAAGATATGAGGGTAGAAGTTGCTTAGCATCTCGTACTGTATGTTTCACATCATTGCCTTGGGTGCTATTCTCTCTTCCCTCATGTTCTTCAAAAAAATTAGACTTGGCGTAAAACGCACATGGAAAGAGGACACCTGTCTTTGGGTAAAAGTAAACATCTTAAGATAAACATAGATCAAATTAGTTCAAGTGTGGGGTTAAGAATGTGTCTGACGACGAACGAATTGTGAAATCAACAGCAGTGTATACTTACTGCAAGTAATGACTTTTAATTCTAGTACGTGAGGGGTGTTGTTAAATACTTGTAGCGTGAACATAACAGCAATTACATATTATGTTAACTTACTAATTTAATCTGAAGTGACTACTTCCAACTTGTCTGCACAACAATTGCAACTGGGGATTCTGTATCCCCTTTGAGATAATTAATTTTAACATGTTCTGCAAATTTCACTCACCGATTTATTTCTCTTTCCGAAATTATATTAAACATGGTTCGAATCCAGTTTTGCATGACTACCCAGAAGTCACCGATACATGGAAGAGAGACTTAAGCACAAGAACACACTTCCTACATGAATAGCAAAGGGCGCTGAGGTAGTTCGGATACATATATTCAATTGTAAGGGGAAACTGAGTAATACCAACAACGTTTAGAGGATGATTGCTGATGCCAAGATAAGACAAAAGAGTATAGACTAACCTGCATGTTGAAATACTAATTTTCGGCACTATGGTCAGCCAACAGAAGGAGGGTAAAGATTAGCCTTTTTCCGCGGTAGTCATAAAAAAATAAAAGTGTTCATAAAAGACAGTATATAATATGGTCCAAACATTAAATAATACATTTATGTAAGATGCTTATGAAACATATTATAGCAAACCACATAAAGAACCTCGAAAACAAAACATTCTGCCAGTTTTGATATTTCTTCCAACTCGCACCAATAATTTTAGAATGAGGCGCTTTATGATAAATTGTACTTCTTGTTCTCTTGAAGATTAAAGTTAATATACTTATTAACAACCATTCGTGTAATGGAAAGATTTTTATTGTTGATTGTTGTTTGTTTTCACTTTTCACTTTTGATCAAATACCTAAAAAAAATTCTCTACTTGCCTTGGAGTTACACTTGCACCACGACTGAACAACATCCATTGCGCATAAATGGAATTTATGACTAAATAATATGAACATTGTCTTTTACCCGACTCTTTATTGTCGAGTTAGAGTACCTCATTGTTTCGGTGGGTTTCCTCGGGCTACTCCAATTTTATCTCACATTATCATTCCACCAATACTTCCATTATCATTCATCTTCCTTAATCATTTGTCTCCCTTTGCCTAATCATGAGACGTTAAACTGGAAGATTTAATTTCATTTTTTTCGAGTTAGGGCTTTATATATACTTTACTGACAAAATTTCAGCAGGCTATAGCACCGAAAAGAAGCATTTATGCACCAAGTTGGTCTATACTTTTTATCTTATCTTGGTGTCACGAATCACTTTCCAAACGTGGTCGCTTTCCACTTTCTAAATAATGTTTAGAAACATCCTTAATGTAATGATGAACGGGTACCTTGCAGGGCCGGATTTAGGGGGGTGCAAAGATGCACGTGCACCTCCCTTCGTTGTAAATATACACTGTCTAAAATGAGAAGCTAGCAGTGAAAATACCAATACTTCCCGAAACTTTCTGCCATCATGTTTCCATTTGGGGCTTAAAAGCAAGCAGAGCTTTGCAAAAGTTTAAGGAAAAGGGTTTTCAAAAGGTTGGAGGAAAAGGATTCACCAAGCAAAACAATATAGTGTTTGTCAAGTAGGGAAGAAAACAGAAGCCAGGAGGAGAGAAGAACATTTTTTTCCTACATAACACTTGCGACTCTCTTTAAAATATTTTCCTCTGTTCTCTGCATCAGTGTTTTCAGGAGTAAAGAATAATGTCACATGTCACTTTGAAGAGTTCTAGTGTGATTGGTTATTTTGGTAGTTATTGGGCACCCCCTTCAGACAATCCTGGATCCGGCCCTGGTACCTTGTATAACTTCCTTTAGGGTGCTCAAACGAAAGCCATCCCGTTACATTAGATTCAGTTAAAGCAATAAGATGATTGAAAATTAGCCATTAGTTTAAAGTGATACCATTGTAAAATTGGGAAGCTCTGAAGATGTTAATATTCTATCCATTAGTTTAAATTGATACTATTGTAAAATTGGAGAGCTCTGCAGTTGTTAGTATTCTATAATCTAAAAATTAACTATGTTTTTAAATTTTGGAGAACTCTGTTACATTAACTGATAATTATTTTTCAAGACGTTGAAGGAAACCCAGGAGGTGGTCCACATTTAAGAGTTGAAATATTCAATGATATTCTGACAAACTAATTCTCACTTATTTGACACTTAACGTTCTTGTTCTACACCGAGAACACAAAACGGGTATCAATAGTTTATAAGTACTTACAAGTTAGTAAGTTCCGAACTACATGCTCATCATCTTGGAATCAAATTCCGATCTCTCGCACAAAGCAGAAACTAATATGTAAGAGTCCTTAACTAAGAAGTTACATTTTAGTTATCTTGATTGGTGCTCATGGATCCAGAATATTCTAGTATTGATAATCGTTCTCTATTTCATCGGTGCTAATTAATAGAATATTAATGAATTGTGAGATATAGACTACAGCATGCCAACAAATCATGTCAAAATCTGACGAGAAGTTTTGCGGATCGTACTTGAAATATATCTGTACTCGCAGTAAATATCACAACTTTGAAGAGTAATAACTCGAAATTCAAATGTCTATACTGGAAGGTATTTCACATGCTTACTACCCAAGTGAAGGTCAACATTCGTACCAAGTTTGGTCAATATTGAATGAATCCTGTAGACCGCTTATGATCTTTATTGTCCTTGCGGTTCATAGAGATTCCTCGAGGCTATGTGGATAGCGTACCAGCCTTTGGCACTAGAGATCCGGATTTGATTCTCGGCGTCAATTGATGTGGTTTGGATCCCTCGTAAGGCTGCAGACCCATATCTCATATAAACTATGTGTTGAACGAACGATAAATTCAAATCCAATCCTTATGATGAAAAATCATATAAAAACCAAAACAACTGATCTCAAAATCTAATCTTTATGCTTGTCTTCCTGAAAAATACTTTAAGACAATGTCAATGCTTCAATCTCCTGGTTTAAGTTACCCATACGCAAAACCGCAGCTTCTTTAAGCACTCCAAATAATTCTGGATTTAGTAGTGCTTCTCATGTTGCCGATTTAGTTGTATGTATTATATTTCTTGATGCTCTTTCTGATTTATAGAAGAAGAAAAGGAAAAACTAAAGGTATGAAATAATGATGGTGATAGTTTCGAAGTGATGGAGAAAACACGACGAAAGAGAGAAATGAAAGAGAAAGTGTAATGGCCTTCAATCGAAGACTGAGCACCAACAAAACTTTGCTAGAAGTTTGATGACCTTTACCCTTAGGAGTCACAAAGAACGAAGTTTCTATGCACTTTTGGTGATGAAGTGTTCCTTCGTTTGATTGCTATAATTAACTTGTTCATTACCTTTCGCTCTTGAGGTAAGAGCTCTTTCAGTGCCCACAAAAGAAACATTCTAAAGTTGTAAAACTGCGTTATTTTTAAAAATATTTTTCTGCTCTTTGTAGTGCGCTATTTCCAAGTTTCAATAGCTAGCCGAACTTTGTGTCATGAATTGTTTGTGACATAAGTATAACATACTAGTCATGCAATGGGCTCAGTTACTCAATCAGTCTATGTGATACAAACGATGTTTTGCAGAAGTTTTGCGTACACATACAAAATTGTTTGACAATACATATCACGTCACTTTCAAAAATTATTGTTGTTTTCAATCTTGAAGTTTAGAGTTTCTTTTCAACATCGAGGTTCTATGAGACGTGTGAAGGTGCAAACCACCTAAGCTTACATCAGACGTCAAATCAGAGCTTCGTACACTGAATAAAAGGGAACTTTTTTCTTTAGGTTAAAGCAAAACTCTCTCTCTCTCTCTCTCTATATATATATATATATATATATATATATATATATATATATATATATATATATATATATATATATATATATATATATATCAAAGACCTTTCATGCCGTTCAATTCGTGGAATAAATTGAAAGGAGAGAATAATGATAACACATACGTGCACAAAGTTGTCAACAACAAACTCATATAATCTGGGAACAAACCAGGGATCCTTTGCATCAAAGTAAGCGATTAACCACTAAGCCGTCGTCTCCTTCATAGTAAAGAAAAGTCCCTGAGGACTCTTAAGTGTTTCCTGTACTAGACTTTCTTTCTTTCTTTCTTATTTTTTTTTTTAATGTAAGACGGAAAAATATTAATTAGGTTTTCCAATAGTAGATTTTAGAAACGACATCGGATCAAAACAGAAATCCTTTGCATCAGATGTGAGCGCTTTTAGACTGAGCCACTGAACCCTCCCCAAGACGATCCAAGAGAGAGCTTTCGTGACGAGGCATAACACTGTACAGAGTTTATCCAATAAAAACAGATACGTTTTCCGAGACGAGAAATTACTTTTGCAACATCTTTTTCGTGAAGAAACAGCTTTAATTCTTGTCTCGCAGGCAACGATTTACCCTACGTTCCATGTTCAATAAGGGAAATTTCGTAACGTGATACGAAAAATTATTTACTACATTTTCTAGTAGTAGACTTTAGAAATGACTTCTGATCGATTTAAGAACACTTCGCGTCAGAGGTAGGCCACAGAGCCACTGTTCTTTTCATGTACTACAGTGGAAATTTCCTGACCCTCTTTACCTTTTCCAGTGGCTGAGTTCCTTATTTCGGTCATACTAGAAGGAATATTAGTATATACGCTACTCTACACATTACTCTTGAATAAAAACAGAATTTTTGACTTCTAATTTTTACAACAGATAACGAGAGCGATTATCTCGGTTGAGGTCTATAATTGAGCCAATTTGTTAGTCTTTGGTAACTTTAGCCGTAGCTATCTATATTCAATTCGTTGATAAAGGGTTACCCAAAAAGCGGGCAGGTTTTGTTACATCAAATTATGAACTTCATTTTTTGAAAACACACTAACAAAATTCATAAACATGTTCATCACACATTTCGATTTCAGGTATGGTGAAAGACGTCGGACATATGACCTACTTTATTGCTCTGGCATGCAGTAACTCTGTTTGTGAAGTTCGCTATGACTGCCTGACTAACAGCCACACTGTCACGGACCGCCGCAATGTTTTGCTCAGAACGACCACTACGACGATGCCCAGGACTTTTAATGTATACTATTCGATCCGTTTCAATGAACTTTTTTCAAAAGTCTGCAAACTGTTGATTCATTTGGTACCTCATTTCGCCCTAGAACCGTGCGAAGTCGCCTGACAGTTGCTTCATAACTTTCTTCGTTCTGGTAAAAAGCTTTCACAATTAGCACACATTGAGCTATAGTAAACTGCTCCATAGCTAGACACAAATTGAAGACTAAGGCGACAATCGGAATGTTTGTGGGTAGAGCAAGAATACAAAACAATGTCGGCAACCGAGAAACAAAAATTTGCAAAACGATCCAAAACCGGCGCGCTTTTTGAAGAACCCTATATATTTTGCGTAACGTTAATATGCAACTCTCAAAACTTTTCAATGTTGCAGGTTGCATAAACATCTAGGCGAAAATATTTAAATATTCATAATTCTCATTCCAAACTCCAGGCCATTTATTCATAAATGTACTTATAGCGTCATCGTCTTTACTGTCGTTGGCAGAGCTTATTTTATTGTAGAAATAGTGTTGTCTATGAGGCGAGACATAGCTCTTACAATAGAAACAATTATACTTTTAGAGACAAGGCACAATTTTAATGGCATCGTTTTGAAACCAGACTATTCTAAATATCGTCTCATTGGAAACAATATATCAGTAGTCTAGAAAGTATTGAGCCTCTAAAAGTATTGAGTATTACACACGAAACGACGTTGATGTCCCAAACCCCAGGGCATGTGAGTTACAATAGGCCGGGCCTAACTCCATTTGGCACCTGGGGGCCACGGAGGCTCAGTGGTAGAGTGTTCACCTCTGGCGCATGAGATCCCTGGTTCGATTCCAACTCGCGCCAAGTGAATCTTTTGGTGGACAAACATCGTGTGCGTGAGTTTCCTAGAGGTTCTCCCGTTTCCTCTCACTTTCTTCATTACACCATTTCATTCATTTCTCATCATCACCGTCTTCTTTAGCCTAGCTGGCATAAACGTGGGACTTAAAAATCAAAGATTTCATTTCATTTTTTTTCATTTGACAGCTGACAGTTGAAGGTAGTGGATACATAAAAATGTTTTGGAAATCTTATTATCAGACGTAAGTTATTGCCCCGTGAAGACGAGTAAACTTTCCGACAAAATGCTCTACATTTTACAACTTTATTTCGATAAAACAGCAAATGCTGCACAGGCCCCGTGAATAAATTTTTGCTGTTTATAGTCAAAACACGACATCTTAAGCAACAGGCAAAAGATAGTTTAGTTGCTTTCGTTCTAGAAGTGTCTATGACCAAATTGTTCTCGCATTATGTGAGCAATCAGGCAATCGCATAAAAATTGGATGATATTTTAGTAAAAGTCGAGCGTGTAAGCAATCACGATATCATTAATGACCTAAACAAACATCACTAACCAGGAAAAGCTGGCTACAAGGAGAAGTTTGACATTTGAGTACCATGTATTCTGATTCAAAAGCATTCACTCCGAATTTAGATAGAATCTCTACAGAAATGTACCAACCTTGAGGTATTTATAAACCGGTTGATTATGATTAATGAAAAGTAAATAATGTACGACAAGGATTTATGATTAATGAAAAGTAAATAATGTCGGAAGTGCTAAGGATCGACAACATCACGGTCTTTCGTACTTAGGGAAAAGAATGCTGTGATGTTTGCTTTCACGCTTATAAGTGAAGAAAACTTGAAATATGCCGTGACGAAATACATTCCATCACACTTTATTCCGAATACAAAAAAACATGGAGCTACCGGTTCCTAAAACTTCCGATTTCTCTCCGAAGCACTGCATGTTGATTGCTGTCAAGGATTACCTAATGCCTACTTTGGATCCTCCTTGAAATCAGGGTATATCTGAAAACTCTATTGAGAGCATATTTGAGAATTATACTCTGTACAGAATATCCTGTACACCCATTGAAAATTGATGTAAAAAGCATTTTTGATTGTGTATGCGTGACTTCGTTTACACTGATAACCACCATCCACAGTTTTCGGAATTCGAAATAGGGCCTCTTGAAATTTAGCTTTTCGCGATTTTGGACAGCCCTAGCTCTGAAACTATGCACTTTTCGCAATAGGTCCATATGAACTTTTTTATCTTATTTTGATGTGAGGAACCACATCTTACAGTTTATCGGTATAATACCCTGTATATTTAGCGTCCCGTCAGAAATTGAGAAGAACTTGGGTGGGAGCTTTTATTGCGTCCACCTTATTGCCGGACGTGGTACCGTTGTACTAACATTTTTTTGGGCCTCTGCAGAACCCCCTAAGTAGTGTAACGTGAGATTCTAAAGAGGTCTCTGAAAACTACATTTCACAATTTTTCTACCAGAAACCACAGAAGTTCCAATGTGACGAAATTATGATGTTGCCAGAAAAATGGCACGGGCTCATCGAATAAAATGGTTTTATAATGTTATTTTCATATCACAATAAATGTCTTCTCAAATTTGACCTGCAAAAGCTCAATACTTTTCAGGTGACCTGATATTCAATAGAAAATTACCCACTAGAATACTCCAGTAATAGATTTCATAAACTAAAAGGCTTTAGGACTAAGTGACCAGCGGAAAGTAAGGGAAGTCTTTGGTATCTCTTCAACTTTTTCAGCATTTTAATTACTTATTTTATTGTAATACTAAAATTAATCAACTAGATTTTGTAGTAATGAATTCTAGAAATAACATATATTTTTCTTATCGTTTCCTCTAGGAGTCAATTATGAATACTGCCTATATTCCTCAATTCAGGATGACTAGCTTCTAGAACGAATAGTACAATTGTGGACCTTAATGGACATATTACCCCTTATGATGAGCTTATCATAGTTTAACTTCTTAAACAATACTTCTCTAACTATGTCATACTGATATCCTTGAATTTTTCTGATTTAACTGGACCAACATGTTCCTCTCGTTCAGAACATGAACTCTGTTCATTCCTATCTCCTGAATGGCACAGATCACCTGTAATCAGTAAATAAGACCAAAACTGCAAGTTCGTACTCAGAAACGAAACCGTTGGTAGACATGAAAGAAAGAAAGGAAGAAAGAAAACAACTTCTATTAGACGGACTTGGAAATGAGCAAAAAAGCTATTTTATCCAGCGTAATATCCGATGTGATCTTCGTACAATTTTATACACTTTGTTTCAGACACTGTTGATCCATACTTAGAAAAGAAAGATATATGTATAGAAAATTGTTATTGAACCCATAGGCAGCTATATTAATGTATTTAAATGTTAAATTATGTCCTACCTTCTTAATATTACATAGACTAACATGTACTTAGAATGAAAAAAATATTCTTTAAACAGGTTAATGTTTGGGTTACATGACTGATCTAGAATGCTGACCTAAGCTAAATTGTGTCGTATTCCCAGTCTTCAATGTTCAAGTAATGTCACTATATACTCCCTGTTAACTGCCAACTATCAACCTATTCAACTCAATTGTCTATTAAAGACAAGGCATATGATTATGATATCTGTCACTACATGCATCATTGCATACACACTCTCCTACGAACACATGTAGTTCTATTGTTGCTATTCTATGACTGTGATGTTCACGCTTATCCTGTGCAAACTCAAGGAACAACTTGATTTACGCTTCCAAGTGCTTTCGACATAATTTCTTTATTAGCAATGTTTAAAGGGGGACCTTCGTTTTCGTTCTCAACCACAATACACATTATATTATGTGTGATAATTGAGAATTACAAGATAATCTCGGATATTCCATGAAAACTTACAGGTCAGGGCTCATGATTTGATAAAATAATAATAATAATAATAGTTTGAAATAGAGATGTTTAATTTCACTTACAATAGTTCATCTTAAGTTCTAAGAAATTTTAAATTAACAGGAAGTAACTTATGTCCAGGTCAATATCAAGCTGTATAGCGATACATGGAAACAATGTCACCGCGAGCAATGTGAGAAGTAAAATCAGTAAAGTAGAAGATGATTGATTTAACCCCGATTAAAATATATATATGTTTGACGATGTTTTCATAAACAAAATAGTCGGTTTTAGAGAGGGGTTCGTATATTTCTGAAAAGAAAGAAAGAAAAAAGGGGACACTTTCAATTTGAATAATGCGAAATAATTTTCCTATCACATTACGTGGTATGGCTATAATAGAGGGGTACTTATTCTTTAGATTTTCTATGGGATTCTCTTCGGTATTTTGAAAGCACATGAAACAATAAAACTAATTTCAGTTCATAGACAAATTAAATATTTCAGTTTAATATTTCACGATACTGTTCTTTAGGCTAAGGGAGACAATGATTGAGGCAAATAAATGATAATAAAAGAATTAAAGGAATGAAAAATGTGGGAGAAACCAGGAGTTTCCCGAGAAAGCCAAGGAACACGATGTTGTACATACAAACTTGCTTGACCGGGAATTGAACCAGAAACCCTAAGCACCAGAGATAAGCGTTCTACCACTGAGCCACCGTATGATATTCCTCTACCGCAGCTGTGCTACTTCTATCACGAAATCCATACACGCACAGTATGTCACATACTCCTCATGTGTGAGTAGAAGTGGCATTCTACTGTAAAACTTCTCATTACACATTACCACTTTAGTAATCCTGAAATAAATGTATAAATCCCCTTCTCACTCTCAGTACCTGTAACTATTAGCTCACAAAGTAGATTCAACAGTATCTGTACTGTATGTCACGTTTAAATAAAAAATGTAATACATATTTTGCTGTAATAAACCAACAACAGTTTACCATATTTAACGCCAAGCTACATTAAAGTATGTAAGGTATTTCTGTGTAGCAAACACTAGTTATTTTAGAAATTCTGCCAATGTACTATGATGGATGAAGTCTGTTCTGTGGTCTGGTATGACATATAAATACTATAATTTCTAAGAAGGGAATAGGCGCACGCATGGAGAAATGTTAGTGATTAGAATTCTGTCACTAAACTAAAAAAAATGAAGTTCATAGCTCATGATTCACTTACTGTGCCATTTGATTTAGGTAAGAATTATTGGAGACTACAATATTCTCACGTTGAATTTCCAGAGTTTAAAAATGTGTATGGGTAAAATTTTGTTTTTAGGAATAGGAAAATTACATTTTCAGGATGAATTCTTGTTTATAATTATTAGTTTTGCTAAGAATTTAGTTTCGGGAAATCAACATTGATCACGAAGCAAACAAGGAGAGTGTATATACTCCATCTTTAGCGTATGCCTAGCCTACATATTGCGAAGATTTGTAGTGAGTTTACGCTGGACCATAAAACTGTTAGGTGTATATGTCATACACTCCAGTACATCCTCGATTACATCTCTGACTTGAAGATTAAGCGCATTTCCCCTCCTCTATGTGGAAGGGAAGGTTCTTTTCCTACCAACAACGATAGACTGAAGCTCATTTCCCAGTTATACCTACTGTTGAAGGGAGCTTTCCTAGCAAGTAGGGATTGATCAGCTCCCCAGGGTTGACGTTGGAACATTTTGAGGTCAACTTACATTGGCCTTTTGAAGCCAGAAGGCGTCCTGACATTGCAAGGTACAGAATCTAACATCATGACCACAACCTGGCGAAGTCTCTAGTCAATGATTTGGAATCCCTTTGAAACTATGTAGGGTCTCACAGCCTTGTCTACCTCAGAATAAGGCAAAGGCACCACCTGCATTACCAGAAACAATGACTCATGCAATCGTTCCATTTAGAATTGGGACGACCATTTCTCCCCACCGTTCTTTACATTTAGCTCACCTTACTTTTATGATAAAGAAAGATAATGCTACCGTAAGATTTATACCCAATATATTTAATCTTTAAAATATATAGATACCTAGGGGCTAAACTCGACTTTGGTACGGGAGACCCGGTTCGATTTCCGACGAGAACTTAACTGATTCGAATACCATGTTAAGCTATAGATTGGCGTCTTATACAGCCTCTGGTCCTGAAAGGGACGCTAAGCACAAACCCAACTTTAGAAAAAGCTATTCCACTATATTCCATTGGGAACGGAGCTCTGTAACACTAATACAAAATTGGAGGAAACGAGATGGTGACATGTTGAAGAAATTCTCTACCACATTATCATACTAGTTCTCTTTGGATGTAAAGTTGCTCCACTTAAAGCTTACATGTATAGAGCGACTTACAGATTCTTAGTGTGTAGCGATCGCTCATCCAAAAGGTACTGCCTTGCACATAAAATAGAAGGATAATGGAATGCACCAATAAAGCGCGATGGACTGAGATCCATCTCCCAGTTACACCTCTGATGTAGGGGTGTAGCGGCATTTAAACCAGTGTTGGCACCTGAACGTTGAGGCAAGCTTACTTCCCCCTTTAGATGTCGAAGTGTTGTTGATCAGAATTTATATGAATATTTATTAGCATAAGTCAATGCTTCCAATCAAATCAATATTAGACGTAACAGCTTGCTGAACCATCCTATTTCAAACTTTGTAAATAAGTATATAACTCCGTCTCTCAAACTCACTTCTACTTTTATATTATCTTCATATTATAACAATATTTATCATTGATTCTTTAATTATGTTCATCGCCTTCGTTATACTTTAATCCAAATGCATAGATATATGTTTTCAAAAGAACACCGACATCGTTTGGGAGGTGATTCTTATCCTGGGTGAGAAAAAGTATAGACAAACCTGGGTGCAGAAATCCGAAAGTTATAGGCTGCCAAAAACAAAAATGAACTTTAATGGTCCATAGCTCAAATACTATGGGATCTACGTAGTAGGATCAAGATTTTACTTAAGAATTAACATATGCGCTAGCCAAAATGCATGTTTCAGAAACCTGCATTACTTCCGCAACATTTTTCTTTAGAAGGAGTTTGGCTACGGGCACATGATTTGAAGTACTCAAGTATCTCTGTAAAAATTGTTGCAGAAGTATCGCAGGATTATGAAATATGGATATTTGGATAGGGCAGTTTCTAAGTGAAGTCTTGACTCCACTATGGTAGGTCTCATAGTATTGGAGCTATTTACCTTTAAATCATTATTTTTTATGTTTTGGCAGCCTATAACTTCGAAACTGACCGATTTCTGCATCCAAGTTGGTCTGTACATTTGTCTTATCTTGGTGTCAGGAATCACCTCCCAAACATTATTTTGAAATACCCTGCATTTCTACAGTCTTCAATCAACAACTACAATTCTCTTCATTGTTTTGTATCATTTTTCAATTCACTTATTTCAGGCTGTTGTTCATTTCTTCCTAAGCTCTCTGCCGAATTCGCTATTCACCAACCCGAAGCACCTCAAGGTACGGATCCAACAATATGATCACAACCCACCACAGTTTAACCCATTTCTATGAAGCCCTGCCTACCACGACTTTACTGCTGGGATACCACGTGCACTCCCAAACCTATTGTCATATGTTACTTGACCATTTGGGACATGGGATAAGCTCATTTTCCCAAGCGAGGCCCGGAGATGATGACAATTGAACATCTCCACGTTTGTGTTCCACTGTTTTACTTTTATTGTATGTTACTGTATACTTTAAGATATACCCGTGGGACATATGCCAATTGGATGTCAAACGGCTTAACTGCAAAAACTGAAAATACGAATTAATGATTTAATTCACTTCTATAGAGTACATTTAATATATATGTGAATTGTTCATGAGATATTGAATTTCGAACTTCACTTCTCGAAAATTTTCATTTTGGAGCTAGTCGAAATGGCATCCAAGCAGTCCATATTGTTAATTCTAAGCACATGTTTCAAACCAATACATGATATGTTTCATAAAAGTTAATGAACAGTGAAACATATGTAAGGTTATATATACTATAGGTATATAAGGTTATATATACACTATTTATTAGGGTGTATCGAAAAAAACTTTTTTTTCGAAATCCGCTTACGGCTAGTGCGGATTTTTGGCCAAATGACATCAATAAAACGTATAAAAAATCTCAACTCGATCAGACAACTCCTTCTGCTGCCGAGTAGAGCCCAAATATTAGAAAAATCAACAAAAGATTCACTTTTCAACTCATTTTCCAAAAAAATATTTTTTTAAATATTTCCTATATTTTTCGGTCTTTTAAATTATTGAAATAGCATTGGAAAGGAGAAATAAATACATAAAACAAATTTATTACGGTTATTTATGTACACCACAAACATAAAAACCTAGTTAATTATTTGTAAAAATGCACTAATTTTCTGGCGTATCGTACAATTAAATTTTAATATAAATTATTGAATCTCTTGCATAACGAAGAAAACACTTCAGTGCTAAATTCTAAGAGCAGTAATAGTATAAATAATTTGCTCCCAATGCCGTATTCATCTACTTATCACACTAGATCACCTGCCGCCCACCTCTCCCCGAACGCCTCTTCTCTTGTACTTGCCCAGCTGAAAGGATTGGTCTTATCAGTCGCCAGTAGTCAACCAGCTGTGTTGAACGTGATTGTCGCTGCTTGAGTTATTTATTAGTGTTGTAGGAAATTTTAACTAAATAATTTGTTTTCGTGTGAAGTGCAGTATGTAGAAGTGAGGATAGTGTTTCGGTTGTGTTAAGTACTTTTTATTAGGAAGAGAGTGACAGATACGCTGACGTTATGGCATCGACAAGTTTGTTACGGTCTGACGATAGGAATGACATTATTGGGACACCCAAGGAATTGGGTAGAACACAGCTACAAACCGTTGAAATGTATTGAGACAATACCTATGGGAGCGAGAAGAAAAAATGAGAATTTCGGGATCCGGGAAAGAGCCTTCAACAAAGGATTTATCTTCTATTATCGCCAGGAAGATTGTAGAAAATTGAGATTACGCCTCAATCAGCGGCGAAGCAATTTTCAGTATCAGAAGGATTGTTGCAATGATATTGAAGTACCATAATATTGTCCGTGACTTGCAAAACTCAACAAAGTCCGGTTTCCAAACTTCTGCAAAACAAATTGCTGATTTTCAACAGTCTGCCAAAAATATTTCATTTGATATAGCCTTTTGTAAGTGTTCCGATCGTCTTGCCTGCGACTGCGAAAAAGGAAGAAAAGTGCCAGTGCTAGAGGCGCCTTTTCTTCTAGATCAAAGAACCACAAGATTGAGGCGTTATCTCAATTTTCTACCATTTTCTTGGCGACGATAGAAGATAAATCCTTTGTAGAAGGCTCTTTCCGGGATCCCGAAATTCTCATTTTTTCTTCTCGCTCCCATATGTATTGTCTCAATACATTTCAACGGTTTGTAGCTGTGTTCCCAATAATGCTATTCCGAACGTAACAAACTTGTCGATTCCATAACGTCAGCGTATGTCACTCTCTTCATAATAAAAAGTACTTAACACAGCTGAAACACTGTCCTCACTTCTACATACTGCACTTCACACGAAAACAAATTATTTAGTTAAAATTTCCAACAACACTAATAAATAACTCAAGCAGCGACAATCACGTTCGACACAGCTGGTTGACTACTGGCGACTGATAAGACCAATCCTTTCAGCTGGGCAAGTACAAGAGAAGAGGCGTTCGGGGAGAGGTGGACGGCAGGTGATCTAGTGTGATAAGCATATGCATACGGCATTGGGAGCAAATTATGTATACTATTACTGCTCTTAGAATTTAGCACTAAAGTGTTTTCTTCGTTATTCAAGAGACTTCAATAATTTTATATTAAAATTTAATTGTACGATACGCCTGAAAATCAGGGCATTTTTACAAATAATTAACTATGTTTTTATCCTTATGGTGTACGGAGATAACCGTAATAAATTTGTTTTATGTATTTATTTCTCCTTTCCAATGCTATTTCAATAATTTAAAAGACCGAAAAATATAGGAAATATTTAAAAAATAATTTTTGGAAAATCAGTTGAAAAGAGAATCTTTTGTTGATTTTTCTAATATTTGGGCACTACTCGGCAGCAGAAGGAGTTGTCTGATCGAGTTGAGATTTTTTATACGTTTTATTGATGCCATTTGGCCAAAAATCCGCACTAGCCGTAACCGGATTTCGAAAAAAAGTTTTTTTCGATACACCCTACTATTTATATATGATGTTTCAATTCATTAGCAAGGATAATTAATAGTGATAATATTTGCATGGTTCACTGTCAAATATACATAACTATACCATCTTTATTTCTCTCTAGAATTACTGTAATAATCAATACTAAATATTTACATAATAGGTTTTGCACAGCAATACAGATAATTATACCTTGACAGTGCCTTTATTTCAGTGTTTACCAAAAAAAAAACTTTTATGCGCAATATGATTTTATCAAAGGCGAAGAAGAAAATTTCTCAACATAGCAATGTTTGCTAAGCATATAATTATGTTTGCAACCAGTTGAAGAAAGGGCAGTGTGGGTTTCTTTGATGTGTAGCATCTCTGACATGTTTGTCAACATTTTCCGAATTCAGCTCGGTAACTAGAAATAACATTAACGAATTTTCCATCGTATCAAAATATGTAGTTCTGTTACACTAACCGTCTCAAAGTTAAGAATTAAAATATGAACGTCTTCGATTATATTGCATACATTAACGATATCCGTGGAATTTTCCCAAAGAACTGAATAAAGACTTTAGAAACACTTAACTCGACATTGAATAAGTTGGAGTTGTTAAATCTGTATATCTCTTATTTATTTGTCGTTCTTCAACTATTTGTATTTATTTCAGGTTCAGTTAAGTATTTATAAATAAATCAATTTCATTGAGTCGATTGACTAATATTTTAATTCTAATATAGTTCTATAATAAGTTAACTTTTGTTATATTAACTTTCCTCATCTACCGTACCTTTCGTGTTTGTAAAATTAAATCTTTATGAGTCCAACTTTATCCTTCTATATTTAACTTAACATGTTAATTTGTTGTTAATTTTATTTGCTATGAAGCAAGTTCTAATAAATGGATGGATTTGCATTTACGTTTCTAGTAAGCAACTAAGTTATATAGGATTCGAAGTGAAGTATTAACACTGTAATACATTTAATGCTTTCTCACTAGGAATTGGAACAGAAACCTCGTGCACCTAAGACACACATGCTTGGCACCAGACCAGTGATGAAGGTTATAGAGTTTATTTGAACCAACTTTTTCGTTCATTTAAATTTTGAATCTTTACCTGTATGTTTTTAGGGGTACAAAAAAATTCGAACGAAATAGATTTATATAAGGTATTTCAAAATAATTTGAACCAGTTCAACTCTCTCATTCACTTACACACACTCACACACACACAGGGTGTCCCAAAAGTAATGGAGAAAAATGAAACCACAGATTCCTAACACCAAAACAAACAGAAAAGTTTATATGACATATAGTCCGGAAGTTGACAAGGGTGGAGCTCAACTGCTACAAAAGTGGCGAAAAGGAACTTCACACATGCCTACCAATAATGAAAGAAGCTAGGAAGGGTGTTCAGAAATACACAAAAATCAGGGTGGTTAGGAGGGAAATCGCCCTCTGTAGAACTGTATGTTTTCCGTAAGTTTTGAACTTCCCCGTGTTAGTTTTCTAGGATGTACACTTACTTCATCCTCCCTGTAAAATATCCTTTAATTCATGCACTGTCTCTGAGGTTAGTACAACCATGCTAGGTGTACTTTGCTTTGACCGCCATTTTGTTGTCATTCATGGATCACAATTTCGTACTGTATTTTGTCTATCTTCATTGTACCGTTGCATTGCCCATACCGGAAAGTCATTCCGGGAATCCTCAGACGATGTGTGGCGAACCCCTTGCAGACTTATGTCATACATTTGTACATGCGTCTAACATGTCAAGCCGATTATTGTTATGTATTTTGACCCGGCTTTATGTATTTCTAACTCCTATTATTATCCCGATAGGCAGGTGTGAAGTTCCTTTCCGCCCACATTCGAAGCCATCTAGCTCCACCCTTGTCCACTTTCGGACTATATGTCGTATAAACTTTTTGCTTGTTTTGGTATCAGGAATCTATGGTTTCATTTTTCGCCATTACTTTGGGACATTCTGTGTATATATACTTACAGTTTTATGCATCACATATGTATTATAACTATCCTAATTTTGGTGGTTAAAAATTATAATACAGTACCTCATAAATCCTCAAAGTAAGCCTAATTTGTTACCATGCGTTTATCAATTCACTAATTTAATTCCTCCCATACTTGTTTCAGCATGCTTATATAAACAGTTTCCACTGCAGCAATAATATAGTTCACGGAGCTTTTTGATGGTACTTCTATACGAAATCCTGCACGAAATTCACGTTGAACACTCACAAAAGAGCGATTAACATGAAATTATAGGATGCAAGAAACTTTATCTATATCAAGTTAGTCATTTTGCAACTTGTCACTCTGCTACCTGACGGAAGAATTTCGAATCACTACGAATATGCCTAAGAAAACTCGAAGGTTTGATCAAAAGTATTCCAACGCAATTTTAATCGTCGAAACGCTTGTGAAATGACTTGTTATCATTCAAATCATTTTGAAACACGCTGATAGCTTATATATGGGTTTATGTAACAAGGTACGGCGTGTAGCAGAATTGCTTGCCAGACGATAACAATGATCTCACTCGATTAACCAGTGTGATGCTTGTGCGTAGAATGAGAAAGGCTGGAGATACACCTGAGGTTGATAGGAACGCAATTGTGATAGCCATACATCTTGGTAGAAACCTCGGAAGCAGTTCAGCTTATCAGAGTTTGCAAGCTGCTGTTGTTAGTGTCTTCCAAAGATAAGAAAAAACAATGAAACTCGCACCAAACCACAAGAAGGGGGTCAGCCACTCCTCATTAAAGATGTTTGAAGTCATTGATCGACAAGGTTGATACAACAGGATAGGGTGCAAATTGTGGTAGAACTAACAGCAAACTATAACGGACTTTAACAGTGGACAAAGCACAAGTGTGTCTGAACACACAGTTCACTTTTCACCGTTAGAAAGGACCTCTGCAGCCGATGTCCCACATGTGTACAAATGCTATCCGCCTAGAATTTGTACGTGTCCATCTTCATTAGATCGCCGAGCAATGACACAACATTTGATCATGATATCGATGACTGGGTCAGAATCTGTCGTCTTCCAAGAGAACAGCTACTCGAGGCGTGCACAAAAGGATGACGACAGGCAGTGGTGGTTGCATTGTGATTTGGGAAACCTTCACATGGCTATCCATGGATTTAGTAGTGCGTATAGATTGCACATGAAATCTCTTAGCTATAGGCAGGCAATTCTTAATCATGTACTCCCATCCATGTAGGCCATATTTCTAGCTGGCGACGTCATCTTTCAGCAGGACAAAGTTCTTATCACAAGACCAACCTTATGCTACAATAGTTCGAAAAACATAGTGACTAATTTTAATTCTCGCAATAGCCCTCAAACTCACCCAGTCATAATCCAATTGAACATATTTGGGATGTCATTGGACGCCAGATTTGGGCTCATCGGCCTCTTCCGCGGAATTTAAAAGAAATAAGTGACTTTTTTGTGTAGATGGTGCTCCATGCTCCAGCACCTATCAAGGCCGAGTTGCTTTCATGTCCAACCTTATTGCTGGTGTCTTCCTAGCCAAAGTTGGACACATCAGATGTGAGGTAGAGAATCATAATGTTTCGGTTGGTCAGTATAGATACACGGATATCGTTTTCGATTTCCATACGTGTTGTCCTTGGCAGCAAGGAATAAAAAAGGCAGAAAAAATTGGAAGGAAAAAAGAAAAATAAATCATCATCCTTTATGCATTTCTAAAACATTCAGTCATGAGTATCTTGTCTTGTTATCTCACTCAGATACCATTATATCCATACGAGAACGTATTATAACAGTGACTGAACTCTTTCATATTTGTTATAAACTGTAAAACAAATTGCTGTAAACTTCTAGGGCATAATTTCCTCAGAAGTAGAGGGGAAACCAGAATGAAAGAAGAAAATACTTGTATAAGGATGTCTGTTTTCGTTCTCCAAAGTTTTCCAAGCGCATTGGTTCATTGTGGAAAATAAGCGTTGCAAACACATCCTACTTACGTTCTCCCTTGCACATCAAGACTTCTCTCTTGTCTGATCATGCGACTAAGCAGAATTTCTTCGCTCTGTCATCGATGCACATCAAGACTTCGTCTCTTCTGTCGAGTTATATGACCAAGCAGATTTTTTTCATCTTGGGTGTGATCTTCGATCATGATTCACCCATGAATATTCATTCTACATACCATTACGATGTCCGCGCAATATCTGGCATCCTTTGAAGGTTTTCTTGTGCACTCAGTCTACATGTGTGATTTTTATATCTTTGGACAGTCCATGTTGTGGTCCTTTATGAACCAAATGTCACGCACTTGTATTAATGTTGTCATTTTGTAACTATTTGAAGAGAAAATTAATTTTTCAATTCTTTCGTACTCCCATCGTAGGAATTAAGTCATTTTCGGCTTTCTGCAATATGGGCACATTTGAATGTTTTTTCTGTGTAGTATAATAACTACCCAAGCGTTGTAAGCAAAGTTTAGAAATGTCCGTCGTATATAAGCTGTTTTCTTTCCTTTTTTAAGAGATTATAACGTTTATTTTGTAGCTAAACCACGAATTCTTTAGTTGTGTTGGTCTGGTATAAGGTTCTGGGATATATACGTAAATATATATATTTCATTTGCTAGTGGCACGAGTCACCAATTCGCCCTTGCTCCTCAGACCCAGTCTGATCCAGTGAGTGAGGCAAGTCATTGACCTATTGACCCAGAAGTAACCAATATAACCATGGTACAATATAACTCTATATCGTGACGGCAGAACTTCATAGTGGTCTGTTTATATCCACTACTCAAACTCAAATATTCATGAATTTTATTCCTGATGTGGCACTTCTTAATTCAGGTATCATTTATTGAATACTTCAAATATAACTTCAAGTTTATTCATCTTTTCGCACTGAAATATAAAACAATTTTGAACACAGAATATACAAAAAAATTCAACCTATTGCTTTGACTAAACGGCGTCTCTCGTATTTTACAAATTTAATAGGCTCCCTCGATTACCTTTGGACATCTCTTATTAAAAAAACATCTAGTAAAGTAAAATTTACATAAAATTTTTTAACCTTGCACTTATCTTTCAGTACAGCTTTGGCACACACACACACACACACACACACACACACACACACACACAAAAGAGAAAGAAATAGAGTTAGTTAGAAAATAAAACGAGGAGAAAGTGATACTTACTAGAATTGTAATAGCAGCTTCATGTGCACTCCTCATATGTATGACAATGCTTCCAGGTCATCCCTTATCACCAGGTCTGTGTAGGGCACCGTATCTGGTGGGGTCAACCCGTTGATTCAACATCTATACAATAAGAAAAAAATATGTGGCATCAATCATATCTTCTTCTTAAACATTTTATATTTGGATTCGACCAAGTTCCCCAGACCCTTATGTAATAATATCAAAACATTTGCTTAAATCTGTAAAGAAAGAAGCGAAAAAAACTCGAATCGAAGCTTTTTTTCTTTCTTTTTTTTCATTTTAAGGCTTCCTTCAGTTACTATAATAGCTTGAAAGTGAAAAGAAACAAGACAAAAGAAATAAAACAGAATATAAAAATGTGACATCAGTTACAAGGTCTGCAGCCCTCATATGGATCAAGGAAGCACTTAAATATTCTTTCATATTTTTTTTTAAAAAAAAAAAAGATTGTAAAAGGAGTAAAGGCAAATATTAAAAATCTTTCTTTTATTATGTGTGATATTAATCGACATAATAAAATGATTTTTATGGAGACTGGGATTTGTGTTCAGTCAACGATCATATTTGACGCCTAACAAAGAATTTCTTAAAGAATAATAGTAACTTCACATTTTGTCTTTTGATATATGCTTTTAGTTTCGTATTCCTTTATGAGAGATTGCTGAAGTTTTTTATTCTAAAGACTCTATCCTGTTCCTTAAAGCACACTTTATAGTGGCTTCTTATCATTTTTCTGTTGCCAGAAACAACTTTATGTTAAGATTTGTTCTCAGTTAAAGAAATAAAGATGGTTAAGTTGGAATTTTAATTGCTTTTCTACCTAGGTACGTAAAAGTTTCTATTACATGTTTGCAATATCTTAACTAGTTTCGTAAGATTCAAATGCTTAAAACTACTATATAGATACGGTTCTTACTATACAGGGTGGACAATTTATCTGGAACACCCGTGATAACGGAGAAATCAGAAGAGGGAGAAAAGCAAAACTCTGTATGAAGCAACTATAAAGAGGGGCACATCGTTTCACGTATTAAACACCACCACTTTGTGAACAGTGTTGCCACCCCAGTATAAAGTTATATTTTTTCAAATGGCACTACGACATATTATTACATATTTCAAATCAAATTGTTAAACGAAAAATTATTTATAATATCACATTTATTATTCAGTGTTACAAACTAAGGATATTATAATATCACAAATATCCAAAGCTTGAAAGCCTCTATCACACACACAACACAACGCAGATGGACAGGACAATGCACATCGGGAGTACCTTAGCGTTGAATACTATGATCATGGTATGATTTGATTTGAATGAATAGCAACGAAGTCACAAGGGCTTGAAAATTTGATTTTTTTCAAAAGCCTTTATTTCGAAAATATGCTTAGATAAGTATCATATCTAGTTACTTATGTGGTTTGCAATTGACAAACAAATCATTTTGCCGTTTACAGCACTTCGATATCTCAAACAATTCCTGTGATATGATAAACATTGCTGAAGTTTGCAGCACTGCTTAAATCATGTAATTGCGAGGACTGGTTGTAATTACACCTACTAAAAGTTATTCCTGCAATGCTATAAATGAGAAAGAAATCAACAATCAGTTTAAATATTGTCCCGAAATACGCCATTTCATCAGCATTTCAGCAGAAATACGCCATTTCGCCGGGTGTTGCTGTTTAATACGTGAAACGATGTGCTTCTCCTTATAGTTGCTTCATGCAAAGTTTCGCTTTTCTCCCTCTTCTGGTTTCTCCGTTATCACGGATGTTCCAGATAAATTGTCCATCCTGCATTAAGAAAACCTTTCTGCAATGTTTAGACAACACTATCCCAATGGATTTGGTGTCTAAGAAAAGACGCTAAGCTTAAGTCACTTGCTCACTCGTTTGTGCTGTACAACAGTAATTCGGAAGCAGTCAATAGCCATGACTTACTAACCCTGGTGGCCCGGACACGACGAAACATTGCTATAAATATAGAGTGTAAGACTGCTAATGAAACTCTAAGAAACATGATTCTCTTGTCTTTTTCCCTCTCTCTCTCTTCTCACTAATTCCATAATTTTATTTCTCTTTTGTGAGCGTTTGTGTGTGTGAAAGCATTATACTGAAAGATACCCACAAGAGCTATCAGATTATAGTCGCTGAGATTCACAGTAAAGAAAAGTTACTTCTTTTATGAGGGATTGCTAAAATTTAATTCAACAGGACTGTAAAACTTATGTAAAATGTAAGAAATGCCACTTAACTCGTCTGATTTGTTAAGTCTTTTCTTTATACGAATCTGTGTTTCTTTCTATATAGTCTGTGTTCAAAATTTTTGTATTGTTTTTCGGTATGGGAACATGAAATTATACTGGGAAAAATTGTCTGGGGGTCCCCAAATTAACTTACTCTTTGCGTACCACTCCCGCATGGCTTCTCCCATCAAAGGTTCTTAACTTGGATGGCTCCCTGAAAACATCTTTACAATCAATAATAAATCAGGTTTTGGATGAAAGTCAATGGGCTCAGACAAGTTTGCCAATACGGTTCGGTGGTTTAGGTGTTCGAACAGCATCCGATTTGAGCCTTCCTGCGTTTCTGTCTTCTTGCTGTGGGGTGTTGTCACTAGTCTCCAACATTTTGAAAATTTCAGTTGACAAAGTGAAAAGCCCTCATCTGTCGGAAGCATTGGAATTATGGAAAGACATCTAGAATAATGTCATTCCGGAGGCCAAGGAATCACAAAGAAAATGGGATGAAATCCTATTAAACGAGATAGCTGGAAAGGAGGTAATTTCACAAAATACATTTGATGTTGCTCGCCTAAAAGCACTTCAGAAAAGAGTCTGGCGCCGGGTTACAAGCTACACCTTTTTTAGATGATAATATTTTCAAAATATGTGTAGCATTACGCTTGGAACTAAATGTTTGCCACCTATTCACATGTACACCTTGTCTCAAAAAGGTTGAGCGCATTCTTTATTGGTGTTTTGAGGCAAAAATTTTCTAAGTCCAGCTTCGGGTATCTTCGGAAAAAAGTAAACCAGGTTCGAACCTCCAAGCCAGCCTTTGCAATCGGGAAAAATTTTGCAGATGTGTTTTTCTTCTTTTAAATATAATAAGACTTGTTACCAAGTGTAGAAAAAAAGCAACATTGATTGAAATACTTAATGATACAATATTTCGAAACCTTGTATTAATGTCAGCAAATTCTTGTTTGTCATTTAGCTCTCCATACGTAATGGAACATTTAGATACGTTAAAGAATCTTTCCATATGTAAATGAATGCTCAAAGTTAAGACATAGAACATAATTATCGCCTGAATACTAAAATAAAAGTCAAAGTAGAACAAAAACAGCGTTTGTACTGGATATGAATGTCATAATTATCTTGAGAAACGTTATACATGATTCGCTAGAAGCATGTTTCTGTAAATCCTTGTATTAGCTCACTGGTAAAGTATCAGATTTCAAATTTTAAGGTTACGAGTTCGATTCCAATCTGGGTCATTGATTTTTTAATGAAATTGTATTTTCCGCAATGCATGAAAAATTATATAAAATAATTACATTAAAATACCTCAGTTGTATATATATCACATAATCATTGCAGAACATAGTAATTATTATGTTTAAAATATAACATCTGAGATAGGTAGGTGTTCACAGTAGGTCGGTATTATATATGAGAATGTTAAATACAAGTTAGGAAAATCGTTCAATAGCAATAAATAAATTATGTAGTGTATTTATTTGCAGCTATTTGTCATAGAGATGTAACTTCTCAATATTCTCATTACAGCATGTTTTTACATTCGTGAAATACAGTATATTCCTACGGATATAGAAAGTGTATAAACAGAGTATCCAAAGTCGGATCCTGCTTGAAGACACATAATTTTTCCCGATCCCCTTAACGTCACGGGAAGAAACACAAATTCTCTTTAGAACGGAATGTCGTTACTTAGAGTCTCATTCGAATACGTTGAATATGCTTTTGTATATTCATCTCTCTCTCTCTCTCACTTTGTTTATATGTGTGTGTGTGTTGCGGAATATCCCAAGTTGAATACACCATTTGCAAAGTATATGAGCATCATTGTCATCGAATACCAGAAATTGAAAATCGTGTTTGGGTTGCGTGTTCATGTTAGCTCACTGGTAGAGTACGGGCTTGGTAATGAAGAGGTCTTGACTTCAAAGCCTGCAGCGATTTATCGTTTTTTTTTTGTTAGTAGAATTGCACTGAAATCGGATACAAGGAGTGGTTTACGTTTAGAAATATTTTCAGAAGCGTTTAGGTAGCCCTGAAAAGGGCTGTTTTCGGGAGTTAAGGCGGGGCATTAATATTGTGTCCAAGACCCTTCTGAATTTATTACACGCTCCATTCTTCTGGGCATGGAATCTATTAAATGGGTGACAAATCTATCTCCTTCCCCTACCTCCAGCCATGCTCCGGAAACAAGATGCCACAGGTCATCCTGAGTTCTTGGTGGATCTGCCTCAGGCCAACTGTCGCTTAGAGTACGCTTCACTTCTGCCCACATATTTTCTATGGGATTGAGGTCTGTTCCACGAGGCGGCCAGTCAATTAAATCAATCTCAGGCTGCCCTGCGAACCATTCCTGAACCACACGGGAAGTATGTATTGGCGACTGGTCTTGCTGGAACTGAATTCCACCATCAGGCTGAAATACTCGTACAGGTGGCGCCATGATATTACTCATAATGTCTAAGTACTGAGCACTGTCCAGATATCCTTCAATTCTGTGAAGCTGTCCTGCTCCGCGACTGGAAATCCATCCCCAACATGAAATAGATACATGGCCACTGCGATTGCAAGCAGCCACATATCCAGGGTCATATTGGGTGCCTCTCAGACGATACACAAAACGGCGTCCCTCATTTAATCTTGTGAATATGGATTCATCTGAGAAAACTACGTTTTCCCAATTGCGACCCACATTCGCCTGTGCAAACGCGAGACGGTAAATTTTGTGGTCGTCTGAGAGTTTTTCCTTCACGGCAGCAACACATCCACGTAACCCAGCATGACAAAGCCTTCGCAGAGCTGTATGCTTACTACCAGGAAAGAGAGAAGCTTCCCTTAGCTGTCTAGACGTCCTTAGTGGTTCTAACCGGGCTTCGTTTACTAATCTCGCATCTTCGGCTTCGGTTGACACATGCGGACGACCAGGAGATCGTAAATTACCAGTCTGACCTGTAGCACCATATTTCCGAATCCATCGCCTTTCTGTAGAGGCCGGGACACCTACTCGCCTGCTAGCTGCAGTTGCAGAATAGCCTTCCAACTCCCATAAAGCAATTACTGCTGTACGTCTATCCATAGTTACCAATGTTCTGGGCTGTGAGCAGGAAGCAATAGGTAAAAGCTAGTACCTGACGTGTGATTGGTTACTTGCACGACACGCCTATTGTGGGAAACGACTTGGTCAACGACTCGCAAAAGAAATGGTGCGCCGTAATAATAATATTAAAAACAGTTTTTATAAAGGAATATTAATACATACGAAAAGCTGTTTAAAGAATAAATTGTTATACTGACTTTATACGTATAAAAACATATACCATATACCAAACAGATTGAGCGATATGATTATAGCTGTTTTGAGACGAACACTTTCGAAGTCCAACTTCGAGTATCTTCGGAAAACAGTAAACTAAAGCTGCTGGTTCGAACCTCCAAGTCAACCTTAGCAATCGGGAAAGAATGTAGAGATATGTTTTCCTTCTGTTGAATATAATTAGACATGTTGAAATGGTATTAAGTGTAGAAAAAAAGAACATTGATTGAAATACTTAATGATACAATATTTCGAAACTATGTATTCACACTCTTGTTTCGTCATTGTGATTTCCATACGGAAAAGAGCATTTACGTATGAGCTCAGTTATATTTCAGAAGCAGATTCCCAATAGCGGTAATGTTAGCTCAGTGGTACACCCCGAGCGTTTAAATCGTGAGTTCGATACCCGTTCAGGTGAGATTCTTTTATGATATTCTACTTTCCTCAATGCATGAAAATTATGTAAAATAATTACATTACAATTCATCAGTTATATATATATATCAGTTGAATATATATATTCATATCATTTCACGACATAATTAATACTGATCTTTAAAATATAACATCTGAGGTAAAGACAGAACGTCGGTATGTTATATGTGAATATTAAATACAAATTAAGAAAATCGTGTAACAGCAATAAATAAGTTATGTAATGTATTTATTTGCAGCTATTTTCATACGCAGGTAACTTCTCAATATTCGCATTACAGCATTTAGGTAGAGCATATCGAAAATCGGATCGTGGTTCAAGACAAAAAACTAGCTAGCCCCAAACTGTCACGTAAGAAATTTACGAATCGCAAAAGTAAAGTGAAGAGATTGAGAGCGGTAATACCTTAATCGCTCTCTCTCAACCCTCTCTTATCTGTATTTATACATATAAAAGTGTATGTATGTATGTTCCAACATAACTTACGTATGCCTAGAGCAGGGTTTCTCAACCTGGGAGTCGCGGTCCCTAGGGAGTCGCGAAAATAAGGGGAAGAGATAAATATAGTTAGAATCTAATACCGGAAATTATTTTTAAATATTATTTTGAATTTTGTTCTGATAGGCATACTTTTATTTTTATACATAGGCCTACTGTAAAGTACAATAAAAAATAAGTCTACTGAACATTTTCAAAGGGTGCAGAGTTGTTTAAAAATGAATTTAAATGAAAGGGGTATGATATGAAACTAATGAGAATTGTATATAGAAATGCTAGAAAAATACACAAGGAACAAAACCTGCACATTGAAATACAATTAAAATTGAAACCTAATGAGATACCTAAGCATGGTGTAATTTCACTAGTACAGCAATGCCCGGTTCAATCTTCGTGACGAACATTATCAAGCCATTTTCAACTGATAAGCGATTTCTTGTCTTTGTTTTAATGTTTACCATTAAATAAATCACACACACCCACTTTCGCACAGGTACGAAATAGCAAATGGAATTATTACTTTTAAAGCAGCAGATACCAGACCAGGATATTCTTTTCTCCTCATCAGGCAGAACTTGTCCAAGTCTTCGTTACAGAAAACCAGTTGCAAAGGCTTGTCGCATGATCATTCGATTATTTGGTCAAGAAGTTGTGGGCTTAGATCAGATACGTTAATGACCTCTTCAATGAAGGAGTTTAACATCCATCTTGAACCAACACCTTCGTCGTTGGGAATATAGATATTACAGTTACTGAATCCACTGTCAGTGCCGGGTGTCGAAAAAAGGGGGCACAAATTTCGGAGGAAGTGTGTTACTCATGTTAGGAAGGTGCATGTGCATATGTATAAAATAGAAGGAAAAAGTAATAAAATGTGCTCAAAATCAAGGAAATGTAGGGTTTACTTTTGAAAATTGTATTGAGCTTCGTGCCAACCATGGTGGCGCTTCGCAGTTAGTCTGTCGACCTCACTCATATGTACGGAGACATCGTCATATACTCTCGCCCCGGGCGCTGATTTTCCATGTCACGGCTCTGTTCACTATAAACAAGAAATGGATTCTACTATTATAGAAATAGGTATGTTAAAAATCCCATACAAGCTTATTATAAAACACAAATTATAAAAGGGTCGCTGGCAAGAGGATGTGATAAAAGGGGATCGTGATAGGAATTAGATTGAGAGCCACTGGCCTAGAGTAATTTTAACCACATTTTTATAGTCTGAAAAAGAATGCTGTTGGGTTACCTATGGTGAATGGGAGGGGGATACATATAAAAGAATGATAGAAAATGATCGATATTAGTGTCGAATTCATAGTTTTCGGGGTCGCTTAGAGAAATAGTGTGACTTTCGATTTCGCATAACTCCGATTAGCTCTCATTAGTTAGAATGGGCACGAGCGACTTTTCTTTGAAACTCGATTCGACTCGAAACAGACATCTTTGAGGTCTACTCTAGGACTCGGCGCGAAAAATTTCCTCCAACTCGACTCGGATTAGAGTCGAGTCGAACCAAAACGAGCCAAATCCTGTGTGTAGTCCTACCGAGACAATACATAGACAATATAATTATTCTATTATCAATTATACTACTATTACTACAAATAATAATAATAATAATAATAATAACTCGGTAGTCATGAAGTCTACAAGGTAAAGACATCGTTCATTACTCTAAGCTGTAAGCGTCGGTGGACTACAGATGGTCAACTATTGACCTCTCGCTAAAAATTGGTGGTCCCGCAGTGACGATCAGCTGTGGCACCAGTTCCATTTTGAAAACTTTACTACCATTGGCAGAGACGCAATGAAACGCCAACGAACCACAAAATTACTCTCCCAAAATATGTTAAATTGCCTATATCTGTGATTTGTTTATACTTAGGTGAGTTAAAAAAAACACTAAACAAATACCCCGGAGTGGACGCGAACTATCAATATTACGATTACTAGGCACGTGTTCTTCTGACTTCCCCACGGAAACGATCATAAAAAGCTTGCTTGTTGAAGGATAAATCATTGAGGTCTTAATTTAGCCAATCAGACAAACCCCTACATCTCAAGTTCTAGGAGGTGGTACCGTGAACCATTTCAGATTTATTTCTTTCTGGTGGGGTATTATCTATGTGCAAAATTTGAGCATAATAGCCGACATACATCTTCGGTGCCTCTTCTCTTTAGTACAATTTTAACCAGACGTGGTGTGGGTCAATGAAAATTTGATCCACCACCCACCATGACCTACTATCACCCAACACCCAAATGACCCATTGACCCACTCTGACCCATGATCAATCATGATCCACTCTGACCTACCACCAACTATGAACTACTCTGAACCATTGCGACCAACTCCGAACGACCAAAACCAATCGTCATCAACTCTGACCCATGATCCACGTCCTTCTCTCCATTGACTAAAGAGGTTACACTTGTAATAAAACAAAACTATGAAATTATCACTTATCGGAGTTTGAATTTCTACCGTCAATGGCTCATTGCACCTCTCTATTACAATATTGGTGGATCTGACCTTTAAAATATACAATGGTAAAGTGTTTCTCATCTTCCGAATTAAAATGAATTTAAATTTATCATATATAATTATTTCTTTGTTGCCTTACATACACATTTCAGTAGAAAATAGGACGAAATTTAAAAGTCTCAAATCAAGGAAAATTAGACGAACGTACAAAAGAAAGAAAAACTAATTTTCTATATAATTAAGCAGGCCGTACTATGAAAATGCCCATGTAATTAAGTTCAGAATACCAATTTTATGGCCATTTTGTCTCAACTTTATGGCATGATTGTCTTATGTTCTGAACGCTCCATATATTAAACACCAGCTTCTGCAATTATAAATAGAAAGCAGTGGGTATAAAATTCGAAGAACTGTAGTTTTCATTACTCAATTTCTTTCTCAACTAATATCAAACGTTTTCGATTATTTTTACAAATCAACCCACTACCAATTTCCAATATATAGAAAATGCCCCCCCCCCCCGCTCATAAAAAATTAAAAAAATGTCAGGACATATGCTGTTTATTTTTAATAAAGAGTTATATGCTGAATTTCAGCTCTTAGTTCAACGACTTGTGAGATACTCAATTTTCCGCAAAAATTCGGACTTCAACTCCCCCCTAAGGATATGTATTATAGTTGTTAGGTTTGTTTATTTTTGGTACCTTCAGTGAAGCAAAGTATTACTTTAATTAATTTCTCAAATCTACTAGAGTTTACAAACGAATTATACCATTTTCTTTTCACTGTCAACCTTTAATTGACTTACACCAATACACTCAATTAAACAGGAGCCTTTCTGAATCCCAAAAACTATAACAATAACTATGATCCCACTTGGCGTTACCATAAGCCACTAAAATATCAAAAGCCACTCTTGGCTCATCAACCTGCCATAACAGTGTCCACTCTCGGCTCTTCGACCTTATTATCAACAGCCACGCTTGGGTCATAAACCCTAAAATATCAATTGCCACACTGGCTCTAACTTTCCTTAACATAAAAAAGACTTCAGCCACTTATATGGCTCCATTTCTACATCAACACGATTACACATTATTTATTTCTGCATAGTAACATCCTTCATTTGTTGTTTCTATTTTCCAACACTTTGTCCGATTATTCAAAATCAACACCATGTCCGGCTAACTAATATAACCCAATACTCTCCCGTGTATTGCCAAAAACAAATTGTCAAAAGCACAGTCTCATCCCAATATTCTCCCGGGGATTACCGAAATAAAACAGCAAAAGAATTCAAGGTCTACATAACTACAACAAAAGATGATTTCTAATGCACGGTTAAACATACGCACTTTTGCTCTCGTCGTCCCCAATAACTACATATTTCTCCGCCCCTTCATCCCTAACTTAAAAATTAAACTTAATTCGAATATGCTTAATTAGTGAATTTATTACAATTAAATACCACTCACTAAATGCTACAGCTACAACTACGTAACAAAAAATAACAAATGTGAAACATGTTCTGAATTATTTTTAGATTTCTAACGGTAATATTAAACATATTTCAATAGTAAAAGAGGATTGTTCATGAAATAGTATGTTTGCTCTTGATTTTTAACTTTTTTCATAAGGAAAAAATTAAGATATTATTCAAGTTTTAAACTTCGCACGCTGCAAATATGTTGTCCTCTAGGCAATGGGACTAATGTGAAATGTGGACTAATGTGGACTAATGGGAAATGCGGCACTGTTAGCGGCGCTGAAAACTTACGATTCGATTCTAATATCGGTTGACGTCGATATTTTTATGTCGCTACGTAACCATCCTGGGTGCTAATGGGAGCTTAATTGGACTTGAATTGAAAGTAGAACTATTCATCTAAGCGACCACGAAACTATGGATTCGATACTAATTTCGACCCGTTTCTAGCATTTTTTATATGTATCCCGACAGTACTCTTTTCCAGACTGTAAGAAATATAGTTAAAATTGCTCTAGATATATCAGAATTATGTTGAAACACACACATACATCCACTTTTATATTCTGTATAAATAGAGAGTGAGCGAGCTAGCGAGAGAGAGCGACTCAAGGCATCACCACTTCCACATTGCAAAAGCATATATCAGCATATATAGGCGGAACTAGAAAGGGTCCAGAGGGTGCCGGCTCCCCCTAGAAGCAAAGCTGGCCCTCCCCAGAATTTTTATACTGGATGAAAATAATGTTATTAATTTACCTCAATTCGACATGTTTAATAGTGTCTATATTCGTCCGCCTATCGACTTTTTTTTTAATATGGGTCTATGGTCTTGTGCCTGAATGTAATAAAATACCTGGACTAATGTGATAGTGGGCAGTATAGTGACCTTTCGACTTGAGCTGTATGCGACTTTTTTTATTTGATAGCTTCATTAATGTAAATTATTTTTGTATTCTTTCAAGTAATTCACTTATTGACGAAGTAATTTTTTCTTGTTTATATATGTGTGACAAATCAGTCTTATTGTTATTATTTTATTTATAGCATACTGTAGTAATGTTTGAACAGTTACGATTCTCAGAATAAATTATTAAGGTACACTAAAAAAAAACAGAAAGGAAAGAAAAAAAGAAGCCGAACTCTTGAACTGCTAAACTGAAGCAATTACGCATATAATACCCATTCAAAAGTCACTATTCAATATCGTTTGTTACTTTTCCTCCTTCTTCTTAGTATTTCTATTATTTATGAACTGAAGTTTGTAGTTACATTCTTAAGGTATAAACTGTAATCAGGTGCGCACCCAGAAATTTTTGTTCAGAGTGTCGAAAGTTGGGAGGGGTACAATATTGCAAGACACAGACATGACGTTATAATGCGTCCGAGTAAACCATAAATAATTTCCAAGTAGCGTAAGTTGTACACCACATGAACAATTTTTATATTTTGCTTTCGAAAAGGGAGTGTATTTGTGCTATGCTAAAGAAAAAAATATGTTCCTGATAACCTGATATTGTAGTTTCATGCTGTAAAAGTTACATGGGTATCGCAGCAATAACAAGCAGTGTTCCTAGTTTGAGGGAAATATCCCTAATTTAGAGAAATTCTTGCGCTTACTGATTAGCCAATATAAATATTTAAGTTTTTCTTTGTTCGTCGGAAATAAACCAATAATAATGTCACTGTTAAGTCAAGTATAGTTTCATTAAGGAAGTGCACATATGTATGTCAAGTCACTAAGATTTCATGCGATCCAAATTGGATGGACTTTTAATGAGTGCTCCCTGGTACAGACAAAACACAATCATTATATATATATATATATATATATATATATATATATATATATATATATATATATATATATATATATATATATATATATATATTGAGGGTTCGGGTCCGGTGGACTTCTTTGTGGGTGTCCCCTGGCTGTAATGATATTTCCCAACGGTTGACGCTAAAGATGCAACTACAACAATACGCTTAAAAGCTTATAATGTAATTCAGGAATATTATAAGTGTTGATATATTTTCTCTCTCTCTTAAAATATTGTGATCAACATTATTATCAATCAATTCTGCTGGTTGAATCTTTGTTTCATTAAATGTTTGTTGTTTTAATTTTTACAATCACATCTGCTTGTCCATCAGGGCCACTTATCATACGTCCTCCCGAAAATGGTAAGGTGTGTAATTTAATATTTAATTGAAAAGATAATTGGAAACATCTTTTATAGGAAAACGGGTCCCTTAAGTCCGTCTACATGTCTTCTCCTCTCGCATTGTTGATCTGCTTCACTCTAAGTGTATTTTTTTTTATATTTAAGTTGTTCGGGAGTTAACCAACTATATTTCTACCACTGTTTTGTATACCATTATTTCTGTTTTTTTAGTTAAAAATGTTTTGTGTATAAAAATTTATTGCATTTCTTTGTTCGCAAAGATTTATGTAATTAAACTGCAACATTAGTAAACGACAATGAATAGCCCATGACTGATTTTTGAAAAGTTATAACTTTAAATTATGCCACTTCTTATATATTTATTTGTGTTTCTAAAAGATGTAAGAGCAGGAGTAAAAGTAAAGGGGAACACAGGAGGACACCCTTCTCCCACTTCCAAAACTATCTACGGTGCCCCTCCAATTCCTAAAAAATGCAATGGGCTAAGATAAACACGGAAGACGGCGTGACGTCAACCATCCCCCTATCTTTTCAGACCCACTTTTACCCTTGTGTAAGAGTAAACTGAGAGCATGACAGTTAACGTTTACGAATAATGTATTTTCGCTCAGAATTGCTCGAGTAAAACAGTAATAGAACATTATGAGTTTTCATAATTAGAGTAGATTTTAGGTAGTTATTTAGTAGCATCAGAATATAGGGAATATACAATTTTAAGTAAATTTTAAAAAAATATAAATAAATTTTCACTGAAATGTTACATGACAGTGTCGTGTTAGAACTAAATAACTTGGAGTTGATAATGAGTGCAGGGTAAGGGAGACTATATATAACATCATAACAAGGTCTTCTAAAAGATTCTTCCAATTTTTCAGAACTAATGGACCATGCCTCCCTTAGGAAAATATCCTAGTTACGCCAATGGGAATTGAATTGAAAATCTATGTAAAGACTTTCTGCTGTGGCATGCTTCATAAAGACAATTTCAGTCTGCTCACGTGACCTTTGGTGTTCATGAATTTCTTGCGAGCGTTCCGACTTTGGATTCTCTGTTTACACCCTCTCCTTATGCATCGAATAATTTTTCAAGAACATAAATGATATGCTGTAATATGAATATTGAGAAGTACCCTCTATATGACAAATAGCTGCAAATAAATACACTACATAATTTATTTATTGCTATTGAACGATTTTCCTAACTTGTATTTAACATTCTCATATATAATACCGACCTGCTGTGAACACCTACCTATCTCAGATGTTATATTTTAAACATAATAATTACTATGTTCTGCAATGATTATGTTATATATATATATATATATATATATATATATATATATATATATATATATATATATATATATATATATATATATATAACTGATGTATTTTAATGTAATTTTTTATACAATTCTTCATGCATTGCGGAAAATATAATTTAAAAAAAATCGTTGACCAAGATGAGAATGGAACTCACAACCTTACGATTTGAAATCCGACAGCTTACCAGTGAGCTAATACAAGGATTTACAGAAACATGCTTCTAGCGAAACATGTGTAACTGTTCTCAAGAAAATTATGACATTCATATCCACTACAAACGCTTTTTTTGAGGCGATAATTACGTTCTATGTCTTAACTTTGAGCATTCTTTTACATATGGAAAGATTCTTTAACGTATCTAAATGTTCCATTACGTATGGAGAGCTAAATGGCAAACAAGAATGTGCTGACATTAATACAAGGTTTCGAAATGTTGTATCATTAAGTATTTCAATCAATGTTGCTTTTTTTTCTACACTTGGTAACAAGTCTTATTATATTTAAAAGAAGAAAAACACATCTGCAAAATTTTTCCCGATTGCAAAGGCTGGCTTGGAGGTTCGAACCTGGTTTACTTTTTTCCAAAGATACCCGAAGCTGGACTTAGAAAAGTTTTGCCTCAAAACACCAATAAAGAATGCGCTCAACCTTTTTGAGACAAGGTGTACATGCCAAACTCAAGTGGACGAGAAAGGCTTATATGCTTTGAGCTGCATTAGAAGTGCTGGTAGAATCACACGTCACACGGAATTAAACCAAATAATCAAATGAGCAATCGCCAGCATCGATGCTCCTAGCATAACAGAGCTACAAGGGCTGTTTCGAAATGATGGTAAACGACCGGACGGAGTAACTTTAATCCCTTGGAAAATGGGCCAGAGTCTTGTATGGGATGTAACATGTGTTGATACTTTCGCTCCTTCATACATAACACTAGCTTGTGAGGAAGCAGGAAATGCAGCAGAAGCAGCCGTTAAACATACAAAGTACTCCAGACTGAAAGAAGATCATCCATTTGTTGCTTTTGCTACAGAAACGATGGGAGTTTTTAGCAAAGAAGCCAGTGAATTTTTGAATGAAGTAAGATCAACTTTAATTAAGAAATCAGGCGATCCAAGAAGCAAACACTATTTACTACAACGAATAAGCCTAGTAGTACAGAGAAAAAATGCAGTCAGCATTTTAAAATCCTTCTCATCAGCACAAGAGCTGGATGAAATTTTTTATTTAAAATAAGTAGTATAAACAGTATTGTAAAAACCCATGGTGATGGACATCGATTATGTTTTTCTAAGAAATGAAAATGGACATTTACCTTAATTTGTAAATAGGTTCATATGGGAATTTGTTCAAGTTAATATTATATCAATACCAGATGTTGTAAGACTAAGGAATAATACAAATAAAGAAATTATTATATTTAAAAAACAAAAAAAGCAATAGGAATTATACTGCAAATAGTCCAGTCACGGTACCTTGATTAAGAAATATTACTCAAAGAATCAAACATAATTACTATAGTACGAAAATCCACTATAAATCCACACGTTCCAGAGGAGGTATAGCCAAACCACTTAGTTTCCTAGAAAGCCCATTATGCCCTGAGTAACAGAACAATGTCATTTTTTTTCATATGAATTAACGAGATAATTAATTTGAAAGTTTGATATAAAATCTTACACATTCATATATCTAGACTATTTTTAATCACTGGTTTATGGTTAGCTAATTAACCCTCGTAGCACCAAGAGGAGGTGCACATGCTCTCCAGCTTCAATTTTTATGTATTGTTCCCGTATTTTTGTGCATAAATTTGTACAATGCAAGCGTCTAAATACAATTTAAAAATAGGCTAAAATATGTTAAATACATTTATTTGTTAATTTCAAGAGTAATTATAAAGCATAACTACAGTGTTATATAAGTATTAAACTATTTCCATGTGAGGTGTACCTGCACCCCTCCTTGGTGCTTAACATAACTTTCTAGCCTTGGTGTTACGTGGGTTTTAAGTCTTCTCTGCGTACAAAGTTTCATTAGTACTTAGTAATTCTGAGAAAACCAAACAAAAGTGGCAATTAGACATGATCCTTTATTGAAGAATGGTGACAAAATATGATTTCAAGACTTTAAGTGGCGCAACACATTCTGAAAATATATGTCGCAAATAATCATTGGCAGGTATAAGGGTGACGACAGCATGCCTATATCTCACATTTTCAGAATAGTAAGAGAAAATACGAGTCAGACGAAGAATTTGAGAATGAAACAAACCGATTCTCGACTTGCCAATCAAGTCGTCAGACATGAAGGCACTCAAGTAGTTCACCATCGCCTCTTGATAATGACGTCCTGATGTCTCATATGTTCCAGGACAATCTGGACGTCAAAAAGAAGATGTGAAATTACCGACGAAAGAAAGCAAGTGTGAAATAAATTAAATGAAAATTTTGAGCTTAACGTTCCACGACTATGCGATATAGGCTAAGGTAGATGATGATGAAAACAAGTGAATGATGTTGAACGGATTGGTGGAATGAGAAAGTGGAAGATAAAAGGAAGCACCCCGAGAAAACCCAATAGCACTATGTTCTCCACTACAAAATTACTTGGACGGGATCGAACCAGGGAACCCATGCACCAGAGGCAAGAGTTCTACTACTGAGCCACAGTCCCCCTTGACAGCAAGTTGTAGTATACGTGGTATATTGATGCCTAAGTAAGAGAGCGAAAAAGGTCCTGGTACACACTCGGAAAGAGGTTTACTTTCTGTACATATGAAACATAGCCAAACGATTTTCGTAATCAACTGAATAAAAGTGGTGACAGTAAAAGTGTCTTTTAAACAATTAGAAAAAATCCACGCACAAGTTTCGTGAACGGACATGAAGAGCAGATTGACATTCATGACAACGATTTTAGACTATGGATGTTACAGAACGTAGTAACACATTATTTTGAATTCCAAACCTCTGACAGTTGGATTTAAAGTTTAAATTTTAAATTCAGCATTCTGATTTGTAAAATAACAGTATATGTGACGCAAGTTTAAAAAGTCAGTCATAAATCAGTGTTTAAAACTACTATATATATATATATATATATATATATATATATATATATATATATATATATATATGCATTCGTTAGTTATGTCCAATTTTCAAATCGATTTTGTCGTTGACCTATAGAAGATAAGTTTTTTTAACTTCGCTATGTTACTCAGGGCATAAAGGGCTACGTAGGAAAGGGCCAGATCATACTTTCTTTCAAATTCTTGAGTTCTCATGTTAGTTACTTTTCTAGTCCTCAACCTTAACAATACATGCAAGATGTCTTTCGCTCCTTTCTCCTATGGAAAACCTAAGTTCAACAAAGAAGTTTCCGGACTGGCTATTTTATTCAACCAGAGAAAGCGGCTCAGTACAGAAAAGACAATAGTGCTAGCAGCGCACATGTCTATCGAGTGACTGAAGCAAGTTTCAGCATACTTCGATTAGCAGAGGAGAAATGGTGTTTAACATCCTGTGCAGTAGCTGAGTTGTATTTTATGCTGAACCAGAAAGTTACAATCAAGTTTTGGGTACGAAAATTAGGAAAATCAGCCGCGGAAGTCCTTGGCCTATTTACAGCCTGAAACATTGTCTAGAAGAAGCATATTGAGTGGTACGAGCGCTTTCCGGACAGGAGGGAGTCTGTGAAGGACGACAAGAGGACAGTTAAGTCAAGAAAAATCAAGATTCGTACGAAGAATAAGAAGTTTTCAGTCGCTGTCTGTACGAACGAGGAAAGTTGTGTATCGATAGAGAAAGTAATTACGTAGAGAGATGCAGTGAGATACTGAGGGTAGTCCAAATAATAAGCTATATGCGTATCAGTCTGTGCGTCACACAAATTGCTAATAATAAAAAGTGAAGTTAATAAATGTCCCTATCTCCACTATCGCTTACCTGTCTGATTCTAATAAATGTCGCTATTTCCGCTATCGCTTGCCTGTCTGATGCTAATAAATGTCACTACCTCCGCTATCGCTTGTCTGTCTGCTGCTAATGTCGCTTCATCTGCTATCGCTTGCCTGTCTGATGGTACTAATGTTGCAATCTCCGCTACCGCTTTCCTGTCTAATGCTAATAAATGTCGTTATCATCGCTATCGCTTGCCTATCTGACGCTAATAAATGTCACTACTTCCGCTATCGCTTACCTCTCTGATGCTAATAAATGTCGCTACCCCCACTATCGCTTGCCTGTCTAATGTTAATAAATGTCGCTATCTTCGCTATCGCTTACCTGTCTGATGCTAATAAATATCGCTACCTCTACTATCACTTGTCTGTCTAATGCTAATAAATGTAGCTACCTCCACTATCGCTTGCCTGTCTGACGCTAATAAATGTCACTACTTCCGCTATCGCTTACCTCTCTGATACTAATAAATGTCGCTACCCCCACTATCGCTTGCCTGTCTAATGTTAATAAATGTCGCTATCTTCGCTATCGCTTGTCTGTCTGATGCTAATAAATGTAGCTATATCTGCTATAGCTTGCCTGTTTGATGCTAATAAATGTTTCTAACTCTGCTACTGCTTGTCTGTCTGATGCTAATAAATGTTGTCATCTCTGCTACCACTTGCCTGTCTGATTGCAATTGAGGTTGATACCTGCGCTATCGCTTGCTAATATAACGAAGTCCACAAATAACCTCATAAATATGGTATGGAATTTGGACAGACTCAAATAAATAAATTTGTTAAATTTAAAGTATGATAGTTTTAATTAAGTATGATTTTAACTTAAAGTGAACAGCAGGTCGAAGGTTCGGAGACAACAACTAGTATTTTTAATTTTATGAAATCAGCTCAGAAATTTTATTACCGCACTGTGCATTTACGTTTGTTTGTTTAACTTGACTGAATAGTAATGTTTGTCTGAATTGTAAAAAAAAGTAATTTTTAAAAAGTTTAGTCAATCAAAATTTTTCTATTAGTAATCACCGCTCTATAATATTTTGTCGAATTAAATCGAGAAAATATTACTAGTTTAAAAACCATAATTTAAATAAAAATATAGGACAAACTTTATGAATTGGGTAATTCTACCTTTAGATTGGCTTCAGATGTAGTTCAGTTTGTAAGATAGATTAGAATTGGTCAAGTAAGTAAATATTAGCCTAGAACATCATAGATTTTGAATAGGAAAAAGGAGATTTTGTAAGCAATTGACTATAGTAAGAAAAATATATAGTATTACGGAGGTAAATGTATAGTACACTCAGAACGAGAGAAAGAATTCATTAACAATAATACTCATCTTCCTATATTACAATGTTAACTTACTTCGTAGTATTATTACAGAGAACCTGAGTAAAGTTAAGATATGTTGATATGTGAACACTGTAAAGGTTTTCATAAAAATAATTTAAGACGGAAGGGAAGGTTTTCCCAGGTTGAAATATGTCCACAAAGAACTGCAAACCCTGCTGCTATAGTTAAATTTTGTTCATTTTATCTGTAACAAATTCTGTCCTTTAATTTAAATATTTATTTACACTATCAACCAAAACATTATGATCTCTTAGATGGTTGAAGGCAGAGCACACCACATCTGCTTAAGCAAGCTACTCAAATTCTCTAAATCTCACGGATGTGGACAATGAACTCCTATCTGACGTTCAGTGACATCTCAAATGTGTTAAGTGAGGTTAAGAACCGGTGAGTTTGTGGTCTACGTCATCAACTTGAACCACCGCTATGCTCTTGGAACAACCGTAGTAAACGCTTGGCTTTGCGACACAGAAGGTCAACATGGATGGGAGAAATAGTACGATAATTATCAGATAGTTCATTGCCATCTACAGTAAGTACAGGAAATATGTAGGAATATGCACATGTCACTTACAGAGTGTTGGAACCACAATAGTCTTTTCCTCATCTTGCTGTGCATGTGCCTAGATGCTGATCTACTGGAACATAACAGATTTTGAATCGGTAATCGACGAGATGGAGGATGCATTGTAACTCATCAGGTCACACAACATGTCATTCCTCCATGGTCCAATGATGATGTTTATGTGTCCATCGCTATCGTGAGATGGGATTAACAGTGAATACTGGTCGTCGACTCTGGAGATCCATATCCAACATTGTACGTGGACTATGTGCTGCGACACACGAATACATTGTCCTTCAGTAAACTTTGCTGTTAGATGTATCACAGCTTACTCCTATCATTTTTGTTTACTACACTGAGAAATAAATATATGTGGCGTACGTAAAAAAGGAGGTTACATTTGTAAACCCTGTAGTTTTTGAACTTAACGTACAGCAAACGTATAACTGAAGAAGTATATTTTATACGCACTTTCCGTATAAATGTTCCGAAAAAACGCACTTCAAGTACGAACAAAGAACTGTTCATAGGCGGTTAGGATCTCACATACAGATGGACGTATGTAACATATAGCTGACGTACGTAACATACGTATACACAATGTACGGAAGACGGTTAGATGACAGGCATCCTACAACGGCATGCTGTAACGCGTAAGGCGGGAAAAATTGGCAGTACGTATGTAGCATGTGAATAACGTATGCTCCGTACTGATTTCTATAGTAAATATAAGGATTCCGTGTATTTATATAATATACCCTTGATAACGGATTTTTCTCACTATAGATTTGCAAACCGGTGACGCCTGACATCTCCAATTACTCGGGGTCTCAACATCCCTGTGCAATTCGTCGTGTTTTCGGCCATTTTTGTCCACTTTAGAAGGATAACCACGACATCAGCTCTTACACAAGTCAAGCTATTAAGAGATACTTGTTACAAGCCGTCTAGCAATCACAATCTATCATATCTCAAATTTCCATAGTTAACTGTAACAAAGGTTGCGTTTAGCAAACCTTGACATGTGAAGATTATGTTAGATTTTCTGTCTTGCTAAGTTTCTCCAGGTTGCCCGCAGGTGGTTACGCCGCCCCTTCGGTATGCTTCCTTTGGAATTTTTGATAATGTCTATCATAGTACATTTTGGATGGTTTGTGGGATATCTATAACAACTTCTTATATGAAATTTTCATATAGACCGGACTTACAAACTAACGTTAAAATCGTGAGTTGTACTACAGTACATAAGCAGTAGATGAAACTATGAAAAATGGAGTATAGTTACAGAAAAAGTGAGAATATTGAAGAAAAATACTACGTGAAGGGTTATATATATACACACAGGGTGTTAATGAACTATACCGACAAACTATAAAAGGTGATTCCTCACATCAAGATGAGAGAAAAATTTCATATGGACCTATGGAGATTAGTGCATAGTTTAAGATTTAGGGCTGTCCAAAATTGTGGAAAACGTAAATTTCAACATGTCCTATTTCAAAGTCGAGAGACTGGGTCGTAGTACTTATCAGCGTAAAGAAAGTCACGCATACATATTCCAAAAGTGCATATTTGATCAAAAAGTTCATTGGGTGTGGAGGACATTCTCTACAGGGTGCAATTCTCTGATATGCCCTCAACAGAGTTTTCAGATAAGCTCTGAATACAAGGTGGGTCCAAAGTAGGGGAGATGCAAGCCTTGAAAACAATGAACACCCAATGTTTCAGAGGGAAATTGAAAGTTTTTGGAACCGGCAGCTCTACGGTTTTTTATGTTCGGAATAACGTCTGCTGCGATGTAATTCGTCACGGTATATTTCACGATATTTCACTTATAAGCGTGAAAGAAAACATCGCAGCACGTCTTTTCCCGAATACGAGAGACTCTGCTGCTGGCGTTCCTTAACACTTCCGACATCCGGCCACAGGATTCCGTGTTCACTGCTGTAAAAGCTTATTGTTTGCCTACTTTGGACCAAGCACAAAATCAGAACATATATCAAAATTAGGTTGACGGCATGTCTGGGAATTAGGCCTACATCCTGCAGGAAATACTCAGTACACGCATTGAACATTTATGTAATATGTATTTTAGGAGTGTGTATGCGTGACTCCCTTTATGCTGATAAGGACCAACATCCATAATTTCTCGACTTCGAAATAAGGCCTGTTGAAATTTAGCTTTTTCGAGATTTTGGACAACCCTACCTCTGAAACTATGCACTTTTCTCTATAGGTCCATATGAACTTTTTTCTCTTATTTTGATGTAAGAAATCACATCTTTCAGTTTGTCGGCATAGTTTATTCTTAACTAGTTTCGTAAGATTCAAATGCTTACAACTACTATGTAGATACGGTTCTTACTATACAGGGTGGACAATTTATCTGGAACATCCATGATAACGGAGAAACCAGAAGGGGGAGAAAAGCAAACCTTTGCATGAAACAACTATAAGGCAAGATTGGAACATGCTAGTTTGGAATGCTGCCAGCGGGAAAATAGTGAGTGTTCTTAAAAACCAATTATATTACACTGAAGTTGCGAGTGTAAGAAAAATATCAGTTAGGGAAAAATTACAAAAAACATTTTCATGTTAATCAAAAATACTTACTTTGATTTGGAAGCCATCATGCATCTTACTTCAATAAGTAGTTGGCAATACTGTTCACATTGTTTGGAATACAGTCATACCAAACTTAAGAAGTGGTACCAGGCAAGTATTTTAAAATACACCTCATCTACGTATTTAATTTTATACTATAGAAATAAACAAAAATTACAATGTTCCACTTTTGGAACATCGGGAATAAATGGGTTAATGTAACATATCTACAAGTGTGTCTAAAATGTATGTAACTTAATTTACATCATTTTTTATAAATGGAGACTACAGGGGGAGAAAGTAGATGAGTCACTTTTATTTATTTATTTTATTTTTTGTAATTTTATACAGTTGCCCTGTTTTACAATTATTTACCTACTTCTTTCCCTATAGGCAAACTCTTCAGCATTAAATTTCTTAGTTATTAACCTTCCTTTAACTATGGGATTTAGTCCATGCAAACTACACCTTTCAAGCTACATTATTCTGCTGTTAACTCATTTTCGACTATTTCTTGACTTACCTCCTATTTTCCTTATGGTCTTCAAATACTAAGCATATCAATATGCAGCATTTCAAAATATTTACAAATAAAAGAAATTTCTGTGTTGAAAATAGCATCCTAGCCGGGATCATTGAGAAAGTCACTTACATTTGGCAACCGCAGTTCACCAGTAATAAAAAAAGTACTGCGAATTACAAATTAGAATTTTCTGTTTTATATCCCCACATCTCTAGAAGACCACGAAAGTTATCCCTATCTTATTTTACCTTATCTTCGAATAATCTACCATTAATCAAAACTTCTTGTTAATCCAAACTTCTCGCGTTAAGCTTGTCTACATATGATACAATCTTGAAGCAGAAAGGGATATTAAACGCCAATCAAACCATACCCATCCAATCTCTGATTTTGAAACTCGTGCAGAGTTATAGCTAACAGACTGACATTAGTTGAGTGGTGTGTGGTCAGGCATTCTCTTACTTCGACCTTTTAGACTAGGTATTAACAGCACATTAACTTTTTCGCCATACATGATGAAACTATTTTTTTTTTTTAAATTACCACTCTTTCTTTCTCGTACCCAATAACTCGTTCCTCATTAGAAGACATTTGCTCTACATTGTATCAAGTTCTCTGGAAGGAGAAAGAGAAAAAGTAGGAAAAAAGAAAGAAGGGGTTACAAAGAAAATAATCCTTTACGAAGATGAGAACATTTTATTGAATCTCGTTAAAATGGAAATCCGCTCATCACCATAATCTTTAAGTAGATCCGATGAAAGAAAATGGTTTTTGGTAACCATCAAAGGATTACTTGCCACTTCATTTGGAAGCTCACTTGTTCCGTTCAATTTTCATTCAAGTTTTGCAGGTGTTGTTGCCTGGATACAAAAGATAAAAAAAAAAAATCGACAGTGAAGTGAAATTCTAATGCATTAAAACGGCACTTTCTCGGTATTAAAGCAACCTTTTAATACACACTGAAACAGACTACCTTAACAGAATGAAAATAAAATATTATCCAATGATTACACAATGTTTTAACGGGTATTAGTCTTGTTCTCTTCTTTCTATCCATGAACCAAAGTAAAACTACAGATACTTGTAATTCAAATGCAAGATGGTTATTTGAACAGTGGAGCGCATGCTTCAAAGAGGTGATAAAATGTAGTACAAATGACGCAAGAGTAATGTGACTATAGAATAAATAAGTAATGAGTAACAAATCAGCTATTTTAGAGGAAGATATACGCAAGAAATTAGAATGCATGCAGTACTATTATTTACATTTCCAGAAGAACTGTCAACTTTCATAACGTTTTTAATGTTATTATATAATTGAAAAAATGCTCTTACAAAATCATATAACAACTTGAACATATGTGGTATTCACATTGAAAGAATTTAAAATTTTCTGAACATGATATTCAATAACAAAAAGTGGATGAAATTTGTCAATTTTAACTAAATGATCGATGTTGGATGATACTGAACAATCGATAATGTCAGTTGAGACAAGATCCAGAATATTATATGGCACTTGAGAATCATATGTTAAGCTAAATATTGAGGCTAACACTAAATTATTTCAGCTTTCTATTTTTGATGAGAGTGGTTAGTTCTTACCGTTCTGTTAAGCCAATCAATATAAACAGAATTGAAATCACCTGCAAGTAATATTTTCCATTTTTTCCCAATTAATAACTTATTTAGCTAATCGCAATGGTTTATAAAATTTTTGGATGGTGTGTTAAGCGGAACATAACGCAGTCCTTGTAATAATTGTGCTACTAATATATATCGCACAGTTCCAAAATAGATCTTGTCCATTTACAGAAAAGCCCAGAAAACCGAGAAAAATTCTAGGATCTATGCGTTTTACAGAACTGGAAATATTTAAGGATGTCCTAGTTTTTCATATGAACACATTGAAGTATTCCTAGTTCTACAAAACATTCAGATCCTACATTTTTGCTACGTTTTCTGGGATTTTCTGTAAATAGACAAGAGTCATTTTGAAACTGGACAACTCATAATTTCACAATAATGATATCTAGGTTCGCAAATAGTAATTGTATTATGTCGTATGCAAATGTTATTTTAATCAATATAATACATCCTCCACATCAGGCACGTAGCCACAGGGAGGTCTGGAGAATCCGGACCCCCCTTCGAGACCAGAAACGAAAAAAAATAAGGAAGGATGAAACAAAATGAAATGGGAGAAAGAAGGATCAACGTTAAAAATAAACTACAGGAAGGTTTTGGTTACCCTTTCTTATGAGGAAATTTGTATTACTTGCAATACATGGTTGCGCGGTGAGCGATATATCCTGGAAGAGTCAGGGAATTTGAAATTTCTAGTAAAGTTGCGGAATTCTCAGAATTTCTGCTACTAGTCAGGGAGATTTCAAGCTTCCGAAAGCATAGTGTCATTGTGTAACAGCGTGGACACTTTTTATCATAATTTTTCGTCATCGCATCCTTGCGATATCAAACATATTATTTCAAAAACAATTTTCTACTGCTCCTTTAACCTGTCATTTGAAACAGACACTACTTGACGGAATAATAAAAACAAAAATATATGTGGAAAGAAAGTTCTGTTAACATTTGATTCAACAGAAAAAGGAACGCAGATATTGCAAAATATTTTACAATGACACTATTGAGTATGTACTTTTTATAATAGTGAATATGTATGACCACAGTATTTCATGTCACGGACCTTCCCCCCCTTCACGTAATCCTGGCTACGTGCCTGTCCACCTCTACACTTATTTGTAAGTTTAAGATTTCTATTCCTACGTATTACATTATATTGTTTAGTCAGCTGTTCAAAATAAGTTCTATGATGTTTAAATCAACTTTCTGATACCCATATTATATCGTAGTCCGTGCAATTAACTTTATCAGGAAGAGATGCTTCTTTACAATTTGAATCATATACATTCTGATGATATACTAAAAAGATTTATCAAATTGGCTGCTTATTATGTTTCTTCAATTAGTTTATTCAGAGCTAACACTTACAATATCCTTCCTAAGTTTGCCATAGAACTCAGTGAAAAGTACTCCTACAAGCCATCTACTATCATTACATATCATCAAAGTTGTATCTCGAGACAGAGAAATAAACCGAAGAATAGCTATTGTATTTTGTTATCAATTTTACACATTTTATTATTTCAGTATCGACACTGTCTTTGATGAAACAAGTTAATTTTTCGTATGTAACACTAGGATCAAGCTTTGTGGCAGAAAGTACTTTCGATTGTACTTTCTTGTTCACTTTTAGTTTATTGCTAACTTTTCTCACTTGCACCCAGCGGCGGATCCAGGGGGGAGGCGATCGGGGCGATCGCTTCCCCCCAGAAGAAGAAACTTTCTTATTTTATATATATAAATAAAACCCATCCCAAAGTTTGGAGCCCTTAAAAGTAGCAGTATGAGAACCCACCGCCCCCCCAGAAGTCGGTCCTGGATCCCCCCCCTCCTTGTACGAGTTGGTCCACTTTCGTTAGCTTCACAAAACATTGTTTTGTCTCCTACTAAATATTTCTTATTACAAACCTTCGATTGCTGAATAATATGTCACTCATTATCTGTGTCTTGCATGAGTCAACTGATCTACACACTATTACTGTTGTTGCGTGTTTGTTGCCCTTGCACATGCGTTGAGTTACGCGGTCCCTTGTCTACTGTTTCAACATGAAGTTGGATTTGTTATTTTGGTGCTTTTCTCCAACAATTTGAATGGCTTTAAATTTCCTTGTTTTAAGAGATATTACCTCAGCTTTTAATGACTTACGGTTTGTAAAGTCATAAACACTTCTTTCATGTACCCCGACATACTGCAATTTCCACTTTCAGTTTCTGTTTTGGATTCATGAATTGAGTTATTTTCCAATTCCCTTTACTACACGATTCAATTGAGAAATTGTCGTTGTTAACTACATCTGATATTTAAATATTTCTCCCAGTAATTGGGAAAATCACTGTGTCTTCATGACAATTCATGATACAATCCAGATATTCATGAAGAAACTTTTTCGTCATATAAATTTCATATTCGAAATGTACAAATTTTAGACAACTTTAACAGGAAATTTCTTTTAACATACACAACAAGATAAAATAATTTTTTGCCAAATGTTGATTTCGTGCATAAAGCATATAGTTTCTCAGCCAATGCCATCTTGGTAATAATAATAATAATAATAATAATAATAATAATAATAATAATAATAATAATAATAATAATAACTGTTAAATGCAGTAAAGAGGTTCACGTGAATCCATGTATGGGATATGGGACTAGCACGACGGTGCGTCTGCCTGTCATCCATTACTACACGTTAACTCTTGAGCGAAAAATAATATTATTTATTTATTATAACTTTTTTGCAATACATTGCTAGAGTGATTGTCTCTGCCGAATTTGTTAATGGAGTCAATCCATTATCATCTGAAGGGGTAACGGTGACTTTAACCACGGTTATCTCTAAATATCCTTGTATTATGGCAACCGACATTTCTTTACTGAAGTATGGGTTGCATAGAAGCTAGAAAAGATTATAAATTTTAAGTCAGAATATTGATAACCACTGTTAAAGTCACCGTTACCACTGCAGATGTTAATGGATTGACTCCATTAACGAACTCGGCAGAGACAATCACTCTAGCAATGTATTGCAAAAAAAAAAAGATATAATAAATAATATTCCCTTTCGTTCAAGAGTTAACGTGTAGTAATGGATGACTTGCGGACGCACCGTCGTGCTAACAGTTCAATGTTATAAGTCGCACTACGCAATAATAATAGAGTCTAGTGACAATGATAAAATACATTTTTCACAATGAGACATAGAGTGCTGTATAATCCGCCATCATAATCTGAGAAGAATTAAAGAAAGCGTTTCTTATACTGAGCTATTGGTAGCCCAATATGACATCTCTTTCGATATTTTACATCACTTGACAAAGCCTATTGTGCTAGTAACTCTATGACTTGGGAAATGTATGCTGTTGTGAAAAAACGTTTGAGAGTAAAAAATACTTCAAATAACCGAGTATGTTCATTTATCACTATCCATTTTCATATAATTAAATTGAAGCAATATAGTTTAATTTGCAATTAAATGGTCACAATACATTACTGTAGAAATATGAAAATATTAATATTCAAATTCAGAAAATCACCGACATCTACTGGCGTCACGCCGGCAGCTCAGCTAGTGACACATTAATGTGACAGTTTACTATTAGGAATTAGTGTGACGCACAGAATAGAGTACTGAGATGTTTCTTGTTTTGCAATTAGGATAGAGGTACATTCCAAAATCTTTACCTTACCGTCTACACACACTAACATCCTACAAAATGAAAATACTCAAATAAATGTTTTGTGATTACCCTAAGTTTATAGATCCAACTTAATTCTTTTAATTAATAACCCTATCGCCCTATAAACTACACCTAATTCGATTAAGTTTCTACCACTATTAATTATATCGAGGAGTTCAAATGCAATATTTTTTTTCTCAATTTAAACCCAAATATTTTGCTTTGCCTATTTCGCACATAATAATAGAATAGTAATTATAAGATTATGAAAATATATGTCCGAATAATTTAATAGCCCACTATGTGTTTTTTCAGAATTTTTCAGTATCAAGGCTCGTGATTCATCTTACGTATTCTGTACATTATACATTCGTGTATATTCTTATCTATGTGCGCCAATACTGAAAAAACAATTTTCGTCCTTAAGTACTTTTCAAAGCATGTTTCCAGATATACATTTTACGAAGAGTACATTCAGTAGCGTACGCAGAATTTAACTAAGGATATGGAGTTTAAGCTCCCAAATTCATGTTATTTTTAGGTGTTTGTATACATATCTTAATATGAAACGGTTAAGCTAGAAATACGAATCTCTGAACAAAGCAACAAAGTGATATTTTAAAATAATAACTGTGTGACAGTTTCGCCAACTAACTGAACATATTGGCTTAAAAATACTAAATGTGTAACAGTTTTGCCAACTAACTGAACATATTGGCTCAAAAATACTAAATGTGTAACAGTTTCGCCAACTAACTGAACATATTGGCTTAAACATACTAAATGTGTAACAGTTTCGCCAACTAACTGAACATATTGGCTCAAAAATACTAAATGTGTAACAGTTTCGCCAACTAACTGAACATATTGGCTTAAAAATACTAAATGTGTAACAGTTTCGCCAACTAACTGAACATATTGACTTCCACAGACACTGTCAAACAGTGTTACACAGTCATTATTTGAAAATAAAAGTTGCTTTGTTCAATGTTTTGTATTTCTAATTTAAATTATTTAAGAAAGCAAAGCTGAGATGAACCAATTAGTTATATGATAACCGTATATTTTGCGTATGATATCTTGTTTAGAGGGTGTTAAAACTCCTAGCTTCTTTTCTATATCACTGAGTATATTTTTGATATACAGTTTTTTCGTATGTCTCGTTGGTTATTCTTTCAAGCAAGATAACTTAAAGTGAAATCTTTCCGTTTTAAGTCCCACAGTTACGCTGAGAAAAATCCGTTCTCCGAACAGCGGTATATTGCACAAATATATGGAATCCTCTTGCTTGCTACAGAAATTAATACGGAGCTTACGTTTTTCATATGTTACATATGCACTGACCTTAGATGTTACATCATGTCGTTCCAAGATGTCTGATATCTAACAGTCTTCCTTATATTACACACATATATGTATGTCACCATCGTCAGCTATATGTTATATACGTCCATTTGTAGAGATCCTGTCCGCGTATATTGTTTCATACGGAAAATACGTACAGATGGAACACTTATACAGAAAGTATTATAAAACACGCGTTTTCAGTTATACGTTTGCTGTACGCTAAGTCCAAAAACTACATGATTTACAAATGTAACATACGATTTTACGTACGTCACATATGTTTTCTCTATGCTTTCTGTATGCTTTATAGGCTAAAGGAGACGGATGGTTTATGGAAGTTCATGGTTTGAAAAAATTAATGGAATGAGAAAGTGAAAAGCTCGAAAGAAACACGAATACGATGTCATCCAATGCAAACTCACATGACCTGGGTTCGAGTTAGTGGTCCCTTGCAACAGGTAGTATACGCACTGTACCATATAAAAAGAAATCGCCCCAACCGAGGCTTGGATCTCTTTAGTAGTCACTTAATTTCATTTCTACGTAATCCGAATACAACACGAATATAGACATTGAGGGATAGTTAGAAATTCAACCATACTGTCATACTGTACAGAAACGGACCTGAATTGAAGTTGTAACGTTAAACACGTGATATTAGTCCACCCCACTGTGGTGTTGCTGAGGTGAGTTTTCCATGGGATGTAAAAATTGACATGTCATTGACACCAACCGAATCCTACAATGCATAGTGGGACAGATATACTATAAGTCATAGTGATAAATAATCTGAGCTTTCCTACATAACGATGTGAAGTTACTAATGCATGTTGAACCAGATTGTGAACGTTCGAAGCTAGTTGTAATTCCACAGTTTCCCCTTAGATGGCAGTATTAAGCGTACCAGTACTTCCGTTACTCACTTTTCTCTTGCAAAACTATTTTTTCATAGAAAATTTTAAAAAATCATGCATTGTAGGACTAATATTTAAAGAATCTCGTGTTAATAGGATTACTATTATAGAATATCTAATTTCGCTACAAATAGAAGCATTAAATCTAAAAGTACCATTCAGATGCATAAATTGAGATAGTTGTTGATAAACAGATACAAGTAGATAGAGTGAAAATAAACAATTGCGCTAAAACACGACACTTTAATTATCGTTATTGATTGGTCATAATACTTTACAGAAGTTTTAAGATAAAGTTTATTCTAAACTAATATAAACTATTGCTATTCTTCTTAATAATAGTTGTAGCCCATCTTACGGTTTACTCCAGCCCCTTTCCAAAGTTCATGTCTCTTTTAATTTGAAATTTCTTCCGCTACCTAAGTTTCAATGGAAATATTTTACCCTAAGTTTCAAATAAAAATACGTATCATTAATTACATAGAAAGTCTTATCAAATTGATCAAAATATCCAGCGCTAGAAATACGTCAGACATCTCGGTTGACAAAAATAGAGCGACAACCGCAGCATCTGCTGTTGATGGTGGTTCGTTAGAGTAGACACCACAATATGTGAGTTGTACCAGAACAACAGTATGCAGTGAGCTAAGCAGACGACCATAATATAAAACTGACGACTACTTGGATTTTTAAAGAAAAAAAATATTAGCGCTGAATTATGTCGTAAAAACGTGACGAAAGTGCCAAGGAGAAACAGTATTTTGAAGTGGTAATGGAATACAAAACTCAAGACAAAAACCACATTTGTAAAGAGGAACGGTGATCGGAAGAAAATGCTCAGTAACAGGACCCGCCGAGAATTAAAGTGGTACTCTGAACTATCGCGCGACTATAGGGCAAGTGACAAGAAGAGTTTAAGCAGTACATTCTACAGCCTGTGTCGACAATCACAGTCTGCTGCGAGTTACATCATACTGGACATACAAGGTTAGGGTCCACTGGTGAAAGCTGATAATAACCCATCACGATTTAGCAAGATGCTAATGGTACCGTGAACATGCAACTTGCCACCACTGATTGGAAACATGTGATATGGTCAGATGAATCATCTTTCACTTTATATCAAGCCACGGACTGTTTATATATGGCGAACGTCAAAAGAAGCGTGCTATCTGCCCAGCGGGGCGGATCCAGGGGGGCGAGCGGTGCGATTGCCCCCCCCCCCTCTCCAGAAGAGGAAACTTTCTTATTTTATATATAAATAAAACACATTCCAGAGTTTGGAGCTCTCAAACTCTGTGTCCCGCACAATCTTGAAATATAGCGGCTGCTTTGTGATGCTTAGGCCTCAAAATCCTGTTTTGTAGTGGACTCTGTGCTATTGCTTGACGGTCTTGTTACTGCTATGATAATGTCGCCATTTCTGGGGACCATGAGAATTCTATGGTCCAGGTGTTGTTTCCGAACAATGGTATCTTATTTTAGGATGGTAAATGAATCTACTGTGGCATAGTTTGAGGAACATCAGGATGAAGTTGAACAACTCCCATGGCCCACCTAATCTCCAGACTTGGACATAATTCATAATTGAGCGTTTGTGATACATTTTGGAGCCACGAATGCTGTGCAAATTTTTGTCTCAATCCTCTTAACTGCGTATTGCAGTGCATGTGAAATGATGTAATATTCCACTTGTTTCCATTCACGATCTCTACGGTTTCATTAGACGTCGTGTCAGAGCTATTTTGAAGGTGAAAGTTTGTCCGACGTCATATTAATCTGGTAAGTCGAAATTTTCAACTCGAACAAAACTCGCTTAACACTCACAAACATGAAGATGGTATCGAGGGAAAGAGAAACTCAAGAAGTTTTGTTTCATGGTTCGTTTACAATGTTTAATGTGAACTCATTTGGTCACACGACACACATCTAGCCTGTAGTCCATTTTCTGACATACACGCAAAAGGACTGTTCCTTAGCTTTGTTGTCTGGTTTAGGGGTCTGTGACAATTATAAATAATAAGGATGAAACCACGTTTGCGTCAATTGTTTTATACAGTTGGTTGCTGGATATCAAATTCTCTACTGGTTGCGATGAAGAGTTCCAGTACATTACGTATAAACCTCTCTCTCTTTCGTACAAACCTCTCTCTCTTTCGTACAAACCGTAACGTGGTCTATACTTAGGCCTCTCTTGTGTACTGATGGACGGTTGACTTTCGCTCTTGTCTTGAAAATCCAACATACAAAGCACCTTCCAGCCCTTATTGTAACCATTTTCTCCCCTATCGCCCTAGGAATACAGTGATCATTAAGCTACAGTTTTACCAGCTATTGAAAGATTTTGAGTTTCCATTTCTATTCATACTACTTTCACTGTCTGAGTGCTATTAAGTGAGCTTTGTTCAGGTTATAATGGAGAAGATCATTTATAGAAATTACATATATCATTTTATACCTGTTTCAGTTTATGCATAATTGTAAATAATAGATTTGTTCCATGAATGTTAACTATTAAATACTAAAATGAAGCTAAACCTGTGCTTTAATCGTTGATGTATTCTTTCTGTTATAGTTTATCTAAAGGAAATGGAGGCATTACCTTCAACCATCGTAACAATTGATTTCTCCGTCCAATAAAACCTACCGAAAAAAACTCTAAGAGCAACTCTTGTACTTATTATGACAAGAATACAAACTTAATATGCCGCAGAATTATAGATGAAACAATTCAATTGTAATAGTTTTTGCCTTTGAAGAGATAATTTATGTAGGCCTTTATTGTAATCAGCGACGCAACTAAGCTAGTTGTCGCCCGGGGCAAGAAATAGCCTTAGCGTCCCCCTGACGAATCAAACCAAAATTCCCCCCAAATACTTGCCCAGTTTTGCGCCCTCCCCATCCAGCGCCCGGGCACATGTCCCATTTGTCCCCTTCCTCCCAAGTTACGCCACTGATTGTAATCTACTTTTTCGATTTATTTCAGATATTGAGTTGAGTTTATTAGTTTCCATCAGAGATAATAATTAATTATAGAATATTAGTAAGTACAGGAAATTGGCCTGTCCAACATTCTCAGTAAAGAAAAAAAAAAACATAAATTCTTTCTTTATTAAATCAAATTTGTACTTCTTTTCTGAAAGTCACAAGTAGATTTGAGTAATAAAAAAATTGAATATAGTGAAAAGAACTAGAAATCAGTCTTTAAACATTTTTCCATGTCACTGGGTATAAGAAGAAGAAAACGCTTTCAGAAAACAACATAGGCAAAAACGAAATTTCTAAATAAAGTAAGAGAGCATGTGATTAAAAAGAAAAAAAAAAAGTATAAGAAAAAATCGCAAAGAAGAAAATGTAAAGAAAGAGCAATCCGAAAACATTTGGAGTTCTGTTTTTTTTTCTTTTTTATATACTTTCTCTTATCTCCGTTTGCTTTGATTGTTGTTTATTTTTCACCATCTAGTTACGAGAAAAGCTTTAGTTAGTTCGTTTGTTATGGTCTCTTCCGGTACCTACGTTTTACCTTCGTTTCTTTTCACCAGCTGTTTACATCCATTTCGAAGAGCAAGAAAGGAACAGAACTAAAGGAGCCAAAGAAACAGGAAAAAGACAAATGAACGCAAAGGAAATGGAAGTAGTGAAACAAAAATCAGGGCAGGACTCATGCGTGGGTGAAATCTGTTTCATACAGTAGAAATCCTAGTATTGGAAAAGAAATTTACACCCGCGTTATAACCTTTCTGCGATGTAATAAAACTTAATATTACAAGATAGTTAAAAGTGCCGCTGTGAATTTTGTGATCTTTCCCATCAGGCTGCTACAGATTTTGCAAAATAATAATTATAATAATTTGAATTTGAATTTATTAATAACAGTGAGCACAGCCTAAGTCATAATTGGTCACAAACATACAAACAACGTACACTGGAGGATTACATCATACTTAATACAAAATAAAATAAAATAAACAAATTTAAAAATATTACATCAAAATAAATCAATCACATACAATATTATATATCATACATAAACTTTACATATAAATAATAAAAGCTTGAAATAACATAAGTAAAAGGCTGTCGCTACAAGAAACAAACCATATCACTAGGAAGTACTTTCGAAGAACATCGTCTTCATCTTCAGCCTAGGCACACTTTGAAAAGGATTTAAACCATTGAAAAGAAATTATGGATAGGTAAAAATGCTTGAAAAGAATTTAAAAAATATACGAAGCAAAAATCTTTTTGTCACTAAAAATAGACATATGTTAATAGTAATTCACTTGTCACTGTTCACTGTTGTTTACTGTTTTTCTTTTTTCATTACTTTCCAGACGGCGGAAATGAGTAGCAAAAACACTGCTCCAAATGGCATTTATGTCACTTTTATCTGAATTCAGTGCCGGTTTCTCCTTATGAATGTAATTCATGTTTGATCAAAAAAGCAAAAACAGCAACTGAACGGAAAATAAAGAAGCTTATTACATTCATATTCAGATAAAGATGACATAAATGCCATTTTGAGCAATGTTTTTGCTACTCATTTTCGCAGTTTGGAAGATAATGAAAAAAAAAAGAAAAAAAACAGTAAACAACAGCGAACAGTGACAAGTGAATTACTATTAACATATACGTAAGTCTATTACTAGTGACAAGAAGATTTTTGCTTGGCATATTTTTTAAACTCTTTTCAAGCGTTTTTACTTATCCATAATTTATTTTCTATGGTTTAAATCCTTTTCGAAGTGTGCCTAGGCCGAAGATGAAGACTATGTTCTTCGAAAGTACTTCCTAGTGATGTGGTTTGTTTCTTACGGTGACTATTAGCATTTTACTTACGTTATTTCTAATTATTATCACCGCTCGCAATTCAGTGATAACAAAAACTTGATTTCAAAGTAAAATTTCAACATTACATCTACTCACATATGTACACTCATGTCCAAAATGATTGTCGCATATCTGTAACTATCTTCTTGTAAGAATATAACTTGATAAAGATTTTGCAGGGTACTTTTAATACTGATACTATGTGTATAATCAGGAAATGTATATTTGTGGTAAATTTCATAGGAAAAGAATTATAAATACGAAAATTAGAATGAGTAAAAGAAAATGTTGCTAAATGGACAAGAAAGTTTTATTTTCATTTTATATTCTTGTTCTTGTTTACTGCTCTTTTGACATGAAATTTTCCACATACATGTCTTTACCGATTATACACACACTAACATTATAAGAAATACCCGGTGAATTCGTTATCAAATTATATTCCTACAACATATTTATAGACATGCGACAATAATTTTGGACATACGTGTACTACGTAAATTGAAAACTGTGAAACAATATATGAAAAGAGTAAGATATAATAAACACTAATACAATTAAACAAAGATTTCATAAGAATATAATATAACAAAAGAAGCTTTGCAACAAATTGTGTGGCAGTTTAAAAGGCCTAGCAATTCACAATAGCAGGTGCTATTATGATATCAATAAAACCAAATCATGCTCGCTTTCACGGAAGTCGCAATCATCCACTGATAATGTCGATCACCCAAGAAAAAATTTGATCTCCAAATGCAATAAACATCTAGCAAGATTGAAGTCTTCTATTCCAATGTTGCGCAGGGTACCTCGAGGGGCTAGAGCTACAGTGGCAGACTCTCTGTGCGAGGTATTGCAACAGATTGTATGTACAAACGACTCAGAAGCTTGGATGGATCTCTTCTTTTTTCCTTACGTTACACTGTGCGTGCCATCAAAAGCTGACAAAGTGAATAATTTAACATCATGGGTTAAACAAAGAGTGCGATGTTGGTCTGATTCTCGTTGCGAAGCCCTTCCTAACCACAGTAAAAAATCCTTCAAAGCTCGACGACCAGTAAATTCCACTTTTAACATTAAGAATGTCGAGAACAAATTAGTAGATGGTGATGTCCGCAACGCAGTACGGCTTCTCATCTCAGAAGATACTATAGCTTCTCCGAATGGATCTGTATTAGAAGCATTAAAAGAGAAACATCCGGCTTACAGCCACCCTTTTGAACCTCCCGATCTCATTGAGCCCAGTATTGTAGTGCCTAGAGTATCAGCTGACGAGTTTACGAAGGCACTTAAATCATTTCCTTCCGGGTCATCAGGAGGTATGGACAGTCTCCGTCCTTCAATATTAAAGGACCTCCTACTCTTCCAAGACTGCAAAACTAAAGACCTGATTAACCATCTACGATTTTCTCCACCTGATTATTTCCGGTGATGTGCCCACGGAAATTAGACCTATTTTCTTTGGAGCATCACTAATAGCTTTGAGGAAGGAAAGTAGCGGCATTCGTCCTATCGCAATAGGCAATGTGTGGAGGAGATTATCAGCCAAAATCATTTGCCATAGAATTAGAGAACCTCTAACACATTTTCTATCCCCACACCAACTGGGAGTTTGCGTCTCACATGGAGCAGAAGCAGCAGTCCACGTACTACTCTTTTCCACACCAGCAGGAGAAAGTTTTTCTGAAAATAGACTTCAGAAACGCATTTAACGAGTTGAATCGTGACTCTATGCTCATACAGGTTTTCCATCAATTTATCGATACGTACATCAGTGCTACTCGCAACCGAGCAACTTATACTTAGGAGATGAAATAATCCTCTCTCAGCGTGGCGTACAACAAGGCGATCCTCTTGGCCCTGGTTAGTTCGCACTAACTTTACAATCCATCGTTAATAGTATAAATACAGAACTGAATATATGATATTTGGATGACGGGACTATAGCTGGAGACAAGAATACAGTACTAGAGACATTAGAAATGATCCGTAGACGGGCTAAGGAGATCGGATTGCAAATGAATTTCTCCAAATGTGAGGTCAGCTTTCTCGGAGTTTCCAATGAGCAGTCTAATAACCTCTTCAAGCTGTTTGACGAAGTCACGCCTGGGATTCAAAGAATTTCGACAGATGACGCCAGCTTATTAGGAGCAGCATTATCTAATGAGGCAAGACGAACAATATTAAAAGACAAAATTTCTAAATTAGAATTCTTCTTTACACGTCTTTCCTTGATTTCAGCTCACTCTGCCTTTTACCTACTACGTGCCTCATTTGTCCATGCCAAGGCTGCTATACTTTCTTCGCTGTGCTCCTTCTTGGCGGGATGCTGATCTACTGGAATGCTATGACAACACCTTGAAAACCAGTCTAGAATCTATCCTGAATTGTTCACTCAACAATAACTCTTGGTTATCATAATATATGTCTTATAGTCTATGAATTACCTCAGTAATTGACATAAATAACTTACTATTTACCAAGAAATTAAATATTGTTAGTTTATTATATCCGAATATATTTAAAAAAACACAATTTGGAAATAGTGCAGTCATACAACAAATTATTCATATATATTTCTTTTCTTTACAGCTCTGTAGAAGATATGCAAGGCAGGATTCCAGTACAGCGGTCCACCAATTTTAGGTACGTATTCCAAGGTATTCCAGACAGGTAAGTATTTTCTTAAACAGTTTTAGCATAAAATAGTTATTAGATTAAGTTATTTTAATCATAGAATTTTCGATGATAGTAGTAGTAGTAGTAACAGTAACTTTAGAATAGGTTTAGGTTACGTTATTTTCCTTTTCCAGAAGTTAGGGTTTTATATTTATTTATATTGTAATACAATAGGCAGTAGAAAATAATACTGTTCCATATATAACATTAATACTTAGTTAATACAAATTATTGTGATGGACTGTATTTTAAAAAGTAGTTTAGTTAGTAAGTAGAGTTCGAAGTTTTCTTTGGAAGTTAGGTTAGGTTTCAGCAAAAAGGAAGATATGCTTGATAACCTCTATAAATCAGTACTGAATATAGTAACATACTTAGTTTTCTTTTATTGTTTGTATATTGATTCTTTTAAAACATGCTAAATAATGTATTTTAATTTTCTTTACAGATTCCGAACGAATTGCAGCTGATTCCTCTCCATCCAACATGTTCCAAATATGTTATTAATATAGTACTCGTTTTAACCACGATACAGTATATCAACATTGTGGCACCACACTTAAATATTATTTATAATCGCCACGTAATCTTCATAATTCTTAGCTGCAATTGCAAGCTAATATATTCTTCATAATATACATATTTATTGAAATTACAATTTTGATATGGAATAGGAGGGATGTCAACAGCATTGTATTATATTTCTTAAAATGAAGGTATGCTACAATAATATGCAGTTATGGGATTCATCAAACTATCAATATACAAAAGTATTGGTTAAGGTGTTCATAAATAACCATCTCATTCAATCACTCAATACTTACTAACCATGCGGCATCCAGAAAAGATCTGTGAGATTACCGAAATTCTGAAGTCATTTTAACTAGAATTTAGGAGGCAGTAATATGTCTTAGATCTTCACGACATTCATAATTAGTGGCATTATATTATGGGAAGAATGGACCTTCCCATATAATGTTATTACTGCTTCATCATTATTTTCTATTCACGACTTTCAACACAAATATTCAAAAAATTTGGCTATTTAAAGTTTAAGATTTACCTGTTTGCTTTCCACACTTTTTATGCACTTTATAAAAGTACTAGGTCTAAACTTGGCTTTACTATAGGTTTTGTAGATAATTATTTTATTTTCTAGTTTTAAAGATTAACTATATCTTGTTTCTGTTTATTTTATATATTAAAATTCATCAAACTTTTCTTGCTAAACAGTAATCTGGCAAACTCTCTTATTCAATCAACTAACATAAGATAATCGAAATTTAAAATTAAATGTAATAAAATAAACTTCTTCTTCTTCTTTTCTGTAGTATAGATTTGTGCTCATCAAATAAATCGCTGATCGCAGAGAAAATTAAACTATTTAAAATGATTACAAAATTAATACTTGAACGAAAATGAAACAAAACAAATTAATTATTTCTAGAACGAAAATAAACAAATACTGTAACGCTATACAAGCGGGGCGTTACAGTTTTCCCCTCCGTATAAAAGAAAATTTTATAAGTAAAATTTTCGAAGGTTTAAATCCTGGATTCTGTTTTAAAGTTATTAACATAGCACAATTTCTATATATCTTGTGGACTATATATGGTCCAACATACCATTTTCAATCTGCATGATTAGTTATCCGACACGGGTCCATTTTGGAAAGTCGGCATTTTACGTTCTTCATTATTTTGGATGTTAGATAAGTTCGAAGTTGATGGTTTGCTCATCACCTCCTGCGCTGCAATAGACGTGTTACCATTTATTCGGTTTCGTGGTCCTCTACCTCTGAACCATGGCTGTGACATATAATAATTTTGTAACCATGGAGGCGTCTGCTGTGCATAATTCATCCAATTGCAGTCCCATCTTCGACGTCTAGTTCCTGGTTGATAATTTCTCTTATACGAGGGTTGATTGTCGAATCTCTGTCTGGGTTCAGCCATATCGGTACTTTGTGATACCATAGTCGTACCTTGATTGTTCAAAGTATCAGTTTGCGAAGATGAGTCGATCTTGAATCTTTTCACGAAGTTAACTCTCGGTCTATTGAATATCTTCTTTCCATCTCGAGAATCAAATTTATTCTGTTGAAATATGTTACTGCTGTAGTCTTGTATTTCTGCAAGGCGTAGGAGCAAATCATCCACATTTTTGCTCGGGGTTGATCTTAGTATTTTAGCATCCTCAGATGGTATGCATGTTAGTATTAGGTCCATAAGTTCATCTTCATCTACATTCGTCGAGATACTTTGGTACTTCTCAACGAGATCCCACACAAAATCAGAGAGAGTTGCATATTTAGTGCGATCATATCTCATATATTGTAATTGTCGCTTGTGAGCTCGCTCCAACCTCGCTGATAAATAATGTCTTTTAAAACTTCTTACGAAATCCTCATATGTATGTATACCCTTTTGAACACTCCGAAACCAGGCTCCTGCTCCTCTGGTGAGACACCTTTGGGCGATCACTAGTTTCTCTTTGTCTGTTAATTTAAATAATTCCAATGTCTGAGTAAGTTCCTCGAGGAAGTTCTTCGCGTGTCCATTGAACTGTCCACTGAATTTTGGGAAGTCTCGTAGATCTCTAAATTTGATGATATTTCCAACTGTACTCGACGTCACTTCTGGTTTGATTTTTTCGCTAGCTTCCTCCCGCTGAGACAACGGTTCTTCCAATATACATTTCGATACAGTAATAGGATTGTGTATCGTGGTATAACCAGGAGTTGGAGATGGACTTGTTAAATTACATGGTGGAAGTTGCATTCCATAAGTAGTCGTAGTAACAGGTGGATGTATGAAAATATTGTTAGATCCTCCAACATTTCTTAAACTGCTGGAAACAGTGGTTACTGTTGTACTTGTAACAGTTTCCGAACCTAAAACTGTGGGAATATTCGGAACAAATTCTAGAATATCTTCATCCTCGACTCTGTTCCTTTTGTCATCACTGTGCAGCTTCAAATTTTTAACTTCCATCTCCAATGAATGAATTCTCCTATTAACGTGGTCAGCTAATTCAACTGTAGTGTCTGCCAAATCATGAATCTTCTTATCGTGGTCGTCTAACTTCTGATCGTGGTTGTTCAGTTTCGCTTTAACATCTTCTACATCAATTTCAGTCTTTGCTTGAATTTCTTTTAAGTTGCCGACGATAGTTTCTACTTCGATCAGTTTTCTTTCTGTAGTCTCTTCTCTTAGCTTCAATTCCTTTATATCAGCATTGAGAGCTTCCATCATGGCTTTCTTGTCTTCTCGCATTTCCTCACGAAAGGCGCTCATATCTGTTCTTAGTTCTTTTATATTTCTTGTCATCTGCTCCTGATACATACTCATTTGTTTCATCATCATGAGCATTATATCCTTGGGAGTCATGTCATCGAGTAACAAAGGTTCTTCAGGTTGTGTTTGCTGTTCCGTCCGTAAGGCTTCCGTCATTTTTAGGACCATTCCTTTTTCATAAGTTTTTCCACTTGCCTTCTGTTCATCTTTCTTTTTAGTGTCTCCACTTCCTACATTCTTCGGTTCAGCAATTCTTTCATTTTCATCTTCAACTGTCACAACTTCACTTTCTTTCTCCTTTTCTTCACTCTCTTTCTCGCCTTTCTTCTCTTCTTCAGGCTTCTTTACTCGTGTTTCATCATTTTCTTCTTCAGATGATTCCATTAAAGTTTCTACAGATTCTTCATTCTTATCTTCAAGAAATTCACATTCATCACAAGTCCATTTGACGTTTGTGTCCATCAATTTCTCATATTTTTCTTCAGGCATTTGTAAACACTTTAGATGAAAAGAGTTCTTGCATCTTGCACACTCGATAGCCTTCGCGGTGCGTAATGTCCTCTTTCTGGCACCCTTTTCACCCGCAAAATCTGTCTTTCTACAGCACATATAGACAATAACTTTATTATCTTTCTTCAACATTTCAATATTTAAATTATTACAGGAAGTTCCACCATCTCCCATTGGCCACTTTATTTATTTTCATTTTGTTACACAACACATAAAAGATTAAGGAAAATATTGTATCATTTCACATATAGACAAACAAACAATCTAGTTATAATCTCAAATGTTCCTTTCAACAAATATGATTTAGAATTCGCTTCTCTTACCAGACGAAATTATCCAAGTTAATATTTCACTTGTAACTGTTCTCCATTTTCTTTTTCTTTTCTACGAATGGATTGTGTCATTTTTTTAAATCCTATAATAAGCTATTGACGTCTTTATTACGAAAGTTTAGACGACATCAATAAATCCGTAGTGCTGGTTGTCGCCATTTTCTGTAACTGCACCTGTGCTTCAGGATACAGCCGATATTATTTTGTTCAAAGATTAATAATTACAATGTCAGCTCTAAGACAAAGTAAGGCCCAGTGTCGCCATTCGCGATGACGTTCGCGAAAACGATAATAACAGCAGGTTCTTTTGATGTCGACCCTTACGTAAAGCAAACGCCAAAAGTTGTTCCGGTAAGTAGCCATTTATCATAATATATGTCTTATAGTCTATGAATTACCTCAGTAATTGACATAAATAACTTACTATTTACCAAGAAATTAAATATTGTTAGTTTATTATATCCGAATATATTAAAAAAAACACAATTTGGAAATAGTGCAGTCATACAACAAATTATTCATATATATTTCTTTTCTTTACAGCTCTGTAGAAGATATGCAAGGCAGGATTCCAGTACAGCGGTCCACCAATTTTAGGTACGTATTCCAAGGTATTCCAGACAGGTAAGTATTTTCTTAAACAGTTTTAGCATAAAATAGTTATTAGATTAAGTTATTTTAATCATAGAATTTTCGATGATAGTAGTAGTAGTAGTAACAGTAACTTTAGAATAGGTTTAGGTTACGTTATTTTCCTTTTCCAGAAGTTAGGGTTTTATATTTATTTATATTGTAATACAATAGGCAGTAGAAAATAATACTGTTCCATATATAACATTAATACTTAGTTAATACAAATTATTGTGATGGACTGTATTTTAAAAAGTAGTTTAGTTAGTAAGTAGAGTTCGAAGTTTTCTTTGGAAGTTAGGTTAGGTTTCAGCAAAAAGGAAGATATGCTTGATAACCTCTATAAATCAGTACTGAATATAGTAACATACTTAGTTTTCTTTTATTGTTTGTATATTGATTCTTTTAAAACATGCTAAATAATGTATTTTAATTTTCTTTACAGATTCCGAACGAATTGCAGCTGATTCCTCTCCATCCAACATGTTCCAAATATGTTATTAATATAGTACTCGTTTTAACCACGATACAGTATATCAACATTGTGGCACCACACTTAAATATTATTTATAATCGCCACGTAATCTTCATAATTCTTAGCTGCAATCGCAAGCTAATATATTCTTCATAATATACATATTTATTGAAATTACAATTTTGATATGGAATAGGAGGGATGTCAACAGCATTGTATTATATTTCTTAAAATGAAGGTATGCTACAATAATATGCAGTTATGGGATTCATCAAACTATCAATATACAAAAGTATTGGTTAAGGTGTTCATAAATAACCATCTCATTCAATCACTCAATACTTACTAACCATGCGGCATCCAGAAAAGATCTGTGAGATTACCGAAATTCTGAAGTCATTTTAACTAGAATTTAGGAGGCAGTAATATGTCTTAGATCTTCACGACATTCATAATTAGTGGCATTATATTATGGGAAGAATGGACCTTCCCATATAATGTTATTACTGCTTCATCATTATTTTCTATTCACGACTTTCAACACAAATATTCAAAAAATTTGGCTATTTAAAGTTTAAGATTTACCTGTTTGCTTTCCACACTTTTTATGCACTTTATAAAAGTACTAGGTCTAAACTTGGCTTTACTATAGGTTTTGTAAATAATTATTTTATTTTCTAGTTTTAAAGATTAACTATATCTTGTTTCTGTTTATTTTATATATTAAAATTCATCAAACTTTTCTTGCTAAACAGTAATCTGGCAAACTCTCTTATTAAATCAACTAACATAAGATAATCGAAATTTAAAATTAAATGTAATAAAATAAACTTCTTCTTCTTCTTTTCTGTAGTATAGATTTGTGCTCATCAAATAAATCGCTGATCGCAGAGAAAATTAAACTATTTAAAATGATTACAAAATTAATACTTGAACGAAAATGAAACAAAACAAATTAATTATTTCTAGAACGAAAATAAACAAATACTGTAACGCTATACAAGCGGGGCGTTACAAGATCTTAGCCTAGTATCGGATTCGGATGTCAACGATAGCATTGCTAAGTGGTCATCTATAGTGGGATCAGATCCCCCTGACCTTGATAAGAGAGGACTACAATCCTCTTGGGACGATCCTCTTATAAATCAACACTTTTCAACTCTACTTCAGTCATCCGATAACCCAGAAGATAAGGCCAGACTTCTAGCTACATCATCTCCAGAAGCAGAGCTTGGCTCCATGCTATCCCGTTTCCTTCTTTAGGATTACATCTTCCCAATGACAGTTTTTGAATTGCCAGTGCACTGCGTTTGGGAGCAACACAGATGTCCTGCCTGTAGAAGTGTCGTAGACAAGAAGGGCCTTCATGGACTCTCCTGTGCCAATAGCGTGGGCAGACATTCACGCCGCTCCAGCGTCAACGACATTATCATGAGGGCACTAATTTCAGCAGGCGTTCCTTCTATATGTGAACCGTTGGGATGCAGTCGTGCAGACGGCAAGAGGCCAGATGGTATGACCCTAATACCGTGGAAGAAAGGAAAAGCACTTCTATGGGATTTTACTTGTTCCGACACCTTCGCCCCTTCAAATCTGCATTCTTCTTCAGAACAAGCTGGCAACGTGGCTGCTCGCCGGGAAACAGAAAAGCGCAGGAAGTATAGCAATTTACTCGACAAATATCATTTTGTCGCTATAGCTGTCGAATCGGGTGGTTCATGGGGTCCCGAAGGCCTTAACTTTATAAAAGAAGTTGGTCACCGCATTTATTTATCGTCAGGAGACGCTAGAGCAACCTCTTTTCTACTGCAATGCATCAGTATGGCAGTACAAAGAGGGAACGTCGCATCAGTTTTGGGAACGCTACCCTCTGGTAAGGAACTGCAGGAGATCTTTTGTCTGTAATCTCGGCGAAGGTTTGGGGATGATGTTGCGAGGCTTATCACAATAACGTGTATTAGTGGATAATTATATTTTGATATTCTGTAAAATGTAAATTGTACACTGTTCAAGGAATGTAATCTTTTGTAGTTTCGCCAGCGGACTTAATGCAAAGTGGGTTCTGTGCGTTAAATTGTTCATGTCTGGTTCCTTATTTTTTGCTGTTTTGCTTACTGTTTTGCTGTTTTTCTATCGCTGTTAAAATTTGCATGTGTTACTACTAAAAGACGCACAGAGGAATATTTGTACCAAAAACCTGGCCAAAATTATTTACTGTTTCTTTAAAAGTTCCTGAAAAAGTATGTATATTAATGTGTGATGAAGATCTTTTCCGTGTTGAAGGGTATATTACAGTTGTAGTTTGCTTGTCAAAAATCTGTATTATACAGTGTAATTACGTAACATGTTTATGAATATATATATATATAACATTAAAAAAAAACAAAAAACAAAAGAAGATAATTAAATAAAAGTAAAAATACATCAAACAAAAGACAATTAGAATTTCATAGACAATATATTAGATAGGACAACGGCGAAATGATATATTTACTTGATAATAGACCTACATTCTAAATATTGCTTCTTAAGTAAAGCAAAATTTCAATTAAATAGATCAATTCTTAGAGATTTTTTGTTTATATTCTCTACATTATTAAATAGTGGAGTATCAATTAATTTATGATTACATAAAATAGATCGATAGTCCCTTTGATTGTGAGAAGGAACTGTAATACACAGATGTTCAATTAGGTCAAAGCTGGCATGTATTGAATCAAGAGAGCCTGATTTGCCTCAATATAATAATAATAATAATAATAATAATAATAATAATAATAATAATAATAATAATAATAATAATAATAATAATAATAATAATAATAATAATAATAATAATAATAACGAAATAAAAATGTAATATTATAGGTCCGTTAGCAGAAAACCCATCTTCGCGGACACGTCGGCCAATTCTAATGGAAAAAGACTCAGCAAGAACAGACTCTTAGGGAGAAATCATAGTTGATTTGCAGTACCCGTCCAGCAAAGAGGCTGACGTAATAGACAGTTAGAAAGAAGCGTACAGTTAAACACGGTACGTACATGATAGTCCACTATAGAAAATTTATATAGGTGAGTGATTTTTCTTTATGTATTTGGACTGAGACATTCTGCACAGCAAGCCGGAAAAATAAATCATTGAGAGTGTATTTGAGTCAGAAATTGCGAATTGTCAGAGTGTATTTGTAGGTTTGTCAAATTTCGTTCCGGTGAAACAGTATTGCAAAATAACTATGGTTATCAATCAACATTATGTCCGGGTGAGCTTCTTAGGAACATTGTGAAGGAAGTCGTTCGAAAAGTGTTAGTGCCCTTGCAGAAAAGTTAATCATACCCATAAGCGGAGCTATGGGGAAGCATAGAGGACATTGCCCCCAACTTTTTGAAAAAAAAAACAACAAAAATGCCATCTCTAAGATCCTTCAATTCTCATTTGTATTTACCGTACCCCCCAGCAGAAAAAAAGTTCTGCCCCCCAGGAGACAATTTCTAACTCCGCCTATGATCATACCCCATACCTCTGTCATTTGGCAGCTCTGTGCAATCTATAAGGTGAAGGGGTTGGACTCCTGGATGCCACATCAGTTGGCGGCTGTTGACAAGGATAACCATTTGAATATATACAGTTCTATGAGTGTATGGAACAACTTGGAAGATTCCTTTCATCGGATTGTCACTTCTAATGAAATATGAGTCTTTTATGAAAATCTTAAATAATCAAGATAGCGACTGGGTTGTATCAATGTCGAGAACAGTGTCCCGCTCAAACTACTTTCTACTCGCAGAAGGTTTTGGATTTGTTATCGTGAGTGTGATCCCTCATATTTTTCTCCGTCGAGGGAAAACTATCTGTTTTGGACATTTCATTCACATTAAAAAAAAAAAAAAAAAAAAAACAATAGTGTAAACCTCAAATGATCTTTCCACATCATTTTCACAATCGCAAATTTCTCAGGCTTAGTATTGAACCTTTGTCAAATTAAATATTTAGGAAAACTTGAGAAATTGATATTATTATGTTCTAAAACCAACTTCACTAAACGTGTTAGCTGAAAATTGCTTCTGCACGTAGAAACAAATGAATCTATTGTTCTATTTCTTGTTCAGTCTATGAGGGGCTGGGTTATAGTTAACCAGCTCGCATAAATTTAATTGGTACTCGTAATGTGTCTGAAGCGCATCGACTTCTATCGCAATTCTCTCTGGCTGGCTTGACATCTTTTCTTAGTTCAGATAACCGCAATTTTGTGTCACGATACTGGATCAACACAGGAAAATTTTTCTCCCACTCAAACGTGAAACCATAATCACAAAAATACATATCTTAACTACTCTCGAAAAAGAAATCAGTTGGAATTCAAGCTAGTCAACAACTACCTAAAGTTCCAGCAACCAAACGAAGCTAAGAACGTACGTGAACTGAAAATACGAAAAGTCTAGAACAACTTTCCTTGTACGTTTTTCTCTGTGTGTATGTGTATGGAGATGGAGGATAACTAATTGAGAGACAGGGAAGAGTGAAACGCTAAATATAATGTTTCATAATTTTAAAATTAAAACCTAGTATTTGCAAATGTAATGAGTAATGAGTATGATTTTCTGAGTTGAACACATGATTTGAAAAAAGGAATATATGGATGTTAACTGAAAAATTTAGTCGTATTTAGAGCCCTGTTTTTGTTGGTGTGGGTTGTGTTGTCTGTTATTCTATTGAATGACATGAATTGAGAAACAAATTAGCTTTTTCCTTTTCGATTTATTTTCAAGAAAGAAGCACTCTACAGTTATGATTGATTGGGGAAGAACATCTTTAATCTCGGAGATCAAGTAAGACAACATTTACTGCTCAAAGTTGAATCCGTAACATTACTTAATTTTTTTTTTCTCCGAGGTTTAGTACCATTACTAGAGATCGAATCTCGGGACAAATATGCAAGAATCACAGGTGTCAGCTACTTGTCCATGAACTACAGCTATTATTCAGTCAAAAAATAAAGTAGAGAATAAAAACAAGGGACTACGAGATGTATAATTATGTTATTATTAAATATTTTATTTCAGATGTTTTATTTGGAGATTATCGAGACGAGATCGAATTTTGCTTCTTGAAACCAAAACAAGTATCAGTAGATCGACATGATACTGAAACCGAGAAGACAATTTTCAACTCTAGCTTGACTGAAATACAAGTAGTTGTCTGTTCTGTGAGTTGAAATCTGTAATAGTTATTGTATGTAGTCTCGTCTCTATTTTATTCTTTCAATATCGGCATTTGAAAGCATCTGTTTACATTCATGTAAATAAGTTAATCCAGTAATCGAGATTTGAAAGCAATTAGATACAACCATAAGTAATTACATAAGAATTGTAAAATAACAATGAGTATTAAAAAACTGTTATAATGAAAATTTCAAATGAAACAGTAAATATCTATTCTTCGGTACTTTGTTCCCATGATGTTCGGCAGGTACTACTAAATCTTCTGCTTTCAAAGGCTCCAACCTGTCATGTTATGTCACTGTCTTGACGTACGGTACAGCATTCATGCTGTTTTTATATATATATATATATATATATATATATAAACTTATGGACTGTGAGCTGTCTCTTCATACTCCTTGCTCGGTTGCTACATAAATTGATGCACCAATGATGTTTGTTTTTTCTCCTAACCTCCCTTCTCCGCAATTACAGAAGAAAGACTTCTTCTAGCTCTTTACTAGTGGGTAACGTTCCCATTATAGCCGACACGTTCCCACGTTGAATGGCTATGCTTATGCGTTGAATCAGGAAACTTTTTGCTCGATTATCTCCTGATTTAATTGATAGACGGTGGCCGATTTCTTTTATAAATTTGAGGCCTCCTTCTTCCCAAGAACCGCTAGACTCAATTGCTATTGCGACAAAGCAATAGTTATCGAGTAGATTGCTATATTTATTCCTTTTTTCTTTCGCTCTTCGAGCAGCTACGAGTCCAGCTTGTACTGAGGCATATTGTAGGTTGGAGGGGGCATAGGTGTCTGAACATGTGAAGTCCCAAATCAATGCCTTTCCTTTCTTCCAAGGTACTAATGTCAGACCATCGGGTCTTTTTCCGTCAGATCGGCTGCATCCAATCGGTTCCCTCACTGCTGGGATCCCTGCTGATATTAATGCTCTTAATATTATATCATTTACACTTGAATGACGTGGGTGTCTGCCTGCGCTGCTTTTGCACGACAAACCGTGTAATCCTTTTTTATCTACAAAAGTGTTACATATGGGGCAGTGGTGTGGTTCACATATATCTGCTCCCAACCGTAGTGCAACTGATACTCGGAAGCTCTCATTGGATAGGTGTAGGCCCAGAGATGGTGATGGCAGAGCTTGAAGCCATGCTCCGTTTTCTGGGGACATGACCGCTAAAAGTCTGGCTTTATCTTCGATGTTATTTGTAGTCTGCAATAAAGAAGCTGCATGGCAATTAACGATGGGCTCGTCCCAAGCCGACTGATTGTTACGTTTTTCGAGAGCCGGAGGGTCTAACCCAACTAAATTTTATTCTTTTGAATCCATGAAGTTATTCTTTTTAAATAAAAATGATAGTAAAATTAAGGTCTGGTGATGCGACGTTTAGTGTAATCTCAGCTGAGAGTAGTGCCTAGCTTTGCATTGCTATTGCGCATTATAAGATTGGCAATCCATAACCCTTCATTCGAATTTGATCCAACCATACCTTAAGTCAATATTTTTCTTCTTGTTTTCTGGTATTTGAGATGACATTTCTCTTACATATTTCATATATTATTGTTGGGGCATTTTGGCATTAAGAAAATAGATGTAAGGATCGTTACCAAATTATTATTATTATTAGATTGAATCTCTCTATGAAGAGCCAGGGTTGGTCCTGTGCATAGTCCTATAATATAGTTCTCATTGAAAAGAGTTAGCACGGTGAGGACAGGCTCTAACTCAGTACTTTTTCTTGGGAGAGGTCCAAGCTTTGGAGAAGGAGTCAAATACTAATCGCCTCTACATCTATGTAATATTGAACGAGTATTATTCTGAATCCGCTTCTACCTGTATTTTCAGAAAAAAATAATGATAGAGCCAAATTGTTTAATTAAGAGAAAGAAAAATGAAACGAAATCTTTAAGTTTTACGTTCCACAATTACGCCGGTTAGGCTAAAGGAGACGGCGATGATGAGAGTGAAATGAAGAAAGTGGGAGGAAACGGGAGAACCCCGAGGAAACCCACGAGCACAGTGTTTGTCCACCACAAAGTCCACACGGCGCGAGCTGGGATAGAACCAGGGACCCCAAGCACCGGAGGAGAACGCTCTACCAATTTTTTTTGGAAAAAGTTGACTGACTCACCGAACGTGTCTCAGTAACTTACTTGAACTCCTTATTACTTAATGTTACTTGCTTTACTCGTTTATTTGACTTTCTCCAATTACCTAGAATACCTAGAACGAAAGGGACACGAACACAGAAACATCGAGAATAGTTAAAATCACGAAGGCTTTCCCACCGGGAATCGAACCACTGAGAAACCGCGACTTCTAATAAGAGAAAGAGTACAGATGAAGTGTAAGATCAAATTTTTCATGCTGCATCAATCATTTTCCTGTTAAACAAGTACATTTTTATTGAGAAAGTGTACAAATGGATGTTGAGCTACGAAGTTTTGGGGGAAGGGCCGGACTCCCCGTGAGTACGCCCCTAGGTGAGGAACAACCTATATTATTGAGTTCACCTTCCATAATGGTCTGTGTACTGACCAACATAACTGAATTATTCCTGCTAGTGTTCAGAGCCTACGTTAATTATAGAGCTTGATCTTCTAAATCTCCAAGTTACATAAAGGTGTTAACACAAAATTTCTCTATGAAGACTTCTGAATGTGTAGTTTTATATATTCATTTTCTGTAACAGAAACAAGCTTCATTAAGTGTTAGGGCGTCAGATTTTGATTCAATTACGAAATAATTTATAGTCCTTTTAAGATTTGGAAATTCCTATTGTCCACTCTTAGTTACTAGGTTCTTGCCATTATCATGTAAAGTATTTGTATAACATTGTCTCAAATAACTTTACATTATGTTCATCTCACTCAAACAGCAAAACGATTGTTGTTTCTTTTCTTTCTTTCTTTCTTAGGATATGCTTCTTTACGTTTTTAGCTTTCATCGCACAAAGGTCTCTCGAATTGCGTTGAGAAGAATAAATGGTCTAAATGGGCTCTACTAAAAGAGATAAGAGAATATATAACGCATAAGGGACCATTTTTTTTATTTCTATGGCCTCTACATTCCTAACGAATAAGATGTACCTTCCTTTTTGCCCCCTAAGGTTTACAATATTATAATAGTTCTGTGCATTCCGAGTCTTACTTAAAACTTTCCCTCTCACATGTCTTGCAATAATAATGCAACCATATGTTGACTATAGATGTCACAGAAAAAGCATTAATATAGTTAATAGATATGGGTAAACGAATTGGAAAAGATACGTTCAATAGCAAGGGCAGTTACAAAGGAAGATGTATTCGATTCGATGGACGATTACTTTAAGGAAGTAACCCTTGGCTGTTTATTCCAAAACGTAGAAGCCCGAGTTCTACTCGTTTTTTACGTAATAGTCCCTATGTAATTTATTATAGGTTCCGGTCGGTTGTCGGCTGTGTTAAATACTTACTCAGACTTATTTCTTGAAAAAATACTATTAATCTGACGTCCAGCGAAGAGTAAACGAACTTTTGCAGCTTGATTGTTGTGATTAACTTTCTCCGTTTGACTGCAACACGCTCGATAATATAGTGGAATATTTTGTTTAGAAAACTATTTAATTTTACAGAAGTTGTCTTGTTTGAAGCAAGTAAAATGAGTATAGAAGAAATATCAAAGATTTTGGAAGCAGGCCCGGATCTAGGGGGAACTAGGGGGCCGGCCCCCTAAATTTTTGCTGGTCCCTCTAAAATTTTCACGGTAGGCTTGCAAATGAACTCTAATATGGTGATGAACTATGATATGGTTGGATAGGGCCCCCCTACATTTTGGGGCTGGCAACCGGCCTGTTTGGAAGACTACAGTTTAGATCCCCCTCAGAAGGTGAAATTGACGATTCAGATTTAGATTCTGATTTTGAAATTTCAAAAGCAGGTGAGTATGTACACGAGCAATTCGGTGCTGTGGAAAATCAGCGTCCGGGGCGGGAGTATATGACGGCACCCTCCTCCCTGTACATAGGCCCTATGAGTGAAGTCGACAGACCAGCCGCAAAACGCCACCATAGTTGGTGGGAAGCGAGAAAATGTTCAAAAATAAACACTGCTTTTCCTTTGAGCACTATTTATTACTTTTTTCTTCCATCTTAAGTGTATATATCTTTCCTTTTTCCTCCCGAATCCTCACAATAACGGAACTTAGCGGTCAGTTCCCACAGATTTCCCACTCCTTATTACACATCATTGTCACTGTTCGCACTTCATATGCAGCGGGAGTATTATTTTTCTATTGTATTTTTTTTTTCGCATCTTCAAAAAATAGACCTACATATTTCAAACAGCAGTGTAGCGAATTTCCTTTTCTTACATCACCAAATTATATATTCATAATAAAATCTAAAGTCCAAAAACTTGTTTGCAATGTTTTAGAGCGTCTATTATTATTTAGCAATGTGCTATATATTTCTTTTAAACAAAGGCCTAAAAACCCCAGTATACTGAAATAAGCAACGATCAAAAGTGTTAAGATTGCATTGTTCAGAAAGAAAAGAATTAGAAATCGCAAATATGGCTGGCAGATAGCTTAACATATGTGCGAAAAATATAACATTTGCTTAAATGATGATACCAAAATGTGATGTATATGACCGTCTCTCGATAGCTTTATAGAAAGTCAACGTGGACTACTATGAGTGTCTACAATAGCGTAAAGACAGGGTGGCATAAAGGGTATCTAGAATGGCATACCTTGCCTATACACCTTAAACGTGGCAAGAGATGTATCTTCGACCTGTTCCCAAACCTGATTAACCGCGTTTGGGGAAAGTACTAATGTGGAAGGTATTGTGCGATTACGAACCCAACGTGTTCAATCGGCGAGATTTCAGATGTATGCTTCGTTTAAGGAATCAGTGAGCCCATCCAGGAAGCATATAATAATGTGCGCCTCATGCACTGTTGTTCGAAAGTGGCTCCATAAGAGACCCCACAATGAGATGACCACAAATGTGCCCCATATCTCATCAATATACCATTAACTGATCAAATACCCGTTAATGCCTATTAGAACTAGATACAAGCAGGAACGGAATCTAATTGCATCATATACCATAATACCCGGTTCTAATCTGGAGTAATAGTGCATAATGAAGGTATAATCCAGTCTGTTGTCACGGCAGACGCCAGACATGGATGTGGACATTATGATGCTGCAGATAAAGGTTCTCGCAAGCGAAAAGTAGGACACAAATGTAATAGTATATGATAGTTTACTTCGTCGGCAATACACATATCCTTATTTCACTTAATTAATCATTCATATCTGTTTTAAAAAGATGTACTCAACAAAAGTGTTGAAGGAGTTCAACACAACTCCAAATACTTTCATAAATGGCGAATGCAGGATTGATGAAAGAATTTGATAGGGTAACATAAAGAAGTCACTTTAATGAAAGAACTGCATTCATAAAATTTCATTTAGAAACGTTAACATTTTTTTTATTAATATGTGATATCTGTTTACCAATTAAACATCAGTATAGCGTTTCGTGACATATTTTTTGTTTGAATGTATAACGTGCAGTACTTGGTGTTTTGGAAAATCATGTCATATAATTTACTACAGGTAAAATTATATTAACATTTGGTTGTTACTAGCTGTTTAAGAATTTCAGTTTTTAAGTTTACAGTTTTCAGTCCACAAATTATTCATTGTAGAAAATACCCTCACAGTCGGAGCATTTGTGGCAGGGAAATATACTGAACTCCATAACATCATATACCTGGGAATATGGAACTTTCTCCAAAATGCTTGAATAATTTACTCCGTCTTTAATCTACCCTTATTTGAGCAGTGTTCTATTCTTTAATTTCTTTCAGAAGTAGCATATTTCTTTACATGTGTGATCTCATCAAACAGGTAGGAATCGTTTGCTTGTTTCCTGACTATTTATTAATGTACTTCAAACTGATGTGGATATTATCTCATTCAATTACTTAGTTAAGTCTTGTACCTCCCTTACTGATATCTCAACAAGAGCTTCTCAGTAAAAACAGTGTTCCAAAACAATTGTTTATTTATTGTTCTCCTTTTCTAAAAATAACTTTTTGAGGAATGTTGAAGGTTCATCATTCAGAAAAAAGTACCTGTGGTTCAAAATGTTATGAATAAAGTATGAAACATTGAAATATTGCAAATAAGTTAACTCAGGACATTTCGCAAGACATTTTTAAAAAGAAGGACGTTTGCCGATTTTTTTTAGCGTCTTCGTAACACCCAGGGCAACTCTTTAGAAAACAGTACTGTACTTCGAAAATCAGTACGTCTGGTCACCGTAGAAAAAGATGCAATTCATCCGAAAACAGTATGTCGTGCCAACCGAAAACAGTATGGAGCTTATTGGCGAAGTACGTGGTACCATTGCAACCACACGCTTATGCTACGCAGTCAAAGTTAGTCGCACCAAAGAATGCCGTGCATATATGGTCCGCTTCTCCACGCGATGCCGAACTATTCAAGGGACACTGGATGTTATGAAACAACCTCGAATCCGTGCGTCAATGCACATAATGCGGGCGTTCGATCTGACTTAGGCATGCAATCGAGAAATCGTCCTCAGCCCATGTATTACGAGACCGTTGGAATCCTGAAAGTAGTTGTATGTTGTGTTCCTGATTTTCTTTAATGCATGTGTTTTCTTATATGTTATTTGTTTGTGAGTACGACGTTGAATCTGTTGGTGAAACAATAGTAAATTGTTGATTGAATAACATAAACTTTAGATTACGTTGAGCCTATGTATTTTTGAAATCTAAAGCAAACATTAGCCTACGACAGCTATCAAGGGTTTTGGAAGGAGAAGCTTGTTTATAACAATATTAAGTTGCTTAGTTACTTATCACCTTAATATGAGAATCAGGGAGGAAGAAACATACACAAGACGAAGATAATAATAATCGAAACGTAAGAAAACAAGCATATTTTTTTTTAGATTTTTCCCCCAGGTTGATCTTGCGAGCCAATCGTTCTGCCTGAGTAGTTTTTGATTCTGCGTCCTTTGCCCTTCTTGTTCTTTTTATTCATCGAACAACAAACATCACTCCTAATCGAAAGGGCATATAGAAGAAGAAGCAACCAAGAGACAAGGAAGGAAAATATATGAGATAGGGGGAAAAGGAAGAAAAAGAAGTAAAAGCGACCCATGCTTATTCTTCCGTACGCTGCAGACTCAACAAGAAATTTGAAGGAAAACGGTAGACTAAGCTAAAGGAGGAACTAAATTCAGGAAGGAATTTTCTTATGCTCTATTCACCATGAACGGTATGTGTTTACGCGTCAGATTTACTCAATAATATGATAGTTTTTTTCTTCTTTAGATAGATTTACTTCTTATTTCCTTTTCTTTCTCTTTATTTATTTCCTATTCACAGATAAACAAACATCTGCTTTACCAAATATATGTGATTTTTCATCATTCCATAAAGAAAGCAAAATTATGTTCTACTGAATCTTCTTTCCTTCGATTTTTATGCTAAAAGTAAAAGAACCTTGACGATATTGCTTTCTAGTGATTTTTGTTTTGATGTTTGAGCATGTAATTTCATTATGCTGAGCAATGCAAAGGAAAATACAATAAAAATGAAATAAAGATAGAACTTGAAATTTTGTCGCACCAGTAAATTATCAAAAATATACTACAGACATTGGAAGGTAGTTTAACGAAAAATAACGAAACCTTTCATGCACTGCAATTCTTCAAGGTAATTGCTTTGTTTTGACATTAACAGTTAGTAGTTTGAGCCTTCCATTTTTGATTAACATGACTTTTGTTTAATACCCTGTCATACTTCTTTGTAGGATGATGAAACTGTGTTGAATCGTGTTCGGTCGAAGCCTATCTTAGAGTTTTGTAATCTGCTTTCATCAGAGAAAGCGATATGCATTCATAACTGTTGCTTTCGGCTACGATTTAATTGTATATATTTGAAGGTAATTTGAAGTTTCGTAAAATCATATGTGAAGACGAACAGGTTAGCGGAAGACCATGGAGAAACGAAGCTCCTCAGTTGTGGCAAGTGACTTACCAATAATGGCAGAACCGATAATGATAATGATGTACGTTTGTAAACAGATGTTTCTTTTCTGAGACGCGTCAGTATATTTAATGACTGTACAAATTCTACTCACTGGACGTCTCGTGCTGATTTGTAAATCTCGGCTACAATGTTACGGAAAATTTGGAATGGTGATTCGCTTTTTCATGCGTTTTATGTGACCTCAACTTGGAACTACTCATGTCTTTTAATCCCGATACTAAACTATAATCCTGCTGACAGTGTTTACAGTGTATATAACACAGCAATGATGAATGTTGACTACGGACACACTTCCAATGCCGAATTATGCGACTTCGGGTAGAGTTTGTCAGTTTCCAGAACCAAGTTCGCTTTCTTTGGTGCGTCTTTTACTATCTGTTTACATCGCCACTTTCATCATACTCACCAGATGTTAGGACTCCTTTGGTGTTTCCAAGAAATAATGGATCCTGAGGATTTCTATTTATCTATGAATATATTTAAAGAGTCTCATCGTACACCGTAATAATGCTTATTATTATCTCATTTGTCACTTTCATTTGTAAGTCAATGTATGAAAATTATTGGTTCCTCACGTACGAATGTCATAGTATCCTTCATCACCGTATCTCTTTACTTAATTGATTGTATCATTTTTGTATAACTGAATGTATTTCCTTGACAAGGGTTAGGTGGAAGAGTAGCAATATGCTGAACCTCGCCCGCATGAATAAAGCTATTTCAATTCAATTCATGTAGATGCTTGTGTATACACGCTTTCTAACACGTGCTTTCAGGTGTGTGGAATGAAAATAGACTTAGAACTCTTTCATCGATCTATTTAATCAATACTATAATAGTATACTAACGAGAAACGTGAAATTCTAGTTATATAGGAAAGTCTCCTCCACATCAAGCAAACTCTGAAGTGACGCTACTGCTGAAGACTACAACTTCACACTACTAAAGCACTTGGCTTTAGGCGTGTTGAAACTCACCGATGCCAGATTCTATGACACTAATCCCTCTAGGTTTGTAAATATCTCTCATACTCGAAAAATATCTGAACGTTCAGCATAAAGGTAAAAAGACGCGTCTTATGGTAAATATTGATGATGATTTTAGGAGATAGCCGAAAGAAATTCTCTTGGAGTCATATCTCCGATCGTGTTCAATGCCGGTTAGTAGTATTTTCGCAGTACTACTTTCATCTTCCGTGTATTTAAAGTCTTCCCCGGGGTATGGATGGAGATATTTTCCATCAATATGCAACAAAGAAATTTGACCTTAGGTGCCTTTGCAGGGAAGGGGAAAGACACAAACAAGGAGAAGCTGAGGTAGCGATTTCTTTTCTCCAAGTGATTGATGGTATAAGTCTCACACTGATTCCTTCAAATCCTGTTATACAAGACCAAATATTTCTAAGAAAAAAATTCCAAATAATATCGTTGCCAATATTGGCAAATACATTTCTGAGCAATAATTCAAATTCATCTGAAATATGCAAGGATCTTATAAAATAGAGGACCTACCCTTACAACAAAATCTTGAAGCCATACGTCACAGTTTCGCCACCCCTACTCTGCCCACTCCGCCCCATAGGATCGCAATGTTTTGAGCCAACAATCATGGTGGAAACGAAAGAAGCCAATCAGACGATGGTAGAAACGATAGCCAATCTGACGTGCCAATGCTCGGTTGCTTTTTGGCTTCACCGATTTAATAGGATGAAGATGCATATGGGCAGATCCTCTATTTATAACATCCTTGAAAATATATTAGAAAATTCTTTTATATCCTTAGGCTTATATATGAAACAAAGCTAATATATGATTATAATATGCATTATATGACTTATAGAAACTTTATTTTTATGTTCACTGAAGTCAGAAATGTGTTTATATTTTGACATACATATAAAAGGATATCCAGATAAAAAATATGACATGCCATAGAAATCCGAGCCTTAATTATTTTATTTATATTGTAAATCAACCACCCTATAACATAAATAATAGCCGTTTTCCTATCTAGGTTTCGAAATTCTGCTCCTGTAGAGGTTCATCTATCCTTTCGAATAAGTAGATCATGAAGAAAAGAAATAGTTAGAGTATGATTATGAGTAGGTGGAGTAATGGGGACGTCAGTAACGAGGCTATATGTCCCCGTCACGATAAGAAACAGTCAGAGTATCCCAGAGTATGTTACTGCTATATCTATGCAACTTCAGTTGTGAGTGTAGTAACATAGAATGAAACATTACCGTACAGGATGATAAGGTGTGATATCATCAGCTGTAGAACAATGTTTTGATGATCATTGTAAAATAAAGCATTTGTAATACCTGAGGGATTCATTCACGGACCCTCTACTATCATCAACTTACAGAGAAAATGTCTTTTATTAATAGATAAGATGTGATACCAACATGTCTTCGTTCAATAGTTTGAGTCTAATATTGAAATATGCTAATCAATAAAAACATAGATTATTCTACCGATTCCAGAATCAAACTCGAGTCTTCCAATTGTAAGAAGAATTGTTATCCACTTAGTGAATTACCATCTAGTCTTATAACGCTACTTTGCTTGTATTTTAGCCGTAAACATATATATACTAACTGCTTTCTATAACATAAATCTGTATTGCTATTGTCCAACCACAAATGAAAAATTTTTCAAAAATCCTACAACGTTTTCGCTTAAGAAACTCGTTACGCAATTTCGGATCATCTTCAGTCCAAAATCGATATTAAATTGATTTTCTCAGTGATATGAAGTTAAAGTGCTTTCTTGACCACAGTTGTTAGCTGAAGAAAACGACCACTAAGCACCCTCGTAAACGACTTTTTACTAATTCGAAATATTTCTTGTATTACTTTCTCATCCCTGAAAACAACAACTTTGTTTCATTTTACGGATAGTAAGCAAAGAATTAAATTCAATAGTTATATGGGTTGGGTTTCCATCTTTTTTTTCTTTTGGTCAGTGCAATGGAGTCCAAACAGGATCATAGGTAGCCTGTAATCATCTTGAGATATCAATTTGGTGAAGATTGTGATAAATGTCAGTTAGTTAAGCACATATTAGATACGTACATACAAAACCATTTCTGTAGTGTTTGAAAAATATGAAGGATCTTTCCCCTTAGTACTCTCAGTATCGTGAAAGTTTGACAACAAATTCATATTCGGCTATAATGTGACGTGCAGATACTGAGAGTCGAACATATCTTCTCCTACCTTCCCCTTTTTCTTTTGACTACGCTACCTACTGACAATTAACCATAAACTTTTCGGCCCGCTGTTCGCCTTAAATAACAGATGTGCATCAAAACAAGCCACTGTTGGCCCAAGACTGACACATACGAGGTGTGCTAGAAAAGTAATGAGACTGATTTTGTACTAACTAAAGTTTTTATATTTTTCAAACAACAATGTTATCCCCTTCAAAGTAGTTCCCTTGGGCAGCTATACACCGGCGGAGTCGTCGTTCCCACTCTTGATAGCAGCGTTGGAAATCTTCAACTGGTATGGCTTTTAACTGGACGGTTACAGTCTTTTGAATGTACTCCAGAGTTCCAAAATGATGCCCTTTTAGGACATGTTTCAATTTCAGGAAAAGGCAAAAGTCACAAGAACTCAAATCAGGTGAACAGAAGTTTTGAGAAACAACAGTAATGCGTTTCGAGGTCAAAAACTCACTGATGGAAATGGCCGTGCGATACAGGGCATTGTCATGATGAAGCATCCATTTGTCTGCAATGTCTGGCCTCACACAAATCACTCTTTTCCTGAGCCTTTCAAAGACACTTTTATAAAACACTTGGTTGACAGTTTGTCCTGGTGGGTGGAACAAATTCTTTGTGTACGATACCTTTACTGTCAAAAACACAAATTAGCATTGTCTTGATCTTTGATTTGCTCATCCGACATTTCTTCGGCCGAGGAGATGACGGAATGTACCACTCTTCAAACACACATCAAACCGACCCATACAGCACGCTAATATAGTATACTTTATATTGCTTGCTTGATTATTATTTCATATTTCCTTTCAACACTAAGGTTTATGAGACGTAGTCATAAGTGGTGGAACGAGATCATAAGGTTCCCGGCGGCAGTCAGGCCCGGGTATGACTAACGAATCCAGCTTTATTCTTAGACAGTGAAACATCGTCATATACGTAAAGAATATGTATGAGCCTGCTAATAAAAATGGAACGAATATGATTTTTCTCTCCCTCCCTCTTTCTCTTCATATTAAATCTATATTTTATTTTTATGCTTGTCTGTACGTGTTAAAGCACTGCACTGAAAGGTAACTGTAAGATCTATCAGAGTATAGTCGCATGAGAACAATGCGAAAGAAAAGCTATATTTTTCTTGTGAAGGATGTTAAATTTTAGCCAAGCGAGTCTCTAAAACGTGTCGTGGAAAATGTAAAAGATGGCGCTAAGTCTAAACAATGTTCTATTAAATCATTTTCTATGGTAGTGTTCATCATTAATCCATTACAAAATTATGTAGTAATGCTGAAGAGCTATATCTCGGATGTTAAATAGTAATTGGGACTGCCTCGGTCGTTGAATTCTCTGGTCACTGGGTCTATCTGGATCTGAGAAGCAAGGCCAATTCTCGGCTGATTCGGCCAAAAGACTTGACTCAAGTGACTCGGTGACTCATTCCACCACTGAAATATATAGTATGACGTGTGATCTGAACCATGTATTTCCCTACCGGAGATGAAATCTAGGTCTTCCGCACAGAAGTTAAGCACCATAACCCTTACGTCAGACGGAAGTTCTACAGCTTCATTTATTGGTGTTGTATATAAAGCTGATTAAACAAGAACAACAGCATCAAAAAGAAAAAAAAATACTAAAATTTTGGGCTTTTAGTAGCTAATTGATCAATGATGAACAATTTGTTACAGAGAAAGAAAATTAGAAATTTATTAAATCTACGATCGCTTGAAGTAGTTGCTACACAGTTAACGACCTGTATATTATCCTTCATAAAAAAAACAAATTAAAGCAATGTCGGGAGAGGAAGATGAAAGGAAGGAAGAAAAACGTTAAAAAGAAGAATGACGTAACTAAAAAAAAGAGAAACAAGACGAACGATAGTTATGACGGGAGAAGGCAAATTCCTCAAGTAAGGAAAGAGGGCAATGTACCACACTAAGAGAAGGGGGTAAGAGGAAAGATGGGTCGTTCAACAGGGGAAAGCCTAGAAAAGCTCCATATGAAATGAAGAAAACCACATTAGAACCAGAAGCTTAAAGTGAGAATAAAGTTAATAAAAAAACTAATTTAAAAAAAAAAGCTGGAACGCACAAACTCCAAGCGACCGCTCCGCCCTTGTAATAACTCCAATAACTCCCTAATGACACTCAAGGATCAATATTCTTAAGAAACTACCCAACAGACTTTTCTTCCGAACACTTGCAATCTACGTACCCTCATGAGCTACTTCGACGGATTGAGTTGGGAAACGAGAAGGAGGAGGAGGAACAATTTTCCTTTTCTTTTTTACTTTAAATACTAGATGCAAGGGAAAAGGGAAGAAAGGAGGGATATTCTGGGTTTTGTCCCTGCCTCACCCTGTTTCTTCGTAACTGCCATAATGAACGAAGAAATGGTTATCAAAAAGGAAGCAACTAATTTCGTTTTAAATTGATATTTTTTTCTTTCTTCGGGTTACTGCAAAAGCAAAAGAAAGCATGGTGCTGTGGTGGCAAGTCATTTTCTTTAAGATGAGGCAGAAGGAAGTATTTTAAAAGAGGAAGAACGAAAAGCAATATTAAAACAAAGGAGGAAAAAGGAAACCACTTTTGCCTAAAAACGTTATTTGAGTAACATAAATGAAAAATAAAAAAAAAACTAAAATATAATAGACAGAAGCAGAGAGAAAGTGAATCATTAAAGTAATGAAGAATATTAAAGTGAAATTTGTAACAAATGTTATGAAATGAATGGAGTGCATCAAACTACCATAAAACACCATGAAAATCGTTAAGCAATTTCTAACCTTTAACGTTAAAAGAACAAACCAATTTTATTTGTTTAATTTATAAACTGGTCAGTCAATTTCGCCGTTTTTCGACTCAACATCGGTAGTTTCAATATATTAACTTCAAACATATACTATGTAAAACCAGTGGTAGATATAGCACAGACTCTGGAGGCCTAGCCCCCCAGTTTTTATATTATTTTTGAAAGTTTATAATAAACTCATGATTTATCTGTCATACTCTGGATCCTAGTTGTCCCCTGCAGTTTACCTTCTAGATCCACCACTATGTAAAACTAATCTTAGCTAGAGTAATAAAGTAGGATAAGTTTTTACCTTAAATCAATTCAGAACAAAAAATATTTATAGGTATCCCATATTCATTAGATAAACATTTCTACTATTATTATGCATTGAGACAATGCAATGGAGTGGAACAGATATGAAACTCTAGCTTACTTTATTATGGAGTTCTGGAGCTCAATCTACATCAAATGTCGTTTTGGTTGCCTCATGACCTTATCTCTAATTAAAAGTTATACCTACCTTACTACATGTGTTTTAAGGGTTATCTAAATATAAAATTGGCAGGCAAGAAAATACTACCATAAGCTAATACAGTGAACTGTCAGTGCTCAGTACTATTGGTTCACTCGAGAAACGACCAACTTAAGTCACTAGCTTTTGGAAAGTAAGTAAATATATTTTTCACACACAGGAACTATTTCAGTACATGATAGGAAAGTAACATAAAAGTATTCTAGGAACGAAGGATTTTCTTCCATAAAAAAGCTGGTTTTTGGGGAAAATAATTAATTTTTTTTTTTACTTTTCTGATTTTTCTGATTTTCTAATTTAAATCTCTCCCTTGATTCCCTGTAGTAGATTCCGCAATTTAAAAAGTGCAGTACTTGTGAGTTCTATCTTAGTCTAGGGCTAGATATCTTGGTTTGTGTTCTAATTTACACATCTTGTCTGTAATTATAAGATGTGAAACTCAACATATCAAGGGATTGTTTTAGTTCCCTTTTGACCTTAATACTGCCTATGGGACGGGAACAAATAGGCTCTGTGCTAACATTCCCATTGACCCAACCCAAAATTCTAAATTCCAATTAATACTGCCTTGAAACTTTGTATCTTATCATATGTGTTTTATGAATTGCTTAAATTCACAAACTGACAGGGAAGATAAAGCTACCATAAACCAAGAAAGATACAAACCAACTGGCATAAAATTACGTTTACACCTCCTTCTCCGCTCGGAAAACATTTCATTGCGAGGTTCAGATATTTTATTAGAATCTAATTTAAAGCTACACATGGACATTTTTGACATGATACTATTCAATACTGTAGTAAAACTTTAATATATTTTTTCTATGTTTACTTCTATGTACCACGTATCTCCTTAACTTTCTTCTTTTATTTGTTAATAACTAAAGATTTAGTTTAGCATAAATTGTGAATAACAATTTTGTTGTATGAGACCTATTACATGTTCAGAACAGTTATTGGTAACTATTAAACTTTTTAATAAAACCTACCTCAAATTCGAAATCAATAATCGAGCCTAAAACCACTTTATTCTTTATCCGAGTATAATCGAGTAGGTTCGGTTCTTAAAGGTTAGCTCTCTTCTCTTCTTTAGTGTCTAAGCATCTCTTTGATGCACAGGGTCCAGATTCTTTGTTGAATCTTATCTTTAAGGCCCGGATTTTTATGTAGTACAAAGTACCGAAATATGTACATAAATATGTAACAAAAATCAATGAAATATGTAAGAAATATGTTTAAAATATGAAAATATGTAAAAATATTTTTTCGCGTTTTTTTTTTTTTGTGTCTGTGCTATTTTATTAGCTAATAAATATACTGTAACATATTTATGTAATAAAAGCTTAACAAGTGTAAATAACTTCTTACGGATACGTACAAATTTTCAGGAGGAACAAATGAAAATATGTATCAAGAAAGTAAAATATCACATTATTGAACATATAAACATAACAAAATATTTATTTAAACAAAAGGAACTTACTTTTGGGACGAACAATGAACCACTAAATAATTTTACGCAATGGAAAAACTTTGCCACTAACTTGTCACTGATACGTTCAAATTTTCACTAAGAACAAATAAAATTGTCTCGTGGAGAAATGAAAATCACATTATTGAATATCAAAAGAGAAAAATATTTAAGAGAAAGAACGCTTACCTTTGGTACTTTCAAATTTATAACTGCGCGTTTGAAAACTTCACTAACTTTCTTTAGGTACGTTCAAGCTTTAACAAGGAACAAATAGACTTTGTAAACATATTATTGGAAAAAAATCTTCAAAACAAAAAGCGCTTACTTTCCAGACAAAATAATAAACCTCTAAATATTTTATATAATGAACTGCGTATTCAAATACTTCGTGTCACTAACTTGACACAAATACGTCCAAATTAAAAAAAAATGAAATTGTCTAGTAGGGAAATCAAAGTCACTGTATTGAATATCGAAATAGAAAAAAAAATATTATTTAAAATAACGAGCGCTTACTTTCGGAGCACTAAGTATTTTATATGATGGTATTCGAAAAATTCACTAACTTGCCACAGATACTTCAAGCTTTCACTAGTAACAAATGAAATTGTCTCACAGAAAAATGAAAACCACATTATTGTATATGATGAAAAAAATCTTAGGAAAAAAGCGCTTACTTTGCTGATGCACAATGAACCACTACATACGTTTCCAGGTATTCAGGAGTTAAAGAGAGTCGTTGGTCAGTCAGGATCCTTTTATAGGCTGAGAAAGACCTCTCCACGTCGCAGGAAGTGACAGGCGCGAACTTCAACAAATAACATTTTCCAGGGTTGATTTCCTCAGGAGCCTTCGTTTCTTCTCCATCCAATATCCTTTATGCAGTCCTCAATGATAGGTATCCTGGATTCCTCTTCAAAACTGACTGGAACTTCCGGGCAATTTTCGCACCTGTTTTTCCCTGCACAGTGTTGAGTTTCTTCTCCACATCATCCATTGTTGTCATTGCTTCTTTCAAAGTAAGTCCTGAAGTTTCAAGTTTCTCGATAACGTTTGCAATCCACCCGAAATTATTTGCAATGTACGCTAGTAAACATTGAACAACATGATTTTTGAACGCACTTTGAGAATCACGCACTGCTGCACTGGACTCTACAGGAAATGTGGTGACAACTGACTTTACAGCATCAAAATTTTTATTGTAGAAGTTAACAGCCTCTATCCAGGTGTCCCACCGTGTCAGTACAGGCTGTGGTGGTAGCGACACATTTGGTAGCTTTGTTGTAGCACTGCACACGACCAGGGGCTTTCACAAAAACTTTCTTAGTAGAAGACACAATCTTATTGACTTCAGGGAAGTTGATCCGCACTTCCTCTGCTACACGATGTAATCCATGGACCAAACAGCACATATGAATGAGGTTTGGGTAGAACACTTTAAGCGCATCGGCAGCTCTTAACATGTACGCCGCAGCATCAGAACCCATCAGAAGCACTTTTTCTGCAGGAACACTTTCTGGTCACAACACTCTCAGTCCATCATTTACTAAACGTGCAACTGTGGAATGGTTTGTTTTGTCAAAACTTTTAAACAGATCAGAAATGGTCGTGATGGAGAATCAGGGTCAAGCTTTCCTACACCAGATTGGCAACGAAACGTCATAATACGTCTGTAGTTTCATCCACCGCAAACCATGCGAATCACCAGTTTGAGAATGTTTGATAGTATCTTCATAGCACACATCCAAATAATTCTTGCGGATAGTAGATTCGTCAGGAATGTGTTTCTTGCAATATTTTCCCAAAAAGGACGCGAACTGTGGGACTTGCAATTTGTACCACGGTATGTCTGCTGCTATGAACGCATTGGCAAGGTCTTTGTAAAATTCACTGCTGTTTTCAGATGCTGGTTTCGATTGGGTTAAAAGTTTTTGCTTTGCGGCACGCTGTAACACCTTGTTTTTCATGTGAATAGCTGTTTTTATGTGCTGATCCAGTTGCGACTTCATTGAACAGCCCACTTTCTTATCGCATACTTGACAAAAAACAATTTTACCGTCTGTGGTATAAGCGTCATCCATAGCTATCCACGATTTCAATTTTGACGCTAAAGAGCAAGCCATCATTGAAAACAAGAAACTGACTCGGTCACAAGCGTGCACACTAACAAACCGGTCGCGGAACTGAATCTTTTTTCTCTTTGTTTGAAGGAAGAAGTGGCGGAGTAGCCATCGAGTCATACAAAAGCGATTTTTTTTATTCGATTTAAGAAACAAGTGATAAAGCCTAGCCGCTCCAATCACCTCCCTCTCGCCGCCACCCCACCTCCACCCGTAGAGGTTGCAAATACAAAAAAGGTGAGAAAGCCAGCGAACTGTGTGCGTTTTAGTTTGTTTTGTCGGCACACATCCGACTGACGTCTGCTTGCAAAGGCGATAAGCACAAAAATCCTTATATTGTTTTCTTTCTTTATATGTAAAAAACAGATCCTTTTCTTTCTTTTCTTTCAGGATTGGAAGCGATAACTGACGACGTTTCATTGCATATTGTAGAGTGCACGATTTGTTTTAACCCAGCTTTTCCGCAATGCAAATCGGTTGAACAAAGTGAGAGAAAAATACAGATAATTAAATAAAGTACTTTTTGAATTATTTTTCTATATGTTGGCCTATTTTTATTTGCGTATTATTTAAAGAAAATTAGCGGAAAGGAGCAAGGAAACTGAATTTATGTAAAAATATGTACAGTACACGGAAAATATGTAACAGACTTCAAAATATGTAAAAATATGTAACGTGATTTTGGTTTATATGGCTCCTTACTTCGTAATTTGCGAACATTTAATATTTTCACCAGCGTACATACAAAGGAAAAAATATGTGAAAACATAAAAATCCGGGCCTTACTTATCTTCCCTTTTCACTAGAGTCTATATGAGACCTAGAAAGTTAAGGCATAATCTGAACTATTTTTGATGCGTTGACTCTCTCACCGGAAACAGAACCAAAGACCACATACATTAGTGTGCATGCACTAGCTACAAGACCAGCGGGCATTTTCTATTATCGCTGAGAGAGAATTTGATCCATTCTGATGGTTCAAATTCCACATTAAACTGCCAGGTCTTATGTAACCTTGGAACTGAAAAGGAAAGTATACTTCAACAAACAAATGTTTCTCAATCGAAACAAAATATGCAAACATAACCCAGCATAAAGAAGTAATACAGGAGTTAAAAGTATATCCGTTGCTGGCATAAACCATTAACATTTGAAGGGCAATCATTAAGAATCACCATTAGTTACCTATACTTTAAACGAGTTACCAATTATCCACCAAAATGGAAATACTGGATCTTTCGACTAAGTTGTTATAACATCAATACTAATACAGACAACTCAAACATTTTGTGGAAAATTAACATTTTCCAGCGCAGCAAACACAGGCGATCTTCTTTGCTGACTATTCGTTCATTTTACCTTTTCCTCGTGCTATCAACAGAGCGAAACCATCGTCTGTTTATATTTCATATTAGAGGAAAACCTTGAAACATATAATCAAGGGCTGGCGAACTGACATTTTGTTCAGAATTGCCCTCCAAGAGTTTCTCGAACTACCTGCTTTTCTGCTTTACTTTGAAACTTATTAACAGTGTTGCCTGGTAGAGACTAAGCTACAATCGTAAAACATGCTACATATTTGTTTAAACTTCAAGTAACAATTTTTAAATGCATGCAAATGAATAAAGCGGCCTAATAACCCATGGATGTCTGGCGAAAGAATAGTGATTACTATCGAACCACACACTATATCTTAAGCAGGTTAAATAATCAGGCAGTAACTGAGATAACTATGCTATCTCCTATTCTGAAATAACTTAGAAATGCATTGATTGTACATTCATTAACAAAAGTTTCCTTCCTTGTTTTATAAAATCGTAAAAGTTGACATTCAAAGAACTTATCAACGTTCTACAAACAAATAGTGTCAGCATCTACAGAAACACTACTGCCTTTTAAACCCGACTTTCTACATGAAATTTACATAACAAAGGTGTTCCATCTAAAAGGGATGAAGATATGTACTTAGGGATACATTATTATTTAAAAAGGAAGAAGGAGAAGGGAAATAAAGAAGGTCAATTACACTGTGAAAATCTCTGAACTCAGGCCTGTAGGATCTGAGCCAAAGATTCATTCTCTATATCTTTTGGATCTTCCATGCAAGGTTGATATGTAAAATATTGTTTCTATGATTCTGAGCAGAAAATCACTGTAAGAGTGTGTGAAAGCAGGGAGAAAGGTTACAATAACTACGGTAAGCACCGCGTAAGTATTGGAAGATAAGTTTTGATGTGCAGGACATTTGTAAATAATCCTGTCTACAGAGATGTCAGATTTCATCAACATAAAATACTCTATAAATTAGTGATAAAATTTCAATAGTCAAAGGAAGAAAAAATCAAATTAATCCGTAGAGCCAAAAGATTTACAACGATAATGTATATTTCTTATGTACTTTTAAGTATCATTTTTATTTATAGTCAAAATGAGGTATTTAAAAGGCACAAGCTATGAAGAAAAAGAAGAAGAAGAAATTACATAAAGAAATATTTTAAATATTTTGTATTATATTGAGATTGTTCTTGTTGTTGCTATGGCGATTTGTTTATCAGTTTAATGTCGTTGCTATGGTAACTGAAAAAGATAGATGTAACGAAGAACCATCTTGTATACTCTGACTATATAATATTTTAATGTGGCGAACGAGATAAAAGTTGAAACATAATAATATATATTTGAAGTGCATAACTGGGTTGAGTTATTCTAGATAATTTTGTGTATTGCATAAACATTTAGAATCAGAGGCTAGCTGATAAAAGAGTTAAAATTACAGATTAAACTAATTTTCTGCTTAATATTCCTATACCCATTAGTTCCATATTAATAGTTCGGTTACCCCTCTCAGACCCTCTCTGATCCGTGGACTTACACATTTGTAATCTCCCACCTTAGTGTCAAAGATATGTTTGTGATTACCATCAGATTATTAACTTAATTCCCGATGATCTGACAACAGTTTAGTAGGAATCACAACGATCCTGAAAGGTATGGCCAATATTAACAATGGTACTCATCATCACACGAAGGAATACTGATACTAGAGGAGAATGTATGGTTATCTGAAACACTCTTATTATAATAACACTGATATTAAACACATTACACCATAATATTACACTATAAATATTCACACATAATAAATATTGATATCGTCATTAATAACAGTAAGAGATTTATTCCTTACTCAAACGTTTTAGCTTAAATTTAGCTTAAAAATATTTTTTATTTGGACATATTAAAATTGCATATCTCTTGTTTTGATCACAGTTTCAGCTCCATTATTTCCTCGTATGTTTGCTCTTTACTCCACTTTTGTTTTTCTTCACCGAAATAATGTTCCGAAGGAAATTTGTCTAATTGCTGATTTCAATTCCTAAGAGACTTCCCTTAATATTAAGTAATAATAAGGCTGTGGCATAGTCCTTTTTGCTTCGTATTACATATTTTTTTTAAAAAATATATTAAACTAATTTTCTTACACTAATTATCACACATTACGTTTAATTCTCCACATCCTGTATATTTCACTAGAACTGTGTGTGGCTAATAATTAAAGGTCATGGTTCTGTTGCCTGAAGGTAACTTCCACTTTTTATGTGCTTTATAATAACTAGCATTCTTTACACATCACTCGTTCCGACTTTCGAAGAAAATAACTATTTAATCTCAAAAGTATCTGATCTCATATTAGATTCTGTGTAGAATAACTTACTTAGAGATAACTAGGGGTGACGAGAAATAGTCTGAGAGTAAATTTTAAATAAACTCTCTTCATTGGATACTAAATAATACAAGTTTATAATTTCCACTAATAAATTCCAGATGTGATCACAGAATCGAAGAATAACCTTAAGCGAAAGTTTGAAGAATGTTTATCCAAATTAATTGACGGATGATTGCATCATAGCTGTTCAGCAAAATAACACTGATTGTTTGGTCTGAAGAATGCTTCAAACCTGAATAATCCCTTCAAGACCACTAATTACAAACTGACTAGCTCTCTCGCTGAATGTAGGAAGTTAACTATTCTACTGTGTGACTGTCAAACTGAATGACTGTATAACTCTTCATTGAATCACTGAATGACGAATTAACTGAGTATTTGCATCACTGTCCAAATGACTCTCCAACAATTAACTCTTTGATTGCAGAAACTATTGTATTGACTAGGTTTTGTTTCTGAAGGAAACTTTCTAAAAACAGAAGTTCACTCTCTGCATAGCCATTTTTCAACCGAGTTAAAGCCCTGTCGTCGTATTTATTGGATAACAGTATCTCTCGGGAAGTTGTACTTCTGAGCACACCTACCTTGAATTTACACAGGAATAACTCTGTAAAATAATAATAATTCTTATAATAAAGTATCACTTCAATCTAATTACGTTATATTAAACTATAAACTCCAAAGTTTAATTCAACACCTTACACACCTCGTTCACACATTTATTTGTCACAAAAATATATTAAAATTCGATTCATGTTTATCTCAGCCATACTTGCTCAATGTACTACTTCAATCTAGCGGCTAAAATGTGAACAAAATTGTGTAAACAATGTCAAGCAGATTACGTTTCGAATGTCTGCTTGCATACTATATTTTTAAAGATTATTACTAAATAAAATCAGATTACATGTATGGAACACCAATACACAATCACATGCAATCCTTTTATTATATATTTCAATTACGTGTGGAGTTCTTATGCTCCAAAAACGTTAAAGAATGTGAATTTTCTTGGCGTTTGGTGGCTACACGACCGCTCTCACAAGGATGTCTGCAAGCTTCACCTACCACCATCTGACATATTTTTATTTTTCTTTAAAAATAACAACGACTGAAAAATAAGGTTTTAACGACAATACAGTGGGAGAATAGCGGAAAAAGACAAAATATAATTTTCACTGTACTTTCTAAGAACATAGGTGTTACTATTAAGTAAAATTATCAAGAATAATTATAGAATACTGTTTCTGACACTCCTGATTAAACAGCTTGCATACATATTCGAGGTTCGCTGCGACATTCAGCCAAATTAGATGTTTATCCTCTAAGATGTATAAAAGTCTTGTTCCGTGAAAGAATTTCCCATCGATAATTCTACTGTATCTTCAAAGGTAGATATATATAGTTACAACAGTTGGACTCTAGGCTTACTGCCGCCTATATTCTGGCTTTCTTTCTCAACATTAACTTCTGTTTCCTGTAATTTCTTAAGGTATTTCTTGTACCTTTATAAAATTTGTCATTTTTAATTTCAAATTCAAAGATTGGGTCGATATTCACCTTAGTCTGTAGAGTTTCTTGAAAATTTCTTGTTCGTTTTCTTGGTGAAGATGTTTTTGAAGTTTCTGAAACGCTTGCTTGGTAGATACAGGCTGTACTATATTTTATAAAATATTACCAATAAAGTATAGATACATTATATATGGATCTGCATAATCTGTATAGTCATTCAGGGAAAGATCGACACTTCTAAGCCTACAACACTGCCAATTAGTATATACCTGGAAGAGAAGATGTTGGCGTAATCAGTACTAAGTGAAATTATGGGGTGTATGAAATGTATATTTGTAAACGTTTAAAAATTAGTAGAATAATTTGACCAGAAAGGTCGAAGTTTATTCAGTACTCATGGTGGAGAACATGCACCTGAAAGTTGTGCAATCACAGATAGTAGGCTCAACAGTGTGAAGTGTTTCTAACTTGCATAAAATATAGTTAAGTGCAACATATGCATTCGGGGTACTTCCGACACTCATATTTGGGGTACATTCGACAGATTTTTTCCCCTTTCGTTGTGTTTTTTAATAATTGTATGTCAAAAATACTACATTAGTATTAACATATAGATAATAGGATGTCTCCATTCTTTTTGCATTGCGTGAGATGCTCCTGGAATTTGAACAAAATGTCAGTAGCTATAGAGGCCGTAAAGAATGCAATGCTACTTGCTACTGCTTCAAGAGCTTTTGAAGTCCATCGGATACGTTACGTGACATGCTATTCAAGGTTAAATGTAAGAAACATTTTGGTGAACATATAACTTTTGCTAAGAAGACGAACTCGCATAAGAAGAAAAGTTAATTATGTTAGACGCGTAGGGGTTCACCCAAGAACATAAGATGTGGGAATGTACAGCGAAGGACAATAGTACCAAACTTTTAACATCTGCACAGAAAAATAATAAAACAGAAAAATCAAAAGGTAGTGACACATAAAAGAAAGTATAGATATATAAAAATGTTGCAAAACAGTAACAAAAATAAGAAAACTGAGAAAGAAAATTATTGTGCTATCTGCCGAGGTTAGTTAACGGCAAAGACTATTCCGCTGATTGAGTTCAATGTACAAAATATTTTCATCGGTTTAACGAGGACTGTGTTCTTCATCCAGACAATCCCTTCTTTGTGTGTACAGGTCAACAATGTGAAATCTCAGACAAATATGAGTATAATGTTTGCTCTTTCCTGTATATGAAACTAACACTAATATTGTAATCTATAACCATACTTTTGATAACTTAAGATAACATAAATTAACAAATACTTTTTCATGAAGTACAGAATTTTTGTGCTCTCTGCACTGGCTCACATATAGCGTATTATTTTTTAAAAGAAATTCCTGTTTCATATATTTCTTGTAACTGAACAAATTTTGTGATTATTCTTTCCCTCATTTGTAAATCGGTGACATTTTTAATATTTTCTATAACTGTAAATAAAGGTATTCTACATTACTAAACTTATAGATTCCCGTGTTTGTTTAAAGTACATGGACTACTTTACGAACAGTAATGTGCGTTGTGGAATTATTAGTGACACTATCATAGTACGTAAGGTTTTAATGATGATGTAGGTATTACCCCAACAACCTGTCGGTCTTCCCCATAGAGTTGGGGAAGTCCGACACTTCCTCATGGTTCATGTCAATTGTGGCTTTATAGCCACACATTGTTTTTGTGTAACATGTATTGTATCTGTCAATTTGTTGAAATACTTAATCATGGGCTATAATTCGTTTCTTTAATAATTCGTTACAATCTTGTAGTAGTAGAAATGTCCTTAGAGTGTCGGTGTTGAAATACTTAATCATACTTAATCATGGGCTATAATTCGTTTCTTTAATAATTCGTTACAATCTTGTAGTAGTAGAAATGTCCTTAGAATGTCGGTGTTGCCCCAAATGACAATATTATAAATTACTTATAATCTAATGAAAGATGTGTATTAAATATTCAAACAAAATTTAAAAAATACATATTAGTTTACATATTGATATGTACAAGGGTCGTTCAAGGTTGACCGGGACTTTTATTTCTTCAGAGGAAGCAGATAGCACAAGAAGCACCAAACTATGTCAGCTTTTCAAAGTATTCTTCGTCCGCGTCGAGGCACCGTTGCCATCTTTGTGGCAGCTCCCGGATTCCTTTGACGTAGAAAGAACTTGGTTGTTGTCGTAGCCACTGTAGGACATCGTTCCTCAGCGCTTCATCTATCGTGAATTTCTTCCCTTCCAGCTGGTCTTTAAGAGGTGCAAACAAATGATAATCACTGGGAACTAAATCTGGACTGTAGGAGGATGAGGCAGAACTGTTCACAGACCGTCATGCGTGTCCACTTCTGATCAAATGTCAGTTGGCGGGCAACTCAACTTGCACAGATTTTGCGGAAGCGTAAGTGGTCGTGAATGATTGTCTCAACACTCTCGACACCGATATTAAGTTCGGCAGCAGCATCCCGCACTGTTACTTGCGGATTCTCAAAAACCATTTGCTCAATACGTGCGATATTCACTGGTGTGAATGCAGTCGGGCGAATGTGTCCATGCGCTTCATTTGTCACCAGCTCCCGTCCTTCGCAAAACTGTTTACACCATTCGTACACTCTTGTCTGTGATACCGTTTGTTCACCATACTGTGCTTGCAATCTTCTGAAAATCTCACCTGGTTTAACTTTCTCCTTCACAAGAAATTTGATTACACACCGCTGTTCCACAGCCACAGACACACTGCTTGCCGCCATGTTTGCTAAAGCTGCTGCACATGCGCCAAATACGTCATGCCGGGCGCTAGTTACTCGAGAAGGAATACATTGTCACCCGCAAGTTTCAACGTGATCCGGATATTCATCGATAATTTACGTACGACAATCCCGGTCAGCCTTGAACGACCCTTGTAAAATTGTTAAAAGGCATATCATAAGTGGTAGAGGGCCATGATCTTTGACCCCAAAAAAATCAATAATTGGAAATATAGTATCTACATTTTTCTATTAAATAAATCAAGTTTTAGCCAAGTACACACATCTTTCCACAAATTCATCAAGTATTTGGTGAATCAAGTATTTAAATGAATACTATGTAAACAAATATGAAGTTTTTACACATTTTTCTCCTAATATGTAATTTCACAAAGGTATTAGTTTAGTATTCAAGAAACTTAGAATTTTTAAACCACTGAATTTCATTTAACATAAAAAAATATTTATATTATAAATACGTTTTCTAAATCGCGAGATAATGCACTTTATGGATGAGTAAAGACACTGAGCTCCAATAAATAAATACGTTTTCTTTCACGTGAAAAAGTTTAAATAATCCTACTGCTTTCACAAACACAAAAATGTTTGCTTTGAAGTTTAATGTTCTTTTCAAGTATCGAATCTACATGAGACGAGAATAAAGAGAGTAAGAGTGGTACAGAGACTTCATGATTTCTCATGGAGAATCAAACCTGAATCTCGCCTGAAGAGAGCATGTATCATAACGGTATAGCCACAAGGGAGGTATATTGTAATAAGGTATAATGACACTAGTTACAAACAAGTATGATGAAGGTACAAGTGTGTATTTGGTTTCACTAAAGTTCTGTCTAGCCTTGTGCGTGAGTATTTTCATTCTGCTATTTTTTAATTTTCGGATCAAAAAAAATCCAACATATTTCAATCAAAAATTTTTCTTCTAGACCTTATATCTGGAGAACTACATATAGTATAGCCAAACTCAAACTATCACTTAACTCTGTATGATGTGCTTACTCCGTAGAAAATACGAAAACTCGATTTAGGGGCCATTCAAATATTTTGTGGCCCCTGATCCAAAAAATGCATCAAAAGATTAAATATATTTCAATCGAAAATTTTTTGTACGCCTTATATCTGGGAAACTACATATAGTGTAGTCAAACCCAAACTATCACTTAAATCAGTATGATATACTTATTCCGTAGAAAATAGGAAACTCAATTTAGGGATCTTAACCAACAATCTTATCATTGGCCAAATCGCAAACTTTTGATAAACTTTCTCCTATCATTCTTAAAATCCTTGTTATATATGAAGCGGTTGGAGGATAAAGGTGGTATGTAACAAATTGTACAGTTCGGAAAATTGACTTTCATAACTATCTCTGTCAACATGTATATTTGTTTAAATGTAGTGTGCTATGAAATGACGCATCATACTTACGACACAATCAAAATCTTAAAGAATATACTACTAACATGTAACTTCAATACAACTATGAAACAACGTTGAAATCCTTTTGAGCACATTATAACGAATGAAGAAATGACTCATGATCCATTCTACTCTACCTCTACTAGGGATTTTGAACTGTTGTCCTCTAATATGATTGTCCAAGAAATAGATGGACTATGGAATAGATGGAATATGGAATAGATGATAAACGAACGGTGTAATGTCCGGGAAGTATGGCAGATGCAATAGTGTTTCCCATAGTGGTGGAATGGTGTCCCGGGTAATACTAGCGACGTGAAGCTTAGCGTTGTTTTGTAACTGAGTGCTGGCTCCAGAGTTTTGAGTTTTTCTTAAACACGACTCAACTGCTGACAATACACAGTTGCATTGATGCTCTAACCGGCTGGTAGCAGTTCCTGACGCACGATGCCGCGACAAGTCCACCAAACACAGAGGAGGACCTTCTTCTGGTGCAGTGCTGGTTTCGGCTGTTTTGGAAACGGTTCATGGGATGCTAACCAACGATGACGGCGCCGTGAGCTTCGTACAGGGCCCACTTCTCATCACTTGTCAACACCTTTCCTCAGATGAGACAGCAAAGAAATACAGATGTGTGCTCGCGTTGCCTTCTGGCCCGGATTCAATCCTATGGGACCCATCGACCCAACTTGTAGTGCTTACCGAGTTGATGGAGGTACTAACTACCGAATGGTTTCTCTACTCACACTGAATTTTAGTTCCAATTCCTCACATGTCTGATCACTGTTCGCCTCAATTGCTGCCTGCAGATCTTCATTTTGTACATGTGTTGGTCTTCTGGCATGTGGTGTGTCTTCGAGTATTTCATCACCGTTCTTAAACTTGTTAAACCACCCCTGCACTGTCCGCGTAGTCACAGCACCTTCACCAAAAGCCTGGCATTCCTTCCACCCCGCTGTAGCGCCGTTTAACCCCAGTTTAAGCTCGTACAGCATACACGCCCTTATGACGCTCTGTGGAGGTCCCATGCTCCCTCTGTCCTTATGGAAGTTCACGGTGTATCTGAACAGCCTCAACCAGGTAGTGTGTTGGATATACCACAAAAACAACTGACCTTCGCCTAATGTCCATTCGCATTCAACTCACGGTGTGAGGACCAATTAAACACATACATTCATAAAAAGCGACAGAGTTTTCTTTGTTACCTTCATACCTTTAACCAGGGAAGGGTCCGAATGGGGCACTCGAGTTGCCGAACGACATGTATCAGATATGAAAGAGGGTGCGAAACTATGTACATATGCAAATTTATAGAGGCTAAAGGCAACATGGAAAAGCAGGAGAGCCAGAAGAAATATCGCCGATCGTAGGACCCAGCAACGGAGAAAGTTGGAAAATTATTTGTTTCACGCGTGAATAGTCACAGAAATGAAGCTAAATGTTTAGTATTAGATGCATAAAATCTGCTATATGTAATGAACATCATGGCCACCATATTGAAAGTGTCCATTTTGAATTTGAATTCACAGTACAAAATGGGTCATGTGGCATATGAAATAGTAGTGAAATTTCACCAGGAATACATTGGTGTTAACCATTCTGTAGTAACTATTGTGAGTTCAGAAGTAACATGGAAGAAGGACGCATATAAACTCTGTGATATAGACTCACTAGTATGACGCAAAAGCTAGAGTTTGGAGAACTCTAGTTTGTATACAGACCAAAGGAAAAGTGTGTTTATATGCAGAATAGTTGCGAGTAAGGAATAGATGGTCATTGACAGTAGAGATAGAAGAGACCAAAGGTGAGTCCGTGCCACCTACTGTGTGTCCAGTTTGCAGACAAAAAGTACACGAGAAAGCTTATTAGCTAGTATCTGCGTTATCAGTGAAGTAGTCAAATAAGATAGAGTGGTTGATAGGAAGATTAATGTAACATTGCTCGGTGAGTCACTGTTGAGAAAGTGCTAGAAAAACCTAAGGTATATTGTAATTCATCATATGGAAAAGTTATTTCTTCATGTGGGTATGAATATGAATCTCCAGGTAGTTGTGTCATTACTAGTGCTTGAGTTTGTTACGTGCAACAATAATCCCTGTGCAATAGATCAGAAATGTAGTTTCTAGTGAATATTGATACAGTGGTCGAAAAATATCAAACGTTAGAGATAGATGATAGCGTGTCAGGTGAGAACAGCTCTTGTGTTATCACTACAATCCTATAGATTCTCTTCACATCAACTGTTCTTCATAGATTGGTATGTATTTATTTTTATCAGTATACTTGCTTATGTGATGATATATGTTATTTTCTGGAGAGAAGATTAGCATACGCGCCTTTGGCGTGGGAGGCACGGGTTCGATTCCCGGTGGGAGCTGATGTGGTTCGGATTCCACGTTAATCAGTAGGTCCACGTTAATCAGTAGGTCCACATCTCATATAGTCTCGCTGCTGAACCGGACGCTAAACTAAAATCAACTCAACTCAACTCTTTGAGAAGAACCACGTCGTAATTGCAAATGTAATTCCCAGCCCTTCGTTTTTGTCGGGTGTTTTAACGTGACAACAGCTATATATCTTTAGCACTGTACTATTACCAGCTCTTTGCATGTGCAAATGCTCTTTGTAATCTTTTTCTAGATGTACATCGTGTGCCAACATTATTCCGACAGGTTATTCCGCAGTTTGTTCAAATATCCCCTCATGACTTTCTTGCACGTTACTTCTTAACTCACAATAAAGTTACTACAAAATGGTTAATACCAATGAATTCCTCGTAAAGTTTCGGTGCTATTTCATATGCCACATGACCCACTTTCTCTTTTACATTGTGAATCTAAATTCAAGATGTCCACTCAATATGGCGGCCATGATGTTAATTACATATATTGTAGATCTTATCATGCATCTGCTACTAAACATTTGACCTTAATTTCTGTGGCAATTCACGCGTAGAACGAGTGATTCCTTAGCTTTCTATGTTGCTGGATCCTACGGTCGGCGATATTTTTTCCGGCTCTCCTGCTTTTCCATGTTGCCTTCAGCCACTATAAATTTCCATATGTACATAGTTTCACACCCACTTTCATGTCTGATACATGTTGTTCGGCAACTCGAGTGCCCCATTCGGACCCTTCCCTGGTAAGATATGAAAAATGAACTAAGAATATTATATTTTGTTTTGTAGTGCTTGCTGGGTTTTAAGATACTAATATCTCAAAGGTACTGTTTTCTTTTGGTACTTATTGTTTTACAATCATTTATAAACTTATATACTTATATTAATCGAATAATTTCGATATACATAAACTTATATTAATCGAAAAATTTCTATTACGAATTGCACTTTTATATACTAAATCTTCTTTGAGGGAAGATCTAGTTGATCCACATCTCTTTCTGCATCACTGAAGTTAACACTAGTTGTCTAATATAAGTATATGATAGTAAAAAAGTATTAGAAAAGCAAAACTTTCGTAGCTACATTATAGTTACGTCAATGTGTGTTTCAAAGGCAGAGTATTATATAACATAAATCAATCGCTTTTTTAAATTACTATACGTTTGAAGTTCATGTACACATCAAAATACTAATATTTATTAGTGTTTCATATATATTTATTCGTTCTATCTCTGTAATTATATTTTGAATGCATATTATTTAATACTTTGAACAAACACACAACAGTCGTTGTAAAATTCATTCGATATTATATTATAGCACTTCAAAGCTAGATTGATGTAATTTCTCTTCACATACAGCTCACAAATATACATACATATTCCACATCCCAACGTCTCTATCTCTTCCCACGAACATACAGTCATAGATACACACCACACATATATATATATATATATATAAATACAAGTTCCACCCAAACAAGTTATGGGAAATAGATCGTGAAGCAATACACAAACCGAAAACAAGAGGATAGCTTGTATGCATTATGAACGCATGTCTGCTTTTCTACGCATCGCTCGCATTCATGAACAGGTGTTGCGGATACATCACACGAAACATAATACAGTGCTCTGTACCTAGTGTCCTATCTGGGTACACAGATAGTGCCTCCGGAATTATATTAATTTGTTACTTACACTTGTGTGTTAGCGATCAAACTAAATATTTTTAATTCATTTAAAATATTAAAGTAAAGTGAGAATTAACATGCTTAGCTTATGTGTAATAGTCCCCTTTATTTTGCTATGCAGGAGCTTTAATTATTCTATCGTGCTTTTTGTAACGTGACTCTTATTATTATTATTATTTGTTATTATTTTGCTTTCGTAAGTTACAAAAATAAATTGCCATTGAGCAATAGACCATGTAGTGTAAGTTTGACTCATTACAAAGTTAATTTCCACATAGGTTAATATATGTTGCTTTAGGGAGATATTAATAATTAATAATTCTTTTTTTTTCTATTATCCCATATATATGGAAATAAAATATTCAGTGATTTTGTTGAACGCATCTCATTTGAAAGTAAGATGTACTTATTTTCATTAGCTATGCAGTTTCACCATTTAATTCATATGAATATTTTATCATCGAAATTATGGTTTTTGGTATTGATTGTTATAGCAAGTTTTTGTACCGTAAAATAAAGGTTTATATATGATGTTACAAGATTAAATGGATATTTGCAGATAAAGTAACAAAGCAAAGAGCAACGCACTGAAAACTACAGATCTAGCACTTTTTTCTCTGACGTAATGTGGGAATTTTATTTTGTAAACCGATTTCTACTCTACAATTCGCTACTATTTTAGCCGACATCAAAAAAGGAGGTCGCTCTGTATTTCACCCTTTTATATACAGATACTTACAATTTCATTGTAAAACTTGGAGTTGGAAAAACGTTAAATGCTTGGATGGCAATGGTCAAGCTGCGACTGCAGCGCCAAGTTTGTGGTTGTGATTGTTGAAGACAAACTCTGTACTACGTGAAGAGCAGTAGAACGGCAGCATGCAGTGAACTAAGCAGACGGTCATAGTATAAATGGACGACCTCTCGAATTTCCAGGGAGTATAAATTGTTGCTACTCGGGTATCTGGTGCAAGCGTAACGAAACTGGCAAGTGTGTTAGGTATCTTGCGAGGGACGGTCTCCATGGAAACGATGATCTACAAAGCTCACGGTGAAGCCACAATAGAAAAGAGAAGACTAAGCAGTAGAAAACTCTGAGTGAAGATCCCACCCACGCCAAAGCGCTTACACTAACCGTTCAGCCACAAGGGAGCTCATATATTTCTGTGCTATAGAATAAGTCTTGCAGAAAATTAATCGGACTTATAATGTTTATTCTGTTTAAAACTATATTGTGTTCCATTCCAATCCTAAAATTTGTTTGTAACTGTAACAACTGTTAAAAATATTCACGAGTAAGAGCATTTGAACTCAATCGGGTCCTATATATATCTCTATAAGAACCTGATGTAACTAAAAAAAAAATGCATAAATTAGGCTTCCAAAGAAATCAAAATTCTAATATATCTGGAACATAAAAGACTTCAATGCTCTCCTCCTTTCTTTCAGTATGTTTCCTCGAAGTGTTAACAATTAGAAAGGTGTCGAGGAGAAGACTTTCCTATAAAAGAAATAAATGGAGACAGCCACATAACATGTTATTAATCTAAAAATGCAATAATTATGCATGATCTATTAAAGAATGATTTTGCAAGATCTACCGATGACTTCGCATACAATTGAAGAAGTAGAGCGAAATTATGAGAAAATAGAAGAAATTATAGACAGGGAGAAGAGGAAATGAAATGAAATCTTTAAGTTTTACGTCCCACGATTATGCCGGTTAGGCTAAAGGAGACGGTGATGATGAGAGATGAGTGAAATGGTGGAATGTAGAAAGTGGGAGGAAACGGGAGAACCCCGAGAAAACCCACGAGCACGGTATTTGTCCACCACAAAGTTCACTTGGCGGAGGCTGGGATCGAACCCGGGACCCCAAGCACCAGAGGTGAACGCTCTACCACTGAGCCACCGCGCCCCCACAGGGAGAAGAGGGGTGCATCGTAAGTGTAATGGGAAATTTCAATGCAGTTGCAGGAGAAAAACAAGATGGTTGTGTCGTAGACAAATATGTTTAGGTGAAAGAAATGAGAGGGGCTGCTCAATTTTTGTAGACAGAATTCACTAGTAATTAGGGACACTTGGTTTAATCAGCACAAGAGAAGAATATCTGGAAATTCTCAATAGACGGCTGATAGACTATGCTATAATTCGTGACAGGTGTTGGAATAGTTTGAAGAAAGCGAATATCTTTCACGGGGCCGATATTTTCTCTGATCGTAACCTTGTGGTGGACGAAGTAGATACTCAACTGAAAAACGTAGGCAGAAGAAGAATAAGAAACAAGATCTTGAATACTGAAAAGTTAGAAAAACGAGGAAATAAGAAATCTTTTCATTAAAAACTTCGAAGAAGAATACTCAAGCAAGGAAATGATAGGTGCGGGTAGTAACAAACGGTAAGAGCATATTAAATTTTGCATACAACAGGCTGCAGAAGAAGTAGTAGGTTACCAAGATCACGAAACGGCTAAGAACAGATGTTACAGAAAACGAGGGGAAGGAAGACATGGAAAGAAGTTGATACGGAATAGAGCAGAAATGTGTACAGGAAGTTAAACAACGAGTTACGAAGGGAAACAGACAGACTACAAGAAGAGTTTGAAAGAGGAAAATGCTAGGTCATAGCTGAATTAGAGAGTTCGGAAATACGGGGAAATGTGAAAGTAGGTAAAATATATTTAACTTCTGAGAAAATAAGGAGCATTACGATGGTAGTAAAAAAATAATAATGGGGTGATAGTCAGAGAGAGAGAAATGAAGTCTTAAGAAGATGAAAAGAATATGTTGAGAACTTATATCAGAGTAGGAATAGATCGTGTAGCCTAGATGTTAAAGCTGAAAATGAAGTGCTCTAAGATGATAAAGGGTTTAGCATCCTTCGGGATGAGTTTAAAAAAGTTGTACCCGAGATTAAGAATGGAAAGGCAACCGGGATAGGTAATATGCCAATCGAATTCATTAAAAATATGGGAGTCAACGGCAGAAAGAATTGTTCCTACACTGCAATTAAATATATGAAACAGGAAAGTAGACAAAGGACTTCCTGATGATGACCATGGTACCGATACCTAAGAAACCAATTCCAGAAAGATGTAAGGATTATAGAACTGCTAGGTCAATATCTCGTGCAACAAAAAATTTGCTTCGAATACTGAACAGAACATATCGAAATACACAATCACTTGGAGTTCTATTTTCATTGGTTCATAATGGTTTCGCCTATTGACATCAGTATATCACAATCGATCGGAACTGCGCTTTGATTAAGACGGTGTTAACAAAGAAGGATAAGATGCTACAACCAGGAGGTGCCGGTTAGAGGTAGGAGATAAAATCTCACGTTGTAGCATTTTATCTCCGCATGCTAAGTTACATCGTTGGGTTCTATTACTGACAGTGTCTGGGAAATCAGTTTTTCTGATTAAAAAATATTTTCTCGCACTTGTACAAGCATTTTTGAATGCATAAAATTTCTTGTATGTGTTACAAAAGCGGAATATATCATTGTACGGGGAAAATAAAAAAACGTATGATGTAAAACATGGCAGAGTAACGTCAAATGTACGGGGAAATAGTAAGATCTGGCAACTGTTTTATTTGTAGTCAATTCATTGGCTTCCTTCGCCGTGAATGATGAATTTCTAGAACGAACCGCTACTTCCTTCTTTCAAGTAGCTCTCCAATTGTCCTCACGACGTTGGGTAGACGCCGAATGTGCCAACACTGTTTTCTGATTACGAATTCATTTTTCTTCTGACCAAACTCGGCACTGCCTAACTTCGCTGACTTCCCGGAAATCGGTATTGCAGTGCGACTTGGGACCAGTTCGCTTATAATTAATTTAGTCTGTATAGGCCTATAATGTAAATTCATAAAATCACATAACTAAACTTTCAATTTATTCTGGAGTAAACAGAAATATAATTCCTCTTTTATAAATCGATGTTCTTAAGAAAGTGTAGGGATTAAATATAACGTTATAGGCTATCAGCTGTTGATATGGACTGACTGGGGCTTGAGGTCCACTTTCAACGCCGAAATTGTGTAAGGCGTAGAACCATATTAACCATTTTCAGCTGGATGCTCTGTGACATCACACTGCTGTTTCCCTTTTCAATAAGCCAAACAGAGAGGGGAAGGAGCTGGTAACAAGATATTGACAAAAGACGTTGGTGACAAGCAAAGAAGAATATCGATGGGTGTAGACAGCGTGTACGTTGCCAATGCTTGTTCGTTCTATTCCCTCCCTCGTAGCCTAACCCTCCGTTTCTCTACTACTTCTTTCTCTCCTAGCTCTGATCGTAAACGTATGATCCTACATCATACATTGGTCAGTTGGAAGCAACTGATTTATATCTTTATGATTATTGTTATTCTTTGAATATTATAGTGTCAACTGAGAATCGAACCCTTGATTATAAGTTCTGAGTCTATCTAAATCTTTTATTTCTCACAGAGTATTGCGAGAGATAGAGACAAACATGAATTGTAAAGAATAAGAATAGGAAACATAATTGAGTGATAAAGAGATTTTGATTTCATTAGCTGTTCTCATAACGTGTGCAAAGGTTGTGCTTGAGATACGATGCAAGGAATCTATTAGAAAAGATTAATATAAAAAAGGCCCTTACATTGTTTTCCTTGTGGCAGTTGAAGTGAAACTCGAAGGCTTCGCCTCTTCACGACTTGTGTAACTTAGAGCCAAATGACAAGTCTAGCGCCGAAGTGTGTTTAGTAAACGTAGATGGTCTCTTTATATAAGACCACGGAATGGCTTCCATATTTCCTTGTCTGGAAGTTCCATGTGTAGTATGATAGAATAAAATAAATTTTGAGCTTATTTCAAGAAACCGGATTAGATTTTGGAAACAACCTTACTTTAATTAATTCAATTCAGACAGTTGGTATTTTGTACTCAAGCCAGCCTTGAATTGTTTATATAAATTTCCCAAACTTCTAAATATTTACAATAATTTCGGGATTTTTTAATTTGGTACACTACAATACATGCGGCAATGCAGTTCCATCAGGAATCGAATCTGGCTTTCTCGTACCAAAGACGAGAGAACTCGCTAGGTATAATCACAAAAAAAGACTGAATAGAATGAGCTACAGATTTAGAAAGAGCCTTAGCTTTGTATAGTACTATAGATGTTGATATATTTATCCATAATATCTCGGTTGGTTTGACTTCTAAATGCTTCTCTATGCTTTTAAATATATAAATATCACCAGCTGCTTGTATGGACTTGGCAAATGAGGTTTCTGCATTCGTGAATAAATTAACTAAACCAAAAATAATGAAAGTTATCATTTAAAGTTCATTCAGAGATAGATTTCCCTTTCTCAATCTAATAAAGATAGACCTTTTGCACATTCTTTTGTTTCATTCGATTTTCTGTGTTGGCTGTGTGTACGTGTGTGTGTGTGGGAGGGGAGGGGATATGTGCATGCGGTAGACATTCACGACCGCAAATGCAGACTGTCAATGTAACGATTAGGGACTAGTGGAGTAGGGACAATTACCACTAGAGTACACGAAAATACGTAGAAAGGGAACAAAAAAAATACCCTCCAGACAGATTTGTCCATCAAATCCTCCCTCAGAAAAAAGCTTCCCTCACCATTTCACAAAAAAAGGGAGACAAAAAACTGTAACAAAATCATCTAATGGACTGTTATTCTACACAAGGATACATAATCAGTGCAAAATTACTGGTATGGGATAGAAAGAGGGCAAAAATCACTAATAGAACCAACGGGTTAAAAAAATCGCAACCTCAGGGCTTTTTTTTTTTCCTTCCCTTCTTTTACCTATTCTATTTTATATATCGGGATGGGTTTACAAAGTGAAACAGAGATTTTGCAAAAAAAAAAAAATAAAATAAAATAAAAAAATAAAAAAAATACAAAAGGGGTGGTGAAACAAGAGGATGAAAAGGGGGGAGGATACAAAATTAGGTGCTTTCGTGGGTGGAAAATGACAGAAAAGAACTCATCATGTTGATCCAGAAAACTTTTCCCAACCAGGCGCCCTCTTCTCATCAGCATAACAATAGCGAGTTATATGGTTCAGGGGACGATTGTTGAACTTTGGAAACGACTAGGAGAGAGAGAGATGAAAAGAAGGAGAGGAAAAAAGAAAGAAGAGCAAGAATAGTAGCTGAAAGAATGGGAATTGTGTAATTCTCTCATCTCTCTCCCACAATCTATCTTTTCTCTCCTTCCCTCTCTCTATCTTTTGATTCAATTCTGTCTTCATATTCTAGCACACACACACACACATATTTAATACTTACACACACCGTACCTATAAACTAACGTCAACAAAATATGTGGAAGTAATCCCCTGAAGGTGGCAAACGGATAAAAGCGTGTACAAAGGGTGGGGGTGAAAGAAGGCATACTTCTTATAGCACATAGAGAATAAACACACTCTCTCGCACACATGTTCTTTTGAAGGTTTCGGGGGAAGGGGGGTTGTTTGGTAATAGGGATGCTCGGTGACACATAGAACTAATACCAGAATGACAGCATACCATGAAGAGAACGTGCCGTTTTAAGGATTACGAAGAGAAGTGGGAACAGAATTCTTGGTTTACTTGGTTGTGATGTTGTTTAACATCATCCCACACATTATGTTTTTTTTTTTTTTTTCTTTATAGTACGTAGTATCACTGAACAATAGACATCACTTTCACTCTTACGTTAGGGGAAATGGTACCAATTTTCGGCTAAGAAAAGGAAAACGCAGGTTGTCTTTTGTTGTATGTATCTCTGTATATGTGGTATATATTTCATCTTCATCATTTACAATGTTTTATGGCAATGCTTCTCTCACGCCTACAAACGAGTTATGAATTCTTCTCTTTCCATTTCTTTCCACTTTTTTTCCCCTACAAAATCTTTACATTTATGTGCGTATATACTTTTATGTGCCAATATTTCTTTACTTCACGCATACACCAGGCACCACAGACATACAACCTACAACGAATATACTCGATAATTACATATCCGGTACAGTATATTAAACACTAATGTAAATTGATACAATAATCTAACCATGTTCATTTTATAAATTATATCACAATCAGTATGTTAGGAAAAGATCATCTGACTTGCATTTACGTCCTTAGGCAAGAGTGTGGCTATGTAAGGCGAGACCTACAATTTAAAGTGGAACCTGAATCCACTAACTTATATTCACTGCTCTATCAGCAGGAATCCAACCCGTGACCTGGAGCACGAGAGGCATACGCTCAATCACGGGACAGGACAATGCTCAGAAAATAATATGAATGTTACCAATGACATTTCATGACTAACTGATACAAGTATCATCAAAAAATCATAACGGAGGCAGTAGAAGATTAAAATGTCGCTTGAAATAAATGGCGTTACAGCAAAACCATTACTTAAAATTACCTGTATAAGAGCAACGGAAGTAAGTTAGAAAACGAAATAAAACTAATCACAAACTAAGTAAGACTTGGTTTGAACACGAGTCGTCATTAGTAGTAAGCGATAAAGAGTAATTGATCACAAGATTCATTTTGCAGATTGCAAATTCAATACAATACTAGGAAAATCTTAAGAGGCTGAAGACAGACACGTACGCAGGAATTTATTTCGGGAGGGATCTAAAGATTTTGGGGTTCCAAATTTAATATCAGGATAATTTATATAAAATCACCTACAAAATTATACTAAATTTACAAGAATAAAGTAAGGGTTTTAGGAATGCTTCACAGCTGCCGAAAAATGATCACAAATGAAATTAATGTCTTGATTCTAGAAAAGAGACCTAACACTCAGAAGAGAGTTAGAAATAACGTTTTGTTAATGGATACCCAATAGGGTTTAGCGAAAAAATCCAATTTTCGAATATCGAATTCTAATAGGGCTCAAAAGTGGCTTATACGCATGCTAATTAATGAAAAAATAACGAATCTTGTTCGCGCAAACGGCCTAAAGTTTGAAAACAAATGACAAAAAACACCAAAATATTCCTTTACACAAGGCATATACAGATTACGTTTTTAAAAAATTCTGTAGCGTTCAAGTACTTTATTTTAGTTAATAATTCGTTAATTTGAGTGATTTTATACATTTTATTTTCATAATGATTTTGCAGCTCTTCGCCCATTTCTGAACGTTACTTTTTCCTTAAAATAACCCAGAACTCGCCACGAGGAGGAGGCTGTAAGTCGAATTCCACCCACACCTTACCTAACTCTCCTATCAATTAGGTTGTGCTAAATTATGTTGATTTAGTCAAGGATGTTGTCTTAAATTCAGATTTTTTTAAAATCAGATTTTGGCATTGTGAGTATTGAAAGCAAAGTTGCTCTAGTGTAGCCATCTCTGTTTTCATGTCCGTACACTTTTCCTGTAGACTCTGTGACAAGTTCGACACAACTTTCAACTTCCTGAGTATGGCCTGGAAAATTTAAGAAGTCAAACTCATGAACAGATTTGCCACGCATAAATGATAAGATGACGCAGGGGGTGACACCTGACATTTTCTCCAATCTATCAGCTTACTGTAGTCCGTGGCAAAAAAATTTATTAAAGATGCCATAAAAGTTCTAACAAATTGAACCTTCGAATCTTGATTTCTTGCCTCTAACACTCTCCTGTAACCCAACTCTCGTACGTGTTGTCTCTCATCCACTGTCATAGCCAACAATATGTTCTCTAGATGACCGAAGAACGCGTTTCTCTCAATCAAAAATCGATGATTCCTTTAATGTTGTTTGGCAAATGTCTAATTGCTTGAACTACCTTCAAAATATGTTTAGGACTATGTTTCACTGACTGATATCTCTCCATGTCAAACCAGACAGGAGCATATGCTCATATAAAGGTAGCTTACAAGCACTTTGAGTTCTTTTGTAGGATTTGTTTGAAAAACGTAAACCGTAAGATCTGATTTGCACATGTCAGCCATCGGAAGTAACTGATTGATCCAGGATCTCTTATAGCCACATCTGGAGCACACTGCCCTGTCTGAATTGTTGTCTGTTAGAACTTTTATGGCAGCTTCAATAAATTTTGATGCCACAGACTACAGTGAGCTGATAGATCGGAAAAAAGGTAAGGTGTAGTCCCCTGCATCATCTTATTACTTATGCATGACAAGCGTGCTCATGAATTTGACTTCATAAATTTTCTAGGCCATACTCAGGAAGTTGAAAGTTGTGTCGAACTTGTCACAGAGTCTGCAGGGAAAGTATACGGACAAGGAAACAGAGATGGCTACATTAGAACAACTTTGCTCTCAATACTCATAGTGCCAAAATTTGATTTTAAAAAATCTGAAATTAAGACAACGTCCTTGACTAAATCAACATAATTTAGCACATCCTAATTGATAGAATGGTTGGATAGGGTGTGGATGGAACTCGAATTTCACTCATCTCCTCGTGGTGAGTTCTGGGTTATTTTAAGGATAAAACCGTTGAGAAATGGGCGAAGAGCTGCAAAATCATTATGAAAATAAAATGTATAAAATCACTCACATTAACGAATTATTAACAAACATGACCTCACACAACTAAAATAAAGTACTTGGACGCTATAGAAATTTTAAAAAAAAGTAATCTGTATATTTATTGCGTAAAGGAAAGTTTTGGTGTTTGTATTTTTTTTTTTTTCAAATTTGAGATCATTTGCGCGAACTAAAGATCCAAAGTGTGAACTCTTTCGTTATATTTTCATTAATTAGCATGCGAATACGCCACTTTTGACCCCTGTTATAATTCGACACTCGAAAATTTGATTTTTTTTTTTTTTTTTGGCTCCAACCTAGTGCCCAATAAACACAAATTATCCAGTTCAGGATGTTATAAACATTAAAATGACTCGTAACTTCAAATTGACCTCTATGCAGAAATATGCAAATCCTTAGGTTATGCACTGACTTTCAAACTATGCATTTACATACGCGTATACGCATCTTTCAATAAATCCGTCTCTTAAGAAAGTAATAATGCAATGTGAATATATTGAAATAGACAGTCATTTCCGCTGGTCCAGTAGTTACCATGTGTGTCTTTGGCGCATTAAGTACTGGATTCGATTCCCGGTAGAAGACTATCGAACTCATTATGGTGGTATATGTATTCGAGTTTAAACTATATATTTTGCTCTGTACATTCACGCTAACAAAATATCCAGATACAAATCAGCTATTAACGTGAACAAAAACATACACAACCAATTCCAGAGTGACATTTGTTGGTATATTGCATACATTCGGAAACAGAAAAATACAAATTTAATTATACGGTTTTACCTAGTAACGGTAATTACCCATACTTGACAGTTTATTTCCTGATCAATTAACACTGGACATATTTAATCTACTCAACTTGTGAATTTTAACATTAGGTGTAGTTAATACACGTAAATTGGGAATTTTGTTGTTTAGCAATCGTTATCTAGGCAGATTACGACTTTGTGTGATGAACAAACGTTAAAATTACCAACGTCATTGTAATAGAATTGCGACAATTAAAATTAATAGTTTCTTTTTTTTTTTTTTCCTTTAAAATTACTACTAGTAGTGGATAAAACAAACGTTTGAGATTTCACCAAAAGAACTTAGAAGTCTGTACAGCCAATATTTGACTAGAAGAGTAAGTAATAAATAGTAAGTTTAGTCGTGGTAACGTGGTAAGCACCATCTCTTAACTGTTAACTTTCCAAAATAAACCTCTTTCTTGAAAATGTATTACTTAGTCCCATTAAAATACTTCTTTTTAAAATTTAAATTTCTATAATGAGAAAGATAAAGTGAAAAAGCTTAGAGAATAAAACCGAAATTTTTAATTTTCAGATTTATCGTCTTTAGGCTTAATGAAACTGGTATTTATTAAATGATTCTGGAAAAAAATGTGTAATGTGAATGTGGGAGGAAACCGAAAAATCCTGGAAATCGACGATATTGCCTGGACTCGAACCAGGTACCTTTTTGCACTGAGCGACCGTGCCCCATTCTTCAATTCTAGTTAATATCATCATATTACAAAACAGTCGACTTAAACAGTATTTCTATGCAGGGCCGCCATGAGGAGGGGAGGGCAATCATGAAAAATTTTGAAAGTTTCATTTGCTTAATTATGAATTTTTTAAAGTTTGAATTTTCTGACTGACAATATAACAACATTTTTTTTAGAAATTAAAAGAAATTTGATTTTTTTTTAAATATCAGTTTAGTGATTTTCTAAACACCGAGATTTGATGACAAGAATAAAATTTAGTTCTTTGATAATACAGAAATTTAGTAACGTTTGAATTGTTACTTGACTATTCTCATAAAAACGAAGCTAACAACAGCAATGATTTCAGAGAGTGGTTCGGGAGAAAATTCATCTTCCCCTCCCTAGACCTGCTCAAACTAGATTCCAAGTATTTTAGTAGTACTACTCTTTGGTTCAGTGTATTGAAGTTCTCTCCCGAACAAAATCTTCTGAAATTATCATTGACAATAGTGAAAGCATATGAAATTTATCTGAGGGCTCATGAAACTTGTCAGTTACCCTGTTTCCACCTATATATACAGCGTGGTCCGGAAGTGGGCGTACCTCCTCCTTTAGTTTCAACAGTTTTGTGTTAGTTATGGTAGAATATCTGTACACAGTTATCTTGAAGTTTTAAGAGTCTTAAGAGCCATAGACATCGGTATGATCACCATCCATGTCGTAACACAGCTGAATTCTGCCCTAAGTTCTCGCAGATGCTTTGCGGAGATACTCCGGAGTCACGAGGGTGAAGGCGTGTTCCACAGCTGCTCGTAATTCCTGCGTTCTGTGATAGAGTGTTTCTTACTTGTTACTTTATGAAACTCCAGACAGCATTGTCTGTTGTCGTCAGATCGGGACTTCTTGGAGGCCAGGCAAAGAGAGCTGGTGAAGATGCACAATCTCTTCCAAACCAGCGGCCAGGAAACGCCTCATTCAGGTAATTGCGCACGCACAGGAAACAGCAGAAAACAAATGAACATGGATATCAATGTTGCCAGATAATGCCAAGCAATGTTACCGAACAAGTGTGGAAAAAACCTAAAACCGTCAGAAAACACCAATTAAAGGTACGCCCACTTCCGGACCACGCTGTACATAGCCTACGTGTTATTAATGATACTTTCTTTCCTTTATTTCATTTTTCTCTTTTGTAATTTATTTTAAAAAAACATGATTTGGCAAACCTACAGCAAATTCGTAAATATATGTAATTGTAACGGAGTTATTCAAAGTGTTCCCTTATTACAGTTGTACAAACATATATCCGAGTATGTAGAATCTTTGAGGGGGGAAAAGCGGGAGGTGGGACTGCTTCCTTAAACGTAGACATCGTGTACATTGAGTCATACCGATTAGATATACGAATCTAATCAATGTATTTATTAAATTTTATTCTCCATTTCTCACTGAGTCATAAAAGTGTGTTTCCTTCATTGCAAATGGATGGCGACTTTGAAAAACCACATTACTTGGTAACTTAATTTTGAAGCGTTTCTGGCAACTATATATATATATATATATATATATATATATATATATATATATATATATATATATATATATATATATGTGTGTGTGTGTGTGTGTGTGTGTTAGTTCTTTGCTCTGTATTCCGCACAATAAACTTACTTGAGTAAATCCAGAATGTGTTAACACGATTGGAGGCTAAGGACCAATAGAAAACAAGATAAAGATGAGAGAAGAACAAAAGAAGAGCTAAGGAACAGAGGGGACATCTACTGGTAAAGTCCATCAAGGTGAAACTGAGCGTTTCGAAAAGCGAATCATCGAGTTCAGTGTTGCGAACAATAGAGGCCAGAATTGAGTTTTCCAACTTCTCTTTTGTGTGGTTACGAATGTTAGGCAGGAGAAGGAAAAGAAAGAAAATAGACGAGAAAAAACTAAGAACAAGAGAAAGAAACAAGTTACTAAAGAAAAAGAAAAAAAAAGGGACTTGTAAGGCAAAATATACATTCTCAAGGAGAGCAGCAATAGCTGTTCAAGAAGTTTTGTCCCAATTTCACCACCCGCCCTCGTTACAGAACCGCAAATAAGCCCTTACTTCCAAAAATTAATTCATGTCTGTGTGGTGAAACAATTCTATTCTTATCTTTAGTTCCTGGTACAGTGAAACCTATTTATGTTCGCCATCTTCGGTTACACTAAAATATCCAACTTACTGAAAAGAAGTGTATTTTCAAGCAAAGACCAACATTGACTTACGCATTTCTAATTCACTAATTCTTACCTACGTATTATTCTGTATCTTATAAAAAATAATATACAGTAATAAAATCATATCTACAATATGAAAAACACATTGCTCGTACCACGCATCTTAGTTCGCACACTGTGATATAATTTCATTTTTAAATGGAAAATTACCTACAAAAAGTACGCAGGATTCTTTGCTCTTCTCTCCCTTCTACTTACGCCATTAGATCCAGGTAAGATTATGTTACAGGAAAATGCACCATTGCCCTCTGTCACTCTTCTACGTAACAAAACACCGAAACCACTCTTAGTTCTGATTTAAAAACAATCACTGGCGGATTTAGGACTGGGGCTTAGACACCCAGTTTTTTTGTCACGAAAATAATTTAAGCTATTATTTATAAAGGTAACCAAGAAAGTTCTAGTCCTTTTTGTGGAGGTATGTGTTCAATTGGCCCTCACATCGTGAGTTGAATGCAAATGGAGATAAGGCGAAGGTCAGTTGTTGGTGTGGGTATATCCAACATGCTACCTGGTTGTGCCAGTTTAGTTACACCATGAACTTGCATAGGAAAGAGTGAACATGGGACCTCCACAGTGTGTCATAAGGGCGTGTAAAATGTACAAGTTCAAACTGGGGTCAAACGCGCCGTAGCGAGGCGGAATATGTGTCAGACCTTTGATGAGATTGCCGTGACTATGCGGACAGTGCAGCGGTGGTTTAATAAGTTTGAGAACGGTGACGAAAAACTTGAAGATGCACCACGTACCGGAAGACCAAAACATCTACAAAATAAAGATGTTCAACCAGTAGTTGAGGCGAACAGTGGCCAGACGTGTGAGAAACTGGGACTACAATTCAGTGTGAATGGAGAAAACATTCGGTAGCACCTCCATCAACTTGGGAAGCACTACAAGTCCATGGGTCTCACATGATTTGACTTCGGGCCAAAAGGCAATGCGAGCAGACATCTTTGTTTCTTTGCTGTCTCGTCTGAGGAAGGAGCCTTTCTGGACAGGATGTTGACAAGCGATGAGACGCGGGTCCTGTACGAAGCTCCACATCGCCGTCATCATTGGTTAGCATCCCATGAACCAGTTTCAAAACAGCAGAAACGAGCATTGCACCAGAAGAAGGTCGTTCTGTGTGTTTGGTGGACTGCTTGCGGTATCATGCACCGGGAACTGCTACCAGCTGGTCAGAGCATCAATGCAACTGAGTACTGTCAGCAGTGGAGCCGTGTTTAAGAAAAATTCAAAACTCTGGGGTCAGCACTTCTGAATTACAAAGCGGTCCTCCTGTTACAGGACAACGCTAAGTCCCACGTGGCTAGGATGACGCGGGACACCATTATAAGCCTTACATAGGAAACACTATTGCATTTTCCATACTCCCAGACATTACACCGTCCGATTATCACCTGTTCCATTCTTTAAACAATCGCCTTAGAGGACGCCAGTTCGAGTTGCTAGTAGAGGTGCAAAATTCTCTTGATATCTTTTTTGCTTCACGGGCCACCAAGTGCTACCGCGAGGGAATGCATGGCCTTCCAGAACTTTGACAGAAAGTCGTCGATCGTGATGGAGACTATGTTTGATCTTCCAGGTACGTCTTAAGTGACATATCGATGTTAGATGGTGGTGGGTGAAAAAGCGATAGAACTTTCTTGGTTACCTTTTTATATATTTTTTAAAGTTTATAGTAAACTCATGATATACTTATCATAATCTGGGTTCTGGCTGTCCCCCCTCCCGTAGTCTTCACTTTCTAGATCCGCCGCTGCAAATAATGTAGTTACATTTAGACCTTCGAAAACGTGGTGAAAAAAATATAAGATATCCACACTTTCCAATAAATAAATCACTCTAGACTAAACTACCAAAATGTCTTGTAATGAATGAAAATGAGTTTGTTTATAAACTTGTCAACAATAGGTGGTGTCGTCGGCTTGTGTACTTTTGAAGAAGTCACTTTCAATGAACAATCCCCCCCCCTTTTCGCCTTTCAGTTTATTAACCATCGAAATCATAAAAGAAGTAAAAAATATTTTGTAACGATCTATTAAGTAATGAATGAATGCATACTGTCGTGTTGTACAGTAAGGGACACTTCTGTATAGTACAACCATATGGATATTTATTTAAAAAATGTACCATCCTGAAGTGTCCCTACAGTACAAAGGCTACAGAGGTAAATTTAACATTGATAGCATAGGAATAATATTGGTTCAATACGACCAAGTCGCAAGAAAGATAGGTGACGAACTTACGAGTAATAAGCACTTCCTATGGAAAAATGTACATTTAAACAAACATGGTGCCTAAACCTTGTTCGGCGTAAGCTCTAAACTGCGACAAACAAAGCCACGTGAAACTAAATCTCGCTGATTTGCTGTTGGCTTACCAACGCTGGTACTCCTCCGCAAAATAGTTCATATGATTTAATTATTGCTTCTACTATGAATCTCCATATAAAACTACTATATTATTATAAATGACAAAAATATAATACGGATTATCTAATGATACTGCAATCGAGTGTGGTTAACGAAACAATAGAAAGAAACCCTAAGCGTGCGCAGTAATTATGGCGCCAATTCAACTGTGGAAGCGTGTTCTGCTTTTAAGTCTGAAAGATGGCTGACGTGAATCCCGGTTCAGAGAGTGTTGTGGTGAAACATCAACAAGGTAAAGTTTTACTCACTAAGCAACAATTGTTTACCAACGAAATTAAATTTTTTTTTTTTTTAATCTTTTGAGTTTTTTTCTTTCTTTTCTGCTGCTGCTGTAAGTATCTGGACTACACGAGACAGTATTGTCAAAATGCACGTGTATAATTTGCTCCTCCCCGTGGGGAGTGGGAGTGATACATCACTAGCCAATCGTATTTGTGACAAGCGGAAGGATACAAATACTTTGTTTATCGGAGTTTAGAGCTTACGCTGAACAGGGAATAGTTATGTACTAGTGGTGGGAAACTTAGAGAAATAGTAAGGTTAACAGATTTCACTGCATTTAGAAAATAAACGTTAACACTAAAGATAATTGAGAAGACCTCCAAGAAAGGGGTTACAGATCTTTCTGCAAAAATTAATAATAATTACCTCTCACAAAAATAAATAAATAAATAAATAAAAGTTCTGTATACGAGACCACAGGGTATGGATTTGATGTATTTTGTGCCAATGTGTCAATTATTTTATGTCCGAAGAACTTGAACGAATTTTGGTACGTACAACAGCACATACGCTTTTTTGCCCATAAAACAAAATTGACAAAGTCAATAGTCTTGGGGTTTCTAAATTTGTATTCTGTGTACGAAAATACATTGAGTCCTTACTCTGTGGTATGCTGTACAGATTTTTTTTTTTTTTTTTTTTTTTGTATGGCTGTGTTACATGTATCCTCATTATCTAAAATCGTTTAAGTTTTTTACCCATAAAAAATTGACATTTTCGATTGTGGTGGAGTTTCGAAATTTGGATTCTGTGTTACAAATTTCTTGGGTATTAATTCCTTTTGAAAAAAAAGAATTTGAAGGTTTTATTTTACCAATTATTTAAATTTATGTAAATGATTCTTACTGTGTATAAATTAACTTCTTTAGTACATAATTTTAATATTTATAAAGAAAATTTCAGATAATTTTAAGTTAATAATGAACATAGTTTAAACTCATCTTTAGAAAGGCAGTGGATATGCAAATAAATCTGAAGAGAAAATGTGTAAAATCAAATCAGAACCTCATTTATTTCCTAGAAACCAGAACAGAGTTTTTCATATAAATCAACAATGTTAAAAAGAAAGTACCAAATGTACTGAAATCATCCTATATAATATACTATGCAAGTAAGAGTTTGTTCGACTCTTTTACGCCGTAGAGTTTTAAGTTATGCTATTCCTAGTACTCAAATACATATTTTATTATATGAAACACAAGACCTCTTAAAATCTATATGACCAAATATACAGTGATACGTTGGAATCCAACTTAAATGAACATTTTCCCCTTTTAACGTTATAGAAACTGGATTAGTCTGTTCCTAGGTCACACAAACTCGAATTTTTCAAAATGATTTTAACACTAAATACTTTTGAATGTTAATTCAAAATACTGCACTAATAAATAAATAAATAAAATAAATAAATAAATAAATAAATAAATAAATAAATAATAATAATAATAATAATAATAATATAATAGAATAAAAATGTAAATTAATAAGATTAAAAATTTAAAAAAAAAACTATCTTAAAAAGGAATGATAATGTCGCACGTGGAAGTTGGAGGAAAAGAGATTATTGCTTGGAAGGCGAGTCACTTTATAAGATAATATCAATGCATCCAATGTTACAGGTGCATAACCTAACAGTACATTCTTGAAATCAGTAATTCTTCTGCTTCTCGGTCTTTGCTCTATAGTGATGTATGTTAAAATTGGAAATGATTGATTTATATCATTTCGGTGAATAGATATATTCACCAACAAACTTGCTTCCTAAGTATTGATCCTATACATCCTTGCCAAAATTTGTGATGACCTGTCAAGTAGTACTTGATATACTTTTTTGTCTCACGAACGGACAGACAGAGAGAGACAGACACATACACACACACACACACGCTTATACGGACGGTTTACCAAACTTACTTAAAAAAGGGATGAATTCTAAAATCTATTGTCAGTTCGTAAGTATATGTAAAAATAAGATCCACGTTAGTGTAAAAACCGCGTTATGCAATGCATGCCTTATTTATTCCTAGTCATTGAGCTAAGAATGTTAGCTGTCCAAATTTTCCCAGTAAGCAAATATGTCTACGGTAAGTCTATATTTAGCCTTAATTTCAATTTATAGATTTTATATTAGAGATTCTCTCTGTGGTTTTGTCAAGGGTAAATTTTAAGTAATACTTGACAATTTGAGGGAATTTTTAGGTTAGCCTTATATTACATATTATTGGCAAGTCTAAAGAAAGCTTGCAATCGTGGAACCAACAAATTAGCTATAACCTTAATTAGGTTTGCAGCCGTGTAAATATAATCTTGTGCAAGTCTACAAACTCAGTCTTGAAGGCTTCAGTAAGCCTATTAAAAATCTAGAATGCTATTAGGGTGAGTTCCCTGAAGAGTTCAAAATGTTAGGTTCTAAACGTCAGTGCTGGAATAAATGACCCGGTTACACCCATGACTCGGTCTGACCCAGACAGATCCATCATCCAAACACAGCTGGAATGGTCCGGTACGTCCTGGTGATAAAACGTTGTACACCGTGAAAAACCTTCATACACCTTCATAAACGGTGAACATCTGAGGTTACTAATGCAATTCTGACAAGTATGGTCTTCTTCTTGATCACTGCCTTTTCACTAACTATAATTGTCTTTCATGCTTGTTGTTTACGTCAAAAATGTACTGAAAGATAACTACAAGATTTATCAGAGTACAAACACGTTAGAATCACAGGAAAGATAAGCTACGCGTTTCTATTACATGGGAATCTCAAAGTATAATCGACCGGCAAGACTTATTGTTGAGATATAAAAGATATCGCTGAGCCCAAAAAGTGTTTTGTTAATTCCTTTTATATAGGCTATAAATTATACCTTTGGAAACATGAAATATACAAAACATGATAAACCTTGATTAAGAAATGTCCCATCGAGATTAAAACAAATGAATATAGGAACTCAAGCAATGAACAACATTAATCAACTATAACACTGTAATAATGGTGTAGATATGACATTTCGGGTCTGTTTGGGTCACTGGGGTTGCCTGGGTCACCAGATTAAACTGGGTAACCGGGTCTGTCTGAATCACCGGGTTTAACTCGGTAACTGGGTCCTTTTTGGTTTCCAGGTCTATCTGGGTGAGATTGGATATACGAAGCGAGACAAAGACCCGAATGGTCAGGACAAAAGTCTTGACCCAAGTGACCCGGTAACCCGTGACTCATTTCATTACAGCTAGACGGGACCAAGATCTGCAAAGGAATATTTTAACGATGGTAACAATCCATATTAGTATACAATATGCCAACAGTATAAAACTGAAAAGAGCTAGGGCGAGCAGATGGTCCATTCTTCTCATTTATGTGAGTGTATGTCTGTGTTCTGTTATGAACATCCTAGCACATTTTCTTTTTTTCCTTTCCCATCTTTTCTTCTTTTGCACTTAAATGTGGAATACTCAAAATCATCTAAATATATATATATATATATATATATATATATATATATATATATATATATAAAGTTTGTCGATCGCCGGGTACAACGTCCAATTTGTGGAAGTTGTGTCAAAGCATGACGAGTGAAGAGCTCGTCAGTAATTTCCAATGAGACCGTCGAGTGGCAGCACTGATCGATAGCCGAAGAAAACAAGCTAACCGTTAAGAAATATCTAACCATCGTTATCCTTTAACATGAAAACTACTTTCTCTGCCTTTATCAAATTGCTCTGGTGGATAACGACCTCCGATTGTAGCTAATTTGGAGGGTTCTCCCTTAATTACATAAACTTAATGTGCCATGTTGAAAAAGAAAAGAAAGAAAGTAAGCTTCCAAGGAGTAGCATGCTATATATGGTACTCCTACACAGGCTGAGCCAAAAGTTGTAATAGGATAGATATTGTGTTGTGTTGTAGAGAAAAAAAAAAATACAAAAATCAATGCAGAAATTTTATTGAGCTGAATAAGAAATATTAAAGAAGTTAGAGGTCTGTGTAGTATTTGTTGTTCCGTGTTCGATTGCTGGCTGAGAGCATTAAACAATTCAACACATTAAGGTAGTTCGAATTCAGGGGGTGCTCATCAAGGCTAGGGGGGGTCTCAAAGGCCTAGGCACAGTCTCCCAAATTTACCATTATCTTCCTCCAAAAGACTTTACCATTTTTTTCCCCTAATTTAACTTTATCTGCCAAATTTACCATTCTCTCCATGGGCCGCGGTAGCTCAGTGGTAGAGTTTTCACTTCAAGTGTGTACGGTGTCCTTGGTTCAATCCCAGCTCGCGCCACGTGAACTTTGTATTGGACAAACACTGAGTGCATGCTTTTTCTCGGGTTTTTCCCGTTTCCTCCCACTTTCTTTATTCCACCATTTCTTTCATTTCTCATCATCACCTTCTCCTTTAGACTAGCCGGCATAAGCGCGAGACGTACAACTTAAAATGACCATTCTCCCCGTCCAAAAGACTTATACCATTCTTTCCCATAATTTAGCTTTCTCTCTCAAATTTACCTTTTTTTTTAATCAATTTAGCTTCCTCTCCCAAATTTACAATTCTCAGGTTCAAAAGACTTATACCACTCTTTTCCCTAATTTAGGTTTATCTCTCAACTTACCATTCTCTCCCCTAATTCAGCTTTCTCTCAAATTTACAATTCTACCTCCTAAATTAGCTTTCTCTCCCAAATTTACCATTCTTTCCCTCAAAAAAACTTACCAATCTTTCCTCTAATTCAGCTTTCTCTCCCAAATTTACCATTCTTCCCTTCCAAAAAACTTACCAATCTTTCCTCTAATTCAGCTTTCTCTCCCAAATTTACCATTCTTCCCTTCCAAGAAACTTACCAATCTTTCCTCTAGTTCAGCTTTCTCTCCCAAATTTACCATTCTTCCCCTCCAAAAAACTTACCAATCTTTCCTCTAATTCCCACTTTCTTCATTCCACCATTTCACTCATTTCTCATTATCACCGTCTCCTTTAGCCTAACAGGCATAATCGTGGGACGTTAAACTTAATGATTTCATTTCATTTTCTTTCCTCTAATTCAGCTTTCTCTCCCAAATTTACCATTCTTCCCCTCCAAAAAACTTACCAATCTTTCCTCTAATTCAGCTTTTTATCTCAAATTTACCATTCTCCCCGTCCAAAAGACTTACTATTATTTCCCCTTATTTACTTTTCTTCTCCAAATTTACCATTCTCATCCTCCAAAAGACGTACCATTCTTTCCACTAATTTAACTTTCTCCCCCAAATTTACAATTCTGTCCTCGAATTTTCCATTTATCCAGTATCGTTGGCTGGGAGGAGTGATAAAATTAAGAAATAGTGGTTCGACAATCATATGCTTATTATTTTGATCCTAAATTTCTTTAATATCCTAGTAGATGTGGACTAGAGACAGCGACAGGGTTAGCTTCGATGGATAAGGAAAAAAATCAGAAGCTCTTCTACAATTGAAATATGATAAATCAAAATATGAAAACTGGTAGAGTATACATTCCATATACACTGGTTGCATTAATGAAATCTAGTTTTAAATTAGCCACTATATTCTTCTACCCGACCCTAGCTTGACTTTTCGTTTTCGAGCTATCATCTTTTATTTTGTTCTCCTCCCGATTTTTGGTAAATTATAACTGTAAAACAGTGTTGCTTCCGAGACAAGACGATACGAGAAATAAGGATTTCTTGTCTCATCTCTTAATTTTCTAGAAGTCTCGTCTCGTCTCGACTCTCATATTTTAAACGAGGCGAGAACTATTATAAATCTCGCCTCGAATTTAATTTTAAAAGGTAATTCTTGTCTCCTCTTTCATCTTGTTTCCTACACGAGACGTAATTAATATCCGAAATGACGCATTTGTGCACCACCCATGTTAGTTTACGAATAACATATTTTTATGTTTACCTCTGGGGAATAATGTTGTTTTTGAACATTCTGTATCCAGGGGTAAAAGTGGATCTGAAACTGTAGGGGGACGCATGACGTCACGCAGTCCGCTGTGCTTATCTTTGCCCATTGTAATTTTTTTAAGAAGTGGAGGAACGCCATAGACATTTTTGGAAATGGGAGATCGGCGTCCCCCACGTCTCCCCCTCACTTTTATGTCTGCCTGTATCAAACGCTTTTGGTCTACTAACAGTAGTGTTTCTTTTGCTCTTGTACTGTCACTTGTCTTCATCTACTTTATGAAATTAAAAATAATAATTTTATATTTATACACATAGTCACCCTTTGTCTTTTACCATACATGATACGTGGTAATGGGATTATTTGTGTGTTGCGTGTTCTTTCATCACTACTAATGCAAATTGTTGTTTCTTTTATGTAGTACACAAATTCAATCTACTGTTCTAAATATAATAACAACAAGAAATGAAAGGTGATGCAGCTAATTTTGGCGTGTTTTACCATTTTAAGATGCTGTCGTAGTGGATTGGCGTTGTTAATGCAAGCTATTTACAACAGCTCTGTAAATCACGCAAACCTTTACGTCGTTAAGATCAAAGCTTGATTCTTCCGAGTATGACTGACACATATTTGATGGCTCTGAAGTAAAAATAAGAAAGAAAAGTAACAACAGGGGGTTAAGTTACTCACGCTACAGTTCATTTGGCTCTGATTCAGTGAATTCAAAAGAATCCATTTTAAGGTTTTAAGTTAGACAGTTCACGCGTTTAGATGACAAATGACACGAATGGAGGTAAACGTAGGAATGAGGTGCATTAACAACTATGTTGTACTTAAATGGGAAACAAGGCTATAACAGAAGCTTCACAGATTATTGAGATTACCTAACTCTGTGGCTCAGGTTTATCGAAGCAGAAACAAAAGGTTGGAAATCGATCACATTTTAATTTCAAAATAATGGTTGATTCTATGTTTATTTATACCCATATATATGTAGAAACAAACTTGGGTTTTCTCGAGATTACCCTCTTTCCTCCTACATTCTCATTTTACAAATTATTTCATAGCAATTCACTTTAAGTAATCATCTGTTTTCTTTAGCTACAAGGCATAATCATGGGACGTAAAACTAGAATTTTCATTTATTTCGAAGTATTACATGGTTCACCATGCGTTCGAACTTTAATACCTGCATATATGTGGGATCAATCTCGTAAACTTGTTCTAAGTTTATGGCTACATTCAGAACATTAAAATGTCATTTTGATGTAATTCGCGCTTAGAACGTGTCCTGGAACCATTGTCATTGAGAATCAGAGATGAAGTGGATCAGTGGGTCGTCGGTTAAGGTGGTCTAAATTTATGAGTGGGTCAACAAGACCCACTGCGACCCACCACCAACCGTGACCTACCGTGTTCAGTGCATTGTAGGCAGCATTTTCTGCATATTTTTGAATTTGTCTAAATTTTCCTTTCAGGGTCTCCATTTTTCTTCCTTTTTCATTCGTTTTGATTTACTTACCTGAGATGTGTATATCTAAGTGAAAGAAGAACTTCAGGTACTAATGGATATCGATATCTGTAATTGTAATAATAGCAATAGAACTTACTATTTGGCTTTCGAGATATAGTCGAATTTTATACTTTTTTTTTTTTTTTTTTTTTTTTTTTTTTACGTTGGCCTACTTTACCTTGATTTGAGACTTTCAAATTTCATTATAGTATTTTCCACTGAAAATTATATGTAATACAGCAAGGAAATAATTATATAAGACAATTACTTAGAAATACATCACAACATGGCCCATGGTAAATACTTTACCATTTTATATCGTAAAGGTCAGATTCACCAGTATTGTAACAGAACGGTGCTTGAACGACTGACCGTAGAAATTTAAACTCCGATTAGTGATAATTTCACAGCCTTGTTTTATTACAATCGTGAACTCTTTAGTAAGTGGAGAGAAAAGCGAGAAATTCGTGGATCACAGTTGTTGACCATTGGCTTTGATGGGTCAGATTGGGTCATGGTGGGTCAGAATGGGTCACGGGGGGCGCGGTGGCTCAGTGGTAGAGCGTTCACCTCCGGCGCTTGGGGTCCCTGGTTCGATCCCAGCTCGCGCCGTGTGGACTTTGTGGTGGACAAACACCGTGCTCGTGGTTTTTCTCGGGGTTCTCCCGTTTCCTCCCACTTTCTTCATTCCACCATTTCACTCATCTCTTATCATCACCATCTCCTTTAGCCTAACCGGCATAAACGTGGAACGTAAAACTTAAAGATTTCATTTCATTTCATTTCAGAATGGGTCACAGTGAGTCAGTGTATCATGGGTCAAGTTTTCATTGACCTATGCCATTTTTGTTGGGAATTGAGCATGTATCCGAGAGTTTTAGGAAAGTAGGTCAATAAAAATGTATTAAATAAATAAACCTTACACAGATAATAAGGAAAAAATGAAAATTAAGGATATGGTAAATACTGATCCACTAATGACACTTGTATACCAAAAGCTAGGTATCGTATTGCAAGTTCATAATGTGTACACAAATCCTGGATTCTCTATACGCGGCGGTTATATATGCAGATGGTTCTAAACTTTCCTTTTTTCTCTTAATGGCATGTTGTGTAGTGATAGGACGAAACGCAGCCTTGTATGTTACCTATCTGGCAAACCATCACAATTTTCAATTCATATCCGAAACTAAAAGAAAACAAATGACATTTTCCTGTGTGTCTAACACGTGCTCATTTTTCCTACATTAATGTACACGCAATGCTTTTGTTGGGAAGAGGTGTATCTTGCAGATAATAATCAAGGAAAACATTTGAATTTTGCGTGTCTACTTCTTTGAACGGAATAATCAACACCCCACTATATATATGTATATGCGGTAGGAATACCCCTCCGTGGGTTTAAGTTTTCCTGATTGCAATCACTTGTAAAAGAAGATATGTGATTTTGTTTTTGTTAACAACAAAGTGCGCTGTGGGTATAGCGTGGGATGATGTAGAGCGTTGTATATAGAGATAGGAAGTACACAATTGTACAATACCCGTGAACTAGTTTCTCAGCAAGATATGTCACTCCTGCAATTCATTACTACAACCTTCATACACAGAACATGAATATGCATTTAAAACAGAGAACATATGTTTTTTATCCGTGTGAAGCACACAAATATCAATATAGAGTCATATGTCTAATTCTACAAAAGTATTAACACGTAACGAAAATAAAAATGTCGTCCGAAGGTGAGACATATAGCAATCGATCGCTCTCGTTGAGCTGTACAAAATGATATAAGGGAGTGGAAGTCCTCTTGCGTATTTTCGGGAAAGTCGAGAAAAAAATAATTTTGCGATAAACATAAAAATTGATTCTGCACAACAACCATCGCATCTATTGTGATGGAACTGATGCTGAAGTATATCTTCATAAAACTTTTTCATTATGACTGGCTTAGTAGTGGATTACTGGTGCGTGGGTCTCTGGTTCGATCCTCTGCAAAGTAACTTTGTAGTGAACAATATCGTGTTCATCGGGTTTTCACGAGGTACCTCCATTTCATTGAAAATAATAAAGTTTCATTGAAGAAAAAATAATTGACAAGCTATAGAAGGTAACACCCTCTTTTATAGAACGATACGTAATTATGAGAGAATATTTTTATGATAATCATTGGATAGGCATTATTGTCTGCAGAGGTATGGGCTGTACACAAAAAGTAACTCCTAACGTCATTATTGAAGGAGGCAGTACTTCGAGTAGAAGATATCCTGGTGCGAGAGGGTAGCTTAAATGGTGCATCCCAATAGAACAAATGCATTTTAATAAGTTAATATTAAATGACTATGTACATATAGTGGAATTACCACTCTCACTAATCAACATTTTTGGTCAAAGATAAAACTGTCAAATGGGCATTAGTGGCCATTCTGAGAGTGTCAATGAGTCGAATATTATCATCATTGCAAAGAGGTAGCAACTTATTGTTATCAGCATGGAGGAGGGGGTATAAGGAAGACTGATTTACTAATCCTGAATAATGTTACTTGTAGATCTTCACTATTGAGAGAAAAGTTGATTTTGTTTTTGTGTAGACTATACAACTATCTATTTATCTATGCGCAGTATATATGAACAGTGCTACTTTTCTTGAAGAAAAGATGCCGGTATTCACCATGACGCTAATACAGAAACTTTCGCCATTTTACTATATCACTCGATATGCATAGCTTCATTGTGTCCAGATGGGGTTTTGATTTTAGTATCAACTGCAGAATGACGAGATGATGTCAGAGTAGCTGTGAGTCAACATATTTGCTACAGTTAAATTGTGTAAGAAGCTGTACTACTATTCTTATGAACATGCATAATTTGTCCGTATAGACAGAATTGATGTAGATGGAAGTTATTATAAGATTCATATGAGAGAACCCTGTTTCATATTCGCTAGAAAACATCGTAATTATAGCGAAAGTTTGCATAAGATGATATAGTATATTCGGAACTTTATATCCCTGATGGTACTCATGGAAATCATGAACTGCTTCCCTTTATTTAGAAAAAGAGGAATTATGAGCTGTAAAGGAGTGATCAAATAGCGTTGAAATATGTATAATACACTGTTGTTTCAGTCTTCAAATTAATTTATATTCAAAAACCCATTTCAAAAGATATTTATAAAAAACCTAGAGAAATTTCACTTCAGAAAATAGGTGTTGCTATTGTGTACTGTTGCGTAATGGAGGGATACAAACTGAAATAAGCATCCAATACCAACAAAATCTCATACACACCTCATAAATAAGTAATCTTTTACATAAATGTTTGAGTGGGGGGTTCTATACCAAATCAATACTGGGACTTCCCCTGATTTCCATTCCTGGTTGTACACACAAATACAATCTATTTGGGCTGCGGGGACTCAGTGATAGAGCGCTCACGTCTGGTGCTTGGAGTCACTGGTTCGATCCCAGCTCGCGCCAAGTTAACTTTGTGGTGGACAAATGCCGATGCTTGGGTTTTCTTGGGGTTCTCCTGTTTCCTCCCACTTTTTTCATTATACCATTGCATTCATTTTTCATTATCACTGTCTCATTTAGCTTAGCCGGCATATTTCTCTTCAAATAAAAATTCTCAATTTCGATACATACCTCAAACGAGTTGGAAACATTGACGAAACATCACAGTGAAGAATTTTTTAGAAGGTTGTATCCTATATTCTATTTTTTTCTTTTCCTTTTTTATTTCTGTCACTTCCTTTTTTCATTTAAAGTATTACCGAGAGGTGAAAGGTGATTACAAATGGTGGTTACTAGTTAGTGAAGTGTTTTGCAGGTAGAAAATGACTTCGTTTGAATCATACTGACACATACACACAGAAACACACACACACACTACTAAAGAGATCAGCAATAGTAAATGGAGTATATACAGAAAGGAAAAGTGAACTAGGTATAAAAAAGAAGAAAAAAAAAAACAAATGAGATGATACAGAGAAAAGAGCTGTATGTGGTCTCATGGCGAATCCTGAAACTACCATGTTAATTCCCATTACGCAATGCTTCTCTAAGAACGTGAGAGGCATTTGAGAAGCAAATTCCAAAAGAAGAACTTGGTTATACAAGATACAAGGATTTAGCATGTGTAATTTTTACTATGTAATTGGCAAACAAGAAGTACCCGGAACATCATTAAAAGAAACATAAGGATGAAACATGTTGATAATCTCTAGATGAAAAAGTAAAGAAAAAAGGTAAAGTAAAATTAAAAGGTGTATGCGAATGGAAATGTGGTTCTGGATATTGCTCATATGTTACCACTCAAAAGAGTATTTATAATTTATGCATGTGTTAGCACTCCTACTGTTATTTTTAATGCTTCATTTAGTTTTCTTCTTTCATCTTTTATTTTTATTTTAATGAGCTACACTTCTTTTTGTCTTTTTAATAAGCAACCTTTTTAAGAACGAGTTATTATAGTTCTAAATGGAGTATGGCATACGTTAAGCATAGTTGATTAAGGTTAACCATTTTAAGTTTCTATCTCTCAAACATTCGAAGTATCTGGCTACGAAATTATTTATTTAATTAATTAATTAATTAAATAATAATAATAATAATAATAATAATAATAATAATAATAATAATAATAATAATTATTATTATTATTATTATTATTATTATTATTATTATTATTATTATTATTATTATTATTATTATTATTATTACTGCAATGCAGGCTATATTTTTAATTATCGTGGAATCAAAAGTTTCAATAAATGCTGCTTGTTGTAACGTTCTCCCTGTATTTAGATAGGTAGAACTTGATAGAATAAAATTTATAGGTCCGGAATATTTTACCGCTACTGGTTTATTATAAAAATTCAGTATAAACAATATTTTTTGCAGAATTACTACAATGATGTAAATCCTCTAAAGATTAGAATGGATGTCCCTTCGACCTCACAGTCTCGGGAAGGATTTCTCAGTTGCGAACTACTTCAGGAGGTGTAGGACACTCTCTGCTCCACTGCAAGCAGAGAAGGGTTACGTTCTCGACAAGGTTTCATTGCAAGCCAGGCCAGGTAGGATTCTCTTGCTGCTTCACTGCAAGCAGAAAGAGAGGTAAAGTCTCCCACAAGGCTCCACTGCAAGCCAGGAGGAGTAGGAACCGTTAGTTCCACTGCAAGCTAAGGGTAGATACTTCCTAGGGTCCACTGCAATTCTGAAAAGGGGATTTGACCAGTCAAAACTGATTGCTGTCCATATAATCCTCTTAGTTTTATAGTACTCCATGTGAATCGGTGGTGGTGCTGTTCTCTCGTTGTTGAAGAATCTTTCGTAAACACAATTACATGATGGATGTTTATAAACATAAGGACGTGGTTATTTTACAGTATAAAGGGTAAAATATTGTTTTAATCGAGTCATTGGAAAAATGTTTCAAGCTCAAAACTTGTGAAAAAGAAACTGTAATTATTGTGTATCTTAGAACAATATTTTGGGAAGCTAAATTCTAAATCAAATCAAATTAATAATTATATTTTATTTGACTTGACTTCTCAATGAAAAAGTTTAAGAATTGACGCTGTCAGAGATTGTTTTATTATTAATTCATTTTTATATCTAATTGTCATGTTTTCTATTTTTCTAGTTTTTTTCTACTAAATTTACAGAAACATAGCATCTTACAACTAAGTGTTATATATATATATATATATATATATATATATATATATATATATATATATATATATATATATATATATACATTTGTTTTAGCTGCTCTCAGGACATTAATAAAGGAAGAATTATATTTAAGACCTCTTTACTCCGTCATGTATGAGAAATGGCATTCCTCGGCAGTCACACTACCTGAAAATTGGGGGGAAAAGATATTGGGAACGGCGAAGGAGTCTGAGACTTTTATATTAGGTATCACCCTGGAATTTGCCTGGTGTGAACGAGGAAAACCTAAGAAAATTATCATTCACGACAGCTGGCCTAAAAAGGCTTGTACACATTTCCAACTGAGTGTCCCCACCGGAAATGGAACCTGGGACCGCTCGTACCAATGGCAAGAATGTTAATGACAACGCTACGTTGGGCCACTTAGCACATATTATTATTATTATTATTATTATTATTATTATTATTATTTACTTTCTCATATATATTGCTACCTAAGACAAGTGGTTCCTAACTATTTTGGACTAATGACATACTGAAAGCCCACGATATCGGACACGTTTGTTTGATTTTTGTTATTAATAATAGTAGTAATAATAATAATATAAATTATAATAACATAAGTTATTATATAAGTTTTTTGTGAAGTAGTGACAGAATGAAGTATTGATAATTGTTATTATCGCTGGAAGTCTTGACTGATGTAGTTCATCCCAAAATTGATTTTAATAATCATCAAATGCTTAATAATTTTTAAATTCTTAAATTTCTCGACACACCTTATGGGACTCGGCAACACATCTGTTTGGAACCACTGCCTTAGACTACGAGGTCAGCCTTCAAATGATTGTGAGATGTTACGTGATTTTATGTTTATACATCTTACTTACATTGTTTCAGCTTCTTAAGAATAGGTTCCAACATTCCTGAATTGAAGTCGGAAATGCTATCGAGGTTTTAATACTAGATTTCTACAGTTCGGAAGTCTTATGTAGTTTAACCATGTAGAATGAAACCTACACACTTAACATGTTAACTAACGAAATTTTCGACAATTATAACAGAACAAATTTGAAGAACATGGGAAAATAAGAATAATACTAAATTAAACTTCCTCCTGAGGTTCATTAAGTAAATTGTAATGGAATTAATGTTGCCCATGAGACGAGATGGGGCGAGGAATGAGGTTTGCTCGTCTCATCTCGTTTCATTTTTTTAAATTTATGCATGAATTGTACGAGGTGTGATCAAAAAATTTGGTGAATATTTTTATTAGAGACAAAATAATAAACTTGTATTGAATTTGATTTAATATCCTTCAAAGTACTGTTCTTGGCTCGCAATGCACTTTTCCCAATGTTGAATCCATGACTGGAAGCATTTCTGGAAGCCTTATTTCAAAAGGGTGTTCAACTACTCTTTCATAGCCCTCTTAGTCAGGAGTGGTGTGAAAACATTTTCCTTTAAGCATGGTTTTAATGTTTGGGAAGATTCAAAAGTCGCATAGTGCTGTATCTGCAGAGCACAGCGAATGTGGACAGACAGAAATAATTTTTCGGCCAAAAACTCACAAAAAAACAAAGTGTGGCACGACGCGTTTTCGTGGTGAAGAAGGAAGCCATTTGTCATTTGCTGTTAACATTCTTTCCAAGGACACATCGAGATGTTTAGTTCTTCGGAATGCTCTCGAATACTCATTCGCCTGTTTGAACAAATCATTTATGCCACTTTTTGCACGTTTTCATCTGTTTTGAAGTCACAGGATATTTTGATCATTGCTCGTTTTCAACCGACTCCTTGAAGCTTTTGTATCGCTCATACCACTTGTAAAAAGTCTTCAATGCCACCACTTCATCACTATACACTGATTTGACATTTCGCGAGCTTCTTTGGTACTTTCTTTTGCAGCTTAGAACAATATTTAATGTTGGCGTGCGACAGACACTCTTAACACGTCCTTATTCTTCTGTCAATGGAAGCCAACTAACATGTTACAGTGCGTTCGAACTCGACACTGACTGTACCAGAGGTTTAGGCTAAAGGGTATATTAGTCGAAATGGATACATTCACCGTAGTTTTTGATCACACTTTCTGTACCTTGATTTGTCTTAAAATCACGTAGAAGTTATCAAAATCCTTTCATGAGAAGTCTACTGTTTCTCAAAATGCCATACTACAATCGAATGATCAACGCCTAGTTTCTTTGTAACTTTTCGTGTTGTTTTCCACAGAACTGCTTCGGGTATCAGCATCAATTCGTAGTGTCCAAAAACCGAAGGACATTAGTGATCTTCCTTATCCTCCTAGAGTAAGTCACTAGGATAGAATTTTTAGAACCAACCTTCTATTGTATGTTCACTTACATTATGTATTAGTAAGAGGTGGTATGCAATCCTTGATGGGAAAGCCAACTGAATAAGGTGAGCGATGTGAAAATGAAAACAAGTCCACAGAGATGCTTACTTGTATTTTGAGCGTGTGAGACTCTCAGAACACAAGTAGTCACCTTGAGCCACCACTATTCTTGATGTAGACCGTAAGGTCTCCCTCTGTTATTCAGACAGTGGTCTTCTTTCACGACTAGAAAGATCATCTGTCTTCGTGGGTCTCATGAACTATGATGCAGGAATAATTGCAGTAGAGACAAAAAAAACTTGAGACTCTTGCATGAAATTTTAATATTGATAATAATCAAAATCGTCTCTATGTAAATCTATTCTAAAGCTGTTAATTGAAAAAAAAAAACAATTTACCCGATTTAAAGATTTACATAGGTCTCATAGTTCATGTGGCTTACCTTGCGGGACTTCAACGTTGTGACTCATAGGCTACGTGTGTAGTAGCGTGCCCACCTAAAGTGAGGAACGGAGTCAAAGGCTACCATAGATTACTCATTTTCAGGGCGGTAATATTTACAGTCGTCTGCCTAGAAGCCACCGACCGACATCTGCCTGAAATAGAAAACATTATCATACAGTGTATGCACATTGTACTCACCCCTCTTCGTGTCAACGTACCAGGACATCAGAATTTACTCCAGAAATAAAAAGGAATTTCAGACTAGATCTGATGTGTTAAATTTTAATTTCACTTTAAAAAATCTTTCATGTTTTCACACTCTGCACTTTACACTTCTTTATGCAAAAACAAAGAAAAAATAATGATAAATTGTTGTGGCTACTCGAACTGAAAAATGTCTGTGGCCACACATGATTTACTTTAACGATGAATTGTCCTACTTGTGTACAGTGTCCTCTTCTTGGTGTTGTCTTCTTATAACATGTACTCTTCTGTTTTGTACATGCACTTCCTTCTTCCCATTAGGAAGGTTTCTTGTCGACTATTTGCTGCACATCTCCCTCGATGATATAATGCTTAGAAAGTAACTACTAAGATATAGTATCGTTCTGGTAGTTGATTTACAGCTTGTATGACACAGACTGATCACACATTATCACTGTGATGAGACGAGTGGTAAACAAGTCCCACAAAATTATATGGTCGAATTCACAACACTTACGGTGTATGAACATTTTCTGAAAGTTAAAATGTTTAAAAAAAAGTTTAAAAAAAACATTTCGGTAAGTTCTGTAATAGTTCCAACATTGTCACAGAGAAGTATATTGTCGTTTGATATTAGTAGTAGTTTGGTGCATCACGAACACCCCCTGACTATCTCACGATAATCAAAATGAAACTACTTTAATATTAACCAGTTATGGTTAATAAATCGACTATCTCACTCCAGGGCTCAATACTGGTATTCGTACCATTGAGCTAACATGATGCCTAAGTCGATAAAGTGATATACAGAAGATATCCCTCTTTTTATATATATAAGTATTGTAGAAATTACTTAAAGTTATACGGAGTTCACCATTGTAGTTTCGTATCTCGGACCGAACTGTCTTCTTACCACTCTATCAACCGTAGTTATTCAGTTGCTAAGAGCTCCAAAAAGGTAGACTCCCTTTCTGTGTGCAATTTTCTTTATGGACCAACGGTTTTGCAATGACAATAATTTCGGCTTTCTGAAATGAGGTCATGACTTTGAATGTTAATATCTTATTTACATGACTTCTGTTGTGAGTTTTGAATGTCTCACCATATACCTACATCTTTTCTGAACAAACTAATATTTTTTTACACACTAACAATGCTTTATAATATACATACGACATTAAAAGAAAAAATATAACTAAAAACTTTCCCACTGCACAAATGACAAGCTTGACAGGTAGACACACATATGCGAAAAAAACAGGCAGCTCGCCCAGCAGAAAACAATCATAACGGATGTAAACACAATACAAATTTCAACTTATTTACACTCATCCCTGCATAGACATGTATTATAGTTACTGTTTACACATTATAACATTTACATAATATATTTAACAAGAGAACTATAGTATATAAATCTCTTTATATTGTCATGTGGAGGGGTATTACACTTTTCAGAAATATTAGTGCATTGACCAAAGGGGAATGTCATCCATTTTGCAGACGAACATCACCCGAGTGGGCCCAAGAACCGTCTGTAAATAGTACTTTTAAATGGTACAATTAAGGGATATAAGACTTTCGGACATACCGTTCTGAGAAAACATAATTGCTAGTTCGATGTATCCAAGAACCTTTGTAGTTTTAATTATATTATTAAACAATTTAGCCAAATCACATTTTCAAATTTTGTACCACTACGCATCTTGCTGGCCTAGGTCGGACCAGAGGGGAGGCGATGCAAGACGAAGGAAATGAGAAAAAACGTCACCGGCAAAGAAAATCACAAGTTATTGTTCCCAAAAAATAGCACAGGAATGTTACTAAAATACAACAGAAATGTTCTCATCTTCATGGCGCTGTACACAAGTTATCTAAGTCGTAGTTAACCACTTAGGAGTTGAAATAGTAGCATTGTCCTATCATAGTAGCTTAAAAATAATACCATCTCTGGACCTGAGTGCCATGTTTATATGGAAACAGTTGTACTCTCCTCTCTGATGTCCAGGAGTATTTCGCTGGAGGCTAAGAGTTTGGTTAGCAGATGGGAGATGATGTTGAAACTTTTAAGAAAAAAACTAGTTGCTTTTGCGAATCTCTCCAATAACTTCCCAACGAAACTGATATGTTAGGCACTTATAATATGTAGAATGTTGGCTTTAATACTCTAATTTACATGAATAATATGCTTAAATGACGTAATATTAATAATATTAAGTTATAAATAATATATAATTTCCATTTTGATATGCAAACATTTTGATAGCTAATTTGCCTATCAAAATTCAAATTAAGTACGCACATGGTATATACAATTACCATAATTTATATCTCACTTTCATTAATGTTTCAATTTGTTTTGGGTTCTCTGTGACAGAATTTAAAGTTACGCTACATTGGAATTTGGAAAATTGTATAATATTTTGGCTTCCTACCGTCTCAGGCATGAAAATAGATGAATATACAAATATATTTCCTATGATATGTATTTCTACAATCTGCTAAACATAAGCTTTCAGACGATATTAACAAGGGATACTACCACGATATCACTGGTTCTTTGTTCTTAGTATTGAGCCACTAAAACATCTTTATATATCTGTTTTACACTTATTTTAATGATCAAAACTGAGAAGTGTACAACACGTTTACAAACTTATTCTTCAATATGTCTACCCTCTAAAACTGAATAGTTCTATTTATTTATGGTTGCCCTGACAACCTCATATCGAAAATCATATTATTATAACCTATACAAAACATATGAATATCTTTCCACGCCGATATTATAATTAGAATTAACACATATTTCTTTTTCTTTTTCTTCTTCGACATAACCAGTCTAGTGCATATTTAAAATACTTTACGACCCAATAATCGTTACAAGTAGTAACAATATATTAATATACAACGTTAAATATACAACGTACCGTTGTATATTATGGCGTCCGACGGACTTTTCTTTTTATTCATTTACTCAAATAGAAAGAAAAAAAATTCTGGACCGTTTACTTTTACATATCAATCATTCGAGTTTTCGAATGTACCTCGTATACTCGAAAATTACAATTCATATAATTATACATATATATCATATTTAATTCTATAACAATATTATTATCATATTCATTTTAAACTTTATCATCATCTTCGTTTATTTATACATTTCAACGACGATAAGGTACATTCGAAATTTGATTTTCAAGTTATTTAAGTCCTTTTTCGGGTCCATTAAATGCTTGTTACAAATTATTAATTATTTATTTAGGCAACATGAAGAAGGTTTTGAAAAAGATGTATGTGATATTCATATAGTTGTTAATCAAACGTAAAATGATCGAATATAAGATATAGTTAAACAAAATATAGATTAAGATTGAAATATAACAATAATCAGAACATAACATAATAATGAACTTCTTATTAACATCATGAAAATACGAGTATTAAAGAAAACACATAACATTAAGACATTTGTTGACATAAATTGTGGAACTGCAATTATAGACATGAACTCAAAGATTAAATAACATAAAATAAAATACATTAAACCAACTTACATATTAATGAAATACTTTGTTTTTCTCTTTTGAAAAAAAAAATGCTATCTGTTATGTATCATTTACATTAACTTTATAGAATTCGAATAAGGTACGAACAACAAACAAAGTCATAATGTATTTACAGCAAAATCAATTGAATACGGTCCTTTCGAACATCGGAATTCCAGTCTAAGTTACATGGCCAACAAATTCCTTCAAATTGCATTGAAAATCATAAATCGGAATACGGTTTTTCGCGTTCTTTACTTCTACAGTTCTTAATTTCTTACTCGTATTACCGTAATTCCTGCCATCTAAACAGCGTTTCTTAAAAATCGTATTATTTCTGCTGTAATTAGATTGCGTTATGTTACCGGTCCAATTAGATTCCGTTCTTCTTCGTTTCACTGGAGGTGAAGTATCGTATTTGTATGGTATTCGTATCTGTATTTGTCTTTTACGTGACATCCATGGTAGTCTGTCCGGTCATGGTTTCTGTTTCTTCTGTAATTAGGCTCGGTTACATTACAGGTACATATGGATTTTACATAATCTTTTACATTGAGATCACACTTTAATCCCATATGGACACTTCGAACTTGGTTTCGATTAAGGTTAGTTTGATTCAAGCTAGTACTGTATTGGACCATTGATGGATTTTCAAAACTTTGCAATATCATGCTTAGATTATTAAAGTCAATGCACTGCATCACGTTCTGTAAGAACATCATCGGATTGTTTACTAACATCATTTTGGTCTTTTCGTTGAAGTTAATGGACTGCATTACGTTCTGTGAAAACATCATCGGATTGTTTACCAACGTCATTTTGATCTTTTCGTTGAATGAACAATTCAACAGATTCAATTCAATCGACCAATCAACGCAAGCACTAATAGGAACACACGCTTTCTTTCTGCATTTCACGAATATTGGAATCAACTTACCTCTTGTTACATGAACCATAGGATTAATATCATGTTGAATATACGGGAAACACAGATAGTCAATAGCGTTCTCAAGATGAGGATGATCATAACTTTTTGCATACTGATACATACCAGAATCGTCATTACACACAGTATCAGTAAAGCAGTCAAAAACATTCAAATGAGGAAAGAAGTTAGGATAGTCTGATCCAACCAATACTGCAGTATACTTTTATGAGAACTCCGTGCATTTCACTAATGTATATTCAAAATTTGCTTTCTCCGTTGTTTCTATAATGTCTACAGAGTCCTGAGCTTCGTTGAATCTCTGTACTATCTTTTCCATATCTTCATCATAATGTCCGAATTTGACAGCAATTTGTTGGTTCATCTGATTTAATTGTTCCTGTATTTGGTCCCATTTGCTGTCATTGCATGTATCACTGCAATTGTTCCAATTTTTGATCAAAATGTTGAGCTTGTTGGATCACCTTTTGATCCAGTTTTTCCAATTGCTGATTCACCTTTGCAAACAGTTTAGCTTGGTGATTCTTAATTTGTCGTGACATTTCTCTTAACATTTCCAACATGGTATTTAAAGAATTCATTACTTGAGTGTCAATCGTTCCATTATCCATGACACCCATGATGTTTCTATATATAATTCGGCCACTTCTCAAAATTGTATAATTAATATTCGGCTCAATATTGATCGCTTTTTACTGTCCTTCCAAAACGATACAACCATTCACTTCCCGGTGTTTCACGGTTCAACTTTTCCTTCCATTCCCGGGTTTTGGCACCATATACAACGAATCACTGGTTCTTTGTTCTTAGTATTGAGCCACTATAACATCTTTATATATCTGTTTTACACTTATTTTAATGATCAAAACTGAGAAGTATACAACACGTTTACAAACTTATTCTTCAATATGTCTACCCTCTAAAACTGAATAGTTCTATGTATTTATGGTTGTCCTGACAACCTCATATCCAAAATCATATTATTATAACCTATACAAAACATATGAACATCTTTCCACGCCGATATTATAATTAGAATTAACATATTTTTCTTTTTCTTTTTCTTCTTCGACATAACCAGTCTAGTACATATAATTATACAATCGTCACAAGTAGTAACAATATATTAATATACAACGTATCGTTGTAATACAACCAGTATTTTTTTTAGGGATTAGATTTCTGAGCTGTCGCCATCTATGGCAATTTAGCCCGTCACGTATGAGAGTGACATCCCTCAGCGAGCACACTATCCAAGGAAAAGGAAGGAAGGAAGCGGCCTGAGACCTGTGTGTTAGGTACCACCCCGGCATTTTCCTAGTGTGAATTAGGGAAACTCAGGAAAAACCTCACTCAAAATGGCTGGCCTGAAATAGCCGTTACACTTTTTTCATCAAGTGTCCCCACCGGAAATCGAACCCGGGACCGCTCGCACCAAAGACGAGAGTGTTAGCGACTACGCCACAAGGGACCAAAACATATTTTATAACATATCACTGATATGTGTCAAAATATAAGTTCTCGAATTCCTACACTAATTTTGTACAAAGCAATCGAATATGACTCGGGGATATCTTACAGTCCATCAGAATATTGTATCCAGATAGCTTCAAAGCAAATTGTTACTTCATTTTGCGCCATATCATGCTGGGTTCAGAAACGAGCCTCCACTGGTCCTATTAACAAATTATTCCACAAAGACTACTGTTTTCGTTATTTCCAAAAGTCAAGTACAGTAGACTCAGCACTATCCGGCCTAGTTAAGAGACAGAAAAAGAAAGAAAGAGAGAAAACTCCGTAATAAAATGAGAAATGTTTTGTAAACGATCTACTAAACTTGTAACGCTTTCATAAAAACGCGAATGTGCCAAGAAGAAACAGTCATCGATCAAGGACATTTTCAAAAACTAGAAACTATATATTTTGACTCTTTTAGGCCTAGTTAATTTTGATCACGAGGCGCTAAGGATGATCCATACTACTTAGGGCAGTACGTCAATGAAAAAATTGAGAACACCTGATTTACATTGTTTCCTGCAACTAAATTAGATATTATTAAATTTATTCTGCCCTTTTATTCTTCTTGACTTCCTTTTCGTGTAATATCGCTTAAACGTATGTTACAATATTTAACAAATATTTATAAATTACTTGTCTGTACTAGGGATGGCCAGAACCGGTTCCTGGTGGAACCGGTTTTCGGGTCTGAACGGATCCGGTTCTAGAAGATCCGGTTCCGGAACCGGTTTTTCGGATCCAGGTCTGGAACCGGTTCTTCGGATCCAGGTCTAGAACGGGTTCTTCGGATCCATGTCTAGAACCGGTTCTTCGGATTAAGGTCTGGAACCGGTTATTCGGATCCAGGTCTGGAACCGGTTCTTCGGATCCAGGTCTGGAACCGGTTCTGATAAAAGAACCGGTTCCTCGCGGAACCGGTTCCGCTGGAACCGAAACTTTGTGACCATCCCTACGCTAAACCCGAGCTGCTGGCAAGCTGTGAACAGTATGTTAGATGAAATATTGGAAGCGACAGGCAGGCTCCCAGGCGGTGGCAGCTTGTCTCATTTGGCTAAATAAACTGGGTAACTGGCAAACTCATTGGTTAAACAGGCAAACTGGCCAACACCCACTGGTGGACCAAATTTTTTTTCTGGGGGCACAAGCGGGTCTGGGCGGGGAAGGCACAAGCGCATGGTCCTCTTTGCATTGTTTTTGAAGGTGAACTTTATGCCTCCTTTACGGGTCTTTGGGAGCTTTCGGATCCAGGTCTGGAACCGGTTCCTAATATCCGGTTCTGGAACCGGGTTTTCAGATCCAGATCTGGAACCGGGTTTTCGGATCCAGGTCTGGAACCGGTTCCTAAGATCCGGTTCTGGAACCGGGTTTTCGGATCCAGGTCTGGAACCGGTTCCTAAGATCCGGTTTTGGAACCGGGTTTTTGGATCCAAATCCGGAACCGGTTCCAAAACCGGTTCTGAAAACCGGATCTCCGAGAACCGGTTCCGCCGGAACCGGAACTTTGTGGCCATCCCTAGTCTGTACTAACTAGGGAAGTACTAGAAGTGGTACGCGGGGATCTCCATGTGTTATATATCGTTGGAAAGATCACACCGAGTGTACCTCACATATGAAGTATCTCGCTTGAATGGGGCCTGTAGGGGGCGTGGCGACCATTTGAAGATCAGAACAAGGCACGCTCCAAAACACCAGAAAACTTTGACAAAATAAGAAGCTATGAGGTAATTATTTTGATACGTGGTGTATATATAGGTTTGAAAGGTAGCTGAATACGAATTTGACGTCAAATGTTTACAAATCAAAATGGCGAATCCAACATTGCGCACACAAATTACAAAGAAACATGCTATGGATCTAAAATTAGATATATAGAGATATTCGACGTCGCTATGTATGAATCGAATACCAAAAGTGTAAAATTCAAAATGGCGTATCCAATATGAGAGACAAAATGCAAAGCACTGCTATGGAACTGAAAGCGGGTAGGTAGAGGTTTTCGTTTTCGATGAATACGAATTCAATGTTAAAAGTACAAAACGTAATATGATGGATCCAATGTGACGGACGAAAAATAAGAAAAGTATGTAAGGAACGGGCATATATTATTCTTACGCATGTAGTAGAAAAATATCTATAGTGCATAAGGGGGCAAGAAGACGCAGGTGATGTTTTACAGTAAACAGGGAACGCGTTTTGCTATACAATTATGCCAAAATTGAGGCATAGAATGCAGGACAGGTTTTGTAGCGCACATGAAAGTTTTAAGATATGAACAGATTGCAATCATCGACAATAATTATTTTGCTATCAACACCCTGCCCCGCCTCCGAAGAGATACGCGGGGTTCGGCATATGTCATATATCGTTCAAAAGCTGCATCGACTACATTTTACATCTGTAGCATCGCGCTTGAATGGCGTCTGTAGAGTACGTTGCGATTATTTACAGATACTATCGCGTTTAAAACGTCGTTATTCTTGCATAACTGTCTTTCCAGTTTCACAGTATATCGTATACACTTGTGAGCAATATATATGGCAAATGTCCACTCTCCGTAGTAGGGATGGTACTGACACCAAGAGTAGTTTCAATCTTGTCTCGGTCTCGTCTGTAATGTGCTTTTCCAAATCAAGACAAGATCGAAACGGAACCTAGGCTCATCTCGATACGTATACGGCCATTCTATACTTTTGTACATTTTGTCCACCATATTGGATGCGTCATATTGCATTTTGCAGTTTTGACATTGAATTCATACATCGCGAACACGAAAACCTCTACCTACCTACTTTCAGTTCCAGCAGTGTTTTGCATTTTGTCCGCCATATTGGACCCCCTATTTTTAATTTTACATTTTGGTATCCTATTCATACATAGCGACGTCGAGTGTCTTTACATATCCAATTTCAGATCCATAGCTTATTTTTATTCTAATTTTGTGTCCGCCATGTTGGATTGGCCATTTTGATTTGTAAACATTTGATGTCAGATTCGTATTCAGCTATCTCCAAACCTATACATACCACGTCTCAAAACAATTAAATCATAGCTTTCTAGTTTGTCCATGTTTTCTGGTGTTTCGGAGCGTGAATTTTTCTGATTTTCAAATGGTCACCACGCTCCCTATAGGCCCCATTCAAGCGAGATATTTTACATGTGAGTTATACTCGGTGTGACCTTTCCAACGATATATAACAGATGCAGATCCCCACGTACCATTTCATGTACTTTCCTAGTAAGTATTCATATAATATTAATCAGACAGAATGTGATGTAAAAAGTGTGTCTTTAATGGTATGTGTGGAGCAAACAATCATAGTACTCCAATGTACCTGGCATTTTTGTTATCCGACTTGCCCTTCTGCAATATTAGACCGGATAGTTGGTAATTTACTATTTTTACGAAACACGAGATGAGAAATTTTCGAAGGGAGACGAAAAAGGCTTGCCAAGAATCGATTTAAGACTAGGGAGAACCGTTTGGGAATCGAGGCGATACTTTTACCCAAAAAAAAAAAAAAAAAGACGAGACAATAAAACTTTTCTTTCTCGTCTCGTCTCGTTTCGTGGGTAACACTAATATGGGCATTTTAAGAAAGTAATTGCCATCCTCTTTTGCTACGGCCCCGTCGAATCTCCAAAAATCCTTTTCTAGGGGTACCTACTGTATGTCTTGTCTGAATGTCTAGTTTCTAGCTTAAGCTGTTTGGTCTGAACGTTGATCAGTCAGTCAAACACTCACTCACTCAGGATTTTTTCAAATATAGAGATATATGAATACAGGCCGCTACTAAGGGGGAAGTAACGTGCCCCGGCGAGTTGTTGGAGGGACGCCTGAAAGGACAATAGATAAATGGATGTACATTAGGGTGGGCCGAAAACGGCCGAAATTTTTTTTTTTTTTTTTTTTTTTAGAAAGTTAAGTTTCAGTACCGTGCAAAAGTTGTATAATGTTATATTATGTTTCCTAACCAAAACAGAGCCGGATTAAAAGATATTTAACCGGGCCCCAGGGGCCCCAAAGAACGTTAATTTTGGAAAAAAAAATAGTTGCGAGTAGTGAAAATATTGAAATATGTTTTTAGAAAGTTAAGTTTGAGTACTATGCAAAAGTTGTATAATATTATGTTTCTTCACTAAAATAGAGCCGAATAAAAAGATATTTAACCGGGACCCCGGGGGGCCGAAAGAACGGTAATTTTGAAAAAAAAAGTAGCCAACAATGAAAATATTAATAAAATATATTTTTAGAAAGTTAAGTTTCACTACCGTGCAAAAGTTGTATAATGTTATATTATGTTTCCTCACCAAAACAGCCAGATTAAATGATATTTAACCGGGCCCCGGGGGCCCCAAAGAACGTTAATTTTGAAAAAAAAAGAAGTAGTTGTGAATAGTGAAAATATTATTGAAATATATATTTTTTAGAAAGTTAAGTTTGAGTACCGTGCAAAATTTATAATGTCATGTTTCCTCATCAAAACAGAGCCGGATAAAAAGATATTTAACCGGGCCCCGGGAGCCCAAAAGAACGTTAATGCTGAAAAAATATGATTGTGAGTAGTGAAAATTGAAATATTTGTTTTCAGAAAATTAAGTTTGAGTACCGTGCAAAAGTTGTATAATGCTATGTTTCTTCCCCAAAACAGAAGCAGATAAAAATATTTAACCAGGCCCTGCGGGTCCGAAAAGTGTTATTATTATTTTTTAAAAAATATATATACCATTATTTTAAGTATGTATAGAAAATTGGTTAAGATTTCTAATACTTTAACTTGACCCCAGGATTTTAAATGTTCTGATCTGATGTGCAGCTCTTCGCCTGATTGGTGTTTAGTAGATATAATAGTACGGACACAAATACATAAGGTAAGGTTGAAAAATTGACCAACAAACACCAAACCAGCGCAGAACTCACCACGTGGAGATGGCTACACAGCGAGTTCCTCCCACCCACCCTCGTCTTACTTAAAGCTCCTTAACGGAATCTTTAACAAAATATTGAGATTTATGTCCGAAGCTTGGTAGATACTTTCGTGCTTCCAGTTTTGCGCGAATATAACCGTCTCGTGCAACACTACCGCATACTTCTGAAGAAGTTTCTGTTACTACTCTTAGACACTTCTCCAAATCCTGTGTGTGGAAAGGGAACGTGACAAACTGTGAAACCTCCTCTTTTCCACAATCATTTCGGTTAGTTCTTCTGTTGATACTTTAGCCGAAATTGGAGGTTTCGTTACTATTACTTCTGACCAATCGGTCAAATCGATATAATCCGCATATTCTTCAGTGCTTTGCCTATTGCAATTGTCAATTAGAACTATAGTTTGGTATTTTCGGCCATCAAAATAGAGACCCTTAAAATTAGTAGCTTTACACTGTAGAAGGTTTCTTTTTTTCTTTTTTTTTTCTTTTTCTTTTTTGCTAGTTTCGTACGGATTTTGTTTTTATCTACTACCTTGTCTTAGTTAGTTTTGTTCAGTAAATTCATATCTTTTACAATACAAAAACAGCGGATACAATTTTAGCAGCCGACCTATTCGATATACCTGTTAAATCTTTTGCGGTACTCATTTGTTTAGGGCTCACTATTGTTTATTTAGGTTTACTTTAGATTTTATTCTCTAAACGATTGCTCCATGCGAACTCTTCATCGTCTGAATTCGGGGTGGAAGCGCTTAATGTATGTTCCAAGTACGGGATTGAGGCTAACGATTGTAACCCTCTTGTAATTGGTACCGCAGCATCATAATCGATCTGTGTGTCATGCTTTCTTTTGAGCCTATGGGTTTCTGCTTCATCTACATTGCAACTCGTCATTTGTCTCTGATTTCTCTGATCTAATATGAGCTCCCAGTCCAAAAGCGGTATATAATTTGATTTACCACACTTACAGGTTAATCTATCGCAGCATTTGCAAGAGAAAATGTCACATAACTTCTGAGCACTGTTCTTAAATTTCTTTAATTTGGCTCTTAATGGGGTATATCTCATTTCTTAATGGGGTTAATGATCGTTTTGCATTTTGAGTTGTAATTCAAAATCATATCCTTAATTCGAAGGCAAGACAATACAGGAAGAGAGGCTCGCAGCCATATCGTTTCTAGTTTATTTGAATTCAGCAATGTAAGCGCCGCCTTCGGAAAGCCAGCGTTATGTATTTTGCATCCAGATGCGAAAAAGTGATATTCTCTTAAAGTTTGAGAGTTCTGAGGTGGGCTCAACACAAAGGTTTTTCGTGTGTTAATATGGTAGTTATGAAAGTTAGTTAAGCTCTTAATAGTTATTTGCGTATATTAAAACCATGTATTTCATGTTTTATGTATTAATAGTAGTGTCTGGTAAAATGTTATTATTACCTAAAACCATTTTATTTGAACAAAAAATTAGGAACTTTAGGGCCACGGGGGCCCGGTTAAATATTGTTTTAAAATCAACATATTTGACATGGCTTCATTTCGTACCAATGCACAACTTTTGATAACTACTCAATCCTGAATATCTGAAAAAAAATTTTTCGGCCCACCCTAATGTGCATATAAATTAGGGGGCGCCTAATTTCATGTTACATAAGGACATAAGGAAAATATAATGTCCCCGGGTGACATAAGGAAAATATAATGTCCATGAAGTTGACAAGCCACTTACGTCAGACCCCAATTTCGACTTTATACGTCGCTAGTGTTACGTTAGTGTTCAATAATGACGTAAATCGTTAGTACTCCACAGATAACGTGTACCTTTTAAATGATGAGTATGGGTCTTGTAACTCTATGTCAATAAGCACACATTTAAGAATCTTCTCAAAAATGAGGTTAATCATTGAAGCAATGTAAGTGCTCATTAGTGCCATTAATATTAACGTTAATGCCTTCATCGTACAGCTCTGGGAGTAATAATATTACTTTAACAACTTTCTACATCAGGCTCATCTTATTAAAATTAGCCAAACGAACATGATAAAACCACGTTCTTTGTTAGAATCTCAATGCGTCCCTCAATTCTCGAGAACATAATGCGCAATGTGGATGTGTTGCTTGACGTGCCGAAGTTAGTTACTTTGTTGCAACTATTGTTTATCTGTTATTTATTGCTAGTCTGTAAAGTATTCCTTACATTAATATGCCCTTATCCTTGATAGTCATTGCGTATTTAAAGTAGTATGTGCATTACTTTTAGAAGATATCAAAAAACTATAGATAAAACCTGCTACTTAGTGGTTTATATTTTTATTTTACAGTACATAAACTAATAATAATAATAATAATAATAATAATAATAATAATAATAATAATAATAATAATAATAATAATAATAATAATAATAATCCAGCATAAAAGTTACAATTGCATCACATTGGCAACAAGCGACGCATATTTTAACTTCATAAAAATTCGTTTCTCACGATTTTCTCGGAAACTGCGCATGATAACTTATCTTAATTATGTCATTTAATTTATCTCGGTGTGATATATGTCTTATCTCTGGACAATATCACAGTAAAACAAGAATTAAATATTAAAACTACATCATACTTTCGGGCTACATCTCATTAACCATGGGAAGATTGAGTAGTGTATACTTCAGGATGTAAGTTTCAGCTTAGCTTGCGTCATACATTCTTAGGATTACAAAAAGGAAATTTGTTCCTTTGCATTAGAACAAAATTCTTAGGATTAGAAAAAGGAAAATAATTTTTCCGAAATCCGGATTTTTTCCGAATTACGGATTTTTTCCTATCTTACTTTCCGGATTCCGGAAAGTAAAAATTCCGGAATTGGTCATCCCTAGTCATAACATCACTTAGGAACTAGTATGACCCTTATCCAAATATCCATGTTTTGCGGCATTTATTTAAAGACGCATTTCGGGAATGCTCCGAAAATTTGAAGTACTCATCAACTGCCTCTACAAAAATAGATGCACAAATGCAGCACGATTCTGAAACTCGGATATTTGGATAGGGCACATACTAGTTCCCACGTGACGCTATGTCTCAACCACGATCAGTCCCATAGTAGTAGAGCCATGGGTCCTTAAAGTTAATTTTCTCACGTTTTCGGTAGTGTTGAACACCTAAACGATGCACTTTCCGCCCTATGTTTGTTGGAACTTTTTCTTTATTTTGCTCTCAGGAATCACCCCTCTGCTTTTGTACAACGAATTTAGCGGCATACTGTATATATATGGTATATATATATATAGAGCCCCTGTATATATATATGGTATATATATATAGAGCCCCTGTATATATATATATATATATATATATATATATATATATATATATATACAGGGTGTCCCAATTGAATCGCTCTATTTTTATTTCGTGGTGATAAATTAATGTATGTGTATTTCTTTCTTTTCCTGATATAATATAGTAGAAGAAACACCAGAGTTTTGTTAGAAATTTGTCTATCCCAAAAATCTCGCCAAGTGTGGTGTTGGCAGCAGGAACAGTGAAATGGCGACCAACGCAGAAAAAGCGCAGGTAGTGTGGTGGTATGCCTAATTTGGTCCCATCGTCGAAGTGCAACGACGACTCCGGCAGGAATACCAGAAAGAACCCCCTAATGCGAAAACAATTCGAGTATGGAAACCGAATTTCCTGGCGACTGGTTCAGTGGCTAAAAAGCACCGTCACTCTTGAAATGTTTCAACACACATGGCTGGATCTCGACCATCGCCTGGATATCCTTCGTGTGACTGGTGGGGCACATGTTGAGGTGTTCTTTTTTAATATTTGTATACAAACATAATGAATGTACCTTGTTAGTGCATTTTAGTTCATTTGGATATCTCAAATAGTGTGGGAGAAATACAAAAATGAAAATAGGAAGATTCAATTGGGATACCCTGTATATATATGTGAGAAACAAGCTTATTTCCGAAATATGTGAGAAACAAGCTTAAGAATATGAAAATACACACTTTCAAATGTTTTAATTACCTTCTACGTTTTTTCATTAATTGCATATGCATTTTTTTCCATAGCAAATATTTCAAACATTTATTTGGTTTCATTTCTTTTTTGAAGTCTTACTTCTCTTCTGCTGAAGCTCACCACTTACATTTTAAAATCTTTGTCTTTTGTGCGAACAAAAATACCATCTTTTTTTTTTTTTTTTTAAAAAAAAGGAGGGTAGTGAAAAATTAATTAGTGATGTGACCTTTGTTTGTATTTATCTTCAGAGAGATTACATACCACAAACACTCTTTACACAAGAACCTTGTAATGTTTGAAAAACTTTATTTTTTTCATATTTTATATAAATAAAATGTAATAAGATTTATTACTTTTTGTAATTATACTGTGTGTAAATTAAATTAGTGTTTAAATACACACATACAAGGAAGAAAAATATTCATAGATCAAAATGTTTGTAGGTGAGAAATGTTTGCTGTACTTTTGCAAATAAAAAAAATTAAAGCAACGCGATTATTTTTACTGTTATTAACAATATTGTTTGCACTTTGTCTATTTGTACAACAAATGAAATTAAATTTGTTTATGTAATGAATGATAGATTTTTTTTTATTGCGTTGGCTTCTAAAACACCCTTTCAGAACTGGATGAATTCTCGAGCTACTTTTTGACCATGTTCTATGCAGATTTAATTTTATTAATATCTGCTTTGTTTCCCTGTTCAGAGTTTAAACTTCACTTTTCAATATCTAGGTCATGTAAGACATGAACTTACAGCTTGACTTACAGTTTGAAACGTACGATATCTACCGGGAATCGAACCAGAACATCTCGAGCCAAAATCTTATTAGGTTAATGAGAATGAAATGTTCGCCTCAAATGCGTCATCTCTAAAGAACAGAAGAAAAGAAAAAGAAAAGAATAGAACAATAAAAAGAGAAAAACTACAATACCTGGCTAATGAAAATAGTTTGAAACCACACACTTTCTGAAACCGTTTGAAACCATACACTAACTATTGGATTCCATGCTGAAAGAAGCCTGTAGTCTGTGAAGTGAAGAAGTTTTCAATTGCATTTTGCATTCACAGATCATTAGGGAATACTGTATATTATTTCCCAAGAATTAATGGAGTGGTGGTAGTTGTAGGAAAAATATCTTATAATACGGTGGGTAACGAAGAGTTTCATATTACAATTCATCTAGAACTTGCACCGTTTTTAAAGTGACGTGTGTGCGTACGTTACTGTCTGACATAATTACATATTATCTATTACACTAAGAAAAATCCGTTACCTGGGCCGCTGTACATCGTATATACATTTTTAAGGAATTCCGTAAGTTTACTACGAAACTCTGTACGGAGCATACGTTGTCATAATCTACATACTGTAAGTACAGCCTTATCCTTTGATATGTTACACCATGCCGGTGCAGGATGTCTGACATCTAACAATCTTCCGTATATTATATACGTATATGGATGTTACTTGTTATATATATGTCCGTCTGTGTGTGAGAACCTGATCACCTATATACATTTCTTTGTTTCATTCGGAAAGTACGCATAGATGGAACACTTATACAGAAAATATAAAACATATGTTTATATGTTTTCTGCATGATATTAGCTATAGTCGTACGTTAAGTCCAAAAACTGCAGGACTTACGTTTTTACTTACGCTACATACTTTTTTCCATTCTGTGTAGCAATTATATATCCTACCTGTTGTTCTATATGGTTGCGAAACATAGTTGCTTACTCTGAAGGGAGAACACACACTGACAGTATTTGAAAACAAAATCCTGAAACGAATATTTGGACCCAAGAGAGACGGGAATGGAGAATGGCAGTAACTTCAGAATGAGGAAGTACATAATTTACACTGTTTACCAAACAATGCTAGAGTCATCAAATCTAGGAGGTTCAGGTGGGCAGGTCATGTATCCAGAATGGAGGAAAGTAGGAAATCTTCCAAAGCCATAACTGGAAACCCAATCGGAAAACGAACACTCGGAAGACCTGGGCACAGATGGGAGTACAGTATTAAGATGGATCTCGCAGAAATAAGAATACAAAGTAGAAACTGGATTCAGTTGGCTAAGGATAGAAGTCAATGGAGAACTTTTGTGAACACTGCATTGAACCACCTGATTCCATAGGCCATAGAGTTAGTTAGTTAGTATGCTTATCGACATATTTCCAGTCTATTTTATGGAGATAAGCACTATAATGATCTATATTGATGGTTTCACCTCACCTGAGAAAGAGATGACAGATCATTCTCACCAAGATTGCCATGCCAACCATAATAGCTTATATAGGATGGAGACACGATTTAATGAACCGTACTGGACGTTGATCACAACCCAGCAATTATTTTGACTGTTCGCAATTGCGATAGCAGATTCATTTCTTATTTGAAGTGACAATCTGATGCAAGAAACTTTCCTGGTTATATTCACGGATTATTGTCGACCGGTGTCAACTCATCTGGCAGCCATGAATCCAATTTTCTCACCTCACCGGTTGCATGGGGCAGCCGAATGACATTGCCATGATGTCCGATGGAAATGGCACAAATCTTTTCTGCCTGCAATAGGAATGGAACATAACCATTTTCCAGGCATCTTCTTCCATCGTGTTCCTGAGACGCTCACCTGAACATGATATTGGTCAGTGTCCAAGGATCTTACTATACAATGCGTGTCACCGCAATGAAATTTATTTAAAATATCAACAGTGAATGATGCATTTATTTACCGTTCCTAGTTCAAATGCAGTGTTAATGTTCTGCGGGTTGCTGTAAGACTGCTCTGGTTTGAATTCCTGAAGAAATATCATTCACAATTATGTATGGTACATGTTTACTTATACTGTGAATCATCAACGTTGTTGCGACAAGGTGCTGCCAATCATGTAATTACTGCTGTTCACGTGTACGTGAAGTATGAGTCATTAAGGTTCTTGGGCTAACAGTGTCTACCAAACAAATAAGTATGAGTAAGTATGAATCATCAACACAGTTGCGATAAGATGTTTGCCAATCATGTAAGTACTGTTATGCACGTGTACTTGAAGTATAAGCCATCAATGTTGGGTTAACTGTGTCTGCCAGTCAAGTAAATATGAGTAAGTATGAATCATCAATGATGTTACTATAAACTATCTGCCAGCCATGTAAGTGATATTTTGCACGTGTTATTGAAGCATAAGTCACCAATGTTGTCGGACTGGCATTGTCTGCCTTTCAAACGAGAGTAGTTATTACGATTGTTTGTTCTTTTAAGAAGAACAAGTAAAGTTCTGTAAGTGTAGAAATAGTGATTTCATTTTAAACTGGAGCTCCCTCCTGGATAAATCGTAGCGTACATTCCTTTAGTGTGGGAAACTCGGGTTCGTCTCCCGGCCGGAGTGCATGTGGTTCGGATCCCATATTAAGCTGTAAGTCCACGTCTCATATAGCCTTGCTGCTGAAAGAGACACTAAACTCAAATCAAAATCAAACATAATTTTAAGCAGGCTAGAGGCAACAAATAAACACAAATATTCTTTCTTTAGCTATCTTCTCAGCTCAGCAATCCTTTGAATGGTTTGAGACTTTTTTTTTTAACTTTTACCTATCCTGAGTTAGACTTTTCATTTCCACATACTTTCCACACGATTTAAGGAATTTTGAAGAAATTCGCATGTAACTTACAAACGTAATGATTTAGAACACTGTATTTTAAACATATAACAACTAGAAATATAAGGTAAACATTAGTGCAAGTTCATTAGTAAACATTCAGTATGACCATAATTACTGAAATATAAACTTTGGTGCAAAGTAGAAATATAAAATTTGGTGTAGAAATATAGGTAAAGATACTTTGCACAACATACAAAAAAGTACGTTCAACATACGAGCATAACGTTTCTGTGCAATGTTTTTCCTTCAGTATTTATACATTTCAATTTCTACACAAAATTGCATGCAGTCTACAAATATTGATATCAAAATGATGGTACCGGTATCAATATTTACAAAGGAAGGGTCACGCAGTGGCTCCACTGAGATCCGAACGAGACAATTGTGTTTGCATTTGATATGTTATAACTAGATGAATCCCAAAATTATACGTGCCACCGGGCGGAATATCGTGAGTTACCACATATTTCGTAATGTAAGAACTACAAAAAAAATTACCTAGCAGAATAGTTTGAACCCAGTCATTTGTTCGGAAACGGTTGGGTAAGTGAAAAACTCGGCAAACACGTATACAATCATTTCTAACGACAAATGTTTGGGGTAAAAAACTTTGTCCCGGATCCCCAGCAGGGTCCCAGACGGGGTTCAACTCAAATTTTCAAATGGCAAGGGGGGTCAAGTGGCACATCATTTGAAAGCTGTTGTAAAATGAAAGAAAATGCAGCAAGTCTCGACTCTCTACGACAGCCCTGTGCAAAATGGCGATGGGTCAAAATGTAAACAAAAACTTAATTAAGTCCATGGTCATCCCTATAAATCGGAAACGGTAAGACAAATATGAAACCAAGAAAGGACGTGTGGCATTATTTTCAAAGTACAACGATTTATGTGAAAACGAAATGTGGTATTTATGTTTATGATTAATAGTAGATATCCACAAAATATCAAAGAGTATAATCTGCAATCAAATATGGCTGCCAGCGTGAAAAATGAGTTTGTATATAAATATGTTATTTCTTGGAATACTGTGACCAAACCAACAAAGTTTGACGCAGCTCGATGTACTGAAATGACTTACACATGGTTTGGTACTACTCGCCAATCTTGCATATATATTGTATATTGCAAGATTGGCTATTTGATATTTGATATTACTCTATTGTATATTTGATATTACTTGAAGTATTCGACTAAACCAACGAATGACATGCAAAAGTAACCATCACGAATACGTTACAATAGAGTCCCCACCTACTGATGCAGCAAGTCCTTTATGCATGAACTACGTATGACAAAATTAGAAAAATATCCTAAGGTATTCAACTTTTGTTTAGCAGTATGAGTAGGAAGTCAGAGTTCTGTGTTCATCGCATATTGGTTATATTCAAGTAAATGATGAGACAACCGTGACGAACGTGCATTAAAAACAAAACATATATGTGTTGTTACCGTAGTTGAAGTGAATCGAAATCCAGTTTCTATTTTGTATTCCTATTTCTACGAGATCTATCTTAATATTGTCCTCCCATCTGCGCCTAGGTCTTCCTATTGGATGTTTCCGCTTAAGTGTAACTTCATAAGAAACTGCAATTATATACTCGGATATAAACTATAAAAATGTGAAAAATATACAGATTAGAAATAAGGAATCTTTTCGTACATTCTGTTATACAGAAAGATTGTATAACGTATGTCATTGCATTCAGTAATAGGCCTAGATGTCAAAGTGGCATAAGCTGCAAACATGTTTATACGAACTAGTAGTTGTAACTTTAGAATTTTATTACAGAAGTACGAACTGACATACATTAGGTGCTACAGCAGTCGGGAAAACCTGTATTTTGTTTGTTCACTAAAGAGCAAATACACAAGCTAAACTTCGCGTGTAAACAGTTATTTCAAGCATTAAATTTTAAAATCAGACAAATAATTTTAACTGTATTTCAGTGATAAATGTTTACAAAAGCGAACTTATTATTAAATATATTGGTGAATGAAAATTCCATTTTTCAGAAAAGAGAACCTTGTGTAAAGAAATCTGCCTCTTTAATGCACTGCTCTTATTTGCCTTACTTGAGCGTGTTACGCCAATTAAAAACCAAGTTTGTCCAAATCACGTTTATGTGTACGTATATAAACAACTGTTTGTGAAAGAAATATCAAACATACTAAAATTTCTTATGATCTTTTAAAAGAAATCTGGTAGAAACTCTTTGCTTTGCAGTATATTCTTTAACATAAGCAAAGGTGCCATAAACTTCTCTCGTCTTCTAGACGTAGACTACATGAAAGAACAAACTAAAGGGCTGTTTCCATTTTCAAAGTTTGAAAAAGGAAAAAAAAATAAATAAAAAAACCTTTTCTGAAAATTGTACCAGGTTTGATGGCGAAAGCTAAAAAGGAGGAATGGAAAAAATGAAAAAGTTTCATGCATCACTGAGCAAACAAGAGTTTGATTTCAGATGACCATTGTCAAAACTTAATGAAAACTTCTATAAGTCTCTCTGAAGTTTTAATAAATCGGAAGTTCACTTCTTCTTCCTTAGTTATGGCAAAATAATATTTCAGGATTTTTTATTACTTTTTTCTTTTCTTTTTGCTTTTTTAAAAAAGAACTTTTCTTTGTTATTTTAAAGCGGAGGTTGAAAAGAAGGATGGGAATAAGGCAAGAAAAATCACGTAGCTGAAAATGTAGACGGATTTATTTAGTTTCCGAAAAAACTCTTGTGACTTGTCAAAAGAAAACAGCAATTTCCGACTTAAGTGGAGTTCTCTAGGTGGGACATATCCAGTTTACAATTTTATCTTAGGCAGCTTTGCAGTTAATAATTATGCATGTCAAAAATTCTGTTCGTATGTGTAATGCATTAGGTAATTTTTGTAGGCAGAAGTTACAAAATATAAAACTATAAAGGTAACTGAGAAAGTTCTGTCCCTTTTTGTGAAGATTTGTGTTCAATTGGCCCTCACACAGTGAGTTGAATGCGAATGGAGATAAGGCGAAGGTCAGTTGTTGGTGTGGGTATATCCAACATGCTACCTCGTTGTGGCAGTTCAGTTACACCGTGAATTTGCATAGGAAAGAGTGAACATGGAACCTCCACAGTGTGTCATAAGGGCGTGTAAGATGTGCGAGTTCAAACTAGGGATGGCCAGAACCGGTTCCTGTTGGAACCGGTTTTCGGGTCTGAACGAATCCGGTTCTAGAAGATCCGGTTCCGGAACCGGTTTTTCGGATCCAGGTCTGGAACCGGTTCTTCAGATCCAGGTCTAGAACCAGTTCTTCGGATCCAGATCTGGAACCTTCTTCGGATCCAGGTCTAGAACCGGTTCTTGGAATCCAGATCTGGAACCGGTTTTCAAGATCCAGTTCTGGAACCGGGTTTTCGGATCCAGGTTTGGAACCGAAACTTTGTGACGATCCCTACGCTAAACCCGAGCTGCTGGAAGGCTGTGGACAGTGTGCTAGATGAAATGGTGGAAGCGACAGGCAGGCAGGTGGAAGCGACATTTGGCTAAGTAAACTGGGTAACTGGCAAACTCAATCGTTAAACAGGCAAACTGGCCAACTCATTTGGCTAAACACCCACTGGTGGACCGAAATAAAAACAAAAAAAAAAAGCACTGGTGGCCCAATTTTTTTTCTGGGGGCACAAGAGAGTCTGGGCGGGGAGGCACAAGCGCATGGTCCTCTTTGCAGTGTTTTGAAGGTGAAATTTGTGCCTCCTTTACGGGTCTTTGGGGGCTTTCGGATCCAGGTCTGTACCGGTTCCTAAGATCCGGTTCTGGAACCGGGTTTTCGGATCCAAGTCTGGAACCGGTTCCTAAGATCCGGTTCTGGAACCGGGTTTTCGGATCCAGGTCTGGAACCGGTTTTGAAAACCGGATCTCCGAGAACCGGAACTTTCTGGCCATCCCTAGTTCAAACTAGGGTCAAGCGCGCCTTAGCGGGGCGGAATGCGGACAGTGCAGCGGTGGTTTAACAAATTTAAGAACGGTGACGAAACACTTGAAGATGCAACACGTACCGGAAGACAAAATATCTACAAAATAAAGATGTTCAGGCAGAAATTGAGGCGAACAGTGGCCAAATATGTGAGGAACTGGGACTACAATTCAGTGTGAGTGGAGAAACCATTCAGCAGCACCTTCATCAACTTGGGAAGAACTACACGTTGGGTCGATGGGTCCCACAAGATTTGACTCCGGCCAGAAGGCAACGCGAGCAGACACCTGTATTTTTTCACTGTCTCGTCTGAGGAAGGAGCCATTTCTGGACAGAGTGTTGACATGTGATGAGAAGTGGGTTCTATACGAAGCTCCACGGCGCCGTCATCATTGGTTAGCATCTCATGAACCGGTTCCAAAACAGTCAAAATTAGCACTGCAGCAGAAGAAGGTCCTACTGTGTGTTTGGTGGACTGCTTGCAGCACCGTGCATCGGTAACTGCTACCAGCTGGTCAGAGCACCAATGGAACTGTGTACTGTCAGCAGTTGAGCCGTGTTCAAGAAAAAACTCAAAAGTCTGGAACCAGCACTTCTGAATCGCAGCTGGCTCCGCTTACACGACAACTCTAAGCCCTACGTGGCTAGGATAACCCGGGACACCGTTCTACTCCTTGGATGGGAAACACTATTGCATTCGCCATACTCTCCGGACATTGCACCATCCGATTATCACCTGTTCCATTCCTTGAACAGTCACTTTAGAGGACGCCAATTAAAGTCCCTAGCAGAGGTGAAAAATGCACTTGATATTTTCTTCGCTTCACGGCTCACCAAGTTCTACCGCGATAGAATCCATGATCTTCCAGAGCGTTAGTAGAAGGTAGTTGATGTTGACCGGGACTATTTTTGATCTTTCAGGTACAGTCATGTCCAAAATTATTGTCGCATATCTACAACTGTCTTGTTTTGGGAATATAACTTGATTATGATTTTGGAAGGTACTTTAATACTGTTACTATGTCTATAATCGGAAAATGTATATTTGTAGTAAATTTCATAGGAAAAGAATTATAAATACGAAAATTAGAATGAATAAAACAAAATGTTTCTAAATGGATCCACATGGACAAGAAAGGTTTTTTTCTTATATTGTTTTTATTTACTCCTGTTTTGACATGAAATTTACCCGATATACAGGGTGACCGCGTGACTATGTTACAAAATTTAAGGGATGATTCCTGACACTGAAACAAGAAAAAAAGTTCAAATAAACTTTTGTCCAACGTACATAATTTCGGAGCTACAAGGTGCCGAAAGCGTGGGAAAATGACATTCAAAGCTCTATAGCTCGACTATGGTAAATGATAGAGCTAATGCGGCATGGTCACGTCAAAGACACCGAAGCTGCTGTATTCAAAAATGCTTAAATCGAGATCGTGTAATTCGTGCACAAGGGATTCCCCAAAGGAGCGTAGGGATTCCCGGATAATCTGTCAAGAAAGATGGGTCGAAAAGTATACGGATGAATAGCTGTCCCAAATGCTAGCAATAATGCGTCTGTACTAAGTCGATATCTAGCACAAGCACAAAATGGCGAATAGTTTTATAGTGTCATGTGTGGTTGCATAACGCGCATTAAATAAGAGTGGGAAACATGAAAGGAAAATGTGAATAATTTGGTACAAATGGTAAATACATGATATTACGCTGTCCCATCATTGAACAGACGCTTTTTGTAATGTACCATTACAGTTGAAAGTAATGGCAATTTTTTTTTACGCACCCTATACCTAGTAATTTTTTTTTCATTCAATTTCGGTTTAGCTACACAATTTATTTACTCCCTTTACTTCGAATTAAATACAATGAATCGAAAGGTTTCATTAATAACCATATTCCCACTGTATAATATATTTATTTACATTTTGATTAAGTGTAAATCCCATTTTCTGATATATAAGTTGAAAAGTCTCAAGGTTTATCATTCTGACGTCATACCGAAACATAGTTCTGTCATTGGATATAAATTTTCTTAATTTCAGACCAATGTAGAATTTAGTCAGGTACCTAATCTTTCCCTCACCCCCTCTCAGTAGTCCATAGTCACTTTCAGATCCGGTTATATCTGGATTTACCAAATTTCCATTCGCTTTGTAATTTCCGCGGCTAAAGTTTTCGTTCTGATTGGAGGAATTCTCCTACCTCTGGCTTTTTCGGCGCAATGTTATCAGAATAATCAAGAACGACTCTACGAGCACAGCCGTGGAAATCAACTACGCTATACTGGCTGGTAAAGACGTGGATTTCGAGTGTAAAACAGGTAAAATTTAGACTAAATGTCATCGTAAACGTCGTGTGATCAATCAGGAGCCAGGAAACCCATATTTTTGTTGAAAGAACTGCAAAACCAGGGGAAAATATCTGATTCAGGATTTCGGTTTGCAGGAAGCCATGTTTGCTGCCCAGATAGGATAGACAATATAGGAAAGTGATTTTTTTTTTTTATCTTTTCAAATTCAATTAGGGATTAGGGAAATTACGACCTGATTAGTGCATGTTGGTCGTGTATTAAGTAAATGTGAATTATTATTATTTATTTCGTAATTGCATGTATGTAGTAGGTTTAATAGTACTGTAAATAATCATAATGGCAGCTTAAGTTAGTTCAAAAGGGCTCCTATCCCCTTTTCTGAATTGAACCGGTTCTAGCGGGGGAATGGGTTAGTTATTGTTCGTTTTAGGGCCTTTTCCCCTTTCAGGGGAAGGGTCCCTACATAAACCTCCTTAAGGTGCCCCCCGGGCATCAACTTTTGGTAGTCATTATGTAAACAATTGGTCAGGTCAATTGGACCTAGTGTTTATCTTTCTCATTTTGCCCCCTCTAAATTTAATAGAGCCGACGGTATATATCAGAAGGGAGTATTTATTTTGTCAACATGCATGTAACTAAATGGTGCATGTTTGGTTTAGTTAGTTGTTTTATGTATAGTATTAGCAGTGGTGTATGTAGTTAGTAGTTTTGTGTGAGTGTGTGAATTTTCGATTTGGACAGTGTATAAATATGTGTTAATTTAGTACCATTTTCCTAACAGAAATAAACCAGAGTAAATATTAAATTTCTGATTAATGAGTACAAGTATACATTTCAGTACACGGTAAATTATGCCTCCACTACAGCGCCACAGCGTCCGGTTTCGGTACTCAATTGTTTGTTGACAATACGACATCGCATAACTTAGTGATCTAGGTTGTTGGATTTTAGTCATTTATTCAAAAATTACTTTCATTGGACATGGATTTCGGGTCAGATGAGTATACCTTCGTATAAAATAGCATGAGATCTTACTGTACTGAAAATTTCAGCTTGCTAGGTCCAGTAGTTAATGAATAATCCGCTGAAATAAAGAACACCTATTTTCTTAATAGAAGTAAAGCCCATATGCTGTTACTGTTTGTTTAAAAATGTAGTATTAAATTCTTTTTTCCCGTGGCTGTCGAAAATTCCATTGTTGCTTCAGTTTTATCAACAAATCAGAAATAGATTAATCATTGACAATTTAACTTTCCGTAAATACATGTATGATTTTTTTTTTTAAACCTGCAAGGTAAATACAATTTGGGTGCTTCGAAATAAAGAGTACGTGGTTCGATGAATGTGATCGTGTGGTGGTTTGAGCGTGATAGATTGTGATAGTTATATATATATATATATATATGTATTACTGCGTAATGTAGATATGTGTATGGCCTGCGTGTAAAATGTACGAAATAGGGTGTTTATAAAATATTACTTCGTGCGAAAATTAGTAGATAATGAATGAACGTAATGATATGTTAATAATATGATATATAATATGAACGAGATGACGACCCCTATATTTAAATGGATAGGCCTAGTGAATTTTATATAGTGAAAATATGAATATGTTTACGAAAAAAAAAAAAATCTCTCGCGTTTTGACTTCCACACCAGTGCATTCATCCAACCGAGTTTGCTACTTGAATGTAAATTATAGTTGGGAATTGTGTGTTACTTTGCATTTATGTACCTCATAATAACAGCCCCAGATCTTAAGCCTTTCAATAGATAGAGTAGTATCATGTGGGAATTACTTCTAAAGGATGACAGAAATGATAATTAAGAAAACCAACTGCTATATCCTGTGATCATCGAAAAGTACAGGTTTCGGTCATTTGTATCTTTAGCATTCATAGCCTCTCCGAGATTTTTTTTTGTTTTTGTTGCTTACCTTATTTATTTATTGTGCAGTGTTCATATAACTCAGTTCGGACTATCCGATTAAATTAACTGCTACTAAATGTAGCGTACCCGGACGTCGACCCCTAGTCCCCTTAAGTATTTTCATGTCTTTTCTTAGTTTAATTAGATGAGGGAAATTAACGACGTCCCAGACGGTGGCATGTCTGCGCTGGGTAGCCATCGGTGATGTTTCGGTAATTGAAATCACCGATCCAAAATTCAGTTTATTTATTTAATTTTTTTTTAATTTTGGCGAATTACTAATTAGGGATACCTTAGCTATTACTCTAATTTCATTACTATTCTGGAATCTTCTAGTTTCCAAGAGGTCGGATGATTTTTTTTTTTTTGAAATTCTAAATTAGCGCCTTCTCTAACCTTCCGGACGATTTCCGGGAACCTGCTGGTTTGGGCCGGATACGGGGATCGGATTTCAATCTTACAACCAAATGCTTGTGGGATTGGGATCTGATGGACACAGAACTTGCATCCTTGGCAGCAGGGCGTTCCTTGAGTCTACGTATTTGAGTAGACCACCCTTTTGGCATGTTAAGAATATTTTGGCTATGGATTTGTTGAGATAGAAATTCGACTTTCGTCTTTGTAGCGTTAGTTACTTCTCACTTAAGTCTTTGGCGCCACTATTCTTCGTCTTCCTTCTTCTCTATCTCTCTCTGTCTTCATTACTTCGAGATTTTTTTTTTTTACTTTTTCAACCTTGCCCCCCCCCCCGATTTCTGAAACTCATGAAAATGTACAATATTCCATATCACTTATTTCGATCGTATGTACTAACTGAGACATCGAGGGATGCAATTCGTGGAGGTATTGCAGCACATCTCGGGACCATTTTCGCGATATTCAATCCACCACTGGAGAAATTGATGGGAAGGTACACTATGCTTTCGGATTCCTAGAAACATTCGTTATTCATGGATCATACAAATTATATCCATTGACAACTGATTTCTGGTTTTTATTTCTATTGATTGGTCATATAGTGTGTATGTATTAGTAGTCTGGGCCCACTAGTTTCCAATAACATTGATTTTTTTTTATATACATCTATATATGTGCTTACATAGTTTTAAAAGTTACGTGCCTGCTCAATTTGTTACATTTCCACCTCTTATGTCACTAAATAACACCAACTATTTTTTATATATATATATGCGGATCTTTAGTAAATTGAAAATGATTATTGATTATCGGGTTTATACATAGAAAGTACAATGTTGCAACCTTATGAGAGAAAAAGTGAATTTTGATAGTCAGGGTTTTTGTTTTGTCTTTGAGCCAATAAAATATAAACATTTATAAAATATGAATACTTGTCGAATATGAACGGTTATGTAGAATTTAAACGTCGACAAAATACTACGATGGATATTAAAGTGAAATTTATTGTATTGAATAATATGAATATATATATATACGAGTATGTATGTAATGGGCTCGGTATTTACCCTGGTTTTGTTTAGGTTGCCATAGGTTTTTGACACCCGACCGTTACCAACTATTTGTGACATATAGTGTTACCGCGTATATTGTAATAAATTACATTTTGTTGAGTGGTTACTGATGTCTGTAACTATTAAAGTTGAATATAATGTTAAATACCGCATGTAAGTAAAACGAGTAGCAGGTCGTAAGATAAGTAAAATAACCCTAATCCTCATCCAAATTTATTCGCAAGATCAAAGTGAAATTAATAACCTACGAAACAGTGTGCCCCACCAACGAATCTTCTATCAGTAGACTCTGAAACAAATCCTTCCCCTACGATCAGAAATTTAACTATTCAGTGACTAGAATCTTTTGACTACAAGATCTATACTATAAAGAAAATTACTGGTCTTAAATTTAATGAAGAGAAATTTAGTTGATAACTTAATGTGAATACCGGAATATGGAAATATGTTCTCAATATCTGTGACTGGATTCAAAATTTTTTTAACCTTGATAAACTTTGAAATTTTATATTGAGTGCGTCGAGTGACGAAATGAGAAATATAAATATATATATATGATATGAAGCGACTATTTGTCTATAGCTAAAACAAAAACAATTAAACACTCTCATGGACACAAACCACAGTGCAAAAGAGAGTTGGAAAAAGGAGCTATTATCGATGTGAGAACAAAGACTCATAAAATCGTCGAAATGTCTCCTCTTGGGACAGAGACCTAATAAAATGTTACTAAAGTGTTTTTTTTTTAGAATGATTAACCAATTATATATATATATATATATATATATATATTTTTATTTATTTTTTCTTTCTTTTTCCGCAACGATATATATATATATATTCATTACATTGAATCCTAAATGTATTGATCTTTGAATTTTTTTTATTTTTGTCTTTCATTTTTTTTTGTCAAATTCTCTTTTATGTAATTCAACTTTTAATATATATATAGGAAGAGAAATGTGTTATTTGGTCTTGATAAAATTAGCGAATTTCTATGCATGTTAATGAAACATTCTTTCCATGTATTAAATTTTTTCCCTGTTATGTCCAACTAATTTTTCTTTTATTGAAATGTAATAAATGTATATAGTAATGTAGTTAGGTTAGTTTAATTTAACTAAATACAACCCGAAGTATACATTGTCCTGTATGAATGTGTGTGTGAGTGAAATGTAGGTTTAGTATTAAGTGCATCCATTATTTTGACATATATGTGTGATTTATTATAATTAATGGTAGTTATCAATTAAACTCATTGAATGTTAATACTAACTTAAGTTGGCTCTATGAAGGAAGTAAAAAGGACTGAAGTAGCCTGAACGAATGATCAGCATGGGAGAACTGTGAGAGTCAAAATCTTTTACGAATATGTAATACTCTGATTTTTTTTTTTTCTTCTTTGTGGTCGATTCTAACATGCCATCAACTTCGTCGTTTATTTTTCAAATATTGGATATTAGTGGAAATATTGAATAAACTGTAGAATTAAACTTTCTCATCTATCTCAGATCTAGATCGGGATAATTTGGTAGTTAGGGTTAAATGGATCTAGATCGGGGATGTATGGGTTAACATGTGTCTACCCTTGATCACCTTAATACCAAATATTAACCCAATAGCTATTGGAATTCGATAATTATTCACTTTTCTTTACCATATTTTTCAAAATATTCAGTAACAGCTTCCTCTTTATCACCTTCTTACTTTACCTCTTTCCTTTTCTATTTTCCTTTTCCTTTCTTCATCTTCTTCTTCTATTTTTTAATAAAACTGAAAAGGGGGTCGTGACTGGGAATCCTAGATGTAATAAACACGGTCATGTATTTAGTTATTTTATTTCATTCTCTTTAGAAGTCCGATAAAAAGTTTTCTCGTTTCGATCGAATCTAGTATGTTCAAAATTAAGAAACGGCTAATATATTCCAACGTAATTAGACATAAGCTGATAGCTTCATGAACATCCCCACCAGGGGTGAAGGGTTCCCACTTACGACTTATTCTTTTCTTCAAACAGTTTTAGACTGACAAGCAGTGACAGGATTCGTTGTTATGGAAACGGTAGTTTCTATGGCAACGACGACCTTTTCCCTTTTACAGTTTTAAATTGGCGACACGTGACAGGACTGTTGCTATGGTAACCATGTTTACTGTGGTAACGGATCTGAAAATGCTTATTGAATAATACCAGTTATCATGCCAATCAGTTTGAGTTGGTGAACCGCGATAAGAATGGTTGTTATGGCAACGTTTGTTTCCATGGCAACGGATCTCAGTTTGAATGGCAACCGATAGATTTGAAATTTTTTTAAGAATGTCAAAGAGTGAGGTTGAAGGCATGTTGAATTGATTACAACATTGAAATTAATAAGAGAAATTTTATAGTCAAATGAAATAAGTAGAGTCGTTGGCTACTTTGTCATTTTTGTTTCCTTTTCTAAGGGGGAGAAAGAGAAGGAGTGTCCAAATTTTTCTAAAATTAGAATTAAACGCTAGAAGGGTTTCAAGGAAGGAAAGAGAATGGGAGTCCTTTAAGTCATGAATAATACTTGTCTGGATAGCAAATAAGTATTTTATAGTATATGTGTATTTTTGCTATATATATCTTGTCTTTTGTAAAGTGTAAAGTGTCTCAAAGCTATGGCAACAAAAAAGGTTGTGGTGTCACAGGGCGAGTGTGAAGTCACGTGCACTCAATGCACATTAGATGAAAGAGAGAAAAGATCTCGCGCCCCGCGAAGATTAATTAGATGCACCGGTTGTGGACTAAAATGGATCCACTTTGCTTGTTCCAATTTAGATGACACTGCTGAAAATGCAGAAAAGGTGCAAACCGGCGAAATAGAAAAATATTGTGAGGATTGTGAAAAGGACCGAGGCCAAATATCTCCAGCGGAGATATCTGACCTCGACGATGAGGAAAAAAATGAAAATCACAGTGATTCTCGGGATCAGACGGCAAACCCGAAGGAAGGAATGTCATCTGGAGGGTCTGACACGTCTGCATTAATTCGCCAGATGATGGAAATGATGCATGAAAAATTTTCTAACATGGAACAAAATAATACAGAAATGAGGCGTGAGATAAATCAGAATAGTGAAAACTTAAGGCGTGAGATAAATCAGAAAATAGATCAGAATAGTGAAAACTTAAGGCGTGAGATAAATGAGAAGTTTGATACCTCGAAACGAGAGACCGACGCTCGATTCGAGGTATTAAACAACAAATTTGACCAGATTTGTTTAGACTTTGCTTCTTCGATTAGTAAATTGAAAGAACAAACGTCTACTGAACTGGAGCAGGTTAGATACCAGGCCCAACAGTCTACCGAGCAGCTCAGAGACGAAACAAATGAGAAACTAAACGAAATAGATGTAAGGTTTGAGGGTACAAACAAAAGATTTGGTGACATCGAACGAAAGGTTGAACAGCAGCAGGCTGAAATAAGTAAATTGAATGTTGTAATATCCGACCTATCAATAGAAACTAAACTAGAGTCGGTTGATCAAAGAATTAGTCGAATTCAAACTGAGGTAGACAGTATTAAGGGGAAGATTACTAAACTGGAAATCGTCAAGTCTGACATCTCCTATCCTTTTCCTGATAGCGATTCTATAGGGAAAAATTTCCCCGAAACGAGTAACGTCCTCCCGGGAAAGAGTCAAGTGTTGCCTGATGCACGGGACACAACCATGTATTGTCCCCCGCATCAGCCAACCTCGAAATCATGGTTGAGTAATTTCGATGTACCGATGCAGTCGAGTGTTGTGACTACAACAGTCACTAGCGTAAATGCTCACTCTACCTTTGGAATGGTACAATCTTACAGCGTGCTGCCAGGAGGGGAAAGGAGATGTGCCGGACCGTCAGTTACTGCAGTGGTGGGTCCTAAATTCGAACCTTACATGGTCAATACTAATTATAAAACCTCTCTTGGTCATATGGGAGCGTTCAGTTCAGTGACCACTCCGTCGGTGACAAATCCGGTGACAACCCCAACCGCTCAGGATAACGCGTTGATTCCACTAGATTCTTTTCCTGCCCCGTATAGTATGAGCTCTAAAGTTTCCCTCCGGGATATTGAACGTTTTCCCACTTTCGATGGGAACATTACTAACTGGTTACATCGTGTTTTCCTGCTACCTAAAAGGTGAACTCACAATTTTCGAAATTTAAAGATTTTCAATTGTACAGAAGATAAACGTAATGAATTACTCGCGCAATACCCCAAGTAGATATAATATACTGTCCTAGTGTGACTGGTAATGTTTGAATGAGATGAATGAGTGTGTTAATTTAACAAGCATCAGTAGTTAGTATTCCCAATTAGCAAAATTTTGTTATTCTAACAAAATTTTGTTAATGGGCCGGGGAAAACTGTAATGTACCATTACAGTTGAAAGTAATGGCAATTTTTTTTTACGCACCCTATACCTAGTAATTTTTTTTCATTCAATTTCGGTTTAGCTACACAATTTATTTACTCCCTTTACTTCGAATTAAATACAATGAATCGAAAGGTTTCATTAATAACCATATTCCCACTGTATAATATATTTATTTACATTTTGATTAAGTGTAAATCCCATTTTCTGATATATAAGTTGAAAAGTTTCAAGGTTTATCATTCTGACGTCATACCGAAACATAGTTCTGTCATTGGATATAAATTTTCTTAATTTCAGACCAATGTAGAATTTAGTCAGGTACCTAATCTTTCCCTCACCCCCTCTCAGTAGTCCATAGTCACTTTCAGATCCGGTTATATCTGGATTTACCAAATTTCCATTCGCTTTGTAATTTCCGCGGCTAAAGTTTTCGTTCTGATTGGAGGAATTCTCCTACCTCTGGCTTTTTCGGCGCAATGTTATCAGAATAATCAAGAACGACTCTACGAGCACAGCCGTGGAAATCAACTACGCTATACTGGCTGGTAAAGACGTGGATTTCGAGTGTAAAACAGGTAAAATTTAGACTAAATGTCATCGTAAACGTCGTGTGATCAATCAGGAGCCAGGAAACCCATATTTTTGTTGAAAGAACTGCAAAACCAGGGGAAAATATCTGATTCAGGATTTCGGTTTGCAGGAAGCCATGTTTGCTGCCCAGATAGGATAGACAATATAGGAAAGTGATTTTTTTTTTTATCTTTTCAAATTCAATTAGGGATTAGGGAAATTACGACCTGATTAGTGCATGTTGGTCGTGTATTAAGTAAATGTGAATTATTATTATTTATTTCGTAATTGCATGTATGTAGTAGGTTTAATAGTACTGTAAATAATCATAATGGCAGCTTAAGTTAGTTCAAAAGGGCTCCTATCCCCTTTTCTGAATTGAACCGGTTCTAGCGGGGGAATGGGTTAGTTATTGTTCGTTTTAGGGCCTTTTCCCCTTTCAGGGGAAGGGTCCCTACATAAACCTCCTTAAGGTGCCCCCCGGGCATCAACTTTTGGTAGTCATTATGTAAACAATTGGTCAGGTCAATTGGACCTAGTGTTTATCTTTCTCATTTTGCCCCCTCTAAATTTAATAGAGCCGACGGTATATATCAGAAGGGAGTATTTATTTTGTCAACATGCATGTAACTAAATGGTGCATGTTTGGTTTAGTTAGTTGTTTTATGTATAGTATTAGCAGTGGTGTATGTAGTTAGTAGTTTTGTGTGAGTGTGTGAATTTTCGATTTGGACAGTGTATAAATATGTGTTAATTTAGTACCATTTTCCTAACAGAAATAAACCAGAGTAAATATTAAATTTCTGATTAATGAGTACAAGTATACATTTCAGTACACGGTAAATTATGCCTCCACTACAGCGCCACAGCGTCCGGTTTCGGTACTCAATTGTTTGTTGACAATACGACATCGCATAACTTAGTGATCTAGGTTGTTGGATTTTAGTCATTTATTCAAAAATTACTTTCATTGGACATGGATTTCGGGTCAGATGAGTATACCTTCGTATAAAATAGCATGAGATCTTACTGTACTGAAAATTTCAGCTTGCTAGGTCCAGTAGTTAATGAATAATCCGCTGAAATAAAGAACACCTATTTTCTTAATAGAAGTAAAGCCCATATGCTGTTACTGTTTGTTTAAAAATGTAGTATTAAATTCTTTTTTCCCGTGGCTGTCGAAAATTCCATTGTTGCTTCAGTTTTATCAACAAATCAGAAATAGATTAATCATTGACAATTTAACTTTCCGTAAATACATGTATGATTTTTTTTTTAAACCTGCAAGGTAAATACAATTTGGGTGCTTCGAAATAAAGAGTACGTGGTTCGATGAATGTGATCGTGTGGTGGTTTGAGCGTGATAGATTGTGATAGTTATATATATATATATATATTTATTACTGCGTAATGTAGATATGTGTATGGCCTGCGTGTAAAATGTACGAAATAGGGTGTTTATAAAATATTACTTCGTGCGAAAATTAGTAGATAATGAATGAACGTAATGATATGTTAATAATATGATATATAATATGAACGAGATGACGACCCCTATATTTAAATGGATAGGCCTAGTGAATTTTATATAGTGAAAATATGAATATGTTTACGAAAAAAAAAAAATCTCTCGCGTTTTGACTTCCACACCAGTGCATTCATCCAACCGAGTTTGCTACTTGAATGTAAATTATAGTTGGGAATTGTGTGTTACTTTGCATTTATGTACCTCATAATAACAGCCCCAGATCTTAAGCCTTTCAATAGATAGAGTAGTATCATGTGGGAATTACTTCTAAAGGATGACAGAAATGATAATTAAGAAAACCAACTGCTATATCCTGTGATCATCGAAAAGTACAGGTTTCGGTCATTTGTATCTTTAGCATTCATAGCCTCTCCGAGATTTTTTTTTTTGTTTTTGTTGCTTACCTTATTTATTTATTGTGCAGTGTTCATATAACTCAGTTCGGACTATCCGATTAAATTAACTGCTACTAAATGTAGCGTACCCGGACGTCGACCACTAGTCCCCTTAAGTATTTTCATGTCTTTTCTTAGTTTAATTAGATGAGGGAAATTAACGACGTCCCAGACGGTGGCATGTCTGCGCTGGGTAGCCATCGGTGATGTTTCGGTAATTGAAATCACCGATCCAAAATTCAGTTTATTTATTTAATTTTTTTTTAATTTTGGCGAATTACTAATTAGGGATACCTTAGCTATTACTCTAATTTCATTACTATTCTGGAATCTTCTAGTTTCCAAGAGGTCGGATGATTTTTTTTTTTGAAATTCTAAATTAGCGCCTTCTCTAACCTTCCGGACGATTTCCGGGAACCTGCTGGTTTGGGCCGGATACGGGGATCGGATTTCAATCTTACAACCAAATGCTTGTGGGATTGGGATCTGATGGACACAGAACTTGCATCCTTGGCAGCAGGGCGTTCCTTGAGTCTACGTATTTGAGTAGACCACCCTTTTGGCATGTTAAGAATATTTTGGCTATGGATTTGTTGAGATAGAAATTCGACTTTCGTCTTTGTAGCGTTAGTTACTTCTCACTTAAGTCTTTGGCGCCACTATTCTTCGTCTTCCTTCTTCTCTATCTCTCTCTGTCTTCATTACTTCGAGATTTTTTTTTTTTTACTTTTTCAACCTTGCCCCCCCCCCCCCGATTTCTGAAACTCATGAAAATGTACAATATTCCATATCACTTATTTCGATCGTATGTACTAACTGAGACATCGAGGGATGCAATTCGTGGAGGTATTGCAGCACATCTCGGGACCATTTTCGCGATATTCAATCCACCACTGGAGAAATTGATGGGAAGGTACACTATGCTTTCGGATTCCTAGAAACATTCGTTATTCATGGATCATACAAATTATATCCATTGACAACTGATTTCTGGTTTTTATTTCTATTGATTGGTCATATAGTGTGTATGTATTAGTAGTCTGGGCCCACTAGTTTCCAATAACATTGATTTTTTTTTTATATACATCTATATATGTGCTTACATAGTTTTAAAAGTTACGTGCCTGCTCAATTTGTTACATTTCCACCTCTTATGTCACTAAATAACACCAACTATTTTTTATATATATATATGCGGATCTTTAGTAAATTGAAAATGATTATTGATTATCGGGTTTATACATAGAAAGTACAATGTTGCAACCTTATGAGAGAAAAAGTGAATTTTGATAGTCAGGGTTTTTGTTTTGTCTTTGAGCCAATAAAATATAAACATTTATAAAATATGAATACTTGTCGAATATGAACGGTTATGTAGAATTTAAACGTCGACAAAATACTACGATGGATATTAAAGTGAAATTTATTGTATTGAATAATATGAATATATATATATACGAGTATGTATGTAATGGGCTCGGTATTTACCCTGGTTTTGTTTAGGTTGCCATAGGTTTTTGACACCCGACCGTTACCAACTATTTGTGACATATAGTGTTACCGCGTATATTGTAATAAATTACATTTTGTTGAGTGGTTACTGATGTCTGTAACTATTAAAGTTGAATATAATGTTAAATACCGCATGTAAGTAAAACGAGTAGCAGGTCGTAAGATAAGTAAAATAACCCTAATCCTCATCCAAATTTATTCGCAAGATCAAAGTGAAATTAATAACCTACGAAACAGTGTGCCCCACCAACGAATCTTCTATCAGTAGACTCTGAAACAAATCCTTCCCCTACGATCAGAAATTTAACTATTCAGTGACTAGAATCTTTTGACTACAAGATCTATACTATAAAGAAAATTACTGGTCTTAAATTTAATGAAGAGAAATTTAGTTGATAACTTAATGTGAATACCGGAATATGGAAATATGTTCTCAATATCTGTGACTGGATTCAAAATTTTTTTAACCTTGATAAACTTTGAAATTTTATATTGAGTGCGTCGAGTGACGAAATGAGAAATATAAATATATATATATGATATGAAGCGACTATTTGTCTATAGCTAAAACAAAAACAATTAAACACTCTCATGGACACAAACCACAGTGCAAAAGAGAGTTGGAAAAAGGAGCTATTATCGATGTGAGAACAAAGACTCATAAAATCGTCGAAATGTCTCCTCTTGGGACAGAGACCTAATAAAATGTTACTAAAGTGTTTTTTTTTTTAGAATGATTAACCAATTATATATATATATATATATATATTTTTTTATTTATTTTTTCTTTCTTTTTCCGCAACGATATATATATATATTCATTACATTGAATCCTAAATGTATTGATCTTTGAATTTTTTTTATTTTTGTCTTTCATTTTTTTTTTGTCAAATTCTCTTTTATGTAATTCAACTTTTAATATATATATAGGAAGAGAAATGTGTTATTTGGTCTTGATAAAATTAGCGAATTTCTATGCATGTTAATGAAACATTCTTTCCATGTATTAAATTTTTTCCCTGTTATGTCCAACTAATTTTTCTTTTATTGAAATGTAATAAATGTATATAGTAATGTAGTTAGGTTAGTTTAATTTAACTAAATACAACCCGAAGTATACATTGTCCTGTATGAATGTGTGTGTGAGTGAAATGTAGGTTTAGTATTAAGTGCATCCATTATTTTGACATATATGTGTGATTTATTATAATTAATGGTAGTTATCAATTAAACTCATTGAATGTTAATACTAACTTAAGTTGGCTCTATGAAGGAAGTAAAAAGGACTGAAGTAGCCTGAACGAATGATCAGCATGGGAGAACTGTGAGAGTCAAAATCTTTTACGAATATGTAATACTCTGATTTTTTTTTTTCTTCTTTGTGGTCGATTCTAACATGCCATCAACTTCGTCGTTTATTTTTCAAATATTGGATATTAGTGGAAATATTGAATAAACTGTAGAATTAAACTTTCTCATCTATCTCAGATCTAGATCGGGATAATTTGGTAGTTAGGGTTAAATGGATCTAGATCGGGGATGTATGGGTTAACATGTGTCTACCCTTGATCACCTTAATACCAAATATTAACCCAATAGCTATTGGAATTCGATAATTATTCACTTTTCTTTACCATATTTTTCAAAATATTCAGTAACAGCTTCCTCTTTATCACCTTCTTACTTTACCTCTTTCCTTTTCTATTTTCCTTTTCCTTTCTTCATCTTCTTCTTCTATTTTTTAATAAAACTGAAAAGGGGGTCGTGACTGGGAATCCTAGATGTAATAAACACGGTCATGTATTTAGTTATTTTATTTCATTCTCTTTAGAAGTCCGATAAAAAGTTTTCTCGTTTCGATCGAATCTAGTATGTTCAAAATTAAGAAACGGCTAATATATTCCAACGTAATTAGACATAAGCTGATAGCTTCATGAACATCCCCACCAGGGGTGAAGGGTTCCCACTTACGACTTATTCTTTTCTTCAAACAGTTTTAGACTGACAAGCAGTGACAGGATTCGTTGTTATGGAAACGGTAGTTTCTATGGCAACGACGACTTTTTCCCTTTTACATTTTAATAAAATGTAATAGTCATGAAACGTACTAAAATGTTGTAAAAGGATAACACTATTAAAGTCTTTCTTCCATGTATTGTTGTCATTGAAAACAAATAAACAAAACTGAGCGAAACAACCATAATGCAAAAGAGGTTGTTTCCTAAAAACAAAAGTCACAAGAATGGGAATAATGTCTTCAATCAACATTTTACAGCAGGATTGAATGCAGCCAAGAACATCATCAATTACCTGTAAACGAGACAAATCTCCTAATTATCCTACAGTAGGCGATGGACATGGCGTCCCTCTACTTCAACACAGGCGTTACAGCGTCGCAGTAAGTTCTGACGCATCCGCTGTAACAACACAGGAGCTGTTCTTATAGTATCACAGGCAGCGAGTATTCGTGCTAATAGTTCTTCTGCGTTGTCTATAGGCGTTTCATAGACAAGTGTTTTGACATGACCCCACAAGAAAAAATCAAGTGGAGTCAAATCTGAGGAACGTGCAGGCCAATTACAAGGACCGCCTCTTCCAATCCATCTGTCTCGAAACGTTTGATTCAAATACTCTCGAGCACTAGCTCAAAAGTGGGCTGGGGCGCCTTATGTTGAAACCACATCCGTTGACGAACACCGAGAGGGACATCCTCTAATAACTCTGGAAGTATGTCTCGCAGGAATCTCGTATACACTGATGCAGTTAATCGTGGTGGTAGTAAATATGGACCTATTATCTGATCACTGATAATACCCGCCCACATATTTATGGCGAATCGGTCTTGGTGGCCCCTTTCCACAATTGCATAAGAATTTTCGTCTGTCCATACTGTACATGACTATTGTGACTATTAAATATCCCGTATTTCGTAAAACAAGCTTCGTCGGTGAAAAGCAAGTAGGAAGCAAACTGCGGATCAATTACAGAGCGTTGGAGAAACCACTCACAAAACCGAACGCGAGGTTGAAAGTCAGTTGGACGTAAGCCCTGAACCCTCTGCGGATGATAGAGGTGTAACTGTTGCTCGTGTACTACTTTCCAAACAGTATATTGTGCTACTCCCGTTTCACGTGCTACTTTCCGGGTACTTACTGTTGGGTCTTGGGCGAAACGATCAAGCACTTGTTCTTCAAAGTCCGGAGTCTTTGTGGTTCTTCGTCTTCCTTGGTCGTAGTATTGAGGTTGTAAATTCCCCGTGTCTTGTAAGCGTTGAAAAAGTCTGGCAAACATAGTATGGGCTGGATATCTTCTTTGTGGATACTTCAGTGGATATAACCTATCAGCTTCTCGACTGTTGCCATTTGCTTGACCGTATATAAATATCATGTCCGCGAGTTCTGCTATCGAATACTCCATTTAATTTCACATTCGAACAAGCAAAGCACAAACTGCACTAAGGAACTCGTACGCAAGAACAAACCACACGAAGAATGACCTTCCACCTTCCACAACGCCTTCTAGCAGGGTTGTCTTATACTTTCCTTACCTTTGATTGTTTTCTACGACAGAAGAACAAATGCTTGTGATCGAACCTGCAAACTGTGGTGTACTTCAGGTGATAACGCCGTCTGTGAAAACAAAATATCTTCTAAACGATAAAAATATGACGACATGTTAAGCATTCTAGACAAAATCTCGGAACCAGTCTTGCAAAACATCGGAAGCAGCGACTAAAACAAACGTCCTGATAAATTGCTTTTTCTTATTATTTTTCAATGTTCGGGTAACGCACATTACGGCTAATGATAAGAAACGGATATTTTACTGTTGTTCTCTGGCAGTGGTCAAATTAACATGTGATGGCGGAAAAATCCCCCTCTCGTAAAAAGTATCCTGGGCTCGTATCATCAAATAAAATAAGATTTCTGCCTGGAAGAAAGCACCCATACCCCCGGTTTTTCCACTTAGTTTTACTTGCTTTCAATGACAAAACTACATGGAAGAGAAACAATGTTAGTGTGATGTTTGTACAACATTTTAGTACGTTTCATGATTATTCCCTTTATTAAACGCGTCTATACGTGCAATGAACAGGACAATGTACTATAATGTATTTAACATTTGTACCAATTTATTCACATTTTCCATTCATATTTTCCCACTATTATTTAGTGCGCGTTATGCAACCACACATGGCACGTATAAAACTGTTCGCCATTTTGTGTTTGTACAGACGCATTATTCCTAGCAGTTGGGACAGCTATTCATCCGTATCCTTTTCGACCCATCTTTCTTGACAGATTATCCGGGAATCCCTACGCTCCTTTGGGGAATCCCTTGTGCACGAATTGCACGATCTCGATTTAAGCAGTTTTGAATACAGCAGCTTCGGTGTCTTTGACGTGACCATGCCGCATTAGCTCTATCATTCACCATAGTCGAGCTATAGAGCTTTGAATGTCATTTTCCCACGCTTTCGGCACCTTGTAGCTCCGAAATTATGTACGTTGGACAAAAGTTTATTTGAACTTTTTTTCTTGTTTCAGTGTCAGGAATCATCCCTTAAATTTTGTAACATAGTCAAGCGGGCACCCTGTATGTCTTTGCCGATTATACACATACTAACATTATAAGAAATACTGGGCAAAATCGTTATCAAGTTACGACAACAAGGTATTTATAGACTTGTGACAATAATTTTGAACATGACTGTACGTCTTAGGTGACATATCGATGTTCGAAAGTAATAGGTGAAAAAGCGACAGAGCCTTCTTGGTTACCTTTATAATTACATAGCTTCAATACTTACTGTCAGTTACGTACAAATATGTTGAGTTTCTGGGGTCCCGCACCTCTCTATCTCTCTTTTTCACTCTCTCTTCCCCTGAAATCCCGACTTTTCTGCAAATTTAGTCTAATTTTAGGGTGATTTTACAATTTTTTAACAGAATTTATCCTCATATTGAATTTGAAAACTCCTGAAAGTTTTGGGTCCCTGCTGAAATAAATTTCTGCGTACTTACCTGGTCACTGCTGCTGTATTTTGCTAGGAGTGCATAAGCAAATGGGACGTTAAGAGCACAGACTGGTTGGTATTTCCTGCACTATCTATCAAGATTGCCAGAATAGAGAATGCAATAGATATTAATCCATTCCTCATTTGTGTTTCAGTTTCTTCTATGTAAGATTGTGGAACTGTCTGTAAGAATGGAAAAGTTATTGAAACATACAAAAAGAAGTCCGCACGTAACAGCATTTCAGATCGAGATAATGGAACTTTCTCCCTTACTCTCTCTCTTTATAAGATATATAAAGAATCGATATGTGATGCAACTAATATCAAAACTAGCAGAGAGCGAAAAAATACAGATCGTATGTTGACGATCTCAAGAAAGACGTAATTTCCAACTCTATTATTTGCGATCCACGTATTTGAATCAATCATATTTCCCACTTCACAAACTTGTTATATCCCTTTCCGCCCGTGCCCGCACAATTGTGCGGGTAGCTTTTCTATATTACACAAGCGAGACTTTTTCATTTTTCACTCTCACTATGGCTTCAAAATACGCACAAATGTGCGGGTCCACTTTCTCATCACCCACGATGGACCCACACATTGTTTTAATAAAAATGTTCTATTCATGTTTTGTGTAGTATGGAAAAACCGGTTTAATGAAAATAATCTAAGAATTTCTACTCTCGTGCGGAGAAGGATATAGCTTTTTGCACATAAATGAAACATATTTTTCTCTCGAAAAGTAAAGATCTCAAAATAAATTATTCATGAGTTTTACTAGGATTTGTGTGAATTCAACATTGCCTATTTTGTTATCAATTTTCCCTAAAAATTTTGGAGGTTAAATGAAATTGATTTTGAAGAAATTATTCGCACTCAGTTTCTTTTAGAAAATCTTTACATATGAAAATTTTACGAGAGTGAGAGCAATTTTTCCCTGACAAAAATGTCTTTAAAAAAAAAAAACAGGGTTAATTGTTTCCCCTCTAGAATGTTTTCGAATGATCGTGAAGATGGAAACAGCGAACAACTTTTAGTTTGTGTAGTCTAGTGGTTCTCAAGTTAATTCCTATCACGACCCCTATTTTATCACATCCTCTTGCAAGTGACCCCCTTATAATTCATTGTATGTAATAAGCTTGTATGGGAATTTAATATACCTGTCACTGGGATCTCACCATATCCATGTATTTCTATAGACCCTAATAATAGAATCCTTTTCTTGTATATAGTGGATACAGTAACTTCCCTATAAGCGAATGGATTAAAACCAAATTTGGTCTGTTCATTCATATTGCAAATATTGAATCCGATCCGTCATACTGTTTCAAAATAGGGGCCATTTGAAACTCTTAAAACTTCATAACTCCCTTAATTTTGATTTAAACATTAAGTGATTTCTAATCTTGGCAAATCTTGGATAGTTGTTAGAAAAGTTATTGTGTATTTTAAATGACTTGATAATGTGTGTCACGAAGATTGAACCGAACATTGCCACATTAGTGAAATCACACCATGCTCAGGTTTCTCATTAGCTTTCAATTTTAATTGTATTTCAATATGCAGGTTTTTGTTTCATTTGTATTTTTCTGGTATTTCAACATGCAGTTCTCATTAGTTTCATACCGTACTTCTTTCATTTAAATTGATTTTTAAACATCCCTGTACTTGTTGAAAATTTCAGTAGATCTAATTTTTGTTGTTCCTAACAATATGTATAAAAATAAAATTATGTCTATCAGAATAAAATTCAAAACAATGTTTAAAAATATTTTCTGGTGTTAGATTGTAATTATATTTATCTTTTCCATTTATCATCGCAATCCCATGAAATCCTGTCCCTACCCATCTAGAGGATACAGTCCCCAAGTTGAGAAACCCTGCTGTAGTCAAACTAAAGAGGCACGTTTATAAATTTTAAATCAATTTCGGATAGACGGATTTCTGCAAAGTTCCTGTACGCTATGAATTCACACGTCTACATAATTGATATATGATTCGTAAACCAACTTCTTCCTTATCAATCCTAAGAAATATGTTCCCTGCAGGGTTGGCAAGGTAATTTACTTGTTACGTATTTTACGTAAATTACGCGTAATTTACTAGTAATATACGTCATGTAGAAAACCAGTTTTTTACTCAGACGTAGAAAACTATATTTCTTTCATTAAAACTAAGATTATTTTGAATAGTCGGCTATATTGTAAGATTAGTTTTCTTATTTAAGCATTAAAACATTATTATCTTCTAAACATTATATTTAAAAGTAATGATTTCATGCCAAATCATAGTAATAAAAGATAATTTTGGATAGCCCCTCGCCGGCCCACTACTACTTTCCACCTATTAGCGCACACGCCACACAACCACCCAACATATAAGCATACACATTAAAAATATGTGTTGGTTCGGATATGTTTGAAAGTATCAAGTAACCTTTTGATTATAACAATTTATTGTTATACCTTTGCAGCTTTTAATATAAAACTCGAAACATTTCAGTATACTTTGAAACTTCTATTAGAAAAGAAAAAGATATTGACTATTAGGCTCATTTCACCTTCATATTACACACTAACACACATATAACTGATACGAAAAATACTGATCAGAATATTGAAATAATGAAATTTTAGAATAAACTGATTTGTTTTTCTTCCACGTCTCAACGATATTATATATACCAGTTCACTTAGCACTGGGACATATTGAATAAGAGTAAAAGTTATTAGATTCTCATTTTAAACACACACAACTGAAAAAGTATAAAAGCACCCAACAGAACATTATACTAAATTTTTCGGAATGAACTCATTTATTTTGCTCTTTTCTTCCAAGTCCAACAACACTAAATATATTACTTCCCTTAGCACTTGACTATCATTTGAACATTTAATGTAGACATTTTTCATGCTCATAATAAATAGACAAAACTGAAGAAAATACTCAACAGAATATTGAACTACTTGTTTCTTCGTTTGTGTGTGTGTGTGTGTGTGTGTGTGGAAAGAAACAATTTGTCTTTCTTCCTAGTTCGAATACTGAATATATTTCACTTGGTTCCAATAAAACTGCGTATATCATTTCATTTAAAACTTAGCCATTATTTTAATTCTTAAAAAAAATGTTACATGCCATTTCCATTATAGTTTAGTACAATCGAACACAATACTCTTAATCACACTAATATTCATAACTTGAGTGGTCTTGTAATTTGAGGGTGTAGTATATTTGAAGTAGTTTCTTCGAACGTTCGAAGCTGAGCCGGTTTCTTTTGACGTTATGGACAAAGGACCAATTTGAGAAAAAAGTATTTCAATTTGCGCTGAAGATGCTAGGATGTTCAGTAACTTCATAGCAAATTCCGACAATTCCTTATGTTGCCGAGTAGCAAAATACCAGAATGTGCGTAGTGTTGTAATTCCCTTCTTCATAAGTTCTTCAAAATTTCCACATTTTCCCCGATACTGCTGGTAGCTAGTTATTCCTGAAGGGCCGAGGTTTTCCAACAGAAACTCCTCTACTTGTTCGTGGTGCTTTTCTCAGACATTGCAGAAAGTCGTCACAAATGGAGACCACGAAGGCTTACCATTGTTGTTATATTGCACAAGAGTTTCTTCCATGGCTTCTCTGGCATAAAACTTTTCTCGATTACAGAGGGTTTAAAACATGAAAAATGATGAAATGGGTTTTGAACAGTCACGCATGCAAACCGCATTATACAATGGTACTTTATAAAGCCAATACAAAATTCCCAGTTTATGCTTACGGATAAGTTTTGCAAAATCCAGCTAGATTCCATACAATTTTAGGAAGAAATTTTTTAAAGCTCAGCGCGTAGAACGGTTTCTTTTAATTTGTAGACCTGTTTCTAATTTTTTACGTACTTTACGTATTTTACGTAAATTACGCGTTTTTTACGCGTATTTTACACGTCACGTAGAAAACCTTTTTTACGCGTAATTACCCAACCCTGGTTCCCTGCAGTAATATATTGAAGTGTATGTAGACATACTTGTACGTCTATAAAAGATGCGTTTTTAACATCTTCCAACCAAAGCATTTTAAAGTGGTGTTATTCTCAGTGCACAGAAAATTTTTGAACATCCTGTATTTGCAGCAGGGACAGATAGTAGATGAATAATAGAAACTTGCATTTCGTAATTTAATACGAAATTTAGAAGTGTAAGAGTTGTATTTTCTCCCGAATAAGTAAATAATCAAATCTGATTAGAGTAAAATGAAATGAAATAAAATATTAAAGTTTTACGTCCCATGTTATGCCGGTGAGGCTAAATAAGACGGTGATGATGAGAAATGAATGAAATGGTGGAATGAAGAATATGAGTGAAAACGGGAGAACCCCGACAAAACCCATGAGCACGGTGTTTGTCCACCACAAAGTCCACACGGCGCGAGATGGGATCGAGCCAGCAACCCCAAGCACCGGAGGAACGCTTTACCACTGAGCCACCGCGCCCCCTTCCCTGGCTAGGGTAAGTCTTGTATCACATATTTAGTATTAATCATAATATTTCTACCGGTGGGAAAGCTTAGAAGTATATTTAATTGAACGCTAATATAAAACCCATACAAAATATTTATCAACGCTTATTTGTTGGTCATTTCTCACTACATGGAGATAACAAAATAATATTACTCTTCAACAACAACATTTCTCAAGTTAGTGGCATATTACACACATATAAACAGTTTATGTTATATTCCAGTTCAGTGAGTCACACACAATCATATGTGTATAATCGTGTTATGTATCTATTTTATTCCCCCAACAGCATTTTTGTTTTCAAAGCGATCAAAAAAAAATATGAGCTACTAAAAGCGTTATCATAGTACAAAGAACCATTTAGCGCAATGAATCGTATATTAATCATCAAATCGTGGGTAAAATTACTACCGTGAAAACAAAGTATTTTCTTCTTTGGTATATTTGCAATTTCTCGATATATTTGTTATATATATCTATATCTATATCTATATCTATCTATCTATCTATCTATCTATCTATCTATCTATCTATCTATCTATCTATATCTATATATATCTATATATATATATATATATATATATATATATATATATATATATATATATATATATATATATACAGAGTCCTAAAAAATGTTTACACACTTTCAATTATATATTTTTTACTGTATATTAATGCTAAACTTATTCATGTAACGAAGCATTGTAGAACTACCTCGTGAATATGTGGTCACGAGCCTTTGGAGGAGGAGACCCGAGTTCGATTCCCGGTGAAAGCTCGAGTGCCCAGTCTCATATGACCTTGCTGTTGAAAGGGCCATTACCCTCCTGTTCAATCAACCAACCAACATTGGGGAAGAAACAACACTTTTTCTTGTCGGAACTATATAATTCGTTTTGGAAGGTATGTTCCAAACGATGGAAAATATCACTTAGGAAGGCATTTTCCAAAGTGATATTTTGACTTGAATTCTTCAGTTTTTTTAGTGGGGGCACAGTGGCTCAGTGGTTGAGGGATTACCTCTGGTGTATGAGGGTCTCTGTTTCGATCACCGACAAGATGGACAACATCGTGTTCGTGGGTTTCCTCTTCCTACCACATTGTCATTCTACCAATTGCTATGTCATCATTCACTTTCACTTGCCTTGTTCATCGTCCCCCCTTTGTTTAAAATTTATTTTCTTTTTTCTTCAGTTTTGAAAATGTATAGAGGTCACTGACAGTGAGAAATAGTTCGTGGAAATAAAATGAATTAGGAACCATTCGATTATCTTACCCTGTAAAAGACCTCTTCACATCCAGGACACCATCTCTTCATCTAGCTGTCGAGTGACCTAATGTAAAACGAACTTGACAACTTTAAGTGGCTTGTGAAAATTCTTTCCAGGATGCAATGAGTGAATCCTCTAAGGTTACTGTTACTCTTCACGCAGTTAGCCTTCTGTCCTCTTACACTAGGGCCTCAATAGGAGCAATGTTTCCTGAGATTGATATATACAAATTGGGGTTCCGTACCGTTACAGATCTTCATTTGAAACTCGCCTTTCTCCTCCGGAAATTCTCCTCGCAGTGCAGACAACAAAAGCAGTGTTCCTACAAACAATGTTCGATTGGAGATGAATATCAATACCGTTTAGACAAAATGGAGACAAAATTATTATTAGCATCTATGGTGAAATCTGTTATTTCAGGACAGTAACAAGAAACACTTTTATTTACAGATGAACATATCAAAATGAATACAGTTAGAAGCTGGAAATTTTGCATAGTTAGACTTTAAAATCTAAAGTTAATACATGCGTAATTATAATACTCTATAATTATGGTCAATTAGTTTTATAATTATGGTGAAATTTTCTTACGAACCTCATATAATGCACTGACTCTTCCAATGCTAATTCTTGTCTCGTAAGCACATTGAGTTGCAGACTTCTGTGACGTCGTTGTATATTTTTCTAAAACTGTAGTCGAAAAGGTACAATATGTAGCTGTGCGACGTCTTCCGAATCTTCAGTTGTTCACATCACGATAATGATAGAAACTATGAAATTCAAATTTGTCACAAAGCCTTGTAATTAACAAATAAGTGTAAGGAGTTGCAGTTCTGTTTCGGACTCACTGATGTAGAATTTAAGTGTGACTTTTAAATTTGAACTATCGACAGTAGAAAAACTAATATGGACTTCCTTTCCTCAAATATTAAGAGTCTATATCACTGGGAAATTAAAATACCGCTATTTGTTACAGCAATTATGTGATATCTTCAAATAGATAAAAGATAATCGAAAAGTGGATCAAGACCCCCCCTAGACGATGTTATTTTGCATGAGGTACCGTTATTACGAGTCACCTAGTATCTTTTCGTTTGCTGTTATTTAGAAACGCGAAAATAATTGCCGATTTCCTAAATGGCTGGAAATCGAATGCAGATAAATGAGTCGTGATAACGGTATTTCACGCAAAATAATACAGTCTAGGGAGGTCTTGTTCCACTTTTTGATTATTTTTTATGTATTTGAAGATATCACACAATTACTGAAAAAATTAGCAGTGTTTTAATTTAGCAGTGATGAGGCCTCTTAAGCGTGCACCGGCCATTTGGTTTCACTATCATATATCATACGTACGTCACATGCTACAGTCACAAGAATACCGACTGTTGAAGACGGATTGTATTACACACTGTAATGATAATTCTATCTCACATGTCGCCTCCTCTGTCATATGAGAAAAGAAGAGGTGAGGAAAATACGAAGTCCCAAATCGTCATCTTTTATCTTTTTATCAGCTTATTATTATTATTATTATTATTATTATTATTATTATTATTATTATTATTATTATTATTATTATTATTATTATTATTATTATTATTATTATTATATGAATTTTCAAGTCAAGCAAGATTAAGAGAAAAGATGGGACATTTTTCTTTCCAGGTGGGATAAACAGATAGAACACTATGAAGAATGAAGTTAGCAAAGCAAACCAGTCAGTCTATATTTGCAAAATTGTGATTTATGGAAAGACGGAAAAGTTATATATATATATATATCCAAACCATATAAGGAAAACTATTTCATGGAGGGGAGAGGAATGAAGGCTAACAGACGGGAAGTAAGCAAACCAAGGAATACAAAGGGAAGTGGAAAGGGGAAACGAAGAATATCCTAAAATTGGATAGTGAATGCTAGGTAGTCTAATCTTCTTTTGTTTCCCAACTACGACAATTCCTTTGACTCAAAGAGCACAGATATGGGTTGGAAATCTAATTTTCCTTTTTATTCAACCAAACTTCTTTCACAAATAGACTTGTCTTTTGTATTCTTCCGCAAATATATCTATTGCTTTCAACTATATATGATTTCTTTTCTTTTCTTTTCCATTTTGTTTTGTCTTTTTTTTTTTTTTTTTAAGGGATCATGCTTACAGAATGAGATGTGATTTCTCCTTCCTTATTGCATCTGTGTGTCTTGTCTATCGTTTGATCTATCTTTGTTGCCAATGTTAGAGATTATTAAATGTAATTTGTTGGTTGCCTTCTTTCCCTCCTTTTTTTACCTGAGGATTTACGGTATTTAATATACGGACATACAGAAGTTTACAAATATATTTAGTTACATAATAAATATTTTTTTAATCTAAAATTTGATTAACGTGAAATCCGAACCACATGAGCTCCTGCTGGGAGTCGAACTCGGGTCTCCCACGCCAAAGGCGCGTATGCTAACTGCTTAGAGACGAAGGGGCTCGGTTTAGATAAAGTATCTATAGAGAGCAAGAAATCTTCATGGACCAGCATAGTATTTGCATCTTCTTCGAAACAATATTGCAAATTGTACGTAATTTTGCGAAAAAGTTTGTTCATTTTCACTTTATGCCTGGTGAGAATTCCAATACTTATCGCACGTCTACTAGCTTAGCTATCAGCTCTGTTAAGTGACGTCAAGTCTGACCCGCTGCAGCTCATATACTCTGAGATTTAGGACACTAAAGTCATCTCGTGCCAAAAGGTTCAACACTTTTCAGACTACCTGATTATCTGTGCACATAATTGTGTGTATGATCATGTATAACTTGGACATAGATGCACTAATTTTATTTGTTTATTTCTTGTTATAAACAGTGTTCTCTTGCGCTGGTTTCATTTAAAGTTCATTAGGATCTAATAATAGTTTCCGGAGCGGAGTCATGAAGCTGTCCAATGGCTAACAATTAACCGACTTCGCTGTGTACATGTTCACTCATAACTTCAACATAGATCTACCTACTTTGATATGAATTTTTATCAGAAAATGATGACATTCTTCCAATTAAATCATGAAAGTCATCAATTGCTGTAATAATAATACCGTGTGCACGTTCACATTTCATCAAGGAGCCATGAAACTTTCTTCATTGTGTTCCAACGTAATTATGCTCTATCTAAATGCTGTTACTGAAACAATGCGCTGTCTTTTTAATCTATTCATGACTGTAATGCAAATGAATCACGAACCTAAGTCGGATAATGAAAGAAGAGACAATAGGGTTTAAATACAACTTTATTACTTCAAATTATTCATTTAAGAACTTTCTCAAAATTTGAGACAACCTGATTCACATCACAGTGTATCCTGATTTATGAAATCATATAGTCGCAGTTTTGTATATTTGTTTTAACATAGTTGGTCGAATGTGAATGAAATTATTTACTTGAAAAATATTCGATCCTTAAGTTTTTAATTCATCATTGCCACTATTAATAATTCTTATATAATTTTGAGTTTCTCTCATGATAATCTTCAAATGCTGAAATAAAAATAAAGTAGAACAGTGCCTGCTCATGACCATTTTTTTTAAAAAAAGTTTATTGCATTAGAAACAAGCTGCATTCAATCAAGAACACAAATTAAATAACAATGGTAATCAGTAGAAATGAAAATATCATATAGTAAGGCCTGGATCTATGAATTACAAATCCAACGTTTAAACCACTATGCTACGGTGGCAGTTATTGCATTATTGAGGGGTCATAATCACGTCAATTTTATGTTTTTGGTGAAACTTTTAGCCCAATTTTCTTATCACTACTTGAGAATGAGGATTTTCCAGTTCGTAAGGGAACTTTAAAATGTCAGTGCAATAACTAACTGGTTCATATTAGCTTTCCTATCCTAAATAACTTAAACTAGAAATACAATTTATTGAACAAAGCAATGTTTATTTTGAAAGAAAAATAAATGTGTAACAGTTTTGCCAATTAACTGAACATATTGGCTTAATTAAACACTCATTTTGCCTTGTCTGATGTAGCCAATATTTTCACACAATGTCTGATGGAGCCAATATTTTCACACAATGTCTGATGTAGCCAGTATTTTCAGACAATGTCTGATGAAGCCAATATTTTCACACAATGTCTGATGTAGCCAATATTTTCAGACAATGTCTGATGTAGCCAATATTTTCACACAATATCTGATGTAGCCAATATATTCAGTAAGTTCGCGAAAATGTTACACAGCTAATATTAAAAAAAATAAACGTTGCTTGCTGAGTGATTTGTATTTCCAGTTTCAGTACAATAAATATCATATCACTCTAATATACTCAAGAATGAAGCCAAATGAAACCTGCGTATCTCTCGTTACATGCAATATTTATATTAGGATATCAAGACCTGTTACACCGTTACCAAACTTTGTAGAATATCCCATCAAGGCCGTCATTAGGGGGGGTAAGCCAATTAATTCCGTGAGTGTACAAGATTTATTACTAGGCTACAGAAGAATTAAATTAATAATCTTTTAAGAATCAAAAGTAATAGTAGAATTATCGTGCTTAAAGAAAGGAAAAGTATTTCACTTTTTATTCTTCTCTGTTAATGAGCTCGGCTATAAACAAACTATGAAAACAGATTTCCCGAATTGTGTAGGCAGGGCAAAGTACCCAGCAGAACAAATTACTTCAACAGTTTGCTTTTAACACAGTATTTACGGACATAATGCAATACAGTTTTTTTCAACACCTTCTGTTTTCTCTATTCAAAGCTTTTAAGCACAAGAAACTAACATCCCAAAGGTAGTGGTACTAAGTATTTGATGCTTTATATATATATATATATATATATATATATATATATATATATATATATATATATATATATATATATATATATATATATAAAGGTGCATTTCTTCACTACCCTTCTACCCCTTGAACACTGAACGTATCCACCCCTGCCTCTACCTCTTTTCAAGCGACTGAGCATTAATTTCGTTGACTAAGAATAGTAGACGGAAATTTCGTAATAATTTTCAGAAGGCAAAATTGTAACGTGTAAATGCAGAGAAAATCTAATTATAGCGTGAGTTCCAAATTAATTTGACAATCTTCGTTTTAAGTAGGAAAGCGTTAAGAGCCTTCTTCCCGCAGTGGAAAAACAAATTCCTATGAAGAATACCTCAAAAGCATGCAACTATTTAGAATAGAAGAACAAAATAGGTATGCGTAGTTTTCTTAATTTTTTCTCTCTCTCTTTTCTTTCTCACTTTCTTTGGAGACTTAAATTCATTTTCATTTAGATGTATATAAACACTACATGTACAACCTCATTGTTTGATTTTGTTTTCTCATGAACTTACATTCCACGAATAGCTTTTATACAAGCACTAAAATGAGATACAAGGAAGAAAAATAAAAGTTTAAGTGAGATGTACGTTCATTAGATGATGGGCAATATTTTTAGGCGACAATGTACTGAACTGTGAATATGCTAGGACAATAGCTGTAGGAATTACAACCGAGTGATGTAAGACAAGAAACTTTTGGAGCAAATCACGGATGAAAATGAGTGATTTTCCTTTCACAATGCGAAACTAGTACTTTAAATTTTCAAATCATGCAAATGCAATATCTAAATTGAAGATATATATACACAGGGTGTTTCAAAACAACACCGACGAAGGTTTAGAAGGTGATTATTGACAACAAGATAAAACAAAAAGTATAGACCAACCTGGGTGCACAAATGCTTCCTTTCGGAGTTATAGGCTGCCGAAAACATGTAAAATTCAACTTTAAAGATCCATAACTCCAAAACTATGGGACTTATTGTAATCGGGTCAAGACTACACTTAGGAATTACTATGTGCCATATCCAAATATCCAGGTTTCAGAATCCTGCGATACTTCCGCAACAATTTTTATAGAAGTAGTAGTTGTTGAGCGCTTCAATTTATATGTCAGTAGCCAAACTCCCTCCATAGGAATTGTTGCGTGGGTACCGCAGGACTCTGAATCCTTGATATTTTAATAGGGCGCATACTAATTCCTAAATAAAGTCTTGACCCGACTACTATAGGTCCCATAGTTTTGAAGTTATGGACCTTTGAAGTTGAATTTTTCATGTTTTCGGCAGCCTATAACGCCGAAACGAAGCATTTGTGCACCAGGTTGGTCTATACTTTTTGTCTTATCTTGGTGTCAGGAATCACCTCCCAAACATTGTCAGTGTTGTTTTGAAACACCCTATATATATAAAAAGATAAAAATCTGTTCCTCGGATGCTGAATCCTTATCAAAAAGTCATTACTGGCTATTTCTTACTGTTTATGTTCTGAGAATATCAATATTGAAACCAGAAGTAGTAGTAAATACATCTATCTCTTTCAATTTTAGTAAAGAGATAAAGATGAAGAAAGTATCTTTCTTCAGGCGCTGAACTGATTACAGAAAACAACTGGTTGCTATCTATCACCGTATTCACTCTATAACGATAAGCATTGAAACCGGAAATTATTAATTTTTACCCCTTCCGGTTTAAATACATGGTTAACGGAGGAGATAGAACCTATTTTTGGAATGCTGAATTGATTTATTAACGAATTTTGCTGTTTATGCTCTATCTTGATGAACGTTAGAACCGGAAGTTATTAATTTCTGCCAATTCCGGTTTGAATGCAAGGTTAACGGCATTGGTTGAACCTATTATTGGGACGTTGATTGGATTAGGAAAAATCACTTGTCATTTTTTATTAACTGTTCTGCTCTTTGGAGGTCACTATTAAAACCAGAAGTAGTAGTAAATTTCTACCAGTTTAAGTCTTAATAAAGAGATGCCGATAAAGATGATATATCTTCTTCAGCCACTGAATCGATTTCATAGAAACCGCTTATCGCTATCTCTTTACTGTGATCAATGTTGAAATCGAAAATGGTTAATTTGTACCACTTTGGGTTTGGATATAAACTTGACATATGAGATGGAACCTATTATTGAGATTGTGAATCGGTTAAAAAAAAAAAAAACGCTCAATATCAATTACTGTTTTTGCCCTGATACCTGTCAATAGACAGTCTTAGTCGTTCTATAAGACTTTCGACCCTTTAAATATAGCATAGTTTGGAAGTCTAAAATTAAGTTAACTCTTTTATAATTAAGTTAATTTAAAACGAAATTAAGAAGCACGACTCATGTTTTGTATATCGTTATCTTCAGAATTACCAGGCTTTTGAAGACATCAGACATACTCCTTACTGATATCCCAATCAAGTGCACTCAATTTATCACTAACAAGGAAACTGATTCAACTGTGACACGAAATTGTGGACGAATTTATGTGCAATCGAAGAGTTTTTTCTGAACAGTGAATTAAAATAGAGGGAAAAAAATCTCGATCTCAACCGTTCCGGAGATATAGAGGGGTAAGGAGGAAAGCTGGTGCTTTGACATTTTGCGGATTTTCGTCTGTGTTGCGAGTGAATTGCGAGTGTTTGAAAATTGCATTTAAAGGTTAAGACGGATGCACCAGTGCGAATAAAAGTGGTGTTGAACGTTGAGGTGAGTGGCGTAGCTTTTACCCGGGCCGGAAAAAGAAGGAACTATGAGGAATAATAAATACCATTGACACGAAGAACAAATTGTATGATATTACTTGCTAATACGTCATGCCTTTAGTTCGTAGGAAATGTAAAAAGTGATATGAAAATTTATTAGTTTTATTGCCAAAGGATCAGAGACGTTATTATGTGGACAAAAATACAAAGTCATATTCTGTGCAAAAGTGTTATTAAAAAAATCAAATCAAATGATATGAAACATAAACACATATTGTTGCAAACTTAAGTAGGACAGTGTGAAGTTGTGTGACATATAATAAAACGCAAAGTATGAATCATTAAACAAAAATAGTACCTTCCACTTAAAAAATGAAAATCTGTATGTCTGATATAGTGTATATAACATAAAATTGTTGTATTAAATAACACTGACATCACAAAATAAAGTAGTTCCTCATACCGTCATACGTAAGTATATGGCTTGTGAAACGATACAAAGTTGTAAACGCTAGATCAATGGAAAGTTCGGACGGACACCATTTTTAACATTTTTCATCTATTTGACCTGATCCTTTCGATTATTCGATTTAGCGTACCAATAAACCTATACATAGAGAATATACACCTATTTTAGGCAACAATGGAACTTCCTTAACTTCGCCTTCCCCCTTCGAAACCTTTCCCTAGAATTTTTATGGACTCTTTTCGGTTTTGTGAACCTCATGTTTAAGATGACGTATTACTAAAGTTTCGTGGGTGAAGAAATTCTTCATTTTTAAGTCACTTTTGCTTGTTCTACAGCTACATATTTAAAAAATTCGCAAAATAATGGAGTACCAGCCTTCCCCTTATTCCTCTATATCTCCGGAACGATTGAAATCGAGGGTTTTTCCCTCAAATGGGCTTAATTGTACACAAAAACACTTCGTTTGTACATAAACTCGCCCACAATTTCGTGTCACACTTGAATCGGTTTCTTTGTAAGAACAAGCACTTCTCCAGACACGGAAAACAGCTTTAATTTGTTCAATTCTAAAGTTCAACAATAGTCCAGATATTACCAACTTTCGACCCATAGCAATATTACCTGCTTTTGCGAAAGTATTTGAGCATTTCTTGTGTCGGCAAATTTTTAATCATGTCAAACCGGTTATCTCAGCATGACGTTATTCCACAAAGATATACAGTAACGTATCTTGCAATTGTTACAGATTTTATTGCGAATTCATTAGAAGTAGGTATCCAAAACGATGTGATTTATATTGACATTGAAAAGGTTTTTGATAAAGTTAACCACAACATATTATTAGAAAAATAAAGCTTTTTCACCTTTCTCCGCCCTTGATTAAATTCTTCTAATCATACCTATTTAATCGTAGGCATTTCATTATTTTTAATGCACACAAATCTAAAGAATATATTGCATCCTCTGGGTTCAAACTTAGGGTCATTGATGAAATCACCAATCTAAAGAACAGCTTTATATAACAGAATGTGTGTAAACAACAATGAATTGGATATATGTGATATGTCGCCTAAGAAATTTAGAAATGTAGTTATCAAGAGTTACGATTCTGTAAGTATGTACTTGTAATTTTCAACCTGTAATTGGACTATGGCCTGTTATGTTGCTAATAAATAAATTCGTATATATGGATAATTTTCGAACGATATATCGGAGTCTAATTTACGCTCTCTATGGAAGATACTTCGAAAATATAACATATTCTAGGCTGAAAATGTTTTTAGAGTTACTTAAATACGAATAGTAGATATGGTAATAAAATATATTTTTGAACCATAAGCCTATATACCGTATGAAGTTGGTAAAAAAGAAAAAGAAAAGAAAACTTCCCATACCGTACCGTAATAAACATGGTTTTATATGATACTACATACATGTGTTATGGAACCATAAATCTGTAGAAGTTGCCCCGAAATATCCCGAATTGTATATTCAAAGTTTTATTATTATTATTATTATTATTATTATTATTATTATTATTATTATTATTATTATTATTATTATTATTATTTGGGTGATTCTCCTAGAAAGTGTTCTTTTAAGGTTGATTTTTATTTTATTATTATTATTATTATTATTATTATTATTATTATTATTATTATTATTATTATTATTATTATTTGTAAAAGTCGAGATTCTTGCTTCTTCTTCCGATATAACCAATGTTATAAGACACTGTCCGAAAATCAGCTACGGGGCATAATCAATCTTTATAAATTTTCAAGTTTTAAGAACGTTTTTGTTTTACCGTTCCATTGATTTGACGCAGTTGGCCATGGAGCTGACATGCTTCGCCATTGCCCTGACCACTTTCAGCAAGGAGCTGAGTGATTTCAAACATTTCTATCAATCTTTACTCAACTTTGTCCTAAAAATCGTAAAAGCAAGTTTGATAATTATTAAATAATATAAATAAAAGCATGTATAATCTTCAAGCATGCATTTATGTATTCTGGTGCGCCTATACTTCCATATTATTTTACTAAACGTGAACTGAAAAAAAGCTTTTCCGTAAATGTTTCTTCCACTGACGTGTTTGAAACTTTCAACAATGTTGTGCTTTCAATACTTCACCAGCAAATAAGGTTTTCCGAACTAATTCGCTTATCTTAGACTCGCGCAACATGTTCGTAACATTTGTACGAGGTGTGTCGTGGACTTGATTTCTCTTCTTCATCTCTCGAAAATATAGTGTTTTCCATTTCGTATTCTTATTTTTGGAAGTATGTGCCTCTCTTTTTAAAACTTTATTTTCTCTATAAACCATCTTCTCCTTTTCCTTCCTTCTTCCAGCTGCTGCTTCCCTGGAATTTTGAGATTTTGCTTCAGAGGAACTTTTCCAAACTTTCTCAGAGATTTCGGGTGCATTATGCTCGGAAGGATAAAATGAATCGTCAATGTTTCATGAATTCTTGTCGGCTAGAAACTGTTTGGTTTGATTGCTTCTATACTGAAACTTCAGCCAAGTCCACATTAAGAGGAACCTCATGTCCCATTCCGTCCACTTCATTATCCGAGATAAACAATGAACTGTCAATACGAAACTTGGATATGGCTTTAGTCTGGTCATGGTGCTTTCGACTGTACTGTCTCCATTTTTTCTACGAGTCCTTTTTTCTTGTTACGACTTTAAATCAGTTATGACTTTTAATTTTACTTGATTGCCGACGCCACTAATACCTCTCTCTTTCCTTCCTCTCGCTACTTCGTACAGCATAGCATCATTCTTGATAGGTCCCTTCTTACTTGTTCTGCTTCCCTTTTCTTCCTCCTCCTCTCTTGAAGGGCCTTGTCAACTTTTCCTATTCTACAAAGAAACAAGATGTATAACTTCGTTAAGTACCAGTTTTTTCCTTTATGATAGTAGAATAATTTTCAATCTTTCTAAGTAAAGTTTGTATTAAATTTCCACAAATAATTATTATCAGAAGCTTAACAGACTTCCGTCTCTCGCACAGCAATCATATCTATCACATGAAGACTACATAATCACTACATATTTCAATCTTGAATATATATTAACACATTCTTATTATTTGTAATTGAACGCAGGTTAAGTTTATTCAAATGATCGTAAGACTTTGGACCTTCTCCAGTCAACAGTTTCGTGGGAGGGTGTTACTGTCTTACACTCATTGCTTATGTTATATTCTTTTTATTCATAGTTTGTTTATACATATTTTTACGAAAAGTGACTGGATGCACCAAACTATTTTTGATTTGATGAGAATTTTTGTTAAGTTCACTAGTTATGATATACAATTTAATCGTTTTCCCTTGACAAAATAGGGGATGGCCATGCTTGTGAAAACTTTATACTAAGAGACGAATATACACTAATGTTCCTTCCAAACTACACTCCTGTATCTGTTTATAAAAATAGACCAATATATTATTGATAACGCGCATTTGAGAAGTAGAAAAGAGTCAACACCATGGTATAGTGTCAACTCCATGCAAAGCTACTGACCATGGAGTGCTATGGAGCTGACAACCATGGAACTGACAAAAGTATGTTTTAAGCATTTTTTTAAAAAATAGGTTTTCGATTACGAACATTATCAATCCATATATTTTAAAGTTTCTTTCTATTATAATAGAAAACAACGCAATATATATTGTTACTATCAAACAATACATTTTTCTAAATACCATAGAGTTGACGGACTCTAAATGAGACATACCTGAAATCTACACAAACGTGCAGAAAACGCAGGAACCACCAGCACAAACCACGCACTTCTAAGCTACACTGCAAACAAAATGGCTGTGTCCTCTCAAGTAGGTATCGCCTGTTACGTAAATGTTGGCAGAGCATTAATATACAAGAAGTCCTATTTTGTCATGGAGCCTACACACAACTCAGTTACAGATATTCAACATTAAATACTTGAAAAACAATACCAGTTAAAAATATCATACCAATGGACATTTTCTTTTTCCTCATATCTGCCATCACAGCAAAACAAGAAATGAACGTTTTTATGGTTTCGTATGTAAATATATACAAAGTAATTGATGAAAATGTGTCCGGTTACAAGCCATGGAGCTGACATTTTTGATTTCAGGAGAAAAAAAAATACTAAAATACGAGATAAAAATTCCTAAATATATATGTCGACGTAGGAAGCACAAGTTGTCAAAATTTATTTCAGGGCGAAAAGGAATGCTACAATATCCTAATTAAGCAAATAAGCTTGAGTTACATCAAAGGTACACTTTTCTGGAGAATCGCCCATTTACATTTGGGCTCCTATATCGTGGTTTAGGAACCTTCTCAAAGGGCATTCCGAACAAGACTACACATCCTAGAACATACTTATTTTGCCAAGTTTCAATGAAATATGTTTAGTAATTATAAAGAAGTAAGTAAAAGTTTTTCGAACTAAGGATAATTCATGCAGCTAACATGATTTTGAGAGAGAGTAGGTGGTAATGAGAAAGAAAACGAGAATAAGAGATTATGCTTTCATAGGGATATCATGTATCCTTATGAGTAAAACTAGTGGCAGAAACAGCACTTACAATTTCGTTAAAGGTAAGTACTACATTAATCGTCATTAATAACCTTGATCATCCTATAAAAAAAAGGTGTTACAAAAGTTAATATAAATTATCTGACACTTAATATAAAGTGAGAAGCAACATTTGGGTCAAGTTTAACATTTTATGACAAGCAATTGTTCTAATTAGCCACCTCGTATAAATGTAGCCATAGTTGAAAATTTAGCCCTACTGTTATTATGAAATTTTTGTATTAATCAATTCAGGATATTGCTAGTTCATTACCTCAATTTTATTTGATAAAATCAACAGAAGAAATTTCGTTTGTTTAAATATAGAATTCCATATACAGTAAGAAACTCCATTTTAAATAAAGAACATTAATAAATAGAATTGAATTATGGAAGAAAGTCTGGTAGGATTTGTATTTTAAAATCTGTCACTATCCCAATTATTGACTGGTGAAACTGAGGACGGGATGAAATGTTGTGAATATTCTTGCAAATATAAACCCGAGACTTCCATGCGGCAAAGGAAAATTGCTTCCCCTTTACTTTCTCTCTGTTTTGGTGATGATAAGATGGAGGTTTATTTTCGCATATATTCAAGCAATTCTACAGATACACGTGATATCCGAACCATAGGATTTACCGGGAATTGAATCCCTATCTTGTGTACTAAATACAGACTCAATAATTTAGCCGTAAAGCACTTCTGTGGTGTTACATAAAATAATATGTTCAAAATGAAATTTTATTGAAATTGCACAACCATATTTTAATTATTATCTAGTGCAGTTAATCTAGATTTAAAAAAATTCTACACATGTAAGTAAGCATCAGTTTCCTAGACATAAGGAACGTAAGTTACTTTTTTTTTTAAATTGTGACAATTAACATTTGGCAAAGAGTTTCTTGTATTTTACGTATACTTTCTTTCTCATCTCTTTCAGCAGTTTTTATCTGTTTATTAATTGTTAGTTCCTACACAGCCTTTCTGGGAAGCTACTTAAAAATCATGAGATATAAGAATACAAGGTTACATAGGACAAACAAACCATTTGTACGATCCACTATGAAAGCGAATGTTGTGTATAGGAGCGTAATACACCTAATCATGCTTCTTAATAGTGCTGTTAAAAAAGCCTGCAATTTCTTGCATAGATATTCTCGGAACTCATTCTACTAAACGTTACAGCATGAAAAGTACCTGTTCAGCCAAATGAAAGAAAATCCCACACGTTTCTAATAGAGAAAACATTAAGGTACTATATATTTAAAGCTACTCTTCTTTAAACTTTTTTTTAACAATCTTATTTCCGCGACTGCATTTCTTTTAATAGGTTTCCATAATGATGGGTATTACCTGAACATGATGTCAGCTTGTCTCAGATAAGCAGTCTGAGTCCTTTGATAGCCAAGAATCGAAGTCCCAATTATCATGTTAACCTTTTCTCTTGTCTGTCTACAGTGTAGCCAGCTGAGGTGTGTTTTCTTGAATTTTGAAAAGGTCGATTACTTTTTTACTAAAATAAAGGATAATCACATGTCAATTCCAAGACAGTGAAAATTTACTTACAATGCCTTCTAACATGTCTGCCTGTTATCACAATGTCGGGTGTACTTAAAGTCACATCAATGCTTCACGTAAAATGATTCTAAAAGTAAAAATAGATCCTTTGGATTTTTTTGGTCACCCATAAAGTGCCTCAACATTTGTTAATACACAAGTGAACAAAAAAAAAAAAAAAAAAGTGCGGATTTTAATTTTGAAACCTCCACATAGACGTCTTCTAATGTCAAATTCATTTCATACATATGACGTTCATGAGTGTTAGGAGTACTCACAGGCGGTTTCAAGGTCAGTTTGCGGTCATGAGCATATCTGGGGAGATATATATATTTTATTATTGAAAATAGTAAATCAAACTAGAGAATGGTATATTTGTAGGTAGAGTAATAAATTTCAGGGGATTGTGCTAAAACTCTTGGGGCAGGGGATGGAATTCCTGACCCAAAATGCAATTATTCATATTTACTCTGAAATGGATTATAAACACGTGGTAACTACACTGGTGGAAAATCATGTTCAAATTCTCATCTAACCTAAAGTTGATAGTTTCACACAAGTAAATGTATATCCGTTCCGACCCTGTTAAATAGAGAAAACTATAAATACTACCACCACTCTAGTAGAAGCAGTGGCGTTTCTGTTCTGGTCGTGCGAGTGGAATCGTCAGACGCCGTTCACACATCCATAAGCATTAGACAAGTGTGCGCCTTACCATGGAAAAGCGTTGGGCAGAACTGGTCTAGAACATTGTGCAAAGAGAAACAATGCTTTGAGGAACGTGACGGTACCACAGGATGTATGGCCAAACCGCTTAGTTTCCATAGTAACATAAAAAGTTAAAAACTTATCTCCTGTATGTTAACGAGAAAATCGATTTGATAGCATGACATAATAACTTATGAATACAGGTATCAACACCAGTTGAAAACACTGGTTTATGGTTAACTAGTTGGTAGGTTAATTAATTACAAGCATAACACTGCCTGGAAGAAGAACTAGAAGATTATTAACTTTTCTATGTTATCAGGGCATAAAGGGCTATTTGGAGAAACCAAGTGGGTCGGTTGGGCCTACATGTACTTTGTAACTCCTGAGGTTCTTATGTTACCGGATGAGGTGGAAGAGAAAGAAAAATACAGAAGTTTATGGATTATGTTAAAGAGAATTGCTTTTAACTCAAAATAAAGGCGTTAGAACGGGGTATACCCAGTGTAGGAAAGTGGCTTGCCAATTATCACAAAATATTTAAGATGAGATGAAACAATAATTGATGGTATTTCCATGCATGTTATTCTTCTTGAAATTAGAACAAAACAATTTAGAAGAAAGATGACTAGAAAAATCGTATTCGACTTTTTTCGTACTCATTCTAGTACACAAAAATTCTAAAAGGTTCTTTATTATGATTATTTAGAGATTGCAACACTATTATCGCCAGGTTTTCCTGATGGAAATGAACAACAAAATCACTTCTTAAAAGCGCATTCTTTTTTAGTGAGATCATAAATAATGTTACATTGAGAGAGAGGGAAGGCAGGAATAAAAAAAAGTAGTCACACGACGCCCAGTAGGCCATAAGCTACTTGCCCTAAAGCCTTACCGCCTGGTGATGATGCTCTTCTGTCTCACTCTTCCCTCCTCAAAACTGTTTTCAAATACGAATTATGAAAATGTCAGCAAAAGTAATGAGAAACACGAAGAGTTAACTGGCTTGAAGGGCAGTCGAGCTAAAGAAAGAAAGAAAAAAGTAATGTCTAGGTTTTTTTTATATTAATCTACCTTGTTAACGCTTCACTAGACATCGTTTCTTTCTTTGACCACTCAACATAAGGAACAAGAATGCAAAATCTGTTGTAGTACTATATTTATGGAGAATTATGTAACCCCTTATTAGATTTTAAAAAAAAGAACCTTAATAGGCTGTCAATTAATAGTGAAAAAAATCAGAGAAATACATCAAAACACCGTGAACATATCCGGATTAAAGGTTTTCAGACACAGTTCACTTACCTCGGGATTCATAACGGATGAGTTACTAAAATGTTAAGCAGCTTTGAGAAAAGTACTTTGGAATATATATTTAAAGTAGTAATTGCAAATGAGATTGTCAAAGAAAATAATTTTCAATTGATGAGCTTTAGGTAATTTGCAATACCATCAGCATTTAATGACAAAAAAGTGTCCAAGTACAAATCGATAGGTCTTATTATCTTTTATTATAGAAATTATTTTTATATATAGTAGTGATAATAATTACAGTTCAGATAATATAAGTTATTGTTAGTTATTTGGTGGTTTTGTAGGTGAATTTGTAGGAACCTAGAGACCAAGCATTCTAGTATGACAGGATCCAAAGCTCATGTATTCAGGGAGTGTGTCTAGATACCTCTCAGAGACCAAGCAACAAAGAGAGGGGCAAAAACTCAAAGACCAGGCGTCTTAAACAGTGATAAGGTGTTTGCAGAGGTCATGTGTCCTAGCAAAAGAAACTCTTAGAGATCAGATATGCTAGAGACTGGTATGGATAAAGGTGCTCTCAGAGACTAGGCGTCTTACAGAGTGGTATATAAAGGTGCTCTCAGAGACCAGTTGTCCTAGAGAGTAGAGGTAATGGTGAAGATTGATACCTTCTCCGGTATTCGGGCTCCTTTCATCCTAGAAATGTTGCTGATTGCATTAATCTTCGCTACTCGACGATCGTGAACGTTGGTTGAAGATGTCTTCTTCGGATTGTTGCCTGAAGTTGTTCACAGCCAGCATGTGGTGTTACGAGCACGTGTAGAACCTTGCAATATACAGAATGATTAAAAGGAAAATATAGCTCCAATTTATGATTAGGTTTCACATTTTTTGCTTATCTAGTTATCATGTTGTCTAAATGTAAGAAATAGAATATATCAATTGCAGGCTCACATTGGGATTAATAAATTAAGATACCTAAAAGTAAATTCTCATAAGGTAGTGTTTGAAAAAAACTGAAAAAAGAGATTATTTTTATGACCTTAGAAAGCATATCGACCGTTACCAATCGGATGCAACTTATAATGTTTAATCTGCTGGAAAAGATTATTTGTTTATGCACGAATAGTACACAAAATGTACTGTATACACTATTAAGTAACTGATTGAGTATCTATTGTTCTTTTTTTGGATTTTTCCTAATGAATACATACATACATACTACTCATTATATTTCGTGTTTGGGCAGAAAGATAATAAATCAAGGCTAAACCTTGGATAGAGAACTGCCAACCACTAAATGAAGGCAAAACTAAGAAAATAGTAATAATTTTTACAAATAATAAATTCAAAGAACAGTAAATATTCTAGGTAGAATATATCACTGTAGTTATAGAGAAAGTACATAACATAGACATCGAAACTGAAGAGCTAGATGATTACTTTAGACAGTAAATTCTGAAATTGTAAGCTGCACACTCTTTGCTTTTCTCTGTTCTTTAAAATGCAATTACTGCCAGCATCAGAACACTGTTGACGACAACTGTAAATAGAATGCTACTAAGAACACTGTCTTGGGGGACACTATTACCCTGCAGAAACTACTCTGAGTAACTAGAACTTACTTCTTCTTTTCCTCAAGTCTTCAGATTGTTTTGTACGCAGCTTCCCACTCTTCTCTGTCTTGAACTAAACTTTTCATGTTCTTGTACTCTTTCTTCAATATATCTCGCACTATTGGTCCATATATCTCAATCGCGGTTTTCTTCTAATTATTTTTCCTTCTTTTATTCCCTCTATAGCTAATAACGTGATTCCTCCTTATCTCATAATGTGACTAATCATCCTATCTTTGCTTCTCAAAGCATTCTTTAGTACACTTCTTCCTTCTCCTATAATTTCCAATATCCTTTCATCTGACACCTTATTCATCCATCTACTTAATTTCTTCTATAGCACCACATCTCAAAGGCTTCCATTCTTCATTTTTCCTTTTCTAGCCTCCATGTCTCATATGCACACATTACTACACTTTACACATATTCTTTCATCAATCTTTTCTTCAACTTGATGTCGATGCTTCCGGTTAGAAGCTTCTGTTTTTCTTCAAATGCCTTTTTTCGCCTAAACTATTCTTGATTTTACGTGTTGTTTACACCTATTGCTGCTCATTATTTTACTTCCTAAGTAACAAAATTCCTACAACGCCAAGTGCTTTTCAATCTGAACTTAAGTTTTCTTTTTGTTTTTTCTTCTTTCGCAGCTTATAAATTTTATTATGCTGCTGTTGATCTTCATGTTGAATTTGCTGCTTAACACCTGTTGCATTCCGTTTACACGCGTATCATTTTTTTTCAGTTTGCCAACATCCCGACGTCGTCTGCTAATCTAACCATGTGTATTTTTCTGACTATGAAGAGTTATTCCTAGGTTGTGAATGCCCTTGATTTATTTTGTTGCTTCTTCAGTGTAAGAATTAAATAAAATTTGTGACAATGAGCATTTTTAATTGACCCCTTTCTGAGTTGCTGCTTCTCTTCGCTCTCCTTCAATCTCAATTGGTGTCTTTGTGTTCTTTATACAGACTATAAATTAGTTTTTGCTCTTTGTAGAGTATTACTTATTCCTTCAGAATCTTAAACATTTTGCTTCATTTTGCATTGTCAGAAACTTTGTCGTACTCCACAAACGCTCCTTAATTTGTTTCCCTCACTCGAATTCTACTCCCTATTATTCCTCTTACTGTAAGCATTCCTTCATGCGTTTCATCTCTCTTTCTAAAACGAAACTGGTCATCTACTAGTACTTCTTCTACCTTGGATTCTAATTTTTTACAGATTAACTTATCTAGATTTTTGAAGCATTCATACATAAGTTTATCGTTCGGTGGTTCTGTGACTCCTATATTTTTTAAGAACCTTCTGTTTTTGTTAATGTCAATATCTTTCTCTTCTTGTAGTCTGGACGTATCTGCCTTTCTTCATAAATGTTATTAATTCATTTATACACCCTGTTCTTAACTCTCTATTCTGCATTTTCAATGATTTCTGATGGTATCTCATCTACACTTAGAGCTTGTCCATGTTTTATGTTCTGTAATGCTTTATCCTACTCGCATTTGAGTACGAAGCCTTTTTTCGCCCTTTTTTCTACTTCATTCATGCTTTTAGCCCCTCTAATTGTTTTTTTTTTGTTTCTTTAAGTTTTCTAAATATCCTTTCCACGTTTCCATTTTCTCTCCAGCTTCAGTCATGAGCCTTTCTATTACATTCTATTTCTTTACTTTCTATTACATTAGTCTTGGTATCCATGATTTGAAATTCTACCTAATTTTCTTATAAACTATTTTTTATCCCTTTACATTATCCACTTTTCCTTAGGAATTCTGCATTTTCGAATTATCTGATTTATTATTCTTTTATACTGGTCTTAGCCTCATTGTTCATATTCATCAATTTTCTTCTCTCATCCATTAATTTTACAATTTCCTTAGTGACCCATTCTTTTCTTGTCATTTCTTTTTCGTATCTTATACTTCCTTCGCAGTAGCAACTAGGCCCGTTTTATGATTCGCTATTTCTGGATATCTTTTGCAAGTTCTCTCGCTATCTTGTCTCTGTCTTCTGCTCGAAACTTTCTTGAATTTCTTTATTCTTCAGTTTGCATATATCAAGCTTTCCCATCTTCCTCTCTTCCTGACTCTTAAAATATAATTCTCTTTTTATCATGACTAAGCCGTGGTGACTATATCTGCTTGTACTTAGGTTACTATCATTATTCTTAACTAAGTTTCTGAACCTTTCTTTATCGAATATATAACCTACCTGGTGTGCTTGTTGATCTGCCATTTTTCACGTATAAATTAATTTTTATGTTTCTTGAGGAAAATATTTACTATTAGTAGCTTGTTCTTTCAGAGCAAAATTAAATCAATGTCTTTCCTCTTTCGTTTCACATTCCTTGTCCGTACGATTTCATTCTAATTCAATACTTGTCCTAAAATAACATTTTCTTCACCTTCTACATCTTTATGCTTTTCATTACCTTCTGAATTTTACTCTAACTCCTCGCCATCTTGTGCTGTCGTTGGCATATATACCTGGATGATAGCTGTATGGTTTCATGTCTAGTTTTACAGCCATAGCTTTGTCGCTTATTATTGTAACTTCTTACTTGTCGTCCTATCTTTAACTCTTATAAATCGACCTCCAGCGACTTTGATTTCAGTATTGCTAAGTAACTATTTGCTCCCTCATAATCCGTGAAGTTGACTAGTTTTGTAGTATGGTATTCTGACCTAGAACCTACACACACCTAACAATAACATACTTCATGAAATTCTGTATGAATTTCGTCATGTGGGTACAAAGATCTCAGTCATAAAGTCGTTTCTATATTCCATAACGACATATTGTTTTTAAAACTATTTCCAAATTTAAGAATATGAACACAAGGTGCTCCCGACGAAATAAGTCTTCTTGAGTTTGGCTTTGGAGATGAGCAAGAATATCGGTAATTAACCTGAAAGAATAAAAACCACATTAAATTTTGATGAAGAAACATTTGACTCAAACTATTGGTGCAGACGTATGTTCGTCAAGTATTCAAAGAGCTTATAAATGCAATTCGTGAGAGCAGTACGTCAGTAATTTGTGGCACCCATTGCAGCTTCCTGTATCCTCATGATTGGAAATACCAAAGCTTCAAGTCATAGCGGGGAAAGATTGTCATCAGATACAATCAACAGTTGCAATAACGCAATACAAGAATTGTACGAGATCTAGAGCAACATATTGTAGAAATATTGGATTTCCCTCATACTATTAATATTCAGTATATAAACAAATCAAGATTTAATAACGATTTCAATTTTTATATTTTTTTCTTTATTTTCTGTGGATGATGAGAGACAGACACAACTTGGAATAATAAGACAGTCAGCAAACATTTCAAAATTCTCTTTAGTAGACGATTCCTCATTCTTCATTCTTGGTAAATTTATGTAACTTATGTAATCTGATGTAACCAAAGCGTTCTGTAACTGTTGACAAATTATTAAATAAGTCGAGAATTCCATTTACCTTGCACTTTCCTGAATCCTTACACGTGCGTACTTTGGATGTTTTTCCGTAATTTCGACGGCCATCTTCCTACTTTGGTTGATATAAAAACGTCCAAGGCCCGGAAGAAGAGAGTAGCACTCGAGAAGCGGTGAAGTACACGAGTCGCGAGTGTGAGCAACGGCAGGAGAGACCTATACCAAATTCCACGCCAATTCGACACAGAAGCCGAGACATCGAGACCACCAGTCGACGTCCAGGAACTGAGGTACGGAATACACATCCAAAGTCCTAAACGCCCAAACAACCTTCCTTTTCTTTCTTCCTAAACAGACTCTCGACTCTCTCTTTTTTTAAATATTTGTTTTTATTTATTTCTACCCACATGACCTACAAACCAATACGCTCGTCGTCTTCTCAGATACCTCTCAATTCTACCAGTGAGCTATATTTCCCAAGTTAACGATAATAGTTTCTTTTCTTTCTTCAAAACGACGACGAAAGCATTCCTACCGAATGCACAAGCGTAAGATGATGGAAATGCTGATCTTTTTTCTCTCATCAGCGTAAGATGGTGATCAATGCTAGTTTTCTTTCAAACTTCTAAACTGTTTTCTCTTCATTTTTAAAGCTTTTTAGAATTACCTCCAACTTCCCCGCCACCCACCCTCTATGAAACTAGGTTTCTTCTCTTTTGTTTTTTATTTTATTTTTGAGCAATCTTCCTTATGCTATTCTATAATTACCTTTCTTTTTCTCTCCTTTTCGGAGAGTGGTGAAGCCCCAATACCTCTTGTGTATGTTTTATGTGTTGTATTTAGTTTTTAGTGTAGGTATAGCATATTTAAGGTCTTGACTTGTGCCCAATAGTTTTATTACTTGTGTTATATGTTGCGAAGACTAGCGGACGAATTTTTGATACCTCTAGAGGATATTTTAACTTAAGTGATACTGTCTATTTCGATCCCGCGGCCTGTTCGTCTCCTAAATCGACTAAATTCACACGTAATTATTTAGAGCAACTTAAGAAAAAAGCTAGAATTTTCGGAATCATTTTCGGATATTTCTCCTGATTCTTTAGACGTAACTGTTCGTGGTTCTAGTTTTAGCAGTATGGCAACAGGAGGAAACGATCCACCTCCGTCCATGCACGGCACGATTGTGAAACCGGAGCCTTTTTATGCCTGGTTGGGTGACGATGTAAACACGTACATCAGACGATATGAGACCATCGCTAGCATTAATTCATGGGATGGTATGAGACGAAAATTGGTGCTGGGGAGCCTACTCCGTGGCACCGCTGAAAACTGGTTTGCTGGCATAGAAAGAAAGCCAGAATTTGCCCAAATGACCTACGACCAGTTCAAGCAAGCTTTTATAAACGCTTTTAAGGACAATTTGGTGCCACAATTGTCTGAAGCTCAGATGCGAGACCGTGAACAAAATGAATCAGAATCCGTTCTAAAGTACGTTTATGCGAAGCAGGATTTGATTTGACGCGCAGACCCGACTGCCGATGAAAAGAAACAATTACAATTTATTGTGGAAGGACTTTTACCCGATTACTTTAAAGTTGTAGTACGAAAGGAGTATAACACGGTCAGTGACCTTTTGAACGATCTCATTATCGAGGAAAGGACTAAATTGTTACTGAAGCGTAAGGAATTAGAGAAATTCTTGAAAATGAATTCTGCTGTTTTGCAGTCGTCTTTATTTTCTCCGGCTAGCATAGATGCTCGTACTCAGAATAATGCTGAAGTAAGGGTTCAAAGTCCGATTACTGTTCAACCGTATAATACACAGTCAGCATACTTGCAAAACCAGCAGACTCAACAGAACCAACAACTGTCAAAGTTGACGCTGCAGATTTCAGCCTTAGCTCCTTCAACAAATTGTGAAAGAAGCGATGATTTTCAATATAGGAAAAAGCAGTTTAATCAGCCGAAAAATGTAGGTCAGGATTACCAAGGAAAATGGAACTATAATCAAAACAACAGAAGTCAGAATAATAATGCTGATACTAATAAAAAGTCTAGCAGTGATTTTGCGTCCTCAAGTAATAGTAATTCTTCGCCAGGTCAGGGTTCGACTCCGGATAGAGGCCAAATTATTTGTTACAAATGCAAATTACCCAATCATATTGCGAGATATTGTCGTATGCCTTCTTTAAACACGCAGACAGTGTAGATGGTCGGGACGAATCTACTGAAGGTTGCGTTATAGTCCCTATAGTGTCCTTTAACGAATTGCCTCATGTGTCAGCTTTTATGAACGGAAAAGACGTAGAACTGATGATTGACAGCGGCAGCCAGATCAGTTGTCTGGGGGAAAATTTGGTTCCGGGAAATGCTAAACGCTTCCGTATTAATACTAGACTTCGGGGAGTAACAGGGAAGTCTATACAAGTTTCTGAGATAGCTTTATTAAAATTTAGGATTGGTAAAAAATGGTTTACTCATGTAATCAGAGTTATTCCAAATTTGATTATGGGCCTTTGATTGGCGCCGATTTTTTTGAAAAGCACAGGGTTGTTTTAGACTACAATAAGCAAAATTTAACTCTCTTTCGATTCGGACGCCCTCCTTCAAAAACGTTACCTCCGAGAAATTTAGAAGTCAATTTGTCAAAAGTCTTAACGTCCAGGCTTGCGCAGGTATCTCGGGCTATTTTTAGAGTATTGGAAAACACGATTTTACCACCTCGCTCGCATACTCTGGTGAAGCTACGCAGTTGTTGGGATATTTCGGGGAAGAAGTTATTATTGTCGCCCTCTGGCCGGATAGAAGAAATACTGGACATTTTTATTCCATGTGCGATAGTGAATGGAGGATGCCCCGTGGTGTATGTTACGAATCCCACCATTAAGGAGATCAAACTGCGACAAGGTACACATCTTGGGGATGCTGAAGATTTTGAGGAGGTCCCAGAGGAGCCTGAGGAGAGGAGTTTTTCGTCGGTAGAAGAGAACCTACCGTCCCCGGAGAAGATGGAGCTGTTCAGGCGACTTTGTGACCCTAGTCGTGTCGACGTCAATCCCGAGCTATCTCCAGAAGACAAAGAAAGATTCTACAGTCTCATACGAGAATTTCCTAATGTTTGGAGTTGGTCTGAGGAGGACATAGGACTCGCACGAGGCTACCTTCATGAAATTCGTCTATCCGATCCTACACCCGTGAATAAGACGCCCTACTCAGTGCCTTATCATCTCCGGGGAATACTCAAGCAGCAGTTAGACACGATGCTTCGTCAAGGGATTCTGAGGGAAAAAGTCTGGAACCAACCCATCTTGCTGATTAGGAAGCGTAATAATCAGTTCCGATTCGTAAGTGATCTGAGGGGTCTAAATCAGCAATCACATCCTAAGAACTTTGCGACACCGTCGGTGGATGACATAATCAATCGTATGGCTGGACATTTCCTTTATATCTCGAGCGATTTGACCAAAGGATTCTTCCAAACTCCGATTACAGAGGAGTCGAAAGAGTGTACAGGCTTCTCGATACCAGACATGTCAAGTTATCAATATTGTGTCCTACATATGGGACACATTTCTTCCGCAGCAGCGCTTAATAGACTGGTCAAATTGACGTTAGCAGGCGTTCCAAGTACAAATATTATGCATTATGTGGACGACTTCTACATTATCGCGTCATCTGTAGACGAGATGGTGCATTGGTGCAAGGTCCTGTTTGAAAATCTTAGAGAACGGGGACTAAAATTGTCTCCCGAGAAGACAAAGATCGCACATTATTCTTTGATAGTGTTGGGACATCGTTTATCAAAATTTGGAGTGCAAGTGTCGGATCGAATGTTAGCCACGATTCAGAATTTCCAACGTCCACGCACGAAGAAGAATTTAAAAAGTTTTTTTAGGCGTGTGCTCTTTTTTGCGAAGGTATGTTAAGGATTTCTCGGAAATCGCTTATCCTCTTCAAACTCTTCTTCGAAAAGACCAAGATTTTAAGTGGGGAACCCAGCAACAAGAATCTTTTGAAGCTCTGAAAAAAGCAATTTTGGAAGCCCCAACATTGATGGCATACAAACCAGAGAGGGATCTACATATCTACACCGATGCGTGCAAGAAGGGCCTCGCAGCTGTAGCAAAACAACCTATTTCAGACGATCCTGAAGCTGAATTAGTGCCGATCGCATATGCCAGTCGAGCAGTTGGACCTTCAGAAAAAAATTTGGCAGTGTACCATTTGGAACTCTTGGCTCTGCTGTATGCACTGCGATCTTTCAGATATTTCGTGGTGGGTCGACATTTCTATCTTCATACAGACTCCAAAGCTATTACGTTCCTTCGGCACAGTAAGAACCTGACAGGTAAATTAGCAAGCTGGATGTCTGAGATTGATTGTTACGATTTTACGATCGCCCACGTGAAAGGTACCGACAACATAGAAGACGACAGTTTGAGTCGCTTTGTTAAACATAGTCGCGACAAGAAAGATGAAGAAGAGAGTGCCTCTGACCCGAGAATTTTCCTAATCGAAGACATGGACCTCATTGATATCGCAAAAGAACAGCGAGAAGATGCAGTACTGAAGAAAATTATTGATCACTTGGAGGATCGAGCAGAAAAGGATCCAGCCTATGAAAGACAGGCATCGTATTTTGTTTTGAAGAATAATGTAGCATACAAAGTGAATAAGACACCATTCGGTAAAGTTCATTTGTTAGCAGTACCACCGAAATTGCGAGACACTGTATTTGAGAAACTGCATTGTGGGAAACTGGGTGCATGCCATGGTGGATTTTCGAAAACATACAACCTTTTAGTAAAGTCTGTCTATTTCCCTAACATGAAAAAATTTGTGTATGATAAGTGCCAATCTTGTGTGATTTGTCAATTGCTAAAAAAGGGGAGTGGAAAACAGTTCGGTAGTCTTCAGACACATCCTAGCGTCCATTCTTTCTTTAGAATTTATGTGAATCTTGGTGGGACCTACCCTAGTAATAATATCTTACGCCACAAATTTCTAATCATAGTCCTAGATGAAGGAACTCGTTTTTGTATTACTGGTTCTCTACCAGATGCTTCTGCAGCTTCTGTTAGTGCTTTCATATATGACAACGTCATATTGAAGTATGGAATACCAACTCAAATCTGTTGTGATAGAGGTGTTGCATTTACTAATCAATTATTTAAGGAATTATGTAAAATACTGGGGACTCAAATACATTTCGCTGACGTTCAAGGGCATTTTTCTATTGGGAGCGTAGAAATAGCAGTAAGAAATATAGAACAGCAATTGAAGATCGCCTTAGACAAAACTGACCAATCATGTTGGATTGAACTTTTACCAGAAGTAACCTTTGCCTATAACGTCACGTGCAATTTGAGCATGAAATATTCTCCTTTCAAACTCCTCCACGGCTTTTCTCCTCGATTGTTGCATTCCGCCATGTTGGGCACGGAATGTCAATTTTCAGAAAACCAAGACAGATTGGAACGACTGAAGTATATACGCGAAAAAGCCCAAGAAAATTTGTACAACCGACACCTGACGTCCAAGAAGTCTTACGACAAGAGGCGAATACAACAAGAATTCAAGCAGGGTGAAGCGGTTTGGATTTTTGATCTGTCTAGAAAACGAGGACAATGTGCTGCTTTCTCGGGAAAGTATTTTGGACCTAGTCAAATTGTGTCCAAAAAACATGACAACAGCTATTATGTTAAGTTTCGAACACCTAGAGGACAGATTAAGATAGACTCATTTTCTATAGACCGGCTTAAGAAGTATTATCCACCTAAGAAGGGAATATCTAAGGACTTGCAAAAGTTAGAGAATCAGGACGCACAAATATTGGATGAAGGAGTCCAGGAAAAGGATTTTCAGCAGCATGAGGAGTCCACTTCTTTTTTGATGGAGTATCAGGAAGAGGAAAGCCGAAATTCCGTCGTGGGACGAGACCGGACCCGACACCAAATCGATGGCTGATGTTGAAAAACCGAAGTTTGCCGTCAACGAGGAAATTAACCGGAAAGTGGCTTTGTATTATGGGTCTATTACGTCACTGGCAGGACAGGCGATCGTAAATTCATCCAACACCCAGTTGCAACCAAGAGGAGGTGTAGACTTGATGGTACAGTCTTTGGCGGGAAGTGAAATGAGGCAGGAGTGCAAGAAAATTGGTCACTTGAACCCAGGTAACGCCGTATTAACCTCAGGACATAATCTACCTGTAGATTATGTTATATATGTATCTGCACCCGATGATAAAAATGCTAAGCGCCTGAGGATGTGTTATGAGAAATCCCTACAAGTTGGCTATGGACAATGACATAACGACCATTGCCTTTCCAAATATAGCTACAGGAGTATTTAACTACCCGAAATTGAAGGCTGCAAGAACTGCTTTGAACGTAGTACGGGAGTATCTCGAGGAGTACCTCGATTATTTTGAAAAAATAATTTTTGTTCAATTCGATAAACAAAATCAAATTATTTACGAAAAAGTGATGCACGAATATTTCCCGACATAAGTTTTTTATCCTTTACAAAAGCATAAAATATATACAGTGTACTTAACCTGGAGATTAGTTTATTACTGGCCTAACACGGAGTTATTTCTATGTTAATTTGCAGTATGTTAGTACAACCTTTTACCACCACAAAAAAATCCTGTGTCCATTATTCTGTTAAAGTGCAAGTCCAGAGGAAGTATTAAACCATCTCCCAAAAACAGTTTCAGCTATGACTTGTCTACCTTCATTGTTGAAAATAAAATTAGGTGAAGTACTGAGATGTACTACTAGGCATTCCACTTACCTATAAAAAAAGGAAACATTGAAATTAGTAACGCAGTTTAACAAGAACATATATACGAGGGCTATCCAGAAAGTAGATTACGTTTTCGTTTGTGTCCGCTAGGGGCGGGGCTAGCGCGGCCATCTTGGGGTCAGAGCGTTGCGCAGCTCAGTCGGCATCTAGCCGTGCTAGTGAGAGGTTCGTGCTGTGCTCCGTTAAGATACTGTGACGGTTTGAAATGTCTGCGTTAATTGAAAATCCCGCGAGCTGCGAGGTGCGTGCAGTAATAAGGTTTCTGACAGCAAAAAACTGTAAACCGATAGAAATCTATCGGCAGCTGTGTGAAGTGTATGGGGACAACATTATCACTGAAGGTGGAGTGCGACAGTGGGTCATAAGATTTAAAAATGGCGGAACCAATGTTCACGACGAAGATCGAAGTGGGAGACCCAGCAAAGTGACTGCCGAACTTGTCGAAAAAGTCGATGTTAAAGTCCGTGAAAATCGAAAGTTCACAATAACGGAACTTTCTTTGAGTTTTCCACAAATTTCCCAGCAATGAAGAAGTGGCTGGCTATGCAGCGTTTTGATGACGACGAACAGCTGCAAGAAGAGGTAACGAAGTGGTTGAAGTCGCAGGCGGCCGAATTTTTCGACGAAGGAATTTCCAAGCTCGTACATCGCTACGATAAATGCCTTAATTTGAATGGTGACTATGTCGAAAAGTAGTATTTGTGTGTGGCTTTCATCTGTATATAATAAAATTTGTTTCCTATACTTTGTTGATTTTTTATTCCAAAACGTAATCTACTTTCTGGATAGCCCTCGTACTTAGGCTAACAGAGATAATAATCAATAGAACATGTGAAAATTCTAAATTTCTCATTATATTTAATTTGTGTTTCAGATAACCTATTTTGTTTTAAGCTGCATTATCCTATCTTTCTCTTTCCCACATGTGACGTCTAATAACACCGAGTTCCAAATAACATCTGGTTTATTTTTCCGTAAACTCCCGAATGTTATTTTGTACCAACACTCATTGCCGATATCTTTCAATTTGGCATTTTCCTTTCCGCATGATGTTAAGGTTTCTTCTCTTTTTGAATCTCTGCTTTGCAACCAAAATGACACTCTAGCTCCAGATGTCTGCGAAGCTGCAAAAGACTTACATGATCTGCAAGTCCATATTAACGATTATTTTTTAAAGCCTCCAAATCCACGATTTCATCGATTATCAACCAGATCTCCGCGTGCACTGCTAGGGTTCATTGGGAAAGCATTGAATTGGTGTTGTGACGTAGCTGACAGTTCTTCTATTGCTTCGATAAATAAGAAGGAATTTCATTTGGAACAAACTGTACTGGGTTTACAGAAACAATTGTTAAAAAACAATTTATATATTCAGAACTCAACTTCAGAATTTTTAAGTTTTCAAGATCAGATACAGGATAATTTTCATAAAATTAGAAACTTTTCGGCAAAAATATTGGATCAAGAACATGATCTGGGAGATCATCTTAATCAGCTTGCAAATCGAGTACATAAAGAAGTCATTTCGTTCATTCAAGAGTTTTATTCGATTTCAACGGTTTTCTACAGTTTCTACAAATTTTTAAATATGATCTGACAATTCAGATGTGTACAGATGCTAGGCTGAACCCTAATATAATTCCTTATAAAGTGTTGCACGCACATTTATCTGAATTTGAGAATATCATTTTGAAAAATGGATATAAGTTAGCCATAGATAAGTCGTTGTTGGAGATGTATTATTCAATTAATGTTTTGACTTGTTCAATCACCGACACGTACATTTACCTACAGATGAAAATTCCGATCGTTGAAATACAGCCTTCGTTTGAGTTATATGATGTGCAGCCACTTCCGTTTGCTGTATACAACCAAACTTGTACCGTTGATATCCAGCCTTTAGTTATGGTAGTCCAAGATAAAAAAGATCTTACACCAATAACAGGAACAAGCCTACTTGCTTGTCATTATAGCCAATCAAAGTTATGTAAGATACCCACACACACTGCGACACGATCTCGATTAATAAATTGTGCTCACGCAGCTTTCGTTGCCAGTACAGCCAGGGAAATATTACACAACTGTGACCATACGTGCTATGATTCCAAAGAGGCACAGATTATAGACATTGGATCGCATGAGTTTGTTTTAACACACCCACCAGAATTTCTAACTTTGAAGACTAGAGAAAATGTGTCTACCATTCGAGTTCCAGAAGAAGCCAGATTATACGGAGCCCTTAAAATTCGAATACCATGCAATACTAAATTAATTGTGGAGAGAAATCTTTTCGTCAGATCGGATTTTCCGTGTCTCGACAATGATCTTACAGAACCTGTATTTTTACATCTTTTTCCGAACCAGCTAGTCTCTAATGATCTGATGCTATTACGATCTACGTATAAAGGAAATTATTTTTTTAATGTTTCATCTTTACTTAACGATGTTTGGAGTTCTTCAATCCGACATATGAATATATCAGCATTTGCGATAATTGACCAGACGCCCATTAAGATGCCTATCTATAAACATAAATATTTTATACCAGGAATTATTATTATTTGGAATATCATCATAACTCTTCTACTTATTTATTTGCAAAGAGAACATGGGATTTTCAATTTTATATGGTTTTATAGAAAATGTAGTGCGTCTACGGAATTTTCCTTGCAAGAATTGAGCTACTTTTTAGACATTGTGCAAACCGTTATTCCAATTGTAAGTCTAATTTTGCTCTATAGAGTTATGAAAAGTTTAATGAAAAAAATTGGTGATGAAACGCCACTGCAGATGAAGAGCTTTGAGAATAAATATAACGAGAGGATTGAAAAAAGAGATCAAGAACCTGAAGTGACCCCAGAAAAGTTCACCACGTCGAACAGAAATGAGGATGCACATTCAGTGTCAGAATTGAGTTTACCTCCTCCTCCGGAAGAATTGATAGTTAGTGACGGAAGTTTTGGTACAGAGATTATAGTACCACCTTCTACCGTCTTGGAATTAGGGAATTCTAACGTAAAATCTTCGTACATTTCCAACTATATAGTGTATTCTTAAAAGCGGATACGGAAACTGAGATGTCGAGTAATTCACGCATTTTGTGAAACAGCATCTAGAAGAAGATATTAGAACATATATACGCACGACCATATAAAATTGAGAATCATTACCGGACATACCAATTTTTATGAATTTAGAGACCTTCTTCCCCCCCCCGCCACAATTTTTATTTCCAACATAATTTTACTAACACAATAAATTGGGCGATAAAACCCAATCCAACCTCTAGTTACCTTAAATTCCCAACCTAATCAGGAAATGGGTTAGGTTTATGTTGGAAATAATGAGCCCCCGGCCCCCTTTAGAGTATGATATTAAGGAAATTGTATTTAAGATTTTAATAGTAAATTGTTTAGATAGTTTGGGCATTTGGTCAGATCATAAATGTGAAGTACTTATACTAATACTAATTCTTTCTTTTCTTCTTTTTTATATTTCTCTATTGTCTTGATTTTACTGATGCCTCCTACCCACCTCTACTGAAATACTACGATCACCCTCAGACTTTCATAAAAACCACCCTCACAGTCCTCAAATAACGACACTTCTTTTATTTATCTTCCCTGATTTTTTTTTACGATACCTTGATATTCTTACCTGAGTTGCCAACCCTGTTTCTCATCGGAAGTAACTCTTCGGATAATAACTTTACCGCATTTCACTCTAATTTTCCTTACTTTCAAATCTTCTCCACAATTCCACTATTTTGTAAAACCAACCCCCCAAGACGCCACTGCATTCACGCTTAGGTACCTTGACTTTGAAATCGCCTTTCAAAAGCCTAATAATAGTTATTTTAATCAAATCTTATTTTCCCAATATCATTATCCTTGTTTTTGAACTCTTGTGCCCCCCCCCCCCCAAATTAAAAACAGTCATTATAACTTGTCATTCGTTTTGCTCCTACCCTTCTGTTTGTAAACAAACATCGGCCACTACTATACCGAGAGCCTTTGCGAAAACTCTCATCCCTCCCTCATAGCGTCATGGCAGCCATCTTGGAAATTTTCATGTTTACATTTTCCCACGGCTTAGAAACTGTGTTCCTTTGCCAAATTTTCGCTACAATTCCTATTTCTTTATATTATAACATCTATACTTTTCATTTTCTACCCTTCTGATATACACCCTTTCTTAATCTTCATCCTAGATACACATATACAGAGTCACATGTTTCTGATAACTTCAACCATTATTCCTTTTCTCCCTTTATTATTATTTTTTTTAATTTATCTCACCACAACCCCTTTCCGTACCTCAATGCAGCATAACACCACTAAGAAGAAGAGGATTTATGGGCATCAAGAGATATCAGCGTTCAAATTCGAACCTCACAATTTGCCCACCAACCGACGCAAGGAATGATACGTTGCTGAACTTTCTTTTCACTTTTTGTTTACACACTTTTTGATGCACGTAAAACTCACCTTATCACACGTCACGGACATAAATATTGTAACTATAAATATATTATAATTATACATCTTCAAGCAGCTCACAGCCATACCCATCACGCCCAGCGTCATCCTTCCAGCTCAGCCGATAACATCCGCCATCTGGTGACAGCTATTTCAACTTCACTACGTCCTTTACATATGGTCAACGACCAAGCGGCCTAGATTATCTTGCAGCTGAGACTCTGCCGATTCAGCATTCTACAGTTTCAAGTTCAATGTTATAAACAAGACCATGTGCTTCAGTATCTTAACGATTACGTCAACTATTTATACGAGAGGAAAGACAGGAACTATCCAAGACATTGAAAGATGATTCTTTCAAATTGACAAATTAACTTTCTTGTGTGTTTATTCTTCAAATATTGATTGATTGATTGGTTTAGTGCTACATTTTATTATCTGTTAACGCTAGTGATTTAAGTGTTTTTTTAGTGATGTGTGATTAATTATTATTTTATATATATATATATATATATATATATATATATATATATATATATATATATATATATATATATATATAACATACATAAAGTTCATATAATACAAAGTATATATACAGTGTGTTCAATAAGTAATTGGACCTGAAACGACAGCGTTCCTCTTTTCGTCGTTCAGTAAGATTTAGTGGCGGGAATGTAGAGATATTGGATTTCCCTCATACTATTAATATTCAGTAAATAAACAAATCAAGATTTAATAACGATTTCAATTTTTATTTTTTTTATTTTTTTTTTCTTTATTTTCTGTGGATGATGAGAGACACACACAACTTGGAATAATAAGACAGTCAGCAAACATTTCAAAATTCTCTTTAGTAGACGATTCCTCATTCTTCATTCTTGGTAAATTTATGTAACTTATGTAATCTGATGTAACCAAAGCGTTCTGTAACTGTTGACAAATTATTAAATAAGTCGAGAATTCCATTTACCTTGCACTTTCCTGAATCCTTACACGTGCGTACTTTGGATGTTTTTCCGTAATTTCGACGGCCATCTTCCTACTTTGGTTGATATAAAAACGTCCCAGGACCCGGAAGAAGAGAGTAGCACTCGAGAAGCGGTGAAGTACACGAGTCGCGAGTGTGAGCAACGGCAGGAGAGACCTATACCAAATTCCACGCCAATTCGACACAGAAGCCGAGACATGGAAACCATCAGTCGACGTCCAGGAACTGAGGTACGGAATACACATCCAAGGTCCTAAACGCCCAAACAACCTTCCTTTTCTTTCTTCCTAAACAGACTCTCGACTCTCTCTTTTTTAAATATTTGTTTTTATTTATTTCTACCCACATGACCTACAAACCAATACGCTCGTCGTCTTCTCAGATACCTCTCAATTCTACCAGTGAGTTATATTTCCCAAGTTAACGATAATAGTTTCTTTTCTTTCTTTAAAACGACGACGAAAGCATTCCTACCGAATGCACAAGCGTAAGAATTCGATTCCCAGAGCAGTGTTGGACGACTCGCGTAACGAACTCCAGAGCAAGAAAAAGTGAAAATGCATATACTAGGAGTTTTAATTCCTCATGGTGACTGCTGAAGCCATTAATATTTCGTTGGAAAGGCTCCTAAACATGTAAGCAGAACCTTTCCTTATGAACCAGTTCGTCTTGCACCATGTCAGATTTCAGTTAAATAGATCATTGGTACCGAAGTAATAGAGATTTTTTGTTCCTCTAAGAGTGGTATAAATATTAAGACAATGACAAATTTCAGTGATTAATTTTCATTCCTGCGATGTACGGCTAGAAGAAATAAGATGACGTTTGTTCTAAACAACCACTACGAACAACACAAATAGTCTTTGGTTATGCATTGGACAAAGCAGTGACTAGAGTCTCGGGCTCTATACTCATACACTCGGTAAACGATGTTTCGGTGGAAATGTCATTTGTCCGGATAGAAACACTTCTGGAAAATTGCCACAACGGATACAAACGGGGAGCAGGTTTGGAAGTCATGTTATAATAGGGCATTTTGCAACAGAGAAAATATTTTCTACTGTCATGAGCTCTTGCATTCGTTTCTCTCCTTGAAAGGCTGAACAGTTCCTAGACCAAGCATAGTGACCACACTTAAACAATGAACGAAATAGGGCTTCGTCATTATACATTGTTCCATACCATGAACTTCCTGACTAAATTCGTATAAATAGCAATCCTTGCATTACACAACATATTGGTGTGTCAGAAGTATTGACATTAAAAGTAGCAAAGAAGAGTGAAAACATAGGGATATTTTAATCGATATTACGAGTATTCGGATTTCAGTAGTTCTGAAAGAGTAGTCAATCTGAAAGTACGAATCAGGGGTGTCTATTAACCTATAAAACGCGAGCAGATCAAAACCCTACTCAAAATTACCATTTCTGCATTATCCACATAGGGCAGATGAACCTATGGAAACTCATCATCGCAATGGAAGAGGGATTGGTGAACATGATTGAATCTATTATTAATAGTCACTCATTAATATTAGAGTAAGAAATGCAGTCCATTCTTCTGACATTTTGGTGTTCCATTCACAATTATATAAATAAGGCAACTGACCGCACAGAAAGATTATTCCTCCAATGATATCACAAAATGAATGAAAATCAAGATTCTATGTTATACCATTTAGAAACAAGAGTGAAAAGTTCTCATGTCAGTCCCATGGGTCTTCCCAACTGTTCAAATGATATGACACTAATATCATAGTGTACGAGGTGTAAACGGTTTCATGAGAGCTTGAAGGTAGGATTGGAAGAAATTACCATGTTCCACCTTCAGCAGAATCCACTGGAAACCAAACGTTTGTCAATAATGGTGTGGTGCAACGAACAAATTCAGTAGTGGCAACGTGGCATATCTAAAGTGAGCACTGTATCAAAATCATTTCCATGTATCTGTGTTACCTTTCTGTACATGTGTTTCCCGTAATGCTTTTCGAGCACTCGGTTCATAAGAAACAATAAAACTTTTGGATCAGTGTAAGAACACTTGTTTCGGAAGCAATAGTAATTAGGCAGAGAAAACGAGAGAGGAAGATAACCAGTTTGGATGGTAACCAAATGACTATATATTGTATGTAATTTAGTTTGGAAATTGTAGAGCATAAAATTCAAGGAACTTGAATAAACAAATATTTCTAAAATACTTTTTTCAGTATTGCTTCTGAGTTATATGCTTGTTTTCATTTTATAGATTTTTTTTTATTATTTTAGAACGAACTTCCTTTTATCTAAAAGAATAAACAAGTCCAAGAAATGTTTTTTATATTCTTTCATGTTTCCGGATAAAGGAAGGTGAAATATTAAAGTATTTCCCTATAGCTTCTGTCTGGTAAATATTGATATTAATATGGATGAAGGAAATGATATTAAAATGTATTCTGTAAAGATAACATACCTTTATAAAAAATATTTCTGAAAAAATAATAATAGTATTATATGCAATAACCAGAAATAGAATACGTAGCTGCCATATTTCACTAGACACAAGGTGATGATGCACATACATATCTTCTTGCTGTCTGCTTCATGAAAAACAAGTAACAGGGCCACGTATACACCACGTAAAAAAGTCTAATTTGTGAGCGTGATGTTTTAACAATTAATACTGAAGCCACAAGCTACAGTAGATTTCTATTCCTTCCGGTTTTATTAGAGAGATTAGAGTGGAGAAAAAATATATCCTCCGAAAGCTTAATTGATTGCAAAAAAAAAACTTTTTTTACTACTTATTACCGTTTTTTTTATCAGTCAACGCTCAAATCGGAAGTGGTTGATTTCTAGCATTGTCTATTTTAGTAATAATTAGAGTGGAGATAGCATATATTCTTGGGAAACTTAATTCATTGCTGTGAACTCCTTCTCACTATCTATTACCGTTTTCAGCCTAATTGTAGCAATCTGCGTTAAAAACGAAAATGGTTTACTTCTTCACTTCCAGTTTTAATAAAGATTTAAGAGAGGTAATGTTGCCTATTCTTAAGAGGCGCAATCGATCCCAATGGGGAAAAATATTTTGCTATCTCTTTTTCATTTCTGGTCTACAGGTAGAGATGCGATCAAATTTTGTGCACTACGTTGTGTAAATCGACCACGGAAACACATTAGTGGCTACATAATTCTTACAAGGAAGAAGCATTGTCCAGAACAAGCGAAGCTCAGTGATAGAAAAGTTTTCATAAAAGCAGAGAGTCTTTGGAAGACTACAAGAGGGCATGGAAGCCCAGACTAACGAAGGCTGTTTTTGACCAAAGATGTTATTTACCACAAATTTGTTTCAGGAGAACAAATCATCAATACTCACCAGCTTGTTTCTAGAGCTCATGAAGCGAGTCTTGCTGCAAATGACGAGTGTCGAGTAGCAATTAATCAGCTTCAGCAAGTGGAGTCTTCTCCACGACAATGTCTCTTACACAACTATAAAATTTGTCATGATGTCCCCCCCCCACAAAAAAAAAAGCAGACCACTACCATCCACCAACCATCGTAGTCACCATATTTGGGTTCAGTCGGCCACTTCTTGCGTCCCGAATTGAAACTTCACCTCTATACCAACATGTGTGAGAAGGAAAATACCATTCAAGTGGTTGTGACGAGGGAATTGATGGATATCCACGGAAATAACTTCTTTATGCTTTCCAGTCGCTGTACCAACGGATAAAGTTGTGCAACAAGGCAAGAGATGCCTACGTAGAAACCTAAAGATATAGAACCTTCCTGCAGATATATATATATATATCTATATATATATATATATATATATATATATATATATATATATATATATCTATATATATATATATATATATATATATATATATATATATATATATATATATATATATATATATTCCGGCAAAAGTGAGGTGGTAAAAATAATGTATAAATTTCGAGCTTTTACCAAGAGATTGTTGGTAAATGTCAGGCTTTACCGGTGTAATGAAAGAGTAGTGTTAATACATATTAACTTAGCTATATAAATATATTTTAATCATATTTGTATTTTTTATTGGTGTCTTGAAGTTTATTTAAAATGAATTATGAAAAAGAAAATATTATCTAATGAAATACAGTTTTCCAAATTAAGGGAAAAAATATTTTAAAATCTATTGAACTACATTCTAGTACTTTTACAATAATCACTGGGTTATATTTAGACAAAATTTAAAAAATGTTACAATTCATTGTATTTTATGGTATCGTATTAATATATGCCAACATATTGGACCGAAATCCGGACGTTGACACATACAATTTTATCCACACATAACTCAATGTATTTATAACCATATTAGCATGGGGGCAATTTGAAGAGTTTTCTTATAATAAACTTAACCATTAAATTTTAGGTAGAGCAAATAATTAGTTAAAGTGGATGAATTAGATTGTAGAAATAAAAGTAGAGATATCAGATCAGAATATTACCCAAATTTGGTGCTGAGGCCTTACGTTAAAATTTATAATAGCTGTCATAATGAATTTTGAAGATAGGATAAGAATTAAACGAATTTTGAGACAAGGTCGAATAATAAAGTGTGGCATCAATTAGCAACCAGCATTGTACTCACCCAGACTTTGACGAGTGAAGATTTTAGAGATGTTGATCCTTTTAGTCAGACGGTTACTACAGAACTCTCTTTAGTTTTCAACTCTTTTTCGTCCACCTACCTTTTCTTCCTAGTTCTGGTAGCGTCATTTCTTCCGCTTACCATTACATTTTTAGACTTACTTCATAACGTGAAGTGGGAAGTGTTATCCTTGATACATTGCTACGTAACATATTTTTATATTTCCTATTTAGAAGAATGTTTTAACTAGACATAGTTTTAAATTATTATGAGACTTCCTTGATTTCTTTGCATGTGTGAATGACCTACAGCACCAGACTGGGAATTGGATTTTTATTTGCAGTTAATATAACAAGGTTTACAAAATATTGAAGTCAAAACCAATAAAATATTGATCGCCCTTCACCAAAATGCTTTAGTCATATTACATTCCTCCCCGCTTGGATATTCGGCATTTCCAATGTCGATATAAATATTTTAAAAATCAAAGTAACACCAAAACCCTAAAAAAATTGAATATATGTATATGACGTTTTGTTAAAATAAAAATCAGTTTGTGACAAGTTGAAATGAATGAGTTATAAAACACTGTTTAGTGCATGATGATCATATCAAGCATAGAAAAGAAGTCGTTATGATTACGTTTGCATATTGCAAGGTCAGTAATACAGTCACAAGAATATGCATGCGTCCTTGCAATGTCACATGTAAAAAAATCTCCACACAGCAAACCAGAATATAGGTCAGTTTTACATTGTTTGTGTTGTGTGATGGAGTGAATTGTATTTTGTTTTTAAGATTTGTTCGCTGATATATTGGTAAGTAATTATTTATATCATTATATAAAAACAAAATTCACTCGTTTTTTTTTTATTTTATAAACACTGATTGTATGTTATGTGAATTTTCACTGATGTTCGCAACTGTACTACACTAAATAATTGTGAATATATGTATATATGTGTATATAAGTAATCATGAAGATAATCATAATTATATCCATCACCAAAATTATTCGTGAATTCACTCTCACTTTTCTTTTTACTAAAAATTAAATATGCACTAAAATCACCACACTATTTTACATAATTATATATATATATAGCATTTTCACTACTGATACCACATTATTTCACACATAATCACTTAGCACTGTTCACTTACACATATAGACTTGGGGGGAGAGGAAATCACACTAGGAGGGGTTCAGACGAGTATTTCCTGGTTCATCCTATTTCCAGTGGATATGGCAGGAATCCAGATGTGTCCTCTTCCGTTGTACTTGTTGAAATTTTTAGTGTCCATGGAAAATATATTGATGGAATTTAGTATTTAATATCGTCTTGATGTAAAGAATGATTATTTATTAGCATATGGTATGTCGACATAGCCGTCTTGAAATATATTCTTTAAAATCAATGGTTGGCGATTTGTAATTTCAAAACTGTGGGGATGTCTTAGAGTACATGCATGCTGGTTTGATTTACACGACACAAATTCGACTTAAGAAGAAATATTTGAAGTATAGTTGGAATAAGTAACTATGTACTTTAAACCATGAACGCGCAGAGAAATATTATCTGAAGAGAAATTAGGAATGTTTTGATTTTGTTCATTTACGTAGTAGATATCATATATAGGGTCTAGTTGAGGTAAAGATGGGATTTGAATAGAACAAATTTTTTGCTGTGGCTGTTGATTTACATTTTCTGAAGATTTTCTGCATTAAAAGTAAATAAAAATGGCTAACATAAGGAGAAATAAGATAGATATAAATGATAGTGAATATAATTATATAGAATATGGCTAAGTTCATGTTGATTATTTGCCTATAAAGGAAAACAGAAGAAAATACTATATAATTTTAGTATGGGAGTATAATGAATAGACTTATAATTACATAAGACACAATATATATTTATTTCATATGCGCATACACACTTCCAAAAATTTCGCTTTGCGAAATGCCTTTTTGTGTACCACTTTTTTTTTTTTTTTTTTTGGTCCAGTTTGATGTCTTCGTCTCGCTTTGCAAGAAATTGATATTCAAAACTGGAATTTTTTCTTTAAAAAAATAATAGTCTGTCTTTGGATTTGCTTTGCAAATCATGTTATGACTATTATTTGATTACTTCAGTAATATAACCTAGGTTTCTATCATCATATTGCAATAATATTTTTCGTATAAAGAAACATTTCATACACTATTCGTTTGCACGTGCTTAAAATCGTTTAAAGTTTCTTCATTATGTAAATGTAATTTCGTGTTTATATTCGATAACTCCCTATTAATTTTAAATAATTTTATAGATAAAAATATGATAATGAGAGGTGACAGTACAGCACTTGTAATAGATATTATTAATAGCAATGACATTGGGTCATTAGAAATTTGTAAAGATGGAGTGTAGGCATTTACAGTTATATTTTCTATTTGCTGCGCTAAAGATTCCAACTTATTCGAAAGAGTATCCATATGAGGAGAAAAACGAAATAATAGGTTGTGTACTTTACTAATACAAAAAAAAACATTAATTAATCTAAAATGCAATATGTATGTATATATATATATATATATATCAGTTTTAGCTAATGTCTCTAACGAAAATTTTATTCTGGGGGGGGGAATGGGAGGGGATTCCGAATCGAAATGATGTCCTATTCTACCCCAAAGATAGATGAAAGAGAAGACAACACAATGTTACAAGAGTACTAAATCGTATTCAATGTTCGAAAAATGAAGGTTTGAACTACATTTCTGCAGCTCGATTTTGCAGCTTTTAGCTTAAGGTTTGGTTGAGTTTTAGGAGAGCGCCTTATACTCGCCCACCCACAAAGAATACTATTTAGTACAAATAGACCACACCAACATATAACCTAACTTAAACCGTATTTACAGAGGGGAAAAGGGAATGAAATAAAAATATTCTAACTTACTCTTTTCTTTCATGAATTTCACTAATTACGTTATTTAAGTTATTTTGATAATTTAGATATAGACTTCTTCTTGCACAATTATGCTGTGTTTCCCTGGTTGCATATTTCCAAGGATGACGTTTGTCTCTTCTTGTCCTTTGTTAGCATTTTCATTTGCTGTTGAAGATTGCAGCGGCTTTAATCGACGTACTTCTATCTCATCTTGGACATCAGCTCCTTTTGCATTTTTAAAAGAAACAAGATATTTGTTTGAGCTGGGCAAACGTGATAGTATCACACCTTGCTTGTCATAACGGAAATCAAATGCTGCTGGTATTCCTTTATGTCTTGTTACATTTTGAATGAGAACCTTTTGTCCAGGGTGAAATTGTGTTTGCGCATGATGGTCTTCGTATTTCTCCAATTGCTTGAGATAACTTTTATACATATTCTGATAGGCATCATCTCTCGCGAGACGCATCGTTTCCATCCGTTCGACATTTTCTTCCTCTTGAATTGGAGTATTAAATTGGAGATCAAAAACAATCTTTGCTTCAAATCCATGGAGTAAGTAGAAACTCGAATATTTAGTAGTTTGATTCTTCAAATTATTTAATCCAAACACAATTTGCGGTAACATAATGTCCCAACTATTTCCAGTTGATTTGATGTAGTGACGTAACGCTCTTTGAATTGTGTCACTTGTTTTCTCAGCTAAATTGAGAGAATAATGTGAATTAACTGGAATGAATTTCAATTCTATTCCTAATAATTTCGCTAATTCTGACATGATCTTAGATTTATGAGATGGAAGACGGTCTAGTATTAAAGATGATGGTGCCCCGTACTTTAAGATGAGTTTATTATAAATAGCAGTCGCAATAGTGTCTCCCGTTAAATCCGGTATGCTTTCAGCTATGACATATCTTGTACACGCATCACACATAATTAAAATATACTTGTGACGATATGTAGAAGATGTTGGAAAGGGGCCGCATTGATCAATTGTGACTACTGAAAATGGGGCCGCTTTTGGAAATATTTGAGGTTTAATAGTAGCTACTTGGCTTCCTCTTTTATTCACTTGACAAGAAACACATTGTCTAATTTTCTGACGAAAGTAATTGCGCATGTGTGGAAATACACCTTTTGTAGCGCTAATTGATATGTACGATTCTGGCCTGCATGCGCTGCGGCTGACGGATGAGCGTGCAATAAGTTAAAAATTTCATCTCTCATTTTGAATGGAATACACAATAAATGCTTCGTGATATTTCCAAATCTATGTGCACGGTATAACTTTCCATCAATTAATTGAAATGCTCTAGCTTGCCGTTCGAGCCTGTAGTCTTCTCCTTGCTTATTTTCCTGTAAGCATCTGTATATGGGTCCAAAATAAGGGTCCGTCTTCTGTATTTTTCCAATGTTTTCGGGTGCTTGGAAATTTACTAAACATCTCTCTTGGACCAAATCTTCTAATAACAGGTCTCCCGGTTGTGGGGGAACAACCGAAATACGACTCATCGAGTCTACAGGGTTATTCTCACTGCGGACATGAACAGGGGTAAAATCATACTCCGACAAAATTAAACTCCAACGAAGTAGTTTGGGCGGTAGATTAGCTGCTGTCTTGAGGTAGACTAATGCTCGGTTGTCTATTTACAAATAAAAATGCCTTCCTATTAAATAATATTTAAATGCCTTTACTGCGGCTAATACGGCTAGCAATTCCTGTTCTATTGTTGAAAGTTTCTGCTCTGCTGGTGTCAAAAGCCTCGAATAATAACCAATGGGAGTCCAATCTTGTAATTTTTCGTCCGTACACTGCGTACACATTCCAGAAATTCCGATTTTGGATGCATCTGTCCATAAACACAAAGGTTTGTCTGGCCGGTAAGGAGCTAATATTTGTGCTTCCAAAAATTTCTTCTTTAATGTCTCAAATGCATGTTGGTGAGTAGAGTCCCAACTAAATTTCACGCCCTTTTTTAATAACTTTTGTAAATTTTGTACTACTTCCGCGTAATTAGGTAAAAATTTCCTTACAAAATTGCACAAACCGAGAAACGATCTAACGTTCTTCGTCGATTTTGGGACAGGATAAGTTTCAATTGCTTTTAGCAGCCGATCTGAGATTTGGTAGCCATAACGCGACACTTCGTGTCCGAGCGCTAAAATTTCTTGAAATAAAAATTGAGATTTTTCTACTGAAATTCTAAGTCCTGATTTTCTAAGACGTTTAAATAGATCTCTTAAAATCTCAATAATTTGTTCCTGTGAGTTGGAAAAAATGTACAAATCGTCTACATAACAGGCTATGTTTTCTGGATGGAGGTTAGCCAACACCATAGACATGAATCTATTGTACACAGCACCACTATTTACAAATCCTTGGGGAGTAACACAATACTGAAATGTCCCAAGTGACGGTAGAGAAAAGGCAACATATGGACGAGAATCTGGTGTTAATTCTATATTAAAATATGCTGAAGATACGTCCAAATGTACATACCAAACATGTCCAGCCATGGAAGAAATTATATCATGTATAGGTGGTAAAGCCAAGGAATGATGAACCACTTTCGAATTCAACAGTCGCATATCAGCTATTTTTCTCAGCTTTCCCGATGGTTTTCTCAAAAATAACACTGGCGAATTAAAAGGAGAATTAGACCTTTCCACAACACGTTGCTGAATTAAAGTATTCATGTATTCACGTACTTCTGATTGCAAGGCTTTCGGAATTTGATATTGTTTACGAGAGGTAGGTAACTCTGACTTTAGTTGCACCCTGTATTGATATCCTCTCGCACGGCCTAATTTATTTGGATTCCATGTAAAAATATCGGCAAATTCCCAACATAGATCTATTACTTTTTGTTTATATTCCGGACTAGCTCTTTCTCCTATTTTCAATTTTGAAGCATCAAATAACCTTTGACCTTCTTCCAAAAATTCATGATTTATGTAATCGTCATCTTCTAATGCGGTAATAACATCTGTTGGTTGAATATATACGTCTTCTGCCTTACCAACTACAAGATTAGTATTCAATACTACCTTATGTGCTAATGGATTTATTATTTCAATAACTGGAGACTTATCTGACACAAGAGCTCTCGGAATTAAAATTTCTAATCTTTCCAATAATTCTTGATTCGGTTCAAGAACAATTTCTTTATGTGACCTAGATTGTTTTAATGTTAATGGAACGATAACCTTAGATCTCGCTGGTAGCATAGATCTTTTCTTTACAACAAATTTAGGTGCAAGAGCTTCCTCAACCAAAAAGAATACGAAATTCGACACATTATGCTCCTTATTTACATCAATTTCTGTATTCTTGGGTGGTAATCCAAACCTAGTTAACGTTAAAAGATTCTTTCCTAGACACAAGTTAGCTTGGTGAAATATTAAGAAATCGTTTCCTATTAACACTTTCGGTTTAAAATGCTCCAAGACACGAAACTTGTGGTGAAAAGTCCTTCCATTTATGCAAAATCTAACAATTGCCATATATTTTATAATTACGGGGTTCTGAGATACACCCGACACTTTAGTCTGTGTTTCAATAAGTGTTACATTTCTGGGTAACAATGATTTTTCTATGATGCTGATAGTAGAAGCAGAATCAGCAATAGCATTGACTGTCTTAGAATTTACGTCTATAGGAAACTTAGCTATTTCGTTTTCTATATTTAAAGGGACTTGAATGAATTCCTTTTTCGATTTTCTAGCATTTTTACGCCATTCGTTATATGTGACTAGATTATCTTTCTGTTGACGGTTTTTATTATTAGGCTGTACTTTGTTATTCTCCGAACATGCACCGCCGTCATGCACGGATGAACTCAGTTTAAACTTTGCGTTTGAGATGCATTTGCGTTTGAACCCTGCATATTTTAATAAGTAGGAACTACATATTGGGGAAAGCTTTGTTGTACTGGTACCATTTGTGGAATGCACAGATTTCCCTGTGACATACAATTTGGGTCATTAACTACTGGTAATTGCCAAGTTTGATACATCTGGGGTACAAATGACCGTTGTGGGTAGTAATTATTTCGACCTCTACTTTTAAAATTATTTTTACCCCTAAAAACTTTGCCTCTATATGAACCTGTTCCAACACTATTTTGTGACTGATAATTATTTTGTCTATAATTTCTCGAATTTCCTCTGAAATTTCCACGAAAATTTCCTCTATGGAAACCTCTGTTGTTCTGATTAAAATTTTGTTTAGCAGAATTATTTCCCTGTGTTATCTGCATATTAGTTTCCTCACATTGTTTTTGTGTATCCTCAAAATTTTCCATTTTCAACGTTAATTGTTCTAGTTGTTTCTGAACATTCTCCATTGCCTGCGATATTTTGTCATGCTCTTTGTTATTCCGTTCCGATCCACTAGTTTCAAATTTATTATCGTCCTGTTTAGTCACTTTCGCAACCTGCGAACTAGATCTTATATTAGTACGCGATCTCCTATTTTGACGCAAAACTATATTATCTTCATCTTCATCTGACTCGGATAATTCGGCCTCACTTGATTCTGATGATGTTTCAGAATCCGACGACATATATTTACGCAATTTTCCCAATTTACGCAACTCCTTTTTCATTGATGAATTTAGTCTAGCATGAAGCTCGTGTTTCTTCCTATTTTTCACCCTATACCTATTCGTTTCGAGATTATTCAAGGCTTGAATAAACTCATCCAACGAATTAAATTGCTGCACACCTACTCTTTTTAAAAAGTATGGCCTCAAACCATTTGTCAAACTAGAAATAATCTGAGCTTCCGTTAATGTAGGTGCTCCTTTATCTATTAGTCCTAACACATCGTATATGTAACTCTGTACCGACTCATGTTTCTTTTGAACTCTGTTTTGAATTTTGGCAAATATATCTACATTCTCTTTCGGTGTTTTAAAACACTTTTTTACTTCTTCCTTAAATGTGTCATATGACTTAGAATTTAACTGCTTTCTATTTATAAAAACACGTAATCTTTCTTTATCTTTTCCTGCAAAACACGTAATTACTAAATCTTTAGCCTCATCCGGGGATAATTTGTTTAGCTTTATAGTATCGTCAAATGCAGAAAAGAATTGCTGAATAGTCATTTCTTTCGGATCATATTTAGGAAAAGGAAAAGCATTGCTATACACATTTACAATAGGTCGTGAATTTTGGTTGGGTGTTCCAGACTGAGAACTAGATTGAGAAACATTATGGGAGGGAGATAGAGGGGTCGCCATGTCTGATCTTAATTTCACCCTACGTCTGCTCATAAGTTTTATAAGAATAATATTTAATTCTTGAACGTGATTTCTGTACTGAAACTAACTTCGTTTTTCAAGATAACCTTCGCACACGCTAATGTCTACATAAGCATTTCCTGTTTCAATGCACTGCAATACGATATCCTAAGAATGCCTGACATATGAAAAACAACTCAAACATGAACGCAAAACGTATCTATATGTATATGTAATATTTTCTTTGTTGTAAGTTACCACAGAATTCTCTATAGGAAATGGTATGCACATATTCAAACATATATATCAGCACCATCCTGGATAATAACAAATCTGATATCCCATGTAATTTCTCTCTGCATGATTTAATTCCTTACTCATATATGTGTGGCTTCGGGATTGGTATCTATATTTTAAACGGAAAATTGTTCTATAACGTGTTTCTAACACGGGCGCTAGCCACAAAATTCGGCACTTATTCCACCATAATATATGCCAACATATTGGACCGAAATCCGGACGTTGACACATACAATTTTATCCACACATAACTCAATGTATTTATAACCATATTAGCATGGGGGCAATTTGAAGAGTTTTCTTATAATAAACTTAACCATTAAATTTTAGGTAGAGCAAATAATTAGTTAAAGTGGATGAATTAGATTGTAGAAATAAAAGTAGAGATATCAGATCAGAATATTACCCAAATTTGGTGCTGAGGCCTTACGTTAAAATTTATAATAGCTGTCATAATGAATTTTGAAGATAGGATAAGAATTAAACGAATTTTGAGACAAGGTCGAATAATAAAGTGTGGCATCAATTAGCAACCAGCATTGTACTCACCCAGACTTTGACGAGTGAAGATTTTAGAGATGTTGATCCTTTTAGTCAGACGGTTACTACAGAACTCTCTTTAGTTTTCAACTCTTTTTCGTCCACCTACCTTTTCTTCCTAGTTCTGGTAGCGTTATTTCTTCCGCTTACCATTACATTTTTAGACTTACTTCATAACGTGAAGTGGGAAGTGTTATTATTTCCTTGATACATTGCTACGTAACATATTTTTATATTTCCTATTTAGAAGAATGTTTTAACTAGACATAGTTTTAAATTATTATGAGACTTCCTTGATTTCTTTGCATGTGTGAATGACCTACAGCACCAGACTGGGAATTGGATTTTTATTTGCAGTTAATATAACAAGGTTTACAAAATATTGAAGTCAAAACCAATAAAATATTGATCGCCCTTCACCAAAATGCTTTAGTCATATTACAGTATTGTTTACATATTACATTTATAACTGTTACATTCCCAAGTCCAAAAATAAAGTACAACAAACAATATGATTAGTAATTATTGCTAATTTTGTTTATTATGATGGCATCAAGAAGCTACATGTACTAGTTACGATAAGATTGACAGATATGGCATTTACACACACATCACGGAAGATTATTTACACAAACATGTTTCCTTGAACACATACTTAAACGGTTGCATCCTTTGAGCAATATCTGTCCAACGATTGATAGTTTGCTAACCTCTTTTCAGATACTAACTTCTTTCTACCGATAAATTTTTCTTTGCACAATCGAAATTGGTTTGTATCATACATTGACATCAGTTTGCCAGTTTCGGTGCCAAATTGATATCAAATTAATAACCGGTAACTTGGCGTTATCTAGTACGAGTTCCGACTAATCAGGGCTCGCCACCTGGCGACCAGGAAGATAAAACCTGGGAGCCACGTGACAGAGCCTTAGATCGCGAAGATTGAGGATAGTTGGATGACCGAATGACAACTAGTCGGTTAGTCCCAGTGCTCCTCCGAGTGTTAGCGTCGCTTTGACGCCTGGCGTCGCAGGGACTTCTAACCCCAAATCTCGCAAGTTATACCAATCTTCTTTAAATCGCTTTTGGGCTAAGAAGATGAGTAATTATGATGACCAATCTAGACCAGTCTCCAGACGCTAATCGCGCCCTTCTGGACGCTCTTCAGGGCATTATTACTCAAGTGTGCGAGTTATCAAGAAGCTCAAGCACAGCGACAACAGCAGTCTCACTAATGGTGATAATGAAAATATAATTTTCATGGAACGCACCTGTCACAATCCGATTGAAGGTTTATTACTGTAAGATGGGCATTCTATATGTACAGCGAGTCTAATTTAAGTTTTCCATGTCTTGCAGGATATGATGTGAGTGGTGGAAGTTTTCTCTAGAATTTCCTGAATTGTGTCCTCACTATTTCTTCCAAAGATTGGATAAATAAGTCAAGTAACAGATACATGTATCACTTGACTAACTTGAAATTATTCTCGCTGCATAATTTTGTACTCTCTGTAGTGGTTGTTTATAAGTCTTTGGTGCGTATTCCTAGGCATGGCGAAGGTAGAGTAGTTCAGAGTAGATCCTCAGGTTGTACGTTAAGAGGCCTCAACCCGACGAAATTAAAATACCGATAATTTTACAGTGATTATGTGATATCTTTAAATAGATAAAAGATAATCGAAATGTGGGACAACAGCGCCATAGACAATATCATTTTACTTGAGATACCGTTATCACGACTCACTTATCTCCTCTCGATTTCGAGCCATTTTGAAACTCGGAATTTATTTTCGCGTTTCTAAACGGCTGAAAACGGAAAACCACTAGGTGACTTGTGATAACGGTATCTCACGCAAACTAATATTGTCTAGGGTGCTCTTTTCCACATAGATATCACATAATTACTGTAAAATTAGCGGTATTTTAATTTCTCCGGGATGAGGCCTCTGAAGATTTTCGTCGCATATGTAAATAATCCGGAAGAAGGAATACTCTGTAGATGTTGCTCGCCCATCTTTGTTGTTTCTTATAGATGTTTCTTGAATAGGAGTTTTCTATCTAAGTAGACCCCTAAATACTTGGCTACAAGGTAAGATTCCAATGGGGAAAAATGCACTGGTGTCTGGAAGTGTTTTCATGCATAGTAGACAAGTTGTATCATCTGATCATTTATTTTGATTCCCCACTTTGTAGTCTCCAGCCATTTTTCTTGGCGGAAAGTACCAAATGTTTTAATGGACTGCTCGAAGTATGGCTAGTACTTGAGGTTCTAGTGCTGTTATTGGAGGAGTATGTAGAAAACTATAAACTTCATCAATATAGTCATCATCGTAGGGTTCTCGGTTGATACTGAATTGATCACCAAACATAGCGAATAAGTTATTTGTTTCCCTTTCGCTTCTAAAGACTATTGACTGATGGAATGATTTGACCATGGAATGATTTGAGTTTTGTTCAGTGAACGCACTGTTGACCAAAATTAGTGATTTGGTGGCCAAGAATGCTAATTTGTCGTCCAAGCTTTCAGTTGTAGTTGCTGGAGACTTTTCTTAATTTTGATTGTGAGAGAATTGAATTGTCTTTAGAGAAGAATGATGGGTATCCTGCCATAATTATCCAGCATTTAATTTGTTTTTAGAAACGACTTTGTTGTTCTCCTATTAATGATCCGTCTTCTTAGTGACGAGGTCGAAGACTTTCTGAAGCTTTGATAAGAATTCATCAAAGACCTGGCCTATGTATTCAATAGTGCGTAGTGAAATCTGGAGTTGTCTATAGAGGAGTAGCCTATATTTGGCCCAGACTGTTTGTTTATGCTTTGATAAGCAGTTGGCAGTGGAAAAGTACAGATGTTAAAATTCGATGCATACTGGATTGTGGTCCGAGTTCAGAACATAAATGGATTCTGGTATTATAATGAAAGTGATACCATAGTAGAAAGACTTAAGGTCATTTGGTATTCTTCATTCTTGGCGAAGTATGTTGGTTCAATTGGAGACGGCGTAATGTGCGCTAGATAAGGTGTACAGCTTCTTGAATGTCCCCTCTTTGATTTGCAACTTGAGAATTTCAAGGGTTGTGTTTTGCATTAAGCTATTCTGTAATAATTATTATTTGTCCTAGACTTTGCAACGTTTGAAGATTGACTAGATAGAGGGGAACTTGCAGACGTTCATAAACCGATATCATGTTTATTGACTTTTGAGGTGTAAGCAGTATGATGCCTTTGACTTATATATTCTGGAAGTTGAAGATGAAAATAAATGTACACAGAAAAACATATTTAAAATTAAAAACACCCACATCTACTTCTAACATTTTACTCCCGAAACATATGAATGAACGCGATTTAAAATTGTAACTATGCCATTCAAAAAAAGAACGAGATACTATATTGAACTTATGAGTGTCGTATGTGAACTGTGTTGATGTTAATAATGAACGAAATAGAAGTATGGAATATGAGTGTTTGAAGAGAAATAATCAGATTAGCTAACAGTAAAATAAAAAGACTCATCATCATCATAGGTATTCTGCCTTTATTGGCAGGTCACTTGCCACAGCTGAGAAGCTTCCATGCTCCACAGTCCTCTGCTAACCTCTTCGTCTTCGCGTATGATCTTTCTGTTTTAATATCATCCATTAATTGTAGTCTCCTTCGCCCTCTACCTCTCTTTCCCGCCACCATACCCTCTAGGACGTCCCTCATGATACATCTCTTCTTAGGCAATGTCCCAACCAGTTTCTCTTCCTCTTCCTAATAATATCTAAAAGTGTTCTTTTCTCACCCACCATTTCTAACACTCTCCCATTCGCTTTCCGCTCGACCCACCTAATTCTTTCCATTCTCCTCCACAATCACATTTTGAAGGCTTCCAGTCGATTTTCGTCATCTTTACGTAATGTCCACGTTTCCGCCCCATACAGTACAACACTCCACACGAAGCATTTTATGAGTCTTTTTCTTAACTCTTTATTCAGGGTCCCACAAAACAAACTTTTCTTCCTCCTAAAGGCTTCTTTCGTCATTCCTATCTTTGCTTTTATTTCACGTTTGCGCTTCATGTTATTAGCTACTAAGAATACTACCCAAATGTCGAAAACTATTCATTTGTTCTATTTTCTCCCCTTCTACTTTTATATTTGACACAGACCCCTTCGTTCCAACCACAATGCTTTTGTCTTTCTAAAATTTATTTTCATCCCATATTCTTCAAAGCCCTTTCTATTTATTTCTAACATTTTATTGATTATCTTTTCAGATTCTGCAAGAAGCGCCATATCGTCTGCAAATCTTATGCATCTAATCATTCTACATCCTACCGAAATGCCATTATCATCATGTAAGCTCTTTTTCACTATCTCTTCTAGATAGACATTAAATAGTGTTGGCGAGAGGCAGCATGCTTGTCGAACTTTCCTTCCAATTGTACTCTCTTCGGTCAGTTCTTCCCCTATCCTAACACTTATTTGTTGGTTCATGTATAAGTTTCTTATGAGTTTTCTATCTTTCCATTCCAACTCTATCTTCGTTAGAGCTCCCAACAACTATTCCCAATTCAGGAGGTCAAAAGACTTTTCTAGATGACAAAAACTAAAAAGACTAGTATGACAAAAACACAAAAATAACTCTTCACCTATATCACCATTTGTTTGTTATGTGGAGAATCCGGGACATAAACTTAAGCGGAAGCTTTCCTTTTTATGTGAAGAAAACGAAATATTGAAGTTTGATAGTAGGTACCAAGCCAAAATAATAGGCTTAGAAACAAAGTTAATAGAATTGGAAAGTAAAAAAAATACAATAAATAATTAGTTTCTAATGCCAGTTGTAAGTAGAATGCCGTGGTCATCTCAATAGAGTTGTTAATGACAGGAAAGTGGATATACATATTTAAAAAGAGGTTTACTCCGGGCCAAGTAAATATGCTAATAGATAGCAAGAAATAGTAGGCAAAAATTACCATTTTCTCCTGGCATTCTTACCCCAGCTTTGAAGCATTTGATGAAGCAAGGGCTCTACTTAAAGAACGTGGAAAATATTCCAGTGCTTATGTTTGATTAAATAAGTGTTAATAGATGAGTGTATTGTGGCCAAGAGGATGATTTAATTTTGGAAGCGCACAGAAATGTCCAGGTTGCAATGATTCGAGGTTTGAAGGTTACATAGGAGCAGTCAATAAAGTTATGTGTAAAAATCGTATCAGAAGTTGAAGCCTCAGGATTCGAGATGATTGTGATTGTTTCATATTATGTGGCACAAATATAAGGCTGTAGAATGAGTTACAAATTAACATAGTTCATTCATATTTCATCATCCTGATGACTGCAAAGGTAAACAAAAATGTCTTTCCAGAATTTGCACATTTGGTGAAATTATTAAGAAGGCATTTCGTGGAAAGTAGCTTTGAAATGAACTGTGCATCTATAGAAATTCTCCTGAAACTTGATTCTCTAGAATTGAAACCTTTTTCAAAATTAGACTGACATCATATAATGTCGCAGAAAAATATAAACAAAGAATTGTCCTAGGAAAATGAAACTGTTTTCCAAACATACTGCTGCGCTTATCGAACTTCTAATTTCTTCTATAGAATTTATTCTTTCAGCTTCGAGGAATGGAATATTTCTACAACAATCTCCCCTAGTAGAAGGTAAACATAGGTCACGCCTTTTAATATTAGGACGCTGTTTACAACATCCTACGAGTGCTCCAGTAGAAGTAACTTGAGATAATATCATGATTACATTATTTTTTCGTGATCTTATGGATTCATTTGGCTGTGCAGAGATTGCATCAGAAAATGATGGCGTACAAGAAATCTCAGACATCGGATTGGGTGAAGAAATATATAAGGTAATAATTTTCACACAAGGAGAATAAACGGATGTATTAATATTTGAGTCTGGATGTATTTCGAAGAAATGTAAGAACTTCGCTTGCAACAAGTTATATGGATTCGCATAATCTAAATGTAGGATAGATAGCTGTGGTCTTTGTGTGCTGGTTTCGTTTCACCTTCTTCCGGGTGGACATAGGCAATAAAAAATATTAAATTTTATTTTAAATATATAACAAGAAAACTATAAGTAAAAAAATGATGGGCCTACTGACTGATATCTTAAGGAGACACATCAAAATAAGTTCCAGTTATGTTGAAATTATTCGCCGCAGCTAGGACAATCTTTGGAATTCAATTTTAAATGGATAAAAATGGGAACATCATAGAAGAAATGTTATTAAGCGAAAACAATGGATGCAAAATTGCTCTTCCAGTGCTGCATAATGCTAAGGTGTGTACGTATTATATTTGTATTTTTTCCCCCTTTTACAAGCCTCTAAGGTGCAACTTTGGCTTAGTGCATGATATTTCTTCCTGTTTCACATCACACTACCATAGGAGAAAATGACTACGTATGAATAGCGAGTTATGAAGGGATCCGTAAAAGCACGCCAACAAATCCAGAATTAAGTTAAAAAAAAAAAAAAAAAAGACGAGGTTAAAACATTTGGAGATATGTTAATAGGTTTAATATCAGTACATCGGTTCCTCTCTTAAAAATTAGATTTCTGCGCTTTTGTCATCTATGGCCATGCTTGCCCGTCACGATGAGGGATAATGTCTCTCGGCGACCATGCTATCCGAGGAAAGGAAAGGAAGAAAGCGATCTGGGATCTGTATGTTAGGCACTATCCCGTCATTGCCTGGTGTGAATAAGGAAAACCTCACTCAGGATGCCTAGCCTCAAAAAGGCTTTACACTTTTTCGACCGGATATCCTCACCGGATATTGAACCCGAGACCACTCTCACCAAAGGCGAGAGTTTTAGCGATTATGATACGCGGGACCCTTTCTTTTCGTTATAACATAGCTCAGGAAGCTCATCTGGTGGTCCCTTTGGCAGTTCCAGCAATATATAGGTTCCTTCCGAATATCTTTTGGCAATGTTTTCTCTGGTGTTGTTCCGGACACTTCAGATAAAGGGAAGGAGTTGCATATGTCCTGTTAGTGACATCTACAGCATTGTAAAAATTCTTCTGCGGTTTTTAGGATTCCATTATAACATAACAAATATCTTTACATCTATGATCTTGTGAGCATTTCGTGTTTGCTCCAAGAAAAAAAGGAGTGGTAGCCAAATACGGTCATCAGAGTATCTACTTTTATCTTTCGCCTCCAATACCTGCAACTCAATATCTTTCAAGTGTTGAGGAGTGTCTGCAACTGCTGCATCAACCGGCAGTTGATGAAGTACAAGATTGTTTTTTCTTCCCTGACAGTATCAGTGCCGTATTCTTTCTTCTGCTGCTTATACTACTTGATGATGGTGTAATTGTCTTCTTTCGTTTTACACTGCCCGTTAACGTAATCTTTGGTCTAGTGTGCTTGCAGTTTTAACTGATATGTTTCAGATAATGCCCTATAGAAAGTATACAGTATTTGTTTTTCCATTTCGTATATACATAATCTTTTGGATTTTGCCTTCTGGGCAATTTTCTTCCTGGTGTTTTTCTTGTCTAGCTTCTTCAGTGTCCTTTACTAGTGATGCAAATTGCTATTGTTTTGGAAGATGACACACGATATTATTTCAGCTTCCTTTGCGGCTTCGAGAAGTTTCATAAATTGATATTCACTAGATTGTCTAGAATTGTTCAAAATAAATTTCGTAAGTTGATCTGTCTGAAGGGATTTGAGTATATTCAGTGGAAGTAGGAATGAATGAAATCGTTGGTGCAGTTACTAATAGAAATGTTGCTTGACTTACCACTGACAGTTGCATGTTCTTTTGTGTCAGTTGGTGTTGGTTCCATGTTACTTGTTCATTTTCCTAAGGTGGTGAGTTCCAAGTTTAATTTAGATGTACAAACCAATGGAGATTGAGTTGTCCCTGGTATTGCAAAATTCGCAAGTAGAACGTTGGTAGGCTCCAGTGTCTGAAAGTAAGTTTACGTGGGCATGAAAGTCAAATTAGTAAAAAATTCCTTGCTTATTTATAAACTTGCATATGTCCGATATTTCTATCTGGAAGGATTTTATTTGTTTTCTCACAGTCATTCATATAAAAAAACAAAAGTGCAGGAATACATTGTGCAACGTTTCACGTGACTACTTCCATACAGATCCTAGTTAATTGGTAGTTAATATAAATAAGCATTGACTACAAAAACAAACAAAATGTTGTATTTGCCAATGATTGAATAATGCGATTCTTAGATGAATGTAAGTCTTATTGTAAAGAAAGAAGGAAAAATAAAAAAAGAAAATAAAATTGTGTCAAATATTTTTGTCAAACAAACAAAGGACTATATTGTTTTAGGAGGAATTTTCTCTTCAATTTATTCAAAAGATTTTGATTGCCTTTGAAAGTGTTGCTACTTTCTTTATCTTTGCATACAATTCTTTAGCGTTTTCACAACTTTGAAAGAAGAATGAAATATTGGCTTTCTGAATTTTACGTTTGTTTGCTTTCTTTTTCTCAAACCATTTCTTAAAAAAAATAAAAAAGCAAAAGAAAATACTGGTAAAGGTAGATGAGGACATCATTGTTGAAAAGCGACCAGAATTTTTCTTTTTTTTTTTTAGTTCATCACTTCATTTTGCAATCTTCAAAAAAGAAAAAAAGTGCAAACAGAAAATGAAAAGAGGTTAAGGAGGGTACGCCGAAATAATAATAGTAAAATAATAAGAAAAAAAGGTCACACACACACACACACACAAAGCTTTTGTTTTTATTGTTTACGTTAGTACTTAAAGAAACATATATATATATATATATATATTGTTCCGTTATCTACTACGTCTTAGACATCAGTTTTCCATTTGGTTGAAAAAATGAAAAGAGAAGGGCGGCAGGATTCTTTCGCGAAATTTCCAAGGAAGATGTTGAAGAAGGAGAACATAGGGACCATAACAATTGCTGGAGAGAAGAACTTAACAAAAGGGGTGAATGGAACTTCTCTCTCTCTCTTTGTCTCTCTTATTTGTTCTCTCATTGTTTTCTTTGATTCGCGAAAACATTTCGTGTCCTTCCTCAAATTGTCAGGGATCTTTTTCTTTTAGGTTGTCCGAACATTTCCAGATATCGTCTATTTATATACGTAACATTTTTCTCCATGCGAATACGGAATATACTATGCTACAGTTTGTTTACTTAGTTATTCTAACAAATTTGCACGGATTCTATTTGAAAGTTCTGTTAGGAGAATTCCTTTTTGAACGGGAATTTAGTTCAGATGAATTTTCTTTCTTGTTCATTGCAATGGCAAAAGTGTTCTTGTTTGGATAAATTTATATTTGCACTTTTGTGAATATTGCTTTGAGTTACCTATACTTTTCTTCAAGTTATTATTAAAAAAGTGGAATTAGGAATGTAGAGAAACAAGGGTACTTTTACCATTGGCATGGGCGCTAGTTATTTCATGTTCGTTTAGATGAAACGAATTCGTTCGGTATTTAGGTTATCTCTTTCAGTTAAAAGGAAAGAAACCAATCCGAAAACCATTTTGAACAAAACTTAAATGAACTTTAAAAACAGGACGATTTAACTTTAGTTTGAATCTTATTATAGTATCTTGTATATTAAGCACATTATGCTGTTAAGAGCTTTCTCCAATAAACTCCAAATAAAAAAGTCAATAAAATGCAATAATTTGCAATCTTTTACTGTATGGTTAATCTACCGATCTCCACCCACCGCCAAAATAACAGTTTTAGCATAAACATAGTAATTTGCTGTATATTATATATATAAACTCAGTTCGCTTGTGTGAAGTTCAGGCATTATAGTATGTAGTATTTTACCATCTGGAAAAATATGTTCTCCAACAGTAAAAAAAGTTGTTAAAATTGGTTTTTCGACATTACTTCTAACAAACATTGTGTTTATTCCTTGGAGTAAATAGGTCTAACTTCTGAAACAACTTTAAATAAATCGATAAGCTTTTTTCATATTAACTACTCAAGTTTCAAATTTTGTTCATTAATTCCCGGTTTCATTATTCTACAAATTTTATTTCTTCTCTTTCCTAAACAGAAGTAGATGTTCCTTATAGTGTTTAACCCTCTGATTACGAACCAGAAGTCAAATACGTTATATCAGATCTGTTCCTTTTCTCTTTTTCTCAGAGATGTTGAAATAAAATTTTGAAGGAAACTGCATATTTAAAAAAATACGTCTCTTAATAAAAGTATTATTTTGAAGTACATTTAAAATATGTCCACGATAATTCGGATATCAAAAGGATAAATCAATGCTTACAACTTAGTATTGCGTGCAATTATGCATGAACAATAGACTGACAAAAAGGAATTAGAAGCAGTAAAAGTTCACGTGTATGAAAAACCCGTATACGTATAAAGATGCAGTTGAAATCAATGCATTAATACAAATACATTGCAACCCAAACGAAAATGATAATCAATTGACAAACACATAGACATAGTTTGGTGTATGTTAAGATGAACAAAATAAAGATACACCTATGAAGCTTTCCTCTTGTGCCATGTGAAGATCGTGTCACGCGCCAAGTTCCAACACTATCTACGAGCATTGATACACCATATTTTCCTTTGTATCGCTGCTCCAGGATCAGAATTGATTAGTGAAACTTCTCACCATCCTCATCGGATACAACTCCTAAGTTTTCGGGAAAGAAAGACGGGTGGCTACACGGGAAATGCACTTTAAGCGACATTGTTTGCAAGTTTATCAACAAGTCCTTAAGTAGTTGCACATAGTTCGCACATTCATTTTCCAGAAGGTTTTCTGGGATATTGTTAAGAGAAATCTAGGTCTTTCTCTCCACTTCTGACAGTTTTTCATCATATACGTCATTTTTAATCAATTGACGTTGTCTGGTGTCTAGTAAATACATCTTCTTTTAGTTTAGTTTCTGAAATATTAGAGAACTTTTTTTTTCTGGAGATTCAACCCTTATTCAAACTTCTTCATAGGGGGCAACTTAATGTGAAACGAAGACAAAAAAGATATTGGAACCGACAGAAGGTTTCTCTCTCATATTCTTAATTCCAGAAGTAGGCCATTTCCCTTATATGTAGTGCAGTTCCCTTGCTTTGGTGCCCCATTTACAAAAGAAAACTTTGTATTTTGTGTAGCCTAATTGAAACTCTAACAGCAAGGCAATCACCTTCAAGTCTCCACATGTATTCTACTTATGCACATCATAAGTTTACTTCACTTTCTGAAGCAGGAGTTCCCAATTTTGATCAATTTCCCTCAAACTTTCTGAATATCTAACTGGGGTAGAAAGATATGTATTATCGTTGTGGAGAAGGAAATATTTCATGTTTGCTTTTCACGAATCCAAGAAGAACCGCCACTATCGTCTTTATACTGTATTTGTAATGACTACAATATATGCACAATATTCTATATGCAGACATCACTAGTGCTGTCCCTCTACTCTTGAAGCCCTGAAGCTAAGAGCTATCTTGTTGTTTAAGTTCAAGTCTTTAACGAAATCCTTAAAATTTTTCCTGAGTAATCAAATGTACTTCTCTGGCACGTTCCTTGTATGAAGAATCCTCACGCTCTTTACTCATACCATATTCACTATCATCAATAGTACTGACGTTTGCTGTACACTATCTGTACTGCTGTACTAGTGTCTGCTGTCTAATTCTAGCGGCAATGGCACAGGGAAATCTTCACCATGTGGGATCAGGTCTTCTAAGTGATTATAGATCTAAGTTTTGAATTGATATTTTTATGCTTGTACATCATTCCCTTTACTTTCAAAACACGTTTTTTTATGCTTTTATGTTTGGTCATGTCGACCTTAGATGGAAAAGACAATTCATACGAATAACACATGTTATTGTCGTGAGCTTCAATTTTGGAGTTATGTGTTCACAGACATAACAGAAGTTGTCACGAAGCTACAACACAATATTGTGTATATTATTCGTCATGACATGTGACATATCACAAACGTTCATAATCAGGGCAGACAATGGATCAATGATAGAGTGCTCACATCTAGTGCGAGAGGTCTCTGATTCGATCCCAATCTATTTCTTTTGTGATGAACAACACCGTGTTCATGTGTGTTCTAGCTGATGTGCCGTTTCTTCATGCATAACCATTCCGCCAATTCTTTTATAAGCATTCACTTTCCTTAATCTTCCGGATCTCTTAGCTCACAGGGAGTGAAACTAGAAATTTCATTCAGAATCAGTCAATTCGAAGTAATTTCTTATCATCACTTTACTGTCATATTTATTTATTTGTTAGTTTAAATGTTAAATTATGTGTTCAAAACACTTCAGTCGATCTGCAAATGTCCCCTTGAACTAGAGTAAGCATTTTATGAGTTTCATTGGCTAAAGAAAAGGATGCTAAGCACGAAGGTATAATTAATGTGAAATAATATTGTTAATGCTTGAAGTAGTTCGATCACAACACTGAATAATTCTAACAAGGAACGGACATGAACTTGCCATCCAGACATCCAAATTAAACTACTTCATTCGATAAACATAACAAAGATATGTTCATGCAGAAAAAAGTAAGTGCCATGGACAACGGAGTAAGTGCCTGGGGCCATTAACCATGTTAATATAAAGAAAATCGTAGACTCGCAGTGAAATAGTGAGTACCAAGTTTGAGTTGATATACTAAACAGAATAGGTATAACGGGAAAGCGTGTATTGGTATACAAGTTTCTAGCTCATATCTATTCCGTGTATCAATGCAAACACATTTCTTATCCCCTATAGTATTTTTTGAGATACATTTGGATTGTGCTTTTACCCGGGGCCACCCCAGAGGTTTCTAAAGTTGATGTGAGGAATTTCTGGAGGGAATTTTCCCAACATTCTCCAAATTTTCCCTGTTCAAGTGCTTTATGGACCCCAATACATAGCATCTCTGGAAAGCTTGTTACATGCTGAAGAAAATGAACTATAAATCATGACTTTCCAATCAACAGTGTTGATGCAATAGCTATTTCACTGCGTCAACGATTTTCTTTATATTAACAGGGTTAATTGGCCCAGGACCTTATTCCGTTGTCCATGGCACCTATTTTTTTTTTTTTTTTTTTTTTTTTTTTGTGCATAAACATATCTTTGCTATGTTTATCGAATGGACTAAGTTTGATTCGGATGTCCGGATGACACGTTAATGTCCGTTCCTTGTCAGAAAACTTATGGATTAGTTTATCATCTTACGCTTGTGTATTGAGTTCAGTAGAGAATTTAGATTATTTTTACTTGTGAAAATGATTTGTCATGAGTAAATTTCCTTTTGCTACTTTCTGAATTCTTAGATATCGATTTCACAACGAACTGGCATATTAGAGACTAGCACTCCACTATCAAATCACTGTGATTTTATATCTTTCTTTTGTTAAGAATGAATAAAATTTGCATTGTAAGGTTGGTTGGTGACCCATACATGAGGATATTAATTACTGTATTTACTCAGGCTGCAAACAATGTCTATTTACGTAAATGTACTAAGTGAAATTACTGTCGCAATTGTCTTCGTGTGTTTATTCTTGTATCATACATTACAGCTTTCAAAAGAACTGGAAAACTTGGATAAGTAAGTATGTCCATAGACACTGATTGTGATTTTACTGTTAAGGAAGGTAACAAGTGCTTTAGTAAATTCAGTGCATTAACTGTATTACTGAATAATACACGGTGTACTTCAGAACTATATGTTAAATACTTTGTTTCATAACCTTGCAAATAATACATTATAACATTGTCCTTAGATATTCGACTATATTCAAGCAACAAAGTACAGGGTGCGACACGTAAAACCGGCCCGTAAAGTGAACACATAAAATGAAATGTAATGTATTGAATATGATTAACTACAGCACATTAATGAAATGTAATGTATTGAATATGACTACTCACCTTCACAGCAGCCTTCACAGCAGGTGCTGAAAGTGTCCTACGTCCACTTCAACACACATGTGAGCACGATTGAGGAGATTCATATATACCTTTGTCAGTTCTTGTGTTGTAATGCTATTGATGACATCCTGGATCCTGGTCTTGAGTTCTTCAATTGTGTGTGCATTTGTTTCGTATACTCTTCCCTTTAACAGTCCCCATAAGTAAAAGTCACACGTGGACAAGTCTGGTGACCGAGGAGGCCACAAGCCTTTGCTGATTGTCCTCTCTGGTGTAAACATCTCATGCACAAGGGACAATGATGCAGCTGATGTGTGGCATGTTGCACCGTCCTGCTGAAAGTAACAGAACTGACGCTCCTCTTCGGTCAAGTGTGTATAAAACTCCTCCAGGATTCCCATATACACGTCACTGTTCACTGTCGTCTCAAAGAATATGGGCCCAATAACGCGTGTGGCGGAAATGGCACACCAAACACCAATCTTCTCATCATGCAAGGGTACCTGGTGGAATGCGTGTGGATTTTCTGTCGACCAATACCGGTTGTTTTGGGAATTTACGTACCCAGACAGGTGGAACCACGCCTCGTCACTCATGATGAGCATTAGTGGATCCAAGAAACCACTGGCAACATTGCTCAACAGCCATGAACAGAAATGCACCCTCTTCTGCAGGTCAGGCTCCTTCAGTTCTTGCACAACACTTATCCAGTACGGTTTTAACTTCAGTCCCCTTAAAACACGTCTGCAACTTCTCTCACTCGCATGAACCTGTTGACTCAATCTCCTGGATGACTTTCGAGGACTTCTTGTCATTATCTCCTCCACCTGCATCTTTAATTCAGGGGTGCAGACAGATGTTCGTCTGTTCCTGGGAGCATTTTGAACCGATCCTGTACGCCGCCATTTTTCAATCAATTCCTGAATGGTGCTTTTTGCTGGCACAGAACGTCCTGGAAAATTCTCCCGAAACAAATTCTTTGTTTTCACAAAAGATCCAGTGCGAATGAACCCTTCAACAATGGCAACACGCTCGGGTATCGAATACGGCATTATCACACACTGACACTCACCCGGCTTAACACAACGAGGCCTTTTTCTCAACTGGTTTCGACAAGTTTCACTGGCTGCGGCTGCACGTGACTGCTGCAGGTCACGTAAGTCGGCCCGACCTCGACACGCCATCTCTTGGTAGGAAGGTAGATTATTTAAGTGTTGCCAAAAACACAATATACCAGAATATTACGACGGGCCGGTTTTACGTGCCGCACCCTGTACAAAAACAGACAAATAGTTTACTTTTCAAACAAACCTATGTTTTGTTTATTTTTTATTCTTCGTTTTATTAGCAAACGTCGTCCTATTTGAAAAAAAAACATGCATCGTATTTCCTCCTAAGTCGTTTCCTTACTGAGAGCGTCAAACATTTTCCCCTAAACGACAAATGACGTATAAACATGGTGGTCATTGTTTTAAGCAAACAAGTAACAGGCCTAAGTTCAACCACAAATTCCGATCAGTTCAAACCAATGCATGAGCAAAAGGAAGTGCTTTCCGTAATCAGCTAGGTCTAAAATATTTTATAGAGCAACAAAAAATATCAGTGGAAATGACCACTGTATTGTTGTAAAATATAACACTTTCCGTGGGACGTAAAACTCAAAGATTTCATTTTTCTCCCTCCCACTTCCTTCATTACATCATTTCATTCATTTCCCATCATCACCATCTCTTTAAATCTAGCCTATATAAAGTGGGACGTAAAACTCAAAGATTTCATTTTTATTCATTTTCGATTTTTCAGCACCAATGATGTACGAGAAGAGACCGAGTTAGTGTTACCTACAAAATTGTACTTGAGGCAACTCGTTTTGAAAATATAGTGACAAAGTGCAATTTTATCATGAAAAGTACATCTATTTCTATAGGGAAAGCTCTTTTTCGTTTCGTAATTTGTCACGAAAATTCCATTTCGTTTCGTATCGCAACAACAATAAATACCTACTATTCAAAATAAGATAAAAAGTGTTACAATTTTACTACTGTTTTTAATTTTAACTTTTTGTTCTTTTGCACCAAGGTTTTGCGATAAATTTTGTTGATATTATTGTTCATGTTTACAAATGTATACATCTAATAACTAGTTTAGGCAAGGTAAACTAAAAAAGAGGCGATTAGTGGAACAAATTCGGAACAAGCTGATTTTTGGTACACACGTTCAGAATAGCATTAGGAACAATATTAGAAAGTTCAATTGATGTCAATAGTGAGAAATCTGGGAAATCACCGCCATCTTGAAAAAAACAATTTTCGGTCATTTTTCTTCAAAATTTTGATTTTTGTGCTTAAACTATGCAAGATACGTAAAAATATTATTGGACCTTTCTTGTAGACCATTAAATTTCCAATAAATGCAATTCTCTAAAGCAGTGGTTTCCAACAGGTGGTCCGCGGACCCGTAGAGGCCAGTGGACATTCACTACAGGACATGGAATTTAAAGTTAGGAAAAGAGTTTTATCTTAATCTTGACTTCAGCAAACATTATAATATAATTTTTAAAATTTATAACTGTACTTTGTCTCAACATATTTAATTGGTGACAGGACACATTCAGTCTGTTTTCTTTTTCGACTACAATTTCTAAAAATTCCCCCTTCATTGTGTGGGATATTTGATAGTTTTCTTTCATGCTGCTGGCCATTTCCATTACGCTAAAGCAAACTACTTATATTTGCAAGAAATGTTTGAACTTAAAAGTAGATTTACCCAAGAGTATGAAGATTTTGTGAAAAAAGGTTTCTTCACCGTACAGAAAACGCATTCATCTCAAGACTTTTCCTTCATGATGCCGAGGAGGGGTTACCCCCGGAGCTCACTTTAGGAACAATTCGTCATGAAAAGATAACATACCTGTGTTTGCTGCGAAAAGGTGTCAAGTCCACGATGTTCTAAACGTTTGAACTTAAAAAAACTTTTTATAATACTTTGTGGGGAACTATTTATGCAGAGATTTAGAACTCAACTACCCAAATTTTAAACAAGAGCATGCCACTAAAGTTTCATGTAGAAAGTATTCTACTGTACGTTCTAAGGAAAATAACTGTAATAAAAATAACTGAATATCAGTGAACAGTAAGGCTAATAATAAACTAACTTTTAGGATATGAAGAAATAATTATAAAAGCTTTGCTACAAAAATACCTACACAGACCATAATTCGATGAGCTCAGAAATACAAAGTAACAAAATAGTGTATAATATTCAGTCTGCCGACTTAAAGAGTGGACATACACTATTTCGAGAATCGAGATAAGACGAGAAATGTTTACGATACTTTTCATCTCTTCTCTGTACTCATCTCTAAAGCTAGACAATAATTTGAGTTAGCATTGTCCCGTATCGAATGTAAAATGTTTATTCTCGTCTAGATTTTGTTTGTTTTGTTTTAGTAAAGAGATGAGAAATTCCTCTTCTTGTGGACAACACTAAACAAACCGCAATATTCTTGCCGAATGTCACGTTTTTGATTGTAATGGTATGACCTCAGCGATGATAAGCTCCTAGATTGTAATCTTCTACGAGATAATAATTATTATTATTATTTCATTAATATTACTATTATTATTAGTAAAGATTTGATAGTTCAAGTATTGAAACATACGAGTATTCAAATATCTGAAGATAATAAACCTAATTCATCGCCTATTAATCGCCACAAAAAATTATAAAGTAAAAAAAAGAAATACTTGCCCATTGCTGATATGATTCGAGGACCTTCAGATTACTGGCCGAGTGTCTTGACCACTGAACCACTATCAACACATGGTAAACGATTCGTCCTTAGTGTATTCACGATAGATTTCTTTGCATCCGCTTACAAAGTTCTACGTGATTTTTATTCGATTCAAAACGTCTTTCGTATTTATTGTATGATGATATAAGTAAAAAATCTTTGGCATAGTTTATATTAATAACTTGAGTTGTTCTTATAACTTTGGTTCTCAATTTTGTTTCTTCTCCACACCAAACTACTGATATGACAGATTAAAGATACAAGCAGTCGCCATTATCTGGTCAAGGACTTATGCCCGCCATAGGACAAACGTTTGTTCGATGTAGTAAGGCACAAGGATAACGTGGTAAGCTCCAAATGAAAATGATTGAAGTGTTGTCTTCTATTCATGGTTCTTTTTTTAACAAACATTAGAAAGAAGAATCATAAGATAGCCGTGGCGGAGATTCGAACCCAAAACACCTAATGGCTATTTCAGTAGTTAATACGATATCCACTCACCCAACAATGCACAGCAGGAATTCCTGTAACAAACGTAATATCTGGGACTAGTTGTAATAATTTTCTTGTATTAACGTTAACTGCTCAGCTATGTATGAAGATGTATTCTGATTTCTTTCTTTTTTGTCTTTTTACAGCTTGTTGTGTGAACTGCAACAGTAAAATAAGTGTAAACATCTATTTCACTCATATTTGCTACTTGAAAAGCTTTTTTCAACATAATTAAATTACGAAGTGGATGTGAAGTGTATGGTGTGATTGTTCATAACATCGATTCCAAGAAGGGTTAAACAATGTAGACCGCGACAAAAATCTTTTTGACAGATAATAATGTATTATTTTACCACTCAGGATGCTTCTTTTAGATTTCAGCGTAACCTAATACCTACCAAGACACGCAGATTTCTATGGTAGAAAAGAAATATTGTGTCGCGCTCAAGATTTCTTCAAAAGGGTTGTCCTAACCGAGACCTGGCTATTTAGGTCTTCATTCAGCAAACAGAAAGTTTCTGTGTTTATTTCTGTTTTTTAAAATCAAACTTTGGTTTCCATTTTTTCCCCTCCGACAATCATTTCATGGCACTACTCTCAAGTTAGAAGACTACGACAGTAGTGAAAGAATAGCCAAGGTGTTATAGGCACTAGGCTAGAAATCGTGCGGTCGCGAGTTCAAATCCACTGTAAATCAATATAATACTTTTAAATTTAACTTCTTGCAACTAGAGATGAGATGAAAGAATTATGGACATGTTAACCGAGTGAAAGAGAGAGTGGAGATATCTCCAATTGAAATATTGTGAAGATATGTGTATTTGGACATATGGAAAAGTTTCTTATTTTGAACAATGGGACATTTTATTTTAAAAGAACATTTCAGTCAAAAGAATCATCATTCGTTTCAAGTTAAATCACCTATCGACTTGTTTTTCTAAGTTCATTTGCCTTTGCTGTCTGTCATTCATTTCTTACGTTGTAATTTTTCAATTAATAAAATAACAGATTGCTTCCCCGTCCGCATTCCTATCATCACCTTACCTTGGTTAATCTACGAGCATGCACTTTTTCCATCGAAACGCAAATCAGAGTGAATAACCGAGGATATGAACCCGGAAAGAACTCCAGACAAAATGGATTGAGAGACTATCGGAAGGGGCAGTCGACATGGAGCGAGGGACGAGATAGAAGGTAGACCGCTAACTTCATTTGAAATTTACGATTAATAGCCTTGCTCTGTCTTAGAGAGCACCTTTGATTCAACGACGATGTATTGTTTTTTAAGAAGAAAGCTTTGAGTTTATCTAAAGTTGCGGTCTTCGTGAAGTTGGTTACTCAGTCCGGGTTTCGCTGACTCTTAACCCTGGTTACTTGAACGACCAGCCAGTCAAGCAGAGGGATGGACGGACGTCGGCCTGTGGGAGGAATCGTGGAGAGGACAACGATCAGACCTGCAAGTAAGTGCGAGTAGATTAACCTATCCCGAAAGTTACTCCCTTCTTGCCCCTTTTCACCCCCTTTAACATCACAGTCTGTTTCTTTTGTACGTGTTGGATTTCATTTAAATGCAACCCAGGTTAGATCCCGTACCTCATGTTTTGTTAAGTTCTATATTTACAAATCCTGGGCGCAACTTGTCGGATCTGACATCCCCAAGCACATCAATTATTAACACATCATCTGAGCTCTCAGACCGACAAGGGGCGACTGCACAATATTATCCGAAACATTCATCGATATTCATATTTGATTATGTTTAAATTCATTTTTGTTTATTCTTCTTTACGAAATTACAGTTCTCGATTATTTAGAATATAACAAGGGATAGTGAATGATATATAACGGCGTATTACAAGAGAGAACTCGTATTTTTTGATGTCGTACATGCTTTCAATAAAAACATGCTTGTATCACTAATTAGAGATTAAATTACACAAACTCATGCTATGTGCATACAAAATATGACTATTTGTCATATTTGAAACACATAATGTTTTCTATTGATGCAATGGTTTTCGCAAATTGAACGGACACATCTTGCATATCTTGCTTTTACTTTTTCTTATATTGTCTTCCTTTTTATCTTTTTATTTTTTGTTTCATTTTCAGAACACACTGGAAACAAGTAATACAACTTCAGAAAATATTCCTGTTAGGTTTAATGAGTCAACGAAAAATAATAATACATTTTAAACAAGAATTTTAGGAATGATCCAAAAATGGATCAAAAGATTGCGATCTTGGAAGAGAATTTTAGAAATGATAAAAAATGCTTCAAAAGATTGCAATCTGCCAACAATTAGATTTTGGATCAGGGGCCATAAAATTTTTGAACGGCCCATAAAACGAGTATTCTTATTTTCTACGGAATAAGCACAAGATACCGAGTTAAGTGATGGTACGGGTTTAGCTACACTATACGTACTTCTCCAGACATAAGGCGTACAAGAAAATATTTAATTGTTGAATGAAGTATATTGGATTTTTTAGATTAGGAGCAAAATTATTTAACGGTCCCTATATCGAGCCTTCGTATTTTTTATGACATAAGCACGACATATTTAGTTAACTGATAGTTTGGGTTTGACTGCACTATATATATAGTTCTCCATATATGGGGCATACAAGAAAATGTTTGATTGAAATATATTGAATTCTGAGTGAGGAGGTACAAACATTTTGAACGGCCCCTAAATCGATTTTTCATATTTTTTTTACGGAATAAGCACATCATACTGAGTTAAGTGATAGTTTGGGTTTGGCTGCATTATATGTATTTCTCCATATATGGGGCGTACAAGAAAATGTGTGATTGAATAAAATATATTGAATTTTTTGGATGCAGGGCCATAAAAATTTTGACCGGCCCCTAACTCGAGGTTTCGTATTTTTTTACGAAATAAACACATCATCCTGAGTTAAGTAATAGTTTGGGTTTAACTGCACTATGTGTAGTTCTCCATACATAGGGCGTACAAGAAAATGTGTGATTGAATGAAATATATTGAATTTTTTGGATGAGGGACCACAACAATTTTGAACGGCCTCTAAATCAATTTTTCAAAGTTTTTACGAAATAAGCACATCACACTGAGTTAAGTGATAATTTGGGTTTGGCTGCACTATATGTACTTCTCCATATGTGGGGCGTACAAGAAAATGAGTGATTAAATTAAATATATTTATTTTTTGGATGAAGGGTCATAAAAATTTTGAACGGCCCGTAAATTTAATTTCTCGTATTTTTCTACGGAATAAGCACATCATACTGAGTTAAGTGATAGTTTTGGTTTGGCTACACTATACGTAGTTCTCAAGATATAAGGCCTACAAGAATTTTTTTTGCCTGAAATATATTAGATCTTTTGACCCAAAAATAAAAACTACGATGGTTTTGCTGATAAAAAATATTCTTGCAAAACAAAGATTGGTGTCAAACCACCTTCATCTGGTAATTTTTCATAAAGTTTTACTAGAGATATTAAAACTGATAACTAACAAAAGTGAAGATAATGTTAAAACTAATAATGTAAAACATTGAGAGATTTTACAAAATCCTGTAACCTATGAAATAAAATGAATGTTTGATATATTCCTTGGTATGTCTAAGGTTAAATAAGATTTCTCATGATACAAATCACCTTGTACATACTAAGAGGAGTCTTGTACCTGATTTTTTATTCGTTTGAGTGGCATGGATATTTTTCCTTTCCTTTTCTTCTTTCTTTCTTTTTTCTTTTTTCTTTTCTTTGTTTTTGTTGGTTGCTACACTGACATATTTCAAACAAACTAGAGCACTTGTAAAACGCCTTGTGTTGTTCTCAACCAACCAACCTTAGCAGTTTTGTTGGTTGTCTAGCGTGGCAAGATTGAAAATTGATTGCACTTTTGCGCGTGTGATTGCACTTTTGCTCGTGTACAAACCTTTCTTCTCTGCCTTGTGCTCTATTTAGAAAGTAAATGAGTCTTTGGTATTATACGAACGTTACTTCTCTCGAATGTTAGGGAAAATGATTTTTTAATATTTGTTGGTCCAAGAAAGAAGCATGAGAAGCAAGAACGAAACTACGAAATAAATATGAAGAGTTCAGAAGATAAAGAGGATGTCCATTTTAACTAATTTTTCAGGAAACGATTTTTAAAATTCAAAACATTTTGCTTGCTAAACTAATTGTGGAAAATGCTTCAAATTTGGTTTAGAAGTACATTGGAAACTAGCCTGCAAAATCTTATCCTCAAGGTGTATTGTTGTAAGGAAAACAATGCAAAAAAATCCGACATGAGGTTGGTTTGTACTGCGGAAAAACGTGTCTATTGCTGGCAGAACAATGGTAAAAAGAGGCGATTGCTTTTTTCCTAATTATAAACAATATTATTAAAGATAGATTGTTTTCCTCCTCTGTCGTTTTTATTCTCCTTTACTTCGCTAATTCCGTTTTATTCTTTGGTAGTTCCATATACAAGGTTTGAGTATCTGGGCTGCATAAGATCTTCAAAGTTTGCTGATTCTGTCACTTTTCTTCCGAGACAGGCTACTTTCCTTTAAAATAAAGGAAAAGATCTTGTAAATCACACCAATAATTATCATGTTGATCATAGCATCCTATTCAAACTGTTCTCAACCGATTTCTAGTACTTTATTGTACAACAAACATTTTGGAAATGTACATTTATCCTCGAATCAGTATCAGGTATGGGAGAGTGAGGCAAGGAGAACAAGTGGGGTACAAAGTTCCATTGACTTTGTTGACGTCGTATAAACGACTATCTGACGTTGCTTACAAAAAGGTGCAGTTGCTGAAGCAAGTTTGGCAGCATTAGAATGTTAAAAATTAGATTCTGGGGCAAGAGTGATATGTTTTTAAATCATTTAGTATATAATAATTCATTGAATATACTGTTACAGAACAAGATGGCATGAAAATCTAAATTTTCTTCAAAAGTGGACATCCCCCCTTTTCCACAGTAAGTGATGACGATACCCTCTTCTTCCATTTTACAAGGATTTTTAAACGGTTATAGAAGACACCGTAAACCTCTTCCGTCTTTTTGATATATTGAATGAAACTACTCAGTATGCTGTACAAGATGACATGAAAATCTAAATTTTGTTCAAAACTGGACACCACCTTTTTCCCCTGGACTCTTCATGTTTCTGTTGAATTGAACCAAGAAAAATGTGTAAAGTATCTTTGCTACAGGGACAGAAAGATTCGAACGAAATGTAACGTTTGTGGCAGTTTTATTTGCAAAGATCACTCAACAAACAATATTGTATGCGAAGACTGTTAGTATTTGCAATTATAGGAATATTATTACATATTTCTGTATTTGAATATATAATAGGCAAGTAAGTTTTAACAATATCGGAATCTTGTTTGTTTGCAGAGAAATATTAACATGTTGCATTTTACACAAAATTCAAACTATACTGTATTTACGACAAAATATGTGAATATACATTATTTTATATGTCGAAAGACTAGCTACGCAATAAACAGTAACAATTATATATTATACTAATTAAACATTTTTTAAAACTCAAAAACAGCTATTTATATGTGGGATGCATTTGCACTCCACATGGTGAATAACTTGAAACATTTAAGTTGGTAAAAAGAAAGTTAGGCATTCTGGATATCAAACTTTATTTTTAAATTCAAAGATTTGTCAAATCACTCTATGAGGATTGCGCGACACGCTAATAGGAGAAGGTTGGTGTACTTACCTCATTTTGCGCCTTTTCTTGTATCTGAGGTGGGAACGGGAATATGTGTGCCTTTTTTTTTTTTTTTTTTACCAGCAAACACAAGATACACACTTTGCAAACTATCGAGGCATAAATATATTTATTGTCATTATTTCCATCTTTAATTTCAATAGAAAATTATTTTCCTCCTTGAGCTTAATGGGCGAAAGTAATTAACCTATTGGTATTTGCTATCAGTATGTATTTATGAGTTAATTTATAATCAACATCACTAATGAGGGATGAGTGACACCACTGAAAGCGATAGAGGGGAACATAAAAAGGAGTAGAACATTTAGTAATTAATAATTGATGGAGGGGATAACCCCTCTCATTTCATTAAAAAATCCTTTATGCTATTTGTGGATATTGAAATGATAGCTCATTATTGTTAACCCTCTTTCTCTTTTTTGATCGATGTTCTCATTACAGTAGAACTATCACAAAAAAGCACAATAAAGAGTTCATTATTTTCAGAACATGCAACGAATAATGAGGTGTTATCAACATTCATTGGGCTAAAAGAAAAAGTTTTTAAAAAATGTGCTTATAGCAAAGCTTTATGAGCGCCATGATTAGAGGAGGGTTTTTAATACACTATGATATAATTAAATGCTCATTGACAAAATTGGAAAATAATGTTACTGCTGTTTAACGTATGCATTTGAAAATGTTCCAATCATGTAACACATTACTTTTCAAAGATAATATTATACGAGATACATTATTAATGCAGACACCAAAGTCTTTTTTTAAAATTTCTTCTTCCAAATATAGATCCAAAGTATGCTCATGAAAGAATCGAGTTTGTTTATCAGTGAAAAGTTAAATTAATTTATTCTTTTTTCAAAGACAAAAAGCTCCAATATTCTAAAAACCAGAGCGCAATTTTATTTGCATCGTGATGGTGTTTGTAGTGCTGTGTATTCGTGCTGTTAAATAAGACTTTATTCGAATAATTTTTCTGTTGTCATTCAAATATTTTTAATATTCCAAATATTATTCGAAATCGAATTTAATCGAATATTCGAATATTCGTACAATCCATGATGCAAATATTTGAATGATGAATGACCATATTTAAAATTGGTCAAGTAAGAATTTATTTACTACTAGCAGAATGCCCGCTCTTTGCAAGGGGAGAATACGTTTCGTTTTGGACATAAAGTGCTAAATTTGTATTTAAACTTCTTCGAAAGTGTTACTATTCGTCTCAACGACCCCAAATACCATGGATTCGACACTAATACCGGTCATTTTCGATCGTTTTTATATATCTACCCTCTTCTCCTACCCCAAGGTGCGGGGATGAATTTGGATTTAAACGACCTCAGAAGTGTCACTGTTCATCTCAGCGAACCCGAAAACTATGGATCCAATATTAATATCGGTTACTTTCGATTATTTTTATATCTCCCCTTCCTCTTTCCTATGTTGAACCGTCAAAGCAAAATGGCAAAAAAATATCCCAGGCCCGAACCTAATCTATGTTGAAAGTTTGATCAACATCGGTCCAGTGGTTCAAGGGTTGTGTCACAAATATAGTCACTTTCATTTTTATTTATATAGGCAGATTAACTTAAAACGACGAGAAATGCATAATAGCGTACTTAGGTAAATATTTCTTGTTAATTGGATTGTGCATGACACAAGACGATACAGAACTCAACCAACAGAGAAATAGTTTCTCGTTTCGAGACGAGACATTACTTGATGTTACATTTTAGAGATGCAACAGCCTCAACTTGACTCGTGCGAAGCGCTAAAAAGTAACTTCTAATACAGGAAAAAAAACTTTGAGAGAGTAGGCCAGAACTTTATAATCCTTGCCACAATGGACATTTCCACTGATTGCACAGTAAAAATACTTTAGAGCTAGCTGATTACGGAAAAACCTTCCTATTGGTCAATCGTTGATTCTAACTAGTCGAAATTTGCGATTGAATGTCGGTCTGTTATTTCTGCGCTCAAAATATTGATCGCCATGTTTGTTATGTCATCTGTCGGTTCAAGTGAAATCATTTGCAGTGCAAAAACATTTAAAAAACACGAATTGTTCTTTCTCTAAGCCATTTCTCTAGTGAATAGTGCAAAGTTTGCACTATTCACTAGAGAAACGGCTTAGAGAAAGAACGATTCGTGTTTTTTAAATGTTTATTATGCTGCTAATAAAACGAAGAATAAAAACATAACAGAAATAAAAACATAACAGAATTAAAGGTTTCTTTGAAAAATAAACTATTATCTATTTATAGGTAATCATTCATTTGAATATGCTCAAATATCTAAGAACAAGGTTATAATGTACTAATTTGCAAGATTATACAACAAAATATATACCGTATATTATAAAAATATTACTCTAATAAAACCAATGTATTGAATTTACTACTCCATTTAAATAGAAGTGTTCTTTCCGTAGCAGTACACTAAAATCAATAACTATAAACATACGTGCTCATCCAAATTTTGCAATTGTTTTAAAGGCTGTAATGTATGCTAGACATAAACACACGAAGGGAGTTGTCATAGTAATTTTCTTCGGTACCTTTAAGTAAATGGACATTGTTTGCAGCCTGAGTTAATAAACTAATTAATATCCTCATGTTTCGGTTACAAACTGACTTTAAGACATTAATTTTATTCATACTGAACAAAGATCCATGATATAAGATACCACGTTGATTTGATGGTAGTGGTGCTACTTTCTGGTGTGCAAGTTCTCAAACATTCGATAAGGAATGCGTTCAGAGAGGGGGCGAGGAAGTTTACCCAAGATTAAACATTTCCCCTTAGTAAAAACTATATAAATTCACTACTGAATTCAATACTAGGAAGGCATAATCTTAGGGTGACAATCATGTCCATGAGCTTGCTGGAATTGTCCAGTATGATTACCGAACTCCTTTACACACTAACGATATTATTTCACCATAATATCTTAAATTATAAAGAATATAAATATACCCACTTATAAATATGTAAGGTTGTTGGAAAGAAAAGGTTAAGGTTTTAAAGTAACAACACATGTAATACACAATGAATTTCTTCTAATATGTTTGCTATAGATTTTTTAGCTCCAAATCACTATGGTGGCCACAACAACATTTTCCTTATGGAAAGATATTAAAACACTAAAGACGCTACATATTACGAGTTCTTATAGCATAAAGTTACGAATAGTTGTAGCAAAGGAGTGTGTTGACCAATTGTTAATAAACGATGCAGTGGGATACGTTTTTTTTAAAAAAAAGATTAAGAGCTTTTTAAAACAGATAGACGTAACATAATAGCACGGAGATTCGCTATATTTATGGCAACAAAATTTCTATATGCACAATTAAGAGTGGGAGAAGTATATGATCAAAATAGAACATGAACTTTCAAAGCACTAGGAGCCAAGTTTTGAAAATAAAGAAAAACTATATTTGTAGATATAAAATGATAGCCTACATATTCTCAATCTATGCGTGATTTATTTTTATTCGAATTAATGTAGTAGTTAGACTTCTAAAGTTTCTGGTCTGATACAATGGTAAAATAATCTTGCCAGACATATATCTAAATTATGTGTAATGATATGACATTACAGAGGACTTTTAGTATATTTTAGTGTAAACTAGGAAAATAGGCCTTATTAACACGTTATATTTACACGCAGTGAGTGTTTGGGTTATTTTGTCTCTTTCATTTCATTATTTCACTAAATTTGTTTGTAATTTATGGTAAGAAATTGCAAATATAGAAGCATTTCCTGAGGCTTTCAATACTGCTCAAAGAGGACACCCGACCAGGGTTGAATTCAGAGGGTAGCCCGGGGGGAAATCTCCCCTCCGAAGAAAATTCATTCCCCCCCGGAGAAACTCAAAAAATTTCAGTCACAAAATGTACAAATTACTTCATTCAATTATTTGCTTTCTTTCCGTGCACGTGCAGACGAATCCGATCTCTCAATATACATATAAATGACGCAGACCCATTCTATATAAATATTAAACATGTAACATCTAAGATAAAATACTAAATAGTCAATAAAACGTGTATTTCTTAACGCTATGACCGAGTTTGGCAGAAAATGAAATTGTTAACTATTGAAGAAAGGTTTGTATTTTAGTGGGTACTATACTCTCGCCCTATATTATATGTTAGTGGGTAGCACTAGCACAGATTGAAATAGGAAAGGAAAGATAGGGAATATCTTTCGATCATTCCATATGATTTCTGATGTCAGCAGAATTCAGTTCTTGAAAATGTACAGTTCTTGCATTATTTGAAATAGAGCGCCTAAATCCTATTTCTCGCATCGGAAGTAACAGACGTAAATGTGTTTTACGATTGTTAAAGTAAACCCATTTCTTTAATTAAAAATAATTCAGTTAAAGGGTGAGATTCAGAGGGCGTCATTTAGAGGGATCAGGGAGGAACAGTTATCCCTCCTGGGTTAGAGATTTATATAGAATTTATCAATATGATAGTAGTATATAAGTGAAAGATTGTTCTTGAAGGTGATGAAGATGAGGGAGGGAGGAGCAAGAGAGGCGACGGCCCCGGGAGCCGAAGTAAGAGGCGCAAAATTCGGGAGGGAAAAAGAAAAGAAAAGAAAAGAAAAGAAAAGAAAAGAAAAGAAAAGAAAAGAAGGGAAGAAAAACAGAGGAATGAAACACATGTATAAAATGAAAGGAAAAAAGTAATGAAAAGTGCTCAAAATCAAGGAAAAGCAGGGTTTACATTTTAAAATGTTCTCACCTTACGCGGCTGGTCTGTCGACCTTACTCATATATACGGGGGTGCCGTCGTATACTCTCGCGCCAAGCGCTGATTTTCCACGACACGGCACTAATCTACTGAAGATTACGTAAACTAAACTATTGATGTGTATGCAGTGAAGATTCCAAGGCTAATATGCTTGATTTAGAATCAGAAGTGTGAGAAAGAATAACTTTTAGTTAAGATATCCGGAGTTACGGACATGCAATCAACATGCACTTTCCAGAGCAGGTCAATACACGTGATGCCTTTTAAACGAGGTACCACACGATGGGGGTTGCTATTTAAAATTTTTGAGCTACCCCCAGTAACCCCCTTTAGTCTCCATTGTGGGGGATACTCCTTCTCAGCATAATGTTGCCTTTTAAGTTACTTGAAGGTTCCAAAGGTTTCATGTTTCTATCTGCCTTCGCTTCTTCTGGAGATAAGCTTTAGTGTTGTTCGTTGAACGCTCTTCGACCGTCTTTTACGGATGGCCGCCATGTTGGCTATGGACATGCTAGCGACTTACAATTTTCACAAGTGGTCTTTACTCGTGATTACCTTTCAAACGAGGTACAACACGATGGGGGTTGCTATTTAAAATTTTTGAGTTACCCCCAGTAACCCCCCTTTAGCCCCCTTGTGGGGGATTCTCCTTCTCAGCATAATGTTGCCTTTTAAGTTCCTTGAAGGTTCCAAAAGGTTTCATGTTTCTATATGCCTTCGATTCTTCAGGAGGTGGACCTTAGTGTTATTCGTGGAGCGCACTGTATATATATCCCACTCCATTTTAAGTGAAATTATAAAAGACATCCTAGACTCGAACCTCATCTATGTTGAAAATTTGATTGAGATCGGTAGGATGGCTCAAGACGTATAATGTAACAAACATAGTCATTTAATTTTTATATATAGGCCCTATAGATTTCCAAAGCGTGCATTAGAATTTTTCTTGTCATTATTTTAATGTAATTATGTATTATTACTAAATATATACATATAATAATATATATAACATTCTACATTGAAGAAATCGTCGTGAAGAGGTTTTATCCTGATGACATTTCTTCCCAGACGACACTACGTCTCGCTTAATTTAGACCAGGCGAGATTCTGTGTCGCGAGATCATTACAACGAGGTTTTGGTCAGGCGAGATTTTGGGTATGGCGATATTTTGGGGCGCGAGGTTTTGGAAGACGAGGTTTTGGCAAGGCGAGGTTTTGGCCCGGCGAGATTTTGGCCCGCGAGGTTTTGGGCGGTGGTGGGGTTTGGCCAGGCGAGGTTTTGGTCCCGCGAGATTTTGGCCCGCGATGTTTTGGGCGGCGAGGTTTTGGCCAGGCGAGATTTTGTCCCGCGAGGTTTTGGGCGACGAGGTTAAGGCCAGGCGAGGTTTCGGCCCGGCGAGAGTTTGGGCCGCGAGGTTTTGGGAGGCGAGGTTTTGGACAGGCGAGGATTTGGTCCGCGAGGTTCTGGCCGCGAGGTTTTGTACCCATACCAGGTCACCAAGTAATAAGTCAACAAATATTGGCAAATTACCAAACAACACATCACGAAATAAAAACTAATTTGGCCAGGAGAAAGCTCAGAATATAGCTAAATTTTCAAGTTTTATTTAGTCCAACTGTAAAGCTAGGCGTTAAAATTTTATTAGATTCGACTGTATAGCAAGATATTCAGATTCTATTTGGCGTAATTGTACAGATAAATGTTCAAACTTAATTTGATCAGGCTGTGCAGCTATATGTTCAAGTTTTATTTGATCTGTCTGTATAACTAGATATTCACATTCTATTTGGTATGTCTTCATAGCGAGATATTCCCAAATTCTATTTGTATGGGAAACAACAAATTTTCCTTGCGTTTTTCTCCACTAAAGAAATATATTGATATTTTCTATATAGTTTATATTTGCTTTTATTTCAAGTGTTTATATAACGAACTTGAGTAGCATACTGAATGAAGAATATGAATAGAGTAGTACTCTCCCTTCTTGAACAACAAATTTTTCATCTCTTGTGTGCTTTGTGGTTGAATTTACTATTTCTATTTTATTTAAATCTTCTTTTAAAAATCCTTTTACCAACAGAAACAACATTACTTCTTCATCCACCCTGAGTTTCATTCGCGAATCTCTTCCCCTTAACAAAATACAGCCACTTTTAAAAGCGCATATATATATATATATGCAATACGTATCTAGCTACAAAGATATCTTTGATTTCCGCTCCCTATCAAAAATTTCTTTCATTACAAACCTATTTTTCTCCTTCTTCTTTTGCATTCATTATACTGTGCTAGTCTGAACTTCTTTTCTATTACCGTCCCTCTCTTTTTTCAAATATATTCCCTTATCTGATATACGTATTCGCAACTGTACAAATACGAAGGTTAGGGGAAACTCTACATATATATACAGTATATATCCATATATCCTCATTTCCATTCATAGAATAAGAGTATCATGAAGAAAAATCTCCTGTGAAGAATTGCTTTCTATTCAACAGGAAAAAAAAATCAACCTTATTGTATTTTTATGTATCAGTGTTTACTCTGTAGTACCGGTACTTACTTTGTGATCTTCATATTGGAAAATAATCAGAAAAGAAATAAGAATATTGTTAAACCTATTTCAGAATATAGTAAACCTACTTTTTTTCTATTTTATTTCATACTTTGTTGAACATAATATTTTCTAGTATGCAAACAAATTGAGTTTGTGAGCTATCGGGAGAAGATAATATCCCTCTATCTATTGAGTTCTTGGAGACATTAATTTAATAGTCAAGAATATCAAGTTGGAAAAGTTTTGCCGAATGGAGTTCCATGGGAAGCTGAAATACAGTAATAGTAATTGCTTTTGTTGTGGCAGATTCGGGTTCTATTCCTAGCTCGTCTGATTCATGTTTTACGTTAAACTGCTGGTCCACGTCTCATAAAGCCTTGCTGCTGAAAGAGACGCTATACTGCAATCAAACCAACCAACATCTATTAATTTTAAAAGTCAATATGTTTATGGTTGAAGTGCAAGTCCATATTTTTTTTTGTCTTCGGTTGGTTTATTTGGAGTTTTGCGTTCCTGTAAGCACTGATGTTATATGATACGTTCAGCTTAACATGAAATTCAAACTATATATAAGCTCCTACTGGAACCTGCAACCAGAGTTTCCCACGCCGCAAGAGACGTTCGTGAAGTTGCTCCGAGTCCAAAATTCTGGATTCAAAAAAAATGGTTAGGCCAATACGTAGTTGGCCCAGCACTTCTGCTGTGCCCTATCTTCTCAACGATACCAACAACCAGGCAATAAGTAGAACTAATTCGTACCGCGAAAATGTTTGGGTTTGTAGAATATGGTTTTAGCAGTGTGAAGTTTGTCCAGCCACATTTTCTCTGCCTTAACTTCTCAACGTGATCAATATTCAAGCAGGAAACAGAGCACTAATTAGCCGGCTACTTTCGTTGCGCCCTAACATCTCAACGAAACCAGCACTAATTCTGGGAATCGGGCACGAATTAGCACTAATTCATGTTGTGATTTTTTTTATTATTCGGATTAAGGGGTTGGGCCAACTTCATGCACGTCTGTATGAGCGCAGCTATTCAAAAACCTAGCAGAAAGTTTCTTATCTCTGGCACGTATGTAAGGCCGAGTCACATTCGGATAAGAGTAGAATGAGAGAATAAGTCCCACTCGAACGGAGATTAAACCCGGGACGTTTTATTTAGTAAGGAGACGCCTTGTCAACTAGATCAGTGGTGTTAGAGAAATTCGAAATATTATATAGAATATTTTAGTATGTCTCATGTGTTTAATATCAATTAGCTAGAGTAACTTGGAGTAACTTATAGATTAATGGTATGTATGTTTTGTAATAATTTGGAAATGCAACACAATTGGACCTTAACTGAAATATTAGTTTATGTTCTCCTTTATTTTAAATTATATAAAGAAAACAAAATTGTGCATTGCCTATCCGGATCCAACAAGGTATATTGGAAAAATACCTACCGATCGTAGAAAACTTTAAGGAGAGTTCATTTATCTGTTACTGTTCAATTCTTTTCATTTCTGATTCGGTGTTTACAAGGTAATTGTAAGTGATCGGCGAAAGAATCAAGGCTCACGTATAGAATCTGTATAGGAAGAAAAGCAAGAGAAGACAAAAATATAAAAAATGGAAACCTTCTCTCTTTTTATTTAAAAGAAATCAACTAAAATGAAACAGATCTTATAAAAAAGTAAGAAAAATAATTATATATTCGAGAAATTAATTTTAAAAAATTATGTATGACTAAAACGAAAAGTATGGAAAGTGTTCAAGTATCCAATCACTTAGTTTACGTGAGAATTGTATAATTTATAAATTGTTTCTGTACGAGAGCGCTTTTGTAGAGATAAGTAGAAAATCTTTCAAAGTAATATTATCACACTGGACAAAGAGAAGGCGTAATCTTCTACAGCCTGCCCATCATGAGATGGGAATGAAAGTTGAGAAAAGTTGTTGTTGAAAACAGAATTATTTTTTACTGTGTAGTACGGTTTGCTTAATTTTCTTTATATTTCTTAATGAAAACATGTTTTCATTTTTTATTTCTTTTTTGAAAAAATATGTTATGAAACATCATGAAAATCTGAAATTTTACCCGAACCTTTGTGTAATAGATATACTAATCCCGTTTCACTCAAGAGTAAAGGCGGTTGCATTAAAATAGACTGATATCTCATCTTTAAAATCAAACAGCAGATCTAAGGTAAGAAGTATATATAAATTTATAGACATGTATATAAAAGTAACAATAAAACATTGTATTGTCACTTAACTTATGTCGCTGTGGTAAATTCTATCATTGTATTACATCGGGGAATGAGTTAGGTTCTGGTTCAAATAGTTGAGGACATGGTATAACCATTAGACATTAAAGAAGAGCATGTAAAAAGGGTGTGAAACAAAAGGTGTGGTCTTCCTTCCTCCATTATTGATCAACATTTTTGGGTTGTAAAAGAAGCTATGAAAGAATTGTGATGAAGTTATAAAAGAATTGTCCACCCATAACTTAAAAAAACTAAAATACCATTATGAATGAAAAACTATCCAGTACAATAGGATTTGCAAACAACGTGGCATTAGCAACAGCTAAGAAAACAACCTAATTTGAATGAGAAACTGAAGAAAATGTAATCTGTAAATATATAAGGAAGATAAAGTATTAAGGAAGATTAAGTGAAATATATAAAGAAGTGCAAGTTCACGAATAAGAAAATATATTCTTTTTTATTATAAGCTTTGGAAAGAGAGTGAGAATACTTGTTTGTTATATGTTAAGACATTTAAAAGTCTATGTGGCGTAAAATTTTCCTAACTTTTCTGAGTATGCTTCCTAAGTAAATAATCTTCAAGGAGCATAATTACCAATATTTCTGCCACAGAACTTATAAAACACTTGTATAAAATACGATATAAATCCGCTTTTACACTTTTACAGAGACCAGGAGGAAAATTATGTAAATAAGGGGAAAGTGTAAATTTCGGGAAATACGAAGGAGTTCGAAAATGGGTACTACCAGATTCTGCATATGTTCTATAACTTTCGTAATGCAAAATATTGAATGCGATAATACATAATATTGACGAAGTGTTTTGCACTGTTATAAACTTAGCCCTTCATTCTGGCACAATAGTTCAACTTGAATTGTTGCCATTATCGTGTTATTATTTGTAAAGATATTTAACCACTGATCAGAGAGTAAGCCTAAGTAAAACAAAAGAACTGGAACAGCAACAAGAGTGTTTAGCGCGCTAAATGTAATGAAATTCGATAGGTAGTACACAAATCATGAGCGTCATCTTACATCATCTTAACGAGAAGCATTAAGCTATGATTCATTTCGTTGTCATGTCTGATTCCATTATCTCGTTCGTTGTTGCCATCTTGTTACGCTAGAGGCTAGATATCAATATATTGTCAACTAAAGAAAGCTAAAAACAAATTATTAGTAGTATATTATTATTAATAATAATAATAATAATAATAATAATAATAATAATAATAATAATAATAATAATAATAATAATAAATGTTGCGAAAGGCAGAAAAATTTTAACGTAAAGAAAAGGAACTTCGTATTAATATTCTGTTTGTTTCCTGCATAGTTTTAACGAATTATTTATATCGAACATTATATTTTCGGGTCTAGGAAGGTTCGGTGTAGGAAGATTTGGTGTAAGAAAAGTCGGTGTAGGAAAATTCAGTGTACAGAAAATTTCGTGTACCTAAAACTCGGTGTGAGGGAGGTTAAGTGTAAGGTGGATTTGGTGGATAAATATTGCACGTTATTGCTTACAATAAATTAGAAAACTTCATATTGTGAAAACGAAAACGCCATAAAATGCAGTGAATAAAATGCTATTCGATATGTATTCGAATAAAAATGCATTTGAAGAAAATAAAATTTATTCTTTTTTGCAATTGGCCCGATGTCTCTTTATATCTTTTGTACGGATTACTATAATTTGTTTTCATCACACAATCAATCTGACACTTTTTGTTGAAAATAAAACAATCACAACTATAAGTTCAGAGAATAATTATAGAAACAGAATTTATAGAAACAACTTAAAGCACCTTCCATATAATATACTAAAGAACATATATACACATATAAGATGCAAAAGATATTGATGAGAAACGTCTTGGTGGGATGGACAATATAAAATGGAATGGTTTTACCAAATAATAGTTGTAGAAATAGTATTGAGATAATAATAAGAACAAAGGGTAAAATAATATATAAAAATGACAAGTACAGTAAAATATTTACTATCTCTTAAAAACACCTACAATATACACTGGGGATAATATATGAGTACATAACAAATACGAGGTTCAAAAGTATTTGTCAAAATGACAAATTGTAGGCCACTCCTCTCGAATATTGAAAAATTTTCCCATTATCGAAAGTGTTTGCAAACGACTGCACTCTGGAAGTTGTGCATTTGAATTTCTTCTTATTGTAATGGGAGTGACCTGAATGTAACCGTTCAATTTGGAAAGTCACTAATCCCTGGTCCCTCTGTAGGACATGTAGCAATCTCCATATTGGGCTGCAACTAATGTGAGCGTTGAAACCCTGATGCCAAGCCTCAACAGCATTTATTGTTTTCCAAAGACCTCTTATCGCAAAATCATACTGATTCTAAATGTGCACAGTGATATTTATTTATAAAATAGAAATAAAATCGTTAGAACTGTTTTCGAAAAATCTGCAATATCCAACTTTACTCCTTGAGTAACCTATATTTATTTTTAGAAGTAGAAAATTCTAGGAGACACCTTCTAAAACAGTATAAGAACTTAAATTTCAAATTAAATATCGATTGGTAGCGATCATCGGACATCGGAAAACTAATTTTTTGTCATGTAAGAGTCATGAAATTATCAAATCCGTCGAAATCTCGAATTCAAATTACTTTAAGATCGTAGTAGACAGTAAAAGTGTTCTGCACCAAAGTTTAAACTAATATACGTAGTCCTTTATTCTCAAAGTTGTTTCTAATGGATCCTACGGTCTACTACTAGTACAAAGAAACTTTCTTCACAACTAGCATTCCGCATATCGAGTTTTCCATGTACCGAATTTTCTTACACCATGTTTTCCTACACCGAATCTTCCTGCTCTCCTTATTGTCATCTATTTCATTCACTCATTCATTTTTTAATGTGACATGATTTCGTAGAGTTTCTGTGTTGTGATCATTCATATTGACAAAGTTGTAGCTCCAGTAATCCCGAGTGGATGTAAAATGTTTCTTTGTATATTTGCACATTGTAAACAATATTGTGTATTTTTCCACTTTAATATTATTAAAACATTATTTTCATTAACTGTTTACAATTTAAGTTTTATTTATTTACTGAATACAGCAGATGTACTGCTATTGATAGTGTTCAAAAGTATACAAAAATTGGTATAATTAGAAAAATAAAGTTCTGGAGTATTCAAGCATGATTACAAATATATATGAATATTTTTGTCCTAAATTATATATTGTACGAGGGCCACTATTTATATTTTGAGCCTTGGCAACACTGATTGTAGTTAGGCGCAATTTTTGTTTGCATAGAAACGTTTGACATTGTTGACCATAACGTACTTCAAATGTTTTGTTAATAGATTTATTTGTGATGTTTACGTTGACTTGAAACTTTCGTGACAACAGGAAAAATGGAATTAACACGTGAAAATTTTCGTGCCATGATTTATTACAATTTTCAACGTGGTTTATCAGGACAAGAGTGCATCGATCAACTTACTTCCACATTTGGCGATGAATCTCCATCCTTTGCCACTGTGAAACGCTGGTATAACGATTTTACTCATGGTCGGGAATGACGAAATTCGGGAAAGTGTTCAAAATCAGTTGTTATTCAACAAAACGTTAATGCTGTGCAGGACCTAACACTGCAAGATCATCATGTAACATACTGTGAGATTGAGGCAACCCCAGGCATTAGTTCCACCAGCATATATAAAATATTACATGATCATTTAGCTGTGAGAAAGGTTTGTTCACGTTGGATCCCACATAATTTGACAAAAACTCAAAAAGAAGCTTGCGTCGATTGGTGCACACAAATGCTCAATAAATACAATGGCGGTGTTTCAAAAGATGTATATAAGATTATAACAGGTGACGAATCGTGGATATATGCATATGAGCCGGAACGTAGACAGCAGTCGACTATGTGGGTGTTTCAAGATGAATCAAATCCAACAAAAGTTGTTCGCGCTCGAAGTACTTCGAAACAAGTGGACGCCTGTTTTTTCGGGAAAACTTTTTATGTGGCAACTTTGGCTTTAGAGCAGCGTTTTCCAACCGGTGCCGCGAATAGGTCGCTGGTGTGCCGCGAGGAAATCGAAACAAAATTGTTAATTCCATAGGAATCAAATTGCAAGACATAGGGGAAATGTATATTTGTATTTCACATTACTATGAACCTCTACTATGAATCTACAAAAGTTTAATACTGTGTTACTTTTCTGCACATTTTTAATGTTGAGAAAAGTATTTGTTATCAGTTTCATGACCATTATTGCTTCATTGTTGTTGCAGTTTATTTTGTAACTTGAAATTTTAAAATATCATTCAATCCTTTTGACAAAGCAAACATGTGTAAAATTTTTCCTACATTTGTGTTTTAGAAGTACAAGATATTTGTTCATTCGCTCTTTATTTAGTGATTTTCCTTTTTAGTGAAAGGTTGGATACAGTTTCCGAAAGAGAAGTGGATTTAAAAAAAAAACGAGTCTTATATTTGACTGCAATTACTTACTATTTTTAAATTAGAATGAACAATAAGCATAATGATTTACCACAAAAGACAACCAATCATCGAGCTTTCTTCTTTGTGAGAAGATCAGTAGGACTAATCACAGAAAAAAAATATCACGGTATTTCATATAAACAAATAATAATAATAATAATAATAATAATAATAATAATAATAATAATAATAATAATTATATATATATATATATATATATATATATATATATATATATATATATATATATATATATATATATATATATATATATATAAATTTGCCGCGGGAATTCAAGTTACACCTGTAGTGTGCCGCAAGTTGAAAAAGGTTGGGAAACGCTGCTTTAGAGGAACGTAGAACGATCAACTTTGAATGGTGCACAACAATTTGTTTGCCGGAGCTCTACGGTCAAATACGAAAAACAAACCCTGTTGGATCATTCTTCATCAAGACAATGCGAGCTCTCACACATCTCGTCTAACAACCGCGAACACTCGTGAACACTCAAAAAATCGAATTGATGGGTCATCCGCCGTAGAGTCCTTATTTGGCACCCAATGACTTCTTGTCCCCGAATGTCAAGAATAAATTGCTTGGACAAAGATTTTCGTCGGCGGAAGAAACCATTGATGTGTTCAAAAGTCATATTGGGGTCGCGGTGGCTCAGTGGTAGAGCGTTCACCTCCGGTGCTTGGGGTCTCTGGTTCGATCTCAGCTCGCGCCGTGTGGACTTTGTGGTGGACAAACACCGTGCTCGTGGGTTTTCTCGGGGTTCTCGCGTTTCCTCCCACTTTCTTCATTCCACCATTTCACTCATCTCTCATCATCACCGTCTCCTTTAGCCTAACCGGCATAAACGTGGGACGTAAAACTAAAGATTTCATTTCATTTCATTTTCAAAAGCCATATTATGGAGGTGTCTCAAAAAACTTGAAAAAATGCTTTGACAGATGCTTAGAGCGAATGTGAAAGTGTATTGATCATAAAGGAGATTATTTCGAAAAACAATAAATCAATTTTCAATGAGAAATTACTGTTTTTTCATTGTTAGGCTCAAAATACAAATAGTGGCCCTCGTAAGCGTTATCTTATGTACGGATCAAACTGTATAATATATTGTTGGATTGTACAAAGTGTACTATCTCCTAATAGACAATATAATCCATTCCAGGGGCGTCACTTGAGGAGGACAAGAAGAGCAATTACTCCACCCCTTAGTTTGAGATGAATATACAAATTAATCCACAGTATAACAATATACTAATGAAAAACCTAAAACTATGTAATTCGCAGAGCCTTACCTCCTTCAAGCAAAATTTGAATTTGAAATGATGCTACTGATCCATTCATTCGCATTGTTAGCAGTGTTAGTGTTAGTGAGTCTCGTATCTCGTTACTGTTAAGTTTATACTTTAAGAAAATGATTAGTTCTTCTTGTTTCGACACAATGTAATAGTAATTTGGTAAATGTTCAACATAATTTTGACTGTAATCTATCTCTTTTAAGGTATAAAACGTACACGTCGGATTTTAAACAATTTAGTTTAATCTAAACCGTGGTCATACACTCGTACCGTTTTCCTGGATTATGAATTAGTGATATTATAAAGTGATTTGTCATATTTTGTAGTACAGTAATTGTTATGCATTATTTGTAAGTGTGTCATAGCAAGGCTTCGAAACAAATTTACAAATTGTATATTTAATTTATTTTGTTTTCGTGTTTACTAGTCTGTATCTAATTAACTGTTACCATTTTGTTTCTTGTTTACCATTCTATGTCTAATTAACTGTTTCCACTTACCATTTTGTTTCCATTCAAGATTTTGTTTGCCTTTCTCTAATTTGATTATGTTTCATTTTCTTTGTTCACCATTTTGTCTTTATTAGATATGTCTTCCAATTTGATAATATTAATCCGCCATATTGTTATCTTTCTATTTTGTCGTTATCAGTCAATTTTCAAAAATGTACTTCACATTTGCAATGTTAATTTGTTTTAAAACTGTAGAAAAGAATAAAAGGCTAATTTATTGCAAAAGAACGAAACATTTAATGTTGGAATTAGAAATAAACAGAAAAAATAGATTAGAAACATCGATATGAAAGTTACAAGAGTTATTTCGTAAAATATCATCAACTGTTCATTTGTGTCCATAGATTCAGGCTGACTTATGTGTCAAAGAATCTGGATAGTATTGTCCGAAATGTACTTACTACAGCTCCAGAACCTATTCTGGTGGCTACCCGAGTTAATTAATTATGTCATCTCGCGGTTGTTTTCGTGGTTCTCAACCATCGAATCACCATCCATTTTAATAACTATTAACATTGAACCAAATCATCCACCCATTGTGGCAAAAGGACTGTTTACTGCGTCGGGCTGCAGACATTTGTAGAAGTACAAACTGTCGCCATGATGATGGAAAAGAGGCGTTTCAAGAAGTTTTTCCCTACCTGGATGTAAACGACCCACAACTATTTACGTATGTCATTCCTTGTCTTGTTTTAGCATCAGGGGAAATTTCAATAACAGATTAAATCAAATGTACAGGTTAATTTTTTTTTCAAGATTTTCCATTATTACTTTCCTCTGAGCTTGAAGTGCCATGATTACTCCGAGACTAAGGAAGATGATAATAGGAACGATATGGTGGAATGAAGGAGGTGGGAGAAAGCCGGAGAAGCTCGACAAAATCCACAAACACGGTGTTTGTTCACCACAAAACGTACTTAGTGCTAGCTTTAATATTAGTTTTGTCATTGGTGATATATATATGTAAGTCTCATGACTATGCCGCATAAGATAAAGAAAACAGCAGGAAATTAGCCGCGACAGAGAAACAATGCCAAAGAGTTATCTACGCTTTAGGGGTGGATCGAACATACAACTGAAAGATATTAATACAAAGTGTCAATCTATCGTTATAATTATAATATTTAACTATAGGACACTATAAACAAAATTTTTATGTTAACTACTACTACTACTACTACTACTACTACTACTACTACTACTACTACTACTACTACTACTACTACTAATAATAATAATAATAATAATAATAATAATAATAATAATAATAATAATATAGTATCTTACATTTTTCAGACTGCTAATTGGAGTCAATTTAAAATTGCCGCAGCAATAGATTATCGAATTTTGAGACCAGACAATAAAGCTGCGTTAAAAAAAAAAAAAAAAAAAAACTAAGCTACTATACATCCAAGATGCTACAGAATATGTAAACATGTGCTTACAGTTGAAGGTATGAAACTTAACTGAGATACTGGTGCGAAGATTAATAAATGCACTTCTTAGCATTGTAAAATTACCAAAAGTCAATTATTTGTAGAGACGTGCAAGTTAGGAATCAATTAATAGACCTATATATTTACTAATTATTTTAACCCCTTACCGCATATATGGCACATACACCTTTTCCACTTTAGCTTTTTTGTGATTTATTAAAGGCATCAAATGACTGTTTTGCCTGCTGTGTGAGATATTGACGTGTATGAATAAGAGAATTTTGTGAATTGTGAGAAGAGTGAATTTTGGTGTCATCTGGTATGTTTTTTGTGAGTTGTAAGTGTGTCATATATGGCACTTATTTATTTCTCGTCGGAATTAAGTGAAAAATCTAAAATTCAAGTTTTAATTTATTTTTCAAGTTCTCATATGAGGATTTCCAATACTGATTATTTTTTCGCTAAGAAACTCATGCAGGAAGGGGTTAAAAGCAAGTTTATTATTATTATGACTGAATTTAATTCTGTGTAAAATATCATTGAGTAAATCTATTGTAAGTTCAGCTTTATATGGATTTCTGAATAAATATAGGAAAATGTCAATGTTGAATAGTTTAATGGATAAGAACTATAATAAGCTTAGATTGTAGGAAATGATCCACAGCAATAACATTCTATACTGACATTTTCGTTGATTTGACAAACATCTACGCTCGTATAATCATAGCTCCATTGAATTTTATTTAAGTGTTGCACAAGTATTAATTACTAATAATTTTAGTTTGAGTTCATTTGCAAACGTTAAAAAAAATCCACAATAAAACTTTCTAAAATAAAGTAGAATATTACTATGATATTATTTATACGTATATAAATTTTTCCGTACGATTCAAGTATTGCAAATTGAGTTACAAAGATTTTATTATGTTTAATAGCATGCTTAACAACCTAGAAAAGCATCATAACAATACATATTCTAATATGACTTTCTTCACTTTTCATTATAATACATTTAAAAATACGAGGTTAATGATTATTCGTAGTATTTTTTTTTTATTATTGTAATGAAAATAAACAACATAAAATCACTTTACCTTTCAGCATAATTCACAGCACTTTTTCTAAAGTTTTGCAAGGTTGAGTGTACTCATTCTCGTAATAAAACATTTTTGGTTTCACTGTATCGTACCTTGCAGCCTTATCTGAAGTAATATCATTACGTTGATACATGATAATCTGACAATACGAGATCGGAATTTTTTGCGAGATCTCCATTGATATGTACCTATTTCTTGAAGCGCATCAACAATATGAACGGTGTTATAAGGATATGAGTCGCTTTCAAGAAAAGCATTATCGGACATTAAGTGATAAGTTGGGTAGAAATTGCTGACATAAGTTCACTATGCAACATCTTGCCATTGAGTGTCATATCTTTTTTCAAGGTAATGTTCTAGAAATGGATCATTTATGATCCTCAGAAAACAATTAGCATTACTTTTCATGATAACGATTATGTTTTGATATCTTTTCTTTCTTCACTGGTGAAGAAAGGTATTTGAATCCCATGGCTTGGAGTTTGATTTCAGCTTCAAAGTTTTGGATAAACGTTTGGCCAGCCGTGGCTATTCACTTCAGAAAGTAATCTCCTCTCAGTATAATGATCTAGTAAGGATTGGAGCGGGCCACGTGTCTCAGTGGTAGATCACTCGCGTGAGCCCTGGTTCGATCACAGCTTCCACCAACTAAGCTTTGTGCTGGGCAAACATTCTGTGCTTGGATTTTTCTCCGTGTTCTCTCGTTTCCTCTCACTTTCGTCATTCTGCCATATCATCGTAACCGGAGAACATTAAACTAAAAAAAAAAAGATCAGAATTGGTAGTTAGCAACATGATTGAGCTTGTGGTGATCTGCTTCGCAAGCCACTTCGTACAAACTTTATGAAACCAAGCCTGCTATGAATAGTTTAGTCGCATAAAACCATTAGTAATAATTTGTAATTGATTCGTCATTTGTAGGTTATTGTGAATGATGACGCTCACTCATTCAATGTTGTCATTTGTAGTAGTTGTACTTGTACGCTTCTTAGTATCATATTTGGGAGGGGGCAGTCTGAACATCTCAATCCATTCACATATATTATGCCATGATAAAAATAATAGCGCAGATAGTGAAATCTCTCAGCATGAAGATTTATTATTAGGATTAGTGTGAGTTACAGACACACATTTAACGTTTATTATTGTGATACAGCAAGGAAATCAATATATATATATATATATATATATATATATATATATATATATATATATATATATATATATATATATATATATATAGTGAAAATAGAAATAGCACAGTCTCTGAGAAAAGTACAATATTTTATTAAAATATCGATATGTAACAGTTTCGCCAACTAACTAAACCTTTGGCTTCATCAAACACATTATCCGTTTTACTAAAATATCGATATATAACAGTTTCGGCAACTAATTAAACCTTTGGTTTCATCAGACACATCATTTGTTTTAATAAAATATCGATATGTAGCAGTTTCGCAAATATTAAACTTTTGACTTTACAGACATATAATCTGTTTTAATAAAATATAGATATGTAACAGTTTCGCAAATTAAATCTTTGGCTTCATCAGAAACATTATCTGTTTTATTAAAATATCGACGAGTAACAGTTTCGCCAACTAAATAAAACTTTGGCTTCAACAGACATATTATCTGTTCTATTAAAATATCGACGAGTAACAGTTTCGCCAACTAAATAAAACTTTGGCTTCAACAGACATATTATCTGTTTTACAAAAAATCGACGTGTAACAGTTTTGCTAAGGAAATAAATCTGGATAATGGCTTCACCAGACGCATTATCTGATTTACTAAAATATTGATGTAAAACAGTTTGGCCAACTAACTAATCTTCAACTTCATCAGATATATTATGTGAATAATGAAGTCAAAAGTTTTGCTAGTTGGCGAAACTGTTACATCGATATTTTAATAAAACTTAGTGTTCTGTTCAGAGAGGGTGAGTTATTTCTATTTTGAATTACTAAAGTAAAACTAAATACTAAAGAATATTATTTCGACTTCCCATAGTGACATGAATATTATAGTTTCTCGGGTAAACTCATGTGCAGTGCAGTTTAACTTTACTCCAAAGTGCATTAAATATTAAGAAATGCAATCTCACTTTTGAGTTTTTGTGGTTCAGCAGCTGAGTGTTTCCTTCCGAATGAACCCGACACAATGTAATGAAAATGATATATTTTTCATATCTTCTTTACGTGATAAAATCACTTTCTCTTTCAGTATTATTTCAGTGTGTGCGTATTAAGACCAGCAAATAGATCTTATGATAGTATCACACATATGGTATAATATATGTTTGTTATACGTAAATTTACCATGCTCACATACATTTTCTCGTATGTAGACAGACACCGAGGGAAAGAGAAAGAGAGAGAGAGAAAGATGCAGCCTGCATTGAGCATAGAAGCAAAGTTAACTCCGTAAACAGAAATCCTTGCGAGCTTTTCCTAGCGTATATATTCCATTTAGCTTAATCTGTCCCCCCTTTCTCCTTGCAAGGGCTTATCTTGCATGTTACTCCCTGGCTTCCTCCTTTTAATATAAGCCAACTGCTGCTGTTGGTGGCTACTTGTGTGAGGGCGCTGCGGTCGACGTCAAGTGGGCCTCGCAGATGAAACTCTCAATTTGCGGCTTTTCTGGTCAGATTGCATGGTAAGAGAGCAAGGCCTCAGGGTTGAAAGTTTAGAGAAAACTTATAAATAATGCATGCAACGCTCATGATAAATTGATCAATATAACATGAATTATCCTGTCCAATTTTCACCCCGCAAAACTATACAAAAGCTTAAATCGCTTGTTGGAAAACTAACGTTATGTTGTTTCATCCTGTATCGTGTATAACAACAAGGGAATTTATTATTGCTATTATTTTATTTTTTTCCGACAGAAGAGTATGATTAAGAAAGAAGAATGGTGGTTTTTAAATTATAACTTATGCCTAAAGTTTTCCATTTTATAGACCTTAATTTTGCTTCTGTGGCACTATATTTGAAAATTGTGAAGAAAATTGTCATGATTTACGGGAAGTATTTATTTATAGTTAGTGTACATAATTAGGATCTCATATTATTATTCCATTTGAGTGCAATACAGGTTTTTCACACTCATAGCGAAACATATTATTCTGTTACAAAGTTACTTGTTGCTTTAATCTTTTCTACCTTGATAGTTTGATACAGTGGATCAATGACTGATCGTTTGGAGTTGAAACTCGGTAAATCAGTTGCACCAGTGAAATGCATGGTCCTAGTCTCGATTCTCTGGGGACGGAGTATTTGTTTTAAATCCAAACCAGAGTAGAAGATCTGAGTAGAAGGATTTTAAACACTAAGCCCTCTCTTATACAGTATCACCTCGGTGCCGAAGATAGACATAAACTTCCAATCAACAACAGAAGTCTAATGTGTTTTAGGATTTTGAGAAGTATTTTTTTTTTTAGATATGGAGTACATACGTTGCTGAAAACAAAAGTGACTCCCATTTTATATCTTTATTCGTAGTGTTTTGCTCCACAATAACCACTTCCACCTAATACGCTGAAATTCATCTTATCTGCAACGAGCGTGTTTTCTGAAATATCCATTTAATACAGTTTCGTGTTTGAGTATTGTAGGTACTCAAGTGTGAGAAAAATGTTTCCCTGAAGCTCTTTCAGGAATAATAGGTCAAGCATGCCATACGTTCGCCAGTACTTCGAGCATCATCTGTTTCCGGTGGATTTAAAACAATGCAAAAGAAAAAAGTGCAATGGAACTTACAGAAATTTATCAATTTAATGAAAACACCTGGAGTTGGAAATTATGTCTTCCCACTTGGCCTAATTCTCCTTTTTGCCACTCTTTATCAGTTCTCATACACTGATAAAAATTGTATCCGTCATTTTAGGTGAAGTATGAGTTCGCATTAAACCTAGTTCCCAATTCGCTTAATGATTTTATCAGGAAGGATATGCATCTTGTGCTGTGCAGAAGATCTGATAGCTTTTCAAACCAGTAGTAAAATTTTAAACTTCAGCTCGATCTGTAGTGATGTTCAGATAAGAAACATATGTTGGAACATGTACAAGATATTTATGAGCTAAACGGAATATAATCGGTATTTGTTCAACCAATGTAAGTGACTACTATGATGACTTCCATTTTTGCTGCCTTTAAGGACTCTGTACGAATAGAGTTATCATTTACTGATAAGACAAGTATATTTGTAATAAATAATGAGACTGGCTACATTGTGCACGAACCCGCAACGCTGGTGACGTGGGACTTGGAGAGAAAGTGAACGAAGATGTGGTACACCATCAGTGTAAGTGGTAGCGTCACATAAAAATGTCCGTAGTGATGTTTTACTGCAGAAGGTTTTGGTTGTATGTTCTAACAATGAATGACATGAATATCGAACAATGCTATGCTATCAAGTCTTGCTTCAGACTTGGACGTATTACAACGGAAACCAGTAAAACTTTGCCAGGCCTATGGAGGCAGTATTTTATGAAGGGCCCAGGTATTTCATTGGTTTAAGGGATTTGCACAAAGAAGATAATTTTGCATGTCCCAGTCCACTGTAGTGCGTTGCCTTCACGAACTCGCGAAAACCATCAGGAGTAGACGCATTGCGTCACATGAATTGACCTCAACTCTGGTCCAGAGGAGAGTAGATGTATGCTGACTACTGTAAAATTCACAAAATGTGTGCTTCCTGAAACAGATTGTCATAAAGGGGATGTTTTTCCGAAATCCGAAAGTGCAAAAGCACTGATTCTGCAACGGCCAACTTTCAGAATCTGTTGTCAAACAGGACTGTTTCGAGCATAAAGTCATACTTTGTATTTGGCGGAACTATGATGGTGTAGTTCACATCTACTTAGTTCCTAACAGTCGTGGCCTCAATACCGATCTTTATTTTCAACAGTTGGAAAAGATGGTTGCTGCACTACCCCTGCATTGACGAACCAAAAGCACCAACAGGACAACGCAAAACCACATTAGGCTCGAAAGATGCAACAAAAATGCCGGAAGTCGATGGCATCGATCTGATTTCTCACCTTTTCTTTAGTTCTGATCTTACCTCTTCGGATTATTACCTGGTTCATAGCGTACTCCCTGAAATCTCTAGGCTTCACCAACTAAAAGAAGGTCAGAAGAGTAGTGATGTCTTTACCTCTAAGGACAAGGCCTGATATCGAAGCAGAATCGAAGAGGTGCAGGTGGTTGCAAACAGTTCAACACGAAGGCATTCTTAATGTTAGCCTGCTTCCATTGTACTGTAAGAAATACAGATATGTTATGTACCACAATATTGCAAGACTTATGAGTCTTACATGTAATTTAAATTGTATTTTTAAAAGAAGAAAGTTTAAAAATCACCTGCTTACTGAATTCAGAATAATTTGTGCTGAACTATTAAAGAGTTCGCTTTTCTTTATATCTACATTGCATTAGACCTATATTTCACTGTCCTACTAAAGTGTTTAATCTTCCTTCTTATTTACAGGTCTTTGGAATTATAGAAAATCCAGTGATGTAGTTAAGGGTATACGGGGACATACAGCGTTATTTCCACCTAATATTCTTACAACACAGCGTGTATTCACTTTAAATAAGAGATGCATTAGATGATATAAGAATGGAGATGTGCTATGTTTCTTTAAAAAGTCGAACGTATGCCTTCCAAAAATTCAAGGAATAATGGAAAAACTTCAAGAAGCTATAAGAAGCAATACCATTATTATGAATGATATATTCAAGTTTGTACTTCCATTGTTTACGTAGTTGTATAGCTTTCTCTAGTTGGAAACTACAAAGAAAGTTCTGTCGCTTTTTCACCCACCACCTTCGTACATTGATATGTCACCTAAGAAGTGCCTGGAAGATCAAAAATAACCCCATTAGCATCGACGACCTTCTGGAAGGCTATGGATTCCATCGCGGTAGAACTTGGTGGGCCGTGAAGCAAAGAAGTTATCAATTCCATTTTACACCTCTACTAGGGATTTGAATTGACTTTCTCTAAGACGATTGTTCAAGGAATGATAATTGGATGGTGCAATGACTGGGGAGAATGGCGGATGCAATAATGTTTCCCATCCAAGGCGTAGAATGGTGTCCCGGGTCATCCTAGCCACATGAAGCTTAGCGTTGTACTGTAACAGGAGGACACCTTTGCGATTCAGAAGTGTTGCCTCCAGAGTTTTGAGTTTTTCTTGAACACCGCTCAACTGCTCACAGTACACAGTTGCATCGATGCTCTGACCGATTGGTAGTAGTTCCCAATGCACGATGTCGCGAGCAGTCCACCAAACACATAAAATGGCCTTCTTCTTGTGCAGTGCTGGTTTCGTCTGTTTTGAAACCCGGTTCATGGAATGCTAACCATTGATGACGACACCGTAGAGCTTTGTATTGGACCCACTTCTCATCACATGTCAACACTCTGGCCAGAAATGGCTCCTTCCTCAGACGAGACAGCAAAGAAACACATGTGTCTGCTAGCGTTACATTCTAGCCCGGAGTCAAAATATGTGGGACGCATAGACCAAACTGTACTGTTTCCCAAGTTGATGCAGGGGCTGCCGAATTTTTCTCCACTTACACTGAATTGTAGTCCCAGTTCCTCACATGTCTGGGCACGGTTCGCCTCAATTGCTGCCTGAAGATATTAATTTTGTACATGTGTTGGTACATGTACGTCTTCGAGTGTTTCGTCACCGTCCTTAAACTTCTTAAACCACCGTTGCACTGTCCGCGTAGTCACGACACTCTCACAAGACTTGGCACATCTTCCAAACAGTCGCAGCTGCGCTTGACCCCAGTTTGAACTCCTATAGCGTACACGCCCTTATGGAGGTCCCATGTTCACTATGTCCTTATGCAAGTTTACGGTGTAACTGAACTGCCACAACCAGATAGTATGTTGGATATACCCACACCAACAGCTGATCTTCGCTTTATCTCCATTCGCATATTACTTACAGTGCGAGGGCCAATTGGACACAGGCCTCCACAAAAAGCGACATAACTTTTTTGATTAGCTTCATAGTTAGCATCGGCGAAATCTGTCTTCAACATTGGGGGGACGGGAAACAGGGGAACGGGCAGTTTGACACAAATCATCCCACTTATCCCAAAAAAAGCACTTTCGAAATCGGATTATTGGAAGAAGTCACTCCAGTTCTAATATTGGGGGACATGTCCCTCATTTCCCAGAGTTTGCTCCGATATTTATAGCTGAGACAATTTTCCAGCATAAGGAGAAGGACATAACCTCCTCTGCCACTTGTTGCAATTTCTTTCCATGTAGCGGGAGTGAATTAATGCAGATTGATGAGACTACTAAACGCGCCAGAGCACGAAAAATGAAAATGAAAATGAAATCTTTAAGTTTTACGTCCCACGGTTATGCCGATTAGGCTAAAGGAGACGGCGATTATGAGAGATGAGTGAAAATGGTGGAATGAAGAAAGTGGGAGGAAACGGGAGAACCCCGAGAAGACCCACGAGCACGGTGTTTGTCCACCACAAAGTTCACTTGGCGGAGGCTGGGATCGAACCCGGGACCCCAAGCACCAGAGGTTAACGCTCTACCACTGAGCCACCGCGCCCCCTACCAGAGCACGAAGTTCAAGATGAAATACTACAAAATAGGATAGACCAATTAATTTCATCTCACTTTCTTTTGTGCCAGTCGGACAAACTCATCACACCTATCCTCAAAAAGCACATTTCAAATCGGATTATTGGAGGGACAGTTCCCCAGTTCCAAGATTGGGGACATTTCCCCTCATTCCCCCGGGTCTTGCGCCAGTGCTAGTTAGATTAGTCGTTCCCACTAGAATAATGAGTGTTGCTTTCCACATGTCAGGATATCTACATAGGGCTGCTTAGTCCCCTTAAAAAGGTAGCAAGGACAAGGGATGTTGACCGTACAGTGGAGAACCTTATTATAGATTTTGAAAAACCTGCAATGAGTGTTATTATGCAGTATCTCCCTAATTTTATGATGTATTGATGATTATTTTTATTTTTAAAAAATCATTCTGGATTATGGATTTGAGGACCTAGGTTTGTCTTCATAACACTCACTGAGAAAAATCCGTTCTCCGAACAGTGGTATATTGTACAAATATACGAAATCCTCTTGTTTACTACAGAAATCAGTACAGGGCATATGCTATTCATATGTTGCAGGACACTGTCCTTAAATGTTACAACATGCCGTTGCAAGATGTCTGACATCTGATGGTCCTCCGTATATTACATACATATACATATGTTACATTCATCAGCTATATGTTATATACGTCCATTTGTATGTGAGATCCTGACTGCCTATATTGTTTCATACGAAAAGTACGTATAGATGGAACACTTATACGGAAAGTATTATAAAACAGGCCTTTTCTGTACGTTAAGTCCAAAAACCACAAGATTTACCCATGTAACATACGTTTTTACGTACGCCACATGCGATTTTTTTCTAGGGATGCGCACGAGACGAGTCGAGACAGGATTTTCCTGACAAAATTCGAGTCGAGACACGGCTCTTCCAATAGTAAAATATACATTTTTCGATTCGAGGCAACACTTTTACAGCATATTTTCGAGACGAGACAGCCACAAATCTTGTCTCGTGCGCATCCCTATTTTTTCCTCAGTGCAGAGAAAGTTATGAGACTAGAAAATGGATTTGTTGTGCATGGGCTCCTCCATTTGTTTCTTTCGAAAGAGCCATGATGCATACTTGCGGTCATATGCCAGTTATTCCAGTGATTATGTCGCCATTTTTGAGGACCGTGTGCATCAAATGGCTCAGATGCTGTTTCCGGGCAATTGTGTTATATTCCAGGATGATAATGCGCCTACTCACACAGGACAGGCTATTGCGGTGTGGTTTCAGGAACATCGGGATGTTGTTAAACATCTCCGTCTTGACCAACTCCTGGACCTGAACATAATTGAACATTTGTAATCTGTTTTAGAGACTCTAACTTGGCATAAATTTTTGCCCGCATTTTCTTCTGCCGAACTGAGTGATACGTTAGACATAGAAGGGTGTGATATTCAACTTGCTATCATTCACAATTTCTTTCACTCTATTCCATGTCACAAAAGAGCCGTTCTGAGTGCGATAGGGGTGGTTCAACGTCACACTAATCTGGTAAGTTGCAGTGTTTCAGGTGTTTGTATTATTTTGAAAATCATCTGTATATTATAATGTGCACTAAATATCGTCATTACTGAACCAAATAAAGCAACATACTCCTTAAGAATAAATATTGATATTTCAGAAAGTACATAATCTAGCCTCCAGAGCACCTTTCTGCTTAAAAAGCAAGAAGCAGCTCAGCCTTGAACCAGTTACAGCCAACTCAGTTTTGCCTCTTAGTGGAAGCAAATTGTGTGGCCCAACTAAGCCTGTTCCATGTTTGTACAAAAAAACGTTCCATTTTGCTCATTCCTGAGTATAAAAATAAGTGACTTTGTGATGTATGTATCCACTTAAATATCATTATAGTCTTGTTTCATTAATGCTAAAATAAAAATGTCCATATATTGTTTTCAATGTGAATAGTTTGTAAAATGTTTATTGGTGACAGAAAGGAAAAAATAAGTGTTATGTTTTAGAAGATATGCTCCTATTTAATCTGTTCTTAGATTTTTAAATCGCCTCTTATTTGGGACAAAATAGAGATGATCCAACGACTAGGTTGGAATGCAAAGACAACTTTTCACACTTCCTTTAAATAAAGATCGATTTGATTTATTTAGAAGCTTTGTTCCTGTAATAAAGCTAGGTTGCCCAAATTTGAAAATCTGAAAAGATCCCCACTAAAATCTATGTTTAAGATCGCGGTAGGACACTGGTACAGTGGTTACTTCTGGTGAATGGTATCCCTGATCGATCACAGCTGACGTCAAGTGATGTTTGTGATGGTCTATTATTAAGTGCGTTCGTTTCCTCAGAGTTCTTCCGTTTCCAACCCTTTCTTCATTCAACTTTTATCATCCATCTCAGTATCGCCGTCTCCCTTATCCTCGGTGGATAATCATCGGATGTTAAACTAAAAAATGATTTTCTTTTATGTGAGAACACGTGGGCTTTCTCAGAATTCCCCCGTTTCCTCCTACATTCTAATTCCACGAATTATTTCATTGTCATTCAATTTTTTTAATTATTCCTCTACTTTAACCTAAAGGTCATAAATGTGGAATGCAAAGCTAAAAAATTCATTTCGTAGGGTAGATGTGCCTAATGTCGTCATACCCCCCAGTGCTCGTCATATCGGTTTTTATGTGGGCACAAGATGGCTCCCACTGGTATTCAGAAGTAGCTCTTTTTGTGCATATACGTACGTCCTCCGACTTTCTTTTGTCATGATTGCAGCGGCATTGTCTCACGCGTATGCCAGTCAAAGTGGAGTTGAAGCGCACGGTGACTACAATTTTGAGTTTTCTTTTGGATCTTTAAATTTGAAAAAAAAAAAAAAAAAAAAAATGACGTATATTGGAACATAAGAATCAGGTGAGTGCTTTTTAGTTCTTTATGTAATTATAAACAATTGCTCTAGTTTTTAATAGACTCCTCACGTTCTACTTTTAAAGGAACGAAACAATTGCGCCTTATTTAACATGAAACAAAGGGGTGATGAATATTGGTATGCATAATTAGAATTTTTGCCTAATTTTGTCATGAATGACGATCGTTGGTACTTTTCCATAAGGTTTGAGAAGAAAGTTAAAATCCATTTTGTTTGAGTTACTAACTCCAGATTAAGTTTCTATATAAATTTCGTGCCTACTAGTTTGTTAGCTGCCAACAATTGGCAGTACGTTTTGAAAGTGTAAGTTCAGTTCTTTCGCTGGCTAGTTTCGGGTTTATTTTAGAATTTTTCACACTCAAGTCATTGTTATGTGTTTGCTTTATTTATTTCAACTTATGAGCCACTTATATCTGAAGCTTAGCCCGGGTGATGCCTAGGAAAAAGAAAAATCCATTTTTGAAAATATTTGGTAAGAAGAGGATATATTCAGAAAACAGTGTTCGTTTTTTGTTTCGTGAACTTAAACTTCACTGAGTTGTTCACTGTAATGTTTATTACCTTCTTCCTTTTGTGTGTGTGTGTGTGTGTGTTCTTGTGTTTAGATGAGTAACTGTAGAAATAGTGGGTATAATTCGTGCTTGTCTCTGTGATCCTACATTAAAGTCTGTTATTTAAATATCTTACAGATAAACAATGAGGGCTTAAAAACAGAGGCGAAAAATTATGCAGTACTTCCAAGAAGCAATGGAGAACGTCATTGAAGCTGTGAAAACGAAGTCCTTGAGCATTAGAAAAGCTGCGATGACGTTTGGTGCTCCTAGGATGACCTTGTCTGACAAAGTGAACGAAAAAGTTCTTACCGAAAGGAAGATGGGACTTAAAACTATTCTTACACCAGCCGAGGAGAATTTTATTGTCGAATGGTTAATTGATCTTGTGCATATGGGGTTTCCAACAACAATAATAATAATAATAATAAAGGCCCTTACTGGACACAGTACAAAAAATAGTGAAAGATAATGGTCAAGTAACTTCTTTCGTTGACGGAAGGTCAGGAAAAAATGGTTCAAAGTAAGTTTCCTGCAACCAAGGGCGCCCATCAAGGGGGGAAGGTGGGGCGATCGACCCCCCTCGAGGAAATTATACTTCGGAAGATCGAAAACCCAATAGAATTTTTAGAATAGTTACAGTAAATTTTGAAACTATATTTGAAATGTCGCTTATACTTGACCCCCTATGGAAGCCACAGCATGGGGCGCCCTTGCCTGCAACTTTTATTTCTCCTTTCTTCCCTCTGCTTCTTTCGTTAACTTTTATATTGCTTATACAGTCTTTCTTGCAATACTAATCCTGAAATAAATATAGACCTACATTACAGGGAAAGCATGGTTACTAACTCCTTGTAAATTTTACAAGCTTTTTGGGTCAGTATAAGTATATAAGATAGTACGTTAGATAGATATATAAGGTAGTACGTTTCCATGTAATGTAGCCCATATCAATGTGAATTGATTATATACATTTTACGTGGAGAGAAATAGTCTAAGTAGGGGCCTATACTGCAAACAAAACTAATACATGTATTCAAGCAGGCACGTACCAAAGGGGGGTCCGGGGGTCCGGACATCCCCCTTCGAGACCAGAAATGGAAAAAATTAAGGAAGGATGAAACAAAATGAAATGAGAAAAAGAAGGTTCAGCGTTAAAATTAAAAAAAAAAAAACTACGGGAAGATTTTGTTTACTCCTTCTTATGAGGAGATTTGTATTACAGTAGGACGTCGATAATCCGAACGTGGTTCCCAGAAGCTTTTTACATCTTGTCTTAGTGCTAGCGATAAGCAAACAATAGGGTTGTACGTCGCCGTTACGTGAAATCAGTGTTTTTACAAAAGCTCATTAATATGTATTTGTTTGTCATGCATATTTTTATTTTTTCCCCTTAGGCCTAAACAGGTTAAATTTTACGTGTGGGTTAAAAGAACTGTGTAATTTAGTGTACGAGCAGATTCCTCAGAAACATTAAAAGTAAGTAGCCTTACGTACGGTATTGTAATTACTGTATGTACTGTATATCCAACGTATCGATAAAAGAGCATACCGTACAGTATATTTAAATCTAAATAGCATTTTCTTGGCTATTTTAGAAAATCCGAACAATTTGAAAATCCAAATAACCTGTGGTCCCAATTAGCGCGTATTTTCGACTTCTTACTGTACTTGCAATACATGGTGGAGAGATGAGCGAGATATCCTGGAAGAGTCAGGGAATTTGAAATTTCTAGAAAAGTTACGAAATTCTCAGAATTTCTGCTACTAGTCAGGGAGGTTTCAAGCTTCCGAAAGCATAGTGCCGTTATGTAACAGCGTGGACATTTTTTAACGTAAGTTTTCTTCATCGCATCCTTGCATTGTCAAACATGTTATTTCAAAAACAATTTTCTCTCATCCTTTAACCCGTCACTTGGAACCGACAGTAGTTGACGGAATAATAAAAACAAAAATTTATGTGTTAAGAAAGTTCTGTTAGCATTTGATTCAACAGAGAAAGGAACGCAGATATTGTAAAATATTTTGCAAGACATTATTCAGTATGCACGTTTTACAATAGTGATTATGTACTTTTTATAATAGTTAAGGTCATAATGAAAGGAAAATTGTTATGTTTGAATAAACAGAGGAAGGACGTAAATATTATAAAATCTTTTTCAATACTTTTTTTTATTCTTTTACTAGAGATTTCATCATAGTTTGTAATTAAAATACTTAACAACATATCCTCATTTTATTGTCCTAACAAACCAATGTATGTTGATAGTAAAGTAGTTTAGATTGATCAAGCTCCTGGGCCTTCAGAATTTCATGTCACGCCCCTTTCTCCCAGTTAAGAAATCCTGGCTAAAAGAACCAATATATGTTCCAGTAAAATAGTTTAGAATGATCGAGCCCCTGGTATGATGACCACAGTATTTCATGTCACGGATTCCCCCCCCCCCCTTTCACGAAATCCTGGCTACGTGTCTGATTCAAGTGTGGATAAAAGTTTACAAAATTGAAATCCAAAATGAAGCTATCTTAAAGTTTCTCGAATTGCCTTTGGAATTCTCAATTTTAGACCAAAAGTTAATAGATGTATGAAAAACTATGTGCTATGAGTCGAATGTGAACGTTTCGACCACAATTTTTTTTTTATTTGATTGTTTTAATGTGCATATTCAAGTGTTAGCTGTATGTGTACTTATATATTAGTCCCTATAACATAGGCCCTATATTAGTTATGTATCAATGGCTTGTCTTCTCCGAAAGAAACAAAATGTTAAGTAAAACCTGTAAAGTAATTAACAATTTGAAAATAACTTTCTAATCCCATCACTGGGGATAATTTGTTCTTTAGCCATTTTATATTCAAATAAACGTCTTTAAGTGATGACTAGGGCTTATTTACTAGGTACCGTCCCGGTATTTGTCTTAGACAGAGAATCTCTTGAAAACTTTAGTCAGCATTGTCGGCGGAGAGAATTGAACTCACAACCTTCCGAAGGCAAAGCAAATGCTCCATTAACAGAACCTATTCCCTCAGTTGTGATTTAAACAACGTATTGAGTATGGTAGATAATATAGGCTACGTAGATGTAGACTTATTGTCTATGGCGTATCACTGGCCATATTATTTTCTTGTGTTTTCTTAAATCTACTTTCAGTTGTTCTTGAAGACACATCCAGTGCTAGCTTCAAGGACAGCCGAGTCATTATGTATTGGAAGAAGCCTTGTCACAGAGAAATTTCTACGCCAGTGGTTCAGTGATTTAAGAGAATTTATGGAATCTCAAAATGCTATGGAAATCATGAGTGATCCACGAAGAATTGGTAATGGTGACGAAACTAATTTTCAAATTTGTCCTAAAAGCGGTGCGGTGATAGGTATTAAAGGTTGGAAAAACAATTATGAAATTATGAAGGGAAATGAGAAAGAAACTATAACTGTGATGTGTTCCTTTCCGGTTGACGGTGCAACTCTTCCGAGATTAATTGTTTATCTGTACGTGAAACCCCCAAAGAAATTTCTGAGTCTGTGCCTACACCATGGGGCATCGGCTTATCCGTCACTGGTTGAATGAAGTCAGATGTGTTTTATGAGTATATTGCGAATGTCCTTCATCCATACTTGAAAGAAAATAGCAGACTCCTTTTGTGTACTTTATTGATGGACATAGTTCACACATAACCAAACAATGTTCAGATTTTTGTAGTCCTAACAGGATAATCCTGTACGCATTACACCCAAACGCTACTCATATCTTACAACTTGCGGATGTTGGAGTGTATAAACCTATTAAGTAGCACTGGAAAAAAGTCGTGCATGATTGGCAAAGGGATAACCCAAACAAAAACTCTAACTAAGGCTAATTTTGCACCAATTTTGCTGAAAGTTCTGAATAAAAATGCAACCCTAAACAATACAGAAGAGTTTTCGAGCTTGTGGATTGTATCCTCCAGATTCTGATGCTGTAGATTATAGCAGATGCTTGAATCGTTGTAAACGGAAGGCGAAAGTGCGTGATAATTCGCAGGAAGGAACTGATACTCAGAATAGTGTGTGCCAAACAAATACCCTATTGGTCTGCGTGTCATAGAATCAGAAATGGGTACCGCGTTAATAAATAAGTTTAACCAAGTGATCGAACGAGAAGAAACTCTTGAAACATCAGAAGAAGTGCCTTCAAGATCTACTCATCAATAAAAGAAAATGCAGCATCCAACAGCAGAACCTTAGGTGATACAGAGAAAGCATCGACTGAAGGAGATTCCGAAAGGCAAAGAGAGCCTCAAGAAAGTACTGTTTCATCATCACTCAAGAGACATGTGTGGTGGCCGGTAAACTCTTCATACAAGAAAACTAAACACAGACATCAATTACGATTTCCATCTGTGGTATCATCTGAGGAGTGGAAGAATTTCTATTGGAAGAAAGAAGAAACTAAACTGAAGGAAGACGTTGAGAAAGAAGTAAAGATGAGGAAGAGAGAAGAGAAGCAGCAAAATAATTCAAAGCGGAAGAAAATTAGTCATGGTTCCCAGCTGGGCAAGAACACTCAACAAACATCACCAGCATCTCAGCCTGTTTCTAACAGTGTTGTTACATGTGGACAGTGTGGAGGAGTAGTTGCAGAAAGTGAAAATCCTACTTGTAGTCAATGTAACAAATCGTTTCACACTGTCCAAATTTCTGTATCAGTAAAGAACACATGGAGTTTTTTTTTCAAACTTAGTTGATGTTCAGAATGATTCCGATGACGATTTTCTTTGTGAGTTTTTTTTATGTACGAAACAGTGATTCCGATATTGATATGATATTTGATCACCTGTAATTCGTTACTTTTTGCGTTTTTCAAAACACTTTTCGATTGAAAAAAAAACTGGCAACTACTGGTGAAATCAACTATGACAAGCACTAAATTTTTGTTGACGAACACTGGTATTTTGCACATGTTTCAGAATTTTTAAGTATAAAAGAGTTTGCATATGTCATTTAAAATCCTTATTTTTACTGAGAAGAGATATAATGTCAAACTTGAATTTGGTTTAGTTCCCTCAATTTCTGTCGTACAGGCAGCGAGTTGTCATTAATAAATATTATACCTCATCAAAAAGTGATGACTATTGGTTCATTTACTTTATCATGTTCTTGGATATATTGTAATTCTCCTCATGAAACTTAAATGAAATACAATGCTTACTGGAATTAGAATTTAATATTTTGCACAGAAGAGAATGTATGTAAAATTATCAGTTGTATTAATAATAGGAAAGAAATATTCATTAAACTTAAACAAAATGTACAGTTTAATAGCCTCCTGCAGCTTATGTTTCGTATTGTTAGCACAATTATACCTTACTCTTCATTTGAAGAAAAGGTTAAAGGAATTGAAGAAGAAGAAAAAGAAGAATGAAAGAAAGAAGAAGAAGACACATTTATTTTACATAGTGATGATAGTGGTGCACCACGATGTGTATATATATAGGTGGTTGATGTCTTCCCAAACAACCAAAGTCTGTACAACACTCGCTTTCCATTTTCTTCCAGTTGACTTCTCTTCTGCAATTTTATTTTTTGTTATAAACGAAGAAGATGATGATAAAGAAGAAGAAGAAGAAGGTCGTGCAAGAGAAATTAATTTGCATACTTTATAAGCCTCTGTCCCTTAGCTGCAAGTCCCAGAGCCTCTGTAGCAAGATGCTCTGTGTTGCTTGATTAGCTTATTAAAACTTGTAGGCATGTGTTTGTTTTATACTATAAATATACAGAAGAACATTTCTTGTATTTCCATTATATTATTATTATTTTTATTATTATTATTATTATTATTATTATTATTATTATTATTATTATTATTATTATTATTATTATTATTATTATTATTATTATTATTATTATTATTATTTAAAACTTCAGTAAGATTGTTCATTAAATATATAAATTTAGAACAAATATTCCTAGGTTTTAATTTTATGTGATTTGAATAACTCTTTCACTGTGATGACTCCAGAACACTCTATTAAGTGTAAAGTTTAAAATCACTATTTTAAAAAAAATAGTCTTCATTTGTCTATTTGTTCTTAATCCTATTGCATCTAGAAACCTCAAATGTTTTAACAACATGACAAGGAAAAATGTTTCTGGCTTTTTGACTCTCATTTTTTGTTATGTGTGATGTTAGATCTGTTCTTTTTATTATGATTATCATTTTTATAATGTTAGTTGTATATGTTTATATCCTGGTACCATACAAAGTGTTGTGCTTTTTGCTCAAGGCTTTCTTGGCACTGAAATAAAGATTATTATTATTATTATTATTATTATTATTATTATTATTATTATTATTATTATTATTATTATTATTATTATTATTATTATTATTATTATTATTATTATTATTATTTTAAGAAGGTTGAATTCATCCATTTGTTTTACTTCAGAAAGAAAACACTTTTTCAAACATTCGCCTTAAACATAGTTAACCATATCAATGAACGTGGTAAAAGCGATAAATAGTTCATTTCCCACATAAAGCAAAAAATAAAATAAAATAAAATAAAGAGTGCCTTTAAGTATAAATCTATATTGATTTTGTTTCCGAGTTATGCTGCTTCAAAATTACTATCTGAAAGTAAAACAAATTGATATTAGGCAAATCATACACAAATAATCAATAGATACATCAAATTTTGCCGCTGTAATAACAAATACAGTGTGTTTCCAAAACTTGCAGTTTTGGCACCTAACTGTATGACACTACATAATAAGGAAGTATACATCGTCATGTGGCTCTCAATTATTTTAATACAATACGTTTGTTTACCTTCCTTACCTTTGACCTTCTAAAAGCGACTTAAAAAGAAAATGGAGAATTTCTGAATTCAACCTAGTATATTGTCGGTATACGTTAACGCATAATCTCAATATAGTTACACATATTTTGTATTTTTAAAAGCGTATATCTTCCCAGTGATCCCCTATAAATTTCTTAAGGCTCATAGTAACCTTTGGAGTTAGGTAATAAGAAACTTCAACGAATACTGTGTTGAAGTCGGTGAAGATTTTCGTTTTGAAAAAAAATATATATAATTATTCTTTAAAGTATCTTGTTTCGGAAATTTCCGCGAAAACTAAAGTTCTGTTTCTCGTTATAGTATTTAAGGATCAACGCAGAACATAACCACCATAACTCTAATGTGTAGAGAATTTCTTTCAAACCCACCGGATACCGGAAGTACACCGTTCTTAACTCATCTATTGGAAGAACAAACACAGTTATGTTATGTTATATACCTTACGTAAGGGCATTTCATGAGAAAATGATGTCTCTGGCTGAGTATCCTAAAGAAGCAATCCAAAAATTGATTTAGAACGCCAAGTAAAATCTTAAAAAAGAAAAAATAAATAAAAATATCACATTCTTCACCAAATGGTTTTCATAGCTTTCGCAATTTAAAATTTAGGAAGAACGATTTTGAAAGCAGACTACTGGAAAATCTTGAATAAAACGATTTTACTTTAATGTGATTGCCCACACACATTTACTAAGTGATAATAGATTTTGCAATTCAAATTAAGAACAACCAATTAACATCAGTATATAGCAAATCTGCATTAATTAATGAAGACCCGAGTCGAATAATAGCTCATGATATGACAGTGTTAAGTATAATTGAAGAATGGGAACACGGATGCGCAGTGGTAGAGCGCTTACTTCTGGTGCATTGGTATGATCTCTAGCCATGTGAGTTTATGTTGGACAACATCGTGTCCATAGTATACTTGGGGTTCTCCCGTTTTCTCTCACGTACTTATTCCATCAAACTTTTTAACATTCATTCCTCACAAAGTTCAAACAACAGTAAATATACAATTGCGGAAATACAGAAACCCTATATTTATATCTGGACGTCTCGGTTCAGAGAGCAAAAACCATCACAAACAACGTTGAAAAGTAACTCGGAAACTAGGGTTATTAAAACTGTTTAGATGTCCGTTGCGTAATTCGTTGATGGTGTGATTAGTCGGAAAAACATTTATTGTTCAACTATGTATGTCTGTATTCAATAAATTTAGTTTACAGTTTGAAGCATTATTAGAAGGAATATATAAACTTAGTTTAACAAATGTCCACTGCAAATGTACACTGATCACCTACCAAAATCTAGTGTGTCCACATTTGGCTCATAGAACACTAGCAATGCAGCTTTGCATGGATGCAATGAGACCTTAATTGGTACCTGGAGGAATAGCGCACCACATCTCTACATACAAGTCTCTTGATTTCTAAAAATTCCACGGAGAAGTGCTTTGACTTCTGATCTGACATTCAATGACATCCCTAAAATATTCAATTGGGTTAAGATCGGGTGAGTTTGGGGCTATGTCAGTAATTGAAATTTGCCACTTTGCTCCTTAAATCACTTCAACACAACATTGACCTTGTGACAAGAAGGGTTGTCCTGCCTAAACGTGCAATTACCAGCTAGAAATATGGCCGACACGAATGGGTATACATGATCATCAATGACCTACCGACATCTAGGAGCAGTTATGATGGCCTCCACATGCACTACTAGGCCCATACATGACCATGTAATGGTTACCCAAATCATAATGAAGCTACCATCGACCTGTCTTCGTCCTACTGTACATGCCTCGAGCAGCTGTTCTCGTGGAAGACAACGGATTCCGACTTAGCCATTGGTGTGATGAAGGCAGTGTGGTGACTCATCGGACTATAGAATGTTGTACCATTACTCGGCGGTACAATGACAGTAAGTATGTGCCTATTCCAGTCATAATCAACGATTCCATGCAGTTAACATTGGTACACATGTGGGACGTCGTCTATGGAGGTCCATATCCAACAATGTACGGTGAATAGTGTGCTCAATCATGCTCGTGCTTTGTCCACTGTTAAAGTGTGTTATTAGTTGTATGTTGTTATGAGTTTGCGCTATAGCCTGTTTTACCAACCTCGACAGTCTATGATATCCAACATTTTTAATGAGATGTGGGCGTCCCACATCTTGCTGTTTTGTGCTGGTACCGGTATTTTTCTCCATTGGAAGACATTAACCACCAGAGATGGTCATCCTCCCTCATTTTGCCCTCATGAGGGCCGCCCTCACCCTCACCTCACCCTCATTTTAGTAGTGGAGGGTGAGGGCGTTGGAGGGTGAGGGCGATAAAGTAATTGAGGGTGAGTGTGAGGGAGGGTGAGTGTGAGGGCGTCAATGGAGGGTGAGTGTGAGGGAGGGTGAGTGGAGGGCGTCAATGGAGGGTGAGTGTGAGGGAGGGTGAGTGTGAGGGCGTCAATGGAGGGTGAGTGTGAGGGAGAGTGAGTGTGAGGGCGTCAATGGAGGGTGAGTGTGAGGGAGGGTGAGTGGAGGGCGTCAATGGAGGGTGAGTGTAAGGGAGGGTGAGTGGAGGGCGTCAATGGAGGGTGAGTGTGATGGAGGGTGAGGGTGTCAGTTGAGGGTGAGTGTGAGGGAGGTGAGGGTGAGGGTAAGGGTTGATAAAATTAATTATCTTGCAATTCTTCATTTCTGGAAAATATGTTAGAAAATGTAATGTAGTTTTTTTTCTTAGAATTAATCGTCGTTCACAGAAAATCGTCATATCAATATTCTATCAGTTTCATACGCTTTTCATGCGCGAAGACAAGATGTTTCTCCTTTTCTATATTTATATATTTTCACTTTATAGAAACAATAATTACGAAATATATAAAAATATCTACTGCAAAGTTTTTGGCTACCGAAAATTTCAAATTTTAACGAAAGTAACTCATTAAAAATACTAGAAGTTCTCAGGAAATGATGTTTTTTTTTCATATATTCGTTCAGAAGAGAAACTAATAAATATTCATATATTCATTCATTCTGAAATTGTAACTAAGAAAAAGCTTTATTTCTTCTTCTAAGAGAAAAATATATATATATAAGAAAAGTACAAAGCTGCAAGCCGCAATAAATAACTTTATATTTAATTATCAAATAAAAAGATATTTCCTGCTTTTGGCTATATACCTACTTTTAGATTTCCAAACTACGCTATGCATATGAAAGGGAAGTCTTATAGAACGGCTGTGTTCGTCTGTGTGTCTGTCTGTCAACAGGTATCACATCAAAATCGGTAAGAGCTATTGACAAGCGGTTTTCGGGAATCGATCCAGCATCCCAATAATAGGTTGCATCTCCTTCAACAACCTCCTACTTAACAGGTACCCTCAAATCACCTTAGCAGTCAATCTGTTAAACCGGAAGTTGTAGAAATCGGAAATTTCCTGTTTCAAATTAAAGACCACGAGTAAAAACGGTAATAGCGATCGGCAAACGGTTTTCGGAAATAGGTGGATATGAAAGGAACCACCTTAACTCCTGCATTTCTACTAAAACTGGAAGTGGTAGGATCCACTACTACTTCAGGTTTCAATATTTATTTTCATAAACTTAAAAGGGTAAGAGCTATTGACAAACGGTTTTCGGGAATCAATTCTGCATTGCCAGAATAGGTTCCATCTCTTTCAACAATCTTACTTAAACGGGAAGTGGTAGAAGTCGACCATATCTGGTTTCAACAAACATATTCATAACTCATAAACGAATATAAAACATAGCTAGCGATAAAGAGTTTTCAGAAATCGATTTAATTCTTAAGGGGACAAACCACCTGTACTCCTGTATTTCCACTAAAATCGGAAGTGGTATAAATTCACTACTACTTCTGGTTTCAATATTGATATTCCTAGACCTAAAACGGTAAGTGCTATCGACAAGCGGTTTCCGGGAATCGATTCAGCATCCCAAGAATAGGTTCCATCTCTTTCACCAATCTTCGAGTTAAACCAGAAGCTATGTTGAACCACTTCTGGTTTCAACAATATTGGTCATAACTCTCAAAAAACGGTAGAAGCTATTGAGAAACGGTTTTCGGGAAACGATTCGTCGTTCCAATAATAGGTCCCATCTCCTTCGACAACCTAATATTTAAACCGTAAGTGGTAGAAATCAACTACTTCAGGTTTCTATTATTTCCAGTTTTACTAGTTTGGAAGTTTACCGTAGTTTCATACTGTAGAACGATACTCGCTTGTTCTATCATATAATTCTTGTGTTATCAAATACTAGGTTTATTACCAGGTACTCAGTAATATTTATATATTTTCCCATTACAGTACCTAGAAAGTTGGAAGATTATAATTTGCTGTAATGTCATATTTCTATTCATGGATTCAATCAATATCATGGCTTAATGTGGAGTTAATACTTGATAGTGAATATTTGTTTAGAATGGAAAATTTTCAGAAATGAGAAGTTTTAAGCGGAAAATTTTCCACTTCACATCACTAGTTGCAGGGATGGTTTCAGTAGAGTAATTGTTAATATGTACATTTAATGGACGGAACAATGTAAAGGAGATTCTTTCTTCTAGGGTAGAAAATGTTTTATTTGTAGCTGTACTTTATTTGAAGGAGTGCCAAGTGAACTTTGTGGCAATGGTTTTCTCGGGGTTCTTCCGTTCCCTCCCACTTTCTTCATTTCTCCATTTGATTCATTTCTCATCATCATCGTCTCTCTTAGCTTCGGAGCATAATCATGGGACGTTAAACTGAATATTTCATTTCATTTTATTTGAAGGAGAACATTTCTACCCAGCATTATCTGAAGCAGAGATCTTTGGGTTATCCGGGTTCGATTCCGTACCGGACATAAGTTCCGCGATAGGGAGAAAAGCTCAAATAAATATAAAACATAATTGTATTTATAATGATTTACATATACAATTATAGTCCTAAATTTACACAGTTCAACTTTTTTATTATTATTAAATTAAATATTTCCCTTTGTCTTTCGTGACTGGTGGCTTGTTGGCAGTGGCGTTACTAGGTCTAATTTGGGGTGTTCAAGCCTCCCCAATTTCTTACAAGCCCAGCTAAATTTCACTATGTTACATACTTTTAGAAAAGAGGATACTAAGAAAATCTACCGAATTTGCACCCAAATGCAACAGAAGGTGCACACACACCTTAAAATTCAGCATCTTCACAGAGTAATTGATCGTTGATTATTAATATTTTGTTACTATATGAATAGCCCCCTTAAAATATGAACTATTTCACAGGGCAAATTTTAAATAGGTGACTTTTAAGGTTTGATTACTTTATAAGGTAATTAATATTTTCTTTTTTTTACTGTATTCTAATATTATTACATGCAAATAGGGATGCACACGAGACAAGATTAGAGGTTGTCTCGCCTCGAAAATATGTTGTGTAAAGTGATGCCTCGAAAAATGTATCTTTTTCTGTTGGAAGAACCCTGTCTCGTCTCGAATCTTGTCGAGTTATTTTGAGAAACAATAGCTTTAATTTAATAAAGAATAAAACAAACATGACTATGTTGCTAAAAATGTGCAAGACTGAAATAGTAACCACAATTCTTTTGCCCCAAATGCTCGCAAATTGTGTTATGTTCTTGATTAAAAATAAACCTAAAATACCGAAACAATGGAATTTTGGAGTGTTGGGTACCTTGGCTCCAAAATGGTTTTTCAGTCCCCTTTTTAAAAATCCTAGTTACGCCACTACTTGTTGGATGCAAACAGTCAATGATCGTACAGATCACGCCCATACCCATGGGGCCTGAGCTTCCCTGAAATTATGAGTTTGCTTGAGAATGAATTTCGTAATGAAGAGTAATTTCATTCATTCGTCCTTAAAGTTGCTTGTATCCGAAGTATGTTCCGTCCTTCATTTATAAATATGGTGTTATATAAAGTCATAACTTCAATATCTTCTTTCTGCATCTCTTAAGTTTTTTTCACCAAAAGTTGAATATCAACAAACATTTGGCAACCATTATTTTAGATTTTTTTAATCTATGTTCTCTACCAATTGTAAATCAGACATATTGAAAGATAGGCACGAAAAGTCAAGCTTTATTTCTAAAGAAATGAAATGAAATAAAATGATGTATTTAGTTTAACGTCCCAGGATTATGCGCCAAAGCTAAGGGAGACGGTGATGATGAGAAATGAATGAAACTGTGCAATGAAGAAAGAGGGAGGGAACAGGAGAACCCCGAGAAAACCCACACAGACGGTGTCTGTTCATCACAAAGCACACTTGGCGCGAGCTGGGATCGAACCAGAGACCCCACGCACCAGAGGTGAACGCTCTACCACTGAGCCACCGCGGTCCCCTTTATTTCTAAAAAAAAAAAAAAAAAAAAGTGGATATTTTGTGCGCATAGCCAAGGACGTACGCACGGGGTGGGTCCTTGAGGTCCGGAACCCCCCTCGAAATCCGGACTTTTTTGTCAATTTAGTCTAATTTTAGATACAAAGTTTAGTATAATTTAGCCTGAAATTGTGTTTGGACATCCCCCCCGAAATGCTTTGGACCCCTTCCGAAATAAATTCTTGCGTACGTCTCTGCGCATAGCACTGAGAGCGGATTAAGGTTTTTGGGACCCTGCAGCCTACTATTTCAAAGGGCCCTATGTTATGAATAATTTCAGCGCATAACTTTTCTTTGCTGTCTTTCACAGCCTCATAGGCTTATCGAAACACCGAGGAGTATGCTGTAACATTTTAATGTGCTCCAAGTTTACAATAATTAGTTTAATTACATTCATTATTAACAGTTAAACGCCTATATACTTCAGTGTAACACATAAATGCCGAATACGAGCCAAATGGTCAACAGTCCCTGTAAAAACACTAATAGAGTAAAAGGAGAAAAATCATATACAAATAGTAAACCTGTACAAGGTTACACTGTGATCAAAGTTCCGAATTTGAAGGTCTGTGTGAATGATGTTTGAATTTATTTGTTTATTCATCACATCAATCAGTTTATTTATCCACGCCCGGCGGTGCCACGAAAGTCTGATGTTTGCAGGCACGAGCCCAAGCTGGTGGAAGAAGATAGCGATACCGCAAGCCTAGCGAGCGATACCGCAAGCCTAGCGAGCGGGAAAAGAAATTAGCATGGATCTGAAGCCTGTACTATAATAAGTTGATTGATGTATTTTAGTATTAAATAGGGGAATTTTAGGGGACCCCCTGAGCCTGGGCTCCATTAGCTCCGCCTTTAATCCGCTCCTGATTGCAATCCAGGTTACTTAAGTTGTCACAATACCTATGGGCCTTTTCTCTGGGTCTATTAAAAGCAATTGTGTCTGAGTTGTTTGATTCAACAACAACAACAACAACAACAACTAATAATAATAATAATAATAATAATAATAATAATAATAATAATAATAATAATAATAATAATAATAATAATAATAATAATATTATTATTATTATTATTATTATTATTATTATTATTATTATTATTATTATTATTATTATTATTATTATTATTATTATTATATACATGCTACAAAATAGATTTACTGCTATACTGACACAGACTAAAAGCTAGTTTTAAACAACGAACTTGGCTTAACAACAGAGTCACGTTCAATTTTTCCCATTTTCTGTACTACTCTCATTCCTTATCTTTGTTAGCCCAAACACCTCGGATGGGAAGGGAAGGTACAATGTAAAGAACCTTTACCTCTGTATGTCTAATGGAATTCGTCATCAGTGTATTTTTAGTTTAGTTCTTTCTTTCAATGCCACCGGAATGAATCACCAGATCTTCCTGTCGGCAAAGAAAGAATGTTCATCGTTCTTTCTAGATCTCAAAGGTTCATACTCCACCAGATGGAACAATACATTATACTGCATGCTCATTTCTGGTATGAAGATAAAAATAGTTTTCTTTTCAGAACTTTGAAGGCTCTTTATGACAAAGACTGCGAGCAAAACAATGCCCGCCTTGAATCTTAATCCAGTGTCTACTGTGACTGTCTACGAAAATAAAACTTGCCCTTCACTAGAAAAAAAAAAAATAATAATAATGTTTATATGGAATATGAGACTCTCGACTATGACTGCCTGCAGCAGAGAGCAAGAGGGGACAGTTCACCCCACCCTTGTATTTTTGAAATAGGTTTGGTTCTTTGAAATATACCTTAAAAATATTCGATTTGTTATTTCCACATACTACCCAGCTTAATATACAATGTGTCAAAAAATCAACCTACTAAGTTTGGAACGTTATTTCTTATATCAAATGAAAAAAAAAAAGTTTTGATGAACATACTGTGTGTCAAAAAATATCTCTTTCGAAATTTATAATCCGCCAAAAATGAGGAAAATCACGTTTTAAAAACACTCTAGCACAAAAGTTATGGAGTCTATCGCACGTGATTCGACGGATTTCGCAGGAACTCGTATGCGCTAGTAATAATTATTTGTGTGGAACAGTCTTCTGGTATCCACGAATAGAGTACCCAATTAGTATTTAAAAGTGTATCGTCGTACACTAAGTTAGCCTACTTTTTACAAATCGTTACGTTGATATCAGGGAATTGTGAAACGTGGGTATTTAGATAAGAGGGAATACTAGGTAATGCCTAATTTTTTCAACCGCTTGCGAAAAAGTCCCATTATTTTTAAGCTAGGGCGTTTTAATTCTTTTTCGGCTTATAATACTGAAAGAACTCGTTTTAAGACCTATATGTATTAAATCCTTTTACTTTCAATTGATATAAACACTCGTCTCCCGAAGTTTCAGTTGATTTTTGACACCCTGTATTAATACTAGGCTTGTATACAAATTTAAAATAACACTGGCACATGAATTCACAGATATATATATATATATATATATATATATATATATATATATATATATATATATATATATATATATGGAAACCTCATAGATGATATAGTAATTAATGTGAAATATGTAAGCATCTCGTAAATCCATCTTTGATGCTCTCAAGTCGAAATTAATTTGACAAAATTACAGATGTACATGAAAAATTAGTGTTAGAGCTGAGGGGAGTTGAGGAAGAAAATAACACATTTCTTGAAAATTGCCTGAGGTCAGGGGCGTATGCTGTGTTGGACACTCGGTTTCCCCTCCACGAAATCTCGACTTTTCTGTAAGTTTGGCCTAATTTTAGGGGCAGTTCTGCAAATTTTAATACAATCTGTCCTCATACTGAATTTAGGACCCCACCAAAAAGCCACGGAGCGAAAAAAACAAAACGATTTTTTGGTGGAAAAAAGTAATGAAATTGGTAGGTGGAAAGGTGAAAAAAAGCACAATTTTTGGTTTAAATTTGGTGGAATGAAAACTATCTTAATTAATAACACAGTTTCACAAGGGTCATATTTTTGTAATAATTCACTACTCTGAATTCAAATTTGAAATTAGAATTTCGCTACCAGGCATAGTTTTTCAGTAATACAGGGTGTCCCATAAGTACATGACACTGCTAAGTATTAAGAATATTGACGGCATATACGGTATGTATACATGGGCGGCGGTAATTTTGTCATTGGAAAGTTCGTCAGGGTAATTTCGTCACCGGTAATTTTGTCACCAAAATATTACCATATAGGTAATTTCGTCACCGAAAATTTTGTCATGATAATTTCATCAACAGTGTCTTTTAGAACATAATACAAGTACAATGAATGAATAGAAACCGTTTTTGAAATTACTTTCTTTAATCTTCAACTGAAGCAAATCGAAATGTAATAATAATAATAATAATAATAATAATAATAATAATAATAATAATAATAATAATAATAATAATAATAATTATTATTATTATTATTATTATTATTATTATTATTATTATTATTATTATTATTATTATTATTATTATTATTATTATTATTATTAAATAAATAGTTACATATTTTGTATATCGTATTTGAGATGAGAGATAAAAGTTTTTAGTGATTCTGTCAGAAATATTATCAAATAGGAAATTTTGTCATGGTTATTTTTTCATCTTTCTTGAACTAAGTAGAGGCAAAGTAAATGATCTAAACAACTTACGTTATTTTAATCAAACTTGGAAAACAATTCGGTTGACGTTGAACTCTGCAAAATTTAAGTTTCGGGTACTCGACGCAGGAGCAAGCACCAGTGCAAGAAAATAGTGCCAGCTTCAGCAAGTGTTAAAAGCAAAGGCAACGTGGGGAACTATTGGGTGTATCACTATTTACAAATATTAAGCTTGGCCAATATCAAAATTTCAGAACAGAAAATTGCAAACAAATATGGGAAGATATGCCAATCCGTTCATTTTCCCGCAAACTAGACGGAAATTTGCATCGTTCTTGTACCGTTCTCCGAGCCCAAACTCTTGAACCTTCATCCACGTTAACTGAGTCATGTGAAAAGAGTGATCTTTTTTTAGGAGCTATTGAAAGAAGAATGTTATATTTCAATATTTCAACTCTGATTAAACATTGGCCAAATTGATATTGGATATATATGTCAAGAAAGCAAATTTATATAAAGGAAGAAAAACATATACTGTAAATATTTCTAACAATTTCCTTTAAATATAGCCTTATGGAGCTATTGAGAAGTGAAACATGGATGGTGGATAGACTACTTTCCAATGGCTCCTTAAAAAAAAAAAAAAAAAAAAAAAAAAAAAAAAAAAAAAAAACGTAGGCCCTATATGTTACTTGAGGTGAGACAGAGACTTCCTTTACTAGGTGTATGCCTTAATGCAGAGCATGACACAACATTCATATGAAGAACTGTTTTGTGCGGTGGTGCATCAGTGCAGTGAATTTAGTGAATACCCGGATCCTGTAACTGTGGTTATGGATTTCGAGATAGCGGAAATGCACACTTTAAAGACAACTTTCGGAAACTCAACTCGTGTACAGCATTGCTTTTTTTTTTTTTTTTTTTTTTCACCTGACTCACTAAACGTGGAGAAAGGTCCAAGAGATTGGATTCACAGAACGGTACAAGAGCAATGAATGTTTTGGTGACGAAATAACCTACATGCTAATATTTTGGTGACGAAATTACCGGTGACGAAATTACTGTGACGCAAATTCCGGTGACGAAATTACCTAAGTTCATGTATACATATATACAGAACACGGCGTATATTTAGAAAAGGAAATTTCCAATGTAATATCTGGCAACACTATCAGTTTCGATTTTCAGAGATTAACAAGATTTTCCACCAGTGTTTATTCTTCCAATGAATCCAATCTAATACTAACTTTGATTCTTGTGAGGTTAAGCTGTTACATCTACTTACTTAAAACTATAAAAAAAAAAAAAAAAAAAAAAAAATCTTTGAGTTTTACGTCCAATGGTTATGCCGGTTAGGCTAAAGGAGACGGGGAGTAATGAATGAAATGGTGGAATGAAGAAAGTGGGAGGAAACGGGAGAACCTCGAGAAAACCCACGCACACGGTGTTTGTCCACCACGAAGTTCACTTGGCGAGGGCTGGGATCGAACCCGCGACCCCAAGCACCAGAGGTTAACGCTCTACCACTGAGCCACCGCAGCCCCCTACTTAAAACTCAGGTCTTCATGAATGAGAAATCAAGAAAAACATGTATGTTACTATATGTTATTAGACGACTGCTTATGTATCAGTAGAGACAACAAAGACACCCACTATAAAACATAATATAAACCAGTAACTTCTTAATCACTATTTCATTCTCAGAGAACTTTTTTGAACATGTGTCTGTACTTATGTAACACCCTGTATTACTGAAAAAGCAACAATGATAACGAAATTTTGATTTTAGACTTCAATTCAGCATGATGAATTACTATAGAACTACAGATCTAGAACTGTAAATGAAGAATGCAAGGGATATTAAACTCTGAGAGTTGATAACTTTAGAGACGTAACTAAGCTATTTTGCGCCCGGGACGAGATCTTGTTTTGGCGCCCCCTTCCCCAACGTAAAACGTAAATATATAGCTACAGTAAAAAAAAAAAAAAATCTTCGTTTTGCACCCTCTCAATCCGGCGCCCGGGGCACGTACCCCGTCTACTAACCCCTAATTGCGATCCTGGATAACTGACAGGTGAAAAAAATTAACTGAGTTGATAGTTTCACTTTTTTTTTTTTTTTGTTCTATATGCTTCTCTATTTCTCATATGTACATATGCTATAAATAAGGTTTTTTCTAACATTGGCCCAAGCTCTTTTATTTCACGGAAGATAACTTGTGGTTTTGCTTTAGTCGTGAGTACCAACATTTTGTAGTTTCAGCAAATTTTTGTATGGACACGTTAGTATTTATATTCTCCACAATCTAAGATAGGATGGGAACTTCTCATTTCTACATCTATTTTTTCCTGTGATATCCGTTTTGATACCTCTCCTATTATTTTGTGACATATTATACTAGTAAACATAATTTTATGCATTCTTGCATATAAGAAATGGATGCAATGATCGTTAATACTGGTGAGAAACGAAAAAGAACTAATGGATAAGGAACGAAAACAAAATTTGGTACGATAACGAGCCTTGTAGTCTTAGTTCTGGAAAAAAGAGTGGAATAAATCCCGTGTCCACGATGACGCCGGATCCAGTAACTCATCCACGTGCGTTTTTTTCTCCCATTAGCGTGTAGTAATATACGCCTAATACAATTGTATGCATTACTATCACACTTAAGACCAAATCTACAATCGGTATATTGTCCATGTCGAATTCAAATGTACACAGCTACACAGATAGAATTATATTTCTTTCCCAAGCCGAAAAAGAACAGTTTTGGTATGGTTAAAATCTCTGAAACAGAGCAAGTTTGAAGCGGAAAACCTCAGCAAGATTCCGCATACTTCACGTGGTGTACAAGTGGCTCTACTATTAGTTTGTAAATGTGTTCTACGATTGCCATCGGAAAAGGTTTTTTTTTTTTTTTTTTTTAATTTTATTTTGATGTAGTATGGTGCATATTTTGTGAGGTTTCCTTATAGCTATATTTCTTGGGTTCAAACTCAGACGTGAATTCATCTATTCCATTCCAGATTTAAAAGAAAAAAATCCGGGTTAACTTTAGTTTTAAAAATCTGATTTTCAAAATTGAGAATTTCTCATGCTAGTTGCAATCGAAATTGATAAGGAATAAGGCGATAAAAATATTTTATAATAATAATAATAATAATAATAATAATAATAATAATAATAATAATAATAATAATAATAATAATAATAATATCTCTCGCTTTACCATGCACTACATCACTAGCTCTGTTGAAACAGTAAGATTTCTTCTCCGAACCGATGGGTTTCTGTCAGTACAGGGAGACTGTCTCCTAAAAGTATTTTTCAAGCAATGCTCTATTTGGCTTAGTCCATTATGGTTTTCATAATGTATGTTTATAAATTTATTTATTTAGTTTATTTATTTACGAACATAATAAAATAAAATGAAATAGCCAACATACATTATGAAAATTATAATGCAGTAGGCCAAACAGAACATTGCTTGAAAAATACTTTTAGGAGACAGTATTCTTTTTCTTTCTTCAATACCTGCCTGCCTTTTCTCCTGCTTGCCACTATTTCTTTTTCCATTTCTTACTACGGTCATATTAATACAATATTCTATAGAAGCATTGTAGAATCTAAAGGCCAAACTTTATTCGATTACTGATTTACAAAGGTTTTGAGTTTATCGGCCCTTTTCACCACCAGTGTTATACCAGACCTACACCTACAGTTTAAGGTGGAATCTTAATTATCGTAATGCGTTTAAAACTTCGCCCATCAGGATTCGAACCCGGTACCACGTGGACCAAAGGTGCACCAGGATAATAACAAGTGTTATATTTTGCTTAAAAAGTTAATTGTACTCTGTTAACTATTCATATAGACTCCGGCCAGGAAGAAGAAAGAAAAGTGCGAAAATGTTATATTCATTGCTTCAGCTTTTTTTTTTTCTAACTGTAATGCACATTCATACCTTCCTTCGATGTGGACAGCAGTAACAGGTGCAAAAATGCTATTGCTTTCTGACAACAGACAGCATTTCCAAGAATTATTTTATCCCTCTGTGCTGTGTCTTCAACCGTAAATACCGCACATTCTTGGTAAATACAAAGCATCGCATGATCTGTTCATCTGTAGGGTTTTGCCCTCATGAGGGCCGCACTCACCCTCACCTCACCCTCATTTTAGTAGTTGAGGGTGAGGGCGCTGGAGGGTGAGGGCGATAAAGTAATTGAGGGTGAGTGTGAGGGAGGGTGAGGGCGATAAAGTAATTGAGGGTGAGTGTGAGGGAGGGTGAGTGTGAGGGCGTCAATGGAGGGTGAATGTGAGGGAGGGTGAGTGTGAGGGCGTCAATGGAGGGTGAGTGTGAGGGAGGGTGAGTGTGAGGGCGTCAATGGAGGGTGAGTGTGAGGGAGGGTGACTGGAGGGCGTCAATGGAGGGTGAGTGTGAGGGAGGGTGAGTGGAGGGCGTCAATGGAGGGTGAGTGTGAGGGAGGGTGAGTGTGAGGGCGTCAATGGAGGGTGAGTGTGAGGGAGGGTGAGTGGAGGGCGTCAATGGAGGGTGAGTGTGAGGGAGGGTGAGGGGAGAGCATGAATAGAGGGTGAGGGTGATGGAGGGTGAGGGTGAGGGGCGTCAATTGAGGGTGAGGGTGAGGGAGGGTTAGGAAAAATGACCATCTCTGTTAACCACTATAGCTCACGAAGACCCGTCAAGTCGAGCTGTTTCCGAAATGCTCGTTCCTAGTCATCTAATGATCATAATTAGGCTCTATGAAACTGATATACAGCCAGCATTCCTCATTCTACACACAAGCATCACAATAACTGATCGAATGAGATCCCTATCCCAATCTGGAGAGCGGTTCTTCTGTGCCTCGTGGTTCTTCCGTCAGCCCAACGACTTCTTTCGAAAAGTAGCAGTTAGTCGTAATGACTTGGCCTGTCAGTGTATAGTATTGCAATTGATATAATCCTCTGATAATAGAAATGGCCATTTCGCAATAAAGGTTCTCTCTGACTAACGCGTTCTCACTATCCTGAATGAGCTTACGCTCCCAAAAACTCACAAAAACTCAGACTTGCAGACAATCGAGCCCGGGTTCGCTACACGTAATGACACTCGCGCTCTCTTCCTTTTTGCACTCCTTAATCTCGTGCTCGCGCTTATTAAGGACACTTGCTTTCAGCTCGCATCCACTAGCTCTGTTAGAATTTGAGGTTACTCAGATTAGTACTTTGATTCACCGTTTACTTATAGAACTCGTGTTCACGTGGGCTCATGGTCATTCATTGATCTCAATGCTGTTGCATACAAGAGTCGGACTCGCGAGCATATAGATAATTAGGGCTTGAGTTATATACGTCTATGTCTATTATTAAAGAAGGAAAGATTAAGTTTTTTTTTTCTTGTCCCATTAGAATGTTTGCCTTTTAAAATAGATTTTATCGCAAACTTATCAAATCAAGAGGATCTACCTTGTGAGGCCGGTTCCTTTTCCAGAAACATATTATATAAAAATGATACATAACATTTGCCACATGAATATCACAATTTTCCGGATAGACTTTTCGTTTGGCATCTATCTTCATCTTCTCTTCTATTTCTTAAAAAGAAGAATTATTGTCATCTTCCTTTATGTTGGACCTGAAGATACTCCTTAGCGAATTGAAATTCTCAAAAAGAGGATAGAAAGTGGGAGGAAAAGGTGCGGATGAAGCCATTTCCTGCTGTCAGCGAAACCGGACGTCTACCGCAATAGGACGTCGCTTTCAATTATCGACTACAAGACGAGCCGTCTGTTCATCTTGAACAAGCAGAAAGAAAGAGAGAAAAAGGAAAGATATTTTTTTAAAAAAATCCAACGTAGCCAACATAGAAGAGAGAGAGAGAGGAACATACAGAAAAAAAGTTGAGGACAATCTCAAAGAAATAGAAAGAAAGAAACAAGAAAGAATAAAGGGGTGGAAACTTCAACGCGATTTTCCCTCTTTTCTTATTCTTTATTTCAACTGACCTCTATGTGTTTGTTCTCATCCTCCTTACTTTTCAGACTTCTTGCCAGCGTCAACTTGGGTTTTAGACTTTAGTCTCACCAATAATTGGGTGGCCAGAGAACAAGCAGAATTTTCGACTCAATGCCAATTTCTTTTTCTTTTCTAATCTTCAAGAGATAGTGAAGACAGAATGATCTGAACTTTGGTTTCCCCTGTCATCGTTTTGCGGGTTACAATCATTTCATCACCATACGTATTCTCTTATTATTAGCAGATGCTTCGAGCCAAGTTGGAAGCTTCTGTATGCATAATTGTTTGTTAATTTATTTGTTTTCCACTATAAATTCTTCTTATTATCATTATCAATTATATTCTTCTGCTCCCCCTTCCCTATTTATTTTCAACCATTTTTGTTTAACTAGCTGAAATGAGCTTTCTTCGCACGGGAGATTTTTCTTTTGGAAAGAATGTGAATGTCCTCCCCTAGGAACACACATTTCAGTGATACTGTAATAACAAAAATCTGTCACTCCTTTCCCACTTCCACCTCTTACACCCTGTGGAATGGGAGCTTAACTTTTACTTTGACAGTACCGAGAGTGCCACTATTTATCACACCGTGTAAACTATGGATTGGACCCTAAAATTGGATCATTTTTTGTTATTTACACTTCTCACGCACTTGCTATCATCACTCCCCACCAATCATGTCGAAGGAAAGTAAATTAAATGGCATCGGCAGTGTAACTATTTATCTCAGTGACCCCGAAAACTATGGATTGAACACTTATACCTATCATTTTCTATTATTTTTACGTCACTACTTACCACCCAATCCCTTGCCTTATGCTGAAAATTCAAAATATAATATCATAACATCATTGAGAAATCTAGGTTAATAATGTCAAATATAATTTGAATCAGTAGTTTTGCGTGATTCGATCACACACTAAGTCAGATTCACTTTTAAATAGATAGATAAGACAATTTCTTTACTCGTAACATCGTAACTATTTTATTTGCTCTTTCTAACTATTTTTAGCCTTGTTCTTGCTCTTTCTTCCCAACGTTTTCTAATTGGTTTCTTTTACCATTTAGTCATTTTCTCCATTCTTCTCAAACCCCATATTTGGATCCATTCCAATAGTTCTTTTCTTTAAAATTACCTTTGCGTAATATTTTCACGTTTCTGCCCTATACTTGCGATCAATAAACATGAGACTTTTCAAAGGTCTGCTACATAAATTGTTTAACGAATGAAAAAGTATGATGGTTTCGTAAGCAAAGATTCTTCGTCATCCCTTATGTATTTCGACGATTTTGCACGATTATACCTATTGTTTTTATTCGACTAGTATTAATTTCATATACATTATTTCTCTTTACATTTTCAATTTTGAAATTGATACAGGCTACACTAAATATCCTAGATAAAATGTGCAGTGCTGATAAACCGCAAGCGGTTGAAAAAAAGGATGAAATAAAAAATGAGATTGGAAATGTCATGAGAGGATGCATCGAATTGAGCACTTTTGCTCACCCCACAAATCCCCTATTATGAGATCCCTGGGGTTATCTGGAAACTCTAAGTGTCAAGGCAGGTAATTTAATATACATTTGAAACTAAAATAATGAGAAACAAACAAATTTCGTAGGAAAAGTGCTGTTTGTTTTTCCATTAACATTTCAATGATGTATTAAATTATAAACCTTGCCATTTATAATTTTGAGATGACTCCCAGACCCTATGGTATTGGATCCTGTGGGCAAGTATAGTGCTTTTTTCGATGCAGTCTGACTGTTTTGTATAATTTTTTGTCCCATCTTTTGTCTCGAACTGTTTGTGACTTATAAGCGCTATTTTTTTCTGACTGTGCCGGAACTTACAGATAAATAGTAGCTATTTCGTTATTTGTACTCCACATGAAAAACGTTTTTCTACAAAAGTTGTTACATACCTAAGCATTTAAAATTTTCGAGTAAATCCCCGGAGCCCCATAATACGGGGCTCTGTAGATCATGGCATGGAGAGCGCTCAATTCGATGCACCCTCTGGCATTTTTGTATGCAACTTTTTATATCATCATTTTATCCCAAACCGTATTTATGAGCAGTGGTCGTTTTATCCGAAACTCGGTACTTATTATGATTATATATATATATATATATATATATATATATATATATATATATATATATATATATATATATATATATATATATATATATATATATATATATATATATATATATTAGAATAAGATAGTATTATGATTCTAACTAAACTATTAAAACATGCCCCTGTTGTCCATTTAAAGTAGACATTTCCTCGTATATTTTACTCCAAAATAAAAGAAAATAAACGAGATTTCGATTGAATTGTGTGTACAACAATCATTAACCGCTTTATTTTGCTATATTACAGTCTTGTTTTCGTTTCAACCACAAATGGAGAATTGTTCTTGTATTAACCAGAGGAGAGACGTGAATTCCCATTAGGGACAAATAAGGTTTTAAAAAATAAAGTCAAAGTAGTGGTGAATTGCAGTGGCGCTTAAGCTTTTCCGTCTAATTGTTGTGCATCGTACTAGTTTTGTATTACAACTCTGAAATAAAAGGAAGATAATACCCTTTCTCATTAACTACCCTACTCTATATGCACAAACTGTGCAACAAACTACTGCTTGCGATTAACCAAACTGGAATTTAATTATTATCTATTCTTTTGATAGTAAACAAAAAAAAAGTGTTCTTTAAAATCCACTAATGATACATTTTACACAGGAAAATCTTTAGACAAGATCAATCATGTCTCTATTAAACTAGTGTAGTTGTGTTTAAAAAGTGTACAAATGTTAGTCGAGTTAGGAAGTTGTTTTGGGGGGGGGGACATGAGGGTGTCCAGACTAAGTATGGCCTTTCTCGAAAAATCTGTTTTTCGATTTTCGGATTTTTTTCTACAAAATTTTCGTTTCTAATTTTTTGGTTCTCGAAAAATTCATTTTTCAAAAAGTTATTTTTTGAAAAAAATGTGGCCATACCTACTCCGGACCCGGTGAACCCACTTCGGGGGGCGTCCCTGATTTTACATTGTACTACGAATGACAAAATTTTCCGATTACGGGGAAAAAATTGTTGTTCATTAATTTTAACATTTTTTAAAAAATATATATATATATTTTTTTTTTCTATGCACTTAGGGGTCTAACGTTTAACTGGCTAGCTCAACGTATTATCTCCTAATTCTTTTTTTAAGTAACATTACGGAATTCTTTTTTATGCACATTTGACTGGGTTCATGCCCTAAATTTCATGGTCAATAATTCATGAGAAGTATCAGAAGTATTACTGAAGGTACTAATATTGCACTTGCATTGCTAAACAAGTCCAGATTTACCTCCTTATGCCAAGTTTGTAAAGATAGAATTGCATTAAGTCCAAACTCCAACTACCTTGGTTCGCTGAAGCAAGGTATTTCACAAAACTACTAACAAGTAAACCTTACGTTTGGGTGAATCGAGTTGCTGACTGAGACACATATGAGAAAGTAGTAATAGATGTGGTCAGTATTTCAGTGAAGTTGTAGGTGCGAAGCTCCAGGGGTTTAGGAGATACAGCTACCAGAACATCACATGGAAGTACAGAATAGTTTTCATACAGTTGGAGGTAAAAGTTCTGTAAGACCTCTTGTAACAACAAAAGGAGAATAACAAATATATGGATACATATTAGGACTAGGGGGAAGTCATATAGTAAGGGTATACTTGACGGCGGCCATCTTGAAATCCGCCATTTTGAATTAAGGTTAAGTTTTTAAAATAGGAATAGGGTCATGTGATACATGATTTAAGGCGCAAATTTAATAAGAAGAACAATGGTGACATTAATTTTGATTTACGCGCAATTGGTAAAAAGTTACAGGGAAATTAAATATTGTTGCAGCATATGTATTAGTGCTTTACCCCACCTTGTAAATTTTGTGTTAACGATAATAATTAAATAAAAAGCAGTTGGATAAATATTAGGTCTATGGTAAGAGTTGCCTTGATGGCGGCCATGTTCAAATCCTCCATTTTGAATCAGACAAAAGTTTTAAACAAAACGCATAACATTGACACCTTATTAATAGCAAATTTTACCATAAATCCAACGGTATAACCATTTTTGCTTTATCATTAACCAGCATTTGTTATCGCATAAACAAGTTGCTAATTTAAGGAAAAATCACCAAAGTGGGATTGAGTCATAATTGAACTTGGGTCTTTCTTCCAGAAAAATCCTCAATTAGTACAATCAATATGTAGTTCAGAAAAGAGCGCATGACTTGCAGAAATGCTCTGCTCAAAGTGAGCACACCTGACAAAGGCAATCGAGTTACACTTCACACATTTGTCGTTAACAATTCCGTCAAAGCAGTAGTCGTAAGGAGCGATCCATTTAATTTTGTACTGATTAATAATAAAGCAAAAATGGTTATACCGTTGGATTTATGGTAAAATTTGCTATTGATAAGGTGTCACTGTTATGCGTTTTGTTTAAAACTTTTGTCTGATTCAAAATGGCGGATTTGAACATGGCCGCCATCGAGGCAACTCTTACCATAGACCTAATATTTATCCAACTGCTTTTTATTTAATTATTATCGTTAACACAAAATTTACAAGGTGGGGTAAAGCACTAATACATATGCTGCAACAATATTTAATTTCCCTGTAACTTTTTACCAATTGCGCGTAAATCAAAATCAACGTCACCATTGTTCTTCTGATTAAATTTGCGCTTTAAATCATGTATCACATGACCCTATTCCTATTTTAAAAACTTAACCTTAATTCAAAATGGCGGATACCCTTACTATATGACTTCCCACTAGTCCCAATATTCTTGCTGTACTGTACTGTGGGGTTACAACCACAGTTAATTGCTCAATTATCAGTTCTTTACTGAAAGAATGTGGGGATAGCACTTCGCATGGCAAGAGAGAAAGTACGTGGGGATCTGAGCAGTACAGCGCTGAAGTAATTAATTGGGAATGAATGAAATGAAATGCATGTTTTCTAATAGAAGAAATCACAGAGACGCAAAGGTTAGGAAAGGAAAGGGTTTACTGTACCTCAGCCATTTCGATGTGATGAGCCTTTTCAAATATTGGGTGAAGCCTTTTCCTTCAATCCGTTGAGTGGTTCCGTCTGGTATCGATCTTGGACCTCACGTTCGAGAGTGAAGAACCTCTCGACCTCAGGGCAACAGCTCCCAGATGTCCTGGCCCCTTTGGAATGACACCTCTGTCATGCAATGGATGGTGAGGGCCCAGGCGTGCCGACCGTCTCTCAATTGCTGCTAGCACGACTCTTCTGAATAGGGGTCCAAAGTGTGTCTCTGGCGGTTTCTGTTACACTTCTCACCACGAGGGTTCCGTGTCCCCTGGTTTTGTTCTACTTCCTAGCTTTCGCTTCTTCCTGGTGCTCCGCACGTGGATGACTAGCTCATCACAATTATCTTGGTCAATAGGGAAGTTTAATTGCTGAAATGGCGTGGCTGAGTTTGTTTTGGTGAAACTAGGAAGAGAATGGTAAGCATGAATTTGTATTGGGATGAGGTGACAACATAGGGAAGTCTCTTCTTTATTATTTAATAATTACAATTTCTTGTTTGAAAAACAAAATAACAACATACAGGGAGAATTCAAAATAGGTGCTAAGCCTGATATCCTCTACAATATGTACCCATATATTTGTTATTCACCTTTTGTTGTTACAAGAGGTCTTACAGAGCTTTTACCTCCAACTGTATCAAGACTATTCTGTACTCCCATGTGATGTTCTGGTAGCTGTATCTCCTAAACCCCTGGAGCTTCGCACCTACAACTTCACTGAAATACTGACCACATTTATTACTACTTTCTCATATGTGTCTCAGTCAGCAACTCGATTCACCCAAACGTAAGGTTTACTTGTAAGCTTGTCAAGGTTAACCTCCATACCAAGTTTGGATATCAAATGAATTCTGTACATCGCGTACGATATATTAGGAACTGTTCTTGTACTGGTTTTGTTTTTTAAAATAGAAAAATCAAATAAAGGACGAAAATCCACTAATAAAATTTACATTACAGTATACACGAAATTTCAAATATACTGTAATAGTCGTACCAGTGACTTCGTAAAATATGTTTTTAAAAAATAAGAAAACTAAGTGACTCTTGCTCTTTCTTCCCCTATTAACAACAAAATTAATAGTAAACATTTGAAAAATACAGGGTGGTGCAGAAGTAGTAAATGCATATTTAATGCTGTGTAACTGAAAGGAAAAATGCAAGTGAAAAATGCATTCACAAGGTGTATGTTTCAAAAATACATGTATTGTACAATCCTCTCCCATATTCGGGTGTAGATATCGGGAGAATACCAAAGTGGATCGATATATCGAAATATCAAATAATATCGAATAATATTATCAATAAACAAGTCTAAAAATATTGAATAACGAAATTCTATAAAAGATAGAACTACAATACATCATAATATAAAAATCGATCAGTAACCTGCTTGGTATCAATCAGCTTCGATATTAGAAATTTTAAGCGATCTATCGATATATCGAAATCGATCGATCCATCTCTATCATTTTTACATCCATTAATCTGGGTGTAATCCAGATTAATTTTCAATTGATCAATCGATAGGTCGAAATACAGCACAGATTATTGTATAATAACGATAAAATAGATTTACATGTTTTCAAACGAAATAATTAACTATTCCACAGTTAAGATCTATTCATGGTCGACTGAAATCTTTTTGATTCTTAGGTTATTAAACGCGGGCTCGACTTTCGTTGGGAGCTCAAGTGATTAGGATCTTACATTAAGCTGTTAGGTCTATGTCTTGTATAGTCTCAGCGTTGAAAGGGGCGCTCAACTCCAATACAGCCAACAAATCAACGATCTTTAGCTATCGCTTTCACTGCAAGTATGGAAATATTATGGTTGTAGACTTTTTGTTAAGGCACAGCTTCTAAATAGTTTTCCACCTTCCCTTTCGCTTTAACATCAAATCTATTCCAACATTCTCATTTAAAACACAAGTTCTTCTTTGAGTATTCCAAAATGATCCTCTTTCACTTGATATTAATCTGCAATATCGTACTTTCACATTTTCCATTTATTTCTTTTTCTTCTACTCGGGTGTAGCCATTTTTCACCTCTCTTTTCCGTACTCGTATTTTTATGGCCTTAAGTATATTTCTTTTTTTCTGTCTTTTCGTTGCTTAAGTAAATTTTTGGTATCTATAGTTTTATACTTCTCTTTATATCAAATTTTTTGATGACTCTTTTTTAACCACTCAAAGATATAAACTTTTCGTTGTAATAAAAGCTATTTTGTTATTCTTCATGAATTTTACTTTTCATCACATATCAAATATCCGCTATTCACTACCAAAGTGTCGAAAATTAGTCCAGTTTTTAACTTACCCCGATTCCTCTGTTGATTTTTTTTCAATTTCCTTTGATTTCGTAAGGATGCGCATCCTTCCATAATCCTTGGACCTTACTGTAAATTCGTTAATTTTGCCAATCTACCTGAATTGTTTAGTTTCTTATCTAATGAAAGCCTAAATAATTTGTATTCCTTTCACGAAGACTGTAGTAAACAACACATATTAATAACTTACAGCGTTTTCTGGATTGTGAAACTCTGAATGTCTAGGTAGCAGTAGAAGAACTCGGTTTACATTTGAAAGAACGAATTTTTCAACGAACTTATAAGTTTGTTACTGACTGTGTCTCTCTCTCACTCTGTGTGTGTGTGTATGAGTGTGTGTGTGTATCTCTGTTATATGCGATTTTTTTTTAAATTTTGAGCCCTCCATTCGATAGAGTATCGAAAACTATCCAAAAGAAATGATGGAATATTTCGCATCACTCTTACCGTACCCCAAATATTGGTCAAAAAGTTTCCGATTTCGAGTGATTTAAGGAGCCATATCTAGGAATATCAGATCAAGAATTGCCATAACTAAAGAAGCATTCAACAAGAAAAGATCACTCTTAACTAGCAAGCTCAATATTGAACTTAAGAAGAAGTTGGTCAAGTGCTATATATGGAGCATTGGACTGTATGGTACAGAGACTTGAACATTACGGAAGTTAGAGAAGAAATATTTAGAGAGCTCCGAAATGTGGTGTTGGAGGAAAATGGAGAAGATAAAATGGACAGAGAGCAAAAAACGAAGATGTTTTAAAGCGGATAGGAAAGAAGAGGACACTTCTAGTCACCATCCTTCGTAGAAAAGCCAATTAGATTAAATTGGATTGGAAATTGTCTTCTTCACTCTGCCATAGAAAGAAAGATGGAAAGGAAGCGAGGAATAGAAAGAAGAAGAACACAGCTAATTGATTATTTGAAAGATAGGAGAAAATATTGGGAGTTAAAAGAGGAAACTGAAGATCGAGAAAAGTGGAAGAAACATTTCCAGGCCCAAATCTAAAATTTAAAAAAATATCTTCATTAGTCCCAGGACATGCCGAAAGGCAGAATACTTAATAATAATAATCTCGGGTACTGTAAGTCATAGGGACATGATATTTTGTAAATTTTTCAATATTGAGCCCTCCATTTTGAGCATGTGTCTTCGTAAAACAACATGTCGTAGAACGTTTTAACAGAACTCTTAAGCAAAACATGCGGAAATTATAAATGATAGATATATGACAAAAAATGTTTAACGAACAAAAAAGAAAAATTGTTATAAAACCTGTAGAAGTTAATAAGAAAAAAAACTGTTTTCAAGTTCTTTCTGACAATGCTTTTGGAGCATTCTCAACTGGTTCTTGCAGGAAAATTAAACGAATTTAGTGTTGTATGGTTAAAAAAAGAAGAAAAGAAAAGAAAAAGAAAAAAGAAAGAAAAGAAAGAAAAGAAAAAAGTATTTAACTCACTTTCTTCTAATCTTCCGTACGTTATGTGACTTACCGCTTACTGAATCTTCATTTCCATTTCACATAATTCAGTCGTACTACTGCAGTAGTAACATGTTTCGATTGGTTATTTCTTATAAACAGTTTCCTATTATGAATGTTAATATCCCCGTATACGAAGGAGTTAAATGTTTTAGTTGGTGAACTGTTAAGTTGACGCTAGTTTGGATTAAGTTAAGCTTTAAACTAGGTTGGGTTTCGTAGTCATAGCTGCATACGTATGTCAGATCAAAAATACAAAATTAACTTGTAGCATGGACTTGCTTTTTTCTGATATTTCTGTTCTCCACCTTCTTGTGCATTATTTATCTCAATTATTTATTTTAGAGAAAACTTGTTCTGAAGTCTACAAACATTTACCGATAAGTGCAAAAGTCTTGGTCTTGAAGTTCGTGCAAGAGTCTTGCACGCAGGACCAAGACCAAGATTAGGAATTCCCATGCAAGACCAAGACCAAGACCATATTTGCAATACCAAGACTAAGACCATATCTGCAATACCAAGACCAAAACTAAGACTCTTGCGCAAGAGTCTTGCACAAGTATTGGCACTAATTGATTGTTTTTTATATAATGTAAAAAGGAAGGGGAGATATCTTTTCAGTTTTCACTTGAATTTCTTGACTTCAGTAAAAATTCCGCTGGAGTTAATGTGTTCTTAGTAATTTATACAGTCTGAGTCGATGACATTGACAGAAACTTAGTGCATGTTACCGCAAGTTTGATTTCATGGACGGCTTTTAGCCTCCTTAGATATACGACACATACAGAATTGAGCGATAAAACATTATACAAGAATAAATAATCTATATTCACAAGTGAGAGTGATTTTGTACAGTTATTTCAAATAACTTGGAGTTTGATGCTGTTATTTTGTATTTCTAATATACGTCAAAAGTATTTATATAAATTGAGTTTACACAAAAGGCATAGACAGTTGAGTCGTTTTCAGCCTTCACTCAAATTATTCTAAAATATTAAGAGATTTGATTATAATCATTATTATTTTACTCGTTTCCTCTCTCTTTTTTAGACAATATTGCTAAACATATCATCATCATCATAGCTATTCTGCCATTATTGGCAGGTCACTTACTGCAAGTCAGAAGCTTCTATGTACAGTGGTCTTCAGCTAGTCTCTTCGTATTGACGTAGCAATTTTCTGATTTAATACCTATCTTCAACTACAGTCTCCTTCGCCTCCTCCCTCTCTTTCCTTCTACCATGCCCTCTAGCACCTCACTCATAATACAGTTCCTCCTCAGCCAATGTCCCAACCATTCCTCTTCCTCTTCCTAATTAAATCTAAAATTCTTCTTTTCTTCCCTACTGCTACTATTTCTAACACCTTCTCATTCGTTTTCCGTTCAACTCAGCTAATTCTTTCCTGTTTGCTCCATGCCGATGTTGCGAAAGAATCCAGTTCTTTCATCACTTTTGCGTAATGTCCCATTGTTTATGTCCCATAGTGTACATATTGGGATCATAAAAACAAAATCTCAATATTTAATTGGAAGTTTGTCCAATACAAAGATTAGCTAACCGTGGTTGAAAAAAAAATCTAACGCCTTTAGAATGTAAAAAATAATTTTGCAATTCATGGTATTTCAGTAATCTGTGCCGTCTTGATTTTATTTCATGCATCTCAGGGGTAGCCTCCCCAGTTTGGGAATCAGTAGAGTATTAAAGCTGTTAAAAAATATGAAACGTTGTGATTTGTCTTATAAGTAGTGAAGAGTGGGCACCCATTGGAAATAAAAATGAAAATCATTGCCTATGTTGTACACTATCATCATACTTACACGAAGGTAAACTATATTACTTTTAGAATCATACATTGTATTACCGTTACTATCGGCTCATTGTAGAATTCATTATCCCTTATATCCAGAATAAATTTTATCTATGAAAAGCATAAGATTTCTTAAAAACAAGACTTGCAAGACTCTTGCAAGCAAGACCAAGACCATCCGGATCTTGATCTTGGTCTTGTATTTGCTCATCACTACGCACATTGTCTGAAGGTCAGCAAATATTCGCAACTAAGAAAGTAGATGATTTCGAAAACCATCATTTCTTCTCAGCTGAAATGTTAGTAGATCACCAACTAAAACAATACCTTGAATTCTCCTGACACCTCCCCCATTTCTTTCAAATTTACTTAACAGTTTGACTTCCAACTGTTCCCCTCTTGGTATTGTAATTATGTTGTTGTTCTTGCACAAATTAAACATTTCAAAATCAAACTGTCAACTGGGACTGATCTAATTGTTTTACCTGATTTTCCCAAAATCCACACACAAATTCTAAAATTTCAATGACATAATTTGTGTCATGAATTTCTCTTTGCTGATGTCGGAATTTCGTCTTAACAATATATTTATTTTCGTCTATACTTTTCACAGCTTCTTCTTTTGTTTACTTATTATAAAACCACATAGTTTTTATTTAATTATTTATTTTTACTACCTCATTAAGAGTGGATAACAAAAGCTACAAAATCTATCATCTGAAAACCAACTCCAGAATTTTCTCTCTGCAATGACTAAAACGTTTCCCAATCTAGAAAGCATTTTAACGTAACTTTTGCCTGAGACTGGTTAACCAAGACTATAGTTATAAATTTAATTTAACAGATTCATGTTACGTTTTCTTGAAATTAGATTTAAAAATTGAAACCATAAGGAAATTTCTTCGGAATATGTCATACAATAATAGTTAATGGAGAATTAATTACTTGCAACAAGATAGACAATAACATGCTTTGCAAATGATACTCAGTCCAATAAAACTCTTTAGTTGCTAGAATTAACATATGTATGTTTTTCTACATGCACACTGTAGCTTTTCATTCCTTCTCTACGAAGAATTGTGTGTCATATGTGATCCAAAAAAATCATTTTACTACACGTATACGTATAAAGCTATCGATTTCCAATTGCACTGTAGGGATTGCAAAAGTAGGATTATAAAAAATGTAGATATGCCAAAAGCGGAATGTTTATTTCTGAAAGTTAAAATAACTTATGTAAAGTGTTTCATGTGCGACTGTGATGCAAAGAGATTCACTTAATATGTGCCTTTGTAAATTCAGCAGCAATGGTAAGGCAATTTTCGCTTAACTGTGGATTGCAATAGGGCTTTCAACCCTGACGAGAGAGATATGGAGAAACCATTGGTCGCCTGTTTCGTCAAATTGATTAACAACTCATTAAAAGTTCAAAGCCTTATTAAGAACCCGTGTTCATTTTTCAATTATTATTAATGAGATATAGTTAAAAATTTAGGTGTTAAATCAATCTAATCTACCTTTGAATAATCTGGTAGATGATTCACAAATAGTTCATCAATGAATACATCTTACTCAAATTCTCTGCAACACTAAACAAGCGTTAAAAATTACATGCGTTTACAATTACTTTGAGATCGTTAATGAGTTTCATGAAATTTCCCAACCTAGTGAACATCGTATATTTAAATCAAATACAATAAAATTTTGTACTTTTGCGTGCCACATATACGTTGTGTAGACAAAAGGATAGAGATGATTAGAGAAAGTAAATCATTACGAAAGAATTGGTGGAATGACAATATGGGAGAAACGGAAGATTTCCGAGAAAACCCATGAACACGATGTTATTAATCCAACTTGCCTTGTTGGATATGAGCACTCCACTACCAAGCCACCATGCTCTCCAAATTTGTAAATTTTCTTAACAGCAAGTTATGTTTAACCACTTGAATATAATTGATGTAGTCAAAGTTTTGCGTTTGGTTTAGTGATATATTTTACGGAATATGTTATGTTAGAGTAAGAGTTAAAGAGATGTTTTGGGTGCGCCAACAATGAGGTCTATTTGCACCCATGCGTTGACATAACTTAATCATAAAAACAAATCAAAGACGAAAGCAACAATAATAAAACTAGGAATAAGTTAATAAAAATACAAGAAAACGTCCACACACGAATTAAATTGCATGCAAAGTCGAAGCTCGTCTAAAAATAGCAGCAGTCCATGGAGAAAACGAGTGTCGTCACGAAGTAGCAGGACAGGTCCTCAGTTACTCGTAAATATTTGGAATTTTACTTTAAGATATCCGAGATTTCTTTTCATGTACGTGATTATTGGTTTGACTTCTGGTAGGAGAACTAAACTCTTGTGTTGAATAATTTGGTGAGGGAAGGGAAACGGCTATCTAAACTAAAAGAAATACTGAACTTCGATAGAAAAAAATAGAAATTACGGCGATGAGAGCTATGTGACCAACGAAAAAGTACCTAACTAAAAATCATACGATAATGAAATAAAGTTTCTAATTTTACTACCCAAGTTTATGTCCTTTAGGCTAAAGATACACCTCTTCACTCTTCGTAAGAAGAAGCATGCTGTCCCTTCGTGACGAAGGACCTTGGTTTGGTAATGCCACGTCTTATACCTGGAAATAAAAGTAATTCCCGATGTACGGCGATATTAGTTCGGAGGTTGTTAATATTATTTGTATATGCTATACTAGATAGTAGTATGATAGCATAGTAGCTTATGCTTGTGTACAGAACCCATAATAGTTTCCTTCACTTACAGTTCTTCTCTATTGAATAAGATACACTCCAAGATGTGAAATCACGTTGAAGTATACGATACTTTGTTTATTATGTATTATATTTATTTTATATTCTTACTATTAATTTATTTTTATATTATTTTACTCTTTCTATTCTATCTTATGATAAATTTCATTACTATATTATTAGTTTTCAGTATGTACTTATTTATTCTTGTTATATAGTTGAACATATTATTACTTCAGAGGAGGATATTATAGATATGATACGGTTTAGTTAACACTTCAAAACTAGCGTATTTACAATATTACGTCGATCTGTAAAGTATACGTTCATTATATCTAGACAGAATACTAGTCCTTATAACTACTTTAAACATAGTATCAAATCAATTAGGCCTAATTTGAGTTCGAGGTTTGTAACAGACATCAACTCGATTTGTTTTCGATTTTGATATAAGAAACCGAAAGTTTTGGATTTAGAATTGCTGTATGTTATCACTTAAGCACATCATGATGATAATAAACCTTAGCCTTAATTCGAATTTACCTTGATTCATGTAAAGATAGTAAGTCGTTTTACTGCTGTTCCACTTCTGGTTTGAACTCTGTACTTTCCGGTTTAAAGTTGATATCTTTTATACCTCATATTTCTTTTAATTTAGTACGTTTTCTGTTTAACTTAGAGTCCTAGAATAAGTTAAGTTTTAAATCTTGTTGATAGAATTTAAATTACGTTATATATTCCTTGTATATATTTTGTGTCTTCATTACAATGTTTCTTATTCTCTTTAAGCGAATTTAATGGCTTCAATATTAATGTTCTGTTACTAACATCTTTTAACACGCTGTATATGGGAATATTCGTTAATTTAGAGAATAAATTATAACGTAAATAGCAAAATAAACTTTTTAACATAATAATTGGAAATCGTAAATAACAACTGAAAATGAAACAATATATAGATAGTGGATGGTGGATGGTGGCGGTACATAAACCAGGTTTGTTAGATTTTTAGGAACGTATTGGTGCAGCTATGAACTCCATTACATCTTTTACGCTTCACAAAATTTGGTTGGAGCTGGATTATCGTCTTGATGGTTCCCACGTATTACATAGTGCGCACATCTTGTATTTGAAATTTCAAGTAACGAAACCAAAAACTTTTTGAGTTCATGTAAATGATGCGAAAGTTTGGGCAGAATAGTGGCTAATGTATTAAAGTTATATTCTTTTCAAACCAGGGATTGTTATTGTGTTCACCCTGTGTAATTGATATAATTTTCATTCTAGATTGAGTAAAAATGTGCTGTTTTTTAATGGCGTTTACAACTAGAAATGGATGGATGATTATGATAATGAATGATAACAAACGAACTGATGAAATGAAAATGCGGGAGAAAACTGAAATCCTGAAAATACCCACGGATACAATGTTGTTCACCAGAAACTCACTTTGTCTGGAATTGAATCAGTGTCCCTTAGCACAAGAATAGACACTTCATTGCATTTTTCAAATTCCTTTGTTTTACACGAATGGCTACAATTACACATTATTATAATACACATGAAAATAATTATTTCACAACAGGAAAGAAAGGACAATATTAGTTTTGGAAAGGAAAATGTATATGTAGTTCCCTAACTTCTTTGTTTCTGTTTCAGAATTTGAATGAAACAATTGAATCAGTCATTTGGGAAACTCTAATTATCCAAAAAAGGGAAAAAAAATAATTAATTTTCATTTTATGATTAAAATGGTATCTGTGGAAGTAAATCTAGCGATGTCAAGCTACCTCACTTATGCGGTAGATAGAAAGTGTCCGTAACAGGTAAGAGCAAGCCGAATAATCCAGCACTATTTGTGTCTCTCCTTGAACATTCCTCAGACCTGTAGGTGCGCTTTTGTAAACTTACATACATTACATTCAAAAACACGCTTGTGAACTTTATGTGTTAAAGTCTTGTCGGTGAAAGCTAATATAGATATTAAAATTGACGGCAAACGTGTACCTTCCAATAACGGCATCCTATACATCTTCTCAGATTCCGATCAACACTAAGAAAATTGACCCGGCGGGAGCTCATGTGGTTCGGATTCCACGTTAATCAGTAGGTCCACGTCTCATATAGCCTCGCTGCTGAACGGGACGCTAAACTAAAATCAACTCAAGTCAACTAAGAAAATTGAAGATAAGCAGAACACGAGGCAGTACTTTCGGCGAAAAGGCATGTGCAGCGATTCGCGAAGAATATTGTGTTTTGGCCTGTAACTTCTCTTGAAATTCACAAATTCATAGATGTAAAAAAAATAAGAAAAGATAGACTGAAGCCACTTATATTAGGTAGAATTTTGTTAATTTTTAAAGTCATGTTTTGTTTTTTTCATACTTAACAAAGTCATGTATAAATTCAAAACAGTAGCATGACTTCAGACTTTGGAAGAGAGGAGCATGAAGTATGTTCACAGACATAAGACGTTCCGTCTTGGTGTATTAGCATATTAATATACAATTTATTAAAAAGAACATTTACTCAAAGTCAGGGTCAATTACTTCTCTGCCCTTCCCAAATGACGCCAGTGATTCAAAATCTTGTTTATTTTAATACTATACTTTAATTCTGCTAATATAATGTAAAACACTATAAGCTGGAACTTAGCGCGATGAGTCTACTTTTAATCAAAAATTGTGTATTACAAACAAGAATGAAACATCTAATCTAATTAAAAGGACTTTAATAGCCTTCTATTCAAAGGCTTAAATCGTTTAAACGCTGAAAAATACGAAGCAGCAAACATAAAACTTTTTTTTTTATTATTATTTGACCGAAACTAGAGTTTCATGGACACGTTGGGTTCCTCAAATGACTGATTCAATTGTAATCTTTGTTTTTATAAGTATCAGATAAAATTCAATTGTGACAGCTTTGTAGGTTACTCTATTCTATAGTGCATTGTAATATTCTGCACGTGGTTATATTTATAAATATCAATATGGTTCTAATTTATAAACAAGACCACGTCCTCTTCCACTACAAATTACCACATGAAGCAGACAAGAGGAATTATGGTCACCACTTAGTCTTGTGATGGAAGAGGAACAAAAGCGCCACCACTACTCAGAAGAATGTATATAATTCTAAACATCTCTAAACTCGACATCATTTCAGCTTGTCAACTCCCCTCTCCTAGCTTGCTTGGAGTTTTAAGAGATTCTAATCTAACCCAAGCCTCCTAATTTGCCTGGAGCTATGAGATCTCAACTGCCTGGAGCATTGTGGGAATTTAACTGCTCTACTAGCTTGCGTGGAGCTCTGATAGTTTCCTAACAGCAAGCACAGCTTGTATGGAGCTTCGTGGTTTTCCTCCCCGCTCAGCTTTCCTGGAACTTTGCGGGACTCAATATTTCTTCGCTTGCATGGAGCACTGAGAATCTTACTCTCTTCCACTCAGTTTACGTGGATCTTTGTGAAAATTCTTTCCTAGACTGCCTCGGATTTGGGACACCTACTTACCCTAATTACTTAGTAGATCTTGTATTGATCTTAGTGAATCTGTTTTATATTATTTTATAACAGAAACTTTTACGATAAGAGGTTGTGAGAGAATATCGATTCCCGTGTGTAGATTCCTCTACCGTTTACCTCAACAACGTAATTATACAATATGAAATATGGAACGTCCATTCAAGCAATTCGTCACATTTAGTTCGGTTGCAGCACCAGTAAAATTCTAAAAATCGTAAGGTGTTGGAGAGGAAGCTTATAACAGCTATCAATAAAAACAGTCCTAGCATCCGGAAAAATTAGTCTTGTGATGCGATGTAGTAAAGTATCAATAAGACCAACAGAAAAACAATTCGTTTCAACAACACAATTAATCGTAAGTTTTCAGCTGTAGGGAATAAACCATATAAGCACTTCGTATATCAGTAGTGAGCTACTTCGAATTACAGTTTTCCATGTACATTCCTGATTGTATTGCAGGAGTCTTTTACACATTAAGGGTCTAATGGTCGCATGAGCAGATTGCATTAGCAAACAATGAAGTTTTTATTCGGAACTTCTTGAATAATGGTTCACACTGTAAGCCCAATATGTAATAAGAGTATGAACATTTCCCAGGATATTTTTTTTTAATTAAATTAAACGCGAATTAATGTGAAATAAATTTTCTACCCGAATGTTGAACCACAAATACGTATAGGATGTTTGATCTATGTAATATCTGTAGGTTATTTTCATGTAAAGGGCTTTGTTTCCTTCTAATATTCACTAAATTTAATTCACTTGCAAACCATGACAGATATAAAGTATTCCTATTACTTCCGAAAGACACAGTAGAGCATATACTATAACTGATCTACCATGTCCTCCATTCGAATAAGACTATTCCTTATCGTAGTTCGTCTTACTAGTATTTATATCTTACTTGTATTCTTTTCATCTTCGTTTCTGCTTCGTTTTTTTTCTTTCATGGAAGATTTCAGTTCTTTTCCTGAGCCCTTGCATCTCTAGATTACAGAAAGAAAATAATAAAAAATTAGGAAGTGAGGCAGATAGGATTAAAAAATTATATTAAATAATCTAGTAATTATTTCAAAGCAATTTTTTGAGAGTAGAAAAATGGTTAACCACGTGTGACACCATAAATATTGGGAATACAAATGCCTCTAATATAGCCTATTATAATGAGTATTGGTGAAGCAAGCTCTTTACAAATGAAAAAGGAAAGAAAAGATATAGACAATATAAGAGTTCCTTAGATAAGATAATCCGTTAAACCTCGAATTCTCACACTGACAACCACTATGGCTGCGGCACTAGCTCTGAAAGTCCTACAAAAATCATTGTAAATATCCACAGCACTAATAAAATTCGAGCCTTATCCAAACGGGAAATATTTGAAAGTACAATGACTTTTAAAATCACTCTTGAATTAGTGATGTTACCAATAGATAGAGAAAAAGGGGATAGAGGAGGGGAGAATCAGTCCTCGTTCCTACGATATTGGCGTTCGACACGGACTCTTTATTCCATCTTCATCTCCCTCTCCCCTTCCTGAAGATAAATAAAATCTGGGAACTGTCACACGGCTTAGGGAAGGTTATATCCCCAGAGGATGCTGAAGGTGGGAAGACTAGGGCGATGTCTGAAGAAGATTGAATTCAGAATGAGAATTCGAAGGGAAAGAAGTTTGTCAGAGCTGAGGGTGGGCTGATTGGAGAGCATTCACTTTGAAAAATTGCTCTAGGGATAGCTCACACTTCCGCTTCACATTTTGCCCTCTTCTTGATCTCACCTTTTGCCAAGATGTCAGAGGGCACCACACCCATTAGGTGGGACTTCACTAACATTGGAAAGCCAAGTGATGTGAGTGTGTGACAGATCACGCTGTTGAAAGATAGTGTTTGATTTTATTTCAGGATCTTTAACAATGCATACAACACATTTAAACTTGGATATTCATTAGTGGAGAATTCACGTTCTATGCAGCATAATGTGTGGGTACAAAGAAATACCGTATAATACTCAGTATGACAATAAATTGAAAATATCTTATAAAGTTAATTACACATAAATTATTAGACTTCAGTTTAGATTTTGAAATCCCTGATTGCTCCCTGATTTTTCAGCTCATTTTGATTAAATTTACAGTCTCAAATGAAAACATGTTTTAATAAATTGTGTGTATAGGATGAAGTTCGTATTGTATAGGATTTAAACGTCTATTTCAACGCCCAGTGTATATAAGACGTGAAACTATAGTTTAACATTAGATCAGAATTGATTCTATAAGAGATAGGTAATCTCTGTTATATAATCAATAGGTAGAAGTTGGAATTGAAGAGGAATGTATAGGTCTAATTGAATGGGAAATTCGACAGAAGTGTTATTTTCAATAACATTATTCAATACCTATTAAGTAGAATTAGTGTGGGTTAATGCATTCGGAGTATACTGTAGATGCTTTGGTTGCAGAATTTGAATAAAAAAATTTAAGAAATCTTACAGAAGGGCTATGAACATTTAAAGAATAAGTCCTGAATTAAAAGATTTGCTAAATATTTCGTACTAAGTAACGCACAAATGTGAGCACTACGGGAAATGAGAAAAAATAAGTAGAAATGTTATCAACGTAAATTTGACATAGAATGGAAACATTAACTATATGAAAGTAAGCCACAACGAGAAAATAACGGAAATGTGCCTTATAGAGAAATAAAATTCCACAGTATACAGCCTAATAAAAAAAGGAAAAGAAATTGACAAGACACTGTTTGACAAGATACTTATTGAAAATTACAGAAGTTGTCTGACATAAGTAGTAGGGAACAAGACAAGAAGAAATGAAAGAAAGGGAAAACTCAAGTTTGTTAAAGCAAATAAATACGACATGAAGGCGAATTACAAACAATGAACCCTAATGTATCTAGATTCCTCAATTTGGTCAAGTATTTTTCTGAAGTCCAAGTGAAAATACAATAGTTATGATTGCAACGGTAATAGTAAATTTATAACAAAATATCAGTATAATTATTGAAGCAAGCGTAGCGGAATTTCCCATTCGACTCAATTAGTATTTTGTGTCCACCTGTCTATTCAACGATAACTTTTATAAAACTTATCCAATTTTAATAAAACTTTAAAATTGGTATGTGCCTTTCTCCAAGCTTCCGAAATGGTCCAGTTGTTTAAAGTTTCCATTCATTAAGGATAAGAAGTAAGAAGGGTATTAACATCCTCTCCACGTTGCAAGTTTGTACATACAAAACAATTTTCCAGTATAACTACTATAGGTAGAAATATTCGATTTGGATTAAATGTAGCGTATATTTCTTAAGGATATACTGATCATCTTCCAGTTGCACTTCAAATCGGTCAAGGATTAGCAAGTATAAGGGGTTGAGTTTCTTCAACATTTGAAGTTTCCTTATTTAAATATGACAAGAAAATAATTTTCTTCGATAACTTTCACCAAACATTTTTTTATTTTGACGTGATATGATGCATATGTTTGATTTGAGACTCTTCAATCATTTTTACTGTTTGAAGTCCGGCAAGACCGAAAAAGTGAAGTTTCCCTCCAATTAAAAATATGTCTTCCACGATAATTTTCCTAAAACTTACATTTGCTTTTCAAGCACTGTGGAGCATGTTTCTCTTGAGCCGATTTCCGAACATAACATGGAGTTAAAACAGGGGCGTCATTTAGGGGGGAAGAAGAGGGCAAAGAGTTTGAGGAACACATATACTTTAATCGATTGTCTATTAGTATACTAGTAAAAAAACGTGAAAGTCTTATGTCGTCGGTGCTTTTGCCACCCTAAAGCGAAGTCTGAAATGACGCCCCTGAGTTAAATCAGTGTAAATGTGTACAGTGTACATGAACGCTAGGATTGTATCTACGATTCATAGTTTAATGTCACTGGGGTGAAAATTTTTAGACTTGATACCTGATGTGTAATATTTAAATTTGATTCATAAGCAACAACAATAATTTCCGACTTTGAACTTCAGTCACAACTCATAGTCTGAGATCATCAGTGGAAAGTTGTTGTTGGTGCAATATGATTGGTTAAACACTGGAAACTTATTCTTATCGAAATTTGATTACCTGATCACTTACAAACCTTTTCCCATTTTTTTTTATGTTTCAAAATTTTTACTTAACACGGTTTTAAAAATGTTGAACATTAGGATTTGTAGCTATGACTCATAGTGTAAAGGTATTATTCATGGTAGAATATGATTGGCTGATCAGTAGGAAGTTGTTCTTGATGCAAATTTGATTGGCTGACTACTTTCAAACTTTTGGTTTAATATATTTTTAAGTTTCAAACTTTTGTTTTAATATTTTTTCCGACCACTTTTCAACCGATTAAAAAAATTGAAAAATTTCTAAAAATTTTAAACAAAGATTTTAGAGTGATCAGACAATCAAATTGCATCAAAAATAATGCTCCACAGATGACCTTAGACTGTGACCCGTAACTACAATACTAAGGTTAGAAATTTTTCATTTTTTTTTTTTCAAAATTTTCAACAACTTCAACTAAGGTTTGGAATGATTAGGCAATCAGATTGTACCAAGAAAATTTACTCAAGTTCTAGAGAATAATTACGTATTCTTTGACAATTTCAAAATTTAACGGTTGGTTCTATGTACTTCTACCGGTATCAAGATACACATGTTCATTGAAAGACAATAAAAACTTGTATTCATTCACATGGTCATATGTTACAATCTATCTTAGTGAACACAACATTCAAAATTCACGCCTTATGCTAGTTCATTTTTTCCCGCTAAATTTAAAATTTTCGCCAAATATAAATTGTGTTACTTTTGACAATATGTTATTGACAATTTTATAGTCATAAAAGATGATGAGCAGGACGAATCAAATTTAGAGAAGTCCTAAAGAACATTTACTAATACAGTGAAATCTCTACTAACGGACACCTCTATAAAGCGGACACCTCCAGTAACGGACGTATTTTGTAATCCCCAAACACTGTAATAGGGAAAGACATATTGACAAACCTCTCTAAAGCGGACACTCTCTAGTACGGACACGGACAGTCTCTTCTGTCTTTTATAGGTATTATTTATTATTACGGACATTTTTTCTAGAAACAAGTTGAAAAGTGCAGTAAAAATAAATTTTTAGTAATTCATACGTGTGTCATCAAGGAAGCATTGTGACAACATTTTGCCTCCTCAACTGGCTGCTCAGCAACCCAGACGAAGTCTCTGTTTAACAACACTCTCATGTCCTTTGCTTGCATCCCACTCCCACCCAAGCTGTTTTAGACACAAAAGTGATCAGTTACCTACCGTTTGGAATGACACGTTATGGTACTGTCCCGCTGGAATCTGTAACCAAGCAGAAGACAAGTTTCGTATTTTTGGCCTGCGGGTACACATATTGTCTCAAAAAAGACACTATTGGACTGCAATTAACTCATTAACTCATTTCCATGTTGTGCCTTGAACATAGAGTATTGGATGGCGGAAGACAATGCAGGCATTTTTGTAATATTCGTAAATACATGATTCACGCAAAAATATTTTTTCTAATTGCATATTACCTTGTTTACTAATTTACGTCATAAAATATTGAAACCTCTCTAAGGCGGACATCTCTCTATAGCGGACAATTTTTGATTCCCCATGGCTGTCCGCCTTAGAGAGGTTTCACTGTATATATATTTTGGCAATTTCAAATTTAAGAGATGGGCCAATGTACTCCTCCAAATTTTAAAACGAGAGCATCAATGTTTCAATGCCATATGAAAAACAATTGACCCTTGTACTCAAGCATACAATCATATGTATATAACCATATAACCATAAAGCCTCATCTACCCGACCACGTAGTAAAATATTTTTGCAATGTCTCTCCATTGAAAGGGATAAGGAGGCCCTTCCAAATTTATAGTTATATATTCGAGTTCTAGAAAACATTTACCAAATTTTATTTCTTGACAATTCCCAAATTTAGGGGGTGGTCTTATGTACCCCTCCTAAATTTTGAGAGAAAACATCATTGTGTCCATACCTTACGGAAAATAATTGGCCCCTGAACTCATCTATATAAGCATATAATACTCTAAAATTTCATCAAAAATGATATCATATTTTAAAAACCTCCACATTCTAAATTATTGACACATTTTACCCATAGAAGAGGATAAGCAGGACCGTTAAATTTTACGAAAATGTATCCGGGCCCTAGAGTACACTCACCAAATTTTCCTTTTCTCGAAATTCTTAAAATTGAAAGTTTAACCAATGTACCTTGATAGTACAATATCTAAATAAAAAAGGATAGAATTTGAGAAAGCAGCCTTTAGGAGGAAGAGGAGTCTGTTTTGTGGGATCTTGAATAAACAGTTTAAAAAAGACTCATAAAATGCTTCGTTTAGAGTATTTACTCAAAGGATAGAAACCAAAATATTACACAAAAATGTTGAAAAACGACTGGAAACTTTCGAAATATGGGTGTAAAAAAGAATGGAGAGAATTAATTGGATCAATCGGGTATGATGGCAGGAAAGAGAGGGAGGGGGAAGGAGGCTACAATTGATGGACGATATCAAGGCAGAAAAATTGAACTTGTACGTCAAGACGAGGAGGTTAGCAGAAGGCTATGGAGCATGGAAGCTTCTCAGCTGCGGCGAATGACCTCCAATAATAACAAAATACCTATGGTGAATGTATCCCTCAGAAAATTAAGAGGAGTGAACTTATGCACCTATGTCATATAGAAGAGAATAGACCCTTCTACTCGAACATATATATTATAACGAGTTAAAACTTCATTACAGAAGATAAATTAGGCCCATAATCAATCACATAACAAACATGTTGATATACTAATACTTGGCCTTTTTTACTAATAGAAGGGATAAACGGGACCAACCGAGTTTACAGAATTATATATTCGTATCCTAGGGAAAATTTACTAAATTTTATTTTTGAAAATTCCTAAATTTAAAAGTTCGTCCCATATACCTTAACAAATTTCGAGAAGGAAACATCAATGTATCCATGGCCTGCAAAAGAGAATGGATCCTTGCATTCATCAATATAACAACATAACATGATGAAACCTCATAAAAAAAACAAATTAGGTCAATAATCTACCATGTTGTACGACGCGTAGCTCACGTTTATATTTTGGCAATATTTTACCCATAAAACGATATGCAAGACCAATCAATTTTACAGAAATTTATATTTGGGTCCTAGGGAACATTTGCCAAATTTTGTTTTTTTGACAATTAATAGATTTAAGGAGTTGTCCTATGATCTCCTCCCAAAATTTAAAAGGGGAGCATCAGTGTACCTAGGTTTTATGAAAGGGAATATACGCTTGTATTCAACCAAGATAAATCAGGTTAATAACAGACCAGATGATGAACACGTGGACATACTAATATTTGACAATTTTTATCCGCAGAAGAGGATAAGCAGAAATACCCAAACTTAAAGTGGTATATATTCAAATTCTAGAAAACGTTTAGTCAATTTCATTTTTGACCGTTCCCATATTTAAAGAGAGGGCCAATGTACTACCTCTCCAAAATTTGAAATGGATGCTTGATTTTACCCTTGTCTTACTAAAAAAGAAGGGTCTCCTATACTTAACTATATAATCATATAACGTAACGAACCATCATCAAAGGGGACAAATAAAGTCAAAAACCTCCAAATTTTGAATTTTGGGGAATTGTATACCCATATAGCTGACAAGATGGATCACCGATACTTACAGTTTTATATATTGGGTTTGAAGAGAGCATTTACCAAACTTAATTTTCTAGAAACAAATCCTATATTTAAGAGGTGATTCTATGTACACCCTCTCAAAATTTAAGATGGATTCATCAATGTACTCATGCCCTATGAAAGATAATAGACCATTATCCCATATATAACTCACCCATGTAACTATATAAGGTAATAACACCTCGCGAAAGCAGTTAAAAAAGACCAAAACCTCCAAATTTGAATTTTAGCAATCTTTTACCCATGAAAGAGAACCAGATGGACAACCCAAACTTACAGAGATACTAACCTCGATTCTATACTACAGTACAAGATTTTTAGTTTTGAAATTTCTAAAATTTAAGAGGGGTGGTCTAGGCACCCCTAGGTTATTGACCCCGAATTATCTAATAATTTTTCGTAATTCAGCGAGATACATACGCTTATAAATACTACCACATCTATAACTAGATTTTACTGTTTATAACCAGCTGAGGATGTAAAAAATGTTGAAAATGTGTTCAAAGTTTACTTGTAACCGCTAATCATGTTTCCCGAAACCAACATTATCAACAAATATACTATACATATATACTGTATATAAGTAATATATGTCTTTGCTGCTGCCTTTGATATCAGTTTAGACACTTGTTTCTGATGGTTCGTTAATCTCAATCATTTGCTTATGTTCCCTCTCTCTCTCTCTTTCAGTTTGAAATGAATGGCAGCACAAGCTCCGGGCGACCTCTACTAACTTAGCTAATTAGGTTTTCCTTCGGAAGTTTAAAGGCTCAACATATCTCTATGTAAAACGTCTTTTACCTACAATTACTCGTAACCCATTCTGTCAAGTACAGCTTGCCAAAGCTTTCTTCTTCTTTCTTTTTCTTTTCTGTTCCTCCCTTTGATACAAATTTCTCTCGCTTGATTTATTTTCTTCTCTATCGGAATTTCTATGGCTCTTTTTTCCTATCTTTTACTTATTTTAATTATCCAGTATTGCAAGAAAAAATAAAGCTTGTAGTCCTCTATTAATCTACTGATTTTTTAAAATTTAATCCCGTTATTAAGGACGTTGAACTAGGGTTGCCAGATTTTACCATTTTTATGAGGGAAATAATGGAAAATATGGTATATTTAGAATTTACGTATAACAAACATTTACATGGATTCATATAGAAACGTAGAAATTGGAGCAGTTTTATTAAAAGTAATTTCGTCACTTAGATAAATATACAGAGTTCCTCATCCCATATAGCCTCGGCGCTGAAAGAGATGCTAAACTCAAATCGAACAAACCAAGCATACAGAAATCTTTCTTGTCTTTTAATTGTATTTTACTAAAGACTTTGCATCTCTTAAGAGTCTCAAATCCTTTTTCTATTACGTTTAAATAATATTTGCTGGACATACCTAAATTCACAACTACTTGGAGTCCATAGTATCTTCCGTTGTTGGTATCAGTTGCTTTTATTTGTACACAGTAGCTTCTGTTCCTGACATCAGTTGCTTTTATTGGTTCACAGTAGCTTCTGTTTTTGACATTAGTTGTTTTTGTTGGTGCACAGTAGCTTCTGCTTCTGACACCAGTTGCTTTTGTTAGTTTACAGAATCTTCTGTTCCTGACATCACTATATTCTACTTGTATTAGTTCACTGTAGCATCTTTTTCTGACTTCAGTATATTATGCTTTTGTTAGTTCTGCTTTTATTTACAGGGGTTCATTACCTTTCATAAGACATGAGTACATTGATGGACCCCTCTTAAATTTTGGAAACGGTACATTGACTCATCCCTTATATTTGGGAATTGCTAAAAACGAAAATTTGCTAAGTGTTCAGTAGATCCCACTGTAAATTTGGACGATTCAACTTATTCCCTTCTGTGGGTAAATAATTGTCAAATATTAGTACGGTCACGTGTTTGTCACGTGGTCGGTTATTAATCTATTTTTTTCTTTGATGAGACCTTATTACATTATATGGATGTGCGTATAAGGTTCCTGGACATGGCTACATTGATTCTCCTTTCTTAAAGTTTGGCAGGAATGCTTAGGAACAGCCCTTAAATTTGGAAATTGTCAAAAATTATATTAGGTAAATGTTTTCTAAGACCCAAATATAATTTTTTTTTTAAATTCATTGGTCCTGATTATTCCGTCCTATGTATAAAAATTACTAAAGTATAAACATAAGCAATACATCGTACCATGTAGTACGTTATTCCCCATCAAAATTTGGTTATTTTTGACCTCATCTTTGATAAGACTTTATTATCTTATTTGGTTTTAGGTGTGAGGATTAGAATTCAAGACATGGATACGTTTATGTCCTTTTTTATATTTTATTTTTTGTGGGGGGAACGGTACATAAGAACGCCCTTAAATTTTGAATTATCATAACAAAATTGGGTGAAGGTTCTCTATAACGAATTGTAGATTTATATGGTCCTGTTTATTCCTTTCATGAGTGCCAAATATTAGTATTGTCACGTGGTCAGCTATTGACCTCTAATATGTTCTTTGATGAGCATTGTATAATTGTATAATGATTGATGTATGATAATGTATGATGATGAACATTGTACAATGATACGGTTTAATATAGGTGTTTATTCTCTTTTAATAGGACATATGTACTTTGATGCTAAAATTTGGGAGGTGTGCATAGGATGCATTTTGGAGTTGAAAATTGTCAAAACTAGGACTCTGGTAAACTTAGATGATCTAACTTGTGTTCTCTCTTGCCAAAATTCAAATTTAAAATGTTGACCTAATATATCATCAAATTTAGTGACAACTCATAGTCCAAGATTTTAGAACTTGGAAACTGATAGGCAACGATTAACATCGATAGATATGAGACAACCCCAATCTCATATTTTTCATATTTTGAATATTAGAATTGTCTTTATGACTAATTGGCTAAGATTGTTGTGTGAAAAAATATAACACATGATACCTGATAAATCTCTTGACATGCAACAACACTTTGAACTTTAGTCACAACTCACATTATCATTATTGATGACGCAATCTGATTGGTTGATCACCTAAAACTTATTCTTGAAGCAATCTGATTGGCTGATCACTTCCAAATCTTTGCTGCATATATTTGTTTAAAAGTTTCGCTTAAAATTTTTCCAGCAATGTTTAATTTTAAATTTTTACTTTTAAAATGTGTAACTTGAAAAGTTTTGGTTTGGAAGTTTTAGTTCGAAAATTCTGGGTTTGAAATTTTTAGTTTAAATTTTTTTGTTTAAAAATTTTGTTTGAAAATTTTGGTTTGAAGAATATTTAGTTTGAACATTTTCGTTCAACTTCTTTTGCACTCTTTGGTAAATGTGATCTATGAATTGAAACCTCTTTATTTGTTAATCGAATAATTAACATGATAAAGTTTGACGGTTAACCGTGAAACGCAATATTATCTTGGTGTAATTTGGTTGGGTAATCAATGCAAAGTTATTCTTGTACGGTTTGATTGGTTCATGACTTTCAAATCTTTGCCTTAAAACGTTTCAAAAAAATTATGCTTGATATTTTATTTGAGATATTGACAATTTGAGACGTTCGTTTAAATTTGTTTTCAATTTTTTAGTTTGAAAATATTGATTTGAAAATTTTTATTTTAAAAATTGTGCTTGAAATATTTTAATTTCAACATATTGATTTAATTATTTTAGTTTTTCAAACTTTGAATTCAATATTTTGGTTTAAAAATTTTTATTTTCAAAATTATTCTTGAAGATTTTTAGTTTTCAGTTTGATTGTTTTGGGTTGAGACCTTTTGCACTCACTGTTAACTGTAGTCCAAGAATTTAAAATCGTTTATTTGTTAATCGATTAGTTGAAAACCGGATAAAATTTGATGGTTACCGTAGAACATGACGTTATTGCTGGTGCAATCTAATTGCGTTATCAATGAAAAGTTATCCCTGGTTATTCACTTTCAAATATTTGGTTAAAATTTATGCTTAACATTTTTCCGATCACAGGTTGAGAAGCTTTAGTTTCAAAATTGTGTTATTATGATGCAATAGTACATGTCATAACATGTTTGCATAATCAATTTGGTCAATTAGTGTACATAATGTTTCCATTCTTCAAAGTCCAATTTTACACCAAACTGTTCTGCTTTGTCCAATTGAATAACAGGTTCTAACGACGTAGCACTGATACAATCATGACATGTTTTGTTTTAAATATATTTATGGGATAATAGGTGGCAAACGGAAATTCTTTATTGTTAACAGCACACATATTTCCAACCAGAACACTCTTGTTCAAACAATTTCATTATAAATTATAGAGTTATTGCTTACATGGTGATGATGCCATGCTGACACATAGAATTTGCTGACGTTTAAAATTCAAAGAACACCAAAACAAATCTACTAAACATGATAACCGGTCAGCCAACCCAGTAGTCCAGAGAGCCTTGAAGGAATGTGCTTCTCTTTGACATAGATCGGTCAACTAGAAATGTCATTTAATTGCAGATTGTCAGGATTTCGAATACGTTATTATCTCTTTAACAATAACTCAAACTTTTTCTCTTGAATGTATGTAGTATAATCCATCTTCAATCATTCATAACACACACTCATTTTAGTATTTATTCATTTATGTTGGTTACAATTACCAAGCATGCATCCCAGTGCTCTTACTTTTGATTGTTCCAATTCTTTGAAATCCTTTTCGGTGATCATTGTTTCCTTTTAAACTGCAGGGAATCCTGGGATTACTCCAATCTCGACACACTATTTCGATCATATGACGTTGGCTTCTAAAAAAAAATAGAAGAGAGTATTTCGGCTTAGACCATTATTGCTGTAGTTACGGACTATTTTTAAAAAAACTAGTTTAGATGTGAGAAAAGAGAATGAATATAATAATACCTTATACTTATGTCCTTTTCCTTTTCTATGTGGCTGAATTGTGTTTATATATTCTAGACTATGATTTTACAACTACCTCAGGATAGGTAAGTGACTTAAATTAGGATGTGTTTTGACTTACACCAATGTCACTCCGTAAGAACAGAACTGTTATCGTAACCAGATTATTCCCTGCAAATCTATGCATTGACGGGGGTAAATTATCATTAAAATTATGACAATATAGGTGTTTGTATACGTTATTATTTGTTATGAAACAATGTTTATATTCAGTTAAGGAAATATTTTAAAGAATTAGGGATTGAAATAATAAAAGTTTCAGTTGCAGGATAAGTTAAACAATTAATTCACGAACTTCCTGTATTTTAATGAGGTATATTTCATGATTGCTTTCATTAGCCTCATATAACTATACGTGAGTGTAACTACTTATGAAATGAAATGAAATCTTTGAGTTTTACGTCCTACGGTTATGCCGGTTAGGCTAAAGGAGACGATGATAATGAATAATGAATGAAATGGTGGAATGAAGAAAGTGGGAGGAAACGGGAGAACCCCGAGAAAACCCACACACACGGTGTTTGTCCACCACAAAGTTCACTTGGCGGGAGCAGGGTTTGAACCCGAGACCCCTATCACCAGAGGTGAACTACTTATGAAATGAAACACTAATTAGTTTCTATATTATATAATATTGCAATGAAAAATGCTGTTATAATAATCAGTTCTGGGAACAATTTCAGCCTTCTCTTTTAAAGGAAACATTCACAAACGATGGAATGAATTAGTAATTCAATGGAACTAGTCTAATTGATGGCTAAAGTTGCAGTCAGTTTTGAGGTCATATCCTATAATAAGAGCCAACGTACAGCCCAGTCTGTTGTTAATAGCGACGTGGAGTATAAAGTTTTCCAAGCAAATGAACTCATTTGTAAAAGGGTGAGATACACAACGTAAGTACACATACGTACAACACACATACAACGTATATATGTTCAGTAGCTACATGAACTTCCGTGTATAACAACTCATTTAGTAAAGTGATAGTACGAATGTTATCAGGCATTCCTTCTCGTTCTATCTTCATTATTGTTTCACCCTACCTATCTATTTCTATCTTTGCCTCTATACACTTCCTTCCTTATTCGCTTAAGGCCGAAGTTCCGTCATTGTATACTCGCTTTACGATGCTCTAATTCTTTTTTTCTTTCTTTCTTTTGCCTTCCCTACTTCCTTCCAACTTTCGTAGCCAACACCTTTTGCTTCGCTGGTGTTTGTCAGAACTCAGTGCTTCACTCTCTCTTTCTCATTTTCTTTCCTTGCCAACCAACAAACTAATCTACCTTAGACTTTGCGTTGCGTTTTCCACGAATATTCGTAGCTCGCTGGCTTGTAACATTACCCTAGGGAGGACTACCTTCTGTGAGTAAGTGCTTTGAGGACAATTCAAGACAGGATAGAGTAAACGAACAGAAGCTTCCCATTTTCTTGAGGATGAAATGTATAAAGTATGAAAGCTTGAGAATAAGGGTTTAAAAAAAAAAAAAAAGAAAATGAAACATACACAAAGACAAAGCTATAATCCCACTGTAATAAACAATGTAATCCCGTCTCTATGACAATGTGAAGATAACCAACTCGGTCATAAATTATGCAAAAAATCCAACAGTGACACTCGTTGCTTATATATATATATATATATATATATATATATATATATATATATATATATATATATATATATATATATATATATATATATATATATATATATATATATATATATATATATAATATAGGCTAAGACTAGTTAAATCCACAGGAGTGATGTGTGGAAATTTTCTCATTTATAGTTGCTTTCCAACAAAGATAACTGTTAATCTTATATTTATTAATTGACTTGCATGTCTCATACATAAATTCTCTCTACATGCATTAAACTAAAAAGAAGGGCAATCACTAACAGGGTGCAGGAGTGTATACATTGATTAGGAGCTCCGATTTAACGTGAGCCATAGACACTTTTCATTATGTAGGTTACTAATGAACTAAAAACAAACTGTAACAAGTAGTTCCTCATATTAAAATAGGAAACAAAATTTATGGACATGTGTTGAAAGTGAATAAATTCGGGTTTAGAGACATCCAGAAGTATGAAAAAGTACATCATTGCACAGGTCATTTGGAATGCAAGGAACATGAAAGCTGACGGTTCATAACACTTCCAATTTTCCTTCAATATGTTCCAAATTCACTGCTGTTTACCTACTTTGGATCACTGTCTTCAGGTCAAATCATGTATGGGAATAGTTTATGCCTTATATGTAACCCTTATATGCATCCAGTGCATATTACTGTATTTTTGGGTACAGGGTGTGTGAACAAAGGTCTTCGAATTTAAGAGATCGGTGCTTGTGAGTTGGAAACTCACGCTCACGGTGAGCGTGAGGTTGAGTAAACGCGAGTTCCAAATCATGATGTGAGCGTGAGATCGAGTGAGTGATATCCGAATGATTTTGTACATCTGAGGTTGAGTGAGCGTGATGTCAAAAGGATGTGATTGTGCGGTCGTGTGAGCATGAGGTCTCAATAATATTTTGAGCGTGAGTTTGAGTGAGATTAGTCCAAAGTGGACACAGTTGTGTGTGACTATCATCATGCCATCACTGATTATCAGGAAGCACAAGTCTTGGTGTATAAAATAACGCGTACTTCGATATATTTCTCCACGTTTTTGGATGACGCTAACTCTGAAATTACACTAAGTGTTGCCAAAGAGCGACAATTAAGACTTTCTCATCTCGTCTTGTAATTTTTTCTAGAGTTCTTGTCTCGTCTCATTTTGTAAAATTATGTACGACTATGTTTATAAAAATTGGGGCGTATATCGTAACTCACGACTTGTCGCATTTATTATATTTTCCTTAGATTTATGGATTAAATTCTGCTATTTGTAAGCAGACAATAATAGAAAGGAATCCATTTAAGGAGATATTTCCAAAATATATAATAAAATAATAAAAATGTAAACGAAAAACAAAATTACTCTCGGTTTTATGTATCCTGGCAATCATGCTTTCGAGTGATATTTTGAAGTAGCAGTGCATGATTATGAAGGGAAACTGACAATTAGCAGTAAAAAGCTGGAGCAAGGAACTGGAAAGTGAAGTAAAATATTGAATCTATTGGCTTAAACCTAATGTTTAGATAGTCTGTCAAAATAAATTAGCGTCTGTAACCAAGATTTCGTACCCAAATATAAAAACAAACAGGAACACTCTTGTCTTGAGATTGCAAGTGACACTCTCCATGACTATAAAAGACACCAAAAACTTAGAACAGAATATAATCCTACAGCAGTCTCCGTTGTTAGGTGGGTAGAGTGACGGACTAGAAGTTCTTCTATTACTTTGACACTAGATCAAATCCCATTCCATCCCATTTAGTTTCTTTGTTTTCATTAAAAAAACATTATAGGAAGTGTATAATTTTTATGTTAATAAGAATCGAAGCAATATAATAAGGAAATAACTTATTGTTATTTTCCTTTAATCGACATATTTAGTCAGGATAATAGTACTATTGGTAACAGCGGTTATTTTCAGTGTATGGTCTTGTATGCTTCCTCCACCCCTCCTCATTCTTGCACAGCAGACCAACTTCAACTAACTGAGAGTTGTGTGAGTCAGGAAGAGAAAAAAAACACGTAACATGCGGCCTTTTTAATCTTAGCACCAAAGAGCGAATGAAATAGAAAAGCTCGTTGTCATGGAGAAAGGAAAAGCTGATGTCAAATTATTATTCTCCTTTTAGAGTATTGAAAGATTTTTGTTTGTGTGTACGGACAATAATCATACCATTTGTCTAAAATATACACTAGGCGTGAACAACTTATATTAAATACAATATATAGGCATACAATATATTTTTCTAACATGACAACACATTAAATATAACTTGTTAAATCTTTGGAATGACCTCACGTGTCGGTGAAGGCCTATTCATTTTCACATTCGGGGTCGCGGTGGCTCAGTGGTAGTGTGTTCAGCTCTAGTGCATGGAGTCTTTGGTTCGATGAAAGATCATACCTTGTGGACTTGATGGTGGACAAACACTGTGTGCGTGGATTTCGTCGGAGTTCTCCCGTTTCCTCCCACTTTCTTCATTATACCCTATAAATTCACTTCTCATCAGCATCTCTTTAGGCCGAACTGTCGTTAACATGTGACGTAAAACTTTAAGATCTCATTTCATTTCATTTTTACATTCGAGCGACGAAAGAAGAAAATGTGGTGATAGTGACAAAAATCAATTTTGAGATTTCAATGAATTTACTTTTTATGGCCCCGAACATATCGGTAAAATGGGTTTTCGATATTTGTCCCTCTGTTCGTTACGCTGTTACATGCACTCAACTATAGGCCATGCCAGTCAACGTATCTGCACAAATTCTAGACGTAATATTTTCATAATATTCTATCGTTTGAAATTTTCCTCCTGCACCTTAAAATAAGAGTAGTTTAGATGAGGATGAACATTTAAGGTAATTCAATTTTCTCAAATACAGCTCTAATGAGTTTAGTTATTTTCATACATAAATATTTTATTAACCACCCTACATTGTAGTATGAATCATTGCTCTGAAAAAATACAAAAGATGTAATTTACTATATGGGATCAGTTCTTTTCGCACAATTTGCACAATCAGATTTCATAAATAAGTATTTCACTAATAACCTAAAAATACGGCATAACTAATTGGTCATGTAAACATTTAGAAGAATAAGTGAAGGTGAGCGTTTACCCATAGAATGAGTTTTTCCTCGACGAGTTTCCTGTTAATACCTCAGACAATGTTGTTCATATTTCGTAAAGAAATGTTTCATCAATAATCGAACAGTACTTTATAACATGTTTCTCCCGAAAACATCCAGAAGAAGTGGTTTTCTCGGAGGGTGAAGTGTTTTTTTTTCTTTTCTTTTCTTTTCTTTTCTTTTTCTTTTTCTTTTTTTCACAATTTTCTCATACATAACTCATACGAATGTGTTCATAATTCATTAATAATCGATTCAGTAGTAACCTAACAATACTGCGTAACTCGCATAACTCGGCGAACAAAATCTATAAGAGTAATTTACTTTGAAGGTGATATTTTTCCTTTACTTTAAATGTAGAACTCCTTACATGTTTGGTACCCGAGGAAAATCTGTATTTGGATTCGACACTAATATGTGTAATATTTGATCAGTTTTCTATATCTTCTCCTCCCTCACCTCCAAACTGCAGGACTGAATTTGGATGTAACCGACGTCGGAAGTGTAACTGTTGATCTCAGCGACCCTAATACCGGACATTTTCGGTCATTTTTATATATTTCCCTTCTCCCTATGTTGCACCACCAAAGTTAATAGATAAAACCATGTGAGGGATGAACCTCATATGTGTGGAAAATTTGTTCTAGATTGGTCGGATGGTTCAAGAATTATTAAAACACAAATGTAGTCGCTTTCATTTTTCTTTGTATAAGTTATATATACTCATCTGTGGCCCGAACCTCTTCTATGTTAAATATTTGATCGACATCTGTTTTTTGGTTCAATTGTTTCGAGGTCACATACCGACATTTATTTATTTATATACTAGTAGAATACCCGTTCTTTACTTTTAGTCAGCACTAATAGAGGCCATTTTCGATCATACATATAAATATCCTTTTCCTTCCAAAGTTGTTGGGCTGTATTTAGATTTAAACGGCATTGAAAATATCATTGTTCATATCACTGACCCCGAAAACTAGGGATTCGACACTAACATCGGTCATTTTCAATCATTTTAAATATCTCCCTATCTCCTCCCCTAAGATGCACCATCGAAGTGAAATGACAAAAACTATCCCAGCCCGAACCTCATCTATGTGGCATATTTGACTGAGATCGGTCTCGTGGCTCAAGAGTTATTAAGTCTTATTTATTTTTATATATGTATCTCACTCCTCTCCCTCTCCTAGGTTCTACCGTCAGTGAAATGATAGAAACCATTCCAGGCCCGAACTCGAACTCTGTCGAAAACGACCCCTCGAATCCTCATGGAAATTGGATGTCAGTGTAATTGCTTGAAACATTGATATGTTGTAGATATTGTGTTCATAAGGAAAAGTCTCAATGGACACAACCACCAGTCACTGACCGTTTAGGCACTACAGGGCCATCCTAAGATACCGATATTCTGGATTTCGTTCAAAATGGCTTTTATTGGCCTAATTCCCTTCGCAATCGTGCCCTGCTACTGCAAAAATCCCTCGAAAGTATGATTGCCAGAATACACAAAACCGAGAATAATTTAGTTTTTTGCTTATATTTTATTTTATTATATATATTTTGGAAATATCTCCATAAATCAATTGTTTTCTATTATCTCCACTCAGTAATAACAGAATTTCATCCATAAATGTAAGGAAAATGGCGTAAATGCGACAAATTGTGTTACAGTATACACGCCATTTTTTGAACAGATTGGTGCAAAATGTATGCTTCTATATATATAATCTAGAAGTCGTCAGAATCATTCGGCGTAATGAGAGGTCCACGAAAAGTGTGATATAAAAACACTTTAGAAACATTTATTATTGGAGTATGTTCTCTAATGACTTGCGTTCTTTAAACGTTTATAAACGTTCTTCCTTATAATTGTAGAATCACGTTATCAATTTATAGTTTTTTTACAATGAATTATATAACAATAAATGGTGTTTGAAATCTAAGTAATGTTGCTCGCAAGACTCAAGAAATTTGTAGTCTCGTATTGAAAATCAGACAACAAATCTTATGTTTCTCGTCTCGTCTCGAATTTCAAAACGTTCTTCTCATCTAGACTTTTGTCTTGTTTTTGAGACGAGGCACGAAGTACCTTGTACCTTGAATAACACTAGTAACTGTACACTTTTTTCTCCAGTCTATACCAACTATTTTTTCTTATTTTGATGTGAGGAATCTCTGTTATATCATCCTATAGAAAGAGAGAAATAATTTTCGAAGTTAATTCAATCAATTTATTCTTATTGTACTATTATTGATCTATTTCTAATGATCATAATTAGCTGGAGAAAGAAGTCGCTAAGAAAGCGTAACCATACATGTTAAGAGAGACTGCTCAAGACAAGACAAACATCAAAACGACAGATAAGAGAAGTGCATGTATATATATAGCAAAAGACAGATAAGATGAAGAAAAAGATGTGTACACTACGTGTGTTTCCTAACCCCTAGAGAGGAAAGGAAGAAACAAAATTGTCGGTGTGTCCAAAGAAGAAAGAAGAGAATTAAGTTAGAGGGAAATCTCCCGCGGAGATCGAGAAGAGGAAGCAGAAGAAAGAAGGAAAAAGAGAAAATGAAATAAAAAGGATTCGAAGAAAAAGTCGTCGAGACGGAAAAATTTGTCCAATGGGTCTTTCAACGCAGACAACATCTATACTCTCAAATATTACAAGAGCCAATGCAACAATATACTTGATACGTTATTTGCTAAGATATGAGAAACAACGTTTGAAAGTGAAGCACTGCTTTTATGCGTATTTCTGTAGAATAATTACTACTCTATTAGCACCTTACTTACTAAAGAAAGCTAAATATATAGTGGTGGTTTAGTAAATGCTTCCTTTTAGAAATGAGACTGTATAACATTTGGACCTACATCTTGACGTGAGATGCGAACAACATGATCTCCCATTAGGATCTCTCATACGCTAATCAAGCGCACGCTAATCATACAGTCATAATGGTGCTCTAGCATTTCTTTCATAATCGTCATACGATGCGTATTGTTGAATGGTACATTTAATAAATTTTATTACATTGATTAAAAGGAGAGCGTTTGAATAAATTAATGCAAGTTGTTTCGCTAAACAGTGTTTTCCATTTTTGATTTGACTCCTTGTTTTAGAAACTATTCATAAGGACAGTGTTTAGCCATGGTACTCCCAACAAAATTCATTCAATCTTGATCAAACATGATTATGAAATGAAATATCGTTACCTGTAGATTTTTGATTTTTGAGCTATGACCTACCAAACTCAAATTAATGCAAAAGTTTGCACATAGCAATCACTTATAAAGTTTCCGTCATACTCCTTGTTCATTCGACGATGAATGAGGATTCTATTGTGCCCTTCCTCCTGGAGAAACCGAATTGTATTATGTCGTTCACACTTGGCGGACGCTTCGATTGCATTCCACACGGTTTCATGCTCATCCAATGATTGAATACAAGAGTCTGTATTTTAGTATGGAGAATGAGCAATCTTAATGAATAGATTTGACTAACTTCTGTCTTACCATCTCACGTAGTTACCTCGTACTACAAGAAACTGTATATTTTAGCAAACACAGCATTTCTGATATGAACGATATTTGTTGAATTATTTGATTGGACTGGTAATATGCATAGATATGTATAACAACAAATCCTATCAAACCATTTAGATTGTATATACATTAGAATGCTTGTTTTAGTAAAATTGCATTTTAGAAATTAAATTATCTTTAATTCAACATCCCATGCTTAGGCATTTTAGCCTTAAGGACACGAATGATTATGAAAGAATTATCAGAATGAGGATATGGAAAGAACTGAGAAAATTCTCGGATATGATTGTGTCCACCACCAACTCATCATTTAGCATTGCAGGCACACTGTCAAGTAATTTATTGTCGCAGCCGGTAGAAGCATCGATCCCAAATAACTGGTAGTAATAATCATACAGGGTGTTACGAATATTGTCCTGAGTAGTTTGAATAGAGCCTTGAGCATCTGTGAGTGACGTGATAAGCTTCCTCCGTCCACGTTTGGCTTCTGTTAACACATGTGTAAGAGAGCATTGTTCTTCTTCCGGAAACCCTGGAACTTTACTACGTAACTGAATCCCTTCTATTTTCTGTTTATGGGATTGTAATAATTTGGTTTTGTATTTACGTACAGAGATAAGGGCTGAGCGATTTGTCATCGCTTCAGTTTGTGCCTCTAATAGACATCGGTAATAGAAATAATAAAGTTTTCGCTTTTCAGCATAAATTTCAGAAGAATACCACCTACAAAAGCTTCGGATTCTGTCCTTACAGTATTGATTCCACCACTCAATATATGTTTTAGATCACTTCTTTTGTTTAAACCAATAAGCCCACTTTTGAGAAAAGAGCTGACAAAATGACTCATCATTTAGTAGACTTTCATTCATGTGATAATACCCCCGTCCCCGAGCAATCTTCTGGTCATTAATTTTAATTTCCATTATTAAACAGAGATGATCAGTGAAACACGTGGAATATCGGTATACAGAAACAACCTGGGATTTGAAGTTAGCATTTACATAAATCCTGTTTATCCTTGAGTTCGAAGTTTTTGTAATAAATGTGTTCCCCCGTAAATCTGGGTGTTTGAAGTCCCATACATCTACCAAAGACAAATTCTTTACCAATTCATTTAAGGTAGGGCAATAATTGTAAGTTGGTTCTGTTGTGCGAGTTATACTTGAATTATGATCGCAGCCAAATATAACATTATTTGGGCCACTAAAAAATTGCGCTACCTCATTTGCATAAAAATTATTTCGTTCTTTTCTATTATGACTTCCACTGGGCGCATAAACATTGATTAGAGTTATATCATTAACCTGACCTTTTATAATTCTACCATTAGGATGTAATTCTACATTTGAAAGCGGGATGCCTTCTTTAACCAAAATTGCAGTACCAAGGCTATTATATGTACAATTATTATATACATTATATGATGGATGTACGTTTACAATCTTTGGACCAACTTCTTGGAGAAAAGCTACATCTATTTCAGATTTAAGGAGAAAATCATTTAGAGCTTCAATTTTTACTGGCGATTGTATTCCGTTGATATTTATAGTTGCTAGTTTTAAGATAGTACACATAAATATTGTAATAGGAAGTTGTCTAATGTTAGCAACACACTTCATAATACCACACCACTGTTTGGCTGCAAACACTATGTTTCTGAATGTTTAGGTAGGAGTAGAAACTGTTGGTGACTCACCTGAAGAAGGAACTGCGGTATCAGGTAGATATTCCGTACTCACTAATTTCGCTACAGACGACCGGGTGATCCTAGGTGATACTTCTAAGGGTCCCTGATCCGTCTCCTTAGGTTGTTTAACTTGAGTTATAGCCGTTCCTGCTTTCTTCCGTTTCTTGTCTTGGGAGGCTTCCTGGGAATTCCGGGCATCAGATCCTTTTTTCCCACTAGGACAACTCACAGGGAAGAGTAGATGATCTTTTTCCTTGGACTGAACTGGGAAAATGGGACTTACAGAGGAAACTTCCGATACACTATAGAGGCACTCTAGATTCTGATCACCATCAACAACACTAGTGGAGGAGGAAGCACTGTCTATCAAAAGCTTCTTTGTATCTTGTTCAATGACAACTTGATGTTCCCGTGGAAGATCTGACTCAGCCAGTGAAGAAGTAGCATGTAAAGCTGCAGGGGCTGCAGATGAGGTCCTGTCCTGACTATCACTAATATCCTTGGGAGAGACGTTTTCCGAAATTGCTCCGGAACATGGTCGGTTAGGAACACTGTCGTTTGGCACTATCGGAGTATTGGTTAGAACGGTCCTGTATCACAGGGGTAGTAAGCTCAGTCATTAACATTGGAAAGTCAACATCTGACGTTAAAGTAGGCAAATTAGCAGGTTTAACCACAGTAATTTCTTGGGGTGGCGAAACCCGAGAGCGTTCCTTATCACTTGCAGTATGTTCTATGGTTGTTGTTGAAACAAAGACCCGTTTTTGACGCTGAAAACATTGATCTTGTAAATGATCTCGAGATTGGCAGTAATAACAGGTACGGTCCTGACCGAAATAAGTTACTAGAAACTTCTGGTTACGAATATCCAGGAAGGACGGTATAGGTTTAAACAAATACATAGTCACGATCTTTCGTCCAGATCTAACTTTATAAATATGAGTATCGTCATAAATTTCGTCTTTTATACTTTTACACTCTCCATAGATAGACAAGGCACGCGTGACATCATTATCACTATATTCCGTGGGAATAGCATGTATTCGCACATAGGTTAAAGGCCGATCAGCTAATTCTAATGTCACTGGGTATGTTCCACTATCATCTTGAAATTGAACACTATCACCATGATCTCTTAACAATTTGTCGCACAACAAGTCAGACAATAACTTAATATACACACATTTACGATAAATATCCAACTTAGTATTTGTTCTTCCTTTAACTTAAACGTATTTTGAATAAACTCATGGATTTTTATTGTGAATGGACGGTTAAGAATCGCACGAAATCCTAATTTTAATGTATTGACACGTTTGATAGACATTTTATAATTCTAAATAAACTCACTAGTCACCACTAAACTGAAATATACTAGAATCAAGTCAGCGTAAATTCCAAGCAAACACAAAGTACACTGGGCGCATTCAATGCCTCTCGCACGATACGACACTGGACGGACGACCAGCGGAAGACGTGTTACCTCTTGGGCAGCTAACACGCGAGTCCACTCTGCCACGCCGTCTCTCGATAAGTTCTCGCGTCTTACGATACATGCGGCGAGTAGATAACTTTAAGACGGTTTTTCTCGGTTATTTTTGGCCATTGTTCTCTCCCAGTTTGTAATATTAACTCTTTAAATGTGCACTACCACCTCGCAAAAAATGGCCCCGAAGTTCACTTACCAAAGTCTGCCTTCTCCTTGTAAGATTACTAATACGAGGTTGGTAAAGTACGTGCGTCTTTATGGTGCTAAATATTGTGGTATTTTGTGCCTCTAAGGCATGTCATCATGGTGAAGTAAAGTTGGTTTGATATATATAATTTGTTCAACACCACATTATTGTCAGCTCATAAAAAAGAAAGTACAAGCACTGAAAAATCATTCTAATTTATAGATTTTAGACAGTTGCCTTGTTTTATTATTCTCATAATTAGTAGAGTAACGAACTTTAATTAACACACTTTAGACAAACACAAAAAGAAGAAGAGATTAAAGACGAGAAAAATGTTGTGGAAAGTATCTTCTGCCCTATGGAAGATTGAATGATTAGGTATATTCTTATTTCAGGTTAATATAGCAGCAATACTAAAAATATATTTAAGTACATTCCGAAAGAAATATAATTTTACATCTTTTCTTTTTTAACATTGGGAGATTGTGAACAACAATATTTCAGAATCAATGACGTTTCCTCAAATCGAAGTGAGTTTAGTTTCCTCAAATCGAAGATATGAAGTAATTCATACTAATTGAACTAAATTTTGAAAAACTTAAAGAAAGTTCCTTGTATGTACCACCTCCATACACAAGTCTTGGGCCACGCTACAGGTCATAATGCATTAGCATTATACAAAGCCTCAATAGTAGAATTGAATTAAATTAAACTGAATTGAATTGAAAAAAGGCTTTATTCAAACGGGCGAGATTCAGCATATTGCTGCTCTACCACCTAACCCTTGTCAAGGAAATAGAACAAACCTTTGAAGTGATTATAGAGTTTATGGAAAACTATCAAAATTGAAAAGACACCTTACTAGAGAGAAATAGTTTATCAGTTGTTTAAAAACAAAGTGAAAGTAGTTATAATTTTGTAGAAAAAAATATTTTATTGAGGATAGTGGAGAGTCAACAATAAAAGCGATGACTTTTGGTGCAGAAAGTCCTTGGTTCTATCCCATGCCATGGAAGTTCGTGGTATTATACTTCTGTGTTTCCTCGAGCTTCTTCTTTTCCTTCCTACACTCTTAATTTCTCCAATTATTCCATAATGATTTACTTTCTCTACTCATCAATTTCCTTTAGCCTACAAGACATAAAAACATGGAACGCAAAGTTAGAAATTGTATTTCAATTTAAAAGTACTGTATTTCATTGAACGGAAATAGAATTTTAATTCTCAAGAGAAAACACTATAGATTTCTTTGTAAACAAATATAATGTAAAAAAGTTTCATAGGAATACGATCTCAGTAAAACTAGAAAAGAGAAAGAAATAAACTACGTAGTTCCTGACACAAAAAGAAATATGTGACACATTCAGGATATAGTGTGTGTGTGTATACGTATATATATATATGTATATATATATATATATATATATATATATATATATATATATATATATATATATATATATATATATATATATATATATTAAGTAGAAAACAAGAAGATTGAGGAGACGGAAAGTAAAGTAAAATTTATATCACTTGTTTTTAAACTAAATTTAAAATTCCAACAGCGTTGTTACTGTCAGCTAGAAAAAAGTTTAGTTTTCTGCGGGATAGGAGTACCGCACCGAAAATAATTATTAGGATCTTATTATTTATTTATTTATTTATTTATTTGAGTGTCTTCCTTATCTTTCTAGTTCTTCTAGTTAAGTTTCTTAGACCAAAACTTTTCTTCGACAACAACAACAAATGAAGAAACAAAGAGCAAAATAAGAGGTTAAGAAAAAAATCTAAAAGTCTTGTGAGAGGGCATATACTCTAAGAAGAAATAGGGAAAGAAAAAATCTTTGAAACAAAACAAAAATAAAAGGAACATCAGAAATCTCATCAGTAATGCTAGGCGTCGATTCTCTACTGAAGTCCCCTCTTCGATTCGATAGAAAGGTTACGAGATTTGTCTCCTTTTCATTTTATTTTTTTTTTCTTCGGTTGCTTCGTTTGTAAGTCGTACCACGACACTCACTCACTCTGTGACACATACTATACGAAACAAGAAAACTACTTTTAAGGAAGAAAACAGAGACTTGTAGTAACTTTTAAAACGAGTCGCATTTCGTTGTCGCCCCCCCCCCCTATTCCTCCCTCCTTAGTTCTCCAAGTTCAAAGTAGAAAAGCTTTAAGTTGAAACTGTATCAGAAAGCAAACACCCAAGTGAAACCTGGAAACTAGTAGAGACACGACAAGTGAACGGGTAGTGGAAAATACTTTGTGACACTATTTTAGGAGAAATGTATTTCAGAGACTTTTATTCAATATTTACTTCTCATTTGTCGGTCCGTGACGTGTTTCTAACATGAAGCTCGTTAACCAGTAAAATACATATATAAAAATATTTTTCTCAGTTTGTTGTGTATATATAAGAATTTAATTATAAATTCGCAAATACTAAATCAATTACTGAAACTAATCCAAAAAAAAAGTTGAATTAGCAGACACGTTAACTTTTTTAAGTTTGGGAATAAACAAATGTACATTTTTTACAGTCACTAAGCAAAGAACTGGGAGGCCATTACATAAGTATTTTGGTAAATAATTAAAATACAGATTACTAAGAAATGAAAATTCCAATACATCAGCAAAACTCTAAAAATCAATTCAAAGCGAAGGAAGTAATTCAACTTTCATAATAAACCGGAGTTTACTTGGATTCTTAAAAAGAGTATAATTTGATTTTTTTTTTCAATTTTGCTTATTTTGTTGTATTACAAGAACTACATTTTTAGCCAAATACTTACTCATGCAATACAAAACAAGTGAAATGAAGCAAGCCAAGAAACAAATTTAAAAGTAAATTGAAAACATTCCTTAATTTGAATCATATCTTGTGTACTTCACACGCATTACATCTATCTATATAAATAAGTATGAAAGTGACTATGTTTGTGATTTAATAACTCTTGAACCACCCAACCGAGGTCGATCAGATTTTCAACGTAGATGAGGTTTGGGTGTGGGATGGTTTTTATTATTTCATTCTGACGGTTGAGTTTAGGAGAGAGGAGGGGAGGAAGGTGGATATATATAAAAATCATCGAAAATGACCTATATTAGTGCCCAATCCAGAATTTTCGGGGTCGCTGAGATAAACAAAACACTTCTGATGTTATTTTAATCCAAATTATCCGCTGATTTTTATTATTTTAATCCAATGAAGTTGGTAATTGGTGCTAGTATCTTATAAATTACATAAAAGTATTTTATAGAAGATTTTAACAACAAAATGAAAACTTACATGGAGATTTTTGTATTTGAAATAACAAATGAACTTTGCTTTATTCATACATACGTATTTCTGCGCATTACTGCATCTATAGTCTTAAGCCAGTTACGTATGAGGAATGACATCCCTCCGGGAAAGGAGGAAATGAAACAAAGAGTCTGGGACCTGAATTTTAGGTACCATCCCAGCGTTCGGTATTTGCTTGGCATGAATAAGGGAAACCCAGGGAAAACTCCATTGATGACTGAGCTGAGAAAGTTGTTGCATCTTTTTGAACGAGCGCCCCTACCGAGAATTGAGCCCGCAAAAGAGCTTGGAAACACTTGTAAACGACAAAGCAATTCTTTTCAGTTTATTGAAAATATTGCATAATAAATATGAAAATCTTAACTATCAATAAATTTAAAACTTTTAAACTAAGAACGAAATAAGTGTAAAATTGATTAAAATTGCACTAATTCAAGATAAGAAAAAAGGTTACATGAGCTATAATTGTTAAATGAGCCGAATTCTCATCAAAGTTAGAACTATTTTTGCAATGTGATTTTTTAATAATTGAAATCTTTCAGTTTTACATCCTACAATTATAATATGTAGCCTAAAGAGGGGGAATGAATTATGAAAGTCATTGATAATGAAAAATAATGGTGGAATGAAAACTTGGGAGAAAATGGAAGAACCCCGAAAGAAACATGAACAAGATGTTGAATTCTGAATTAAAAAACACTAATCTACAGTTTAATTTCTCACGAATCAAACACCTCTCTCTCTCTCTGTACTGTATGTTAGTTTTCTGCAGACAAAATATCCAAGTATTTTGTAGTATTCTGTAGTCCAAATATATAGATTTACTTAGTTTCAACATTCTATTCGCTGTACTCATTACATTACAAGAGGACAAGAGAAAAGTGAAATTCTGTTTGCGTAGAAACCGCTCATATTTATCGGAACTATTAATGAAACTGAGAACAATGTTACTCTCTATTTGTTACTAGAACCATAATATCACAACTAAGCAGAAGTCTACGGCAGTGAAAAAGCTTCTTCTTCTTCTTCTTCTTCTTCTTCTTTTTTATTTGATACAAATAACTTTTATATGCCATGCGTTATTGGTATCCGTAGCTCTTGAAAAACTATTTCAATCACATTAGCAGACAATGTCAACTCTATGATCGAAATCATGCTTAATACAGTAAAATACATATTTTTTTTTTTAAAAAAAAAGAAAAACGGTCATATCGTGTACAAATATTCTGTGCACTACAAGCTTCTAGTTAAGTTACCTATAGGCATCCTTCCATTTCGTATATAATTCATGACAAAAGATTGTCTTTTGAATTAACAATCTTTAAAAACCGAAGAAATGAATGAAAAATATCTACCTTATAGCAATAATAGCCATAATAGATTTTCATGACATTGTCATTACTTTGCTGCAAGATTACTGAAATATGCTTCCTCTACTCACTGTCTTACGTACGAATAAATAGACTAATTGTTTCGTTTATTTTTAATTCCATATGCAATACTGAGGGACAGGACTTACTATTCTAGTAAAATTCAGACCTACATGTAAGTTCTTATCTAAGGTGAACTTCCAGCAAATCATTCAAGTAGTGTGACTGGAGTGCTTTCATTGTCTATTCTTACTTGAGAGTAATAATGGCAGTCAGCAATTGTGCTAAACATTGCTGCATTCAGTGCAATACACAGAATTACATCGAGAGGGGAATGCAAGAATGGAACCCCACATCGTTTCGGGGCACCCTTAATTTTTGTATGCGCCTGAAAATGTATATAATATTTTGCTGAAAAGGAAATGGTTAAAGTCGTAAATCCCCAATTTGCCTCAACCAATTCCTAGTACTATGTCCAAAGTACTTTTTCTGTTAAAATCCCTCAGACCCTGATCCGTTCCCTCAATTTCGAACTATGGGCGATCTACCATATCTCCACTATTATTAATGTCTTGAAGAAATTTAGTCAACTGAATATCGTTAAGGAAGAGAATATTAACTTATCATGGACAAGGTTTAGCAATTAACCACACTACGAATAATCATTTACCAAAGTAACATTTAACAAAAAGTTTGGTATAATTTAAACAAAGATCAAATGCAAGTTATAATTGACAGAAACTAAAACAATTTTTCACTCCGAATTATCAAATGAAACGTTAACTTTTATAGAAGTTATCTGTCTATTAATGCGGAAATAAATGGTTGGAGAATAGAAAAGACTTATTATTATGGCTATTGTTTTGCTGTTCTGCTTGGTTTGTACTTATCTTTAAAATTTCTTGAAAATAAATTACGTATGTAAGGGTTGATATGTGTTTCAGCGGGATAATGGGGAGATGAATGAGATTGTGTAAGTAAAGAGAAAACTTGGTAGAAGATAGGAATCAGCTCCTTGCCTCTTTTCTCCTAAATACATCAATTCCCCCTGCGACTAATGCAGCCATCAACACAATGACGGCTCGGGAATTCGCAGCTGTACAATAGATTCCGAGCCAGGAAGGAATCTCGGGCCTCAACAGAAGTTCTCTAGAAGCTGGGTACATAGTATATATACATAGTATATATATACGTGGAGAACAAACAGACCTTTGCTTCTGGAGATATAATTGGAATGATTGATTAGTGATGCCGAAGTTCTTAATCTCAAAATGTATAGAAGTAAATGCAGGAAGACTGAGAAATACGAGAGAGCAAGCAATTGTTAATGAACGAGAACAATGGTGGAGACGGTTGTACGCCTGTAAGCAAGAGATCCCTGGTTTAATACTTGTTATCCGTTATCTTGGTTAGAAAGATAAAATATTAATATGAGTACTAGCATAGATAAAGTTTGTGGTTGTTGAGTTTAACGCCCCTTTCAGCGGCGAGGCTATATGAGACGAGACCTGCTGATTAACGTGAAATCCGAACCACATGAGTTCCCGCCGGAAATCGAACCACGCCAAAGGCGCGTACGCTAACCGCTTAGCCACAAAGGAGCTCAACGTATAGTTTGCTACTCTAGTAGTTTTGTAAATTCTTTCAACTGTTTCTCATATTCAACTCCTCTCCTCATATATACTAGTGTACTTTTAACAGTAAAGTATGTTCGCAGTAGCAACATGTGATCATAACAGTGAGTAATGTAGCAAAAAATAGTCAAAAGTAGCACCTACCTTTGGTTGTTATTTACAATGCTCTTCTTCGACTATAGCCGATGTTCGCTGTGGCATTATAAGCTTCTGCGGGATACAAACTGAAGTTCAGTACACAGATCTTTTGCTTAGTGACCGGTATCGAACATTTTTCAACACCTTCTGTAGTATGGATGTGTTTGTCATGAATCAACCTAAGTATTCATATATACGTTTGTATGATTCAAAACAATGACCATATTGACATATTCGTATTTTCCTGTCTTGTTGCAAAAGAAGCACCCTTATAAGTGTATTAACACCAAAAATAAATAAATAAATAAAATAACTAAGCCGATTCTCTATGGCAATTGAAAGTTTAGAATCTCAGATTAGTTAAGACCACATACTACAATGGTTAAACTTCGCAAAACTTAAAAGATCAACAAAGATTAAGCAGGGTGTGAAAATTCTATTTATTCTCCTACACGCGATAATTATAGATTGACCCATAGGGGAAAAAGAAACACTAAACTACTATAGAAAAATGAACGAGATTTAGCTAGGCCTAAACTTCGATAAAAGTTATTTGAAGACGGTATGGAACATGTCATTTTCAAAATTTTTACACTTTTAACGATCATTAATCGTTACGTTGCTACGTTAGATGAGGTGTCAGTATGTCTTTTCGACTGCTTCAACCCAAGAGCCATTACTTACATAGACAAAAGCGCATATTACTTCACAAAGTGGTTCCTAGCATCCAAAGAGGCTTCCTGGAAAGGGTCAATGATGGCTGTAGTTACCGAGGCAAACTGAAGACTCGTCGGGTAAAGAACTGCAAAATCAACTTCTAGTACTACCAGGAGGTGATCTTGAAGCCGATCTACGCACAGAAACTACCTCAAATGTATGAAATAAGATTAACATTGTATCATCCATCAAGACAGAGCTTACCTACACACTTCAATATTGTTCCTCAAATTCTATCAGAATATGAAGGGGAATACAGATAATACCTTTCAACAAGAAACTTGTAAAGTCTCCACACTTAATTCCAATTGAATTTTGTGGATTTGGGCTGCTTAAAAGGGTTTTGGGCAAAAGGCATGTGACAACCATAAGTAGATTCTGGAAAACAATGAAACAGGAATGGCACAGCATTCGTTCGTAGTTCTCCAGTGGAACCTCCCGCAATGGCAACTACGTGGCGGGCCATCGTTCGGAACTAGGGGATATACATTGAGCATTGCCACATCTGGTGGCACGGATTTTCGTAAGTATTTGGTTGGCATAGTTTGTTCGCATGTGCGCGGAACGGCTTCTGTATATCATGCTTTATTAGAAACAAACAGCTACATTAGCTAAAACATTAACAATGTTTGTATTGAAATCTTAGAATGATTTTACTAGTTACTTATGTCTCTTTCTTTTCTTTTTTCTTTTTCTTTTTTTTTTTTTTTTTTTTATCTGACTTCAGGGTAGGCAAGTAATATTGTAGTCACCAGTGTCTTCAAGCCACAAAACTCACTCAGAAGTCGCTGTTGAAGGTATTGACTGGTATGCCGATAGCGTTGAATCCATGCATACTATGCTAGCCGTGGATACATTAGACGTTCTCAATCGGACTTCCCCTTAGATTGCAGACTCAGACATGCAGGCGAAGTTCCCACTATTGAGAATGACATAATAGCTGGTCGAGAAAAGAAAAACTATCACAGAAACAGAAAACCAAATAAATACTCTAAAATTGTTAATACAGTGTTGTCACAGAAGAATATTTTACTTTTAAAGGGATTTTTTACACGCTATGAGAATCAGTAATACAAAGCTATTTCATTAACACGGTCAGATGACCAATCTCAAGCAAAGTATTTAACTGAACAATTCTTCCGATTTACATGTAAATAAATACCTTCATACGATATATTATGCTTCATACATCAATTCAATACTTAGAAAATTCGATTCAAGAGCTCATTCGCTATTTAATATAAAATTTTAAAATATCATCGAAGAGTCGAAGTAAGAAAATAGCATTTGACTACATTCGACATTTTGCTGCCCGACGTGACTCAAATTTCAACAAGGGGCCGTGGTGGCTCAGTGGTAGAGCGTTCACCTCTGGTGCTTGGGGTCCCGGGTTCGATCCCATCCCCCCGACAAGTGCACTTTGTGGTGGACAAACACCGTGTGCGTGGGTTTTCTAGGGGTTCTCTCGTTTCCTCCCATTTTCTTCATTCCACCATTTCATTCATCACTCATCATCACCGTCTCCTTTAGCCTAACCGGCATAAACGTGGGACGTTAAACTCAAAGGTTTCATTTCATTTTTCCAAATTTCAACATGTTACGACATCATATATATGCGAGAGCTAAATTACTTTCAACAAACTATAATAAGCTAACTTTAAGACCTCAAGTTCTTAATCGTCTTAATATCGTTCTACGAGCAAATTGCTATTTTTAAATTAAATTTTGCTATTGTATTAAATTTTAACACTGGAAACAAGTTTTCCGAAGATTTTTTTTTTTTTTTTGAGCAAAAGGAATCTACGAAGTATCTCTTAAAAGGAAAATAAAATCTTAGATATGCATTCCGTTTCACATACTGATTTCTGCCATGGGGAAATTTAACGTTCACCCCATAAACGTAGTTATCAACATGGAAATACAATGAAAGAATAATAAACAATTTAACATAATTCGTGCCTCTCAAACTGACAATAAATAGAAAAATAAAAAATACATAAAACATGAAGGTTACATTTAAAGGAGATGTCATTACCTTGATTTGTTGTTAAAATTGGAAAGGACACAGTCTCGAACTACAAAACCGAAACGAACATCAATTTCGTTCGTTACACTTATCATTATGCTATTACATAAAAAGAAACGGAACATTAGTAAATGAAGGTGTGATAACAAAATAAAATACACAAGAACAAAATCATACGTCTCATAAATAGCAGGGATTCGTACTCTCAGCAATAGATAGCATAACGATCGTAGACAACAACATTGACAGCAATACTTAGACTTCGGTCCTCCCCGATCACAATAATTCGTACGTTTTTGTGGTCATTACCAAGCATGAAAATTTCTTCTTCAGCCGTTGGAACTAGCTACGTACGGCTATACGTAGTGGTACGGAAGAATGCAGGCTAGACTACGTAGGGGCCGTATATAGTAGTAGTCAAGCGGTTAAAAACACATGAATTTTAAAATATGTACTTTCTTTTGTTATTAACAGACACTGTTAGCAATAATGACTTTTATACAATTTATTAAACAAAGTAATTATTCTCCTTCTTTCCAACAACAACTCAACTACAGTTTTATTGTCTTATATTTATGTATTACCCATCCTCCATGAATTTTCGCTTTCTTTTTCCTTTCCCCCGTGTTTTTTTCTCTTAGGCAATGAAAATTGCAGAAGAAAAGAAAGAAATAAAGAAGAAAAATAACAGAAAGAAACAAGGAAGAAAGGGAAAAAAAACTTTTGTTGTAATAGACTCTTAGTTTGTCAGACACCGGAGTTTGGTTGAATAAGTACTTATTGGATTGCCTTGGGGAGTCACCGACGTTGAAGGCAGAGAAAGAGAGATCCAAAACAGAAGCAAACCTAGACGCAAAGAAATAAAAGAGAGAGAGAGAGAGAGAGAGAATAAAAGTAAAAGAAAGAAAAAAACATAAAGCCCAAGAATAAGGAAGGAAGAAAACTGACCAAGTCAGCACAAACTTTGCAGTAGTACTTATGATAGATTTTTTTCCTTCTTTTCTACGGAAAAGTAGTTGGTAGTTGCTGATAAAAATCAGCTACACGAAAATTGGTTCCTTTTTTTATTTTCTTTCTTTTTGTTAATTTTCTAGTCGGCTCCGGTAGATGTGAAGAGGAGGTAGAAATTGGAACAGTACGGACATTTTTACTTTTGACATGACAAATGAACTCAAAAGGCTGCAATGCAAGATGCTATGTGTCAAAAATTTCACTCTCTCTCTCTCTCTCTTTCTCTCTCTCTCTCTCTCTCTGTCTCTCCCTATCTCTCTACCGCCAATTACTCACACAATTGCATGTTTGAACCTTTTCGTCTATATCTGTTTGCTTCATCTTCAATCTATTTTGAAACATAGTTGTCTTTTTCTTGTTTCCTCCTCCCCCCACCTCCTTTTGGTGAAGAAGACGATATGACGTTCCAAACCACTTTTGTTATTATTATTGTTATTGCTATTATCTTGAAGTTGAATCTCTGTACATGTAACTAACTAACTGCTCTAGTTCTTCTCTCTTTTCCTCAAAGAACATCAGATATGTCTCTAAAGAAGAAGATATATGTGAAGTGTGGCTGGGAAACTCGCTCTGGGAATCTGAGACGAGATGTTTAAGAAGTGATTTTGTGTTAGATGGTTCACACATTATCGAAAGTAGGTATTTAATAGTAAAGTGAAACAAAAAGATTTTGGGTGCAATTTGTCACTTTTGTGTAACGAAAAAGGTAATAAAAAAATATTTGTTCTCCATAAAATGAGCATAAGAAAGAAATGTATAGTTCATTAGTCAGTAAATTTGCAAATACTGTATAATTGAAAAGAAATTACATTCTGTAATATTTCAGTGTATAATGAGAAAGAAAATGTTCAAAAATGGTACATATCTAACAGTAATCGGACAGGCTTGAGGGAAAATGCGCAGTATTCGAGAAAATCAACAAAAATTAGTGTCTTGTTAACATGAAAATTAACTCTATACTCATACTGAAAGGTACCCCATCAAGCCTCTCATTATTGCACTATCAAGAGGATAGTACACTCTGTGTTAATGAGATGCAATAAACAAAAGTAAATGTATATGTCCAAGATTGGATCCCTATGGTACACCAGAATACACATACTGCAGCACTTGAAACCAATGATTATTCGTTCAGAATACAAATATTTATATTTTTTCTAATTTGTCAAGATTGAAGGCATAATTTTGTACCTTGAATTTACTACCCTAAGTTTGTTAATTAGGTGAGAAAGAGCTTAGAAAACACCATATTAAAAAAAAAAAAGATAAATGTATTCTATGACAAGCAATTTATTACCGGACAGAATTAGTATCTCTATCTTTAATAAGACTTTTGAAATTGGCAGTTATTTATCATCAAAGTGAATTATTTGCTTACGTGGGTAAAGTAAGACTCGTATATATAAAATGCTATTCTGGGTGTTCTATAAATCACAATTTCAATTAAAACCTTGTGAGGTTATTCTACTCAAAAACACAAGGCAAGTAGTTTATGTGAAGTTAGCTCACACTATGTTAATTTTGGACATATTTCATATTTGACAACTCTACCTGATATTCCTTTCAATGCTTCATAATCAGGTATTGTAAATAATCCTTACAATGTAAAAAACGAAAAGCTGTCCACTTTTCCATGTACACTCATGTCCAAAATGAATGTCGCATATCTATAACTGTTTTTTTTTTTTGTAACAATATAATTTGATAATGATTTTGTAGGGTACTTTTAATACTGATACTATGTGTATAATCGGGAAATGTATATTTGTGGTAAATTCCATAGGAAAAGAATTTATAAATACGGAAATGAGAATGAGTAAAACAAACTGTTGCTAAATGGACAAGAAAGTTTTATTTTCGTTGTATTGTTCTTATTAACTGCTCTTTTGACATGAAATTTGCCACATACATATATTTGCCGATTATATACATACTAACATTATAAGAAATATCAGGCGAATTCATGATCAAATTATATTCCTACAACAACATATTTATAGACATGTGTAATTTTGGTCATGAGTGTACCACGTATTTAAACGATGAGTACGAACTCAATATTTCGTTTCCTCACAACTTTGTTAATTGAACTTGAAATCTTTGTGTTCTGAACGACGCAATTGTCTTCTCTTCCTCACTCTTCCTTTGCGTTACCACTTTTTGCAAAAGCATAGATTTTATGTTGAATGGTCTCAATTTAGATTTTTAGTAGACTAATATTACCAAAACCTTAATTAGGGAATAAAGCCGATTTTTCTCTGCTAAACCAGGTTTTTCATTTCCTTCTTCTATTTACCTATTCTTCCTACATCTGGTATTGTTTGGTCCACTTACTTCGACAATGATAGCCATAAGGTGATTCCTGCATGTCTCATAATGTGTCCAATCATCCTAAAGTTCATTCAACGAACCTTCTGATCCTGATGTAAACATTGTAGAATGATATTACTCCGCCAGTCATCGGATGATTGGCTATCGGCCACCGCTTCTTTCGAGAAGCACGTGCTTGTACACGTCGGCGTTTTGCATATTCCCCGCATGCAGCCATATCGTAAACTGTGATTCGCGCATAAGGTGAGCCAAACCCAGTTTCTAAACATGCGTATTTTCTTTTATTGCATTAATTCAATTTAGTTCTTAGATAGAGTGTTGTTTCTGTTATTTCACTGTTAGTAAATTGTATTTCTGGTAATGAGCCTTATAAGCAACAAAAACATTGAAAAACAGCTTACTTGACAATGGACTATTGTCTTCTGCCGCATGGATGCGGCAAGGCTCTTTAACCAATAAAATGAAACAATCACCACGTGTATTTGTTGACATGAGGTATTGAACGTTCCTTGAATGAACTATAGCTCTTATTTTCGAAATAGTCATCAGTACGTTCCTCTTTCAAGGAATCTGGTTTACTAAAAATTCCTATATATTTACTCTGTCCGGGTGTATCCGTCCGGGAGGCACAAAATCTTAAGAACAACTTGATGTTTTATCATGAATTTTGGCCAGAATATAGAGGAACAAAAAGTTAAGAATTGAGTTTGTTAATAGTCGTGATCCATCTAATGATCCCAACATGTAGACAATCAAAAATCCCGATTCTCCATGTATTTCTATGGGAGCAGTTATGGATATCATTCTTACTTGAAAACTTAACGCAATATGTTGAGATCAGTGGGTTAGTGTTATGCTCAGTGTGCAAAATAATAATCTGTCGGTGGATTACAACGTTAAAATCAAAATAACTGTATTTCTATTTTCGAATATTTATTCATCTTACTAAAGTTTTTGAGTCGAAATGAAGAGAGAGAGAGAAAATGCAAAAATTCGTACTTTAATTTTCACGTTGTGTACAGTCAGAAACAGTATTAAGTGTAGGTTAAAGCTATCACTTCTTTTGCTTCCAACCTATATTTAATATTGATTCTGACTGTGCAACTAAACCAAACTTCTTCACGTGGTGTACACTGTGACACTGCTACTTGTTCCTCCCACATTTTAAACACACTTTCATTCGATACTCTTTCCACCAATCTATTTTCAACATTCTTCTTTAGCTCCGTATTTCGAAGATTTTCTTTCTTCTTTCTTTCTTTCTTTCTTTCTTTCTTTCTTTCTTTCTTTCTTTCTTTCTTTCCTTCCTTCTTTCTTTCTTCAAGAGTCCATGCATAATATCCATACAACTTACACTCCAAGAGCATTTTCTGTAATACTATTTCCGGTCGGATTATTATGTTTGTCTTTTTCGCCTAAAATACTCTGAATTTCTCATCTTGATTGCACCTTTTTACTACTCGTTCTTATACTCACTAAGTAACAGAATTTCCGTAACTCTTCCATCAGGTGATCTTCACTTACTTTGCAGTTTGTTTCATGCGGATCTATTAGCCTCCTAAAACTGCTACAGAATAATTTTGAGTTTGGTGATGATGATATGGATGGTAATTGTGGACTGAAGAAAGAAGAAGGAAATGGGAGAGACCTGAGAAAGTCTTCGTATATCGTGTTTGTACACCAACTAAGCGAGATCAAACTAGAATCTCATCACTAGAGGTAAGCGTTCTACGAATGAACCACCGTTTCCCTTCATTTTATTCTTTGCATTATGTTGCTCTTATCATCACAGAAATAATTAACTAAGTTAATCACCTATTAAGTTTTCTTGAAACATTTTAAACTCAGTTAGTAAAACATTTGACAAATATTTCATATTTCCTAAATTATGCTCTAAAATATTTTTACAAGAGCAAAAATTGGTTGGATTCAGTTGACAAATCATTAATTAAATTAGGACACATTATTGGCAAATCAATTTACAGAAACACATATCGTTTTGTAACGTGACCTTTTTTTCTTCATCCTACTCCCATACAAAAATAAATTTCGTCTCTTAATGATTATATTGGGATGTTACTGAACAAACCTTATATATATATATCTAATTACACATTACATTTAAATTAGTAATTGGTATACTATTAAGCTTTTAATATATATATTCTCTTGAGTGCTAAACATATTTATTTATATAATCGACCATGTTTCCTAAATAACGAAAATATAATATTTGTTTATTTACAACTTTTGTTGATTTTATTCATATTACATTAACTCTTTCTTTTTTTATTATTATTTGGAAAGATTAAATACGTATATTTACACACGATTAAGATATGCTTAATTTCACTTCAATGTATGTGCATATGTTTGTGTACGTGTTTATATGAACGATCCGGAACAACCATCGCTGCCATGGTAATTGTTACTCAAGCGAACGATCAGTGAATGCGAAAGGAAAACAGTGCATGAATTTATTTAATAAATATGCTTGAGTATTTTGCTCACTAATTACAGAACGTTGTTTGCTTAAATATAGGATATGCTTCTTTGGAGTTTGAGTTTTTGCTAAACAAGGAAAATACGGTATTAAAAGAGAGAAGTGAGTGAACATAATTCTTACGTTGGGATAGTGAACCCGGAAATAAGAAGACAAATGGTTTAATTAATTTCAAAATAAATGCATTATACGAAAAAAAACATTATATTAGAGGAAATGAAAGATAAAGGTTTTCTAAAATGATTTAACCTCAAAAAGGAAATCAGAATTCCTGAGAAGAAAAATCTATAATTATCATTTCTTGATACAATAGCTAAAAGTGGAAAGTATAGGGATAATCATTTCTTGCTACAATGGATGAAAGTGAGAAGAATAAAGATAATCATTTCTTCTTAGAATGGCTAGAAATGAGAAAATAATCATTTCTTGTCACAATAGATAAAAGTGTACAGTATAGAGGTATAGAAGAGGTATAGAGATAATCATTGTCATAAAGGCTGAAAGTGAGAAGTATATAAATAAATATTTCTTGTTTCAATGATCGAAAGCGAGAAGTATCGAGATAATTATTGCTTGTAACAATGGCTAGAAGTGAGAAGTATAGAGATAATTATAGCTTGCCACAATGGATGGAAGCGAGAAGTATATAGATAATTATTTCTTCTTAGAATGGCTAGAAATGAGAATATAATCCTTTCTTATGACAATGGCTAAAAGTGTAGAGTATAGGGTACAGAGATAATTTTTGTTTTTATAACGGCTGAAAGCGAGAAAAATGAAGATAATTGTTTCTTGCCACAATGGCCAAAAGTAAGAAATAAAAAGATAATTTTACATCAACTTCATATAATTACTTCATGTCAACTTTAAGGTTTTCTATCAACTCAACTGGATGTAGTAATTTAACATTGAAAATAATATAGACAGTAGTGACTCTTGAGTAAACTCACATAGATAAAAATCATAATTTCATCTCTGCAAACTAAAAGAAGGGAACTTGTATAAACATGACAGATATCATTTCCGTTAGAAGCATCCACTGAATATAATTCAATAAAGCTGAAAGTTTGTAGGTGCAGAAAAATAATTTATCATTGGGAAAAGACAAGAGAAAAATCTTTTATATTTCATTGAATTTATTATATATATATATATATATATATATATATATATATATATATATATATATATATATATATATATATATATATATATATATATATACATCAGGTTATCATAAAATAAATATCGCTGTTCAGAGAACTCTGGAGACGTGACCACTTGACAGAATGCAGCGAAACTTGGTAGGAACATATTTGGAAACATGCAAAAGCGATTGGTGTAGAAAACAAAATTAGTTTCAATTTTCGCCACCAGATGTAATTGTGGCGCTGTACAACGCCCTTTAAGTGCAGCGTGGAGAAAAAAACGACACACTGGTGATGCTAAATGATACGAAAGGCTGTAATTACCTCTCCAGGTGCTTACTCACGCCTGCATGTGTTTCAGTGATACGGATTTGAGTGCCACTATGTGCCTGAAGTAAATTGATGGTGATCCGGTGTTTGCTTCTTTTTTCTTCCCACAACCTTTGCCTTGTGTTTAAGGGGTCCCGGGTTCGATTTCCGATGAAGACACGTGAGTCGCATCCTATGTTAACCTCTAGATCCCGTTCTTAGAACGTCATCATTATCTTATACGGTACTAGTCATCACGCGTCTGTCTTGCCCAAGGCCTTCACGTGAAAGACCTGCCTATGGGTAGAAATCCATATCATCATCATCGTCCATAGCACATCACTATACCATGGAGTTATTAATAGGAGTACAAATCAATGCCAGCATAATCATGACCTTTCTTTCATTGAATATCAATACTATCATTTGTTTTCCATACCACACTCACCGTACTTAACACTGAACAGAAACAATAACTTCCGCACGCGAGAATTGGCACTAATCTTTTCCTGGAATTTTGGAGGGAGCTTCCATTTTATGAGCACAGGAAAGACTAACACTATAAGATACCCGTTTTAACTTCTCTTTTGTAAGATACCAAAGAATTTTAAAGGGACGCTTCAGCTCAAAAACCCCCCTCTCTCGTAAATCCGCCACTGACCACGTGGTATTAATAGCGTTGGTATTCAATGCCACGAGACCCACAGGAGAGGTAATTACAGTCTTTCTTGAGTATCACTAGTGTCGTCTTTCTTCCACACTACACTTACTTGGTGTTGTACAGCGCCACAATTACCCCTGGTGGCGAAAATTGGAACTAATTTTATTTTCTACACCAATCTCTTCTGCATGTTCTCAAATGCACACCTACCAGGTTTGGTTGCATTCAGTCAAGTAGTTATGTCTCCAGAGTTCTCTGAACAGCGATACTTACTTTATGATAACCTGGTATATACAGGGTGTTAATGAACTGTACTGACAAACTGTAAGAGCTGATTCCTCACATCAGAATAAGAGAAAAAGTTCATATGTACACTCCGCATCAAAAAAATTGCGACAGCTAACGCCGTGCAGTTAGGCCCCCCAATATACACCTTCTTATCCCATAATCGTATCAGGTAAAGAGACCCTCTCTCTCTCCTCCTTTCTTATCTCCTATACTAAAACTAGCTAACAACATGAGCGCAATTCTTATTTCAAACTACACATGTATTAGTTTCGACAAAATGAAATAACAAAACGAGATGAAACAAGATTCATAAGTTGATGTAGGGAGAAACTGAAACACACAGAATGAAAAATTGAAAGCAATGAATGTCTATTACACAGAGATTGAAATGAGACAGAAAGAGAAGAGGAGAGAAGAAGAAAATGAAGAGAGAAGATAAAATAATGGCTGCAGAGATTTATCTTCTGATGGAGAACTTACAAGGCATCACTGGCGATAATTCAAATAAACAGTGTGTGCGTTCTACATTATACACTGTAATGATAAATATGTTTCATATTTATATTCGTCCCCCTTTCTCTCTTTCTTGACGTTTCCCTATCCTGTCTTTGCATCTTTCACTTCTCCCCTTCTCTGCCTCTCTACATGTTCCAAAGTTAAAACGGAGCAAGAGCCCGATATACCTGGTCTGGAGAATCTACTTAACTGTTAACTTCGGCGTCGTGTTTTTCGTGTTCTGGGGATAACATCTCCAGTCCTGGTCATCTTTGACAGAAATACTGTTTAAACACAAGGGAATAAGTAAAATCTCTTTTTTATTCTCTGGGTTACCGAGTCACTACGGATTTGAGTCCTCGACCCAGTGGTGGTCTATAAGCTAACCAACATCGTCCGACTGACACCATGATCTCTTTGAGCTCTTAGCGTTTTCATTTTATCTGTGCAAATTATGTTATATCCGGAAGAGATCAAATCAATGCTGGATGTTTGGAACAGATAAATCTTCGGAAAAGTCTAGAAAATTGTAACCTCTTTGGTTATTTGTAAACAAAATTTTATTTATACTAGTTCGACCCAAAATTTGTTCCCATCCTATAATTCAGTGTGTTTTTTTCACGTTGAAATTTGAAACATGCTACATCTATGAGGAACATAAACTTTTCCTTTTCAACATTTGTAACTTTTCATTACGATACACTTTGGACTTCTAATATAGGGTATTTCGGATAAAAATTTAGCAGTAAAATAGAACTCTTCTCTTTTCTCTTTCTTTCTCTCTCTTTTCTTTTCTTTTTGTTTCTTTTTTGTTCAGTTTGCTTTAGTAGTCTGAAGTGGAGGATATGACCAACTCTATCTACTGGGTTTATTAGTATGTATTTTGGAACAGTACATCCAATGAACACTACCGAATTTGCAATCGAACCACGCGGAAACAAAGAATGTGTGTTAAACTTTTGACATTATCCTAGATGTGTCTCCGACATCTACTGCTCTACTTGAAATTGAGTATGCCATCCATTATGAAAGGGATATAATGAATGTTTAAAGCATCCTCTATATATTCGAATAGTTCTGAAAAAATATGTAAAAACAAACGTTATTTCTATATTACTGTTGGATTTCTGGAAACGAAACTTTATAATGTTAGGTCCTCTTCTTACTACGTTTGAATTCCACAGTTTTATCTGTTCTCCCTTTTCTTTTTCTTCTTCTCTCCTCTTCTCTCTCCCTCTCTCTGCCTTATTTCTGAATCTCTGTGTAATAGACATCCATTGGTTTAAATTTTTCATTCTGTGTTTCAGTTTCTCCTTACATCAACTTATGAATCTTGTTTCGTCTCGGTTTTGTAATTTCATTTTATCGAAACTAATACATGTGTAGTTTGAAATAAGAATTGCGCTCATTTTAGTAGCTAATTTTAGTGTAGGAGAGAAAGGAGGAGAGAGAGGGATTACGACACGATTATGGGACAAGAAGGTGTATATTGGGTGGCCTAACTGCATGGCGTTAGTTGTCACAAGTATTTGATGCGAAGTGTACATATGGCGAAAAGTGCATGCTATGCCAATATAATAAAATCTGTATTTCTGCTATCCATCCCCCAACAGTGTTCTGTAACACCATCCATCTCCTGCTGGATTACTTCTCTCTCTCTCTTCGACAGCTCTTTAAAGCACTAGTACTTTATATACTCAGCAGCATTTATTTCCAAAGGAAACATCGTGTCTCAAGAAACTAAGATATCTTGGTCTTACTCTTTCTGCATGACACTCAGTTTTAAATAAATTTTCAGAAATTATCCATTAAATTTTCCCCATTTATCTTTTCGATTTCCTTTAAATTGACCCAAAATTTTTCTTAAAAAAAATTACCTTCGTAAGTCTTTAGTCACATCTCTTCTGTGTGAATTAGCTACCAATTTTCAGTCATGTTGTACTACTAAAAGAATTATCCTTTATATATATATATATATATATACAAGAGTGGACGGAGCGGTCATCTCATATATAAAGAGTGACAGCAGAACAAGATGTGCAAAAGGTAAGGTGAATAAAAGCAGAAAATGCAATTAGAAAAGTGAAAAACGAAAAAGCAGCCGATCAAATCCCCATTTGCAGAAGACTTGACAAAGAAGAAATAGATGTCTTATGGGATCTTATGAAAAATTGTTAGAAACAGAATATACCGGCGAATGGAGGAAAACTATACTAGTTCCAATTTGTAAAGGTGAAGTTAATGTGAAAGACTGGGAATTACAAGGGTATTAATGTTACATACCACGAAGACCTGGGAAAATAGTTGAAGGGAGGATACGAAAGGAAATGAAAAATTCGGTTTAATGAGCAAACAACTGATGCGATCATTACTTTGACGAAATTGATGGAACCACTTGGGAAAAGCAGGCAGAGATGCACCTCGATCTCATAGATTTGGAAACGGCGTACAACAGACTACCAAGACATGAACTAAGGTAATGAATAGGAGAGAAGGAAGTTTCAGAAAAATATATTAGCTATTAAGGAACATGTACGAAGAAGCAGAAACGCAAGTAAAGGGTAGTGCAGATAAGTAAAGGGTTATTATATAAGTTGATCTACATGAGTGATTATTTCTCATCCCATGTTTGTTCAATTTGGTAATGGATGTATTGGGAAGGAAGGTATAAATTACAGCACAAGGGAGTATGCTGTTTGCAGAATACGTCGTTATATGTGAAACATCTCGTGATAGGGCAGAGAAGAAACTTGAAAAATGGAGGAAAATGTTGAAAGAAATTGGCATGAGAATAAGTATAACAAAGATATAATATATGGCACTCAACAAAGAAGATGGGAGCTTCCTATGAGAACAAGGAGAGATGCTACTTATATGACTCGAAATTCAAGTATTTTTAAGCATACCAAGACCAGGATGATGGATTACGCACAGAAACTTAACACAGAATATAATTTGGCTGATTAAACTGAAGAAGTGTGAGTGGGATGCTGAGTAACAAGAAAGTAAGTTGCATGTGAAAAGGTCAAATAAATACATAGATAGAATATTAAGATCGATTTGTGGTGTGACGAGGAATGATGGCGACTGACTTTTAAGATGAACACTTATATGAAAGTTTCAACAGTGGAAACTGACAAGGGAACCTTCCGAAAATGATAGTTGCAGTGAAAGATATGGCCTATGCCAATTGAAAGAGCTGTAACAGAGATGAGCATTCCCAAAAAATTAGCTGCCCATAGCAATAGGTTCAAGAAATATAAGGGGTGGAAGTTCGGGAAACAGCAAGGTTGGACAGGGGGGGAAGTGCAAATTCCGCAAAAAAAGGGGGGCACTGCAAAATACAATGCTGGCAAGTGATGTATGGAAAGAGACTTGCCACAATAGGGAACAAGTGGAGGCCACCAGTAGGGTTAACAGTGTTGCCAACTGCAATAAAAAGTACATGTTTTGCAAAGAGCACTATATGAATTGAGTGCAATATTCAGTGTCATGTAGAACATAAGATATGGCGTGTATAATCAGTGGTACAATCTAACAAAAGAGAATAGAAATAACAGAAGTACGAAAAATACGGAAAAGACGAAGTTGGCCATAATGCGCCACATTTGATCACGAGCTGTGCATATTAGAATGAACAAAACAAGAAGCACCGACTATGCAGGAAACCGACGTACCTAGAGTCGAAAAGAAAAACGAGTTCCAAAGTTGGCAGCACTAGCCATGAACATCCAGATAAGTCTAATATAGTTAGGCCACTCGCTTCACAAAAAGAAAATTCCGGCAACAGGCACCACTCGGAATGCATCAATGCTAGAGTGATTGAGGCAATGCCAAGTCGGGGAACATGAAATGGTTGGGTTGAGCCAACAACCTATAATAGAAGTAAACATTATGTCATGGTTAGGTCGTATGTGGGAATATACAGGGTGTCCCACCAAACTTTGTGACCTGAAAGATTTGAGAAACGAACAAAAATGTGACGGATCCAGTTGTGCAGGAATGTACCAATGTCAGGGAATGATAAAAGTCTGTGAGAAGCAAGTGCCCCCAGGATCACCATCATAGGGCCCCAGGAGCCAACTTCAAACTTTCAAATGGCAACAGGGACCGAGTGGTACCCCTGTCGATAGATCATGGAATGTGCAACAACACATATAGGAAACATTTTCTATATGAAGCATGTTTTTCAAAATGGCCGCCACAAATATATGTTGTGTCTTAACATGGCATCGAACATTGTGATCTCAAATTCCTGCGAAGCAAAAAGAGATGTTGCAAATCCAATTGCACAGGAATGCACTCATGTCGAGGGCCAAGAAAACTTTGTAAGAAGCAAGTACCCAGGGTCCCCATCATAAGGCTCGAGGGGTCAACCGCAACATTTCAAATGGGAACAGGGGGCGGATGATATTTCTCTGGATAGATACAACAGAAACATTTGCCATATGAAGCACGGGTTTCAAAATGGCCGCCAAAAATGCACGTTGTTCTTGTCACCGAGCATATATTTTTGGCGGCCATTTTGAAATCCCATATAGTAAATATTTCTGATATGCGTTATTGCATATTCCATGATTTATCGAAAGAAATATAACTCGACCGATGGTGCTATTTGAAAGTTTGAAGTTGGCACCTGGGACCCTATGATGGGGGACTTGGGGGCACTTGCGTCTCACAGAAGTTTCTCGCCCACTGACATGGGTACATTCCTGCACAACTGGATGTGTCACATTTTTTTTTTCGCTTTGAAACTATTTCAGTCGCAGAGTTAGGTGGGACACTCTGGATACATCATATAGGCGGTGATAGTACTGCAGACAGCAACACACAGCAGATCAAGCCTTTGATTATGTTTGCTTTCTACTGGTGTGGATATGCGATAGAAAGAGCACCAAAGGTTCCGACCCCTCTAGAGTACTGTTTCGAGACATTCACAGGCGATCATTGTACCATGTATGACAGATTGGCAGTATTCCGCTGTGTTCACTGCAAATGTATCTTCTGTTTGGACCATTGTCTCATCGAACAATTGCACGTACAATGTGGACGAGCATGTACAAATGATGCGAAGGCTAATGCCTCTTGCCGGAATTTTCTTTTTGTGAAGCGAGTGGCCTAATTATATTAGACTTGTCTGGATTTTCATGGCCAGTGCTGCCAACTTTGGAACTCGTTTTTCTTTTCGACTCTAGGTACGTCTGTTTGCTGCATAGTTGGTGCTTCTTGTTTTGTTCATTCTAATATGCACAGCTCGTGATCAAATGTGGCGCATTATGGCTAACTTCGTCTTTTCCGTATTTTTCGTACTTCTGTTTTTTCTATTCTCTTTTGTTAGATTATACCACTGATTATACACGCCATATCTTATGTTCTACATGACACTGAATATTGCACTCACTACATATAGTGCTCTTTGCAAAACATGTACTTTTCATTGCAGTTGGCAACACTGTTAACCCCACTGGTGGCCTTCATTTGTTCCCTATTGTGGCAAGTTTCTTTCTATACATCACTTGTCAGCATTGTATTTTGCCGTGCCCCCCTTTTTTGCGGAATTTGCTCTTTTCCCCCTTGTCCAACCTTGCTGTTTCCCGAAATTCCACCCCTTATATTTCTTGAACCTATTGCTATGGGCAGCTATTTTTTGGGGAATGCTTATCTCTGTTACAGCTCTTTCAATTGGCATAGGCCACATCTTTCACTGCAACTATCATTTTCGGAAGGTTCCCTTGTGAGATGGTTGGGACATGTAGAACGAAGAAACGATAACTATATGTCAGAAAAAGAATTGAGAACCTGAAGGTAACAGGGAAAAGAAAGAAGGTAAGATTCAAGATGAGGTGGAAAAACAAGACCAAGATGATCTCACAGAGAGAAGTTGGAGAATAGAGAACGCTCAGAGTAGAAAAGAGTGGAGGATAATAATAAACACGGAAACTAGAATCATATATAAACATAAAAAGGCGGAGACAAAAAAGAAGATGATAATATGTTTGTGCATTGACTGTCTTCAATCTTTCTATCGCAATGATATAGCTATAGTTCAGAATACGAAAATACATTTTCCACGAACTAACCTACATTTTTATTTCTTCGTTATCTGACAGTTTATTAGTTGCTACTAACCTTAGGAGAAACGGCTCACTCGGTAACCTAACAACCGGACAGGCTAGATTATAACGCGATTTATGCTTTCATTCTACTGCTCAGGGATTCTCTAGCTTCTGTGAAATGGGTCTACCTGAGAAGACTTTTGGAATAATGACGGATGGAGGGCTATGCTTATAACCACACTATGCCTCAGTTCGTATATGTTTTCATGTATTCTTAACTCTTCCGCATATTAAGGATAATTTGTAGAAACACGTATCAGTTCCAAATTCGCAGAAACACTATATTTGATGAGAATTACTTATTTTACATCACAATTCAAAATATACATTTAACTGTCATGCCGACACACACAATTATTATATAAACACTTCCTTGACAACGGCTAAAATCACCATAGCAATGTATCAACCTTAATATATCGATCTTCTTCTATTTTGTAGCAAATGCTTGAGCACTGCTGCCCTGAGTCAAGACGAAATACATATACAGGGTGTTTCAAAACAACACCGACATTTGGGAGGTGATTCCTAACACTAAAATAAGACAAAAACTGTAGACCAACCTGAGTGCACAAATGCTTCTTTTCGGAGTTATAGGCTGCCGAAAACATGAAAAAGTGAACTTTACACACGAATAGCTTCAAAACTATCAAGACTTCACTATATGCCCTATGCAAATATATATAGTATATGCCCTATCCAAATATGTAAGTTTCAGAATCTTGCGGTACTTCCGCAACAGTTTTCATGGAGGTAGTTGGTGAGTACTTTCAATTAAATGCCAGTAGCCAAACTCCCTCTATAAAAAATGTTCCATGAGTACCTTAGGATTATGAAATATTTCTTTTTGGGTAGTGCATATATTAGTTCCTAAGTGAAGTCTTGACCGACTACGGTAGGTCTTATAGTTTTGGAGCTATAAAGTTTCAAAGTTCATTTTTTCATGTTTTCGGCAGCTTATAACTCCGAAGGGAAGCATTTGTACACCCAAGTTGGTCTATACTTTTCGTCTTATCTTGGTGTCAGGAATCACCTTCCAAACGTTGTCAGTGTTGTTTTTAAACACCCTGTATAATGACCATGACAAAATGCAAAATACAACGTTATCGTTGTATATGGCTCCCGAGCTAAAGAAATTCTTAAATTATTTACGATTTAAGAAAGAATCCTAACCATAGATTAGTTTATATTATATATATGGTCCCACTACTTTTTTAACTCCCCTTGCGCTACAAATTCATTAATATTAAATTTGTGCATATTTATTTTAATATTTCATTTTATTTTATTCATTTTTATAATAATTAATTATATTTTATTTAAGTAACAACGAAATAGGACATATTCAAAATTTGACAATTTAGTTATTTATCCTAGGTCCATAATAGAATTGTATACATTTGAGTCGTTACAAGTTACAATACAACATAAAAATGTTTTTTCCGTTTGGACGCAGTTGTTATAAGATCGGAAAAAGTAATTTGTATATTATAACACAAAATAAAAGTTACAATAAGTAAGAACATCAATTGAAAGAAAAAGAAAAAATAAAGGAAAAAGAAAAAATAATAATTAACATTACTTTACATTCCATTAAATTAGGTTGATGAATTAACAATATCAACATTAATTTTGGATGTTAGTTCTTGGTGAATCAACCTGTTAACAATTTGTAACCATTTGTTTTTCGTATGCGGTGACGGGCACCATTTTTTCATTTCTTCAATATTTCGTAAACTTAGAAGTTTACCAGTCCTAGCGTCACGCAATTAAAAAACCTTGGGATTGATTCGTTTGATTGATTGGGACTGATTTGATCCAGGATACAAGTTACAAAATTTATAGATTCTCTTCCAGGATGCAGCACTTTGAGGAAGTAACCTTACAAAAACAAGGACATTGATGTGAATTTTACCTTTTCCACTTTGCTGATTTTCAATTTTCTGATTCCGCAATTTTAATTTTTGCATTCTATAAAGATGATCCATGCTGATGAGATGGGGATAATCGAGCTCATCCTTTTCATTAAGTTTGACACCAAAATAATGTTCTATATGTTGTGTAAAATCAGTTTCATTATGAAGATATGCCGAAGCAACATGAATTGGATTTAAATGGATTCTTTGCGAAGGAGAATAATATCATCTCACAACATTTCATTAATTTGTCTCCTGATTTCATCTCGAAATTTGTATAGTATAATGTACGGTTATTTTAGTTGCAATCGACTCTTGTGTATCCACATTAATAGCATATGTAAAATTTTTACAACACCTGAGAACTTTCTTAAACACTTTTGAATGTTTATAGAGAATATCTTTAAATTTTGATACGTATTTTCCATATTCGTTACCAAAAGAATCAATTATTTTCTTTACACTATCTTCAAACGAGGAATTTTGGTTATTGATACTTGCACTTTCATTCTTTGATCTCATATCCTAAGTTTCAGAATTGGCTTAATTATTCACGTTTAATGTAACGATGTCAATAAAAGGTTGACATTAAGATGCAAAATTAACAGATGCAGTTAACAAACCTAAAATGATTTTATCACTGAAACTATGAATGGAGAAGTGTTTGTTTTCGAAATCTAATGTGGCTCGTAATTACGTAAGAAAGTCCATCCCTATTAGTATTGTTTTCTCATTCAGTTTACTCAAAAACAATAAGGGTACTGAAATTTCAAAATTTTGTAACGAAATCACAACTTGCATCACTCCCATAACTATTTTCTTATGTTTACCTGTATAGTCGATTAAAATTAAATTATAATTTAATTATTAGAAGACTAACGTTGGTTCGTTTGATTCTGTATAAAGGTTAACAACAGGACTAATCTGGAATGCACTTGTTCCTAGCTTTATACTAAATTGTTTCAGCAGAGAGAAGCGAACAGACGAACAAACAAAACAAGTATAGTTTAAGCTGGACCAAGTTATTCTGCAGTACAACTGCAAAAGTACAAGACAATCAACACCACAGATGCAGTAGGAAAGCACACGAATTAAATTCAGAGATCGGGAACAAGAGTGTTTATAGACGAGTAAAATTGCGGTTCAACCTAGTAATAAAAGGTATTTTTATTGTTTCTAGTCCTATTGAGTGTCCTGAATAACATATCAAAAGTCTACCAAAATCTGACTAAGAGAAAGCTGCCATTTTGGACCGCCATCTTGGATATTTTCTTGAACCATTTTTATAAACTTTTATTGTAATATCTTTGCAATGAATCAAACTACAAACTTGGTCCTTGTCCCAAATCAAAACTAATAAACAATACAATCACCAAAATGTACAATTGGTATAATTGTATGAAGAATTATCTAAATATGGTTACTGTTAGACTGAAAGCGTTGTTAATTTGGTTTTATTTTGCCACTTTCGCGGCTAATAACTATGAAATCCTCAGAAATATTGGAAAACACCCTGAAATGAAATTAATAGATCCAAGTTTTACCTTTCCATCGACACCAAAACTGTTTATCTATGTCTGAAAGAAAGTGAGTTAAGTGGTTTCATATGATGCAGGGTGTTGTAGTTTTAGTCATTCACATACGCAATTGAGGTACTGTAGTTAGACATCTAAACAAGAAGGAAGGTGGCAGAAACAACACATGACATTTTGGATCACTGGGTAAAAAAGTAACTATAACTCCACTTTCATAAGGCAAATTTTCATCAAGTTCGTGCCAAGGTAAAGGGCATAAGCTATAGATGAAAAATGTAAACATGGGTTTTCAATAAATTACAATTACATATGTAATTAAATGTGTTTTATTTCATTATTTGGTACGAAACATCATGAAGGGTACTTATATGTAAAAATTAATTGTTATAAGTGTTTTTGTAAAACATATATTGTGCAACGAAGCTGATTAGTCCAACGATAACGTACGTTTATCGCCCCACCAACATTATCAGTATTAATAAATAATTTATATACAGTTTCTATTAGCATAAAAAGTTGTTACAACAAATATAGACTAACAACAAAAGAGCTTTCTTATTTAACTTAGAAATATGTTCAAATGAGCAAACCAGTTTTTATGGTTGCTTTGAAATAAACCAAAAATTACAAAAGTAAGTCAGTGAAAACCACGATGGATAATATACACTCTTTTCATAATTTATCATTATCAAAAATGAAAAGGCACAATCAAGCGAAATTATCTTTCTTCAATCATAATTGCACAAAACAGCAGGTGAAGCAGCCCTGGCAGAAGAATTAGTCGTCATCGTTTTATGTTTCCACTTCTGTCGCATCTGTTATGACATGTGATTCCATGGTATTCAGAGCAGGTACTTGAATAGTCAAAGTCGTTTCTTGCAGTTGCATTGCATGATAGAATACTGAATTGTAGAGCAGTCACATTTTATTATACTTTTCAACAACTGCTCAGGTGCCGGGGGTAGGGCCATCTTTGGTGACAGATGTCGATCACGGCGTTCCCCAACCCCATTGGAGCTGATCGAGGTCATTGGAAAGTCAGGCTTGAACCTGAAGATGTATACGTAGAGAGTGATTAGTAGCGGGCATCTTTGGTACGTGGCAGTACTTCAGGAGTCACTTGAGATGTCAATTTAACTGTTTTGGAGGTAAATTTGTGATAGTGAATATCATTGAGAGTTTGACTAATTCGATCCTAATATAGACATGCGATAGTTTTATTACCAGGTGTCTTGATTTGTTCTTGGGTTCTCCCTGCAGTTCTAAAGATTGCGGCCTGTTCTCGGAAACAGTCGTTCTTCCTATGTCTCTAACCCATATGATTTGGATGTAGTGTCACATCTCAGTAGTGGATGAGCGAAGATTCTGTGTGAGAACACGGCATGACCTAGTGTTTATTTCATTGTCCTAATGTCGTAGACCATCACACTTTTGGAACTTTTCTTTGGTTCAGGACACACGAAGAAATCATTAAGTTTGTTGCCGAAATAGTGAATTAACAGAAATAGGTCAGTGTCTTCATAAATCACTGCTGTCGGACACATCTATGATCTTTCAATAATGTGTTTTACAGTCAGAACATCTGCGTCACCAGAGCATGTTTAATACCACACCCGGCTTCCGTAAACTTCTCAGCCGACAGTGTTATAAATGTCTGCTTATTCTGTTTGTTGCTTAAGAACACGTCCTTGGTTATAGCGAAAACCGTCAACTGAGTTACATGCACCTTTGGTCCCTCCAGACCTCTGTTGAGTTTGCAGTCTAAGTCTCAGACTGGTGATAAGGAAGTGTTTTCCTTGGTAGGCATCAAATATAATACTTGCTTGCCTGAACTTTGACTCAATTACTGTTCATTGCTTCAAATGTCTGTTGCTAACTCCAAGAAAACGGTGAAGTAACCACCCACCATCAATGGCAGTACAGATTTCCTGGTGTTGTAGTGGTACCTGGCATTGGCTGCGCAAGTACGTTGTAAACTGGACTTTCCAGAATCTCTCATAAGTTCATATGTGTTTAATATCAAAGCTTGCTATATAGGCTACATAGCTCATAATGGAAAACATATTTCAAATCGAATTCACTGCTTTTTGCGCAAGTGAGAAGACGCTGGAAAAGCAATTAAGGTTCTATGAAAAATGCCTCATCCTTCGCCTTAACTACCTATACTGCCCTCTTGGTTTCACCATTTTGTTTCTCTTGAATGAAAACTGAGTAACCAATTTATCGTTTATATCAACAAGGAGTCTGCTCACTATTTCACCAGTCATTTCAGGATTTGTTTCTGCAGAATATGTGATGCCTGCAATTACGTTTCTTAGATTTTGTCAAGATGGAAAACACTGAGTTGTTCCACAAATTCAGTAATTTTTTGTGAGTCAGCGTTATGCCTCTTCACGCGGGATTTTTTCATAGTTATACGTTGTTCAGTCATCTCCTGTTGAATCCCAGCAAACTCTTGCATCTCCTGGGCGAGGAGTTCACAAATGGGTCGCTTCATTACCCATACGAGCAGCTGCTCTTGTATCATCCCTTTACCATGTGTTAGCTCATTGCTAATGTCTTTCATATTCCTCATTAGTAGTTGCTCAATTACAGATCTGAGGAGAGTTCGGACCAAAACCTATTAATCCGCTTGTAGTCCTCTCATGAAAGCTGCGTGTACGTTTGTAGCCATATATTCAAGTTCTAACATGCCTTTTAAGTATATTTGTGCTGAACATGAATACGAATTATTGCCGCATGCTCCATAAAAAAAGAAAGAAAGAAAACATTATATTTACCGTATGCAAATGCATTTCTAAATTGCCTGTTCTTTCAGCTTTAATAAATGATTTCAGGGTATCCACCATCCACCGTGCGGCAGTTCTGTTGATTTCCAATTCCATTTTTTATCCTGTATTTTTGTAAAGCCTGTTGAATACGTCATGAGGAGTTTCGGAAGCCAACATTTCTTCTTTCAGAAGTCGTTCAAGTGTTAATCGTGCTATGGTTATAGCAGTGCCTTAAGGGTATGTGCTTACTGCTTCCTTACTTAGAATATTACTAAGGACTGATGACACCAGTATGTGGCCATGAATAGCGCTGGCAATTGCTTTGCCCGACAGCTTATGCTTCGCTGTGTTTCCTGCATATACTGTATAACCCCCAAAATTTCAGCCAAATGGATCATGTCATGACAAAACCGATGCACCCAAGCAAACTCATAATCAAGTGCAGATTTCCTAGTATGAGGATACATTTCTTTAACAGAGTACCTTGTGATTCGTTGCTTAGGATTCCAGCTGCTTCCAAGTACAACGGCTGATCAAAGATTATAAGAAATTTGTTGTAACGTGTTGTATGCTTTGCTATAAATAACAGCGTTGACAGAATGCAATGCTAATTGGTTGGATCCATATAGATAATAGGAAGGAAAACTACAGATGATACAGGATGATGTTCACCCTTATGATCCAGTTGACTCACGCCCAGACCGTCAGGTACACTTTGCTTTAGAAGATGTGAAATGTCCCACAGTATGTCGTCGTTGTTTGTTGAATCATGATATTCCACACCTCTGATTGGGTTTGGGTACAAAACCTCGTGGTCAGAACCTCGCGGCGACAACCTCGCGGACCAAAACTTCGCCTGGCCAAAACCTCGCGGGCCAAAACCTCGCCTTGCCAAAACCTCGCGCCCCAAAATATCGCCATACCCAAAATCTCGCCTGACCAAAACCTCGTTGTAATGATGTCGCGACACAGAATCTCGCCTGGTCTAAATTAAGCGAGACGTAGTGTCACCTGGGAAGAAATGTCGTCAAGATAAAACCTCTTCACGACGATTTCTTCAATGTAGAATGTTTTATCGCCAGATTTACAAAACTTATTAGGTTTTGAAACTTGGCATTTTGTATAAATCTTCTTGCTCCACAAGGGCACAAGCTCCAGATAAGACAATATTTTGCGAAATGCATGTCCTAAGGAGGATTGGAATGGAAGGCCTTGAATGAATTTTGCCGTTCTCCAGATCTAAAAAACTACTAAGCATAGAACCGTTACGTTTGGTACAAATCTTCTCCTTGTACCATAAGAAGGTATGTTGCAAAATGCTCCTCGTAAGGTAGTGTTGAAGTTTGGATAATTCTTGAGCATTGGCTTGATCTCAGGACCCGCGAGGTTTTGGTAGCGAAGTTTTGTCCACGCGATGTTTTGGGTGGCGAGGTTTTGGCCCGGCGAGATTTTGGGCGGCGAGGTTTTGCCAACGCGAGGTCTTAGCCCGGCGAGATTTTGTCCCGCGTGGTTTTGGACGGCGAGGTTTTGGCCACGCGAGGTTTTGGCCCGGCGAGATTTTGTCTGGCGAGGTTTTGGACACGCGAGATTTTGGCCGGCGAGATTTTGTCCTTATCCCCTCTGATTGATTTGTATTTTGTAAACTGCAGTTCACTGGCCTGTGAGTGATAATGAGTAATGTGACTGATGAAAATGATAAAGAACTTGATGACAATCAGCCTTATGGAACTGGAGTTATACCCAGTGATCCAAAATGTCATTTGTTGTTTCTGCCACTTTCCTTCTTGTTTCGATGTCTAACAACAGTATCTGAATTTTGCATTTGAATAACTAAAAATACAACACTCTGTATCACATAAAACCACGTAGCTCACATTCTTTCAGACAGAGGTAAACAGTCTGGTGTCGATGGAAAGGTAAGACTGGGATCTATTATTTCATTTCGGGGTTTCTCCAATATTTCTGAGGATTTCATAGTTATTAGCGACGAAAGTGACAAAATAAAACAAAATTAAAAACGCTTTCAGCGTAACAATAACCATACTTAAATAATTCTTCATACAATTATACCAATTGTACATTTTGGTGATTGTATTGTTTATTAGTTTTGATTGGTGAGAAGAACCAAGTCTCTAGCGTGATTGAATGCTAAGATAGTACAATAAAAGTTTATAAAAATGATTTATGAACATATTAAGATGGCGGCCCAAAAATGGCAGGTTTCCCCTAGTCAGACTTTGTAGAATTGATATGTTATTTAGGACACTCAATGGGACCAGAAACATTAAAAATGTCTTTTATTAAAATTACTTCTAGATTTCCTCTTGTTTGGCCTAAATTTACTCGTCTATTAAGATTCCAAATGTGTGGTGCCTATGTTAAGCGGCGATCAATAATCTAATCAAAAAATCGGATTGTGTCAACTTATGAAAAACGAAAGTCACCTAGATACAATTCGGAATCAACAAGGCAAGTTCGTTAGTGACAGAAGTGCATCCATTGAGCATTCGGCCAGAAAACGGAAAACCTCTCTCCTTAGAGCAGTGAAATGTGGTGAGTGATAACGATTGTGTGTTACTTAGTCAAAAGCAGCAGTATCGTAAAGTGGAGCAGGAATGTAGAAGTGTCACAACAATATGTTTGGAAAGACTCAAGATTCAAGTGGCTCGTGGACTTATTGCACAATAATGTTTCCAGGAACTTCGTGACGATCTTTTCACGAAAATAAAGAAAGCACTTCACGGTAAGCACTACCATACAAGACAAATCATCATCCGGGACATATGGCGATATCTGGGCGACAGCTAGAAAATTGACGCACTGACTGTATTTGACACCTTCCATACGTATGACAGAATGTCGTAGAGGTGGAAGGCGATTACATTGAAGGAATGTAACAGGTGTTCTTCTATCCATAAAGCCAGGTACTAATTATAACAATGTTCCCATTACTTTTTATTCAGCCCTTGTACTTCCTCGTTGTTCATGTGTTTTTCTCTGGTTTCAAGATTGAAATCATCGGAGTCTCACGTCAATAAGGTGGGAACGTGTCTTTCGCCAGATACGATTAATCAACTGCGATAATGCAAATTGTGAATCACTCGAGCTGTGAATCTCCTAACATATCACAAGATATAAGATCAATTCCTGGAGCAATGTGGGATGACTCACTTAAGCAAGACTTGAGTTCCTATGGAATGTAGAAAACATTATAATCTTCAGTATTGGTGCTACTGAAATTTGAAGAGTTCTTCTCGGTATGAGTAAAAGTTATTAAACTTGACTGAATAGTAAATCAGAGTCAGTTATGATGAAACTTTTCAGCAAATATATTGGTTATCTCTGTGGAGTAAGACTCCAGAATCTTGGTAACTAATAGAGTGGGCATACAAGGAGAAGAATAATGGTCATTTGTGGAGCAAATTCTATACCAAACATCAGTCATTGAGATCCAACTACTGAGAGAAATTACACAACAATTCCAACTTTGACGCTTCGAAGATTCTATCAGTTACATTCAACAGACACGAATAATGCGAAATTTTTGAAGATTCTTGTCAGTTGGATCTATATTAAAAGTGGCAAAAGCACAGCGATGCGCCAGGATAGCTTCAAAGATTTCTACAGAGTACCTTGGAATTTGCAATTATGGAACATCGCCTCCGCATTTTAGTATGAAATCATGGGTAGTGTTGATCATAGTCTGCTCAAATACGTCTACAGCAGCACATACGGGTAAGGCTTTAGGAGAATGAAATTTACTAAACTTCTTAAAAGTAGGCCAATCAACACACTGAGTTGAAGCATCGAAGATGGTGTGATTTAATAACAGGTAGATCGTCTGTAATCACTGAAAAATTATCACTTCATCAGGAAGCCGCAAGATGAATACTACACAGAGAGAGGTCAATGTATGAGTAGGTACTGGATTTAATAGAAACATGAGTGGGACTACTGTCATTACTCGCTGAAGAAATTCCGACACCTAAATCCCACCTTATTAAGTTCAAACAGAGCCGCAGAGACGATGGTACGAATTCAGATCTCCAGCAATCAATACAGGAGACTTCAGTTGATTGTAAATCTGAATTATATCAGCAGTAGAAAAGAATTTAGCTACAGGAAAATACAATGAACAAAAGATAATCGGGAGAGGGAAGGAAACTCTCACCAAAGCTACTTGCAACCGTGAGTGTATGTTAATATACCGGGAATGAAATTCATTGAGTCAACGCCTCCAGTGGAGTGACCATTAGTGTGCTTATCACACCTATATATCGTGCAACGTGTTAAAATTGATAACTGTGTAGGTCGAAAATGAGTTTTTTTGCAAACAGACAACAGCCTGTGAGTGGTCAGAGAACAGTTGTTTCTATTTCTTAACACGTTGACTGCCAAGCGTAATTTCGGATTGTGGGTGGGTTCGGGCCAAACGTTCATTTTTTTAAAGTTTTAACTTTTGTGACATTTGTAATTTGATTTTTCAGTTTTTAATGGTTTCACTGTTGTTTTTGATGTTTTGAGATGTTTTCAGCCGTGTATACTTTAGTATACACATGGCCTGGAAAGGTACATAGTCCTTTTCAAGCCACGTGTATATTAAAGTATACACGGATAATGTATTGTTTCGTTCACTCTTATTCAACGTTTTTATTGTGTCTTTACCATGATGCAATGTATAATATAGTTTTCATGGGTAGGTTGTTTTTTTTATACTCTTTTTATTGCGAGCATAATATATTATTGAAAAGAAATATGACTAATCTTGTTCCCCACAGCAATTCAATAATGATTTTTCTGTCACTTGCTATAGCGCCAGAAAACGTATCGTGCAAGGCCATTTGATTATATAGATCTATTGAAGACTTCCCTATATTGTAGTCGACAATGTAGTGAGCTTTTGCTTTACCTTCACCTCTCCTGTTTGTTTGGATGCAGACAGTTGTTCAGTGCTTTGTTGAAAGCATCAATACTTCCCTCATGTCTTTCCACTTGCTCATTTTGACTCGTTCGCCAGTTTCTAATATTGTTTTCGTTCGCTCTTAGATTACGTTTTCATTTTGCATTTATGTTGCAGTGGGCACAATTCAGCAGGGTGCAATGTGTAAGTTGTGTTTTTACATTATCCTATTATTCCAGGCATAGTATATTGTTTTGTTCACTCTTTATTTTGCCTTTCTGTTGCAGTGGGCCAAATTTAGCATGATAGAAGGTATACTACACATGTATAATTTCCATATTTAGGTTGTGCTAATTTATTACCTTTTAATTACAAATCACGAGATTTGGTGGATCAGTTGTACCTAAATACTAGAGGAAAATGTAATGTAGAACTTTATTTAGTGAGAGAGAAGTACAATAACAGCTTGATCAAAGTGAAAACTTGAGTGAAATCGATCTTAGTGAACCTGAGCTTAGTGAGTGTGATACTGAAGATGATTTCCAAAATGGACAAAGTGAAGAAAGAGATTGTGATTTCCGTTATTTACGGAGGAGAATGACTGTCAGTCCAGTAAAATATCCCAGTGCTTCAACACCCAAGAAGACCGTGTCGCCTGCGCAGACTGTAGATTGTATCTCAGTTTCTCCCATTAACAGGCGACAAACCCCACTCACAGTGTATTGTGAGCCACCTTCCAATGAGAGTGGCTGCTCTGAACAAAAACTAGTACAACCTTGTGATCCAAAGTTTGATATTGATCTTGAAGATATTTCATGGAATTGCGAAAAACAACAGGCAACAGTCACATTTACTGGAAACTGTGGAATCGATGCAAGTATGAGTGGAATTCTTGCAACAGCTTCACCTGGTGATTATTATCAGTTATTTCTGACACCAGATATAATTCAGCTAATGGTGGACCAGAAAAATCTTTACGTTCAGCAGTGTTTGGAATCCATGTTGGATACTCTTCCGCAATCTCGAGATCACAAGTGGTCTGCGACAGACTACAATGACATGAAAAACTTCATTGCTCTTATTGGTTATATGGGATTGGTGAATCTTCCATCACTAGCAGCCTATTGGAAAACATCCCAGCTCTACAATTTTAAGTTTCCCTAGAAGCCTCATGAGTAGAAATAGATTCAAACTCTTATTGAAATTTTGGCATTTTGCTGATAATACAAATGCAGAAGAGGATAACAGAATGCATAAAATTGAGAAAATATCAAACAAATTTATTAGGAACTTCAAAAAAGCATATACGTTTGGATAAAATAAATGTATAGACAAAAGCATACCTTTCCGAAGAAGATTGAAGTTTCGACAATATACGCCTCCAAAAGCCCATAAATATGGAATTAAAGTTTTCAAGCTATTCAATGATAAACTCTACACATGGAACTTTTCTGTCTACACAGGACAATTCAAAAATGTAGAGATTTCTGTGCCAGAAAAAATTGTCATGCATCTTATTGAAGGTCTCTTAAACCAAGGACGGTACCTCTTCACTAATAATTACTACACAAGCACGTTACTAGCATACCGACTACTTCAGAATAACATACACTTGCATGGAACGTTCAGAGGTAACAGAAAATACATTCCTCAAGATATTGTGAAGGCAGATTTGAAGAAAGGGGAGTTCAGAAAAGAAACCAACGAAGGTGTTACAATCAGCAATTGCAAAGACAAGAGAGAAGTGTTGATACTTTCAACAAAGCACTGCACAACATCTGTTTCCGTCCAAACAAATAGGAGATGAGAACAGAAAGTGACACCTCCATGTATTGTCGACTACAATATAGGGAAGTCTTCAATTGATCTAAGCAATCAAATGGCTTCCTACGATAGTGCTATACGCTGTTGTAACAAGTAGTACAGAAAAAAATATTATAGAACTGCTGTGGGGAACAAGTTTGGTGAACGCGAACTTTCTCTATAACAAGAATATCATTGAGCTCCTCCGTGGCTAGGCGTTTACCGTACGCGCCTTTGGCGTGGGAGGCCCGGGTTCGATTCCCGGCGGGAGCTCATGTGGTTCGGATTCCACGTTAATTAGTAGGTCCACGTCTCATATAGCCTCGCTGCTGAACGGGACGTTAAACTCAAACTCAACTCAACTCAAGAATATCATTGAGAAATCTCTTACGAGGGAACCTATCCAAGTGCGACTCTGACTTCGAGTCGAGACTATGGTCGTTGGATACCTTGTCCCAAAAGAACATAACACGAAAAGTGATACATCCTCGATCGCAACCGTTGCAGAGATATAAGCGTGAAAAGTTCGAAATTGAGCTCCATACTATACATTACAAAGTCAGCTTCCGGGTCAGATTTGGCGGAAACGGTCAGGTAAGGAAACTCAGCGAATACATATCAAAGTAGTGTTGGGAGCCCACCACCTTCTGAATGAAAAAAATGTTGCCCCCGGGCACTCGCAGGGTCCCAAGCGGGCCCAACTCAAAATTGGCAAATGGAACCGGGGGTCAAGTAGCATATTGTATGAAAGCTAGTGTTAAATAAAAGAAGATAGAACAAATCTCAACTCTCTATGATGACCCTGTGCAAACGGGCAACTGGTCAAAATGTCAATACAACCTACATCAGAAAATATATGGCCACTCTTCTAAATCCGTTAAGTTGTGACAATAACAAGACAGAAAAACACGTTTAAAAGTGCAAGGTATTGAAGTTAAACAAATTGTTGCAGAGTCTCTCACAGTGGCCATATATTTTCTGATGTAGGTTGTATTGACATTTTGACCTGACCAATTGCCCGTTTGCACAGGGTCATCATAGGGAGTTGAGATTTGTTCTATCTTCTTTTATTTAACACTAGCTTTCATACAATATGCTACTTGACCCCCGATTCCATTTGCCAATTTTGAGTTGGACCCGCTTGGGACCCTGCGAGTGCCCCGGGGGCAACATTTTTTTCATTCAAAAGGTGGTGGGCTCCCAACACTACTTTGATATGTATTCGCTGAGTTTCCTTACCTGACCGTTTCCGCCAAATCTGACCCGGAAGCTGACTTTGTAATGTATAGTACGGAGCTCAATTTCGAACTTTTCACGCTTATATCTCTGCAACGGTTGCGATCGAGGATGTATCACTTTTCGTGTTATGTTCTTTTGGGACAAGGTATCCAACGACCATAGTCTCGACTCGAAGTCAGAGTCGCACTTGGATAGGGTCCCTCGTTAGTATAAAAGATTTTAGGGAAGAAGTTATCCTGTCGTTGTCAACCCCAAGCAACCAATCCCAACCTAAAAAAAAACAACCCCAATGGCAAGAAAGAACTCTCACCATTTGGTTGACAGAAAGTATGGGGAAAAATCCAAAAAGAGGCGATGTGTTTTATGTTTTAAAAGTATGGAATAAGTGGTCAGCTAATAAATGGCAAACTGAAGCGTGCACCTCAAGTTATGACCTATTGTGACACCCGCCTTATGAGTCCATATGTGTGTAGAGACTGCTTCAATGAGATTCATTAGACTTTTCATATTTCCTTCTAATAACAGGAATTAGATATTAGAATGAAATCATATTAGATAGTGATTAGTGATCATATCAGATATTAGATATGAGAAGGAAATCGCTAATTTATATTTCTTTCTAATTACAATTCAGGAAAGTTTTAATTGTTTGACATTTGTCAGATTTACGTGCGTTTTCTCCATGTATTACAATTTAGGAAATAATGTTTTATGTACTGTCGTGCAAAAATACATTATATTTTATGCATCGTCCAAACAAAATGTAAAAACAAAAAAGGATACCCATATATCTATAAGTTAGTTTTGCTTGCTGTTTTTTTTTTTTTTTTTTTTTTTTTGTTTTGTTTTTAAATGATACATATAGATATTGCACCAACAAGCAGGCTTCAAAATAAAAGGTAAATTATGTATTGGATTCAAAACTTCATACCTCTTCCCCAGGAAACAAATTCCATAAACTGACAGCAAAATAAAAGACACTCAGGTCACATGTGATATCTCTCCTAAGGGCAAAGTAGGATGTTGAATAGTTAAGACCACACATGACCAAGAAGGAAACCTAGTGTGTGTATACCTAAGAATACAAGTGGCCTGTACATACCTACGCCGTGTGTATACTTAAGTATACACGTGGCAGTGAACGTGTTAAGATGACTACTAAAACTGTTAAGATTCCATTCAAGAAATGCCATAATTGGAGAGATTAACAACTGAGATGTACTTTGATTCGTGAGTTAATCATTGTCCATTCACTATCCATTAGTTTGTCTTCCACCATATCTGATTTCAGTGAAATTGAAGATGGTCTTAGCACTACTGGAGATTTTGATTTTCTCTGAGAGAGGAAAGGGCCCTTAAGACGATGACGAATATGCCGGCTTAGTTTCGTCCAAACAATGTACAATCAAACAGGCGGTCTTTGGTTGTAGGCTGGACGAGGCAGCGACTGGGGTTTCATTTTCTACTCTTACATTCATCGTTTGAGTGGGAAGACAAATTTGAGAAGTTTCAACTATAGATGCAAACAGAAAAATGAGTGGGTTGGAATGCTCTCCTTTATATTACGTTTCGCTTTAGTAATGGAAATCTTTTCAATCAACACTGAATCATTAATTCATTTCTACATCTGAAAGGTGGGATAGTCCCTGAAGCAAGCAGAATGATCGCCCTTATAGTTAAGGCATTAGGGCTTGGTCACTATACAGGGCTAGATACATGTCTTCCCTTGCCACAGTTTGCACAAATTTCAGCCATCGGATATCAGGATATGCTGGTGTGTCCAAAGTACTGACACTTGTAGCAATGGAATGGGCTACTTATCTTAAACGATATTATCCAGCTCTAACGAATTCGGAAGAGCTGGCTAACTGAAAGTAAGAATAAAGAACTGTATGTGAAGTAGAACTAGTTTGACTAACTTTCAACATGTATTCGTGTAACTTTAACTACATTTTAGTATGTTAACTCAGATATAATCTCGTCGTCTTGTGCGTTTAAGAGATCTCAACATGATATTATTTCGCGGCTAACACTACATAGTCGATGAGACTCTACCGAGACGCAAAGTGTTCCGATCTTATCTTAACTTCAGCAGCTTCTCTGTTTTCTTCTGATTAGTTTCCACCAACAACCACTTCGCAATTTTTAATGTCCTTAACTTGCCCGGCTGAATATTTAATGAATTTGTTTTTAACGAAAAGAGAAAGATTCCTAATACCACTCGGGAAGTTAGATTCTAAATTTGTACTTCCCTCATTCTTTCCTTTTATTACAAGATATCGGCCTACTGGAGTCAAGATATTTCTTTCCCCATTATTTACACAAGGTATTTGCATCTTACATTAGATTTGGACATGTCTGGATACGGTGTGACCGGACCCGAAGTTAAAGATTTTCTTTTTTTTTTTTTTTTTTTTTTTGCTCTGTGAGATTTCTGATGATTTTAACATTTAAAAATGAAAACTGCATGTAGTCGCCACAGGCGTTCATGAGGGGACCTAACACTACTTTTCTAGTAATTCCGTAGATACGCTCTTACCGAAGGATCGGCGTAAAGTCAACATGCTTAAGGAGAATAAGAAGTACACCAAACCTTAATCCTGGTCGACGAAACACATGATTCCATACCGGGACCAAGTACCTGGGGAAAACCTATATATCGTCTGAAAACTCTTGCCAGGAGAAGTACGAAACCGTGTTCAAATCATGGGCAAACCAGCAACTAAACCCTATAAGGGGCCACTTTGTTGGTGTTTTTGACCCTATGTATGGCATATTCGACAGAATAAAAATGAATGTTAAGATGTATCACGCGTAAGCGCCTGAGCCCATCATGTTCTTTTTTGGCTCATTGGTAGAACGTGACTTGGGCAAGGGTTTGATAATATCACTTTGCAGTATCCATTTGGTCCTGACGTATCCATTTGGTCAGTGTTGCCAACGAGCTGTAAATACAATGTGGAAGATGGTTTCTGTACCACTGGAAGTATATCCATGAAACGAGGCATACATATCATTCGTCATTGGAGAAAATATATTGTGGCGCATTCCTCTCCCAAGTACCCCAGTTTGTCAGTGTTGCCAACCAATTGTAAAAGTGAGAAGTTGTATACAAGGTTCCGTACAATGAGACACCAAGTTTGGCAGAAACATCACACGACACGATAGCATAAAGACGTTGAGTATTACCGTCTCCCATCTATCCTAGGTTGTCAGTGTTTTCAACCATTCTAAAATAAATTTTTCTCGAAAGGCTGCCAGACCATGTCACAATGAAGCTCCTATGACCAGATGTATGCATGATTCTTCCAACCCTTTCTTTCCATATGAGCTCCTAACCAGTGCCATTCGTTGTTACGTGGTCAAGAATCATGCCCCATGATGTATGTTCAGCAACATGTTCCTATTATTAGACAATATAAAAATACCGCCAATCTAGTATATTGCTATTTGAAGAACTTTAATTTTGAAAACGTTATCAATACTGACAGACTGGGGTGCTTGGGGAATGGTACCAACCACAGTATTTTTGCTGTTGTGTCGGATGATGTTTATTTCAGGTTTTGTCTCTATGCATGCAATAGTCAGGCAACCTTTCGAGAAAATTTATTTTAGAATGGTTGGAAACACTGACAAAATGAATGCTTTTGGGTTTACACTAACATATTACTACAAAATAGTATGGGTCGCAGTCTAATTACGTCCGTCAATGCTGTCGACTTCATGTGAAAATTTTGAATGTTCGCATTGATTGGCAACACCGCGAAACTGGGGTTTTTGGGACACGAAGACATTCACAATATGTTTTCCAGTGTCCAATACTGCTTCTGTCACATTTGTTCTATATTCGTTCAATGGCACGCACACCATTTGCAACATTGTGATGTTTACACTTGGTTGGCAGCACTGACAACCTAGGATGATTGAGAGACGGTAATGCTCAACGTATTTTTGCTATAATTTCGTGTAACGTTTCATTGTACGGGACTTGTTTTACAACTTCTCATTTTTACAAAAAATGTTGGCAATACTGACAAACTCGGGTATTTGGGAGAGGAATACGTCCACAATATATTTTCTCCAATGACAAATGATGTTTATACCACGTTTCATGGATATACTTCCAGTGGTACAGAAACCATCTTCCACATTGTCTTTACAGTTCGTTGGCAAAACTGACCAAATGGGTACGTCAGGGTGCAAAGTAATATTGTCGAACCCTTGCCCAAGTCACGTTCTAGCAATGAGCCGAAGGAGAACATGATGGGTTCGCATGATATATCTTAATAATTTTTATTCTGTCGAATATGCCACACATAGGGTCACAGACACCGACAAAGCGGCCCCTTATAGGATCAAGTTGCAGGTTTGTCCGTGATTTGAAAACGATTTCGTACTTCTCCTGGCAAGAACTTTTAGACGATATATAGGTTTTCTTCAAGAACTTGGTCCCGGTATGGAATCATCCCTAGTCAGAAATAATAATAATTTATAGAAAATCAATAAAACATTATTGTCATAACCCCCACATAAACGGACAATGTCCCAGACAAACTAAAAATAATTTCTTCCCACGCAAAAATGGTCATAATTCTCAATAGGTATTTTCGTCATTTTCAAGTATAAAGTTAAAGATTGTGAGGGATATAAAGGTTCTGTATTTCCGTTTGAGTGGGGACTATGACCGTTTCTGTGAGCAATTTGATATGTTGTTTTTTTATGAATGTTACGACTGATCCCCGTATCTTCTTCCTCTCCTTATTATTGTTAATTCTGATATCATCTTAACAGATGGCATTATACCCTGGAACAGTGATTTCAACCTAAAATAAAGGAAAATCAACAAGATCACTGAGGCAACTGAAATATTGTATACCAAACAGTCCAAATTACATGATAAGTGAATATTCAATGAATCACATCTCAAATGGGAATAGGTATTACTATAAGTATTATTTGCATTAGTACTTAGTGTACAGTATAGTGAAAAAGAGATGAAGCTTAAGAGTTTACAAGGGAGGCACCAGGTTAAACAGGATATCTCCGTAACTATGGGCCAGTGATACCACAAATCAATTTCTCCAGCTCTCTTCTGTCACGACTTTTGCTCAGATCACCCAGATTTATGTGTTACTTCTCAAACTCAGAAAGACCCAGGAGACACGGGGAGACCCGAGGACACAGAAGCAACCGCCATATCATCTCTACAGCATTACTGCGGCATTTTATGGTAGATTAAAGATACCCACTACTCAAGATCGATTATTTATGTGTTTCATTTTTTACCTGACGTCTCTTGACACGCGCACTCATACATACGAAACCAAGAGAGAAAGAAAATTGTCAATCTGGTAGGAAGAAAGAGAAGAGAAAACTGGTTTATTAGAATTACATTATCAATATCTTAGATACTTTACTTGTGTATGACAATGTTTCTCCATCTCCGGGTCACACAGATTTTTTCCAGATCATCGAATCCAGTCTGACTTTTCGCATCTCGAAGGTTATCTCATGTGTGCTAGAGTCTTGTTAGAACTTCCGGAAAACCAATACTGTCTAGTGGGTAACGGGTCTGATTTTCCGGATCTCGAGGGTCATTTATAGAGTTGGAATTTCGTTAGAACTTCCGTAAAACCAGTTTTCTGATCACCGTGTCTAGTGGGTAACGCATCTGATTTTCCGGATCTGGAAAGTCACTCATATATATAGTCTAGAGTCTTGTTAGAAGTACTGGAAAACCAATACTGTGATAAGCTCGCATTTTTAAAATCATGAGCAAACAAACTAAAACATGGAAATCTTATATATAAAAGAGAACGTACAAATCCTTTGTTCCCTCATCACGCTAATACGGCTGAACCAATTTCTTTTATTTTTGGGGGGTTATTAGGATTTGGACCCTAGATGGTTTTTATCATATCACTTTAATTTTTAATTACCAGTGTCTTGAGATAATTGACCATTCAAGTGTCCATAACGTACAAATCCTTTGTTAGTTCATCATAGGTAAAAATAAACGTATTTATATGCAACCCGCATGACCGTGTCACTCGGCGGGTTAACATAAATGACAGGCGATATAATGTTAACATTTACTCGAAAAAGTAAAAATTATCTAAGTAACAAAGTTTATTGCGTTCCGGGGTGACCGCAGCGAAGCGGGGTGAACGCTGCTAGTATTTTAATAAATTAAAAACAGAACAATTTATTTAACAAATACACACAAAAAAATTGAAACGAAGTATCTTAGAAAATATAATATTCTCTTTGTTATTAAGCGATAATTTATTCCGTTTCAGTACAATATAATGGTAATCAGCTCTCTAGCAGAGAATGAGCATATAGAACGGTCTCATATTTCTCATACACCACAATACTCTAGCTGCTGGTTCGCATATTATAACTAAACTAGAAGAGCGTTAAAATTTGTTTAATCCCTAATCTATTGCCAGGGTAAAATTACATGGTTAACGAAACAATTTTGTGATAATCTTTCCTGTGTTATGCTTCTTTATGAATAAAGCTAGGGATAGCTTTTTTTACCTCCTTTATTTTGGTAGTGAAGAATTAATAATGTTTCTGCTGGTTCTCATCTTTTCCTCTCTTCTCTATGTAATACCCTCACCCTTTCCTCGTTCATGGGTTTCCTCAACAAGGGGTTGGTCGGTTGGTCGGTCAAAATTCCCATCGGGATCTTTAATCTCCTAATTACAATTTAATAACCTAATTAGGGAAAGCTTTCGAGTGGAAAATTGGTAACAACGGAACGGAGAGTGTCTTATACATGGACCTATGTATTTCCTGTCCATTTCTTGACCACAGAAATGGACTTGATTTTTTTCTCTTTCTTTCTTTTCTTTTCTTTTTTCTTTTCTTTTCTTTTTTTTTGTTAAAAATATAGAATTTGTTGCGTGTGTTGTAGTAGAAAGCAATTCTGCAATAATCTGAATATATTATTGTAAATATACTCTGACAAATTAAACTACAATTATTAATAAAAGGAAATACTAATTTTCCTCAAAATTATTTACGAGTATTGTGGAAAGGGAGTGGCAAGGCGCTCAGTGCTCGTAAGTAAATTCGAGTGGTCCGAGGTGTTCGGTAAGTGGAAAACAATTGGGTGTCAAAATTCTACTGAGAAACATAGCTACACAACTTAAAAAACGTATGCACTGTAGATAAAAACGTAGGTTCCATGCGCAAATCCTGTAGTTTTTGGAGTTGATGTACGACTTCCTGCAGCAAACGTGAAACTGGAAACATATGTTTTATACATACTTTCTATGTAAGTGTTCCGAATAAAGTATTCTACGTACGAACAAAAGAACTGTATATAAGGGGTTAGGATCTCACATACAGATGGACGTAGAGAACATATAGCTAGTTTATGTAACAAACAGAAGACTCTTAGATGTCAGACATCCTGCAGTAGCATGATGTAACATCTAAGCTGGCAAAAGGCAGTACCTACGTAACCTATATACATAACATGTTCTCCGCACAGATTTCCGTAGTAATCATATGGATTCCATATATTTGTACAATATACCGCTGTTTGGATAACGTATTTTTCTCAGCGTAGTGTTATCTATCCTCGTTGCTTCCGTATGCGTGTTCTTGTCAAATATGATCAGCTGAAAATTACGAATTAACTAAGCAAATTAAGGAAGAAATTAAATAATAAACCAGTAAATGCAAGTTAAGCAAATAACTACGTCATATGTACATCACGTGAAAAAGTTTGGTTTGTATACTTGATTTCTCTCAATAATAATAGAAACTGGAAGTTGTTGTAGGTTTCTATCACTTGTTGTTTTAGATGAAAGGTGTCCTTGGGACTCTTAATCGATTGTGGGAAATTGCTTCTCGCTATCTATTACTGTTTTCGATCTATACAATGAACTTTAAGAAAACTGGAAATCGTTAATTTCCACCACTTACGGTAGATGGATTACTTCCATCAATGAGCTTCTAAACCTGTATGTCCTGGCCAAAACTCATAGAGATCCATCAAGTAGTTCTTGAAACATTTTGTCTCTCGGACTGTCAGACACACATACACACACACACACAGAAACGGACAGATATGGTAAATATAAAAGAGTTATGGAGAACTAAAAATTCCTTAAAAAGTGGCGTTGCACTTTTCTCAGTTGCGACTAATTCCTTGTTCGATCCCAGCCCTTGTGAGTTTTGATATTCTATTCTTAGGTATTCTCGCTGTTCTTCTGCGGCACCCTGCCAGGGGATGAGGGATTCCTATGGGTCTCCCGTTGACTCCCAAATGGGAAATTAATGCGTCCCATTGGGTCTGGTAGCGTACATGGTACCTCAACACGGTAAAAAGTGAGGTAGCTCTCTGGGCGACCCTACCGGGGGAGAGCAGTAGCCATGGCCCTTCTCCCAAATGGCGACCTACAGGTGCTGTTGGGTCCGGGAAGAGATACAGAGTATCTCAGAGTGTACGTGGTACCTCAACACGTAAAAGAGAGGTAGTCCCGTATTGCTTGGACGATCCTACCGGGAGGGAAGAGTCGGATTCCTGCCTGCAGGAGGACCAAACGGAAACGGAAAAGGTCCAATCCCAGATATCTGGCAACGGTACTAATTCAGCGGAAGGGAGGTAACCCTGCAGGATATGGGCCGGCTCCAAACTCAAATGGTGACTTACACGTACTATTGGATCCGGGATGAGATGCACAGCATCTCGACGTGTGTGTGGTACCTCTACACACGGCGGTTGCCAGTTGAACGATAGAGGTAGGCAGGGCCGGAACACAAGCCCCCTCGGGCATTGCCTGGGGTTCTCGGATTGGGTTGGACTCTGCCGGGTTGTGGTCATACCGTGGGATTCGGTAGCACATGGGAACTAATCCCAGGGACCTGGGCAACGGTGAACATGTGCGGGAGGTGAGCTCGCCTTATAACGCTCGGGCACCATGCCTGCAGAGTATGGTAGGGCCTGACTCGCTAGCAGGACCGCCTCCACCAGTAGGTTAGCTGGTAGGCACTCAGGACTTCGGTCCGGCCGCGCAGTGGGCGTATCCCACTCCCTCAGTGAATGGGGGTTACACACTTAGGTGTTAAGGTTAAGAGACAAATCTTAACGGTGCACTTGTGCACGAGGACATAAGTCCAAAAGCACGCGCAACCACTGGCGGGCTGCACTACATTTTTGCGGAACCCGTCCATTAAATAGACCGAACGGTCGCGGCATGCTCCCCATGCATGCAATTAAGCGTGGCATAGTAGACCACTAGCTCACAATGTTCTTCTGCGGTATTAAACTGATGGAACTGAGGAAAGACCCTGAAAAAATAGTCGGGGTTGCCATCCACCGGCCTCGAATCTAGGATTATGAAGCAAGTGAGCATAGTTAATGAAGAACTGCTTCATCTATCATGTTCCATTCTTAATATACCTCTTCACATGTTCCAACATGAATTATCTTTAACTTTCGTAGATCCCACCCAGAGCATAGGAATCTGAGTTTTCTTTCGTTCCTAGATATTAATGTTGCATGAGTATATCTGAGGGTCGAACAATGCCTCGTCATCGAATGCAGCAGCAGTTTCAGAAGATCTCCGTCTTTAAAAAATTGTGGAAGAATTTAAGCATATTGTGACCACTAATTATACTTTCGCGACAAGGTGCATTAGTGTCCATATTGAATTTAATGCAGCCATACTGACGCGGAAATGAAATCACTGGCTTCAAGAATGCAATATACAGCGATATGTGCAGAATTTCTACGGCCTAATCGTACAACGGACCAAGAGAACTTTTTTCGTGCATATGGTATTTGTGAATGGGAGAGCCACTGTCAAATACTGGCGCACAATTTCGTTGTTGTTGTGTGGCGTTCAGTGTTTCAACAAACGATTCAACGTTATTTGGCTAGCAGTGTACATTTCTATGATGCACTTATTGCTCAGCTTCCTTTAACTGAACACCACACATATGATGGTTGCAGTAGGGAAGCAAATGTCGCGCAAAGAAAACCAAATGCCAACACATCCTCTTTTTGGACAAATTCCGCTTCTATCATGATGGCCATATCTATGTCTCGCGGTATATATCTATAACGCCAACCTTCATTCTGTATTGTACACCGGGCAGACGCCGTGCATTATGGCTCAGATTCCGTTGAATTTCATGTCCGCTCGCATCTCATAATCATTAGTAGCTTTTTTTTTTAAATTCAGCCAGCAATACATTGATAAGCTGTGGAATTCGGCTGTGGGTTTCCTACTACAAAGCTCTACAAAGAGTCTATAACATGATAACGCACGGTCACAAACGACAAGCAACGTCATACACACTATGAATGGAAGTGATATTTCAGTTCTTCTTTGACGGAGACATTCACTTGACCTCTCGCCAAACGAATACGTCTGATTCATGACTACGCTTTCCCAGTTAGAATTGATGAACAAACTGTATCCTATCCCTGCTACATTTGGGACTGCTCTCCCTTCTTGAACTCTGTATAACATTTTATCGTGTAATAGTGTATTTTAACAGTATATGAACAAATAATACATTACAATGAATAATTCAAGCAAAGTGCCCCTAGCGAATGGCATACCTACTTTCTTTAATTATTATCAAAAAGAGAGAAATGTATCTTCTTTTCTAGTACCAACAATTCAAATTTGAAATCAGATTAAATTGAAAAACAATTTGTTTCTCGCTAATTGAGCATTGAATAGGTTAATTGAAGTGACAATATACCTTAAATTTGAGGTTAATGTACCAATAGGCCAATGTATCGTTGAGATATCCGAAATACTGTTAATAGCAAGGCTTTTGCAAAACCACCAGAATAAGCTAGCTAGCTGTTACCGTTATAAATTGAAACACTCCTGACCTCTGTTGGAATTAAGTTGAAATTATATGTCTCTGATGGCAGATTTGGGAGTTCGTCCTCTCGTTCCCCCTCCCTTAGACCATCTCATTGCAAGCAAAAACCTACTTCCACACCTCACCACACCAAGCCCCCCCCCCCCTCTTGCCTTTTCGAAATCCACTAGTTTCAGCGTAGATCAGAGTTTGCGGGGGAGTTTTTGGGGAAAAAAAGAAAGAAAGTAAAGGGGGAAAAAGAATTAGTGGGTTTGGGTGGGTGGGGAAGGGGGTTTATATGCGCAAATCAATACCGAAGACGTTAAACGACGCGCAGAATCAGATTTGCCTGTGGGCTTGTACGGTCGAGAATCTGTTATTGTGAGTAAGAGATTAAACCGAGGAGCATCTTTTTATGAGGTTGAAGAAAAAGGAGAAAAGAAAGAAAAATAAGCACAAATCAGTCTTTCTTCAAACTGAGAATATAACCAAATCTAAATCCACTTTCAATGATTTAACACTAGTCTTTCATGCTTTAGTATTGATTTTAAGTGAAAAAATAATATATATATATATATATATATATATATATATATATATATATATATATATATATATATATATATATATATATATGGAGAGAGAGAGAGAGGAATATATATGGAGAGCGGAGGATATACGAGATTTAATCCCCCTTCGAGCTCCAAATTCACACTGCATAAAAAGGTACTTTTGGTATTTGGTCGTACTTTGCAATACACAAAAATACACTTGAATGTGTTAAGTCCCCTTGACCAAATAAGCGCATATATACATTGAAAAATTAATGAAATTAGCATCTATTACAAACTTCAGATTAAGTTGGCCCATTATTGAAATTCAAACTCACATGGAATGGACATGAACCTGTCATCCGGACATCCGATAAACATAGCAAAGATAAGTTCATACAAAAAAAAAAAAAAAAATTAGGTGTCATAGACAACGGAGTAAGTCCCTGGGGCTCATTATCCCTGTTAGTATAAAGAAAATCGTGGACTCGCAGTGAAATAGCAATTGCATCAACAGTATTCATTGGAAAATCATGGTTTATAGTTCATTCTTTTCAACATGAAACAAGCTTTATGTATTGGGGCCCATAACGTACTTCAACAGGGAATATTGGGAGAATGTTGGGAAGATTTCTTCCAGGAATCTCTCCCATCAACTTTGAACCCCTCTGGAGTGGCCCCGGGTAAAAGCACACAATTCAAATGTATCTTAAAAACTAATTGGAAACATTGACATAAAAGCTTTTCCCTTATATGTATTCCGTCTATCAATACAAAACTTGGTACACTTATTTCCTAATCCATATTGTATATTTCGAGATACATTTGGATTATAAACTTTTATCCGGGGCCACTTCAGAGGAGTCCAATGTTGATGAGAGGGAATACTGGAGGGAATTTTCCCGATATTCTACAAATTTTCCCTGTTGAAGTATGTTATGGACCCCAATACATAGCACTTCTAGCAAACTTATTTCATGCTGAAGAGAATGAACTGTAAACCATGACTTTCCAATGAACAGTGTTGATGCAATAGCAATTTCACTGCGAGTCCACGATTTTCTTTATACTAACAGGGTTAATGGGCCCCAGGGACTTACTCCGTTGTCCGTAACACCTTAATTTTTAGTACATGAACATATCTTTGTTATGTTTATCGAATGGAATAGATCTGATTCGCATATTCAAATGACAGGTTCATGTCCGTTCCTTGTCAGTATCCGATTTAAGAAAAAAATATTAAAATCAAATCAGTAACTAAGACTGCAAGAGTGCGCCTTGCTTACATGACATTTGTAACACAACTGAGTATTAATAAGAAATGGTGAAATGAAGATATTCTCGTACGAACGTGCAGACACTAACCTACTCCTTACATTGGAATCTAGTTAAGTAATGTTGTTCTATTATAATTCTAATAGTGCTGAAACTCAAGTAGTGTGATTTTTGCTAAGTTAAATAAAGATAATACAAAGAACTCCCTTCCTTGAAATGCTACTAAAGTTTCTACAAATACCTCTCTCAATCCTGTTACTTTCTCCCACATTGTAGCTCAGTGGTAGAGCGCTTATCCTGGGTTCCTGGTTCTATCCCCGGCGAAATAAGTTTGTGGTGAACAACATCGTGTCCGAGGGTTTTCTCGAGGTATTCCCGTTTCCTCTTATTTTAATATTTCACCAATTCGTCCACCATAATTTATTTTCTTTAATCATCGTCTCTCTTAGTCTAAAGGACATAATTGTGGGGCGTTAAACTGATAAGATTTAATTTAATTTCCTATTACTTTCTGCATTTTCGGATCCAATTCCTTGAAGTCCGGAAGTCACTTCCTTCTCCTGGACCAAAGTCAAAGTTGGAAGACTTATATTGCATATTTGTATTAGAACATTTCCTATGTTTCGAAACGTAACTGTAATCTGATGTCTGGTGCTTCTCCTTATATTTTCCTGGACCAAAAATTTCATGTACAGATTGTGTTATATACGTAAAGAACTTTTAAGATTAATTGTGAATGTTTGCTTTAAATACTGTATATCAGATTATCTAAAAACTATTGAAAATTTGGAGGTCTAAGTTGACAATACGTTTATTTTAATTTGAAAATAACATTATTGAATCCCATTATTATTTGTTTGATGATCTACCATTTTCTTGGCTACACCATAATACCGTTGCTATAGCTAGAACTTTTACGGTTTCTGTCAAAAAAAAATTGTGGCAGATGGTTTTCACAAGCCTCTTTTGAAACTAATGTAATACCATTCAAGGAGTTCTGCAGAGACTGGGATAAGCTATAGTCTGACGGTGCGAAGTCCCCGCCACACAGTAGACGCACTGTAACATCCGAGCCAATTTCCGCCATTTTCTGTCGGGTCGTTAAAGATGCATGCGGTCCGGTGTTGTCGACATGGTAAACAGCCCAAGTTCCTTCACAGGTCTGCACAGTGTTTGCGTCTTTATCCAAATGAAGTTGTGAAAAGTAGCAGAGTTTTACGGAAAGCCCACTCATCATCATAATGCAATACTCACTTCTGATTACAAGAATTGCAACACCTTCTGCACACTTACTAGCTTCAACTCTCAGCTGTCAAATGACAGACCTGATCTGCTGCGAGTCATATATTCTTCTTGTTCACCTCAACCATAGCTTGGTGGGCAACATTGAAATTTTAAAACTTTTCTCTCGCTTGGAACAGCTGTTTTATATTTTGATAAAGCCTCTTCTTCGTAACTACATCCAGATATTCTATCCTTGGTCTTCCTCTTCCTGGTTTTCTTTCTGCCTTTCCCTTTATCAACACGGTGATCCAATCGGAGTGCCGAATAAGATGGCCAAACATGCTGTTTCTTCTTTTTCCTGTTATCTTCATGATCTGTCATCCTTCATTAGCTTCTTTTAGTACGTCTCCAGTCCTTTTCCTTTCGGTCCATGTTATGCGCAGCATTCTGCGCCATCACCATATTTCAAATGCTTCCAGCTCGGATATTTCAGCTTTTCTCAATGTACACGCCTCTGATCCGTAAAGCGCTACGCTCCATACCAGTGTTTTAATAAATCGTTTACGAACGTCCAGCTACGCATTTCTTAATGTTAGTCCCCTTTTCCTATTGAATGTTTGTTTAGCCTGGGGTATTCTGGAACTTGTATCTTTTTCACTTCTTCCGTCCGAGGAGCAAAGTGGAGATATTGAGGGAGGGGCGACTCATATAGTGATGAGCAAATTTTCGGAAAAAATATTTTTCGGGAATATTCCGGAAACTTATGTACAAATAAAAAATTTGCATTAATTATGATTTCAAAATTATTTTTTTTATATAACAGTATACTTATTACTATTGTCTCCAGAGAATTCTTTAAAATGTATATTCTGAACGGTATTACGTTGTTTTATTAATATTTTATTATATTTAGAGAGTACACATGAATGCATATTTACTTACAATATGTTTTATGCTAGTAAATATGTTGGGAAAACATTTGGTATAGGAAGTCCACATAATTTTACACCACTAAACAGTCTAAATTTATATGTAGGTGATTTTTCTAAACTTGACCTTACTACTGATATTATAAACACACTAAAGCTTTAAATGTTATAAACAATTTAGGTTGGGTAACAGCCACAAAACACATTTCTCTCCATTTTATATTCCATAACATCCATATTTATGTTCACAATATTTGCAAGATACTGACTTACTTTAGAATTTTGCACGTAACATTACCACACACGACCTTTCTTCCTTCCCGTTTCTCGAAATTTTATGCGTTAGTTCACATGTAAGAATGTAAGAAAAGTCCAAGTACCTATTCAGAAATTCGAGTCAGAGACAGCAGACAGACCGATGTCTCTTATTATTAGCAGTGGTTCGGGATGTATTGATAGTACTCCATCTCTATTTCTACAGAAGTTCAACATTACTCTACAAACTGCTTCCTTTTCATCATTTGTAAGTTAGTACTTTGCTACTTTCTGTGCAAATGGAAATGGAACTTTAAAAAATCATATTATTAACTAGTTATATGAAGTGAGTCAACGAATTTTAAGTTTTTTAAACTCCAAATTATGTAAAACTTAGAAGTAAATAACAATAAATGGAAATAAAGTAATTAACCATATTTTTCTTATAATTTGGAAAATAAAGGAAAAAAATGGAAATAAATTCCCTACCGGGAATTTATGTCAGGAGAAAATAGAGAATATTCCCATTTTTTATTTTCCTTCCCACTGGGAATATTCCCACTGAACATCACTAGACTCATACTCTGACAAGGGAACCTTCCGAAAATGATAGTTGCAGGGAAAGATGTGACCTATGCCAATTGAAAGAGCTGTAACAGAGATGTTCATTCCCAAAAAATTAGCTGCCCATAGCAATAGGTTCAAGAAATATAAGGGGTAGAAGTTCTGGAAAAAGCAAGGTTGAACAAGGGGGGGAAAGTGCAAATTCCGCAAAAAAGAAGGGCACGGCAAAATACAATGCTGACAAGTGATGTATAGAAAGAGACTCGCCACAATGAGGAACAAATGAAGGCCACCAGTGGGGTTAACACTGTTGCCAACTCCAATGAAAAGTACATGTTTTGCAAAGAGCACTATAGGAAGTGAGTGCAATATTCAGTGTCAACCTGTAATGTAGAACATAAGATATCACGTGTATAATCAGTGGTACAATCTAACAAAAGAAAATAGAAAAAACAGAAGTACGAAAAATACAGAAAAGACGGAGTTGGCCATAATGCACCACATTTGATCACGAGCTGTGCATATTAGAATGAACAAAACAAGAAGCACCAACTATGCAGGAAACCGACGTACCTAGAGTCAAAAAGAAAAACGAGTTCCAAAGTTGGCAACACTGGCCATGAACATCCAGACAAGTCTAATATAGTTAGGACACTCGCTTCACAAAAAGAAAATTCCGGCAACAGGCACCACTCGGAATGCATGAATGCTAGAGTGATTGAGGCAATGTCAATTCGGGGAACATGAAATGGTTGGGTTGAGCCAACAACCGATAATAGAAGTAGTGAACATTATGTCATGGTTGGGTCGTATGTGGGAAAATATAGGGTGTTCCACCAAGCTTTGTGACCTGAAAGATTTGCGAAACGAACAAAAATGTGACGGATCCAGTTGTGCAGGAATGTACCAATGTCAGGGGATGATAAAATTCTGTGAGAAGCAAGTGCCCCCAGGATCCCCATCATAGGACCCCAGGAGCCAACTTCAAACTTTCAAATGGCAACAGAGACCGAGTGGTACCTCTTTCGATAGATCCTAGAATGTTCAACAACACCTATAGGAAATAGTTGCTATATGAAGCATGGTTTTCAAAATGGCCGCAACTAATATATGTTGTGTCTTAACATGGCATCAAACATTGTGATCTCAAATTGCTGCGAATCGAAAAGAGATGTTGCAAATCCAATTGCAAGGGAATGTACTCATGTCGAGGGCCAAGAAAACTTTGTAAGAAGCAAGTCCCCCAGGGCCCCCATCATAAAGCTCGAGGTGTCAACCGCAACATTTCAAATGGGAACAGGGGGCGGATTATATTTCTCTGGATAGATGCAACACCGCCTATAAGAAACATTTGCTATATAAAGCACGGGTTTCGAGCAAATATTTTTGGCGGACATTTTGAAATCCCATATAGTAAATATTTCTGATATGCGTTGTTGCATATTCCAAGATTTATCGAAAGAAATATAACTCGACCGATGGTACTATTTGAAATTTTGAAGTTGGCCCCTGGGACCCTATGATGGGGGACTTGGGGGCACTTGCGTCTCACAGAAGTTTGTCGCTCGCTGACATGGGTACATTACGGCACAACTGGATGTGTCACATTTTTTTCGCTTTGAAACTATTTCAGTCGCAGAGTTAGGTGGGACACTCTGGGTATATCATATAGGCGGCGATAGTACTGCAGACAGCAGCACACAGCAGATCAAGCCTTTTATTATGTTTGGTTTCTACAGGTGTGGATATGTGATAAAAAGACCGCCAAAGGTTCCGACACCTCTAGAGTACTGTTTCGAGACATTCACAGGCGATCATTATACCATGTGTGACGGATTGGCAGTATTCCACTGTGCTCACTGCAAATTTATCTTCTGTTTGGACCATTGTCTCATCGAACAGTTGTACGTACAATGTTGACGAGCATGTACAAATGATGCGAAGGCTAATGTCTGTTGCCGGAATTTTCTTTTTGTGAAGCGAGTGGCCTAACAATATTAGAATTGTCTGGATTTTCATGGCCAGTGTTGCCAACTTTGGAATTCGTTTTTCTTTTCGAGTCTAGGTACGTCGGTTTCCTGCGCTGTTGGTGCTTCTTGTTTTGTTCATTCTAATATGCACAGCTCGTGATCAAATATGACGCATTATGACCAACTTCGTCTTTTCCATATTTTTCGTACTTCTGTTTTTTTATTTTCTTTTGTTAGATTGTACCACTGATTATGCACGTCATATTTTATATTCTACATTACAGGTTGACACTGAATATTGCACTCACTTCCTATAGTGCTCTTTGCAAAGTATGTACTTTTCATTGCAGTTGGCAACACTGTTAACCCCACTGGTGGCCTTCATTTGTTCCCTATTATGACAAGTCTCTTTCTACACATCACTTGTCAGCATTGTATTTTGCCGTGCCCTTCTTTTTTGCGGAATTTGCACTTTTCCCCCCTTGTCCAATCTTGCTGTTTCCCGAACTTCCACCCCTTATATTTCTTGAACCTATTGCTATGGGCAGCTAATTTTTTGGGAATGAACATCTGTGTTACAGCTCTTTCAATTGGCATAGGTCACATCTTTCCCTGCAACTATCATTTTCGGAAGGTTCCCTTGTGAGATTTGGAACACTAACGCCATCTTGTGCGCAAAAGACTAGTGGCCCATTGACTCCTTTTATTTGACCTGGCTTACTGTTGCAGTTAAAGGCGTTATATTCATTTCTAAGTAGTTTTATTATTATTATTAACAAAGTTACAGTTCTGAAACAATTTTAAATTGCAAACAATAAAATATGAGAATTAAGGTTAAAGTCTACATTTCAACGTCCTATTCCAGTACTCGTTTGGAAGGATGGAGAACAAACCTTGGAATAACAGAATAACCTGTTGCTGCATTCGATTTTTGTCGATTGAAAAAGTCTATCTGCTTCTAATGGAAGAGCTCGTCTCGTCTCATCTCGCGGGCAAACCTAGTCTCAATTCTTTAGTCTGTTTGGGAGAGTTTTCTCTTCTGAGTCCATGCTCCTATGCCAATTTATCTGGTCTTGTTTGGTAGGCAACTTAGGTCAATGCGTTTTAACAAAAATCTATCATTCGCTTCTATTCTCTTCATATGGTCTCAACCCATTCATAACAATTCCTTATGTTTATCACCATCTCTTTTATCCCACAAGGCATGAACGGGTAGAATTAAACTTTCGTTTTGTGTTGATCATTATTGCTAAGTAGTATAGCAAATTTCCTACATCTAAAAATCAGATAGGATCTTATATAGTATATAACTGTGCGAGAAGGTGCAAAAACATGTCTCGGTGATCCATTTGTCAAAAGTAACCGTGCAAGAGGAAAGTTGGAACCAAGTTCTACTTCCAAAAATTGGTTGTATATTTAAAAATAATAGGAATTTTTAGCTTTTACACTGTAAGATAAGCAGAGAACTATTATGGAATAATTACTAGAATGATAATGTAGTAGAAAATGCAAAAACACCGAAACAACCGACGACACGGGATTGTTCACCATAAACTCACATGGCTAGGAATCAAAATAATTAATACTGAGATCAGAGATAAATCTACAACTGAACTAGGGTGCCATTCGATTATATAGTTTTTCGTGCATTTGCACAGATAGAAATACGGCGGTTCTGACTGCTTTACTGACCACCGCCTTTTCAGTTAGAGGAACGAGAACGACCCTTATGTTCGGGCGGTCCCCACTACATCGTGGAATACTCACAGAGATCACTGATGGATCCGTGAATCGTCAAGACTTATGCAAGCAGGAACAACCTCCCGGACGCACTCTATCCTTAATGGACGTTTGCTCGTATTGCCCTGATATTGTGGAAACATTCAGTGATCCAGATACAACGAACTCGCTCGCATAATTACAAATCGTTGTGCTGCAAGGCAATCCCCATCCCTTTAACAGACAAAATGATTAGTCTTACATTTACAGTGTGTTGGAATTTTCAAACAAAGACGAGCATCCTTCTACAGACACAAGTTAGGAATTTAGTTCAAATCGGATGATGTGAAGGTAGTTTCAACATTTTCTGATCGTGATAATGTACACTGTAACAGTCCTATGTTCAGCATAACAGTACGGTAAAATTGGGGGCATAACGAAACCCATGGCTTACTACAGAATGCTTACGAGCATGAATCATTGTCTAGAACAAGCATATTTGAATATCAAAAAGGATCATTTTACCAAATGTCAGTCGTCGGCGTCAGTCAATTCTAAGAAGCCAAAAATACCCAAGAACTAGAATGCAAAAATCAGGTATCAAGTTTTTGTTGACTATGATTCTTGAAGCCAGGGATCTCATTCATCATAAATACCAGAAGGTAAAACCATCAATGGAAGCTTTTGTTTACAGGTCATGAATTGACTCCTTCAGTAAATGACCCATGTCAGGCAACAATTAAGGCTGTGCCCAACACTCAGAATACGTTGGGATTTCCCTATATAATAATATGGCATATTTCTTTTCAAAATATTATGAAAACTATTTATTTTATACATTTCAAAATTCGTCCAAATGTTTGTTAGTATTAATACGTATTCCATCTTCACTTTTACTTTTTCTTGCTAGGGTAATATTAGAGCTCGCTAATTAAAAATTAAATTTCATCCATTTGAAAGCTGCTTAATATATAGCACTACATTTTGCAACATCACAGAACAGCAGATAGGAGGTTAACCTGGTAGGTTTCTTTCATTTTCTGCCCTCCCCCCTTCCCCGCTAGGACACGTACGCGAACTTTGGGTTGTCTCCGGAGATGAAGAAACCGATGGAATGCAGATTGACAACAAATAAGAGCAAAGTCTGTTTTCTCACTCTCTTTATAGATTTTAAAGATTTCATTCATTCTATACATAAACATCTCCGCGAACAGTTACCTGTAGAGGCATATTCGAGCTAACCACGTACGAAAGTTTCAGAAAATCTGTCTATGTTGCTTTTCAAGTGAGGGAAGTGTTCATCTTATAAAAGTAGTTTCGAACTGTGTATAGTGTAGAGTAAACTCGCTTATTGTCGAATCAACTGACAAAAGTTTACACAGAGATCAAAGAGGATTTAGCCTATTGTGATGTATAGCGAACTGCAAAATAGTTAATATATGTGTAAGAAGAAAACATCCGAGAACTGCTTTTCGATATATCGTATCGTTTATGCTCTATGAAAATCAATATTGAAAAAGAAAATAGTAGTAAATTTCTACCAGTTCTGGTTTCCAATAGAGAGATAGAGATGGAGTTAGTGGCCGATCTGTATCACTTCCGATTTATATAGCAGATTGACGGTGGAATTGGAACCTATCCTTAGGACACTAAATCGATTCCGGAAAACCTTTCTCGATATCTCTTGCAGCTTTTGATGTGATACCTGTTAACATACAGACGGACATAGCTGTTCTATTAGACTTCCAATACTTATTCATAGAATAGTTTGGAAGTTTAATAAAACCAAGTTGAAGAAATATTATTCATCAAATATATTTTTGTGCAGATTAAGAATATGGGGATTTCAAGAATTCTTTTACTTAAGTTATTATACCCTAAAGAATAACGGTGACCACGGTGGCTCAGTGATAGAGTGCTCACCTCTGGTGTGTGGGGTCCCCGGTTCGATCCCAGATCACACCAAATTGTTGTGGATAAACACCACGTTCGTGGGTTTTCTCGTTTCCTTCCACTTTCTTCATTCCACCATTTCATTCATTCTTATCATCACCGTCTCTTTTAGCTAGCCGGCATAACCGTGGGACGTAAAACACAAAGATTTCATATCATTTCAAAATAATAACTTAATGCATTTTAGAATGTTCTGTTCTTCGCAAATGCTCCAATAATAGCGTACAGATTGATGATACGCTTGCAGATTGGTATGCCATAAAATTGAATACTCATGCCAAAAACATGCACCAATATCTGCCAGGTGGTCACTACAAGCAAGAATGCTATCTATTTCATTCAGATAGTATTCCCCATGAGACGAGACGAGACGGGAAGTAAGGTTTTCCGTCTCGTCTCCCAAATTTAATAGGTTTCGTCTCGTCTCTATCCTCGAAGACTTCTTTCGTTCTTGTCTCGAAATTTTATAGTTCCGTTTTGATTATTTATCTAAAAAATATAATTTATGCCCTATTGTTTTCCTTTAATTTCATCTGGAAGTCATCACAACCGTTCCGCATCACGATTGGTCCACGGATAGTGTGATATAACAACATTTAAACCACACTTATTATTGGAGAAAATTGTGTAATGACTTCCATATTTTAATTGTAGATAAATGCTCTTCATTGCTTTCGTACCATCATTTTATCAATTTGTAGGTTTTTTTTTTTTTTTTTTTTTTTTTTTTTTTTTTACATATGACTCATGTAACACTAAAACAGCGTTTGAGATCCAAGACTTGAGTGAACAAGTGTTGCCCACAAGATTCGAGAAATTTCTCATCTTGAGAACGAGACAAAAATTATTGTGTTTCTTGCCTTGTCTCGAATTTAGAAAGGTACCTCTCATGTCGTTTTCGAGATTATAATCAAGACGAGACGAAAAATTTCTGGTGTCGCGGACAACACTACGTTCGGAATAGGATGCACTGGTGGATTCGCGCTGGGATGCGTCTGAAGGGAGCAAGTCAGTTAGCAACAATGAGTATGCGGTTAAATTATAAGTTTATCTAATCATTATGTGACATAGAAATTTATGAAAAATATACGTTTCGAATTGCTAATATTTAAATACATCACGAATATCAACCAATATCCAGTTTTCGTTTTTCCAATATCCAGTTACGCCATAGTGAGATATTTTCCAGTATAAACTGCCAAAGTGCTTGTAGAGATATTAGTTTCAAATGCAAATTAACAAGTATCTCTGACATTATCATTCAAGAGGTTAATCCTTTGAGAGTTCGTTCGGCAATACGACTACAGTTACGAATATCTTACGTGTTTTTATTTCTGTGATAATTCAGGTTTGGACTTCCTAAAAAGTATTTCTACTTAAAATATCGATTCAAACGTTATCAAAATCAGTGGTGTATTTAGGATCTTGTTTCAGAGGGAGAGGTCTGAGAACCAGTAAGAAGCATTTGTGCTGTACGTATAATGAGAAAAAAAATAATAAAATTATTTCGTGGGGAGTTGAGCTCGATAGCCTCCTAAATGCGCCACTAATCAAAACATATTTGTTATAATTATTAGTGCATTAATGTAAATTAACCTTTATAATATTACTAAACACTTATGATCATTGCATTGTTCACATAGAACAATATCATGGTGATGGAGCCAACTTTTCAGTGCTGTATCTCACCTACATGAGTTACACGTTATCCAGGTTTTCGCCAGAAGAGATTGTAGGCCGCAAGATTTTGGTTGAGATATTTCACACGCAAATCATCATCAGATCAAGTACTAACTCTGTTGTGATGGACGGTCAACTACAAAATAGAAGTATGTACGAATGTGGATATATGGACTAATATAGCTTTCTGTGGATATATTTTTATTGGTTCCGTGCGATTTGTGATAACTTCAATTTGCTAAAAGGTTCATGTATCGGCCAAATTTGATTGAGAGTTTGATAAGATTTCTCAGCTGAAAATAATAATTCCAATAATAATAACAACCGGTAATTGGTTATTTAAATGAATCAGGAGAATAGCAGTGATACACGTTGCCAGAAATTTTCCCCTAAAATTATGAAATGTTATGAACTGCGTAGGGGAAACAAGGATAAACATCTCTTTGTTCAAAAGTGACGTAATTTTAGATTCCTAAGATGTAACGTAACGTTGATCAGGAAAATCAGTCAAAATACTATATAACACACACACACACCATATATATATGTAAATCAGGTTTTCAGTCAAAATCAAGTAAAAAATATCACACGCATGAAATGCCATGATTTGTTCTTTCATCTTCCTAGATATTTCTTTTAAAGTTTTATGTTTTGAAGTTACATTACTTATTGATGATAATGCTTTTAGTTTTGCGTTTTCTCTGATGTGTTTCTTTTCTTCACCGCTCAAGAATCAAGATTTACGATCAAAAATGGTTGGAATTGGAAAATAGGGGAAGTGCTCCCTGTTTGACAAGAAGGCTTGTTATAAAATACAAGTAAAAAAATGTGTAGGTAGATAAGGTTGTCTCATTTCTGACAGCAGCCACTCTTGCCTCGCGCAACCCTTTCTTCTTCCGACCATATGATCAGGTTGTCAATTAACATAACTTCGAAGATATGCGTTTTCCACATTATTAGATGAACGATCGTTTCGTAATTTGTTTCCCTCCCCTACCAACTTTTTGAATATTAGTGAAGAAAAATGGTGTGAATGGAAAAGGTATCGGCACCTCCGCGAACAGAAAAAGAAACCGTGCTTATGTGCTATCCAGCGCTATCATATTTCCTTGTAAAAAGTAATATTCATGAACTATAAGAGCTAGATTAAAAATCAAAAAGTTAACATGTAGTATTAGGACAGGTTAACATTTGGAGAAATTTTGAACTACATATGACACATAGTTTCCATAATACTTTGGAAAGAAGTTCATCGTCTTATTAAATAGGGATTGATTATCTCAGCTGAAAACGTTAGACACGGTCTTAATCACTCTGGCAATTTGAGTCTAGTACAGGACAATATCCTCTAACAGAAATTTAACATTATCAGAAGTCTTTTTTTATATAAAATAATTAACTGCGATTGGTCATCCACCGTACTCACCAGATTTGGCTCCAGTGGACTACTTTCTGAAGCTGAAATTCTACCTCAAACGTAATATTCTTTTTCAGGACATGGGGGCCACAAAGACGAATGTGGCGAGAAAACTGAAGGGTATCCAAGAACATGGCCTTTTCCGGCGGCTTTCGGTCGCTGCAAGAACGAGTAAAGTCTGTCATCGAGACAGGAGGTGACTACATAAAAACTTGAAGGCAGGTAATGCTTTTTTTTTAACTTTATGTAATCAGTCCGGGTGCTTTACTTCCGTGCTGTGTATTATTTGCAGTCAAGAATTTTAACTTTAGAGTAAGATTTATAAATGATTTAAAGCTGATTTCATTTGTTTTTGTTTCTTTCAAAAAATGTTTTGTTTCGCAGAAAAGTCTGTAATAACATTAAAGTCACTTTTTTTAAAATAACAACTATAAATGAAAATATTTTATGTAGATTCATTTAAAATGTCACATCTGCTTCAATTAAAACGTTTCACAAAGCTGACAATCATATTTATCTTCTATTGTTTTCCTTGCTTCATCACTCAGTGAGCCGAGAAAGAAAGAAAGGGGAAAAAGGAGTAATTAATAATTCTTATAGAAATCTATGCACCAGTTTCTTCTTGTACCATTTGTTTTAAACTTTTCCCTCTCTTACCCTCTGGAATTGTTGATTTTATGTCTGAAAACTTTGATCATACTAATAAGAAGTCTTGAACTTTTTAATTTGTATCCTGACAGATAGGCAAAGTAAAAAAATATTGTTATAGTGAATGTTTTAATCGCACTCATCAAAATTTATATTGTTTTAAAAAAAGAAGAATATGTTACTTATAACTTTCCTTGTTATAATTTCTTCTTAAAGTTCATTATGTAACTTTAAAAATTTTTATCTTCCACTAAAAATTTCAACAATCTAGAACATATATACGTAAGTAGCAAGGATCTTTAAAACGTGTTAAGATACATTATGCTCGTAATCTGCAAAAAGGTGATAATTTAATTGACCAAAAATATCATGCCACTAGTAGAAAGTATTCACATCCGAATAAATTTCTAAGTGAGTTTTGATATATATATATCTAAGTGAGTGGGGGCGCGGTGGCTCAGTGGTAGAGCGTTCACCTCCGGTGCTTGGGGTCCCTGGTTCGATTCCAGCTCGCACCGTCTGGACTTTGTGGTGGACAAACACCGTGCTCGTGGGTGTTTTCAGGGTTCTCCCGTTTCCTCCCACTTTCTTCATTCCACCATTTCACTCATCTTTCATCATCACCGTCTCCTTTAGCCTAACCGGCATAACCGTGGGACGTAAAACTTAAAGATTTCATTTCATATATATATACATTCTTGAAGATACAGAATCCAATGAAACTAGTTTCAAATTTACCCGCCCATGGGTTTATGAGATAAACTACCTCAAAGTTGGAGTCTTTGAGGTAATGCTTATGCCCAATGGTAAAAGTGCTTCTGATTAAATAGATAAGTGAAGAAAAAGTTTCATTTGTTTCAGAATTCAAAAATTAATATAAAAGTACAGTTAAAAATATGTCGAAGCACTGACAAAGTTCTCAACTTTGAAGTCATTTTTTCTAGTGACCCCATGGACGGATAAGTTTTAAAGTAGTTAAATTGGATTTAGAATCTTCAGACTAGTTTTAAAATCGTACTTAGAAATTTATCGGCGCTTAAGCATTTTTTACTATTGACATGACCGTTAGTTCTGGACCAAAATCTCCATACATAAAACTCTCACCTTTATTTTGACATACTACACTGGATTAATAAGTGTTCAATATGGAATATACATATGGAGTTACTTCAACTTTATGTCGAACAATCTGCAGAATCTCCGGAGCTACTGATGTACAAGCCTCCAGCATTTGTTGATTTGGATGTTATGTGTTGACGATCTTCACCTTTTGCACCTCGTTCTTCACGTGGCTCCAGTTGATAGGAGACAGACAATTTTAATTCTGCACACTATGTTGGTCCTTAAACAAACTCACCTGTTGGTCGAAATACTCTTACCCATGGGATGCAATTCTGGCATTTTATATGATGATTTTGTTTAGTTTCAATATGTGTCCGTTTATGCAGCTGGTTGCACCGGTCACACTTCTGAGAGAACTTCCTCAATGGTACAAGAATGAATATTGATATAATAGTAACTTCACAGGTTGCTGTTAGCGGATGTCCAATTCTAGGCAGATGAGGAACACAAGCTAACTGATTTCTGCATCAACTTTCGTACTAAATCATTATGAGTTTCCACCTGCTGAATTATCTGTCATTTATCTGCAGTTGCAGGTGTTGAGTGGCAGTGGATTATCTTAAAAGCCCAGTTGCGTTCTTCAATGGAACCGGGAAGGACATAAAAATAACATATAATCTGAAAATTTTAACTCACACAGCATTTTAATTTCCATGTGTTAATGTTAGATGAATTAACAAAATTAGTAAATTAAGTCTGCTGAAATCGAGAAAAGATACAGTACATATGTCTAAATACTACTTATTCTAAATCAACAATGTGTAACATGAATAGAAACAAAATCCTACCAAAGCAATTTCTTATTATTAATAATCTGCGTTACAGTTTCGACATTTCTCTTATGTTTGATGAAGGCAACGATATTACCGAGCTGTAACATGTTTGCTATAGTCAAGTTTATATATATATATATATATATATATATATATATATATATATATATATATATATATATATATATATATATATATATATGTAGTATATTGGGTGAAAGCTCAATATGTCGAACTGAAAGTACTTGGCATACAATGTATTTAGTGCACAGGGTACTAGATATTGAACTACAGCCTATTGATAGCTTTTGTATCTCACATTTTGTAAATGAGACATTACTAATATATTTGTTTCGTGAGAAAATAAACATTTTTTTACTTTAATCATTACTTTTTATGGTACTTTGTTAACATAACCAGAACTTGTATTCAACGAATAATAATAATAATAATAATAATAATAATAATAATAATAATAATAATAATAATAATAATAATAATAATAATAATAATAATAATAATAATAATATACAATGTTTGATAATCAATCATTCTGTCATCACTATTATTAAATAAGATTGGAACTCTCATGATTTCCAGTTAATTATCAGACAAAATGAAGTAATGATCTGACTTACCAGTATCTCACTTACCTGTAATTTGTTGCTAGATAAATCTTAACCTGATCTAATCGTCTACTCTATAAATCACAGAACCATTTCACCATTGGCTTACAATAATTGCTGACAGTACGCATTTTCAGAATGACTATACAAATATTCTTCAGCTATCTAAGACAGTATTCGTCAGAATCTAATAATATATATTCTTTCAATCTAGTAATATTATGTTTTTATAGCCATAGATAATGCCCTAGATTAGTTTTCGTTTCCCATTATTGACTATATGAGTGAAAAACAAATAAAGAAATATTATATTCTAATAGTCATCGTTCATTAATTAATGTTAGAATGAACCTAAAAACAAGAATTTTAGGAATGATCCAAAAAATTGATCAAAAGATGGCAATCTTGGCCAATAATTAGATGTTGGGTCAGGAGCCACAAAATTTTTGAACGGCCTCTAGATAAATCGAGTTTCCGTATATTTTACGGAATAAGCACATCAAACTGAGTTAAGTGGTAGTTTTGGTTTGGGTACACTATATGCAGTTCTCCCGATATAAGACGTACAAGAAAATGTTTGGTTGAATGAAATATATTGGATTTTTTTGGATTAAGGGCCACAAAAATTTTTAATGGCCCATAAATCTAGATTTCGTATCTTTTACGGAATAAGGACATCATACTGAGTTAAGTGGTAATTTTGGTTTGGCTGCACTGTATGTAGTTCTCCAGATATAAGGCGTACGAGAAAATATTTGATTGAATGAAACATATATTGGATTTTTCGGATCAGGGACCATAATAATTTTGAAAGGTTCCTAAATCGAGATTTCATATTTTTACGGAATAAGCACACCATACTGAGTTAAGTGGTAGTTTTGCTTTGGCTACAGCATATGTAGTTATCGAGATATAAGACGTACAAGATTTGTAGTTGAATGAAGTATATTGGATTTTTTGGATCAGGGGCCACAAAAATTTTGAATGGATCCTAAATCGAGATTTCATATATTTTGCGAAATAAGGGTATCATACTGAGTGAAGTAGTAGGTTTGGTTTGGCTACAATATATGTACTAGTTCTCCAGATCTAAGGCCTACAAGAAAATTTATAATTGAATGAAAAACATTGGATTTTTTGTATCAGGGCCCACAAAAATTTTTAATGGCCCCTAAATCGAGTTTTCGCTTTTTTTTCTTTTTTTTCTTTTTTTCTTTTTTCTTTTTTTTTTTAGGAATAAGCACATCATACTGAGTTTAGTGGTAGATTTGGTTTGGCTACACTATATGTAGTTCTCCAGATATAAGGTCTACAAGAAAATTTTTGTCTGAAATATATTGGATCTTTTGATCCAATAATGAATTTCTTACACAAAACTGTTTCACGTCACGTTTCCAAATATTCAATTTCTTGCAGCAAAACTCAATTTCAGTAATGATTATATTAGATGCTAATACCGATTATTATATATTCTGAATGATTGAGCAAAGACCATGTTAGTCTGCATATGATAATTATTATCTAGCGATGCATTTCATACTACAACAGTTGCACTGTATTCGGGGCTTTTAGGTGGAACTACGGATTGCTCTCGCAATTTAACTCTACACAGAAAAACTATTACCATATGAGATGGGTAGTATAGTACAACAAAATAATGAATACATATGCTGATTATACATGAGATGAAAACAATGAATTATCACAACTTCGGCGCATAAAAGGAGAGGAAACTTGATTCTCAAAATCAGGAGTGATATGTGTCTGAATAAATACTGTTTTTCATAATTACTATTAACATTTAAATTATAATAGGAAGCTAAGCGGGTACGAAAACCACAGAGCTCTAGGTAAACTAAATACTTACGGTTAGAATTTTTAAGAGCTTTAGGGAAATTAAGAGAGAGAGATTGATTTTTTACAAAGCTTCAGGCAAGCTAAATGCTCAAAATATCTCAACGCTCCAGGCAAGCTAAATGAGCAGAAGATCTCAAAGCTCCAGGCAAGCTAAGAAAGCAAGAATAACTTGCCAAAATTGATACCGATGGGTGTTTTACATCCTCTTTTGGACAGCGGTGGCGCTAGTGCTTTTTCCTATCTCGTAACCTACTGATAAAAGTTTTATTATTTGACATTCAGAAGAAATCTTCTTATAAAAGTAGTTGAAATATTCGTTGTCTAAATTGCGATTCTCTTGTGATCTAACCATATTGCTAGCATGCACAACATGACAAGGATTCTCTTTCTTTCAGTCAAAAAGGAAATCATTCTATTGGATTGACTTAACTTTTGCAAACTACTTAGAAAACCTTCTTTTATGACTTCCTACATCCATTTACTTCTACTTAACTATTCAATCCAACATGAATCCAAAACCACACAAACAACATCAATGAATAATGGAAACAATCCATGAATTTAGGGAGAAGCTAGAAAACGAGGAGAAATTTTAGTCCTATCAACTCTTTCCAACGCCTCTAGCCATTCGAGACATATGCTGAAAATTTTAAACAAAAATGTTCCGTTAATACTAAGAGTCCTATTATCCCCATTATTATGATAACGATCGCTCAAGCTCTGAGTTTTCTAGCTACATTGAACTAAATGAGTCATTTTCTCCGCGGCGAAGCGAGTCTCTAACTATTGCGGTCTGAAAATCCGACCACTAATAGTTACAATGTGCTGTGATTGGATGGTTTATATTTACATTGCATCATATAGGACTTTTTATGTACTGTGGCTCGGATTCCATCAAAGAATTGTTTTGATTCAATGTAATTAGATAAACGCGGCTGTTGAGCAAGTGCTACCTCAACAGCGTGGGTAAAAGGAGCGACACGGTAGTCGAGCAATCGCTAACGCAAAAACAAGAATAAAAGAGCCCAAAATTTTCGTCGTCTTCCTTTACGGAATAACGTTTTACAATCCATAGAAAGAGCCGCTATTGGCTATTAAAGTTTGCGTTAAGATTTACATTTTCATCTACCTAACCTTGAAATCTTTCAATACAAGGAAGTGTCCAATGCCAGAAATCTCCCCTCTGACCAAAATTTATCTTCTGGAGAGAAACGTCATCCCTGGGAAAGATAACATCCCCTTATAAGCTATATTTTAAACTGAGTCCCATAATTGTTCGAAGAAATAAATGTACGTCTACGGGTATTGAATGCCAGGTAACTATACAAAATTAATAATAATTCGAGAATGACCTAATACAAATTAGTAGGCTTAAATATCGGAAAGAATCTCATTCGATTGAAAGATTAATTACGTTTATGGTAATGAAGAATAACACTGATAGAATTAACAACAACCATTCATGTACAAACTTTAGACTTTTTCTTGATGCACTAAGATGTTAATAGTTGTGAGAAGTTCACATATTAGACGCGAAGAACGCCCAGTTGAGCTCACTTCACTTGTTCGACGTAGAACAACTAAATTTTACCATATTTGTACTCTTATTAAGATATATGGTTCTATTGCGTAAGAAAAAAGTTTCTAATATTTTGAACAAATCATTTATTGCTCACCTAGGTTCAGAATAAACTTTCTATTATTACTTACAAAGGCCCTCGAATTCCTAACAAAGGGTTTCTACAACTCATATTTCAGCTTAACAATCATCACTCACTTTGTCCCTAACATAATGAAAGAAAGGTCTTAGCCACTTCTTCTACTTACATAATGTATCCCATATAATCTCTCCAATCATCAACTTTGTGGTGGACAAAAGCCGCTTGGATGGGTTTTCTCGGCGTTCTCCTGTCTTCTTCCTAAGAAAGTGGAGACCACCACCATTTCCTTCATTTCTCATCATCAACGTTTTCTTTAGCCTAGCCGGCATAATCGTGGGACGTAAAACTTAAGGATTCTTTCTCTGATCATCATTTAGACTGGATCCCTAATGTGTAAGGCCATCATTTAGGCCTTCATATCTCACCACTTAAAGAGTCCTTACAACAAAATTAGATTGGATCGTTGATCATTTATAATGTATCAATATTAGAATACGAATTTCAGGAAGTTACTAGAGCATATTTAGTGGTCATCGGCCTGAGATGTGACGGAAGATCTGCTTGAACGCGGAAGAACCTGTACATTTTAGCCGCTAAGAAAGAACAGAGGAAACTGGAAAGCAATAGAAGCACCCACTAGCGGAAAATTCTGAAATCTTGAAAAAACACATGAGCTTCAACTCTTGAAAGAACTCATGAATTCTTACCCCTGTAAATACCTTAATAGGTCACTTATCAACTTAAATTTTCACTTGATCGCTGGTTAATCTAGAAATAAACTTCATAGTTATTTAAATGTGTTCACTGCGAGTTTTTTATCTCTATATTCTTAGGTAATAATTAAGACAATGAACACTATATAACCATTATATAAAGCACTAGTGCTAGTTACGTAAGCACTGCGTTTACTATAAAAAAGAAAAGAAAGAAAAGAAAAGAAAAAAAGTATTTTCTCCTTCTGATTATTCTCAAGAGGATAATGAATGCAAATCTAATAGAAGTTTTGATTCTCTGGCAAACTACTTCACTACTTAATTTATAATAAAATCATTATACTTCAATTCCACACTATCACAGCTGTTCACAGTTTTCACTTGCGGAAATCACTTAGCAGGCACTAAGAAGTCCAATCTTCTTCTTTATTGAATCTACTCGATGTAATCGGTATCCAGTTCAATTTTTCCCGGGAGTTATAGGTGATGTTCTTTCCTCTTCAGATAAATTGATTTGAGAAACATTTCATCCGCGTTTCAGTTCATCAAACTAGCAGAATATTTATACATCCCACCTGATTCTTATCCGATTTCTTCATGATAAGCAGAAAGCATACACCTCATTACTTTTAACAGGTACCGGTTTATCAAAGAGGTCTCTTCTTTATTTAGCCCTTATTGTCCACCTAAAAATGATCTTTATGGTGGCTTCTGGGGGTAATTTCTTCTTGGTCTGCTTGAAAGAGAGAGCAAGTTATCTTCATGTTTCTCGTCAGACTATCTATCGTTGCTCCAGTAGGTGTGCTGTAAAAATAAGAGCATGAAAATAATAATTCAGTTCGTGTGGATTGCTTTTTGTTTCTTTTGTTTGTATATGCATCTATCTGCCTGCTATACGGGCCAATGAATTTAGAGACAATCCCTGTGTTAATTTCCTTAGGCATGCAAACAGAGACGGATCCCCCCCCAGAAGAGAAAACTTTCTTATTTTATATATAAATAAAACCCATCAAAGAGTTTGGAGCTCTTAAAAGTATCTAAGTAGCAGTATTACAACCCAGCGCTCCCCTAGATACCCGTACTGGATCCGCACCTGCATGCAAGATAGCTACTTAGTTTTGAGCATTCCTTCTTGCCTCTTAAATTTATGAGCTACTCTTCCTCAATCAAACGCACATTTATATCTTTCATTTTCTGTGTCCTTTCACTAACTAGTCTCTACCTCTCCTGAACTAGGTTTGCATAATGACTGGTGCAGTATTACAACTTTCCTGGAATCTGTTCTCCTTTCATTTTGAACATCATAGACGAACGAAACTTTCTCCCGAATTGCATATAAGAGGCTCAAAACTGGAGCCAATATTCTTTATTAATTTCAACGCGTATTTAATGAAGGAAAGCCTATTAGACTCATCTTCATGCGATTGGTTATACTAGTTATCATTTATTTACTTTTCATGTACATACTTTTCACTCTTATTTCATTTTGCCTTGTACTTATAATATAGGCCGGCTTAACGATAAGAATTCCAACCCCCACCCCCACCCCCCGATTTACTAGTAAAAGTTAAGTGTTTCTCAGAAACTATCTTTAAGTAAAGGCCTAAGGAATAAAAGAAAATTTAAAAGATATTAAGCCACTTTCTTGGAAGTAAATTTCTGGAGCTCATAAACTTTAACAAAGTGACTAAAGGAATATACTAGCACTAAACAATGAAGAAAACTTCCTTTTTTCGAGAGAATAAAAGGATCTCAAGCAGGTAGAAAGAAGTAATGTTTTGTTTTCTTTGACCACAGAACTAGCAAGCAACCTAAAATTAGTATAGCCTGTTTCTATATAAACACTATAAGAATCACATTACTTACAGAAGCTGAAAACGTCGTTATCAAACTTTTCCCAGTAGAATAATTCTTTGATACTTGTCAGCGTATCTTCTCTACCAGGATGACAAGAGAAAACATTTTATTATGAACATCTGTCCTAAGGCTAAGTGATAACCAAATAACCCAAATAAAATCATTCTCTGTATAAACTGTCCTTTCTAGTATATTGCACTTCAAAAGTCTAGTAACTTTTATGAGTTGCTTGAATTTATTCTTTAATTTCCTGACCAATAGAAGTTGCTTATTATTGTGATAAGCAGGGCCCGGATCTTGTTGACCTAAAAAAATTTAAAAAGTGACCTATAAAATGACACTAAAATTCCTGTAAAATGACCCTAAAAATCACAAAAATTGACATTACAACTTACGTTTTCTCAAACTTTTATTTCATTAAACATTGACATTTTTTAATATCCATTGGATTTTTAACATTTCTCACTCATATTCAAAAAGTTTTGTTTCAGTTAGTTGCAGTCCATCGATCACTTATGTCCATTGATCAGTCCATTGTACGGCATTGTAAGTATTGAAAGCGTCAGTTCACTCCCGAGTTGAAACTAGAAAGCACTCTTAAACAATAAAACTTAGCAAGTTTAGACTACATGAAAATAATAGATAAAAACACGTTTAAAGCCCTTGTACGCCTTCTAATGCATTTTTAGTTATTCACGTGATCACATTCTTTGTGGTCAATAACCCAAAACTATCTGTTTGGCCACCTACCAACTCCCGCCTTTCGTTAACCACCTACAGTTTAGTTTTCATTAGCTTGTTAAGAATGCAGTTTTTCCACTCCAATAGTCAGGAAGTAAGAAAAGAGATTATTCAACTTCGTCTTTTCCACATCCGTAAACCGTGTTCATTTAAAGATTTCCTTGTCTAGAAAAAAAAATAAAAAGACCATAAGTGACCTAAAAGTTACCTTAAAATATTAAAAAATGACCTGAAATTTCAAAACAGCAAAAAGAGACCAAAAGTTGATCCTAAAAAACTATATTTTTAGAACCTAGAGTGGATGGATAACGTTTTTACTTGAACTCGCCTTCTCCTATGCGTAACAGAAGAAAGTTGACTTGTCAACAAGATCCGGGCCCTGGTGATAAGCAATTACTCTTGAGAGAAAACCCTATTTTCTTATTTTCTTTTAATTTAATGTTTTCAGTGAGATTAATACTCCTTTTCCTTTTCTGCCTTCCCCTTTTCTCCTTTTTGCCTTCTCCTGTTCTCCTTTTCTGCCTTATATAACCGATTTCATTTATTGCTAAGACAAAAAGTACTTGTAACATATAGGAACCACTATCTAAAATGTTCTAATCATAATAAGGTGATTGAAATTAACGCATTGTGTAGAAATCAACATTTGTTGCAACTTAAAAGGTAACAAGATTCGGATTGATGCTATTACTATTGATTTCTGTTGGTCTGGATTAATTAGTTTCAATTCATTATATGCGGATATTACGAAATCAGTGAGGCTCTTATCCAATTTTGGGTTATAATGTCTATTTCGAGCTAAGGCGTCTCTATTGGCCAACATGAAATCGTTTTCAAAATTAGAAAGTAAGGCATTTTTAAAATCTAGATAATTACGTAAATTACTTCGGATTGCTTTGAGCCATATGGAACATGGTGGTAATAAAATATGAGCTAGAATTTTCAAAAATTTAGTTTTGTATACTCCAATCAAATCACATTCTTCCTCGAACTTTTCTAGAAAAGTGCAGGCCGGGATGTCATCTGATCTTCCACTAAATTTTGTTAGGGATCTAATTTCACTACACCGAAAATGATTACCTTTACTAGTACCCTTACGATGTTTTGGAATTTACGTAGATGGTTTTCCGGCGGTGAGAGAAGTGATTTCTTCTCCCATTTCTCTCTATGCTAGCTTCACTATTGTCATTTTCGGAATATCCTCCAGATGAATTACTATCTTCCACTACTAATTTGGATTCACATGGTATAGGTTCAACGTTGACATTTGGAACTCGATCACCATTTGCAGTACTAAATTTCTCTTTCATTGCATCCATTTCTTCCTGCAAATTCCCGGATCTGACTAGTATGCTCATTAACTAAAGTTTCTACCACTTCTACCGAATTTTGTACGTCATTACATCGATGTAAAATCTGTTCCATCTTATAATCGGTTTGTTCTAATTTTGAATGCATTTGTTGGTTTATTTGTTCATACTTATCATCCATCTGTTGTGCTAGTCGTTGTGACACTTGCTCCAGCTTGGTATCTATTTTAGTGTCCATTTGCTCCAACTTCATATCCATTTTTTGTTGTTGCTGCATTTTTGCTGACCACGCTGTCTTATAAGATCAGCCACGTTAGTTGATGAATTCATACCTGGTAGCTCTATATCACCACCTTCCTCATTTATATTTTCATTACCAGAAACACTCATTTTAATGTTTCTATAAATTCTTTTCTTCTGAGTAAAGTATACTCCGTGTTGATTGCTATGATGAAACTGTTTTACTTCAAACTAATCTAAAGGTAATCCTGGTTGGTAAACCACCATCTAAAATGTAAATTATAGGAACCACTATCTAAAATGTAACGTATAGGAACCACTATCTAAAATGTAACGATTATAGCTTATTATTATTCTTATTTTACAAGTTACATTCCAGCCCACAGTTCGTGTAAATTTTTTATTATGTCAACACGATTGAATGATATAAAATCAGACACACCACATAGAATCATTATTACCTTTTATTCTCAAAACTCCATGAATTTTACTTTACTTTTTCGGTTTCATAGCAACGTTTTACACAAACAACTATCTGCTGTTTTGGTAACTAAGAGTACCAATTATACATATAAAATCAACATATATTTTCGACTACTAAATTAAATCTTATTTTTTTAACATTTAGAATCAACATCTAAATTCTTGTCTTCTTCTTTTTCTACACAACAGATTGTGTACTTTTAAGCACCGTTGCCCAAAACCAAGATATAAAAATAGAAGAAATTTACGAAATAGATATACAATATCGTTGTATACTTCATTGTTCCCCTTTAGCCTAACCGGCATAACCGTGGGACGTAAAACTCAAAGATTTCATTTCATTTCATTTTTTTCATTGAATTGTCTAACTTACTGCGCCAAAAAAAAAAAAAAATTAATTTTTCAACTTTATAGTTTGGATTTGACTATTCTACAACGCTTCCTGTTCTCTTTTGCCCGTTGAAGTCCTCTTCCATCATAGAACCGCATCAAATTGACTTCTCCCTTTTGTATTTTTGTCTACTATTTTTCCATCCTTTTACTACATTCTTAAATTTCCCAATTTAACTTTCTCTTCGAAACAAGAAATAATGTAATCGTTTATTCTTAAGCCTAAAAATTCAGTTTTTCGTTTGAAAAAAATAGATTTCTCCGGGTTCAATGTGAGTCCAGTCTCACGTTATTTACTAAGAATTTCTTCCAAAGTCTGAAATAATTCTTGAAGATTCTCACCCTCCCCCAATTAAATCGTCTTAAAATAAGACGACTTTCTATAGTACTAATACTATATAGTCAACTGTTTTGTTATTAAATCATCTTCTAACTATATGACCGAATTCTCCTCATACTTTTGCTACCCCTCCAAATTATCATACCAAATCTTTGGCATAGTTTTATACCGTAGAACCTAAAGATAAGGTCAACTTCAATCTCATAACTTTCCACTTGTTCATACTATTTTTCTGCTGTAGTGCTTGGTAAGTATGATAAACTACTGCCACTGCAGAAAAGCAGCTCTACTAGATTCCGCATAATCTCTGCTTATGTGGACAGAAGATGATTTTATTTTTCTCTTCCATCTGGGTGTAGAGTAGTCCTACGTCTGGAATTTAAAGAACCCATCCAAATTCCAGTAAATTTTAGTGCCTTTTGATTACTTCTCAGTAACATTGCTCTGGCTTGCCTCTGGCTGTTTTGAAACTTGGAATTCTGACCTCGAATTTGTTGCCTGCTCTTCATTTTCTTTGTTTATATTCTTCCACTCGAGGTAAAGTTTAATAGCCATCTTATTTAAAAGAGTGTTTCCGAATATTAATTTTACATACAGAAAATGATTTACCATGTGGAATGTATGTTTGAATTTACGACCTTTAAGATAGAATTTTACTCTTAATAGATCTTTAACCTATGCTTGGTCTTGTGCTAGCATCAATCTCATATTAAAAGGTGTTATCACTGTCAATATGTTTTGCAAAACTGTGGAGTCTGCACTTTAAGACTGTAAATCCCATATTTAGACACATGAACCTAACATACTCAAATCTTACAGTAAAAACTGATTCTATGCTACCTTTATTACTATTGTTCTTGAAAACCTGCTCAAACTTTCTTATGGTCTCTTCATCTATATCACTATGATGATAAATAATTGTTCATTTTACAGTGGTAGCAGTGTTTCTGTTTCCGCTTTTAATCTTCAGTTTCACGACTATCTTTATTTGCTTTACATTTACTACCTGCCTAGTCCAAAGCTTTGATTTTTAATTCAGGTACTACGCTTTCTCCACTGCTTGTCTGAAATTTTGCAAAGACAATCGTGCTTTGTTGTTCTTTGCTATTAATGTTGTCATTCTCATGTTCACTAAACCGTTTCGCTTGAATCTCTAAAGTTATTAGCTCAAGCTACATCACACCCTTATTTTCTGAAATACAGAAAGTGTCCAGATCTCGGGTGCTCTTTACTTATAATTTCTTAAATTTTATCTTCTTCTACCGGTTTTTTAGTTTTCATACAGTTCATATGAATCCGTTATGAATTTAGAGAGAGATTTCTCTACATGTTAAATCTGGCCTTTAGTCGATTCTTGGATTTCCTTATTATAATTGAAACTGATATATTCCTGACAGAAGGCACGACCTATTTCTACAAAGTTTGCAAAACTACCTTTAAATTTAAACCATCTAATTACTTTATCTATCTGTGTAATAGATATAACCTTCTTTAAAACATCATTATTATGGAATTCTTTACTTGCAGTGTGAATACTTAATTCTTCTAGAAACTTATGTAATGTTTCTTTTAATTTTTGAGGCGACACTCCAAGTTCTTCTGTTTCTTCATTATTGCTACTATTTCCATTCCTATTCTGACTCCACTAGCATAATTAATTGGCATTTCAGTTGCTAATCTTCACAGTCGTTTAAATTTAAGACTCTTTTTAACTATTGAATGTCTATGACTTTTCCATTACGGTCTGCTTTCTAGATCTAAGACTCATAAATCAACAATGTTTGAACTTCAAACAAAACTTCTCAGCCAACCTTGTCTACAAACCTTACTAAAATGCTGTTAATCTATTCTTAGCTTTAGTGTAATCATTACTGCCTACTCTCACAATTATCTTGGATGACATGTCCTAGGAAGGAAGTATGTTCAAATATTTCCGATAAACTTATTCTCTGCATGTGAAGAACGTACATTTATACGTTGTGCATTATAAAAGTAATGAGAATGCTAGCACTGTGCTGTTGTATCCCACAATGCTGTTGTATCTAGCAACACACAAAATTTAAGCAAACCATTGCCATTGACTCAGTCCAAGTTTGAACTTGCTCCAATTGCTACACGATTGTTAGGAACGTCTGAACTAAAGTTGTATTTGTGAAGCACGTTACCAAAATGGACTGGCGAAAGGTGGTGCAACATTAGGAATTTTAGGATTTAGATTACTGGACTTTCGGCATTTAAGGCCATTTAGACCGTCACGTGTTGAGGTATGACATCTCTCGGCGAGCACACTATTCGGGGAAAGGGAAGGAAGAAGGAATTGGGTAAGGAAGGAAGCGGCCTGGGACCTATAAGTTAGGTACCACCCCGGCATTTGCCTGGTGTGAATGAGGAAAACCTTATTCAGGATGGCTGGCCTGAAACAACGTTTTACATTTTTGCGACCGAGTGCTCCCACCGGGAATCGAACCCGGGACCGCTCGCATCGAAGGCGAGAGCATTAGCAACTACGTCACGTGAAAAGGCCCCGTAAGTCTCAGATTCCTCATTTCACCTGGACTGTGGAACAAATCTGTAAGTAAGCAACCTAGTAAAAGTTGGTGACAGTTTTCATTTAACGCAGTTTAAGCCGTATTTGGTCTAGAAAACGCTGGAATTTTAGCCATGATGATTACCCCCTCTAAAGTTGCACTGGGAAATACAACTTACAAAATACCTGTACGGGAGTGCAACTTACAAAATACCATGCTTGAAGGAACTAAGTCTGTATTATTGAAAAGATCGGAATTGTGTAATGATTTTGTATTTGTGTTCTTATTCTTAATTAGCACCTTTGAGACACCTAGTTAAGATAAATGTTTAATTTCATTTGCTGAGAAAATTTTACCATAGAAGTAGTTTTAGTTGCCTCCTAAATGCAGTTTGAGTCGAATTTTTCTCAGAAAACGCTGGAATATTAATCATGATATTTAAGCCCCTAAAGTAAAGCAGCTCCGAGGAATGCAACTTCGCTTATAAAATACCATTTTTGAAGTTACTAAGGATCTGTTTGTCCTATGTACCTAGGTAATAATATTGTTTTTCACATATTCTTAATCTGCATCGCCGTACAGGCATCTAGTTATAAATAAATGTATAACATTTCACTGATGTTTTCTAAGAAGCTATTACCATAAAAATGATATAAATGCAAATTGAGTTGCACCTTGACCAGAAAATGCTGGAATTTTAACCATGGTAATTAAGCCTCAAAAGTAGAGCTACACAAAGGATTGCAACTACGCTTAGAAAATATCATTTTTGAGCATACTGAGTCTGTTTTGTCCAAAAGATGAAATTTATGTAATGATTTTGTCAGGGGTGCCCACAGAGGGGGGCTATGACGCAAACTGCGTCATTGAAATATTTGGGGGGGGGTAAAAATCTGTATAAATACGTTTGAGGAGGTGTAAAAATTGATCGAAAAGAAGATTTTTTTCATGGAAGAACACCTACGGATAGACAATTCGGGGGGTGCGTCATGGACATAAGGGGGGGCACCACTGATTTTGTATTAGTATAGGTATTCTTAATTTGCACCGTAAAGACACCTAGTTTGAGAGAAATATACGCATAATGTTTTGTGAATTGAAGAAAAAAAATCTCTTTGTTCCATGACATTTTGTATAAAGCTTGGTGAAATTGCTACTGTGACTTACGAAAAATTATAAAGAGCTTATAGAGAACATTCCTTATCCAAGGCACAAATATTCAGATGGCACAAGATCGTTTTAGAAGACCCAACACCAGTGGGAGACAAATCTCGTGCGGTAAGAACTTTAACCTCAAAAACCGAAGACAATTAGGTGAATAACTAGTGTAAAGAACTCACTTAAAAAGTCAGCTTATATAATTCGGGTCCTGGTTTGATATTGTGAATGTAAGTTATATGGATGATTACTTTTATGTCATCAAATTACGAACCTTTGAGTGCAGACACGAGTTTAGGAAATAGTAAATAATCATTTGGAGCCAGATCCGGTGAATAGGGGGGTGGGATAACCTTCAGATCCCCCTTTCAGAACAAAAGGTCTTTCACAACCAATGCCTTATGACTTGGGACATTGACATGGAAAAGGCGCCACTGAATATCACTTTGGTAGTCTAGCCTCACACTTGTCATATGTTGCAGTAACCGCTTCAACACCTGAAAGTAAAATGAGGCATTATCTGTTTGTCCTACAGGTAAAAATTCCTTATGCATAATGCTCTTATTATCATAAGAAAAAGTAATTAACAAAAGCTTAATTTTAGATTATGACTGGCGCAAGTTTTTGGCTTGTGAAGAGGCAAAAGACTTCCACTCTATATTCTAACGTTTTGTTGACAGATTATAATGAAAAATCAATGTCACATTCCCTGTAACGATATTCAGGAGGAAATTAGGGTCTCTATTGGTAATAGCACTCAGTTTTTTGTTTGCAGTGATCTACCATGTCGCTTTGTTGGCCATTTGTTAAAGAATGAGGCACGGAATGGCCACAGACATTCCTTTTCTTGAGATCATGGGTTATTATTTGCCGCACAGTTTTTTTTTTCACATGCAACTTCTCAGTAAGGATTCGTAGTGTCGCATTTCGGTCTTCCGTGATCGATGTTCTGATTTTCTCCACCAATTGCTGTGTTGTCATTGTTCTTGATTCACCCTAACGTTCGTCGTATTCAATTGACTCTCATTCCTCCCTGAAACGTATGCTATGCAAATACAAGTGCACGAGATAAACAAGTGGCATCATACACTTGTTTCAACATTTTTTAAGTTTCTGTAGCAGTTTTATCCAGATGCGCACAAAACTTGATGTTCTCTCTTACTTCCATGTTGAATTCACGATGCAATTTAGGAACACGTGTCTACATTCACCACGCCCCCACACTCAATTGCCAGTCAAGACCAATGCACGCACTTGTTATCAGTTACTCACGAAACATTCGTCTCGTGTTTGCACCGCAGCTCACTTGCGCATCTGCGCCACGTGTTGTGAGAAATAAATCTCAATTTCAGATTGCCGCACTGGATATTTTTGATTATTGAGTAGAGAGCAGTTACGTATTAATCGCGCTCATGGATCCTAAAATAATTAAGATTTTTGTTCTCACGGATGATAATGGACAAGACTATGAAAAAGAATTAATTTTTCCAGTTGATCCGCTTATGCTGGATACCAATTCAGTTACAAATTCAAACGAAACCTACCCTTAGTGTGCAGGCCCTCACTCAAGATCTGAACATGAACAAGTATACGGACGTCCATCGCATTTGCCTACAACCAAAGACGCCAACCTTCACTCAACTCCAGATAAATTACAAAATATCTCCGCCTAATTCTGGCTCTTTTCAGGAGCATCATCAAGAAGATCCATCGAACTCGGCAGAGGAACCGCCATTCAAGCTGGCAAAACATACTATCAAATCACGCTTCCAGCCACCTTCTCCAGTGTCTGTCACCAATAGATTTACTCCACTTCAAACCAACGAGACTACTATGAACCTTCCGATGAACAGATGAGGACTGAAGACCCATCTTCCTCCACTACTGGCAACTTAAAATTTGATGCTTCAGCTTCTGCTGGAAAACTTGACATCAAGCGTTCTATCAAATCTCTTACTATTTATGATTATCCCAATAGTAAAGGATATAAATTAACACATGGAGCCTGTCTGGTTTGTAAGGAGACACCATACTGTGCCGTCTATCCCGACCGGGTAAAATTTAAATGCCATTCTTCAACCGATTATGATGCACTCATTTAATACTGCAAAGAGTTTAAACTCCAGTACGCTCTGGAAATGACTAAGAAAGAGCCAGTATTCAAAGTGGTCATTCGGCAATTACCGATTGATGCCTTGATAGAAAACATTAAGACCGTTTTGATCAATCGTCAATATGCAGTGATCTCAGTTCAGCATATGAAACGACGGGGCGGAATATTACTACTTCTGTTCCTAGTTACACTCCAGAAAACTCACAATGTTACTACAATTCTGAATCTCTAGTATTTGGAATTTTATCGCATAAAAGTGGAACGCTATCGAGCACCTACATATTTTCAATGCTTTCGCTGTCAGCGCCTAGGTCACACACAGACCTCCTGTCACGCTAACCCCAGTTGTGCAAAATGGGCTGCAAATCATCTTACATACGAATGCATTCAGAAAACGCAAGATGAAGCTGTGAAATGCCCCAATTGTGGAGGGGGACATCCTGCCAACTATAACTATGTCCTACTATTCACAAGATATTGTCGTACAAGAATTCTCACTTGTCAAAAGCCGACCTTTCAATCTCAAGATTTTCCTTCATTAACATTCTACTCATCTTTACCAGTTATTAAATCAGTAAGTACTCAAGACACCTATGGTAAGAAGACCGGTTCTAATACTTTAAAGATGAATCCTGAATCTATTCCAGAAACTAATGAAGTAAACACGAGTGAAACATTAAGAGATTGTCTCAACATATTTCGTGACCTTCATTTATCAAAACTATTATCAGCTGTAAGACCAAGACTTCCTGCCCTCAAAGCAGCTCAAGATATCCTAATAAAACTCTCTCTCTCTCTTAGGTGAAATTATGAAAGAAATCAGTTCAGTTCAAAATTAAACGAAGATGCAGTAGCACTCTCCAACCAAAATCCTGTATTATTTAAATGCGTTCAACAGCAATCAATCAAGTTGCATTAGAATCACCCTTCACAGCGACATAACCTCATCTCTCATCTTCATTAACTCATATACCATTGCGTCCGTTGCGTCCGACATCATTTCAACTACTTCATTACAATGTCAGTCATCTCATTCATCATGGAAGGGACAGGAGCTCTAATCTGAGAGTTCGGAACTCACCAAATGCAATTGTCAAGAATAACCTGTGATCTGTGACCTGTAGATGTGGTGTTATACAGTTTACAACAGATCTTTTATCCAGTGTTGTCTGTAAAATCTAGCTGCAGACACTTGGACTCTCCGGTACATGTTCTTTGTAACGCTGTGTTTTATTGAGGAATCAATGGACGTAAGTCACGCAGCACTTCATGCCTAACTTATACTCGAGTCATCTTGAAGATGCCTTGTATGAGTGAATGTTTTTCCATTTCCTCTTGTTGCATATAAATGGATTCCTATAGCATTCGATGAACTTTTCCTTAAAGAGAGCCATGATATAGAAATATCTTTCAAAGTAACGATTTAGTTTATTTAACACTCCGATGCTGCACGCACTTCATCCAGAAGCATGATTTCAGGTTTTACTTTGGATGAAAGGGGCCAGATTCTCTCTCCAGTTATAGCCACACTTCTCATTAGCAATCTATATTAATATAAATTTGATTAATATATACACATCTCAAACACAGAAAGATGTACAATCGCTCTCCTTATCACCTGGCATCATTTCGGATTCTGATAAAACAATGGGCTAATAAAATAAGTCGTATGCACCTTTTTCTTACAGCTTACGCTTGCAGATGGAAATGGTATATCGAAGTTGTACGCATGTATCTGAAACAACTTTTTGTAATTGCAATTAACAAAATAATCTGGATCAAAACTATGCAACTTATCCTGAACTAAATGGAAACATAAGTGCTTTCATTACGGAAAGTAAACTGGATGCTTCAACGTCAAATTACTACCATCTGGTATGGTTTAGGATTTAGAATTTAGATTTCTGGGCTTTCGGCATCTATGGCTATGTTAACCCGTCACGTTTTGAGAGATGACGTCTCTCGGCGAGCACACTATCCGGGAAAAGTGAAGGAAGGAATTTTCCTGGGACCTATATATTAAGTACCACCCCGGCATTTGCCTGTGTGAATGAGGAAAACCTTATTCAGGATGGCTGTCTGCAAAAAGCTTTTTGCACTTTTTCGACCGAGTGCCCCCACCGGGAATCAAACCCGGGACTGATCTAGGTTGGCATCCAGCTATAAGTTCAATCACTGAGTGAACATAACGTTATATAATATAGTTCTTCAGCAGCTCTTTAATTTTATTGTATTGTATGTATCTATGTATATTCCTGTAATTCCTCTAAAAACGCCATTGTTCGTTTGATATTTCATTTCTAGACCTGAAAGAATTGAAGAACTATACGTATATATAAAAGGGGAGGAATTTGTATTCACATAGAGAGATTCAATCTATATAGCAAAACGCTGTTGCTTTATTTCAAATGGATTTGGAGCCTTCCATTTTGTCGAATAAAAGAAAAAAAGGAAGAAATCTTTGAGACGAGATGAAAGATCCATTTTTTCTTGTTTCTTTTAGTTAAAAATAAAATAAGCAGTAAGAGAGTATAGAACGAACTGTTGGGGAAGGGAAGGGGGTTAAAAGAGAAATCGAAACATTGAGGAATAGAGGAGGAGAAAGAAAGTTGGTTGGAGGTGGTTTTAGGAATAAGAGAGAAAAAGAGAAACTTACAATAATATTTAAAAGAAAAAGTTGAAGAAAAGTATGTTCGAAGGTTAAAGGGCAGATTGCAAGGGAATAGTAAGGAAAGAAGGTTAGGCTAAGAAGAGAGAGAGCTCCCTAAGGAAAGTCAGTCAGCTCCTATAAAACAAAACCTCATGCATATTCTACATGCACAATATTTTCCTAAAAGGAGAATTTTTTCCCTTTGTTTTGCAAGTCGGAGAAGAAACAAAAACAAAGAATCACTCAACCCCCAGGACGAGGAAAATTGTAACTGAATCTTTCTCGCAACAACTACAACTGACAAGTCAAGATTACAAATATCGTAATTTTATAATATTAGTAACATTTAACGGGGGAGAAAAATATTACAAAAATACCAATCGATAGATTTTATAGAGCTGAACAAAATTATATGGTTGAGATGTAAATTCTCATTCATAGTTTTTAAGAAAATTGAGAAAATATGAATGTTTTTGTGAACTTAAAATTTGATGTGCTATAACCACGCTACCTATTAGGGTGCAATTGATGCTATACGATAACCACTCCACTTATTAGGGTGCAATTGATGCTATACGATAACCAATCTACTTATTGGGGTAAAATTTATGCTGTACAATAGCCACCTCACCTATTAGGGTAAAAGTGATGCTGTACGAAAACCACTCTACCTGTTTGAGTGAAAGAGATGCTGTACGATAACCGCTCCACCTATTAGGGTGAAAGTGATGATGTACGATAAATAACCACTCCACCTAGTAGTGGTGCAATTGATGTTGTGCGATAACCACGTCACCTATTAACATGAAACTGATACTGAAGAATACACGAAGGAAGCTTTTCATTATGACACTAGCCCAGATGACAATCCATAGTATGGTTCATGAGATATACCTCAAAATTATAATCAGCTCTTATATTTATTTAACTATAATGATGTTATATCCTACACATGCTCCATATTTAGTAAACAAGATCACGTACTGTTCACAACTACAATTACAAACAAGCAGACAACAGGCTTTATCATCCCCAAGAGGAAACGTGACCGAAGAGGAATACTAACGCCGCCGCCACTCACGAAGATGGTATAAAAGAAGCCACAGGGCCTCCAATGACATCAGTCTGCTCTGGGACTGGTCACTAGGGCAGAGCGAAAAATCACTTTTTTATAAATCGAAAACGCAATAGTGCGGAAAAGTTGTCAATTGATGTTGATAAAATACTGTAAAAATTTCGTCGCTGAAATCAAATATCTTCGGGTGGCGAATCGCCAAAAAAGATTTTGTGTATTTATAGGGTATGCAAACCCGCCGTACATATAACTCTTTTGAGTTTCTACGGCAAATGAATAAAACTATTACCTATATTTCTTATCTTAAGCAGTCTGTAAAATTGAAGAAATAATTTCTAGATGATTTAGGCAGATTTGGAACCATAAAAGAGCCCCTTTTAGCAAAACAAATTATTCTATACCATACATTGTACTTGTGGTCCCATATAAGGTTCCAGCATTGCATTAATACGCCGATAAATGTGTTCATTGTTCATTACAATTTTTCCTTCAACACTCCTTTTCCTTTTTAAAAAATTCTCGTACTGTTTTATACAGCTTACTTTGCTTCCCTGCGTAAGAATGTAATTTGGACTAGTCCAATTCATAGTAGCAGTATTAAAAAGAAACAACGTTAGTATTCGATAACTTTGTTCGAGTATGGAAGACGATCTTTTCAAGATATTTTGCGGTGTTAGCATTGCGTTTCGGTGTTTACTTCGTTGTACGTAGTTGATAAGTATATAAACTGTTTATGTACTGTAAATTAAACTTTATGTAATTGTGAGATTCGTACTTTGCATCAATATTGAAACTCTAACCATGCCAAAGATAAGAACAAGATTACGAACGACTTACTCCGTATTTGAACATTCAGCTAAGCTTTCAGGTGTACAGTTACCCACAAAATCAGATGTAGTAAAACATTATTTTTAATTGGTAGAGCTTGAAAAGTGTGAGAAAGGGTATGATTGATCTGTAAAGATGGTGGCGAGAGACGTTGCTCAATGTGTGAAATCTGTTTAGGACAAGGCTTAAATCCCTATTGTGTCGTTAGAGCGTATAGTTCAGCTTCTACTTCGCTTGCACGGAAAGTATACAAGAAGTTTGGTAAATCTGAGAAGAAAACGAAAGCTTCTGCTAATTTCCAGAAAAAATGGATATATTTAAACAAGATTACACTAAGTTCTTTGATATATATTCCTGTAAATGTCATGAACTTTCCATGTGCTCATATGAATTGAGAAACTAAGTACCTAAGAAGGAGTGGACATTTCTGCAAGATCAGGGAACAACACAAGTAGGCAGAATAGAGGGAGTTGACTACGAGGAGCCTATAAAACTAATCGTACGCACTAAAAGGAAATCAGGAGAGACCATTCTTCAACAGTCTTCTCACATATCACAAACGAGTACTTCTAATGAACTCCATACATCATCTTCTGATGGCGATGAGTCAAATGTTGATAATTACTTTGCGAAATAATAGGATATTAGAGAAAAAAGAAGCAAGGAGTAACGACATGTCCTTAGACCTCTTGTTGTGCTCGTAGACTGATTTGGAATATCTGATCGTGCAACTGCTTTGATAGCAACAGCTGCAATTCAAAGTTTTGGAATGATTGATCCAAAGGTGGTAGACCGCTCAAAAATCCGGCGAGAAAGGGAAAAGATACGACAAAAGGAAGTGCTAATGGCCAAAGGAAAGGTTCTTAGAGGCTTAAACTTTGATGGTCTTAAAGATCAAACTCTATGCAGAAAAAAAGACTGGAGGTCGCTGGATTTTAGTAGAAAGATACCCTACTTGTAAAGACGGAGAGCTAAACACGTATGACTAATGAGAACTTACCACATACCACATAAGATACATACCACAAAAGGAGCGGCAATTGGTTCAGGAAGTAATCCAAAATAACTGTTATTTCGCTAATCAGGAGAATATATTGCTTTCTATGGTTGACAATCAAAGACTTCAAGTCAGAAAAAAGGCATGGAGAAAGATGTCAACGCAAGGGGAAAGGCTAGGAACGAGAAGAATAGAGATAATGATAGTAGCAACAGTAGGAAGACGAAACGAGGAAGACCTTCTAAAGTAGACAATGAGTCATATGTAAATAAGAAGTATGCTACCAACGCGCAATTTCAATGCAAACGATTACACTGACTTTATTAACTGAGAATCAATTGAAGTAACGCATCCTCCAGCGCTGTCTTGTTTTCCAATAGAGAAATCTACAGTAATAACCACGAACATCCATTCATAAAAAGACCTTTGAAATATTCCTATCACATTCAAAATACAGAACTCTGCGTGAAACTTGTAACAGAAGCATCTGCATCAGTTTGTGGCAGAGGTAGTTTTATCAGACTTTTTTAAAAAAAAAAAAAAAAAAGAAAGAAATCTGTAAACCCAAAAGTAGAAACAAAGGCAAACTATGCTCTCCAAAGAACCAAAGATCTAATTTTGAACACACGTGTATGGATGGTAGGGTGGGATGGGAGGGACCAGACCTGCACCCCCGTTCTCGTCGTAGGTCCTGGGTCGTTTCACTGAAACAAGCAGATGGATACAGAAAAAAATATGTATTTTGTATTAAGTAGATTGTTATTTTGATCACATTGGCTATTGTGTGATTCCAAATCTGCCTAAATCATGCACAAAATATTTCTTAAATTTCATATATTACTTAAGTTAAGAAATATAGGTAATGCTTTTGTTCATTTACCGTAGAAACACAAAAGAGTTATATGTACGGCAGGTTTGCATATCCTATAAATACACGAAATCTTTTTTGGTGATTCGCCACCCGAAGATATTCGATTTCAGCGATGAAATTTTTACAGTATTTTATCAACATCACTTGACAACTTTTCCGCACTATTGCGTTTTCGATTTATAAAAAAGTGATTTTTCGCTCCGCCCTACTGGTCACCTCACCTGTCTTCTTCTGTAATAAAATTTCCTGGCTATGACTTGGCCTTGAGGTTACCTATCTTTTCCTTGGCTGCACCTAGGCCCTGAGAAATACCTATCCTTCTCTTTGCAAGCGACTGGGATCTGGGAATTCTTTCCCTTTCTCTCTTGGCTGCGATTGGACATTGATAGGCACCATACACCCATCTCTTGGCTGCAACTGAGCCCTGAGGATTCCTCTCTCTCAGCTGCAACTGACCCTTGAGATGCTTCATACACCCACCTCTTGGTTGCAACTGTACCACGATCATTCGTTTCTCTTTCTCTCTCTCGACTGCGACTAATCCTTCAGAGTTACCATACACCCACTTCTTAGATACGACTGGACCCAGGAGATTCCTCTCTCTGTCTCTCTCCTTCTGTCAGCTTAGACTGGACTTTCAGAGCCAATCTTCACCCACCTTGTGACTGCCGCTGGGCCCTGAAATTCACTCAAACCAGTCCCTTGGCTACGCCTGGGCCCTGCGATATCCTATTCACCAACAACCGAATATAAGGAACTCTATTGTTTATGGACGGCGACTATAGTGATTTGTATTATATTTGTAAAAACTGTGTTTTGATAATAAAAAAAAGTTGTGGGAGGAAAATTCAAATCCCGTGTACTACTAACAGCCATAAGAGGGTAATTTTACAATATTGTGGATAGATGGGAAATATAGAAGATAGATGACCTTGAGATGACCAAAGTGACGTGCTTGAGGATAGATTTTTATGCGTAGTGTTCGAGAAACTCCACGACATTTTATCGCGCTTAAAACTATGTCATCTTGCTGATCGAATAAACTTGATAGTTTCTTTTCCACTATAATTGATTGTTTATTTATGTATTTACTTATTTATGTACTATACATGAAAAATGCACACTACATACTTCTAATATTTACAATTACATTCGTAGCAGTGACGCCTATACCACCTATAATTTAGAATATTTGTTACAGTATTTATTCTCCAAGTAGGCTATATATTGTAGCAAATTATTGCATTATGCAGTGCAAACAAAAGTGTACCTTTGAACTGATTATGAAGAACGACTGAAAGTATTCGCAAAGAAAATACGAAAAATGAAAAAGACAATTAACTTTATACAAAGGAAAATTAAGTGAGTAGTAGTTTTTTTAAAACAAAATACAATACTGAAGCTTTGAAATGGACATTTTAGTTACTCTCACTCACCCTCATCCTCAAAAATCATGTACCTCGGCCCTCAGCTTACCCCCTCACACTCAAGTCTATTTTATACCTTAACCTTTAGTCTCGCATCAATATTTTCCCTCGTCATTTCCTTATCTTCACTCTCAAATGATAACAATGCCCTCACTCTCCTCATCTTCTCACCATCAAAATAAAATTTGACAATATAACCCTCATTGTCATTTACCAAATAAGCATAGCCATAACGTTCTTTCTTCGTTATTCGATGATGGAGAGTTTGAATCCGGTGGCTATCATTTCTGACAAGGGGCTTTTCCAGTATGTTGTCCTTCCGTTCCACGAAACAAATTCTGGGATAGTACCTTCAATATAGACCACCACCAATTTTCTACCACTTTCTTTTCCATTGTTGTTGCTGGCATTATTGCTGATATTTTACCGGCAATGTTTCGTATACCATTATATTTTATATCTACTAAGCTTGTTAAGGTATACCAGCACGCCAAATTTGGTCAGGATGTGGTACGTTTCATCATCGATAGCACACGATATATACTATCTTTGTGAATGATTTTTTGAAAAGAAAACTCAAACGAAGAACAAGCAGGAATTTATTAGGATCATGCTATTTGGCCTTATAAGGTAATAATGTCACACTGTGAAAAAACGCTCTAGATTTTAAAGAGAATTATTAGATGTTTTGTTTTCTGTTGGGGAATTCTATAATATTTTCTCTCAGTGCAGTATGCATGTTACTCCCTGCGATTATTCTTGAACGAAAGTGATTTTCTGAAATCTGTTTTCTTGCAATATATAGCAAGAGCGATTAATCTCGGTCGACTGAATGAATAGAGTCAATTCGCTAAAATCTTCATGAGAATCCGTCTGTATCCCATTTGTTCATAAATGTGCATTTCGCGGACAACACTTTTAACTTTTAAATCTGTGCTCAAGATTTGAGTAAAAATTTAGGTCTATATAATCGTGATATCCTAACTTGAAACAGATTACGTAAGTGACTCAATATTTAACAAGGGCTATGTATTGATCATAGGCTAGTAAACCTCCAAATAATTTTCTCTAGAAATTTATATGTAGTAATCTTACATAATTTGAAAATAGACAAAAGGTGTTCTTGTATATGACGAAAGTACTGCCAATATATAAGTTTCTATATTTGTGACATTCTATTTTGAGTTAGTTTTCGCAGATGTGAACCAGAATCTAACCTAACCTAATCTAAATGAATATGTGAATCAAAATTGTGAAAAATGATACAACTACATTTTCATCCAATTTGTAGCGTAAAATATCTTGGCTGATATCTGCGGAAACTAACTCTCTATTTTAGTTATTTTTTTTTCTAAATGATAACCTACTAACTAACACTAATTCGATAAATATATATGAAGAAGATTCTAATTTGGTTACTTATAGCATAAATAATTTTATAACCAACGTATCGTATTTGTCTGAATTAGAATGATGTTTTTAGCAAAAGAAGCAGTTTCGCATAAACTATTATCTCACCTTAACCCTCTACACTTGGAGTGAAAAGGCGCTAATACATTAACTCCTTGTAGTATACCCTGGGTAACGCAAACAATATCGATTAATGTTAATTTTTGATTGATTGATTAGTTAGTTAGTTGATTTTAGTTAATTGTTCGTCGAAAGGATGGCTTCTGTTATCATTCATTTGATCACCCGTCATCTTCACGTTCTTTGCCTGCCCTCTCAGTTGCACTTACCGCTGCAAGATTCTCGGGTTTTTGAGTTTCTAATTAGAATCTTACAAGAGGATGATCAGTGAACGTCTTTCTCAGAGGTGGATATTCACCAATCCAGACTGGTTTGCTTTAGTCCAGTATTTGTTTGATTTTCTTCATAAAAAATCTTTTAAAAATGTAAAAAGATCTTCAAAAATTTGCACCATTTTTCTACGTTCTATGTTTCTGTTGATTCTGGTTTAAACTCGTACTCTCTTTTTCAATCTGATTTTGAGTATCATTTTGTCGACGGAAAGGAAGTTTTATTTTCTTTCATTCTTTTCGACAACCACATCGACAACACACTGGTCCTTTGGTGAAGGCCGTTCGTTCTCCCTACTAAAGCTCTGGTCGATCACATGCATTTTGCAATTTGTTATTTATTGTAAATCCCTCAATTCATGAATAGATCTTCTTTATATTCCTCGGAGCTCATTTTCTCCTAAAGAAGTCTAAAATACAAGACCAACAGTAGACTGTCTCTATGCAAGTAGTACTAATGCAAAAGACAAGTGTTGCAACTCCAGTGGTTCACTACCTTGTTATTAAAGAAAAAGATAGAGTTGAAGGAATCAGTCGCGTGTCTAAGCGTTCAAGCGAGATTAAGAGCTTGTCTCCTTTTGTAATTAACAAAGTAATTACATCGTACATTGCTAGAAAGGCTAAAGATTTTAGGAAACTAAGAAAACCTACACGGTTGGTGGAAACGATCAATGAAAAGCAAACTGAGAAACTACTAAAACTAGAGTACATTAGACCTTCGCGTCATTGGAGAACCCAACTGGCTACTGAATGTTAGCCGCTGACTAATTTCCTGTTAGGATCTTCTAAGTTCCATTGATGAGGAAATTAAACTACAAGTAACAGAGCACGTCGTAGACGCAGTGAGACGTCGGAAGTCAAACGAACTGCTTCCAACTCAGTCACAGATTCTCACTTTCAGTTTGTTTGCGGACCCGAAACTTATAAAGGCTGAATTGGATATTATCGAATAAATTTTTGACCTTATGTCGTAGTTCAATTTCCTGTTGTCAAAATTTCCAGCACACCAACACATTGTGGAGTTCGGCTGCTGTTATTGGTGCAAATTGTGATCAGAAAAGTTATGGTACGATTCCATTCATAGCGTCCAAGCCTTATTGTGTCAACTGTAAGAGTGCTTGGTCTAAGGACCCTCCAGTCTTTCAAAGTGAATTCCATATCCAAGAAAAAGTGTTGTTAAAGAGATTTCCGCTACTAGTGCAAACCATCGTCTAAAAGAAAGCGTTCTTACTACGCTTTCTGTTCATTTGCCTCTGTTCCCGCTTTTATTCGGAAATCTGTGGCTGCCCAGACATCTGACGATTACAAGCAAATTAAGCTCATCGAATCTATAGAAATAAGAGCCGGAAACTGAAAGCTTCACTCATCACTATATATTCTGAATCTTCCAAAACACCTCATGTTCCTAATGGTGGTCTCAAGCTAACTCCGCTGCATCCTCACTCGCTAAATATAGCTGTCATCAAATTAAGGCAGTGCGTATTTGATTTCCTCTTAATGACCTTGCCTACCAACTTGAGACATCAGTATTAATTGTCGGAGATATGAATGCATACCATTATTTATGGGGCTCCATCTGCACTGAACATCGTGGCATACTGGAATTCTTGCATGAACTCATTTTTCTAATGGATACGGTAACTAATTATGTATTGACGTATTCCTGTGTAGTGTAGTGTTTTTCTTGTTGCTTCTCTCACATGGAGACTATTAAAATGCAACAATATTTGCATTGAAGAAACAAAACAGAAGACAGAAGAAACGATAAGAAAGCACAAGGATGATGTAAGATTGTAAAAAGACAACTCAATTTATAAGCATCAAAAAGAGACAAACCACAGAATAGAGTGGGAAGGAACAGAGGTCATAGAAGCAGAGAATAGAACTTTGGTGAGAAAATGGAAAGGAGCTAGGGAAATCATGAAGGGAGAAGATAAAGTGATGAATTGTAATGGAGTATTTGGGATAAATAAAGAATGAGAGAGGATTTTGTTTAAAGTTGAAGAAAGACGAAGAAGAAAAAAGAGAGTAAATAAATAAAAGAACATAATCAAGGATAATTAAAGGACAAAATGTATCTAGCAAAATAGTATATTTTTAATTGGTCAAATGGGGACTGAATAGGTGAAAGTGGAAAAACACATATGTTACTTTTTAATGAAGGAGCCTATTAAAAGTTGATCTCCGAAAAATATAAAAGACGTGACCAACTTCTAGTTAGTCAGAAGGAGTGGGAGTCTGATGAAGACACAATTTGTGTTTGTTGAAACTGTTACGTGTTTGTGTTTTTATAAATTTTTATCACATAGTCTTGCTCAGTGTGTTGTATTTAGTTTGAGAATATGAAAGCAAGTCTTGACAGAATAGTTATGAGTGAATTTTGTGTAAATCTTAAGGATTATGATATAAAATACATCAGCAAGAATAATACGATGGCAAACATTAAAATCGAGTCCAGGCAAACAACTCGCAATCATTCTTTTTAGTGGCTTCCAGAGTTTAGTAATATATATATGACTAAATACATATCCAACTTAGGGCGAATCCACATTTTCTGTCTCCCTAAATGACTTCCCCTGCACTTCCTGTTTAGAATAATTTCACCACTATTTTACAAAGGTAACCTAGAAAGTTCCTTCGTATTTCGTGGAAGTCTGTGTTGAATTGGCCCTCACACCGTGAGTTTAGTGCGAATGAAGATAAGGCAAGGTCAGTTGTTGGTGTGGGGATATCCAACATACTACCTGGTTGTGGCAGTTTAGTTATACCGTGATCCTACGTAAGGAGAAAGTGAACATGGGACCTGCACAGAGTGTCATAAGGGCATTATGCTGTACAAGTTAAAAGTGGGGTCAAACGTCTCTACAGCGGGGCGGAAGTTATGTCAGGCCTTTGGTGAGGGTATCGTGACTACGCGGACAGTCCAGTGGTGGTTTAACAAGTTTAAGGACGGTGACGAAACACTCAAAGACGCACCACGTGCCGAAAAACCAACACATATACAAAATGAAGATCTTAAGGCAGGAATGGAGGCGAAGAGTGGCCAGACATGTAAGGAACTGAGAGTACAATTCAGTGTGAGTGAAGAAACCGTTAGGCAGCACCTCCATCAAATTCGGAAGCACTACACCTTGGGTCGATGGGTCCCACATGATTTGAGTCCGGGCCAGAAGGCAACGCGAGCAGACACCTGAGTTTCTTTGCTGTCTCGTCTGCAGAAGGAGCCATTTCTGAACAAAGTGTTGACATGTGGTGACAAGTTCGTTCTGTACGAAGCTAAGCCCCGCGTGGCTATGATGACTCGAAACATCACTGTTACATCCGTCATACTCCCCGGACATTGCACCGTCCGATTATCACCTATTTCATCCCTTGTACAATCACCTTAGAGGACACCAGTTCAATCCCTACTAGAGGTGCCAAATGCACTTATACCTTCTTCGCTTCGCGACGCACCAAGTTCTACCGCGATCTATTCCATGACCTTCCAGAACGTTGGCAGAAGGTCGTCGATGCTGATGAGGACTAATTTCGATCTTGCTGGTGCGCCTTAGGTGACCTATCGATGTTCGAAAATGGTGGACAAAAAAGCGACAGAACTTCCTTGGTTACCTTTATATAACAAAACTCAATAATCCTAATTCATTAAGAGTTTTAGTTACTATACATTCTCTGCACAATAATAAAGACTATAAAGTGATGGTAATTGACTTAAATTCCAATTTTTATATTCAGTTTTGGCGACACCTGAAAGTCTAACGAGATCGATTATAAGCAACATTTAAAAGGTCAGGAATTTTCTTTTGAAGTGCTAATAAGGATGAAGAAGCCAAATTAATGAAGTAATTGACCATAGTCCAGAGAGAGGCGTTTCCATATTTAGTGAAGGGATTCAGCGACATTGCTTTTAAGTTGATTAGAAAGATTTATCGTTGAGAGAGTGAGAAATTCATTTTATAAAAATTCTTGGAATAACTTTAGTAATGCTTTAAACACATTTCTGGAACCATGTTGGTAAAATTGACGAAAATGAAACATATGAGAGTAAACAGTTCTTTCTTAACTTCGACGCTCTATAGCTACTTGCTGTAAGTTAAGGATTGATTCTTAAAATTTCTAGTATACAATCCCATACCTCTTTAGCGAATAACTCACAGAATTCTCAGTAACTACAGAAAAGAAACATTTTGTGTGTTCTTATTAGCTATAGTAAAAAAAAAAAAAAAAAAATAAATAAAATGATGATTGTGTGTAAGATGCCAATAGAAATTGCAAGAATAGCTGTAAACCTTAAAATTAACGATGTTTTTTACCAAATCTTCTGTTTGTTTGTGTGTGTGTGTGTGTCCAATATTCTGTTTTAAGTACAGTACGTCAGAGAATTATGCCCTATACGGAATCCCCTGCATACACATTTCATATTGTTGAAATATGTATTTTGGTGTATGTGTGACTTTCTATAGATATGACTATATGAATCGCAGTCCGCGGTTTCTTGTCCTCGAAATAACGCGATTACAGTTTCTTTTCGACGGTTTTGGACAGCCCTAGCTCTGATACTATGCATTACTCCATACAGAACCATATGACTTTTTTTTTCTTTCTTATTTTGATATGAGGAATCAACTCTGAAAGTTTATCGATACAATCATTGACATCCTGTATAGATACTTAAAAACGGGAAGCAAGTTAAGAACATCATCGACTTAAATTTTGTATTACAACTGGATTATGTATTCTACCTTTAAACTTCAGGAAGTGCAAATATTTCGTGGTCAAGTGCCTAACTTGAAAGCTCTTTGCAAGTAGTGCCGAGTTCGATTTTCTGATAATGGTTAACTTTGATACAAACCGAAGTAGTGGTTTGGATACTATTTTAAAAAGTCTGTCTGTCTCATACAGCGTCAGTCTTGAAGGGACACTCTAAACTTCAATCAATCAACTAGCAAAGAAACGGTTATGCAATACATCTAAGGTTCCTAATATTGACTAACGAATTAATCCTGTACCCAATGATGTCACCAGATGAATATATGTGTGTGTATGTCTAAGTCAATTGGGAGGACAATATCTAAACCGTGGAATTTGTAGCTTTCTACTCGTTTAAAGATTCGAACGTTGCAAAATCAGAGACTTTACTGGTTTATAATAATACAATAAGGAAAAATTGTTCAAACTTTTGGAAAAAAAAAAGTTTCTTCTACCTGTTATGCTACTATTTAGGATTTTGTTTTCTCCCTGTCTTTTCCTCAATTATGATGGGAGTCGGCCAATTTTCATCAATTAAGAATGCCAAAGTTTATTAAAAGAAAACTCCTTTAACGGAACAATACCCATTACAACAACTTTAAAAAGAAGAAAAGAAAAAACATTAAAGAGAAGAAAAACATTAATCAAACCCCATTTTAACTTTTGGTATTAGTTCTGTCTAAATCATGTCTTATCAATTATAATTATTACTAACAATTAAGTAAGGGATGCATCCAGTTGGTGTTTCCCATGCAGAGATAATTCTTCCATTAAGAAGGTAGTTTATAAGAATGTCATTTACTCAAAGTGTACGCTTTTAGTTCAATCTTTGTCTTCCCCTTCTTTCATATTATGTCTTTATTATCCGCTTCAGGAAGGGAGTGGACAGAGAAAGGGATCTCACAATATATTCTAATGTAAGAACACACACTACTTCTTTGTGAATTAATCAGGTACTTAGATGCATATATAGTAAACGTATACTAGTATAGCAGAAACAGTATAGGCATATATATATATATATATATATATATATATATATATATATATATATATATATATATATATATATATATATATATATATATATATATATATATATATATATATACGTACGTGTATCTATATACCAGAAGCAATTCAAATTCTAATGTTAATTCCAATGTGCCGTTCATTAACTCCAAGTGATTTCATAAATAACTAAATATTGGTGGGGAGGAGTCCGAATGAGTTGCCATTCCCTCCTTATTTCAGCTTTAAGTGTTGTAATTACCCAACATAGATAGTTCCATTTGCATGTAGATTGAAGAAGGGGCTTCTTCAAGAATGTGTCATGAGTCACGCTTTTGGAGTTGACGTGAACATTTCCTAGTCTAAAAAGAGAAAAGAGAATAAAAAAACATCTGCTAGGGTTCCAGAACCAGTCACTTTCTTTCTCCATTAACTTCTGCAAACACTTATTATTGTATGTAAAGTTTACTGGGGAGAGAAAGATGAGGGAAATGAATGACAAAAATAAATTAGATTTTATTCGTATTACATGACGTAGCAGTTACATATCTGTCTTCTAATCAATAGTTAACATGGGACATATTGTAATTATTGTTTATGGAGAGCATCCCCTATACTGTAGTATTTATACACGCAGAGTAATGCAGCAAGGATAGAATAGCTACATTTCGGGTGTGGATCTTTCATACTCTAAGCAGTTCTCACGTTCAATTGCATGCAATGTGGACATCCATGGATACAAATAGCTTACAAACTAAGCTGAACCTTGATAGCTTTGGATCATACCCCAACATCCCCAGATAACAATTATAGAAGAAGTATTTCCGAAATCCGATTAATCAAGTTTCCCTGTTGTAAATTTGATTTCTTTTATACACAATAGTGATTTATTTCCTACGCATGGTGATCAAACGCTAATTGTTCGCATTGGAACAATATCAAACAACGACCAAATGATCTGGTCTAATTTTGATCAATTTTGTTTTCATGCGGGCTAACAGGCTAAATTGGAGCCCTTATACGAAATTATGCGTATCACGTCACTACGCATGGCGATCAAATACGATCAAAGAATTTGGAACAATTTCAAACAATTTGCCTTCCATTGGAGGGCTAACAGGTCATTGGTTACTCAGATGTCAGCGATGACCCTGCAATATTTCCGCCACTCCGAATTTCGTATCACAGACAGACATGAATGAAGATCACTGGAAGTAGCTGATTATACTTTGTATATGCTCCTTAAAAATCAACATATGTCAATTCTTTATTCTAAGCTAGTATCGTAATATTTTATGTTTTGTTTGGTTTCGTACATTTCGTCACTACAATAAAATAATAAACGTAAATTTTATCAATACAACTTTACAGTTCTTACTCAACACTGGTTAGAAAGCGTTGCGTCACGTCCATCTTCTAATCTGCTTTCGCAAAAACGTCACATTTACTAAAAAGTAAATGTACTACAGTCTGTGGGTAAAGCAAAACTGTCCTAGATATGTTGGAACGATTTCATCAATGGACAACTTACCACGGAGTAGGTATATTGGCGGGTTAGGGGCTTCTGGGAATAAATTGCTTAGGACCAGACACGAATATTTGAAAATATATCTTTCCAACTAAAGAAACTAATAGTATTCAAGGTTTAATACTGCCGTTCCAAATCTGAAATCTGAAGAGTTTTTCCATGACAAAATAATTAGAATGGTCGCCTTTTTTTGCGGTAAGCTCAAATTGGACCCCCAATGGAAGTACATATGCTTTGGGTCGCTCATTAAGCTGCAGGTCCACGTTTGATATAGCCTCGGTATTGTAAGTCTAAATAAACAAATAAAATCAAATAGTATGTATGGTTGGTGGTCGATCTGTATCTACGTCTTTCGTCAACAGTGCGTACTAGAAAGGAAGAAATTCACAGTTTAGAGTGGAAGCTGAACTACTTACTGTAGTGCGTTCGGTGTTTTCCTTCCATAAATCAAAGCCGGGTTCTCATGCACGAAAAGCACGCAAGTTAACTACACTAGACTAAAAATGACTGTAAGATAAAATAAAATAAAATGTTTAATGGCTACGCCCGATTATGAGGTCTTTTAGGCTAAAGAAGACTAAAGTGGATTATTATGAAAAGAATTGATGGAATGATAATGTGGGAGAAAACGGAAAGCCTAAAATAAAACTGAAGGAAATTATGTCTACCACAACACACACACACACACACACACATGGCCTCGGATCGAACCACAGATTCCTCGCAACAGAGATGATCTGTACCACTGACAAGGGAAGAGAGGGAGATTATATATCGAAGTGGCAGATGGTTTATACACCAATCGAAACCACTAATGACACCTATTACGAAACTGTAATAAAAAAATTTCCAAATGCTCAATTTAGTACGAGTTATACGAATATACAGGGTGTCCAGAAAGTCCGTTTCCATCCCTAGAAATCGCAAAGGATGAGACAGATGCCAAAACAGGGAAACGGGTGTTTGATCATTTTAAAAGTACAACTATCAAAGCAAAAAGTATTGTCCCAGGGACACCCTCAGGGTCCCAGGCGGAGTCCGAATCAAAAATTGCAAATGATAAAGAGATCAAGTAACATAACAGGGAATTGAAAAGCTGTTGGGAAATGAAAGAAGACGCAACAAGTCTCGACTCTCTAAAATTACTCTATGGAAAATAAACGGTCCGTCAAAATGTCTGCAGAAACGTCATTGTAAAATCTATGGCCACCCTGAGAAACCTGAAACGGTGAGACAGATGTCTAAACAGCAAACTACGTTTGTCATCATTTCAAAAGTACAATGATTTAAAGTAAAAATATTTGTCTCAGGGTCCAAACGGGGTCCTCCTCACAATTTTCAAATTTCAAGGGGGAGTCAAGTAGCATATCGTTCGAAAGTTGTTGGGAAGTGAAAGAAGCCTGAACAAGTCTCTACTCTATAAAATTGCCCTGTGCAAAATGGCAGCCGGTCAAAATGAACATCCTCATTTCGGTTCTCCGAGCGCATTTGCTTTTTATTTTGCAATCAGCACTTGTCACTGTGAGACACTTGCACATATTCGCTGTTTCTAATACAAGAAAATTTTTGTTTGAATCATTTTATACTTGATAATCCAGACAACGAGTATAAGTGCCACTATTGTACATTATATGTTAACTAGTCAGGCCCATACTTATAGATCTCAAATGTTATTTATTTCGTTTCCTTTATTTCTTAATTTACTTTTATTTTACTATATTTATTTCTTTATTTAGACATTACTGGGCACAAAGAACAGAATCTCACAGCAGGGGCATTTCCTTTCTTGCAGTTGAGTACAATAACTAAAGTGAAAACAAACTAAAACCCGACTACAGACAGAAGAACTAAAAAGCAAGATGTTTGCACAGTGTTATCGAACAGCGTCTAGACTTGTTCCATCTGCTTTCATGTAATAACAGCTTTCAAACGATGTTCTACTTGACCCCCCTTGAAATTTGAAAAATTTGAGGACTCCGTCTCGGACCCTGCGGACAACTCTGGGACAAATGTTTTACGTTCAATCATTGTACTGTTGAAATGAAGACACACATATTTCTGTTTTCACATCTGTCTCACAGTTTCAGGTTTTTTGGGCCATAGATTTTACAATGATGTTTTTGCAGACATTTTGACCGTCCTTCTTTTTTCACAGGGTAATTTGAGAGAGTCGAGACTTGTTAAGTCTTTTTTTTATTTTCCAACAGCTTTTCAATTCCCTGTTATGTAAGATATGTTACTTGATCCCTTTATCATTTGCAATTTTTGAGTTGGACCTCGCCTGGGACCGTGTGGATGGCCCTGGACAACACATTTTGGTTTTATACGTTTCCCTGTTTTGGTATTTGCCTCATCGTTTGCGATTTCTAGGGATGAAAACGGAATTTCTGGACACCCTGTATATTCATATTACTCGCACAGTATATGCATTCGGAAAAATTTTATTACAGTTTCGTAATAGACGTCATTTATGCTTTCGATTGGTGTGTAAACCATCTTCCACTTCGATATATAATCTCCCTCTCTTCCCTTGTGAGTCCTCGTGCTCCCAGAAAACATGATGCGATCAAATTTTGACTATACGAATCTGTACAGCCAAGGACGAAATTCTCAGTAACTGTGATGAAAATTGCTTTGAGAGAAATCCGACTCACGGAACTGGCTAAGCCTCACCTTCAAAAACTTGTTGAGGTAGGTTTAGTACTAATATCGAACTCGTCAAGTTTGACTTCGTGGGTCTGAATACTTCTAATACAAACTGACGTACAATGGAAGAAGAAATGTAGTTTATTCAACATGTTCAGTTGAGTGAATATGACCCGAAACTAGTTTTCTTCGTATTCATCCATCAATATTCCCATGTAACAGAAGAAGGAAATCTCCCCAATATACCTATCAGTGATGATGTATTATGTAGGCATTTATTACATCTTTCAAGATGAAGAACAGAAGGTCCAAGGTAAGCGGCATAGTATTCCAGAACATTGGTGTTTTTTTTTCCCCTTCCCTTCTGGCGCCAACAATATAAACTACAAAGAGTTCAAAAGGTCATGAAGAGGAAGCGATGAGCAGATAGAAAATCGAAAGTGAAAAAAGAAAAAAAGATGGAAGAAGAGATACAAAGCGAGAAGGAGAATGATGAAGGTGAGGTACAGCTTCCGTGCAAGGACTCATATATTTCCTCCTGTCTTCAGTTAAGCCCCACTATTGGACATTGTTACCTTCTGACGGCCACCTGCTGCTAACACTTTGGCAAGGGAAGTATTTTATCTTTGGTAGTCATCGCGGTAACACACAAACTGGAATGTGTGTCATGTTCCTTCAAGGGTAAAATAAGGGACAAAAAATGGCAAATATAAGGCAACACGAAAAAATATTTACTCAGCGTACCTGTCAGCGCTGAGAAATAGCAATGTCAATTCGGTCTATTGGTAAAATAAAATCAGTCAATATTACCAAAAAAATAAAAGTATGAAACAATTTTATGAACTTTTAAAAATTCTTTGGCGCTACTTTCTAGTAATATAAATTAAATTGGGTTTGGTTAAATTTAGTCTCACACTCATATTCTGTGCGTTACAAGAAATTCTAGCAAGATCAAACTTTGGAATTGTGATAAATTTCGAAAAGATGTATGTGCCCTAGAGTTTTCATTCCTCACTTGATGTTCAATGATTTCACAAACTATTGCTTGCATTTTAAGTAAATCACACAGGAAGAACAACGAATACACAGGAAAACTAACACCGATAAAACACAGTGATGACAGACAAACAAGGTATACACTAGTCGATGGTTTTGCAGATACTCTATTCATGGATTCATGACTAATTGTATATTGACGATATTTGCTTTATTCCATTTCTCCAGTTCGTCTCCTTTTTTCTCACTCTTAATTTCTTTTCAGTATCGTGTATCTAATCATAAACGTATGCTCCTGCGACATACAGCGGTCGGTTGGAAACGACAGCTGTAGATAGCAAAAAGTTTTATTGAGGGACAGAATGCACATGCGGGCTATTTGAATATCAAATCGGGGCCGCGGTAGCTCAGTGGTAGAGTTCACCTCTGATAACTGGGGTCCCTGTTTCAATCCCAGCTCTAACCAATTGGACTTTATGGTGGACAAACACCGTGTGCGTGTGTTTTCTCGGGGTTCTCCCTTCCCCACTACTTTATTCATTCCACAAATTAATTCATTTCTCATCATCACTTTCTCCTTTAGCCTAGCCGGCATAATCATGGGATGTAAAACTGAATTTGAATATCAAATCGTTACGTACACTCATGTCCAAAATGATTGTCGCATATCTATAAGTGTCTTTTTGTAAGAATATAATTTGATAATGAAGTTGCAGGGCACTTTTAATACTGATACTGTGTGTATAATCGGGAAATGTATATTTGTGTTAAATTTCATAGGAAAATAATTATAAATACGAAAATTAGAATGAGTAAAACAAAATCTTGCTAAATGGAGAAGAAAGTTTTATTTTCGTTTTATTGTTCTTATTTACTTCTCTTTTGACATGAAATTTGCCACATACATGTCTTTGCCGATTATACACATACTAACATTATAAGAAATACCGGGCGAATTCGTTATCAAATTATATTCCTAGAACAACATATTTGTAGACATGCTACAATAATGTTGAACATGAGTGTACCATGAAGGAATTGCCTGCTGGATTCACTTCCAGCAAACACCGCTTGACTATAGTGACTTGCTTATATACATAGTAAGACTATCCATACAGTTTCTAATATTTTAGTAACCCTAAGGTAATTCCGATTTTTTTTTCTTTTCCCGATCAAAAGTTGGAAATCTGAAAGAAAGAAAAAACGGCTGCTATAATGCAATGATGATTATAAAATTGATAGAACGATAAAGTGTGCAAAAACGGTAGCACTATGATAAAAATTCGTACATTTACTTTTTGTAGCTTACTTCAGCTGATAGTCTAAAGTTCTTTTTGTCTACATATCCTATATAGAGAAAAGAGAGAAATTCTTCGTTAAACTCACAGCTCTAATGTTGTTCATCGGAAGCTCAAATAGCATGGGATCAAATGCGAATTTCCTAGTCGAGATAAATGCTTTAATACTGAAGTAGAAAAAATACAAAACATTTCCTGGCATGACGTGTAATTGACGTTGTGATCATACGAGTAGATATTTCGACTAAACTACCTAATGATTAACTTCTCATTCTGCCTTTGATTTCTAGTAGGATCCTAATCTCTACTACTTTATATCGACTTGTGCTTTAATTCTGAATTAACTCTAAATATTGGTCATATTAGATAAACACACACACACACACAAGTAAATATGAATTCTACAGTTTTCCATACACTACATTTTGCTTGATTCACTTTTCGTTTGCTTACATTGGCTCGCCTTTGGAGTTAGATTGGCTCTTATGTTGCTTTTCCAAGAAATCTTGTTACAACCTTTAAGTTTGCTCGATGAGCCAATAAGAATCGATAAATTAATTAATCATCTGTGAAACATGTTGAATACTTATAATTATATCTATTGTAACACTTTGTAGAGATTATTATTATTATTATTATTATTACTAGCTGAACCTGCGCTCTCTCTCTACACAGCTCAAGTTATCCATCAGTACAAGAACTCGACAATGAGCACGCCGCACAGTGCGTCGAGCATATGGGAGTAGTGGACAAAAATAAAACAAATCATACTGAAGCTTTTATTACATGTTTATTGTGTCGCAAGACGTTCTTTGCTCACTTAGACTGAAGCAAAGTTGTTCTTGAAGTTATCGAACTTGACAACTGTACTGATATAGAAAATAATATCCCGTCCAGGGACGTAAAAAAATTAAGTTAGACATTTAAGGACTTATGAAGAGTAGTTCTGACGTGTGATTAGTGTCATACTAAAGAGTTCAACTAACATTTGTTTCCTGCAGTAGTCAGGCGTTTAGTATGACGCTAAACATACGTCAAAACGACTCTGCATAAAGCCCTTCCTGTTTACGGCACTCGTAAACACGAACCCATACGACTCAAAACTACATAACACTAAAATATAATGAAAAGCAGTTCATGAAATGACTAAATTAGTTCTAGAGTTTTTTTTTTAAAGATCAGCCAGTACCTTCACTGTCTAAGTAATCAAATTCCATAGCGACAGAATTATGAAGCTGGACAGCATTAGAAGCATCAGTCTTGAAATAACTTTCCAGATCCGTATCTGTCCTCCTTTTCTTTGCGTGAATCTGTATCTTGGAGGAGACAATAGGGTCAGATAGAAAAAGCATATGCTTCATTAGGTCTAAATAAGTATTGAAGAGAGAAGTTATAAGATGTAGCCTACAGTAACGGAAGACTTTGTGGACAGCTTCTAAAGCTTCTTCCGCAAAACCGACAATCCTTTAACTATTCGTCATTTCTTAGTGTATTTACTTTCACTGAAGATTCTTTGGCAGCAAAGGCAAGCTCCTCTGCCGATTTAGTCGCTACAAGAGGATCTAAGCGCCTTTTCTTTGTTTTTACTGAACACTCTGCGAACTGTTTACTGGTTCTACCGCGAGTAGAGCAAGCTACATCGGTCTGCACGTTGCTGTGATACCGAATAGTTATCACTGTTGAGACATAGTTCGGAAGTGTATATGCACGATCAAACCACTCTTTATTTTTAGCTAGGAAAACCGACGAAACTCTGTGCGACATCCTCCATTTTTTTTCTGCTCAAGGCCATATTAATAACTTACTAAATTTCTCTAAGCTGTTGTACACATCTTCCGTGACGTCTTCAACTTTATAACGACTGCAAATAGCCTGAATAGTTTCCGCTTTCTTCCGACTAGCACTGGTGGTTGTTATCCATCTTTTAAAAATGTCCTTGTTTTTCATGGTGTTTTCTTTCGCAATTTCACTAACTACAGTCAATATTGCGGACACTTGCACACACACTATTGCTGAATCCAAAGGAAATCATTAAAGGAAGATATTCCTGCAGAGATCTCAAGACATGTTTAGGCTTTTTTGAGATATTACAAATATACCAGTAAAAAATGATTACCAATCGTTCGTCGTAAAGGAAAGAATGTACCTGTGCTATAACTGCCCACTAGTGGCAAAAGGTCTCAACTTTCGCTTCGGTCTGAAACACCAGTGCGATCGCTGTGGAGATAATGACTCAGGTCGGTCTAGTATAGTAGTTATGCATGCCAATTGTCATCTGTAAGAGTATCATCTCGACTCGGGTCGGTCTAATGTGGTAACTTTACGCGCGCCCTCTGTGGGCTGACGGGTTGTCATAACTTTGTGCCTAGGGACTTCTGTCTTGTGAATCATTTGTGCTTCATTCCGTGCTATTTGCAAGTCCGAAGAAAATTGTTCCTTTTCTCATTTTTGTCTATTGGTCGATGCACTGTGCGCCGTTAGAACATAAGCTTAATGCACCTGGCCATATGGAAAAGTCCCACTCATAACCGTTTAGAAATTATAATTTTCCTTCAATGTCTTGAATAAATTCCACAACTCCCTCGTGGCTACGTTAATAGTGTACATGTCTTTGGCGCAGAAGACCCAGGTTCAATTCCCAGCTGAAGCTCATGTAGTTCGGAGTCTAGGCTAAACTGTGCCTACTGGGAAAAAAAACGCTAAATTCAACTAAAATCAAAATTAATATTACACAAATTCTACAGTATTGCTTGTGTATAACAAAAAGAAAAAGTTCAAAGGCGAAACATCAATAAATTCTATTAAGCTGAAATAAATATATACGTCAGCGTAAATCCTCATGCGTAGTTTTTAAGAAAAAAGACTTTAAAAGAACTTACAGTTATGGCACTGAAAAATGTCATTCATCGACTACAAATATAAATTAAAAATCGCACTGCTTATTAAGGTGATGCTGAAACCATGATTCTGGCAAGAACGTAGTATGCTTAATGGTTAATGAGATATAAAGTATATATATATATATATATATATATATATATATATATATATATATATATATATATAAATGTCCCTCATGGTTAGGGAGGCAATAGTCGAATAGTCTCAGGCATTCGGCTTCGAATCATGAGGCGCAATCCACTGCGGCTTCGAGTCCCTCTGAAGAGTATGGTCGAATTTTCAACTGCCCTCAATGTTTTCCTGTTCATCGTTAAGGTTAATGGTATAAAGTGACACAAAAGTGTGGTAATTAAGTAAATAAAGTAACTGAGAAATGGTCGCTTAATCCTTTAAGTTCTTTTTTTTTTAAGTCATTATGAAGTTAGCATAGACATCCTCGGCATGGGAGACAGGACTTGATTCGCGGGAGAGCTCATGTGGTTCAGATCTCACGTTAAGCTGTAGAACTACGTCTTACATAGCCTTGCTGCTGAAAGGGATTCCAAAATATAATCTAGCCAATCCGAGTTAAATTTTAATTTTAAAATTAAGCACCATGTGCTTAGATCTCTATTAAGGGGACCTTGTGTATATGTATTATGCGCACTTCACTTGTTATTAGATAGGTTGCTGGTCCCAGAGTAAAATATCTGATTGTGGGGTTTAGTACTTAAAGCTTATATGTTTTTCTGTTATGTACATATACAGTGAAACCTGTCTTTAGCGGAATCGAGCGGGACTTGCAAAAATTTCCGTTAAAGTCAGGTTTCCGTTTAGTGGAGGTAGGTCTTTCCTTTCTTTTTTTTTTAAATTCATGCTTATAAAGGGGCATATTGAGAAACTATATTGCTGTACGTACATTGTTTGATTACAGTACTTCTTTCTTCTACGAATAAGTACACAAAAAAGTTAAAATGAATACAAAATATGCTATGCAGACGTTTTCTTTATTTTTTTAATAGCCAAGCAGGGTTTTCTGTGGACATTGCTGCTTGGCTGCTTGACTTTCCGCATACACTTTAGCCTGAAAAATTATACAAAGTGAATCAGAATCATTTTTTCGTAAGGCAAATTTTTGCAGTTCCTTTAAACTTCTGAGAGAATCTTGATATGTATTTATTCTACACTCTTCTTCGAACTCGGTATCGTATTCCTCTTCTTCCTCTATCTCGTTTTCTTCTCTCCGACATTCCGTATGATTCTTGATCAAGCTGCGGGGATTAAGGACAATTTGTGGGGGTGAATATGAGTAGTGGTTGGGGAAGGTCAACACTGTCCAGAAATATTTAACAAAAGAACGAACATTTTATCGCAGACAGTGTAATGTTTATGTCTCACAGAATGTCTAAACATCTTCTAAACACTGTAGTCCGGAACTCAGAATTTTCCGTTAAATGTTTATTTTTCTTTCCGTTGTCCGCGTAACACAGTTTCCGCTTAATGAAGGGAGTTTTACACGTTTTGTTCTCCAAAATTCATGGGACCGTGAAATATTTCCGTTTAATAAATGGTCCGTTGAAGACAGGTTTTACTGTATATATATATATATATATATATATATATATATATATATATATATATATATATATATATATATATGGGGGAAGGGTACGTGTGTGTGTGTGTGTGTTTATATAGAGAGAAAGATGTTTGTTTTAATAATAAAAACAATTTGTACGTAATAAGAGAAAAATAATTTATAAGTAAATAAAAAGGCATTTTAATTTGACACTCTCTTCAGTGGGAAAGCGTGTAAATCTGATTTCACAATAAAGCTTAGGTTCATGCTTTTACGTAGCGTCGGTCGTGAAAACAAACGTTAAACGACAAATAAATGTAAATAATAAATAAAAAAGTGGTTTTAGTAAATAAATTTGGAACATTTAGTTAATGAATAGATAAATAAATAAATAAATAAATAAAATCTGATCAGCAATCTGAAAGCCACTGATCACTGAAAAACCTATTTACATTATTTAATCATAATCTTGGTAAAGGAAACATTGCAACTTTTTTCGTTTTCAAACAAATAATATAAGATTTGGAATAACAAACGTCATAATCTAAAATACTTTGGAAAATGTTACTGTTTGTTAGAAATATGCATTCACAAAGTGCTATCTAACGCATATTTCTTGTCTTTTCTGTGTTTTAAAAATATTTAAGTAATTATTAGATTGATCAAACTGCCTGGAACATGCAACTAATTGAGTGCTACAAGTGAAATCCGTCTGCAATTCTGAAGTATAGGCCAACTGATTAGTCAGATCTGGAAGATTCCCCTTAATGCTTCGTCACCTGTTAATAGATGCAAGTATGGGGTGTACAGTGACTCAGCGTTTGGCCGCTTACCTCTGCTGCGTAAGGTCCCCCTGGTTCAAACCTTGGCCAAGTAAGTTTGCGGTAGACAATGTGGGCCTCTGCCATTGTGTCCATGGGTTTCCTCGGGGAATCCTGTTTCGTTCTCCCACATTCTTTTTCCTTCCAGCATTATTCACTTGCCTTAATCATCCGTCTCCCTTAGCCTAAAGGGCATAAACGTGGGACGTTAAACTGAAAGATTTTATTTCAATAAATGCAAGAAGATTATGGAAGATATCCTCCTACCACGAGAACCAATTCTAAACGGATGTCACTTTGGTGGCACTTGTTTTTTTTTTTTTTTTTTTTTTTTTGGTGTGTGTGTGTGTGTGATATGTAACTTTAAAGATTGGTTGGAAAATAGTTTAGTTTCCCTTGTTCTTCAAAGGTAAGACACTCACTTCTGGTGATCCAGGTGTCATTCCAAGCCATATGAGTTATGGTGGACAATACTGTGTCCATGTGTTCTCTCTCATATTGTCATTCCATTAGTTCTTCCAAAATCAACCATTACCATTAATAATATCTCTTCTTAATTTTACGGGGACGTTAAAGTGAATAAAGCTATTTATTTTGCTTTGAACTATATTTTTCACTTTGATCTATTTGTTTCCCGTTTGGGTCTTCCAGCTTCTCTATGTCTTTTTCAGCTTATCTATAATAAAAAAAAAAAGTGGTTTGGTTTGTTTGGAGTTTACCGTCCCTTTTCAATGCTGGTGCTATATGAAACGTAGACCTAAATTTTAAAATGGAATCCGATCCATCGAAAATTCAATTGCGTATCTAGAAGGTAAAACGGTGGGAGGCATCCAGAACCCTGACTATTTTATGTATATCATGAGTTGACTATAAACTTCCAAAAATATAAATATAATAGCTTAAATTACTTTTGTCACTCAAAAAAACTGTCGGCTAGGCCCCCCGGACCCCAGGCTAGATCCGCCGCTGCAAAGGCGTTCAAAATTTTCAAGGCTTTCCTATCAGGAATCGAACTCGAGATCTTGTGCACCAAAGGTGTGCCTGCAAACCAATAGAGCAGCAGAAAGGGCAAAACAAAAGTGACAAAATACTTTTTACTGTACAGGCAATTTTTGAATATTTGAAAATATGAAATGAAATTATTTCTTTTACGTCCCGCGCTTATGCCGGTTAGGCTAAAGACGACAGTGATGATTAGAAATGAATGAAATGCTGGAAAGAAGAAAGCGAAAGGAAACGGGAGATCTCCGAAGAAATTCACGCACACAGTGTTTGTCCATCACAAAGTTCACTTGGTGCGAGCTGGGATCGAACCAAGGACCCCATCCACCTCAGGTGAACACTCTATTGAATATTTGAAGTAGATATATGGTTAGTAACTATTAACAAGGATATAATTCACCTCCATAAAACAGAATTCTCAAGGCATGTTACTTTCACGTATTTAATGCCACTTAAACCAGCCTGTTAAAAAACTTTTATGAAGTTTTCTTACACATGCTGTAACAAAGTAAGTTTTCCCTTAAGGTTTACAACGAGATTCATGTAAACTATCCTACACCAATCAGATTTTGAAACGCGATAAAAAAAAAAAAAAAGAAGCGCGATGAAATTTTGACAAGCGTCTATGAAGGTACCAGGGTTAAGCACCCGCCGAAGTTCGTTTCGTTCGCAGCCCATGGACTAATACGTCCTCCCCAAATATTGATCTAAAGGGCTGACTGAGAGTGCAGTAGCTCGACTTCTGAGTTTCTGCGATTCATACAAGAGGACTCCACTTTCCAGGGGGAACCCGCCATGCGACACGAGGCGGGGTTTGTGACAACACCAAGGGGCAATATGTCGGATACAAATTAAAAGACAATATAAATACAAAATTAGAAAATGTAAATTTAAAAATGGCAATGAGACAAACGATGTTTTCTTGTTGTGTTATGAATATTTTAGTAGTTGCACGTTTCTTTTTGTTTTTTTAGCTTTACCTCGGGGAATGGAAATACATTCTGTCTCTTTTTGTTACTTACGTATGCAGTGGGTTGCACTACATACTGGACACTAGTGGATTCCCGAGTGATTTAAAGGTTAACTTTCTCATCTTTAGTTCAGCACACTCGGGTTCGATTCAAGGTGGAAGCTCATGCGGTTTATATTCTCCATTTAACTATAGATACGAGTCACAGTCAGCTTTGCTGCGGAAATAGGGTATGAAACGCGATAAATCTGTACACAAAATACTTCATACAAATATTTATTATACCGTAAGAGACGGGGTTACTTTACACATCAGGGGTTTCTTTGCACAAAATATGAAAAGAGTTTCACAGTTCTCTGTCGGTTAAACCATGAACTGTAAAGAACATCTAACTGTATTTTGGCTATAATGTTGGCGGTTAACATCAGATCTAATTACCCTAAGGGTTTGTTGCTGTAGAGGTATGCAAAGCAGTCATTGTAAAGGCCGACAAAATTTGAAAGATATTACGTACAAGAATTTCCGTCAAAGTTGTCATTTTCGTAGAATACTACTAAGTATAATGGGACTTTGATGCAATAGTTAAAATTGAAATGTGAAACGTTTTAAAGTAATAAAAAAGTAAAGCTGGGAGAAGGCGGTTTCAGCCTCTACTCAGGGTTTCTTTGCACAGGTCCAAAATACCCTTTAGATAGAAAATTATTACTACTGGAACCTCGTGCATTCTAAATTTAGGTAAATTTCCTATTTAGATAGATGTCGGAATGAATTTCTTGTTGAAAAATAAATTATGAACAGTGCCGGATCCAGAAAAATAGTTTAAGAGGGGCTTCACTTACAATGCTTCGTTTTTTCAGAAATCACTAGACTTTGAGGGAAGTGGGATTGAAGCTTATACGCATAGGAATGAGTAACATTCGATTTTTTTAAAAAAATAAGTCATGCAATTTGGGTGGGCTTGAGCCTGAAAGCCCCAAACCCTGTAAATTTTCCACTGATTACGGTTGGGATGATATTCTTCTACATAAGGAATAACCAAGTCAAATCAGTTCACAGGGTTTTTTTTTTTCTGACTTGGCATTTTTGTGAGACATATGCTAAACTATTAGAATGTGGTTCCTGTGCTAGTACCAGAAAATACATAATTTTCTTTACAAATATTGGTAATTCATACTAAGCATCGATACTGGTACCCTCATTGTAATATCAATATTGTCCACTGCATGCAGTTTTGTGTAGAAAGTAAAATGTATAAATGTTGAAGGGAAAACATTGCACAGAAACGTTAGGTTCATATGTTGAACATATCTTTTTGTATGTTGTGCAAAGTAACCCTACCTATGCGGTTACTTTGCACAAAAGTTTATATTTCAATAATTATGATCATACTGAATGTTTTCTAATGAACTTGCACACATGTTTTCCTTATATATCTAGATATTATATGTTTAAAATACAGTGTTTTAAATCATTTGTAAGTTACATGCGATTTTCTTTAAAATTCCTTAAATCTTTTGCAAAGTGACCCCTTCTTACAGTACCGTTTTATTAATGTCCTACGATTAACCCACATAGTATAGCAATGCTTCATAACCTTTTTGGACTGTCGACACACTTTACTGAAGACTCAGTTATCCCGATCTTAAGCTATTCTATGTTAGAATCAGTGACGGCTCGTGAGAGGATTTCATCGGTAAAAAAAAAAATATATAGCTACAAGCTGAGGAAAGAATGAAGTTGCAGATTTTGCCCGGGACCGAGAGGGCCTAGGCCCCCGGTTTTTTTAATGAAAAAAATATTTAAGCTATTATATATATATATATATATATATATATATATATATATATATATATATATATATATATATATATATTTTTTTTTTTTTTTGAAAGTTGATAGTAAACTCATGATATATCTATCATATCATGATTCTGAGTTCTGTCTGGCCCTCCCAGATTTTACCTTCTAAATCCGCCTCTGGGAAGAAAACTAGAGTTCTCATTGTTTTTAATCTAGTTTATATCTATATTTTCTTCACATAGCTTGTAGTGATATTTTTTTTTCTTTTTAGCAACGTGACCTCTCAAGAGCTCACTTGGGGGCATCATTTGGGAGGACAGGGAGAAATTACCCATCTCTGAGTTTAAGAATTACAATATTTTCTTATCGATTGTATACTACATAGTAGTAAGAAATATGAAACTCTTACCTTGATGGAGCATCATGCCTCCCACACCCTCCATCCCGGCAAACTTTAAAATGACGCTACTGCCGCCACTGACTAGAATTGAGCATTATTACTGTCGTTGCAGCATTGACCAGAGCATCATTTCAGATTTTAATGGGGGTGGAGGAGGGAGCAAGCTTGTCCACCGACATAAGTGTTTCACTTTTTTGTTAGTATATTTTAGCTAGTAGTAGTATATTGCCCACGGGATGAGATTTTTTTTTTTTTTTTTTGTCTCGAAAACAACATTGTAGTTGAGATGAGAAGTGCATTTTTTATCAGATTCGAGACGAGACGAGAAATATGACAATTTACGTCTCGCTTTTGAGACGAGATTAGAAGTATCAAAAAGTCCCGTCTCAATTCTCGATTTTTTTTTTTTTTAAATCAAAAGTTGCTCTGGAAACTAGATATGACACGAAAATGGCACTTTGTAGTTTGAAAATCATCGAATATCCAAGAAACAGTAAATAACATATAATTGTTTTGTTTGTTGTGTACGTGCACTGAATTCCTTTTCTTCTCCATAGTATGATTGATTATAGTACTTAATCTGCAATTTACTGCCTGATATAAATGCCCAATTGTGCAATATGACTCTATCGTTACATGTTCTACATTTCATCTGTATACGTTTCTTCCATTTTTGGAAAGTCTCCTTGAACACAATTTCTGGGGTATCTTTGACGCATTACCAAGGAGGCACGGTGGCTCAGTGGTAGAACGCTAACTCCTAGTGCATGACGTCACTGGTTCGATCCCCAGACAAGTGCGTTTGTAGTGTACATCATCTTTTCCGTGGGTTTTCTCGGGAAACTCCCACTTTCCTTTACATTCTTATACCATCGATTCTTCCATCATCATTCACTTGCCCTAATCATCTACCTCTCTTAGCCTAAATGACATAAGCGTAGGACGTTAAACTATAAGATTTCATTTCATTTCATTTCGTTTTAAAGGAGCATAGGGAAAGTCAAGTGTAAGTAAACAACGCTGATTTGTGTCCTGAGCTACTGACACGAGTACTCTAAACGCAATTTAACTAGTTCACCACTAGAGATACAATGTAATCTCCCTGTTAAGCATCACCAGTTCCATTAAAAAATTATCAACGTAGACAGATTGTCAGCTTAGAAAAAATCAGCGTATTTTTAAGCAAAATCTATTATACATTGTAACATACGCATTTCTAGTTCAGTAACTAATTATTTTCTATATATTGCTTTGTATTTTCTACATAATATTGTTTGATTGTTTGTTAAAGTTGGCAACTATTTCCAGCATCTATGCTACATCCTCCCGGTATAATCATTATTTGTGTATCACTTCAGGTTCAAAAGTTCTACTATCCCAAACTCCGGGTTGCATTGTATATTGGACACCCTGTAGTATGAGCTTGGACAGAGAGAAAGTTGATGTAATATTTCCATATTTTCTTCCTCTCCCTCCCAACTCTCTCCCTATTTGTATTGTGGTCCCAGGGTACTGACGAAAACTGTTCTCTTTTTGTGTGATTGATATACTTGCACAGCGACTGAACAACATGATAGAAAAGAAAATGATATATTCACTTTATTACTGGAGTAACGGCCCGATCAAATAAATATAAATGAGAAAATGTACTATAGGCCTTGAAGCAGAAGGTATACTCCAAGGGCGCATCCATGAGGAGGGGCACCGGGTTCAAACCCTTTTAAACTTCCTAACTCAATATATATTTGTACACTTTCTCAATAAAATTATACTTTTTAACAGGGAAATGATTGATGTAGCACTAAAATTGGATGTTGCACTTTTAATCTGTACTCTTTCTCTTATAAAAACTACCTAGTTCTATCATTCTTTTCTGAAAATATAGGTGGCAGTATTTTACAATTGCTTACCGTTTTTTTCGGCTGGAGAATAATATATCTTCAATACTACCTAGACGTAGTGGCTTGTAACATTGGAGTGGTCGAAGTGAGACGGTATGCGGTGGTAAAAAATTATGCCATACCGCCTCTGGTTTTTCAGTGATGAAGGCATATCGTCTCTGGTTTTTCAATAAATAAAACATACCGTTACTGGAAAATAGATGCTAAATACCTTTAATAAATCCACTTTAATACACTGCAATTGACGAAAACTTTGCACGTAAAAAAAAAAAAAAAAAAAAAACTATTTTTATGTAGAAATAATTTCTAAGTTGAGAGTACCGATATTTTTGTTATCTTTTTCCTATCTTTTATTTTTAAAATGAAGTGTCTTCAAAGAAGTTCACCTACATAGTTTGTATTTTTATGTGCCATATGATATATTTCTTGTTATGTGTGTATGTGTGTCTTCTTGTCATTAATGCATACTAGGGATGGCCAAAATTTTCCGGAATCCGGATTCCGGAAATTTTGTTTTCCGGAATCGGAAAATTTACTTTCCGGAATTCGGAAAAATTCCGGATTTCGGAAAAATTCCGGAATTCGGAAAAATTCCGGATTTCGGAAAAATTCCGGAATTCGGAAAAATTCCGGATTTCGGAAAAATTCCGGAATTCGGAAAAATTCCGGATTTCGGAAAAATTCCGGAATTCGGAAAAATTCCGGAATTCAGAAAAATTCCGGATTTCGGAAAAATTCCGGATTTCGGAAAAATTCCGGATTTCGGAAAAATTCCGGAATTCAGAAAAATTCCGGAATTCGGAAAAATTCCGGATTTCGGAAAAATTCCGGAATTCTGAAAAATTCCGGAATTCGAAAAAAATCCGGATTTTGGAAAAAATCCGGACTTTGGAAAAATTCCGACATTCGGAAAAAATCGGAATTTTTCCGATTTTACTTTCCGGATTCCGGAAAGTTAAAAATTCTGGAATTGGCCATCCTTAGCTAGTAGCTGTTAAAAGAGAAACACAATAATGAATAGGCTATATATATTGTATTAATTTCTTGTAGTTGGATATGTCTTTATCATTTACGTAGACAATTGCTACTGCAGTTATTTACTACTTTATGAGAAAGGTCTTATTTTCACACACAAAAAAGTCGCCGGTATGTCTCAAACATTATCGCGTTCCCACCTGCAGCTGCTCCAAAGCACTGCAAACTACTTTTTAACCAGGCGAAAAGCAGTGAAGGAAAATAAATCTCAACAAATATTCTAATAACATTCGCTTATTGTCAACATACCTACAGTGAGCGCAGAAAGTGTTCGTACACCGTGCATACTTTATATTGAAAACAGCTAGCATGAGAACGGGAGGTGGAAAATATATATATAACCAGAATTAAGACTACACATTCATACATTTTATTTCTATATACAAGAGAAAGGCCAAACAAACACAATCACTGTTTTGTTCAGAAGAAAAGAGAGAATTCCTTTTTTGTAAACGCAAAAAGTCACCGTACACTTATGCTTGAATTAATGCTTATAAAGTATATTACGTTATTTAATATTTTGTGGGATTATCCTGTGCGTTAATGATTGTCTGTAGTTTTCGTGGCATTGATTTCACCTGTAGTAGTTCGTAGTTCTGTAGCTTCGGGACTGATTATGTCCCATTCTTCTTGAATAGCTTTTCTTAGGCCTTCTTTAGTAGACAAGCTGTGCCTTCTGATTCTTGTCTCCAGAACAGATCATAGATGTTCTATGGGGTTCATGTCTGAGGATTGGGGAGGTGTGCGAAGCTGTTTCAAGGTATTATAGAGTCAGGGGCGGATCCAGAGGGGGCGATCGCCCCGATCGCCCCCCCCCCCACAAGAGGAAACTCTTATTTTATATATAAATAAACCCATCCATAACAAGTTTGGAGCTCTTAAAAGTAGCAGTATTACCGCCGACCGCCCCCCCCCCCCAGAAGTCCGTCCTGGATCCGCCCCTGGCAAACCTTGGAGACAGGCCTCGTTCAACAGTACAAACAATAATTGCGATGTATAATGTTTCTATCACTGTGCGAAACCATAAAAAAAAAAATAATAAAAAAAAAAGAACTGGAAGACCAAGAGTGTTGAGTGAACAAGTTAAACGTTACATTATTAGGGAAAGAAAAAAGGTTCCAAAAAGTAGTGCTGTGCAATTGGCAACGGATCTGGAAACACGCGGTGTTAAAGTATCAGCCAGTACAGTGCGGAATATTTGCAGGGTATCATGGTCGGATAGCCAGGAAAATGTTCTGGGTGAACAAGACAAATCGTATAAAGAGACTAAAGTTTGAAAAAGAGTATAAAGATAAGGGATCAGGCTTCTTTCTGGAATAGGGTCATATTTTCGGACGAAAGTAAATTTAATTTTATCGAGTCCAATGGGAGGCGTATGGTATGGCGCAAGGTGAATACAGAGATGAATCCTCAAAATCTCGTCCCTAAAGTAAGACACGGAGGAGGGTCCGTGCTCGTCTGGGGTTGTATGAGTGCCTCAGGAGTGGGTCATCTCCACCTTATCGATGGAGTGATATCCACAAAGTGTATATTAACATATTAAAGGAATATCTCCATACTAGTGCGCAGAAGATGGTTCTTGAAAACAATTTATTGTTCAGCAAGACAACGACTCCAAACATACAGCGGAAAATACTCGATTGTGGCTACTCTATACAGGGGCGGATCCAGGACGGACTTCTGGGGAAGGGGCGGTCGGCAGTAATACTGCTACTTTTAAGAGCTCCAAACTTGTTATGGATGGGTTTATTTATATATAAAATAAGAAAGTTTCCTCTTCTGGGGGGGAAGGCGATGGCCCCGATCGCCCCCCTGTGGATCTGCCCCTGAGGTTTGCTATCTTTCTCAAAGACTTACCCTTCTTATGCACTTTAATAATTACTTTTCTTGTCTCCTCATTTGTTTCTGTTCGGTTGCTTCCCATTTCGACAGCCCACAGCAGTTTTTTCACTCCTATTCACAACTAAACTCATTCTGTTACTCGTCATGCTATACAGAGGTATATACTCAGGTGAATACTAGTGAACCCCAGTTGTGGTATCTTTGTTTCGTATTCGTACGTCAGGTGTACGATCACTTTTTGCGTCTACTCTATACATTTTCTACGGAATTTATTTACTTTCTGACCATTAAACTTGTCTTTGTGGTTCTTTATTGATATATTCATAAAGCTTAGTTTTCATTATTCATATTGTGTGTGTTATTACACTTCTTAAATTTTCTGTTTCTTTTTCGCAGGCATTCTTGTTTCAATAGCATAGGTGTACGAACACTTTCTGCGCTCACTGTATGTACAGTAAATACAAATTTATAATTTTTGACTTTACGAAGTATACAATGTAATTGTTCAATAATTTACATAAGCAGACATTCATTAATTTATATTAATATAATAATTAACAAAACTAATAAGCGGGTGATTGATGACTCAGTGGTAGAGTTTTCATCTATGGTATTCTAACCCAGGACATGTGGGTTTTCGATGGCTAATTTTGTGTTCGAAAATTTTCCCGGTGGTACTCTAGGTTCCCTTTCTTATATTTGTTCCATCATCACTCATTAACGAATTTAGTTTATCAAAACTCTATAGCCATATATTCATTCTGTCCGTCAGTGAAACAAACAGTCTCAAGAACTATCTGATGGATTACCAATCAATTTTGGCCATGATGTACAGAGTCAATAGTTAAGAATCGAGTTCCCTGATGAATGTAATATTCAAACCGGAAGCGGTACAAATCAACCATTTCCGGTTTTAACGTTAATCATTATATAGTAAATATGGTAATAGATAGCGAGAAGCGGTTTCCAGTAATCGACATATTTAACATTCATGTAGATAGAATGTTACCCAGTTTGTGCATCTGCTGAAAATAATGAGCTTAGGTATTTAGAGAGCATTTTCCGCTTTAGAAAATGTGTGCTTGGTAAAGAATGTAGAGAATTAGCTGAGTCAGGCACGTAGCTAGAATATGGTAATAGGAAGGGGGGGATCTGTCACGAAATACTGTGGTTATTTACCAGGGGCTCAATCATTCTAAACTATTTTATTGGCAACATATATTGGTTCGTTTAGCCAAGATTTCTAATGGGGGCATGATATGAAATACTGTGGTTACACACCAGAGGCTCGATCAATCTAAATATTTTACTGACAACATACCCATATTGATTGGTTAGGACAATAAAATGAGGATATATTAGTAAGTATTTTAATACGAAGCTATGAAGAAATCTCGAGTAAAAGAATATAAAAAAGGTATTGAAAAAGATATCGTCTTCCGAGGTCATTCGAACGGTGTCGAGAATTTTGCGTCTGGGAAATTTGCGCCCTACCTCAAGAACAGGGAAAATTGCGCCTGCGATGTACCTCCACCGGGAAGTTTGAGCCCTGCGAAATAAAAGAACCTATTGGAGCTTACGCATTTCCTCGGAGGGGCTGACATTACAACATAAACAATCCTCTCCCCACAACCATGCCATTTGTGATTTATTTTCATTGTGGCTATATAAGGGGAGAATAAACTTCAATATAAGCCAAAAGAACACAACGGATCAACGCAATCACTGTTTCTTCCAGAGATGATTTTGGGGGAACACTGGCCTCCCCAGAGCTCTCAGAGTGCCCCCTCGGAGGAGACCAAAATAATACGTCTATAATATAATAATAAATAGAATAGTACCAGCAGTGATCCCCCTCCGGAATACTAAATGTGCCCCCCGGAACATTTTTCCTGAAAGAACGACTGAACGCAATTGTATGTTTGAAGTGTAATTCCAGCAAGTAAACACACTGTACATAGTTTTCTTGATAATATTACTGAACTGATTTTACATTCACTTTACATTTTCTTTTCTATATTTTGTGTCCTGAAAAGCCAAACAACTCCAAGGATTGTGAACAGAGATATCTGGGTAGAGCCAAACAGCCTTTTGTAGATTAAATTATACTCTTTGATTATATTAATAAATAATTATATATCAGTCATTTATACGTTTATTGTAAATTTTGTAGTATAATGAAAAATTGTATTTGTATGGATTGCCCTTTAGTGAACTAAAATTGTATTTTTTTCATTTGTTCGGAATATTATAACGGATGGAGTAACTCACTGAGACGATGAGAGGCAAGCCTAGTTCAAGTGCGAGTGGAAGTTACTTTACACAATACAATAATAAGTTGAATTGTAGGGCGCTAACATCCCAGTGCAAATATATAGCCGGTGCATTTTCCCTCTTTTTGGGGTAGGGCGCAAACATCCCAGTGCAAATATATTGCGAGCGCATTTTTTCCTATTTTTGTGGTAGGGCGCAAATTTCCCGGGCGCAAAATTCTCGCATTCAAGGAAAATATAATGTCCGTGAAGTTGACAAGCCACTTATGTCAGACTCCAATTTCGACTTTAAACGTCGCTAGTGCTACGTTAGTGTTCGATAGTGACGCAAATCGTTAGTACTCCAACTGCATGCCAACACGCCCACTTCTAAGAATCATCTCAAAAATAAGGTTAACCGTTAGAGCAAGTAAGTGCTCATTGGTGCCATTAACATTAACGTTAATGCCTCCATCGTACGGCCCTTTGAGTAATAATAACACCACGTTTTTTGCTAGTCTCAATGCGTCCCTATATTCTCGCGAACATTCTGACGTGCCCAAGTTAGTTACTTTTTTTTTTTTTTTTTTTGGAACTATTGTTTATCTGTTATTGTTTATTGTTTATTGCTAATCTGCAGAGTAGTCCTTACATTAATATGCCATTGTCCTTGATAATCATTGCGTATTTACAAGCAATTTGTTATTACTGTTAGAAGATATCAAAAAACAACAGATAAAATCTACTACTTAACGGTTCATATTTTTCTTTTACAGTACATAATCGATTAATAATAATAATAATAATAATAATAATAATAATAATAATAATAATAATAATAATAATAAGACTATTCCAGCATAAAAGTTATCAATTGCATCACACTGGCAACAGTGTGATATATGTCTTACCTCTGGACAATATCACAGTAAAACAAAAATTAAATATTAGGAGTACATCGTACTTTTGGACTACATCTCATTAACCATGGGAAGATTGAGTAGTGTATACTTTAGGATGTAAGGTTCAGCTTAACTTGCATCATACGTTCTTAGGATTACAAAAAGGAAATTTGTTCGTTTGCATTTGAACAAAATTCTTAGGATTACAAAATGAAAAAATAATTTTTCCGAATTCCGGAATTTTTCCGAATTCCGGATTTTTTCCGAAATCCGGATTTTTTCCGAATTCCGGATTTTTTCCGAATTCCGGATTTTTTCTGAATTCCGGAATTTTTCCGAAATCCGGAATTTTTCCGAATTTCCGAATTCCGGAATTTTTCTGAATTTCGGATTTTTTCCGAATTCCGGAATTTTTCCGAATTCCGGATTTTTTCCGAAATCCGGAATTTTTCCGAAATCCGGAATTTTTCCGAATTCCGGAATTTTCCGATTTTACTTTCCGGATTCCGGAAAGTAAAAATTCCGGAATTGGCCATCCCTAATGCATACATATGCCGCGTTTTGAGCATGGACTGATTTAGGGGTTGTCGACTGTGGGGATGGACCTTCCGGGGATTTGGAATATCCTACAGTGAGTGGGGAACCTGGAGTTTTCTCGCATGAAATTGTTAATATTCTGATTCGGTTTTTGAGCATTTTCGTGTATAATTCTCTATAATACAACATAAGGTTTTTTTTCAGAAAGTTTTTTTTTGGGGGGGGGTCAAAATATCTCCATAACCACCCCCGTTACAACAAAGAAGCTCTCCAATGGTTTTCAATCATTGTGTAAATAGAAATGCAATCTGTTAGCAACATACCCTCACTGCATTTCAACATTTAGATAGCCGGTATGTCGAGTCAAAATCGTACTAAAACATACCACCTCTGCTTTTTTTCCACTTCGAACACTGAATATTGGAAACACTGAACCCCAGAACTTGGAATCCTTTCAGCAAAAATGTATGTGTGCGCATCTGGTATACTCTAATGACTATAAGTAGAGAGTATATGACATATACCTCCGTGTACCCTCGACTATAGTCCTTGAGAACAACCTTATAAAACTAAGGGCCTATAAAGAGAAACAACAATAAAATAAAAATAACAATTATTTGGCAATCAAGTACATATGACGTAACAAAGTTAAATACCTGTACCAACTTTGTTTGTAACCCATTGATTCATATGGCAACTTATTTTCCGGTTTTCATTGAAATGAACCCAATATTGTTATATATTATCTATACCATATTCTGCGAAATATTTCTACGGTCTTAAGGTGTTCTTCAGTGAGGTAGTAATATATTTTAATATATCAAGAAGATTAACACTAGGAAATTGAAAATGAAATTTATCAGATTTACGTCTTACACTTATGCCCTTAAGGCTAAAGCAGACGGATGGTTATTGAAAATGGATGATTATAAAAGAAAACGAAAAATTAAATGAAATATTTTAGTTTAACGTCCCATGATTATACCCTTTAGGCTAACGGAGACGATTATTAAGGCAAGTAAATGATGGTGGAAGAACTGGTGGAATGAGAAATTGGGAGGAAACAGGAGTAGAAAGAGAAAACGTAAAGATATGGTGTTGTTGGCCGAGGATCGAACAGTGGACACCACGCACCAGAGGTAAGAGCTCTACCACTAAGCCACCGTGCCCCCAATGACTACAAAATAATTGGTGGAATCATAATGTAAGAGTAAACGGGAGAACCCCATGGTGTTGTCTACCACAAATTCACATGAGCTGGGATCGATCCAGGGGTCCCTGGCATCAAAGGTGAGTGGTCTAACATTCAGCGTTCTTCCAAGATTAACACTAGTTTTGGCATATTAGTACCAGCTGTGTCAGTTCTAGTTCTAACAACCAACAACTTTCAGCGAGTTCTTTAGCAGCTGTTTCGCGCCCTTGCATCATCTGTTTGATCTCAGGAGAGGGTCAGTAAACAAGACGAAATAAGAAATAAAAAAGAGAAACGAACGAATGAAAGAAAAACTCAAGAAAAGAAACGAAATCTTTTCAGGGATCACTGAAAAATTTCACAATGGAAAGATGAGGCGTGAAGACTTCGCGTGACTGTAGCAGAAGAAGGTTCTTCGCGAGAAAGAATAGAACCACCACTTCGAATAGTGTAAGCAAGGTGAAGAGCAGCCTTTTGGAAAAAATGTTTGCTTCATTAGGAACCTCCATGTTGGCCATTTGAATCGGATGATTGCTTATGAATACATCGTTATTTTGGTCTCCAACGTTGAAAGCACTTGGTACAAGCAGAGGTGACACCCTACAGAGAACCAATTCAATAAAGATATGTTTCTTTTTATACCTCTCTGCTTCTCTCGCCCTGCAACAGAAAAGAAGTCCTTTTTCGGTGATACAACAAAAACCTCCTGAAACTTATGCCTTCCCTTAAATCACCCCCTCTTTTGTATACCATGTCACTAAGTATCCTTTAACGGACAGACGGACAAACGGAATTCCGTTCCAGCTTTTCTCCCCTTGGTATTCATTTCAAAACGGGGGGAGATATTGATACACACACACACACACACAGGATTTTCGCCTACCTTGGTAACAATACTCGCTCCACAAATGAACCACAAAAAGAACATACTGCGTAGAATTGTTGGTACATTCTTCAAAGAGCAGACGAGCGTAACGAAATCTTTCGAAGACCTTTCCATCGCAGTGAAGATAACAGATATCACTAACAGTACGCATAGAACCAAATTGTGAAGGGCTTCAGAAAAAGCAACAAAAAGTTTCAACTTTAAAAAAAAAAAGGCATACACATGGATGTTTGCCTCCATCAGAACACGCACATAACGAATAACAAGCGTGTCTGTTATGCAATTTTGTTGCAATTCGTATTGATGTTTACGATCTAATGTAATTGATCCATCATTTTTATAGCTATGCTAGAAGATATCCCCGTTCTTCGCACGGGGAGAATTTAGTAAAACAGTGAAACACATCTTTGACTAATTTTAAATGAAAGGTTATTTTCATATATTTAATCTTAAGGGGTTCCAAGATAAAGATATCACATTAGAATATTTACAAATCCCATTTTCTTCCTTCCATGCCGAATTACCAAACATTCTTCCTTAGTACTACCTTATGTCACATATCTTATGAATAGCTTAAGTGAGGAGTCGCGGTGGCTCAGTGGTAGAGCGTTCATCTCTGGTGGATGGGGTCCTTGTTTCGATCCCAGCTCTCACTACGTGAGCTTTGTGGTAGAAACACACCGTGTGCGTAGGTTTTCTTGGGTTTCTCCCGTTTCCTCCCAATTTCTTCATTCCACCATTTCATTCATTTCTCATCATCACCGTCTCCTTTAGCCTAGCCGGCATAACCACGGGATGTAAAACTTAAACATTTCATTTCATTTTTTTCTAGCTTAACTGAATATGAACGTGCGAAATAGACATATTCGAAAATTGTCACTTTCTCATATACTTCATCAAGAACTGAATTACTTTGGAAGTAGCCACTATGATGTCAGTCTCTGCTTTCCTTAAGGGGACTTGTTACTGTGCTTTGTCAACTTACATCAAATACAAAGGAAGAAAATGACACATGTAAAAATAATTTGCACCTTTTTCTCTGCAATGGCGGAAGGGACCTGTGTCAAGATTATAGCTAGATTTTGTTTGGACTAGGTAGTTACCTTTAATTGAAACTAAAACTATCGCAAACGCATTGCTATATACTACTTAGAAATGAAACACCATACTTTAAAAATGTATACTATAACGTTGAATCCGAATATCAGAAATACAATTCAGTATCGTTGCTACAAGTTAAATGTTCAATGTACAGAGATACTGTTGCCTTAAGTGCTATACTACAGTAAACATCAGAAAGATACTTCTCATAGTTTTTTATGTGTGTGTGTGTGTGTGTGTGTGTGTGTGTGTGTGTGTGTGTGTGTGTGTGTAGAATAATGTTCTTTTGAGTATAACTTTATGTAAAGATTACGAGAATATTCACACTTTGATGTTCTTACTCCATATTTTTCTTTGTCTACTAATTCTCTCTTCTCTCCTCTTTTCAGTTTTATTTCCTCCTTTGTTAATCCTTGTATATCTGCTTTTGCGACACGGTTTGCTTAGGTCAATGTTCTTGTATATAACTGTAGTGTAAGAACCTTTGTATCAACCCAAGCTCCTTCGAAACTTCATCATGTCTTAATCAAAAATTGAAACACAAAATAGTGCTATCGGCAGCTGTTTGTACTACTTTTACACCAAGAAAATGAGGTTTTGAGAGATAATTCTAAGAATCATATTCTGTTAAAAGTTTAATTGGGATTTTGAACCTTGGCCACAAGACATTTCTTGAGAATGTTGGATCAGCAATGGTTTGAAAAGTGGGATTAATTTCTTTCAATACGGTCTCTGATGGGAAATATCTATATTAGAAATGTTCTTCTGCAATGTTTGTTTTGTTATATAGTCAGACCATGAGATCTTGAATGCAGCATATATGTTGGTTTGTTATCAGTTGGTAAGTTCAGAAAATTATTGCTCACATGATCTTAAACATTTCTTGAACAGTTACCCTTATGATTCTTTCATAATATACTTGCAGGGTATTAATGTCCTTCCCTCCATTCTCTAGTTCGTGTCTTATCTTAGTTTTTGACAAGGTACCTTGGGCTGCTGCTCATTCTTTACTGTACGCGTCCAACAAATACTAATTTTTGTATTTCGCACCCATTATCGAATGGTTTGCTCTCTATCATCGATCTAACAGCGTTAAATCACCATTACAATGAATGAACTGAACGGAGCAAATGGAAACTAAATATAGATCTATATGTTAGGAAAAAAATATCACACTTAACAGAAACTATGGCTGACAGACTAATCAATGCCTAGGTCCAACTCCTTAAGAAAGGATATATCCGGTTGAAGTTTATTTTTTTTCTCGAATTAAGCATGTTTTCTGAAGCAGACCAAGATATCTTGTCGAAAAAGAAGATAAGACATGAACTAGAAAATGGAGAAGGGGACATTGATATCCTACAAGTATGTTATGAAAGACTCATAGCCCCTAACGGTAAATATTCAAGAAGTGTTTAAGATCATGTGGGCAATAATTTTCTGAAGTTATTAATCGACAACAGATCAACATATATATGCTGTCTTTAGGAACTCATGATCTGACTATGTAACAAAAAAAGAAAGAAACATTGCAGAAGAACATTACGAATATAGATATTTAATAACAGAGGCCGTAATGATTGAAATTAACCCCACTTTTCGAAACATTACTAATCCACAGATTCGCAAGTAATATTTTCTTGCCGAGGCTCAGAATTCCAATGAGTTGAAAAGAATACGATTTTTAGAACGCTGTAGAAAAAAAAACTTCTTTCCTTGGTGTTAAAAAAATCAGACCTTACGTAGTGAAGTTTTTCATATTTTAACACAAAAAAAGTTATGATGTCTCGTACATTTCAGAAAACATGTTTACTTAAAAAAAATTAAAAAACAGATACATACTTCCTTAAAGAGAACTTAGGCATTAATCCATTGTCACTCAGGGTTTCCTTTTTTATATAGAGAGATTTTTACCTTTCGTTTTTATATTTCGATAGATCCAGACACGTATGCAAAACTCTTTTGGCTACACACACAGTTAAATTTTGGCTAGAGTAGTAACTTAATCTAAAACTCCGTTATAGCCGAACTTTCATTGAAGCTAGTCTCCCGGTTTGGTTCCAGTGAGAGAACAAAATTGTTTATGTTGATGCATTTTGTGATGTAACTGGGGGGGGGGCAGTATTTGAATTAAGTGAACCATTGCCAAGAAAGGCAATAAATAAATAAATAAATACGTGAAATAAAGAGAGAGAACTGATATGTTCATCATACATTACAGTTTTGCCTTTGTGGACTATAATGCCAAGGAGTTTAATTTTGTTTAATGGAACACTCGTAAAATTAGGAAATAATGGAGCCTACTGAATAATGTTTCATTCGATACACGGCAATGCCTCTAAATACCCATAAACTAAAGCAGTTTGAAGAATTAATCAGTCTTATGAAAATTCTGCATTTCATTGATTAGTGTATTTATGCACTTTAATGTGTTACAGGTAGTATACTATTATTAAATATTAAGTATTCTGCCTTTTGGACGGTCCTGAGATTAACAAGCTATTTTTTTTTTTTTTTTAAAAAAAAAAGAAAAAATTAAAGTTTAGGTCTGGAAATGTTTCTTCCACGTTTCTCTATCTTCAGCTTTCTCTTTCAACTCTCAATATTTTCTTCTATTTTTCAAATCATCTATCAGTTGTGTTCTTCTTCTTCCTATTCCTCGCTTTCCTTCCATCCTTTCTTCTGTGGCAGGATAAAGAAGATAATTTCTTTGTAAGATGTGTCCAATCCAATTGGCCTTCCTACGAAGGATGCTGGCTAAAAGCGTCCTCTTCTCTCCTATCCGTTTTTAGAACATCTTCGTTTGTTACTCTCTCTGTTCATTTTATCTTCTCCATCTTCCTCCAAGACCACACTTCAAAGGTCTCTAAATATTTCTTCTCTAATTTCCGTAATGTCCAACTCTCTGAACCATACGGTCCATTGCTCCATATATCACATGACCAACTTCTTCCTTAGATTAACGCTACAAAAACAAAAGCAATCGTAACCGACCAGGTATCGGGTAGCTGTTCGGGCTGCCATTTATTTGTAACCCACCAGGAACCGGGTAGTTGTTCGGGCTGCCATTTATCTGCAATCGCCTGATCGCAGTCTGTCCTTTGTTGTCCTATCAATAAGTATTCTCCTGATACCTGGACTTACCTGGATAGGACGTTGAAAGACCTCTCCAAGAAGAGATTACAAAATTGTTTCCAAATCGCTTGTCGGTCTCAATGATGAAATGAGCATTAGGCGCTAAGAGGTTCGGATGTCTCGTCTCGAAAACCTCACGGACGATCAGACGGTCATCCAGACCATAACGCACACAAACATCATTCACACATACAACGAAAACACACTGTGTTAAATGACACTATACTTATTTATTAGAATATTATTAAAAGAAAAACGAAGAGAAATGATCACAACACTTAACACTAGATATATATATATAATTATTTCCATTATCAAAATTGCACTTTATATTTCACTATATTGTAGCCCTTTATCACTTTGATTCTTATATAGAAGATTATAATTGAGATTTCACTATAAATGCTTCTCTCACACCATTGACGCACTTGGGGGATTAGCACTGGGGGAAAAGTTGAAGGGATAATCCCACGTAGAAATGTAGTTGCTGCTCCAAACTGTCCTGAAGAATCGACGTGAGTTTTCGGTAAAATTACATAGTCTCCAAAGTGGAATGCTAATGTTGAAGGGCGCACTTTATAACTTATACGCACAAGGTATGTGAACCTGGGACTTCACTAGTTGGGGCTAGCCGTAAGAAAACGTCCTTCACCGGCTAATAGCTTGTACCCCTTAACACAAAGTCATAGTTGAAGCTCGACGAGACGTGCGTAGTTACGGCTTCCAAACCTGGAGTCCAACTCCTCGAGCGCAAAGGTTCGAGATACGAGCTGCAATGGTTCACTGAAGAATGTTGGCAGTTCATTCTAAAAACCACTCAGTTACATCACCTGTATGCACATTCAAACAGAATACGGAAAAGAATTGATGTTAATTTTAGTCCACTGGCTACGACGCACTAAACATTGCGATAACTTGAATGTGGGAAAGAACAGATAACGAACTGTTAAAGCGATGTGGCGGTGCCATTCAGTCGCTTGAACACCTGGTCCACTCTGGTCTGCTCTAATCTACTGCAATATTTCCATAAGCGATCGAAGAAAGCACTTAGTTCAGTTCCAAATAACTGTAGAATATATACTGTGCATATTAATAAGTCAGGGAGAAACACTGAAAAGGTTCGTCGCTCACTGAAACGTTCCCACCAAAAAGCAATGTTTTAAAAATATATATGAGAAAACAATGAAAGACTTCTTTGTTCGATTGCGTGGGAAGATAAACAGTTCCCAGAGAAGAAAGAACTTATTTGTGTCGCAGAATGAAGTATAAATCGAAAAAATAATCACTGTCTTTACGAAATGTACAGAGCGTCCACAAAAAAATACTTCTAAAAACTGGTGGCGGTTATACAATTGATACAATCTGTTAGTTAATATTATATTCTGACAAGCAAATTTCATTTAGTTCAGCTCAAAGTTCCATAGATTAGTAAATCGTCACTGCGCCTTCAGAAACCGCTATGTACAATTTTAGCTAAAATTGCTATTTTAAATAATATAGGAACATTTTGGTACAGATCATATTACTACAAAGATCGTTCTGCAAAATTGTCCATTTAAGGGCTAGTAATATCATATAACAGAACCCTGTGTGTGATGTTACTATCAAATTGCTCCTATAATTTTCCGCTGTTCACAGACACATAACTGATTTTATGTTAAAATAGTAACAATAATTCTTGAACAGTATTTGCACTTCTATCTTTTTGCCTGCCACCTAACAAACAATAAAAACAATGCATATATTTTTTTATCTCTGCCATACAGAGACAAAAAAATTGAATACGCACATAGCGGTTTTTGAATTCGGTAATAAAATTGTAGAATTTACTGCTTTTAGACAATCAATCGCGTCATTCAAAAGAAAAGTAAACAGTCTTCTACTCATCAAAATATTCATCATATAATTTTCTTGAGACTGACAAAGCGCACCTCCATCTCTCTATATATAAATTAATAAGTCTTGACTCACTGAATGAATGATTGGTCAACACCCAGGCCAAACTACTTAAGTTCAAAATGTGAAATTTGAAAAAAAAAAACAGGACTTCTGATGTAAGGTCCCACTAAGGGAGGATTTTTGAAAATTTGATGAGGAAGGGGAAGGGGGAGAGAGGTGAAAGTTATTATCTTAAAATGTACTTATCATGGAACCTCTGACAACAGAGTTAGAGACACGAAATGTAGTATATGGACTTCACATTTTAAATAATTAAACATTTCTTTCAGCGTTTTTTCTTTAAATATTTGTTCTAGGAAGTAAAAAAAAATGGTGAGAAGGGAAAAGGGTGGAAATTACAATTATTACAGTAATATATCCATATCTCGGAATCTCTTAAAATTAGAAACACGAAGCTCGGTATTTGGACTTCTTTTTTAAAAATAATTTGATACGTGTTTCGTCGTTTATTGATATTTGTCCTACGAGGAAAGAAAAAGGGTGAGGTTACAATTTTTATAATTGGATGGCCATATGTCAAAATGTGTTAAGGTTAGAGACATGAAATTTGGTATTGACATTTTTCATTTGAAATATTAAGAGCACCATTTTTTCATATTTCTTCCTAGAAGGGCAGGAAAAAGACGCATAGATAAAAAGAGTGGGGGTTGCAATTGTTAAAATAAGATGTCTATATTTCCAAATCTTTTAAGATTAAAGAAAAAATAAAATGAAATCTTTGAGTTTTACGTCCCACCGTTATGCCGGTTAGGCTAAAAGAGACGGTGATGATGAGTAATGAATGAAATGGTGGAATGAAGAAAGTGGGGGGAAACGGGTGAACCCCGAGAAAACCCATGCACACGGTGTTTGTCCACCACAAAGTTCACTTGGCGGGGACTGGGATCGAATCCGGGACCACAAGCACCAGAGGTGAACTCTATACTACTGAACCACCGCCGCCCCTTAAGATTAAAGATATGATAGGGATATTCGAAGCAAAGGATTTGTGACAGAAGGAACCACTAATGAAGTTTTATTTTTAAATTCAACAGGGAAAGAGTGGTTTAGGGATGACAATTAGACCTATTATAGTACGATATCCATATCTCTGAACCTCTGAAGAGTAAAGGCATCAAATTCGTAAGTAATTCTTAAAACAAGATGGACATATCTCGAAATCACTTAAGATTAGAAAAATGTTAGTACAGTGAAACTTCTACTAACGGATACCTCTGTAAAACGGGCACCTCCCGTAACGGACATATTTTGTAATCCCCAAACACTGTAATAGGAAAGAAACATATTGGCAAACCTCTCTAGAGGGGACACTCTCTAGTACGGACAGTCATTTCTGTCTTTTATAGGTATTATTTACCTCTGTATTGCGGACACTTTCTCTAGAAACAAGTTGAAAAGTAGAGTAAAAATACATTTTTTAGTATTTCATACATGTATCACCAAGGAAGCATTATGACAGCATTTTGCCTTCTCAACTGTCTGCTTGCAATCCAGACGAAGCGCCTCTGTTTAATAACACTCTCATGTCTTTTGCTTGCATCCCACTCCCACCCAAGCTGTTTTAGACACAAAAGTGATTGATAATTGTCCGCCGTTTGGAATGACATGTTATTCTACTGTCCCGCTGGAATCTCTAACCAAGCAAAAGACAAGTTTGGTATTTTTGCCCGCGATCACGCATATTATTCCAAAAAAGACACTACTGGACTGTAATTAACCACAAATTAAAGGACATACCGAAAACGTAGTAAAGTGATAAGTGTAAAGTGCAGAGAACTATAACATCTTATTTCCATGTTATCCCTCGAACATAGAGTATTGGATGGCGGAGGATAATGCGGGTACAGTAACATTTTGGCAACATTCGTAAATATATGATTCATGAACAAAATATTTGTTTCGAATTGCATATTAATTGCTTACTCATTTACGTAAGAAAATATTGAAACCTCCCTAAGGCGGACACCTCTCTATAGTTGACATTTTTTATTCCCCACGGCTGTCCGCTTTAGAGAGGTTTCACTGTATATAAGAAGTGTGAGGACGTGGGTCGAGCAAATGCAGGAGACTGGAAGCGAAGTAACCAGCCAGCCGAATGCTAGTATAATTATAAATGCAAATTGAAATATCATTAGTATAGTCCTAGTGTCTTTTTTATTTTTATTTTAAGTAAAGTTTTATCATCTAAGTTATTTTCTGTTTCGGTAAACATAATTCGTATTTCTGACACCTAGTGGCGGGTGTTAAGATGAGTCACATAGGTAGAAATATAACTTTTATCGCTACAAGCTCAGGATAGAAAGTTTCATACAGTTTCAGAAAGTTGTATAGAAGAGTTAGTACATTAGAGAAACCTTCTTGTCTTTGCTGATATCTCTTCCCCCACTCCCTCGCACTGGTGACTTCAGCGATATTAGAGAAACAGTAAAATTATTTTGAATGGCAAACAGTACTAATGTTTTAAACATTTATAGAAGAAACCTGTGCATCTGTCTGTTGCACGGTTATTTTTGTACCTTTTGTCTGATTTTAATGAGATTTGACATATAATTTCTTTTGGGAATGGCAACTACATAACAGAAAATGAGGTGTTGAAATAACACAAAATGACTACCACTCTAACGTGTTACGTGTTAAATTAACACCAAGGATATCGCCTTCCGAGCATATCAGAGATAACTAATAACTGGCATTGATAATTTGCATTGGATTTTTTGTTTGCTATGAGCAAAGGTTTACGCAGTATATTTGACATTTATATGAAGTAACGAATGATGTGCTATGTTTTTAGGCGGTTACGTTTTTTTTAAACCTTTGAATTGTTTGGCAATAGTTACGTGAGTAGCAGTTCTGCCCTCTGTTGTTCTTATATCCTAGCACATAAGAACAGATGTGAACAGCAGATGGCAGCACTGCTATTCATGGACTGTTAACAGATGATTCAAAGGTTTATAAAACTATTTTCGTGGCAGATTATGAAAGAACATATTATGAAAGAGCAAGTTATTGTCAAAAATATAAACAGTGTATAACAAAAGGTTTCTGCTTGTCAAAGAAAGGGATAAATGGTATGTTGAGTCATAAAGAAAAGGACATCCTTGCTGTTACGGGGAGCTCTAATGTTACGCATGGTAGATATCAGATGCTCGGCCGTACTCCCGATGTGGTGCGAAAAGGACGTTGTTTGGGGCAACGTGAAAATCCATCTCAAAGTGCAATAGCAAGAGGAGTACAACGTTCCGTCGCGACATACGTATGGAAAAGAAACACAAGGTTCGAGGTCATACATATATTCCGTCCCTTAGATATCATGGAGAGGAAGATTAACACTTGAAAGTTGTACGAACATCATCTTGCAGAAGACAGGTGGAAATTTGCGATTACTCTAGATAAGACATCCTGTACCTGACAGAATGTCATAAAAAAAAAGGTGATTGTGATAATCGCGTTTAGCCTCAGTGCTTCCATTTATCGTTCTGATTGGGTACGTGAATGTGTGGTTATGGTTGTTAGTGGTTACTACGATTCGGCATACGGTAAAATCAAGGATGACGTACATGGAGCAGATTACACGTGAAATAGGAATTCATGCAATCTCTTTTACAGACATTCTTTCGAAACCCCCTGATGCAACCCCATGAATTTTCGACGGTTCATGTTGTTGCAACGAGCATTGAGCCGTTCGATAGCCCTGCAGGCATGCTCGACAGTCTTCAGAAAATTTGTCAAGAGGAATGGAACAAACTTGGTTAAACTATGCTCCAACGCAGTGTCTTTACGTGGAAAACTAAGTTGCAAGGCAAAAGCTAACAGACAGGGCTTGAAAATCAATGACAACAACTGGCTTCGTCGCGATATTTGCGTGTATTTTTTAAGCATGTGTTTCTTTCAATGTCATAATTTTAAAACTAGCAATTTTACTGAGAAGTAATGACATCAGGAATCATATTTAAAGATTTATATTGCTAGAGACATTCTTTAAAAAAATAATAAATTTTCTGCAGGTTGTTTCAACCTCCAAGCAAATGTAAAAATGAGGTCTGAAGTACTTGTAGTTACTTTGTCTGTATAATGTTACAATATTTTACATACAGAATATAACAGTGTTTCTCAAAGTGTGGGTCGCGACCGATTGGTGGGTCGCGGGCCGTTTTTTAGTTGGTCGTGAGAAGTTTTTCCCTTTAATTATGAAAATTTTATTTTGACGCAGAAATATCTTGTAAAGTACTATTCAGGAAATGAAAATTGTAAGCGTTTGTTAATGACATAAAGAGTAATTGGTTACTCAAGAACCCTGCCCTGTTGTATAGTCAGCAGAGATGCTGGGTTAGAATGGAAGGAGAGTGGGTGAGTCAAAATCTGTCACGGGGTAGGGCATTGCGTCGGAAGTAGTGTTAGCTGTGTGTTACTCTTCTATGGAAAAATTAGAGATGTGATTTTCAAAATTTAATTGCTTTGAAATACATCACCATTACGTAAAAGTCAATGTGTATTTGAATAAAAGGAGGTGGGCCACAAAATACTTTTTAATATTTAATGTGGGTCGCGGTAACAACAAGTTTGAAAACGACTGCAATATAACATTTAAAATTTGAATATTTACCTTTATTAAGTTAAAAGAAAATGAGGATATAAAAAACAGAAAAGTAGAATACGTCTCTACATGGTGTCTGCATCCACGTACAAGCTGTCATAAAATGAATGACTTTAGAAGTTGCTGGTTATCTTGGCCAAGTGACTGATGTAACTTTTTGTGTGTGTTGTTACAAAGCATGAAATCACAACTATTCATATATTTAATGCGTGCAATGGTTTCCTATTATTTAATTTTTATTTTCCTTTCTATAATACAAGAATGAAGTCTCCCACTGGGATCCACTTCACGTAGATTTGCAATCAATCTAGTTAGAGGAATAAAAGAAGGCTTCCACCTTGTAAATTTGTTCTTCTTTTCTCTGCCTGACATCAACAATGATCAATTTATCACTGTTGTCTGTTGTTGCTTCTAAGAAAACAGAAAAATGTGCTTAAGAGCTTCAACGAGTATTAAAGAAAAATAATACAAGTACCTTTTATTTTCTTTTTTAAAGAACTTAACAAAAGTCTTGTTGGTTAACAGAAGAACTTCTATAGAATGATAACCAGATGGTCAGCATGTCTTTTGGACACATTCAGAAATAAAAGATAAAGTTTTCTCCATTGTAAGTACCTCATTAATCCCATTGAAGACACTATATGAGGCATGAAGACAAATGAAGGTGTATTTTGCCTTTAGATACATGTAATATGAAAAAAAAATGACTAACAAGAATATAACCAGTTTGAGTAATCTCTTGTTGTTAACTGAGCTTATACACGCTTACACGTCGGTTTCAGGTGTTATTGCCTTGTTCCTTAACAAAGATAAATGGACGCCGCAATTGTCTATTGTTTGTACATATGTGTGTTTCTGCTTATACATGTGTAAGAGGCTACTGAGATAACAATAGTAGTGCTTCAATCACTCGCCATAGCTGATGTATGTCTTCCAGGAAATGCGTACGTGCTATTTTTTTTTTTTTTAATAAATCTTAATATACTCGTCAACTTTAATATTCATAAGTGACACGTGAAAAAAAAAATACTACACTTCATCCCAAACAAATAATTTGGAGGAGGTAATGTTTCTACTGAAAGGAAGGTTAATGAGCAGAAAAAATTGCATCGCATGTCTTCTTAAAATTTTTCCAAGTAATTTACCAGTTTCTTGATTTCATATTTTCAAACTAAATAACTCAAAAATACGAAACAAAAGAGACTCTCTTCATGCGAATATCTCATACTTCCGGTTGTGTACATTCGGCGTCTTCGTACGGAGGGGGCGCTTTAACTATATATCCCAATATCTCACATCTCGCCTTCGTTGCGAGCGGTCCCGGGTTCAATTCCCGGTGAAGGCACTCGGTCAAAAAAGTGTAAAAAGATTTTTTTTTTAGACTAACCATCCTGAATGAGGTTTTCCTATGTTTTCCGTATTCACTCCAGGCAAATGGCGGTCTGGTATCTAACATATAAGTCCCAGGCCATTTCTTTCCATCCCCAATCCTTTCTTCCTTCCCTTTCCTTGGATATTGTGCTCGTAGAGGGACGTCATCCCTCGTACATGAAAGGCTAAATGACCTTGGATGCCGAAAGCCCAGAAATCTAAATCCCAAAATCCAATATCTCACTTCTCATCTGGTATAGACAAAAAATTTGCCTGCGCAAACGATGTACTAAAGTTTGAGGCTATTTTGGTAAAATTCGGAAGAGGTAGGGTTGTCCCCCAGGCGAGTGTAAGTACAAATGTCCAATGGTCGGACCTACAAAGTCCTAAAATTACTTTTCCAGCAGAGCTATGAAACGTGTAAGTAGCCAAAACATGTATGACGTAATGTGGGTTGCCTACTTTGCAGGCACAGTGGAATCTCGCAATTTCGGTTGTATCATTTTACACAAAGTTGCACCGCAGGTATTAAACCATGGATAAAATATATTAAAGGCGGGTTGGTACTGCTTCTATGGTGGAAAGTAAGAGGTAGTCACTCAAACATAATGCAAAATAATAATAATAATAATAATAATAATAATAATAATAATAATAATAATAATAATAATAATAATAATAATAATAATAAATTCGAATGTTTTTGACGCGCTTTTCGCTAGAAATTTGAAGGATGAAATACATCGTTTCTTGTTAACTGTAAGGTCTTTAAACAAAATATATTCATATGGTGTTTCACCCTTCTAACTCATTTCCAAAACAGGAACAATTTTAGATTTTTCAATTTTCAACAATACTTTGAAGTTCAAAGGAATTTGAAGTTGATTTCTGGTCAAAGTTTTCTTTGGATATACCTTTGGTATAAATATCACAGCAAGCCGTGTGAGAGCACTTATTCAGCTACATCCTTTAATACTGAAAAGTATCTCTTTTAGGTGCCGAAGTTTTGAAAAGGTTGGAGCACATTCAATTAGGAGTTCTTGTACCAGACTCCTTACCTGCATTCTTAAACAAATACTCTTTCTGCGTAAAAAATCGGAAATTGAATATTATAGGAATTGTTATCTTTCCCCACTAGACGCTGAATCTTTGAAACATGTATTATTTTATTTTCAATTAGATTTACATGATGAATTTCACTCCTCTAACTTGAATGAACTCTCATATTTGGCAGTTTCTTAAGAAAGATTCGAAATTTGCAAGATTGAAATCGCCTGCTTTTCCTTATGTAAGAGTGTAATTTTCGAGAAACGCTGAAATACAAAATCAGTTATTTGTCTCATACTTCAAGATTTATCTTGCTGATATAAAGATACTTCATAATTTGAAAAGAAAAAGATTTGAACCCCCTTTAACCTCCCTTAGGATACGCATGTAAAAAATCCTTCTTCATATCTTGTTTTCATGGCAAGGGAGAATTTTGTTTCTAGCTATAGCAGTATGGGCTTTGGCTTTTATGTTCATTATAATAGCATAGATATGAAAGGGAAACATTCTAAACTGCTTCATCATAATAATACTCTGTAATTGCAAACTTTCCAAATGCAATAATTAGTGCAATACTGATCACTGGCATAGCCAGATAATATACCATGGAGAGCACTACACATATGCATTTATATATATATACGTATATGAGGATCATTGCAAAAGTCATGGCAACTATTTCTCTTCTTGAAAATGTTAACGAATTAAAAAAAAAATCCTAAATATGCAAATGGAAGGTTAGTTCATCTGTAAACATTACATATAGGGAGATGGATGAACACATACACGAGGAAAAAAGGCGAAATCTTTTTATCGTTTCCAACGTCAAAAATGAACTTTAAAGGTCGATAGCTCCAAAACTATGGGTCCTACCGTAGTCGGGTCAGGACTTCACTTAGGAACTAGTATGTGCCCTATCTAAATATTCAAGTTCCAGAATCCTAAGATACTTATGCAACAATTTTTATACAGGGAGTTTGGCTACGGGCATATAATTTGAAGTACTCACCAACTGCCTCTATAAATATTGATGCGGAAGTACCACAGGACTCAGAAACTTAGATATTTGGGTAGGGTATATACTAGTTTCTAAGTGAAGTCTTGATCCGACTACGGTAGATCTCATAATTGTGCAACTATGGACCTTTAAAGATACTTTTTTCATCTTTTCGGCAGCCTACGACTCTGAAAGGAAGCATTTGTGCAACGTTGTCGGTGATGTTTTGAAACACCCTGTATATATATCCAATGTCTGGAAGTGCGCGTATCCCCTCCTCCTGTTAGTTTCAACAGTATTGTGTTAGTTATGGTAGAATGTCTGTACACAGTTACCTTGAAGTCTTAACAGTCTTAAAAGTCATAAACATCGGTATGATTACCATCCATGTCGTCCTGAATTCTGCGCCAAGTTCTCTCAGATGTTTTGCGGAGATACTCCGGAGTCACGAGGATGAAGGCGTGTTCCACAGCTGCTCGTAATTCCTGTGTTGTGTGATATCGAGTGTTTCTTACTTGTTCCTTTATGAAACCCCAGAAAGCACTGTCTGATGTCAGATCGGGACTTCTTGGAGGCCAGTCAAAGAGAGCTGTTGAAGATGAACAACCCCTTCCAATCCAGCGGCCAGGAACCGTCTGATTCAAGAATTTCAATAACTGTTATCAAGCAGAAAACAGCAGGAAACAAATGAACATGCATAGCAATGTTGCCAGACAATGCCAAGCAATGTTACAAACAATGTCAAGCAATGTTACCAAACAAATGTGGGCAAAACCTAAAACCGTCAGAAAACACCAATTGGGGGTATGCCCACTACCGGACCACGAGGGGAAACCGGGGTATTCGCAAACACTGGGGTAATGCCGAACACCCAAGTTTACGCCCAAGGAATCTTGTTAGAAAACAAACGATTTTGACGCATGCTAGCGGAGATACCTGGAAAAGTATAGCATAAATGTGATGAGTGTCAGTTGAATAGATTGCCAGGAAGAAGGCGTATTGTTATTTTTGTCAATTCACTTATAACATTGATCCAATGATCTGGGCAAGGTAAGTTGGCTCTTATCTTATCTATATTGTTACAGATAAGGCTATATATTCAACCATATTTGAGAATTAGTTCTTTGTAATCTTACTAACCTGTATGCAGTCAACAAGTAGTTTCAACTTTAACAATGAAATAATGGTGTCTCGTGGGGAAGTGCCAGACAGAATGTTTGCCATTATCCCAGAGTGTTCGGGATTGCCTCATGGTGTGAAATAAGTTATCAAATTAAAAAAAAAGTAAAAAGTTAATGCAATTGGTTTGGAAAATAGATCATTTAAGTATTCGTGAATATACCTGTCTTCCCTATATATATATATATATATATATATATATATATATATATATATATATATATATATATATATATATATATATGGTCTAGGAATTAATTCGTGCGGTTGGTACGCACACATTGAAGCTGTAGTACAAACACAAAATACATAAATACCTTAAGAAAAATATTGTTCATCGCTAGCCACCACTTTCGCCCATCTGTCAGGCAATGTACGGATTCCGTGGCGAAAGAAGTCCTCATCCTTGGAAGCGATCCAGTCAGAGACCCATGTTTCGATATCTTCTGAAGAAGTAAACCGCTGTCCAATCAAATCGTTGTTCATGCAATCGAACAAGTAGTAGTCCGAAGGAGCAACGTCTGGTGAATACGGCGGGTGGGGTAAAACTTCCCATCCGACATTTTCTAAATAGGTTTTGACCGGTTTTGCGACATGTGGGCGAGCGTTATCATGTTGAACAATAAGTTTATCATGTCTGTTCTCCCATTCTGGTCATGTTCTGGCCAGAGCTTGCTTCAAACGCATTAATTGTCGTCGATAACGTTCTCCATTCATAGTTTCACCCGGTTGCAGCAGCTCATAGTACATCACACCTTTCATATCCCACCATATGCACAGCATAACCTTTGCACAGTGAATATCTCGTTTTGGTTGTGATGGACCTGGTTCACCTGGTTTCACCCAGGCCTTTTTTCGTTTAGGGTTCTCGTAATGGATCCACTTCTCATCACCCATAATAATTCGATGCAGAAACCCCTTTCTGCTCTGTCGTTGAAGCAGCAATTCGCAAATGGTTTTTCGTCTTTCAACGTCTCTGTCTTTCAATTCATGTGGAACCCAATGTGACATCTTTTGAATCATTCCCATGGCTTTCAAGCGTTTGGAGACTGTTGTTTGATCAACGCCTAATGCTGCTGCAAGTTGTTCCTGCGTTTGACACGAATCCTGCTCGAGCAATGCTGTCAATTCTTCGTCTTGAAATTTTTTTGGCTGTCCAGCTCGCTCTTGGTCTGCCAAGCCGAAATCACCACTTCTAAACCGTGCAAACCACTTCTGACACGTTCGCTCAGCTAGAGCATGGTCACCATACACTTCCACCAAAATACGATGACTTTCAGTCACACTTTTCTGCATGTTAAAGTAATGCAGCAGGACACCCCGCAAAAACACTTTATCAGGCACAAATTGCGCCATGTTCACTTAACTACAAACTGGTGTTGTTGACGCTTTAATCCACTGCCCTATACTACGAACGATACGCGATGACAGGGCTTTGCAACACATGTGTGGATACACGGAACTGTGGGACGCTCCGTTCGTTGCGCCATCTCTTGTCCACCCGCACGAATTAATTCCTAGACCAAATATATACAAGCATTTTGTGCCGGCTGAAATGTAGGAGGGGCTCTTGTAACCAGTGGTGACCACTTTGAACTAACCTCACTCAAACTCACGCGTTATTAGTTTTATTAATTAGAATAGTTTACTATATTCATTATTTTAGGCCGTTAGTAGCCAACTTTATTATTCTATAGTCAGTAACCCTATTTTAGATGTCAGATCCTTCATCATAGGCTGTAATTTTTTCTGTGTGTGATTAACAGAGTGTTTTACAAATTTATTTAGAGTAATAGCATCCACAATGAGTTAGTCAATTTTGTTCAGTCTATTAACCGCATTTGAACATTGAACTAATAAACAATACTGTTCTTGGAAGCAAAATATTAATGTGTATATCTGTGATTTCTACAATTCCAAATAATGTTTTTATTTTAATAAATATTTTTCTTAATACACCGTTATTTCTGAGCTTGTTTCATAAGAGTATATTTTGTTTAGCCTATTACTTATTAGCACTCATTTGTAATAGTTTCAAAAATGATTAGGTCTGGTCATGTCTCTCATTAACTTGAGTTATGTTTGTAATTATAATTCTTATTAAAGATTTAAATGCTAAATTATGATATAATTTTAATGTATTTAATGCATTTCACTTCTTTAGTAAAGGAAAGTTTAAAATAAACAATATGTCCGGGATTACCCCGACTACTGGGCAATTCCGAATATAGGTACATTTTTAAAACACTTTTGTATTCCTATTTCTGCGAGATTCATCTTAATATTGTCCTTCCATCTGCGCTTAGGTCTTCCTAATGATCGTTTTCCGATTGGATTTTATTCCCAAATGCTTTCAATTTACGTTCTTCCCTTAAAGTAAGCGACTATGTTTCGCAGCAATACAGAACAACAGGCATGATTATTTATATACGAGTATTTTAAGCTTCAAATTCTCGACAGAATTCGCGACGACAAACGATTTGAACTAAATAATAACATGAATTTCCTGCTTTCAGTAGACATTTAATTTGGAGTAGAACAAAATCCGGGACCAACTAATTCTCAAAAGAATGATGTAGCAGAAATCAAAGAAATTATTAACTCTCTACGGGGCTCTAATGAACTCTTAGTGTCTGAAGTGCGACAATTACGGGAAACCATGACGACGTTAGTGAATCGTGTATGTGTACTGGAAAATGAACTCTCATACTAGTGAAAAGTTAACTAAATAATCTTCAACAGCACAATTCATTACTACAGAGTAAACTGGATGATCTGGAGAATCGTAGTCGAAGGCAGAATTTAGTGTTCTATGGCGTTGAAGAGGAAGAAAGTGATTAACGTTAGTGGTTTTAGTGTTAAGAACAAAAGTAAGGTGAACTATCCAAACAACATACAATCAGCTATCAGACCTGTAGCTCATGGGCCAGATATACCTGTACCATGTGTACCTACTATTGTCGAAAGTTGTTGTAGTGACAGTGAATTTGAGGTAGAATTAGAACAGCGTGATGATGATGCATTGTATCCTAGTACGAGTACTAGCACTACATAGCCACTTACACAACATGAACTTAATGATATTGTGAGAGATTTAAATTTACCAAAAGAGAGTGCCCAACTTCTTGGTTCCCGGTTGAAGAAAAATTGTCTCTTGTCTTCTGAAACACATTTTTCATGGTACAGGCGCCGAGAGAAAGCACTTCTACCATACTTCACTGAAGCAGAAAATTTAGTGTATTGCAACAACATAAGAAAAGTGATAGAACTCTCTGGTACTACATACAATGCAACAGAATGGAGATTATTTATTGATGCATCGAAGGCCAGCTTGAAAGGTGTTTTGTTGAGCAACGGTAATGTATTACCATCGATTCCCATAACACATTCTGTGTTCTTGAAGTAAACGTATGAAACGTTGAGACTTATGCTCGTTAAAGTGAAATATGAAGAACATGGTTGGTCAGTATGTGGCGATTTTAAAGTGATAGCATTGTTGTTAGGTCTCCAATCCGGGAACACAAAATTTCCCTGCTTTTTGTGTAAATGGGGCAGTCGGGACTGGGAGAATCATTGGAAAGTGAAAATATGGCCACGTAGAAAGTCTCTCTCTCCAGAAAAGAAGAATGTGACACAACAGCAATTGGTGCCATCGTCTAAAATACTACTCGCTCCATTGCACATTAAGTTAGGAATCATGAAACAGTTCGTTAAAGCATGAAACATGGATGAGGAATGTTTTAAATACATTGCAAGTAAATTTCCAGCAATCAGCGATGGGAAACTGAAAGAAGGCATTTTTGTTGGCCCTCAAATAAGAAAGTTGATGCTTGACCGTGAATTTTAGCAAATAATAACAGAAACTGAAAGGGAGGTCTGGGTTAGTTTCAAACTGGTAGTTGCCCATTTTCTGGGAAATGAAAAACATAAGAACTATGAACATTATGTGAAAAACCTTTTGGAAAATTTATGTAAACTTGGAAGCAAAATGAGCCTAAAGTTACATTTCCTCAACTCCCATCTTGATTTCTTTCCACGTAATCTCGGAGACTACAGTGAGGAGCATGGGGAGAGATTTCATAAAGACATAGCAGAGATGGAAAGGAGAAACCAGGGGAGATGGAACGTTAACATGATGACAGATTATTGCTGGATGTTGAAAAGGGATGTTCCCGTGTCGAGCGTCAGCGTTGTCAGGAAATCAAAGCGAATGAAGTTTGATGCTAAGTGACGTAATGTATTTGTGATTTTGTATGTAGGTGTAAATGAAATGTACATTTACATTAGCATTAACATTAATTTTACAATATTGTGGCATGTCGCATACATTTAAGAACTGTACAAAAATTGTGAGAAGTGCCTGAACTTAATATGTAATACGTTTCGTTAAGTCCCTTATAGGCTTAGTAATAAAACAATACACCTGCTGATAATAATATGTTTTAACGATTTGTGAAAAAATGTGTCGTGATAGAGAGAAACTGATTTTATTTTTGAAATCAGCATTAAAAATCCTTTCAAAGTTACCTATTCATTTCAAAACATCGCTCAACTTTTAAAAAAAAATATCGACCAGTGATATCGACTAAAGATTTCAGCTGATTTGCACATTTTATGGCCATTACATGCCGAAAAACGGATTTTTCCATGTCTGTCCATTCCTCACGATATAAAAAACGATTAGAGTTGTTTTTTGTACTTTCTTCCTACCCATCTAAATGAGGGTAGTTTACTGAAGAGTGAAAATAAAATTTTGTATTTTTTTCGAAAACCGCTCCAATGATTTCGTTCCGTTTTTATAAACCCATATTCTACTAACAACCCTACAGTAAGGAATAAATCGTTTTCTAGAAAAATCCAGAAGGGGTAGTTTATGCTTGGAGTAAATTTTTCGCACTGTTTTCTCAAAAGCGACACAATCTTTTTTATATATATATCATATATTATTAATATTTCATTCATAATCTGATAAGGCACAACTTACTGTACCCCACGCTTAAGGATTTTACCCCTCTGGTTTCCAGAGGTGCCTTAGGTTTCTACAGGTATCTATCAACTTCTCGCGGCTGGATGAATCCCTGAGTCAAACCGACGCCGTACAGTTCGTAGCTAGACGACTTATGCAATATACAATGAAAGAATTTAATTTGGTGAACAAGAGTTGATATATTCTCTACTTCATTGTTTCTCTGTACCGTTGTTCTGATTATTCGATCTTATGAGATTCCTCAAATATTGTTAAATTATTTTTAATGGTGAGTTTACTTGTTTCCTGATCACTATTAAATTCATTGCTACTCGAAGGTTTTCTTTACCAAAAGATAAATACATAAATAAAAAAAGAAGTAAAGAGAAAAAGTGTTTGGACAAACATCGAAAGATTTTTAGTTTATGTAGTTTATTGCAGACGTCAGACAATGTTGCATTCCTCAACGAAGAAACTAAAGAATAATGTCAAGAAGAAAGATAATACTTGTAATGGAGCAAAAAGACTCGCTATAAAATTCATCCAACGACACAAATTACAAATAATTCAAGTTTGTAGTCTCATAATAAGATATTCAAAGAAAGAAAATGGAAGAATTTGGAGAGACTAAACGTAAGTAGATATGAAATGTGACGAAAACATTTATTTTTGTTATGATTTTGGAATATGTCATTTGCTTCATCAGACACAGGATGTTTGAGCAGCCAATGATATTTGCCGAAACTGAATCCAAGATCAGTAATAATAAATGTTTGCGTTGGTTAGATTTTAATTTTATTTAAGTTATAAGTAATCACAGATGGCGGGGGTCAATGGAAATTTGACCCATTACCCACTGACACAACACCCATCGCGACCCACTCTGACTCACAACCCACTGTGACTTACCATGACCGATGGCCATCAACTCTGGCCAATGATCCACGTCCTCCTGTCCACACGTGTAATAAAACAAGGCTGTGAAGTTATCACTAATCGGAATTTAATTTTTTTACGGTTAATCACTCAAGCACTGCTCTGTTACTATACCGGTGGATCTGACCTTTACGATATAAAATGGTATGTCATGGACCAAATTACGATAAATTTCATTTTAATGATCATATATAATTATTTCCTTGTTGAATTACAAATATTTTTAGTGGGAAATAGGATGAAATTTGGAAGTCTCAAATCAAGGTAAAGTAGGCTAACTTAAAGGGGAAAAAAACGTAAAATTTAACTGTCTCGAAAACCAAGTAGTAAATCATATTGCTGTTATTACAATTACAAATATCAATATCCAAAAATGCCAGAAGTTCTTTTTTCACTTAGATATACTCAACTCAAGTAAACAAGCACAAACAAATGAAAAGGGCAGAAAATTGGAGGCCTTGAAAGTAAAACATAGACAAATTAATCAGTGTTCAGAGGATGCTGTCTGCAATGCACTGAGCAGAGTGAGTCATGTTCTGCTGACACACGATCTACTGACCCACTCTCAAATTTTGACTCACTACCCACTGACCCATTCCATCTCTGTAGTTTCAAAGTTAAAATGAATAGTATTCAGCAATCAAATAGTTCATTAACAAGAAAAACAATTACCGTAAATATTATCTAGGTAATATTATCATTGACGCACCCAGAAGTTCGCAAGGCGGGACTCAAGCTCCCAGGTTCATATAGCTTCAGGTGTTTGTGTACATACCTTAACATGGTGAATGTTTGTTTTTGGATAATATCTTGTTCAAGAGGAGAGTAAAATCCCGAAATCCCTCCACTGCGTACACCACTAAATATTGGAGATTTGAACGGGAGAATCGAACAGCAAAAGTCAAATGAAAGAACAATACGACTTTCCTATATAGCGAAGAAGACGAAAATGGAAACATTTGTAGTAGAATTCCCCGTACCTGAGAAAATGTATATAATGAATTCCTTCTTGCAGAAGAAAAATACAGGAAATAGATGTTATATCACTCAAGTAGATTGTTTGATTGTTGAAACTTAGTGTCCCTTTCAGGACTGAGGCCATATAAAACGTGCACCTAGAGATCAAAACGACTGTAATGTGTTCAATCTTCCCCTAACCGAAGAGGAAGAGTAAGTCAATTCATTATATCATATCGAACACAAAAATCGTGATTAATAACTTCAATGCTTTGATAAGGTTAAAGACAGGAAGTGGGTATCGAACGGTAAGGTGAAAACTTCGTTTGAACACTAATCGGGAAACAAGGAAGCTTCTAAGTCGAGAAAGGAAGTGCAGGAAAGAAGACTCTTCAAGAAAAATGTAACTTATTTCAACTCAAGAACTGTTTTCCCACTGTAGTAGAGCATACATTTTAACTAAGGAATATGTCGTAGACTCTGGTGTGCCTCAGGGATCGAACTTAGGACCTCTGTTATTTATACTATTTGTTAACGATTTACCACCTGTAATAACATCTTCCCACACACTTTTGTTTGCTGACGATCTAAAAAATCTATCACAGTATCTCCATGGAATTAGACACAATTTCTTTGCAAAATGACATTAATGCTATTTCCCAAACAAGTTGCTACTAAATATTAGAAAATGTAAAGTATATCATACACCAGGAAAATAAACTATGTACGCAATGTGTATACTATTAATCAAACGCCAATTGAGAGAGTGGATTATGTTACTGGTCTTGGAGTCACTCTGCAGTCAAACCTATCATTCGATATTCATGTCAACAGAGTAATTGGTGAGGTCTTTAGGAATCTTGGCTTTGTGATGAGATTAGGAGGTCATTTTTCTAATACTAACGTTCTCAAAACATTATACACTGCCTATGTACGATCTAAGGTGGAATATGCAGCGATAATATGGGAATATGGGGTTCTAATAGTAAGAAATATATAAATAAAATCGAAAACATTCAAAATGAATTTGTGCGCTTTTTGACATATAAAGAAACAGGTATATATCCAAAATTTGAGAACTACGAAGGTCTTCGAAACAAATATTCATTACAATCTCTTGAAAGCAGAAGAAGTAATTTCATATTATCTTTCTTACATAAAATAATTCATGGTGCAATAGATTCAGAATGTTTGATATCAGAAATAAAAATTCGCGTCCCACATAGAGCAACGAGACCCCATAATGACATATTCCATCTCTCAGCGCAAAGAACTAATGCATTAGATGTATCGCCTGTCAGAAAAATGTGTATGTTGTATAATAAGATGTCACAAGAACACTCAGATATAGATATTTTTAGTTACAAACAAACTTTTCATTTTACATAAATTTGTTGTATCCTGTATATCGTGCTATTTGTATTTTAACGTATATTTTGCTTTCATGTTATTATTTTATTATATGTATATTTTAGAGTGTATTACGATAGAATTGAGGTCATATTAGTATGTTGTTATATGTGTATTTTAAAGTGTATTAAATACACTTTACAATAAGGGAAAACTTTAATTAGGCATTTGCCTGTTGTTTTTCCGAAATAAATAAATAAATAAAAACAATTCGGAAGTTAGTAAGGAGATAGAAGAAATAAGTCTGCATACAAGGAGGAATTGCTATGACTAAGAAAAATGAAAGAGAATCTCACAGGAGACACTGTCTGATAAAGTAAGGAAGGAAAAAACAAGAAGTTTAACTATGACAATTGCTTCTAAAGTAGGTGTAGAACAAGAACAAATTGAAAATAACACGGATAGGGAGAAACAGAGCTTTGAAGTGGACGGCAGAAGATAATAGCCCTAAGAGAAAGAAAAAGAACAGGAAGATACATTCACTGTAAATAGTAAAGGAGTATAAACTGTATTCAAATGGCGAATCGGAAGTGAAAGAAAGTGAACACGACAAAAAGTAAATGAAATCTTTAACACTCTACAATTATGCCCGTAGATTAAAGTAAACGAATGTTTAATGAAAGTGAATAATCATAAAGTAATTGATGGGATGAGAAACTTGGAGGGAAAAGGAGAATACCCTGAAAACCCAAAGACACGATATTCCCATCACAAATTCGCACGCCTTGGGCTGAAGCACGAACTTCTTGCATCAAAGATGAGCACTCTTCATTGACCCTCAGTGTCCTCCGTGAAGACAATGACAAAAGTATCGACGCATCAGTGAAGAAAACAGTTAGCTCTCTATAACCAATAAAAATGGTAGTGTTGGTTGTATTCAGGTATTGAAGATACTGACAGTAAATCAAGCAAGTAAATTTCCTGTGGTTTATTCATTGACTACAAACACAAGAAAAAATAATTCGACGATGATCTCTCCCATTATAATGTACTTCATTATCTATACAAAAAAAAAAAAAAACGCATTACATCAATGTTATGGATAACACCTATAAGCAAGCAAGCGCAAATATTCAAGTATATGGCTTCACCACGGCGGTAAGATTCGAGAAATAGAGTCCCACATACTGATGCTTTTTTTTTTTTTTTTTTTTTTTTTTTACAGTGCAAACATATTTTAATAAGTGTCGTGGTTTATGAACTCTGAGAAAGAAAATAATCGAATAACTTAGAAAGGTAGATATTTGGGGGGCAGCTATTTATTTTTGCCGAATATAATAGTTCTATATTACTTCACCTACATTACTACACAACACGTCTGAGAGAGCACTCTTGATATTGGACGATACTACCGGGGAGGCACCTCCATGTCTCCCACTTCTTTAACGTAGTCACTGCAAACAATACAGCAAACTGCAAAATTCAATTACAAGGAGAAAGAAAATCGAGTTGAAGACGAATGTGGAAGATTTTAAACACCGAAGAACTTCCCTTGCGTGCGTCACTGCCTACTTAGACGAAGCGTTTCAATGAGTGGCAAGATATTATTATGCTGGGCTGGAGTGTATAAGGAAGAAATACCTTCATATTCAAAAGTAATTGCAGATGTGTTAAAGGAGGTAAACTTTCAGTGTATGTATAGTATTTGTCTTCACGTATGGTTCAGCGAGTGGAAGGCATTTACAATCAAAAATTGTCCAGTGAACTATGGAAAATGTATACTATGAATAACAGGGGGAACAATTATATGTATCAGAAAGATGACAAGAGTTTTATTATTTATTTACTTTAGAAAACAACAGGCAAATGCCTAATTACAACTTTCCATCATTATATGATAATACTTTTTAAACCACACATACATATAACATAATAACTAATACGATAGCAAAATACATATTTGTATACTTTAAAACACATATAGGCCGATATACAGATCAATTATTTTGTCTATAATTAAAAATGTTTATCTGTGGGTGACCCTGTGACATCTTATTATACATTTTTCTGACAGGTGATACATCCAATGCATTAGTCCTTTGCACTGAGAGATGGAATATGCCATTATGGAGTATCATTGCTCTATGTGGGACGTAAAATTTTGATTTCTGTTAATAAATATTCTGAATCTATTGCACCATGAATTATTTTAGGTAAGAGAAATAAAATGAAATAAGTTCTCCTGCTTTCAAGAGATTGTAATGAATAATTGTTTCGAAGACCTTCGTAGTTCTCAAATTTTGAATATATCCCTGTTTCTTTATATGTCCAAAAGCGCACAAATTTATTTTTGAATGTTTTCGATTTTGTTTATATACTTCTTACTATCCGAACCTCATATTATCGCTGCATATGCCACGTTAAAACCGTACATAGGTAGTGTATAATGTTTTGAGGACATTGGTGTTAGAAAAATCAGTTCCTAATCTCATCACAAAGCCAAGGTTCCTAAAGGCTTCACAAACAACTCTGTTGACGTGAATATCGAATGATAGTTTTGACTGCAGAGTGACTTCAAGGTCAGTTATACAATCCACTATTTCAATTGGCGTTTGATTAGTACACATTGCGTGTATAGTTTATTTCCCTGGTGTATGATACTATTATGTTTTGCATCTTTTTTAATATTTAGCAGCAACTTGTTTGATTCACATCATTAGAAAATAGCATTTATATCGCTTTGCAAAGAAATAGCGTCTAATTCCGTGGAGTACAGATATTATCGTAAAACTGTAGACACTGAAATGGCAATGGAACAGTGATAAACAAACAGAAGATATAATATTATAACTTAATACTGTAAAATACAAATCTCATTTGGATATTTTTATAGCACTTTTTGTATTTCTCTCCATTTTTGAATCCTTATTTTTTCTTTGAAGTACTTGTATGTAAGATACAGAATTGGGGCTACTCATCCCTTCATGATCCATATCTTCTTTAAATTCTTCCGTCACGTACTTCCTAAGAAAAAAACAATATTACTTTTAAAACATTCTGGTTTACAGTACTCCCTCTTTTATGCATGACCTGTGTACTGTTCTTGTTTCAACGATTTTCTTTGCACAAATTTGCATTACATGACTAATTTAAATGATTGAATCAATTTTCTCTCGACATTCTAATAAAATTCAATGAAAAACTTCGCGTCATCACCTACCTTCTTCTTATATACTTCCAAATATTCTTTGTCAATTTTATATTATAGTAACGACTTTGTTGCTCTCTTATGTTCACCTAATACTAAATAAATAACATTAATATTAGTTTATAGGCTCCCTAATTTGTTATACACTTTCTTGGATTAAATTTCATTATCAACTGAAATGTTTCAAGCTAAAAGAAAAAAGTTCTTTATTGTATCGCTTTCCTGAAGGGGAAAAGCTATCCGTCGCAGGTGTTTCTGGAACAAAAAGGTATCACAAGGGAAGGAGGAAGTAGAAGTTGGAAGTGGGGAAAGAAGAAACTTTTTAATTACCTTAATGCAAAAGATTTCATAAGAAGAAAAGGTTTCAGGGTGATATAAGAGAGAGAGAGAAGAAAAAAGACAATGTTGTTATCTGAAGGAGTAAAGCTGGTAAATTGGTTTAAAGCTTCTTAAGTGTACGCGTAAACAGATTTTTAAGGTAAAAAGAACTTGATGGATCAAACTGCTTTCCAAGATTGACACGCAGTGTTCCAAGTACACTTAACTCATTAAACTTGACACCATGTGTTAGGTCAAATTTTATTTTTTTAAAAAATGGAGCAACAATTGGAGAAGAAATTGTTCTCTTGTTTCAATAGATAAATTGGAAATGAAAAAGAATGATTAGAAGCAGAAGACGGGAAATCTCTTTAGAAACTTTGTACATTTTATTAGACTTTTGAGTTCTTTAAATGAATTATTAGTCCCTATTCTTGGTAAATTTCGTTACGGGTCGTTTGAAATAATTTCTTACCTCTTAACTGTGAAACAACATAAGAACTTTAATGTTTAATTTCCTTTATTAAACCAATTGTTTTTTCTATGTATCTCGTTAATCTGCTAGCCTTAGTTTTGGAGCGTTAGTGACAACTTTGGGGCATCTATACCACTCCAAAGTGGATTTAGGTTCCTAGTAAAGACAGAAGAAGAGCAAATTTTCCACATTTTCTGTCCATTTTTAAATATAGTAATTAAAATAATAGGAATATGAATAAGCATGTACAACAATATGTACTCTTTTTAAATTAGAATACTGAACATTTGTGTTAGTGTTACCTATGAGACGAGAAATTTATTAGTATTTATTTAGTTAATTAGTGTTAGTTCCGTGGCAAAAAAAAAGAAACAAAAGAAAGTTGATTTTATGTTTTATATTTTCAAAAGGAACAAATTGTGAGTACGCGGTGGTGAATGGTGAGCAATTATATCCAAAGCGATGAGGACATTGTAGCAACATGGCTTCAGACAACAGAAACGGTGGACGTAAACCAAATATAGGTGAAAGATATCGCCGAATACTGAAGATGGTTGTCACAAACAATCGTAAAGTAAATGACTACAGAACTCAAATCAGGATATGGGATATCTTGTTTGTGCGATTACAGTTCGATGAGAGCTGAATTACCTCAACATATCTCTTCGAGTTATTATTTCAAAATCCTTCAAAATCCTACGCTAATTAGGTGGCGTAAGAAATTGGATCAAGAATATAAAACGTATACACCAATGATTGGAAGAAAGAAATATGTGTAATAAGTTATATTTGTAATTGTTTCCAACATGGTTTGGTTTTTGTATGGCGGTTGATTACTCTAGTTTAATCTTCAGCCTACGTTAAGACAAATCCGTTATCTGGACAGTGGTATATTGTACAAATATATGGTATCCTTGTGTGTACTACATAAATCAGTATGGAGCGTACGTTATCCACATTCTACATACGCACTGAACTTAGATGTTACATCATTACGTTCCAGGATGTCCGACTTCCAACAGTCTTCTGGATATTACATACGTATACGTATATTCCATATGTCAGCTATATGTTACATACGTCCATCTGTATGAGATATCCTGACCGCCTATATGCAGTTCTTTTTCGTTCGTACTGAAACTATGCTTATTCGGAACACTTATACGGGAAGTACGTATAAAATATACCTTTTCAGTTATACGTTTGGTGTACGTTAAGTCCAAAAACTACAAGATTTACACATGTAGCATACGTTTTTACGGACGCCACATACATTTTTCTTAGTGTACTTACTTCCTACCATTGCGCATGACATTAGCTATGTGCTGTAGTGAACTGCCATTTCATAGTGTTTTGCTTGATCCGTTATTGCTCTCAAATATTAAATTACCACCAGTGATTATACAGGCGTCTTAGGTGAGCAGGAGCATTCTTTGTTAGAAATGTCGTTCCCTAACAACGATACAATCTTCCAAAATAATAACACTCCAATATACTCAGAGCCAGATCTATTGACATATACCGTAATATGTTTGAGGAACAGGAAGATTGATTGATTTCAGCAGCTCCTCTGGCCACTTCATCTATCAACTTGACTATTATTAAACATCTTTGATAAATTTTATCATCGGCAGCAGGTCAGATGCAGAATCAATCCATGAACAATGACACGACTGTGTGCTGCAGTACATGAGAAAGTTCAGTTCTGTTTTTCTGAGAAAATCATCAGTTGTACAGGCTGATTCTTTTAAAACTCACGGATTTCATTTGGGTCTAGAATTTCTAACTGATGTCCGATTTTCATGCGGTTGGTGGCAAATGATCGAGGAAGAATGGGAGATTTATGGGACTATGTGTACTGGTTTAAATTCATCCGAGGTAATATTGATCACGCCTCAAGTAAAACAACAAATTTTCGCCAGTATACCTTACACTTGGAATGAGATTTTGGATTTTTTTTAAAGCGAAATTGCAGAATACAAATTAAGTGTTAGTAGTACACTCATAAAACACATGTGGATAGCTATAGCCGGTTTCTTGCCACAAACGTGTAACGTTCCTCTTTGAGCGTTACATTTTCTCAAAGAGATTATTCGTAGGAATGTTTAATCAGCTCTTAGTTAATGTTATTTCTTTATATTTTCTCAATTCTCGACTCTCGTGAAGGATTCAAGATGGTCGACAATTGGACTAGTGTATGTAGTCAGTATATGCTACCTTTCTTTGTATGTCTATGTTTTGCGTTGAGCGGCTTCTGAGAATAGCGCTGACTGTTTGAAATAATTTGAAATTTTGTTTCGTGTAAACGGAGGGATTATTATCAACATACATATATGAACGTTTACTTATATAATTTTTATTTTTATTTGGTCATATATATTTTATTATTCAAATTGTTGTTCCGGTACTACGCTCTAATACGTAGATACGTAGTAAGAAGCGACCAATCAGGAGCGAGCGGGCTGGGGAAGCGTGCTCCCCTTTGTCTCAGCTCTTTGTACTGAAACATGGCGGCAGTTGAGAGGGAGGCGTAGTTTTGCTCATGTCTTTGGACATGAAATTACCGCGAATCGTGCAGTAAGTGATCGTCCCTTTTATAACAAAATGTCTTTCTAAGAGCTGCTATAGTCGAACAGTATGCTGGACTAGTGTACGCGCAGTGAATTACAAGAAAATTCACCCATAAACACTCAGCTTGTGCGTGTCCAGAATATTGCTGGGATTGGTGTAACCCCGCTAATCACTGCCGTGATGAAAGCTGAAGTTCAATAGTCTTTCTCTAAATTGTCTCTAGGACCACATTCGATTGTGTATGGCCTCGTCCTCTTGACGTAGTGATTCCTCGTCCTCTGTTTTCCTTAATAAGGGACTCTGTCCTCTGTTACTCGTCGTTAGTTCCGCCTCCTTCTGTGGGACTTAAATGTGCCTGATTGCGGTCGTTGTTGCGAACGTGAGCGTTGCAGCAGCTTTGCAGTGGGAAACTTGTCTACCTGGTGAAAGTAGTGGTGAAATGCACGTGCTTGTTATTAACCAAGAAGAGGTCACCGTTTGATCAACCTGCGCCTGGTTACGATTGCTACATTGTGAGATGTCGAAGGAGTCATCGGAACCGGTTGCCACCCTAGGACGCTGTCCCGAATGGAGCCCTATGCACTGGCCCGGGGGGGGGGGGGCAATGTTGTCTACTCGTAAAGCGGGGGAAAATGTTGGGTGAGCTTTGGTCACTGTTCCAGGTAACTATGTCTTATTATTCTCTATTCCATCCTGTGAAAGAAGTAATGTCGTCCAGGAAGTTGTGAAGGAATTTGTCCACCGTTCATAAATTCATCCAAGTTGTCTTTGTTTACAATATCTAAATGTTATATTATCACTACCGTGTGTTTACTCTACTGTCTCAAATCATTCTATAAAGCAAAACAATATACATACATTTATTAATCATTGGTTCCTCAGTGTATTTACATACTATGTGCATCAATTCTACAATGTCTATAATATTGTCTAAAGTAAATCTTGTCCGTAACATGTCCGAGTAAACGAGTCCAGAGTCTCTATCCAGTAAGTCGAATCATACGCCAGCGGGGTAGTCTGATATCAACACTGTTTCTCTCTTGCTTTGAATGGAATCATTTTTCCCAGTTGTGTAGATGTATAATATATACTCGTTACCATCTAGCTCATGTTCGTCCAGTAGCGGGCATTCCGTATTGTTTATTTTCTCAAGCATTTCGTTTGATAAAGCAAAGATTGATTAGCGATGGCTAGCTCATGTTCGTCCAGTAGCGGGCATTCCGTATTGTCTATTATACTATATATATAGTTCAGAATTCAAGTATTAAGTCGCCACACAGAAATCTATGTAAATCCTCGAGTTGTCTTTATATTATATATTGAGCTATAATGCACTAGTTCAGTGAGGCTCGTCAAGACGGTGGGTATACGATAATACTCGCACTTTGACGCGATGGTGTCAGGGGTAGAGTCTAACTTACTGGCTGGTCTTGTACTTCCTATAATGTTTCTGCAGTGTGTATTGTTATTACCGCCGCTGTTAATGTGTAAGTTATGTCGAGGGAAATGCCCTCTTAACAGCTGGTTGCGGAAGTAGTGGAGACGTTATGTGTTTAGGGAGGAAGGTTAATCGACACAGCCGCATGTTTACTCCCTCTGCGATGAGATGTTTTGTGAACAGTAATGTAATTGGTAATTTTCTATCTGTAAAGTAGGCTACTGAAGATTTCGTTCTAATATTTAGTCGAAGAATGTAAACAACTCTCCCACTGTTATTAAGGATACTGTTTAAACGTTGTTGTTACTCATCTTTGAGTTGTGTTGGCGCTAGAATTTTCTGGAATCTTTTAAGACTGAACACATATAGTTTTTTTCTTTCTTTTTGACAACTGAGTCTAGCTGTCCATGATCATTAATGTTAACGATAATTCCGATATTATACGTTATTACAAGAGAGTTAAATAAATAGAGTTGCAAGATATGTGGTGTTGTTCTGAAATGATTTTTTTTCTTTTCCATCTCTACTTCCCCAGCGTCGACGATGCCATTAGTGTGCAAGAGTCTGGAGTTAAATAGCGTTGTGGTTACTGGTCTATAATTACAGCGTAAGAAAGGAATAATATCGGCGACCCAAAAATTTTTTTCTTTCTTTTCCTTTCTGTCCTTTCCCTTAGCGTCAGCTACGGATACAATTTAAGGTAAATTGTTATGTTTCGAGTTGGTTACCAGCCATAGAATTAAACTAGCCAGAAATTTAAGGGAATAAGATAAGCTCTTCTCAAACGACGGAGAGATTTCTTGGGCGACCTAAGGAGTCGATAACTGACATCTTCCACAAGAGCCGCCTGCGGGGTCCGATGTGTCCCTGTCTCACTCAGAAGCGATCCTGTTTCTTCCAATTTATTTACTAACGACCACATTATGTTCCGATCCGGGGCAGAGCGTGAAGCAAATTTGTTTCTGAATGCATTTTGCATAGCAACAACAAATTCCGTTCACCAAAACTTTTAACGACAAACTTGTGTTCTTCCAAAGAATACCCTATTCTTACTGTGTCCTAATCATACTCACACATTGGCACAGAACAGTACAGCACAATTCCCAATACAGCGGTCCAGTTTCCTGCTTCTTCTTGACCATGGTGAGGTTGCCATCTAGCGAAAAGGCTCAAATCTCCACACCTCACCACATCTCGTTTCAATTGTAAGGAACACTGGCGAAAATTTGCTGTTTTTCTTGAGGCGGGATACATATTAACCCGGATGAATTTAAACTAGTAAACATAGCCCCATAAATTTCCCATTCTTTCTTGATCATTTGCCACAAACCGCATGAAAATCGAACTTTAGTTAGAAATTCTAGACCCAAATGAAATCCGTGAGTTTTGAAAGAATCGCCCTGTATTTCTCAACTCCGTGCGTATAAGGAGGTTAGTCACAGCTTTAAAAAATGTAAAATATAGATGGAAGCATCCACTTACATCACTTAAAATCTTACTTCTAACTGATTTAATTTAAAACCAATAGTTGTTAACCCTAAGCCTGTATCTCGCATAACACTATAGGTCAAAATCGTCGATTGTCCTATTTTGAAGTAATTAAAATGAACCAATTCAGAATGCTAAAGTTGCAATTAAATATGCAAATTTCCTGCACATCAGCTCGATCTATTGGCATCTGATAGATAGGCAACACAGGTAGAGATACCTATTAGAATGACTGTGAACTACTATGAATTAGCATTATATATATATATATATATATATATATATATATATATATATATATATATATATATATATATATATATATATTGAAACGTTGTGTTATAATAAGGATATTTCATAACTGATATCCGTTTTAAAACTACTTTTAGAATTACTTATTCTGAACGGAAATGGTAGACATATTAGTACAATCAACATATAACCTGAACATTACAATACAAACCAGGGCTTTATTTCCAGCACTGTAACAAAAGAGTCGGTATCCTACAAGCATGAATGAGGTAATTAGATACCACAACTACGTGAAAAAATATGTAGTTGATCAATCTATCCTAGAAAGTAGCACTTACTCAATTTTCCGCTGATCTTCTATGAATCTTACACTCTTAAACTTGCACACTTCTGCACTTGCTTTTTCCTGTGTTAGACTTTCTCAGTGAGTAAAATTGAGGAGTTCTATGTAATAGGAGCTCATAATGGCATAGGTCCTTTTTAGGGAAATAGCATTTTTAAATTCTTTGGTATTAGTTCTATACATCTGCAAAATTTCATTGCGATATAAGTTTCGATGTTACTACAGTGAAGGAATAGAAGTGATCGTGAGAGGAAAGCGAGAATCTACTGCCGTTATGTTGGTGAGGTAGTTGTTCGAGCACCGTTGTTACTAAAGAGATAGTAAAAAAGCGATCGTAGTGCAAAGGAAAAGGAAGGAAACTCAGATTAGAGCTATATAACGAGTAGTGGCAAAGATATTCCCGAAGAGAAATTCGCATTAGTCGTCAGGTGCTGCAAAAGAACTTAAATGCTGAGGAACAAGAAGAGTTGTTTGCTGTGGTTCAAAGGAACAACAAGATACCCTGCTGTCAGGCCTACTTACAGAGTAGATGTACTCAGCCAAAGAACGAGACGTACGGATTTTGTTCCGTTTTCTGGACCCAGATGCTGTTGCTTGGTACGAGGAAGTGTTCCGTCAAGCTCAAACCGCAGACAGCGAAGATGCAGTTGATCTTCATGAGTATGTTTTACCAGCCCTACATAATGCATGATTGTTTGTAGTGCCCAGGACTGTTACATATCCAGTTTCTACATAATGCATGGACTAGGCCTTACTTTAATATATTATTTTTACATATATATTGTTGTTTACCTTATATTGTGTTCCTTACATTGCAATTGCATTTCTTAATTCATTTTCACAAAGTATATCACACAACTGCTGCGATACATAAATGTGAGAATCCTGCAAAGTCGTTCTTTCTTTTTAAAAAAAGCCTATGTAAGCCTACTAAAAAGATTTATATTTATGTTACTTGGATTGAAATTAGAGATAGCATTAAAAGTTCAGCAATAGAAAAATTGGGACACGCGGAAATACGTAGGAACAAACCATGGTTCGACCAAGAATGCATTAAACTAGCAGAGAAGAGAAAACAGGCAAAATTACGGTGGCTACAAAACCCGAATGAAATAACTACACAAAATTTCGCAGATATCAGGCGGGAAATTTCAAAAACTTTTAGAACCAAGAAACGCGAGATTTTGAAAGCTAAAATTAAGGAACTTGAAGATAATAGTAAAAATAAAAATATTCGGGACATGTATAAGGGGATCAGCGAATTTAAGAAAGGCTATCAACCTCGTGCTTATATATTAAAGAAATCTGACGGAACAGTTCTCACTGATACGGATAGCCTCTTAAATAGATGGAAAGATTTCTTTGACGATTTGCTGAACACACAGCCAAAAACTAATGTGCGTGGAGAAAAGGACATACACACCGCAGAACCGTATATTCCAGAACCCAATCGAATAGAAGTGGAAGCCGCTATAAAGAAATTAAAGAAACACAAATCTCCGGGTGTAGATGAAATTCCGGCTGAGTTAATTTTAGCTGGAGGCGAAAAATTGTGGAACAAGATACACAAACTCATTCTCCTTATCTGGAACAAGGAAGAATTGCCACAAGAGTGGACAGAGTCAATCATTGTTCCAATTCACAAGAAAGGCGACAAAACTGACTGTAATAATTATCGAGGCATTTCTCTTCTGTCAACATCCTATAAAATCCTTTCAAATATTCTGTTAGCAAGATTGACCCCATACGCAGATGAAATTATTGGAGATTATCAGTGCGGATTTAGACGAAATCGATCAACTATCGACCAAATATTTACCGTTCGCCAAATACTCGAAAAGAAGTGGGAATACAATACCCCGGTACATCAACTATTTATTGATTTTAGAAAGGCTTACGACTCGGTTAGGAGAGAAACATTATACAACGTTCTTACAGAGCTTGGAATACCGAGAAAGCTAATTAGATTAATTAAGATATGTTTAAGTGAATCCCAAAGTAAAGTCCGGGTAGGAAAATTTTTGTCCACGAGCTTCCACGTCGAAAATGGCCTGAAACAAGGAAACGCGTTGTCGCCATTATTATTTAACTTTGTGCTGGAATACGTCATAAGGAAAATCAAAGATAGCAACCAGGGCCTAGAGTTGAACGGCATTCACCAGGTTATGGCATATGCTGATGATGTAAATTTAATAGGGGATGATAGGAGAACAGTAGAAATGAATGCAGAGATCTTATTAAGCGCTTGCAGGGACATGGGTTTAGAAGTAAATGCAGAGAAAACTAAATACATGGAAGTGCGTCGGGACCGTAATACGGCAAATTGTGGAGGCGTTAAAATATTAAATAATACTTTTGATAAAGTGGATACTTTCAAATATTTAGGATCAATATTAACAGACGAAAATCATATTCACGAAGAAATTAAATGTCGACTAAAAGCAGGGAATTCGTGTTACTATTCGGTTCAAAATCTCTTGTCGTCGCGAATTCTGTCGAGAAATTTGAAGCTTAAAATATATAAAACGATAATCATGCCTGTTGTTCTGTATATTTGCGAAACATGGTCGCTTACTCTGAGGGAAGAACATAGACTGAAAGTATTTGAGAACAGGATCCTGAGAAGAATATTCGGACCCAAGAGGAACGAGAATGGGGAATGGCAGAAGCTTCATAACGAGGAACTACATAGTTTATACGGTTTACCCAACATTGTTAGGATCGTCAAGTCTAGGAGGCTTAGGTGGGCAGGTCATGTAGCTAGAATGGAAGAAAGTAGAAACGCTTTCAAAGTCTTGACTGGTAGACCCATAGGAAAACGACCATTAGGAAGACCTAGGCGCAGATGGGAGGATAATATTAAGATGGATCTCGCAGAGATAGGAATACAAAGTAGAAACTGGATGCAGTTAGCTAAGGATAGAAGTCAGTGGAGAGCTTTTGTGAACGCGGCACTGAACCTCCGGGTTCCATAGGCCATAGAGTTAGTTAGTTAGTTAGTTAGTGAAACAAGCTGTTAATGTCTTTTTATTTTGTAGAAGAAAAAGAATAAATCCATGTTTCTCTTGTAGGGTGTACATGTACAAAGTTATATAAAGCCATTATGGGGTCTTATTACATAGAACTTCTCAATTGTACTTCTTATCTCATTGAATGAATTTTCCTATGTGTTTGATATTTCATTATTATCGGATATTTCAGTCATCAGGGTGCTTCCCTCCTTCATCGGATGTTGCTCTTACTCAATCTTAGCAAAGGACAGCTTCTCGTAACGCAAAACTGTCGCGCAAACAACACATGTCGTCACGGATAATGCATGTGAGGAAACAATCAACAAAGAACTGCACGCAGCGAGCATTGGGTAGTGAGTTGCACAACATGACATCACGAGATAACATACATCTTGCTATTACCACGACGGACCGTACATTTGTTCAAATGTCATTCTCTACGGCTCAGTTGTCCACTTTTGTTGGATTCCTAGCCATGTAGGTATTCCTGGTAATGAGCAGGCGGATTCTGCAGCAAAAGATGTAGCTCTTCAAGGTGTTGCCCTAGTGACACCCTCCGGTGTCCACATCTCGTCTTCTTCAACGATGGAAGTCCGAATAGGATAATGCACATGCCAACAAATTGCACGCCATGAAAGCACGCTTGGGAGTCTTGATCCCTAGTTGCCGACAGTCTCGTCGTGAAAAATAGTTTTGCCTCGAATGAGTATCGGGCACAGTCATTTGACATACGCATACCTTTTACGTGAAGTTGCAGTTCCATAATATGTTTTTTTTGGGGGGGAGGGGACCTTTTATTAATTCGTCACCTTGTCTCTCGCCTCGCTTTGGCTCGACATCGACAACTTTACAAACTGACAGACCTCCACTAACTCCTTGGTGACGACACTCGTTTCCTAGCTGGGCTGCTGCTATTTTTTAAAAGAGCTTGACATTTTGCATGCCATTTAATTTTAGCTCGTGTGTGGATTTTTTAAATGTGTTTTAATTAACTTATTCTTCGTTTTATTATTGTTGCTTTTGTCTTAATTTTGTTTCGTGTTTAAGGTAGGTCATCGGATGGGTGCAAAAAGACCTAGCTGTTGACGCACCCAAAACCTACTCTACTCACTCACCGTACAACGTCGTACACAGTGTTCAACACTGAAGCATTTTATCAGATGTGGACTTGCCAGCGCCGAAGACTCAACGTGAAGATTCAATGGCGTCTACTGAATGCTAGACTGGCGGCACACATGACTTTGCGTCAACTTCTATTGGTGCAGAATCACAAACGCCCAGGCTAAAAGTTGGCCGAGTGAAGACTATTGCACGCGGTCGTGTTTTCTCACAAGTTTCGCTTAAACCTGTTTTGCAGTAATGGCCACATACCCATGTATATATATTGGTGAATCTGTCAGCATACAATATTAAACGTCAGAGCGATCGAACGGCTGTTATGTTGGTTTGAGGTGCCATTGAATAGAAGACGTGATGTTGGCAGATGCGCATTGAGTACAATCTTACCAGTAACAGTTGAATAGAAAAAGAAAACTGGGGACTGAGATATTCGAATAACTTCGGACCCCATATTTCAACGGCACAATGCCCAACCATTTTTTAAGAGGAATGTGTATGCATTTCTTGGCGTTCATGATCGCCTAGTGTGTCTTCCATCAGGAATGCGTGAGTTGATTCGATACCACGACTATGATGCCCATCTTTCTGTAAACCTAAGGCGGGACACACTTAATGTGCATGTGCTGATGACCACTGTGTTCACGACCCAAATTTGTGCTTAAAAATTAAATCTACACCAAAAACACACCAATCAGAAAAATCGTATTTGGCGGTTACTTTAACAGAAGTTATGATTATCGAACCGTACCAACATAGAATAACACCTTTGGCGTGACTCCACTTTTACCAACGTAAAAAAAAAAAAGAAAAAGAAAAAAAGAAAGAAAAAAAAGAAAAAAATCAGGGATATGATCACATCGAAATCTCCATCATCATTGATACGCTTCGTGGGTCAAAATTTACAAATGTCACTAAGAATTTCTGTTGCATATTTTGTAAGAGTTTTGAATAATTTGGCGAATATGTCTCTCTTTGAAATGGGGAAAACTTTCTTAAAATATGGATAGGTGGCAACTCTAGACAACGTTTACAGCATCTTATTCGATGAGATTTCACATCGTACTGATTCATGCGTTGTATAGTTATTTAGCATGAGAATTCATCAGAACAATCTTCATCAGTGGTGTTGTTTTAATATATTTGCTAACATCTGTGACTTCTAAAGATTTTGCGTGGAGAGGGAGATAATTTTGATTCTTCGGTTATTGTGCATGATAATTGTGATTATGTACGTACATGCTGCATGTCACACGCTACACATTTGAATTGGTCTACTATAGAGCGCAAAATGAGTAACTATTTATTCTCTACAAAATATAAGGAAGGAACATCATCCAGTCTTCTCTGAGAATTCCGGCACAACTGCTGAATTGAGCGTAGTTGCTAGTGTTTACGGACCAATTTAACTATGATTTCTATTATACTATTAAAAATAATTGATTAGTCTACCTTTACTATCCATGTAACTCTAGGAAATAAATATTTAATGGACTTAAACCAGACAAAACTGATGCACAACGTTGACCTACAATATGCATGTTTAAATTGGGTTTTTCTTATTTTTCAGAATTTGGTTTGGTTTCCTTTGAAATGATGAAATATTAAACATTTCTTTTTTCTTTCTTTTACTGCGAGTTCAGCAGACATTTGACATAGCCTCTGTTTCGGAGACAAAGGTTGAAGAGAGACACTGCGATTCTGGCTTCCCTCAAGGGAAATGAATACACCGCAACTGTATTATACACATACAAGTAGCAGATTTTTTTCCTTTTGCAGTGAACCCTGTAGAACATAAAATGTAAGTCAGAACAAATGCACACAAACACACACACACACACTTACACAGACACTGGCGGAGATATAAGTTGCAAAAGAAGGGAGAACAGAGCCATTATTCCATCCTGTAAGTTATGCTTTCCTGTCGATTATGTGACTTTCATTTTCTTCTATTATTCTTGTCTTTTCCTACCCTTTTGTCCTCCCCTCACTCCCGCGTACATGTCTCTCCCTCCTTCCCTTAAATAACACACACTCATACAACATCCTGTTACATATGCAAACACCAAGACAGGTAAGGTATATGAGCAAGAGACCATCAATAATTTAACACATGACGTGTTTCTGGGTTCCTACCTCTGCGGTATTCTACCACCACAAACGTGTATCACTGGGAGATATAAGGGTTGTCAACTTGAATTATCAGATGTAATATAATGTCGGTTATCACCAGTGCGACGTAGCTAATTTTACTTATTGCATCATGTCCAGATCGCAAGTTGGATTCCGTTGAAAGCGAGAGAGTAAACTTGACACTAAAGCTACTGCTCGTGTTTTAACGAATTTGCATTTACTAAAGTACAGGCCAGCGAATTCTTTGTTTTAATAATACATAATAGTTATAATACATATATGACAAACTCTTTCAGCAATATTTAATACAAATTCAATTATCAAGTTTTTAACAATAATAGTATTTTAGGTTGTTTTGTTTTCATAAGTGTGCCCTTTAGACTAAAGGAGATGGATGCTTAAGAGTCTTCATCCCGGCGAAATTAAAATACCGCTAATTTTACAGTAATTATGTGATATCTTCAAATAGATAAAATATAATCGAAATGTGGAACAAGAGCGCCCTAGACAATATTATTTTACATGAGAAACCGTTATCACGACTCACTTATCTGCTTTCGATTTTGAGCCATTTTGAAAATCGGCATTTATTTTCGCGTTTCTAAACAGCTGAAAACGGAAAGCCACTAGGTGACTTGTGATAACGGTACCTCACGCAAAATAATATTGTCTAGGGCGCTCTTGTTCCATATTTAAATTATCTTTTATCTATTTGAAGATATCACATAGTTACTGTAAAATTAGTGGTGTTTTAATTTCGCCGGAATGAAGACTCTTAATGGAAGTGAATGATCAGTGGCGTATTTAGTGGGGTGGCTATCGGGCTCAAGCTTCCCCCCTGAAATATTGTTTATATGCAAAACTTCATTAAAATTTGTCTTCGCCCAAAAGGAAAAATATAAGTGCTTATTCACGTGTTGTGCATTGCCCTCCCCTTCCCCGAAATAAAATCCTAAATACGCTACTGTGAATGATAATAATAAAATATTCGTGATAAGAATGTAGGAGGAAATTGAAGAATCCTAGAAAGATTCACGGACACAATGTTTTCGCCATAAACACATTTGGACTGCGACAAAACTGCAACCCTAACACCAGAGTGAGTGCAACATATAAACAATACAATGCTTTGACTTTTAAATATTAAGAGTTTGATATTGTTAAACTTGAAACCTTTAAACTGTTAATCACTAGGATGCTGGGGGCATGGTGACTCTGGGGTAGAGGGCTTACGTCTGGTGCGTGGGGTCTCTGCTTCGATTCCCGGCCAAGTAAGTTTGTGGTAGATAAGATCATGCTACTGGGTTTTCTCGGGGTACCCCCATTTTCTCGTTCTTCCATTATCATTCACCTGCTTTAATCATCGTCTCCTTTAGCCTGAAGGACATAATCGTGGAATGTTAAACTCAAAGATTTCATTTAAACTAGAATGCTCCAAAAGTACCAATAATATAGCCTACATGAAGTTTTGAAGAAGATTCAACTTTACCTTAACTACTTCATAAATATTGCATAGAATCTACTTTTTTTTTAAAAAAAAAAAAACTATGGTCCCTTACATACAAAGCCATCTGTGAAGGTTCTGGCTCGTTGACATTAGATATAGTCAGAGCTCTTTATATCGGAGGAATATTAATTGACATTAGATATAGTCAGAGCTCTTTATATCGGAGGAATATTAATTGACATTAGATATAGTCAGAGCTCCTTATATCGGAGGAATATTAATTGGCATTAGATATAGTCAGAGCTCCTTATATCGGAGGAATATTAATTGACATTAGATATAGTCAGAGCTCTTTATATCGGAGGAATATTAATTGGCATTAGATATAGTCAGAGCTCTTTATATCGGAGCAATATTAATTGAAATGTAGAAACGACTGAATATCCGTGTAATGAAATCATAATTACACAGCTTTTGTATACGTGGAACCTCAAATCCTAATTCTAAACCTATTCGTCTACACCATGTCTTAAATTTCCAGTTTACTTAACCCTTCTTGAACCAAAGAGATAAAACTGGACATCTTACCCTTGCTGTACTGAATTAGTGATCTCGTCTAGGTACATTCGGTTAAGTGGGTTTGGACTATCTTTGGACAGAACACTCATACACATAACACAGAGTCGTAGAGTGTAGTCTGAGGAAGGAAGTGCTATACTTCCGAAGCCGTTACTTTTCTAGTTTATTTTTTATAATAAAAATTCTAGCCAGCCTTGTAAGAAAGCTGTGTTTTTCTTTAACACAGATCTATAACTATAATACAGTATTACCTCCGGAACCTGAATGCTTCAGAACTAGAACAACTTGAAATACGAAATAAAAGTTCATTTCTATTCAAATATTATTAATATATATATATATATATATATATATATATATATATCTATTTTTAACAAAAGAAATACTGACCAAAGCTTAAAACACACTTTATTTTAAATTATATTTTTTATTATATTTTTATTTATTATATTCTATTATTATATATAAAATATAATAGTTATTATAATTTAAAATAAAGTGTGTTTTAAGCTTTGGTCAGTGTTTCTTTTGTTAAAATAATCAATCCAAAGCCATGGATAGTATTACTATATATATATTTTACCTTAAAATACAATATGTTTAATATCAGAATCATTTGAGTTCATGTATCCCAGAAATAGATTAATCATGTTTCTATTATGTTAAGGGTCTTCACTACAGCGAAATTAAACTACCGCTAATTTTAGAGTTTTTCTGTAATATCTTCAAAACAAATAAAAATACTCGAAAAGCAGAAACGTAGTGAACTAGATAATACGATTTTGCATGTGATACCGTTATCACAACTCATCTGTCTGCTTTCGATTTGTAACTGTAGAAAGATTTAGCATTTTTTGCGGGTTCTGTAAATAGCGGGATAGTAAAAGCGGATAGATGAGTTGTGGTAAAGGTATCACATGCAAAATCGTATTGTCTGGTTCACTACGTTTCTACTTTTCGAATATTTTTATTTGTTTTGAAGATATTACGGAAAAACTCTAAAATTAGCGGTAGTTTAATTTCGCTGCAGTGAAAGCCCTTAAAGGAAAACCTTTGTCGTGAAACTCGAATGATTTGGAACTCAAATAGGATTCTAGAAAGGAGAAGTTTGTATTTCATGGCATCACTGTATTTCGATTGATTGTTTAATGTATTTGTAATTATTAGTTTCTTCGTTGAACCTTCTTTACAAAATATCACTGCTGATCGATTAACTGCAACTCTATCAAAAAATGAACAATTTGTAAACATAATCTATACATTATGGTTATCAGATCAACTTATTTTTATCAGATTAAATTATTTTCATGAGCCTTTACGTTTATACACATTTATTCCTCTCTAAAAAAAATATCCCCATCAAGTATGAAACACTTTAACACTAGATTATGTGTACTGTACACTCCAGAAATAAAAGACAAAATATTGCTCACTGTTTCTGAAAGAGTTGCCATTATGAAAGTTCAAACGTAGAACCATTCATGACGAGTCAGAAACTCAAACTCTACCCATCTTTGACTTCTGCCAGTATTCGTGCTGGCCAAAACAAATATGATGTCCGACTTTGGTTTTCCTCATTTTACACCAATTTGCACCGTGAATAACAAACCATGGTCAAAATATATTATAGGCGAGTTGGTGCTGCTTCTAGGGTTGAAAATAGAATATTGTCACTCAAATATAAAACGAAAAGATTTGAATTCGAATATATTCGACGCGCTTTTTGCTAGAAATTTGAAGAGTTGCTAGAAATTTGAACTGAATACATCGTTTCTTGCTTCGGTAAGGGCCTTCAATCAAAGTATATTCATATTTTGTTTCGTCCTTGTAGATTAAGTCGTTTCCGAGATATGAATACTTTTTGATTTTCGAATTTTAAACAATAATTTCGAAATTCAAAGGAATTTGATGTTGATTTTCTGGCCAAAGTTATCTTTGAGTGTGAGATATCTTTGGTACAAATATCGTAGCAATCCCTGTAAGGGCACTTTTCTCTGTCTTATTCGACTATACCCTTTTAGAAAGGAAAATGTTTTGGTGAAATGTTGACAAAGAAACAAAGCGAATCCTGAGAAAGTTCGTGGACACAATTACCACTATATGCTCACAATTCTTGGGATCGAACTAACGGTAATTCCCTCTAGAGAAAAGTTCCTACTTAGTAGAAGACACTATGCACATTGATAATATACAAATTCCCTTCTTATTGTGTCATTATTATTACTATCACTATTTTAAAATCATGTCCATATACAGACTGTTTTGAAAACTGTTGTTAAGAGTTTTACTCTCTTTCTTACCTTCAAATATACATATTTGTACCCACTATATACAAAACATTTATATATACAGTACAAAAAAGATTAGGAGGTCATCGCATATTAATAACTTGCCCATTTCCGAACAGCTGGTAGAATAAAAACTGTTTCCCCATTTATGCAAATTGTTATAGAAAGCAAGATTACGATTTAATGAGTTTCATAGTCAGTGTTGCCTTCAGTGGCGTATTTAGGATTTTGTTTCGGGGGGGAAGGTATGCACAACACGCGAATAAGCACTTACATTTTTCCTTTTGTGTGCCGACAAATTTTAATGAAGTTGTGCATATATCAAACTGATTTTGGGGGGCCTTCAACCCGATAGCCACCCCCCTAAATACGCCACTGGTTGCCTGATTGGGCTACAAGTAGCGGATTGGAAGATTTTTTAAAGTGCTCTTGCCAGAAACATTTCAATTTTGGCGACACGCTCTTTTTGGGGGACTACTTTTAATTATGTGCGGGATATAACTTAAAGATACACTACTTTTTACTTTCATTAATAAATTCACAAAATCATTATTAGTTTTGTATAATACATTAAAGATGTTGTTCGATGAACATTTGAATAATAGTTTTAGCAAAAATAACATATTTGATACTAGTTCGATTCTTGTGTAAGAATATTTTAATCTTAAGATCGGGGAACACTAGACTTTTGTCGAGTTTGCACTGTTGCAGTATCACTAACCGTGTTGTGAGCTCCTCCGTGGCTAAGCGGTTAGCGTACGCGCCTTTGGCGTGTGAGACCCGGGTTCGATTACCGGCGGGAGCTCATGTGGTTCGGATTCCACGTTAATCAGTAAGTCCACGTCTCATATAGCCTCGCTGCTGAACGGGACTTTAAACTCAAAATCAACTCAACTAACCGTGTTGCTGCCTCATTTAATGCTTAGTCCTAATGTAGTTGAACAGTGTTATGTAAATGTGAGCACGGTAAATTTAGTTGTATTACTGTGTTATTGATATTAACACAAAGGATAAGTAGCGTAAGTACAATATAAAATTCAAAATTCAAGATTCGCAGATAAAGAAACAAATGAATTAAATAAATAAATAATAACAGTGAAAATGTTCCGTTGTGGTGCTGGTATGCCCTGCCAGGAATTAGTGATAGTAAGCGATATTCAAGACTAGAGTTCCACAATGTTCTTTCTTTTAGTGTTTCAAAGTCAGGTTTACAATTAGGTGTAAAGAATAGGACAAAATACAATACTAAAATCAGTGCCGTGCCGTGCCGTGCAAAATCAGAAGCCGGGGCGAGAGCATACGAGGGCGTTCTCACATCGGCAGACAGATCAGCCGCGAAGCGCTATCATTGGTTGGCGCGAAATGCGAGAAAATTTTCGAAAATAAATCTTGCTTTTCATTGATTTTAAGCACTTTTTATTAGTTTTTTTTCCTTCCATTTTATGCACATGCATTTTTCTATCATGAGTAACGTTATAGGACCATTTCCTAAAGCAGGAAGAGGATTTAAGTACTTACTAGTAATATTCCAAATAATTTTTCATCTTTTCTTCTTTCCTTCTTTTCTTTTTTTCCCCCGAATTTTGCGCCTTACTTCGGTGTCCGAGACTGTCTCCCAGCCCGATCCTCCCCTCTGCCCCCACGGCATGGCACTGACTAAAATATGAACTTTTAGTTACATAATTCCATCATTATCAATACATTATTCGCACTTAAAACACTTTATTGTCGAAATTTCATGAGGCTTAGGTGGGCAGGTCATGTAGCTAGGATGGAAGAAATTAGAAACGCTTTCAAAGTCTTGACTGGAAGACCAATCGGAAAACGCCCATTAAGAAGACCTAGGCACAGATGGGAGGACAATATTAAGATGGATCTCGCAGAGATTGGAATACAAAGTAGAAACTGGATCCAGTTGGCTAAGGATAGAAGTCAGTGGAGAGCTTTTGTAAACGTGGCACTGAACCTCCGGGTTCCGTAAGCCATAGAGTTAGTTAGTTATTGTCGAAATTTCATGGAAAAAATTAGTATTCGAATACTATTTCTGTATACATTCGAAGGAATGAATACATATAATTCGTAATATCATGCAGGAATCAGAAATATTGACGTATCGAGTAATCAAGTTATTTCAATATGATTTTGGTAAATTGTGAGAAAGTTTTGAGCAGTTCAGAAATTTCATTGCCGTAAATCGTCTTCGAACACTAGTAAACAAAATAACACACACTATGTTAACACTACGTTTAACACGAAAACTAACTAGAAGAACATTCAAACTTTGTTAAGGGTACAATTTGAGATTTATTTTTACATATCCAAACAGGAAAGCATTATTCTATTCAGTAAACTTTTCACCCTCCGAAAAAAAAAAAAAAAGGAATTGTTCCCAAAAGCACTTTTCTTCTTAAATAAATAAGTTAAAAAGAAACTACCTATAGATCATTGTTGTTTCTTTGTTGTGCTGGAATTCCAGAAGCTGAAGAGGTCGCTCGAACGCAGTTAATAGTTTACAGAAGAAAGACTTCTTTTGGGTTTCTGGTGTTCCCACAGAGGCCTGAACCCTTGACGCTCTAAAGATTCATCGTGCCCAAGAGACACTTTTCCGGGCGTTGTGGGACTACTTGAGCTGACTTCCCATGGTTCAAAGTTGGCTATTTGAATGGCGACCTAACTGTGTTAAGAGTAAAATATGAAGATTAAAGAGTTCGGTCTTCTTTTTCTTATACATCCAAGTTAAAGGAATTGGAAGTTGAAGAGGAGGAAGGGTATGCATAGTCTCTGTACATCGTTTATTCTGTTTCTTCCCTTTTTTTCCCCTATAAACCCTTGATCTGTCTGCTCTTTCGTGTTCAAATTCCGAAGTCGTTTCTTCTTGTCTCTACTTCCCCCTATTTCAGGGACCCTCTGTCCTATTCATTATTCCTATAAAGTTGGCTTTTTTTTTTTCTTTAGGAGAAAAGTCCTTTGGCCACAATGTGACTTGAATTTTTCTCATTCCGTTAGCACGTTCTCTATAGTGTTTAAAATCCACCAATACATTCAAGTCGATACCATTTCTTCCTCCTTGTTCCTCTTTGGAGAGAGAGAGAGGGAGAGAGAGAGAGAGATCTTTTGCCTTTAATCGAATTTTTAATCAGACTCAATACAGTTTTCAAACGGTTCGTTGACACGAGGTTTCGGGCTTTTGGCTTTCTTCTTTTTCATGTTTAATATTAGCTGAAAGAAAAGAACAGACCAAGAACAATTTCTATTCTGCATTGAAATTCTTTTCACTCTTCTTCTTTTTGGGTTCTACACTATATATATATATATATATATATATATATATATATATATATATATATATATATATATATATATATATATATAAAAGAGAGAGAGAGAGAGAGTTAACAGCCCTAAATATCGACATTTTTCACATAGAAAACATGCGATCAAAAGGTAACATGAATATGTTTAATACATAACTGATATGTTTTGAGAGATGCCTAGGTTCTTAACACTATAAGGAACCAGAGTGTGAGAGATTACCTTAGTTAAATTTATTTTGATTATTTAGCTTTAGTAAATGTGCCTTAGGTTGTCATCGATGAAATTAGGATAGCTATCTTAGGCAATGTTAGTTTCAAAGGTGCGGTTAGCTTCGATTTGGTACACTCCGCCAAGTTTATCATAGACTAACCTTTCTTTTAACACATTTACTTTAAAAATAAAACACTAATTTTTCTTGTTACCTATGCCAACCAAGAGATAGCAATCGTTAGAAGGTTGCGCCTTCTGTATGGTAAAACCATTTTATAGTTTTTAAAATCTATGTTTAATGTTAATCTCACATTTCAGGTTGCTACTCTATAGGCCTCTGAAGACATCAAAAGTTTATTATTATTATTATTATTATTATTATTATTATTATTATTATTATTATTATTATTATTATTATTATTATTATTATTATTTATTATTATTATTATTATTATTATTATTATTATTATTATTATTATTACTAAGAAATGTGTTTTCATAATTAGTATTTTTATACATTACATTCGAGTTTTATTATAACCCTGCCCGCTAGTCAAATAACTGAACACCATCAGTACAAATAATCGTAATTCTGTTCGGGTTATAGATGTTATTTAATGATTTCAGTTGGAGTAGTAGTCTGAAGAAGGAAGTAATATACTTCCGAAACTGTAACATTTCTCGTTAATTTATAATAAAGAATATATACAGCCTTGTAAGAAAGTTATGTTTAGTTTGTGCTTAAGATGGACACAAGGCCTTTTTATCATAATATACAATCATCCCCTTTCATTAATCATAAGTTTCCTTTACCCGTGAAGGTTTAAAAGGAAAATTCACTTCATTTTACTGCTTTATAATGAGAAGGTCTGGGACATGTTTCGCTCTTTAGGTATTGTAGTTTGGAGACCGAAGATTAATCAGAAAATGAGTATAAATCTATATTGAATAAATATTTTTAAAGAAAGTACTAAGTAAAGTCTATATTTTAGGCCTAATAGCAATATTTCTCTTCTAGTAACAAATTTGACTCGAAAAGATTACCGCTTCTATGATATTTAGACCTAAAAAAATAAAACGCGCATGAACTTGTTTTTATTAATTTTTTGAATACTTCTTAGTTTAATTAAATTAGACAAAAGAAGTTGCGGTTAGTGAGTTTGCTGACTCTATGCACTCATTTGAGTAAAGTTGCTAGTGCAACCCTACTTCTGTAAGGATTAAAATATGTTCCACAAATGACGCTAGTATACAAGTGAAGCAGATCCCATTTTCCATAATTAAAAAGACAGGAAATAGGTGCGGTACGAAAGCAGGAGAAAGAAGAGTAGTAAAATAAGGTAGAAACTAAGAAAAGTGAGAGAAGAGGAACAGAAAGGTGTGTGTGTGTGTGTGTTCTGATCAAAAACTTCTCCCAGAATCTTCGTTCCCTAGCTTCTTTCCGTCAAATGAAGTTTAGCATGGAAAGTTTAACAATCTGCTTGCTGGAGCTGACATATTAATTACTCCATCAGGAGATCTTCCTGATGCAAGTCGCTAGGCTCGCTCAGTGAAACGGAAGGGATTTTATTTCGTGGAAAATGTTAAGTTTTTATACTTTGCCACCTTTCATCCACACTGAATGCCCTAAAACTTGTTGTTTCACTTTTCTTAATTTTTTTTTTAAAAAAACTAGTTTAAAAAGAATAAATCAGAAAAAGGAAGAGGCCTTCGTTCAGTTTAACAATACTTTCATGTTTCCTTTCCCCTTTTCTAACCCTTCTCAAGGCTTTGTTGGTTCTTTCTAAACATTGTTAAGAGAGGAAATTACTGCATTAACACCTGGAGGTGAAGTACTGCTTTAGCCACACCTTTTCAGGGTTCGGAAAACGTAAACACGACCAACCCTCCTTCCTTCTTCCGCCGTTTCTTGTCTGTCTCCCCTGTCTCTCTCTCTCTCTCTCTCTCTTTCTCCACAACACGACACAATCACTTGGAGAAAATTGTATTATTTACAGAAAACATTGCGTTTTACAGTATTTTGCATTTTCAAAGTAAGAAATGCCTATAATAAACAGGGTTAAAATTTCGAGTGGTAATTATTGGAGGAAAAAATTACGGGAAAAGCGAAAAAAAAGTGTACTTTTTGGATAATATAAAGTATGGAAGCATTGAGGCAAACTTGATATTCACTTAAAATGGCAACTCTGGACGTTAATTCATTTGAATTATTCAAATTCAACAACATTCGGATTCTTTCAAGAATAACCTAAAACAATTTGTTTAGCAATATAATTTAAGTAACCTGACTAAATTATACAGGAGCTCACTTTTCTAAGTTGCAGTTTTTAATGGCATTTATTTACAACCAAAGATATGAAACAGTCCTGTTTAAAATTATTCATTAATTTTCTCTGGCTGAAGAAGTTGTATCTGCATTGTTGAGAAATAACATCTTTTTTTGATCTTGTAAAAATTCTCTGATAAGAAATAGCACAACCAATCCACGATGACTGGAAAATTTGCAATAAAATTTCGAATGTAACGGTAAAAGAAAAGGAAAAAGGAGAGAGGGAAATTTGGGGCAGATTCAGGAAATAAAAGGTGAGATGGATTTGAATTTAACATCCCCTTTTAGCAGCGAGGTTATGAGACGTTAGCCTGCAGTGTAACATGAGATCCGAACTACACTAGCTTCCATAGGGAGTCGAACCCGGGATATGTTATCCATATAACCACGAGAGAGCTCTCAGTAAATTAAACGGTAAAAGATTCCAAGAAGAGCTGAAACTGTGCTATAGTGAAACTTCCCTTAACGGACACCTCTCAATGACGGACATTTCTATAATACGGACAGATTTTTTTTTTTGTCCCTGCAAAAATATGTTCTCTTATGGAACAAAACCCTCCCTTGTTTTTCATTATCATTTGGCTATGAAAGAAACGCCTGAGCGGTATGCAACCACTGTATACAATTATGTGGTGTTGGAATGTATAATATGTAGGATATGATGCTTTAGTTTCTTTTCTTTTTTAATTTCAACACTTCCAGTGTACTCGAAAAAATGTAATATAGAAAGTAATGTAGAAATGTAAATGTAATGTGTAATAAAATGTAATAATATAAAGTCCACACGGTCATGTTTTTTAAATATTAAATTAGAACTGGACAATCTACACAAAATTTGCAATCAATCAGTGAAAACGTCATCTTTCTAGAGCCTGTAGTTTCCGAGATCTCATTGTCGAAAGGATTGGCCACAAACATATAAACGCCCACAAACGTATAATTTAAAAGAACTCTAAAGATGGCAGCAGAATTCATTTGCATTGATTTTGGAAAAGGCTTATTAAAATACAAAGGCTTTTAACAATAATTTTTTAAAAAATAAACTTTACATGAAAAAGGTCTACTCAAATAATTTATTTAAGTACACATAGTTTAAAATATTTGTTTCTGTTAAACGTGTAATCACAAATAACCGTAAATCAAATGTTTGAAATCATAGCTTATAGGTTGGAGCTCAGGCGCTTTTGTTGCTATTGTAGCATTTTAATAGATAGATGACATGTACAAATACTTAAGAAAATTAACACACACGCATTATAACTTGTAGTATACGAATATGTTAACACATCCCTCAACAATAATATTATTTAACAGAAATGAATTTCTCCTGGATCCCTCCCAGTAATTCAAATATTGCAGTACTAAATAGAGTATTTGCATATTGAATTTTACGTATTTACGCTCCTACTTAATGTATTTACTGTATATGAAATGAAATGAAATATTTAAGTTTTACGTCCCATGGTTATGCCGGTTAGGCTAAAGGAGACGGTGATAATGAGAAATGAGTGAAATGGTGGAATGAAGAAAGTGGGAGGAAACGGGTGAACCCCGAGAAAACCCACGAGCATGGTGTTTGTCCACCACAAAGTCCACACGGCGCGAGCTGGAATCAAACCAGGGACCCCAAGCACCGGAGGTGAACGCTCTACCACTGAGCCACCGCGCCCCCTATATTTACTGTATACTATTGCATACAATTATCTTTGTAAAAAATTGAATTTCGGTAACTCTCAGTAACGGACAAAAATTCATATCCCATTGGTGTCCGTTATTCAGAGATTTCACTGTATAATATTATTCCTCGGTTGCTTAACCCAGAGATTGCTTTTGCTCTATAAGAAAGAAAAATAAGTGCACCTAAACTCCAAACTTAACTAATACCCAGTTGATCCTACATTCAGTAGTTAACAGCAAATGTATTGTAATATCCCATACATGGTTCTGTTTACAAACAACCAACATGTGCTTATATTTATGAACAACGCCATATGCGCGCTACTACATAGGAACACCACCGACACCACTAGTCATGTGACGAAGAAAGACCATGTATGAGACGTCACTGCCCCGTCAACCCCGTCAACCAACGCCACTGCCGCACTGGAGCAACTATAAAACCAGGAGTACTTCCACATTTAGCATCAGTCTATGGTTGGTGATCTCCTCTCTCTCTCTTAGCTTGCTTCGAGCTCTGAGAGCTACCTAACCTAAAAGCCTCTAGCTTGCTAGGAGCTCTAGGCACCTTTCTTGCACAACTTAGTTTGCGCGACATCCTGTGGGACTCATAACTGTGGGAACATAGCTTGCGTCGAGTATGAATTCGAGTGGTGTAATAAAATTGAAGTCACAACTGATATTCAAGAAGTATTTTTAAAATTAAAAAACTGCAGCTGTGGACAATACGAGTACAAAACAATAACTATTCATCGTTTCCAGTGCTCAAGAATTTCATTGTCTTTTCAGCTGAAATGCACAAAACACTTGTAGGACACTTGAGAGCATTAGCTGCAAGTTTTCCATAATATTTCCCTGTCCACAACCTGGTAATGGTTGGATTAAAAATCCTTTCACTAATGTAGAAATCCATGACATACAAGGTATTTACTCGTATCTCTCTAACACAGAACAAGAACAGCTGTTGGAACTATCCTGCGATACTTCGTGAAAAAAACGTTTTCAAAGAAAATGAACTTTGTGAAAATGAGTTTTGGTTGCGTATACATTGTGAGTATGAAGAGTTCTCTAAAAAAAAAAAGGCATTGTAACATTTGATGCCTTTCCCTAGCACTTACTTATGTGAGCAGACCTTTTCTGCTCTTTGCAGTACTAAAACATTAAAGCGAAATCATCTTAATGTGGAATCAAACCTAAGCTTGATAGAGACAAAACTTATTCCAGATTTCAATGCAATTATGAAAAAACACAAAGAATTTCATTCCTCACATTAGTGATCGCACATTTGAGAACATCGTTTATCAAGTGGATTTCTTTTAAAAAAGATAAAATACACTGATTTTCAGTCTTGAAAGTTACTGTATTTTGAATTAAAATTTCGTTCATTAGGAAACAATCAGGTATCTTTAGAATAAACTAGCTGAATATACCCATTCTTTGCACGAGGGCTGTCTTTGGAAGTCAGCGCCTGTGGGAGTATCACTATTCATTTAAGCGACCGCGAAAACTATTGATGTAACACTAATATCGGTCATTTTGGACTATTTTTACATGTCTTGGTAGCCCCCCGCTTTTACATGTCCAGGTAAACGTCCCTCTGACACGTGGGACCCTCCAGTTCGAATTTTGAAAACATCGCTTCGCCTTGATCTGGGCCTGGACCAAGGTATCCGTGACCAAAATTTGGTAACTCTCGGTCAACTTGTCTGATCCCCAGCCCGGTCCCATTAAACACCTCTCCTGAAGCCCCCTGGTTCGAAATTTAAAAAAAGCGCTTTGTCTTGGTCTGGGGCCTAGACCAAGGTACCCGTGACACAAATTTGGTACCTCTCGGTCCACTCATCTGGTCCCCAGGCCGCACACAGACACACAGACAGACAGACACACAGACAGACAGACACACACACAAACAAACTCTTTATTTTATTTATATTGGATTACTTATTGCATTATTTTTCTTGTAAGTGGTAATTCTAATTAGTGTATTTTTAATACCATGTGAAATTTCAGATACCATTGCAAGGGGGTCCGCAGATCACTTTCCGAATGAACAGGGGGTCCGCGTTATCGTAAAGTTTGAGAACCACTGCTCAAATATATTAACTCTATAGAAAGCCTGCTGCGGGATATTACAAACGGGTTAGAAATAGCAGAAGGGCTATATGACATCAACTTCGAGCTTCGTAAATTAACATTTACGAAGAAGAGACCCTATCAAAGTACAAAACAGCTCTTCCAAGGTAGAGAAAAGTTTTAAAATTTCTATGTTGCCCACCAACCAATAGTTGAAGTAAGAAAGACGTGTTACAGTTGACGTTTTTAAACGTGGTTTAGTGGTAAAGCATTCTACCTCTGCTGCTTGGGGTCTCCGATTAGATTCCAGCTCACACGAAGTGGGTTTTGTGTATTTATCATTACACCATTGCATTCTTTCAGTTTTACGTCCCACAATTATGCCGGCTACACTGTAACCAATAACCGTGAAAATAAGTGCCTCCTACCATAAAAAATATACGGTTTACCGTTTTTCTAAAATAATGGTAGGAGACCGTTTTCCTGTCAGATGCTTGTGTCGGGCATGCGCATTGGAGAGAAAAAGCACATGGTCGAAGCGAGGATTGATGGCGCGTAGGTTCGGATGTGTTGTGCTTTGTTTTGTGTTGTTTTTTTCTTTTGTTTGCTTGTTTAGTGTGTGGTTTTCTGGTGTGATATATAAATACTACTGTTGCAGATATCCTGGAAATTCAACATTAAGCAAGATAATGTATGGGAAAGCACCATGTTAATATTTGAACTTTGTTCGGTGACAAACAAAACTTTAGTTGGCTATCGTGGCAAGCAGATCGCTCCAAAGTGCAACGATTCGAAATCAAGAAGCTGCTGGATGTATAAACTAAAGTCTTATGATAATGTAGCCAACTACGAGTGGTGGTGAAGCTAGAATTAGAATGACAATGTTGAAATACTTTTTTTTTTTTTTTAATTAGGGAAAGTGCTTCGTAGTTTACCGTACTTAGTACAGCATTACATAAATTGTGTTGCATCAACTGGAATTTTTCATGTTACAGAAATAAAAGTATACTGTCACTCATGTGTGCCCGAAGGAGGGACAGGGGGTCGCTCCCCTAGCTAATGAAAACGTATTAAATTTCTTAATACAAATAAAAAATATCAAATGTAATAGAGTATATAGTAACCAGGGAGATGAGCCCCCTAAAAAGTTTTCATCGGGCGCCTATGCTGTCATTAGTTTTTCTGAATAAATGAATTGTTAGACTTGAAAAATATTTCTGTAAATGTTTTTTTTATCTTTAATTTTGTTCTGAGTACCTATAATCTGTTCTGGTGTCTTGTTAATACATTTGAGCGTTTAATAAATATAAAAAAGTGCGATACTCTGGAAGTTTGGTGACTTTTTTTTTAAATAACATTGATGCCACTGTTACATAATTATGCAAACACATATTTATTAATTTGGGATAGCGGATACTGGATACTGTAGGCAGTGTTGTGAGAAGTCATATGGATTTACACTTGTTTAGTCGTAGTTCTGGTCATTCTAAGCTATGTTGTCGGGTGCCTGCTTGGTTATCTGAAACCGTAATAATGCGACTAATCGAAGGAATCGCTGATTAGAATATTTGAGGTCTATTAGTCTACTGGTACTCATAGCGAAAATACATGCGATAAAGCTAGTCTTAACACTGCAACAGAATATCGATTTATGAATATCTTAAAAGGACATGGATGTTTGTTCCAACTACATTTTCAAAGCGTGCGAAAACTCAGCTATAAAATTCAAGAAATATTTTTTTTTTGTATGTAATATCGAATCCTCTTCTGGTGTTTTGTTCAATACATGACAAAATTGGTAATTTTGAAAAGAAAAAGCAATGTATGTTCAAGATGATATCAGAACAAGGGTTCGATATTAGAAACTAAGAATTAATTTCAACTTTTATTCTTATGGATATTATGCACGTCGTAGGTGCAAAGCTTCTTTCGTTCATTTTTGTGTTTTCTTTAGTTAAGTAGTCTTTCAGTGGACCAGCGTGCACTCTAGTTGCATCCATCCAGGAAAAAATATTGCTAGCTAGTGTGTGTACTGATACAGTTCCAGCAATTCGATGAAACTTGGGTCAATATATATTGCCGAGCAAGAATTCTTACTGGATCTAGCAAGAGGGCACGCTGGACCGGCAAGGATAGGGAATCGGTGTGATAATTACCGTAAATCTTGTACGGCAATAACACACCTGTGCTTTTTTTTTTAAAGAAAACGATCCCTAAATTTTACGGTAAATTACCGTAAAATATACGGTACCAAATTTGTTTCTAAACACGGTCAATATTATTTTGCTTCTAAATATACGGTCTGCCGTTTTTATGAAAAAACGGTGGTCCGTAAAATTTAGGGTAATCGGATGGCAGCGAGAGTTGACGGTAATCGGTCAGTAAATTTAAGGCGAAATTTTTTACAGTGTAGGCTAAAGGAGACGGCGATGATCAGAAAAAAAAAAACACAATGGTAGAATGAAAAGTGGGGAGAAACGGAAGAATCCTAAGGAAACCCATGCACACGGTGTTTGTCCATCATGAAGTCCACTTGTAGTGAACTGGGATCGAACCAGGGCCCCAGCGCACCAGAGGCAAACGCTCTACCACTGAGCTACCGCATATATTTCAATTGAATTATCCTATACAAACTCATTAAACCATAAATTAATAAGCGGTCGAGTCCTGTCTAATGTCAAACAAGCAAAAACCTAAGCTAAATCCACTAAAATAGCTAACGGACAATCAGAGAATACGAAATTGAACATTTAGATATAATTTAAATGTTGAGAATAAACTAAAACGCTCCTAAAATACCTTTTGGAGAGAGATGTTTAATGAATACTTAAAACTATGGTTACGAAATAGAAGTAGCAACCGTGTTTTGGACCGTTTGTATTGTATGTATCTATTCTATTTATAAATATAATAGATCTCATTGTTATAATATAGTCATCTGGCAACCCCAGTTTATGAGTCGATTTTTTATAAATCTTCATGATTATGATATAAGATAAATCAGAGAGAACAATACCGTGGCAAACAACACAAAAATCGAGTCGTGGCAAACAACACGTAATCACCTAGCTTCTTTAGGGTTAATAAGCTAGTCTCTGCTTTCAAGGTAAGCACTCAAGCAAGAAAAAATGTATAAAAGAAAACTATCGAAATGGTCTATATCTGGACATTTACCTGGTTAAAATTACATTTTGTAGTTGAAGTATTATCATTCTTCATTACTGACATATCATTTCTTGCAAACTGACAATCTTTGAAGCACCACGCTTCTGAGCTAACCTCTTCGTCTTCAGGTAGAAACTTTCCAATTCAATACACTCTTCACCAATTGAGTTTCATTCGAGCCTACGTTTTTACCCTTCCACTGCATCTTTCACCACACTCTTTAGAGTAAAATTTCTTCTTAGCCAATGCCCGAACCAGTTTATTTTCATATCTCTAACTTCATCTAAAACTATTATTTTCTTCTCTGTTATTCCTAACCCTTCGTTATTCGTTTTCCATTCAATCTTGCTAATTTTCGTCATTCTTGGTGGCACTAAGGATAATTCTGTTACAACAACAACAACAACAACTACTACTACTACTACTACTACTACTACTACTACTACTACTAATAATAATAATAATAATAATAATAATAATAATAATAATAATAATAATAATAATAATAATAATAATAATAATAAAAATGGGAAAGAGACATTATATAAAAAGTAAAGATCTTCCCCCATGAGGCCGTACATGTCTCATGAACTAGGAAGAAATATCGTAAAACATTTTCACGACTCAGGTACTTAGCGGTGCCTGCGCCATTTGACTTTTGATTTTATTGAGTTCATATTAAAGTGTAGTTAAATATTCCTTGCTTTGTCGAAATGTATTTGCTTTATTTATAAATTTTAACATTACTTGAAAGCTGCATGATAATGCTCCTGTGCACAGAACCGTTGTTTTCAAAAATGTTATTTTGCCCTATTCTACTTTTATTAGAGTATAATAAACGCCCCTCGTACGTATATTTTCTTCCTCATTTTCAACATACAGGTAAGATATTTTTTAAGAGAAGGAAGAGAAACATCTTCCAAACTCGCAGAGTAGTATGTATATGAGTTGCGAGATATAGGAGTCCACAGTGTAATCTTGTAGCCGTTGATAAATAAACAGGTGATGCAATGCTAATTCGTCCTTCGAGGCAAATGCAAACCTTCAGAGTACATACTTGTGTAAAAGCATGAAAGTAGAGAGCATGCTGTACAGAAGGATATTTCTTTTCCAACCAACTTGCCTACTACACAAGAAAAGGAAATAGAAACCATCGTTTTTTGCTCAAAAACCATAATCTAACCATGAAATTTCACTACGATCCTTCCCTTGACGAAACTTAAAGCCAGCTATACAGTAGGTGTTCTCTTCAAAGAATATACGAGTCTTTAGAGGTTCCTCTGATTTTGAGGTTACCTTGTACGAGATTGGAATCTTCTTTCTCTTCTATTAGTACTACTTCTTCATCTTCTTCTTTGGAATTACAGTCTTGAAAATGGGAATATAGCTAGAGGACATAAAATAAAACAGAGGAATGTATGCTAAGTAAGAATGGATAAGGACATACATATACGCGGTACATACATAGTTTACATTGTCTAAAATATTGAGAATAAAAGAACTAATTTTCATTTTTAATCTTAAATGCTTACCAGGAGAAACATTGTCGCATTGCAGTTTTTCCTGTTTTAAATATGTTCAAAATTCTTCTTATTAACCGCCAGTTTTTCAATCGTGTTTGAGATAAATCTTAGTCATTAATCCTTATCTAACGTTTTCTCATTACAAGGTTGAGTACATGTCTGTTCAATGAAATTTGGATGACAACTATTTACCATAAAAGTTATGATAGATCATTTACCTTCGTTCTTGCTACGAATCATTTACTATACGGTTTCCTACGGGGCAAGAGTTCAGGCTGCCTCGTCTCGGATGTGTGTCATGAATGCCCGTTTCGGGAGGTGTACCTATTTCAATTAGAACAACTTTGCTTCGCCTTGAAAAAAACTGTCGCATTGCAGTTTTTCTATTTTTAAATATGTTCAAGATTTCTTTCATGGCCCGTCACTTTTATAATCGTGTTTGATAAATCTCAGTCACTAATCCTTATCTAACGCTTTCTCAATAAAACTTAGGATAAATGTCTATTCAATGAAATTTGAATGCCAACTATTTACAATAAAGTTTATGATAGATCATTTACCTTCTTTCTTGCTACTAATCATTTAGTGCACGGTTTCCTAAGGGAGAAAAGAGTTGGCACTGCCTCGTCTCGAATTGCTGTCGTGAATGTCCGTCTCGGAAAATGTATTTGTTTCAATTAGAAAAGCTTTGTCTCGCTTTCTATTCCGCCACGAAACTTCTGCCCTCTCGACAATTTTACATGTTTCTATTGGGAAACCTTGGCTCGTCACATGTCTCTTGTCGTCATTGGTAACCCTAATTTACTGTAAAATTTATGACCAAATCACCATATTCTTTCCTTGGTGTTAAACAATTTGGTCGCCAACTAATTACCTCTAATCTTTACAAAAGAATGAAACTTTACCATTAATTTGGTTGCTTGCTACTTATAAAAAAAAAATCATAGGAGGAAATAATTTTACCACGAATTTTGTTGTTGCTTTTAATTGCAAATTTTACGGTAGCAGGAAGGTTTCCCATTAATTTGGTTGTTTATTATTTAATCTAAAGTTTACATCAGGGGAGGATTTTAGCTGTTAATTTAGTTGTTTGCTATTTGATATATTTAACGTAAACTTTACTAATAATTTACTGTAGACTTTACCATGAATCTTAACTTTATGGTGCCATTAATTTGGTTGTTTGTTTTTGTTTCTCAGAGGGGCAAGTGAAGGAGCAGAGAAATTTTGGGAGCTATTCTTTTTTCTAACCGAAAATAATAGTTGTTATATTACTTGGCATACTTTACAATAAATATATGTCTGGCATGCAGAGGATGTCATTGGAGGTACGCTACCTTGTCCTCCGTTAACTTTGCTACTAGATGTTAATGTCAGTAGTAAGACTTAGGTGTGTTCATCATAGACCATAGAGGGGACTAGCACGAAGTTCTTTCTCTTCGTAACTTTATTGTACCAAACCCTCCCTCATACTAGATGTCAATCTCGGACGTATTTGTATGTGCTAAATACACAGAAAAAGGAAGAGACACAAGGAATGAAATAGAAAAACATAGCCAGAGAAAGTCCAAGGGAGAGTGGGAAGTATATATATATATATAACCTCGTCTTTAGTATTCTGTTTCATTTTTCGTGCTTATTATTCAGACTGTCCACTCACTTAACGTACGACAGCCGCCTCTTCAACAAACCTCGTATTGTAGTATATATACAATTCTGTAGAGTGACATACATATTAACAAACATACACATACACACAAAACAGTGTCTATGTATAAAAAATATGTGAGTGTGTTCATTGAGAGTATGTAGATACGCATGTAGATGATGATGTAGGGTGTAAAGACGAACGTGCCAATGAACATAATTTAAAATAAGAAAAAAAAATAGAGTTAGAAAAAGTACACAACACAGGCAATATAGTGAAACCCTCTGAAACACTGAGATTATTGAATTGAAAAGGTAATTACATTAGCTCTGAGCTTCTGTTTCCCAGTCTGAGTTAATAATATGGAAATTCGATCTGGTGAGAGGATCAAAAGCTGATATACATATACTCCAACAGTAAAAGCAGAAGGGAGGGAGGGGTATCACACTCAGCCACACATGCTCTTACACATATATACCCCCCTACACACACATACCTCTAATCATATATCACTTATTCAGTGTGTATAACTGTTGCAGCTTCTGGTACAACTAACACCGCAACATGGGTCCTTTGTTCCATTTGATTTTCAGACTTATTTTATAGATTTTCTAAATTTTTATTTGCGCTTCTCTGCTTATATCTCTGATTTCCACACGAATGCTTCACATACCGCTTAGAAGTATGTTAATATCAAAATCGCTTTGCACTCTATTTTTGTTTCGTAAATCTAATTGATTCGGTATCGTTTAATACTTAAAGTTCCAGCGTAACATGATAGCGAATTGCTAATACGATAACACATTGTAACAGAATTATTATAACGCATATACATATTTGGAAAGCATGTTTTTGTGTTTGCTTTTCGAAGGGACACAAAAAAATGCCATTACTGTCCCAGCATAACAATACTCAACACAACTGGCTAGCATCTTAATATAAGAAATAGCGAACTCCTTTATACAAAACCAGAAATATCTGTTGATAGTAAATTCTACAATATTGCTAGCGCACACCGAAAAAAAAAATCTATAGATGAGACATGTTCACCCTATTCTTAAAAGAATGAGCGCATTGATTATGGCTGTTTTGAGGTTAAAAAAAAATTCTAATCCACCTTCGGGTATCTTCGGAAACAGTAAACCAAAGAGTCCATTTTCGAGGCCCAAAGCATACCTTCACAATCTGGGAAAATAGTGCAGATGTATTTTTCTTCTTTTAAGTGTTATAAGACTCAAGTGTAGAGAAGGATAACATTTATTAAATTATTTAATGATACAATATTTCGAAATTATGTATACATATGAGTACATACAGGTTTTATCATTTACGTTTCCATATCTATAAGGACATTTCCAACGAAAGGAAATAAAGTGAATATAGTTATCACATCCATAGTAGAATAAAGAAGGCAAGGGAGGAAAATAACGGCATTTGCAGTGGATATAAACTTCTTCAAAAGAAGCTCGGCAGGGGTGTTTATGTTAGCCTCAGTGGTGGATATGAGCGCGAACCCTAGACGAGAGAGAACGTATGGAAGAAAGACTGTTCCTACTGTGTTAAATATGAGTTTTACTGAGGCGTACTGTTACTAATCATTTTCCGAGCTTCTTGTCCCTATAACTTTGCAGGTACATATATGGTTTCTTGTTTTACCTGTAAAAGTGAAGTAAAATGTCTAATCTAAAATGTCTATGTAAAATTTATCTTATAAATACGATTCAGTTTCTATTTAAAAGTGACGCACAGAAACCTGCTGCTTTTGAATTGTACGATTGGGTTTTTGAAACTTTTTATTTGCAAGAAGACGAAATAGCATTTATTCAAATTTCGACTACCCAACTTATTCGAGTTGTATTTATTTAAAATTAAACTCAAATGGAAGAGATTCTACGAGACGCTAATGGTGAACGTTCTTTCAAATATAATAACAGAGTAGGCGCTAAAATGTTGGTGAGTGATGCTATTATAGAAGTGAAAGTGTTACGCATATTTAATTTGCCCCCGGAGACTTCGATTCCTTGTATTCAGACGACTTTAAGAACCTATGGTAACATGTTAAGTGTTACACTTGATGCCTGGCCAAGACAATATCGATGTACTGTAAATAATGACATTTATCTTGCCCGTGTCCAACTTAAAAGGAACACTCCTACATTTCTGGTGTTTTCAAAACATGAAGGACACATTATTTGTAAAGGACAGCTCAAAAGTTGTCATCGATGTCATTCAGAATTACATGAACGCTCTAATTGTCCTTCAAATACTCGTTCTATATTTTTGCTTATACCCCCTGCTTTCCCCTGCAAAGTGCTCGTACGTCCCCTTCTGTTATTCAATCCTATTGATTCTTTGGCAGAAGTAAATTACATGAAACAAAAAGACAAACTACATTAATCTCCAATGATATTCGCCAACAATCTACAGCTGCAAACGAAGGAGGTGATGAACAACCACAGACAATAACAGCTGATGTAATACTAGAGGAAGGTGCTGGTGTTACAATCGTGAAATTCATTTAGTCCGGGCTGACCGAAAGTCAACCCACAGCAACAAGATGGGAAGTGGCGTTGGGATGCAAACAAAGGTTCGTTTTCCGCTTCAACCTGATACAAATGATAATATATCTGACCTTCTCAAGGACGATGACATCGATAGTAATGATGATTTTCCGTTACTACTATCCAGCCAACGTAAAATCAAGCGTTCTAAATTAGTGCCTCGAAATCAATGCATCCCAAAAAAGCCCGACACGTCAACAAACTGAGATTCATCTTCAAGTTAATAGTACTATCACACAAAAGAAATTAAATATGAATGATAGTCTCGGGGCAACATGTGTCAACACATGACCACTTCGTTTAGTTTAGTAGTTTACATTTAAAACGAAATGACTGTTAAGGTTATCTTGTATATCCTTCTGTATTTAGTTATGTCCTTATTGGGTTGTCTTACTGTTAATGTTAATGTTAATGGCCTGAGCTCTGAAACAAAATGTTAACTGTTTAAACAGTTTATATTTGAATATGATCCAGGGTTTCTTTTTGCAAGAGGTAGATGGAGACAACTTCGATTATTTCTCAGGTTAAATATCTTATGTCAATTTGGGAGTGGACCGGAGAGGTATTGAGGTTTTCATCACACCCGAATTTGAGATTTCGCAGTTTCTCATGACATCAGATGGCCTTGCTGTTGCCATTCTTTGGAATATTTTATTTATTAACATCTTTTCTCCGAGTGGGCATATTAAAATAAATGTCCGTAATGTATTTTTAATGAAACGTTAGTGTATTTGTTTGATATGTCATATGACCACATAATTTTCGGGAGATACTACAATTGAATTTTCGTCCTGGAAAAGGAACACTGGTTGTAGTCCTCAATTGCAATATCTAGTCGATAGACTTAGGTTGCAGGATGATGCCATTTTTAAAAACAAAAATCATTTGTTTACGTATGTCCGTAGTGATATTAAGAGTAGATTAGACTGATGTTATATTAGTGATAGTTGCAGTTTTATAACAAATGTATCCAAGAACTGAGACACAGGAATAATCTTCCCGAAGCCTCTGACAATTCCACAGCAAAGGCTATAAATGTATCATCATATTACAGAAGCTCGCAGACGATAATGTTTTAGTATTCTTTTTCCTCATACAGCGGGTTCAAGCGTCCTTCAGAAGCAGCCTGATATAACGGCTTATATTCTCTCCGAATACCAAAATAAATTTAACAATATACATGACCCTACTCAGTCTGATCTGATACTTCCTCTGCCGAAGTGATTTTTCCTAATTCTGCAACGCACCTCTTGACCTAACCATAATACAATGGACGGAATTTGCCAAGTAGTTAAATCTTCTAGTACGTTGAAGAGTCTAGGACCCGAATTAGTTCCTAACACGTTGTATCAACGTTACTGGGATATTATTGCCTCGAACTTTCTTGAAGTCGCTCATTATATTCTTGAGACGGATCAGGTGTCTACTATGTTTTGCTACAGGAGCTATTATTTTAATACAAAAAAGGATAAACTCCAAGTTTTGAGTGATTACTGCCCTATTAATTGTGATTATAAAATTATTTCGAAATGTCCTGCTCGCAGATTGTAGCCCTTCATACCCGACCTATTACATGACGTCCAAAGTGAATTTATTATTGGTAATAAAATCTTAGATATTCTAATGGACTTATCATTATTATTATTATTATTATTATTATTATTATTATTATTATTATTATTATTATTATTATTATTATTATTATTATTATTATTATTATTATTATGTTATTGTTGTTGTGTATAAATACAAAAAAAATTGTTTCAAAATTGCATTTGTGACAAACTATCACAATGTGTTCTGCAACTTAGATAACCCAATCCTTCAAATATGGGAGGACGGAGGAATGTAGATAACTCCTTTGTGTACGCCATCGTAGGTTAGAATTTGAATATTTGTCCGCCTGTAGCCTTTTAGGCGACTAGTATAATTTTAAAAAAATAACAATGTCGGCTGCGGAGTCATTTTGAGATTTTTTTTTATTATTTTTTGTGGTAGTATATTACGATGAACGATCGGAAAATCGATTAAAAAGCTTATTACAGCTTACTTATAAGATATCGATGGAAGTTGAACACTCTTGATTGTAGAGCGTATTCAACACTATAGTTCTCGATGTAATCATATTTTTTGATCAAGCACTTCTGACAACGGTAGATGAAGCTTTCCATAGAATACCGTGTCAAGTTCTCGTAGCCACAATGAAGCAGTGGATTTGATATAATTACACGTCAGTTTATATGGCAGCCATGTTCTGTTAAGTGCAGGGAAAGTCATTTAGATTGTAGGGGGATAATTTAGTCTTTCCTAACGTAAACGCTGAATTTACTAAACAGTTCTTTTTGCCCTGAATGGGGTATTGCATTATCACCCAGAAGAATCACACCTTGGAGAAAAGAATGTTTTCTTATGGTATCCTGCGATTTAAAAGGTGTCCTTTCAGCATTAATGGTTTCTCCTTATATGACATAATCAATCAGAGCACACCTGATACGTACCAAAGTACATTGCACTATTTTTCTTTTTTTTCTGGACGAGTCAACCACTTTGAACTTCTTCTTCCGTGAGGAATATAGACGCTATCATTCCATGGATTCCTGCTTCCTTGATGAAGTGAACATATGTAATATTGTTTCATCACCAGGCACTATCCAGTGGGAAAAAAAATAGTCTCCCTTCGCTGTGTAACGTTGTACAATATAAAACGTCGTCTCCATTTTAGTTGTCTCATGGTTCTCGGATAGTGTCCGTTGGACAAATTTCGCGCACACTTTTCTATGCTTACGCCTATCCTTAACTTTAATTTTCTTTAGAACACCATATGGTAGTCCTGGCTCAGCTGATATTCAGCATAATGTTTTCCTTCTGTCCACGCGAATTCGCTTATCTTCAAGAGCACAGTTCAAGTCAGTGGCTGAAGTACTTGGCTTATCGGCGCTATGCTGCTCACCGAGTATAGAAAGAAAAAATGAGCAGTTTCAAAATGAAAAAATGACCCTAAATTTCTAAGGAGAAAAGCGTGAATCTGGCCCTGCCAACACCAGCATTATTTTGAAACATAAGTTAAAAAATAAAGCTAATTTTGCGCTGATCAATTATACCCTAGCATATAAATAAAATATGTGCAATTCGCACAACGAAGGAATTCGACCAGAGCTTGGAAGGAAGCGAGAGGAAATATAAACTTGCCTAGTTAAAATGGAAATCACGTAAAAAGAAAAAAGAAAGAAAAGAAAATACTGATACAATTGAGCTAATTAAGGAGTAGTAAAATAAATTCTGAATCGTTCTTAAAACGAAGAAATTGACGCCAAACATAAAAAAGGAAGCGAGAAGGAGTATGAACCTACTCCTATCCAGAGAGGCTCTAAATTTATAGCATACGAAAACAACGTTGAAATTATGAAGATCAATGGGCTTAAAAATACAATTTGTGCAATTTTCACAACCCAGAAATTCGACCAGAATTTGAAAGAAGAGCAGGGCGAAGCGTGATCCTAGCCCCACCTAGTTAACCAATCAGAATGGAAACAAGGGTAGAACTTGGAACTGAATTTGTGCTAATAAATGAGCATGAAAAGAAAGTTTCTGGCGTTATTACAACAAAGAAATGGACGCCAAAATTTAAAAGGATAGGTGAGGAACGTGAACCTGACCCCACTCATTTAACCTTAGGAATGCATTTAAAAATTAGTGCTACATTAACGAAAGTGAGTGGAGTTGTCTTCACGTGAAGATAGCCCCACCAGCTTCTAATAGTGCAGCACTAATTTTGTGATCTATGCAAAACTTAGTGGTGACGATACCGCACAGAAAGAAAACCAATACTCTTTATATCATTAGACTTTTTGTCTACCATTTCGTTTCCTTCTAATAGCATTAATTTAATTTTATACAGTATCGTCAGCAGTAAGTTTTGGAATATTTTCCGAAGTTAGTGCTCCATTAACAAAAGTGAATAACATTGTCCTCAGGTGAAGATAGCCACACAAACTTCTAATAACGCAGCATTAATTTTGCAAAGTATGGACATAATTAGTGCTGATGATATTCAGTAAAAAAGGACTGTTTTCTGGAGTTTGTTGAGTAGGCGAGGCAAGTGTGAATGTCGCCCCATCAGAATTTGTTCTTTTAAATATTTTTAAGAGCACAATTTCTTTAACATTGTAGGTCGTCAGAGTTTGGCCTCAACCACACTAGCACTAATTTTAAACCATATGCCAAAAATTAGTGCTAAATTAGTGCTGAGGATACCACATAGAAAGAAGGTTAGTGCTGTTTCTTTCATTATGAAAATGAGGGATGAATTGTTTTCTTTGATGATGACGCTATTAGAGGTTTCCGTATATCTTTTGGCCTTCTGATAATAGCACTAATTTTCTTTCTATGTGGTATCGTCAATACTAGTGTAACACTAACTTTGTGTATGGGTTTTATCTGTATGCGTTAAGTGGGTAGGGCCAGGTTAACCCTTGTTTATTACCGTGAAAAATATAGCATAGGTGATACCGTGGGGTCCCTTTGAGACCCCAGTTAAAAATAAGTAATTTTTGGTATTTTGTACAGAAATTTTATGCAGATACATTTCAACAATACTTTATTGCATTGCACTCCAACTCATACTGTCACCTTGAACATTAGTGATATCATCGTCATCCAATATGGAAAAGAAAACTTAAAGGTCTTCCCTCCAGATAACAGATGCAACTACAACCCAGAATAGTCAAGTCATGCTATCTTCTTGGGGCTGTGCTTGAAGCAACCGACTTCAGTCCTTTGAAAGTAATGGGCTTTTGCCATAGTTTGTATCCTCGTTTGATAAGAAAAAAAAAAGAAATTACTTATTATTTACATGGGTATTACTTAGGGGGGTGGGGCTTTTACGAATCCAGTCGTAAACAAACATTTTTTAGATGCCAGCAAAATAACAACAACACGATATTTTGTATTCAATATATTAAACATACACTGGGAAGAAAATACAAGAACAGACTTTTAGATACTCACGTTTATTTAAGCGACATATTAAATTAAATATCTCTGGGGTCCCAAAAGAATCCCAACTTAGTACACAAGGGTTAACGCTAGCCTCACTCACCCGGAGGGAGCTCATGCGGTTTGGATTCCACGTTAATCAGTAGGTCTCGTCTCATATAGCATCGTTGCTGAAAGGGACGTTAAACTCAAAATCAACTTAACTGAGCTAGCCCCACTCATAATCTTTTTTCTTGGTTTTTGACGTTTGTGTAGCAGCACAATCTTTTATATCATTATAGTTCGTCAGCACTAATTGAGCACTAAATTTTGGCATGTTTTAAAATTAGTGCGGGTATAGGTGGGACCAGGTTCACCTAAAGATAGGTCTACCCACAGTGCTGACGATACCGCATAGGAAGAAAATTTGTATTATTTATCTCACCATAAAAACGAGAAATCATTTTTTTTCTTTGACGATGCCAATATTAAAGATTTTCGTTTATCTTTTAGCTTTCTGATAAGAGCACTAAATTTTATTTCTACGTGGTATCGTCAACACTAATTTAACACTAGCTTTATGTATGGGTTTCATTTCAATCGGTTATGTGTGGGTTTCATTTCAGTGGATGGAACTGGCGTAAACCTAGTCCCATTCAGATTTTTATAGACGTTTGTGTAACAACACAATTATTTTTTATGTTATAGGCCGTCAACAATATTTGGGCACTAAATTTTGGCAGTTTTAAAATTAGTGCTTGTGTCGGTGAGGCCAGGTTCATGTACATGCCAGATAGGTAGTGCAAAGTCATGCTAGCCTGGAATGGAATGTAATTAGTAATATGATTCCTGGAAGGAAAGAGAAATACAAAATTTATTTTACCGTATGTTAACAGTTGAATGTGCATAAAATAGCTTATATCATGAAAACCCAATGGGAGAGAAAGGTAAAGAGAAGAATGCTTATAGTTAGAATTTGAATCTGTTGTTGAAAAACTCGTGCGTGAAGTGTTCTCCGAATCAACAGAATTTCAGAACATTTAAAGGGGAAAAAATCCTTCTACCCTTCTTCGTTGATGAGTTGTTACAGGTTGTTGATTTTGAAGTGTGGATACAGGTGTGCAGTGTAGTTTTTTTTTTTTTTTTTCTTAACGAACAAGAGAGGGGAAACACTTTCTGTTTGTGTAGCAAGTTGTTATGGTTCTTGGGTACTAGAGTTCTAGTATTATTTTAAGTTTTTTTTTTTTTTTCACAAGACTTCATAACGTTTTCAAAATGAGGGTTTGGAAGAGCACACATACTGTTTTGCTTTCTTAGAACTTTATTTTTAGTTTAGATAGAAGACACTTCGTTGATTTAAAGAAATAAAGAAATAAAAGAAGATACAGAGTGTTTACTCAAGCAGATACCACATTTAGAGTAAAAAGGGGGTTAAATAGAAGTTCCTTTTTTTTTAGTTTTTTAGTGTTCAGCTTTTGTTGCTATCTAGGTAGCAACACTGGGTTCTATACACAAGTGTTTCATGCCTGTACAAGGTAAAAAAAAAATAAAAAAAGTAGGTAATCGCTACATGGTGAACAGCTGAGGCGTAAATTTTTACAAAAGAAATCTTTCGTTTAGTTTGTAAAAGGTTTACTGATTTGATTTTGAATTACAAACTGTAAATAAAAGAAAAGGTTTGATTTTTTTCTTCAACATCTGAAGTAGCATGTGCTCCATATGGAAGACAAATAATGATGAATGGTCACAAGGGCCAATAATAAGAAAGAAAGCAAGAAAGAAAACAAATGTTCGGTCCAGTGAACAATTACAACAGTCCCACATTTTACTTGAGTATCCTCCGAAAAGAAACGTTAGTAAGTCTACAATGTTCGTTGTTCATTCATTTGATTCTTGGGTAATTTGCTTTTCAAATCCATCTTTTGAAGGAAAACCAATATTTGTCAGGGATTCAAATGTAGCATATGGTTATCTTATTACCCGTTTCTACCAGGTACTAGTAGTACCCGTCTTCGTGACCCTCTTTTCTTCCCTGTTTAATTAATTATTAAAATGCTTTTAAAGAATTACCAGTTTCTTTTCAACATCAAGAAACAGATGGAATAATATATAATTGTTACTTTCTTTAGTTCATTCAGTTTAATCCTTTTGCACTTATATTTGTTCTATTTCCATATATTTTCAGATCCAATGTTAAGGCCAGTGTAGTGTTAAATAAATGGCAATTTGGAATTCTCTGCTTGATAAACATAGTCATGTCTTAAGCCCTATGATGGTTAAATAAGTTACATTATATTTGCGGAAACAAAAAAATAATTTGAATGTTCACTGTCAAATTGATATCAATAAACAATCCTATAGAAATTATCAATGAGACACATAACATATACAGGTTACTACGGTACAGTAGAATTACAAATTAATTCAACTTTTCTTATCAACAGTAGATTAACACTATGCTCACCTGGCAGACTGTCAATGATTCAAACATTCTCAGCGTTACAAATGGATTAGTCACTTGACATTGCTACCAGGAGGTTCATGACAACTGACTTTGAATACTTACACTTCTTTTGGATAATGTAATCCTTAAATTTTGGCATTCAAGAAAAGAGATTGTTTTGTTTTTGTGTGCAAACTATAGTTTCATTCATATCTAATACAGATTTCCTTAAGAAAGTTAGAGATAATGAAAAAAAATAATGTAAAAACTAAATTATAACAATTATTTTTTTTCTTTCTGTTTATTTGAAGAACTGTATAAGCAAAAGAGACTTACAATTCTTGACACACGGAAAAACAACAGTTCGTAATTTAAGGTAGTACGTTACAGGGAAAGGGAGCAGTAGAAAAACAGCTAAACCCAATCAAGTAGCGTAAAAATGGCTTAAAGAGACAGAAAAACAAATATTTTTTGTGAAAGTAAAGAAAATATGTCTTAAATTAACCGTATACTAGTGGTAATTGTAGTATTACATTGTTGAAACAATATTTGAAGATAAATATAAATAAATACTGATTCTAGAGTTGAACTTGTATATATTTTTCTTCACTTTCTCTCATGTGAGTGAAACAGAAAAAACTACAAAAAGAAAGAAAGAAAACATAGAATAAGCAAACCAACAACGTTGAAATGAGATACAAAATAAATATCAGTAATTCGACTACAAGAAAAATAAACTTCCAGGTAGTGTTTCCTTTGGAACAAATTAGACCAAGATTTGGTCTTTGAGGAAGGAAAACAGGATTACAAGACAGTTCGTGATTTTCCCAACATAGGAGAAAACGTTAAGATGCCCATTGTGTGTATATTGGCGTTGGATCTAATGTTTCCTTTCTTCGATATGTGGCGTATTTCATTGCGTCGCTTTGTTTACATAAAGATCACAAAACAACATTGTTGAAACTATCTTTTCAGTCTATGAAGAACTATAGGCTATATAATATTTTCATTTAAAAAAAAAAAGAAAAGAAAAAGTGTTTCTTGGACAAACTTTCTGTATCTTCCTTTGGTTTTAGTGATTCTTCCGCTTTTGTATTTTCTTTTATGGTTCTTTCTTCATAAAAATGATGTTTTTGTTCATTTTTCCAGCTTTGTTCTATCTGTGTTCCCCATCTCTTTGCGTCACCTCTTTTGTTTGCTGAGAGATGCGCCATTCTTTGCTGTTGTAACTCCCGTATCTTTGGCCATCGACCATAGAGGGCGCTTGCTCCTCGTTTCCTTCTTATGGTCGTTCTGAAGAATGAAGATGAATATAAGTGAGTCCGGGAATTATGACCTTCTCATACATTACATATCCCTTTGGGATACCATAACGCTGCTACAAACCATGGTCCTGGTTCCTCATCTTTTCCTTCTTTCTTTTCTTTTTAACTTGCCTTCCATTCTCTTGAGGTGCTCGTTTTTACTAGGTATTCGGAAGCACCTCATTCACTTTTAACGAGGAGATTCTTGACCATATATCAAGTCTGGCGCCCTTACACACTGATGCTAGGTCTTTTTGGTATTAAAGGCAATGCCCATTAAAAAAAGGAAAGAAAGAAAAGGAAAGGAAAAGGAAGATAGGGCGCCACCATCTCATTCCTTCTTTCTGCATCTTCTTACTGATCTCTTTACGCCCCCTTATTTTCATTTCTTCTCGCCTCTTCCTTATTATTCTCGTCTTTTATTTCACATTCATTCTATTTCGCCTTCTATACTTACTTTACTATGGCTTTTAAATCTCGTTTGTGTTACCTTCTTCTTTAATAAATTTGTGATGGACCCTACCAAATCTTCCATCCATTCTGTAGCTTTTCGGGTTCTCGTTACTTGTAAACATGTTTGAGAGAAAAATATGCAGTGAAGAATTAAAGCTGAAGCAATTAAACTGGAATATATTAATATAATCTTTGGGAGTAATCTCTCTGATTGGTCTTTTTCTAAATATTTTCAGGTCAGTGGCAAAGTTTAGGATAAAATAAGGAAGGACTTGAGAAATGCAAACTAGAAGCAGTCTAATAGTAAATTCAAAAGTAGCACCTTTATTAAAGAAAAATATTAGCATATGTTTTAACTTTTAATTTTACTACTATAATCATATATGAGGCGATATACGTAGCTCCAAACTATTCTGGTTAGGTTCCAGTTCTAATTAATTTCTAGTTCTAAATTTATAAAATTAGGATCTTTGATAGGTTTTATAAACAAATCTCAAGTCAAATTCTACAACATTTGTAAACATTGAGTTAATTTCAAATCTATATATATAAAAGAGAACGCACAAAATCCTTTGTCCGCTCATCACGCTAATACGGCTGAACCGATTTCTTTCATTTTTGGGGGGTTGTTAGGATTTGGACCCTAGATGGTTTTTATCATATCACTTTAATTTTCAATTACCAGTGTCTTGAGATAATTGACCAATCAGGTGTCCATACGTAAAAAAAATCCTTTGTCCGCTCATCACGCTAATACGGCTGAACCGATTTCTTTCATTTTTGGGGGGTTGTTAGGATGTGGACCCTAGATGGTTTTTATCATATCACTTTAATTTTCAATTACCAGTGTCTTGAGATAATTGACCATTCAGGTGTCCATACGTACAAATCCTTTGTTATTAGTTCATCATAGGTATAAAAATAAACGTATTTATATGCAACCCGCATGACCCTGTGAATCGGCGGGTTAACATAACTGACAGGCGCTATAAATCACTTGAAAGCGAAAAAGTAAAAATTATCTAAGTAACAAAGTTTATTGCGTTCCGGGATGACCGCAGCGAAGCGGGGCGGGTTGGGGTGACCGCAGCGAAGCGGGGCGGGTTAACATAAATGACAGGCGATATAATGTTAACATTAGTGCAATCTTCTATGGTTTTTATCATATCACTTGAAAGCGAAAAAGTAAAAATTATCTAAGTAACAAAGTTTATTGCGTTCCGGGGTGACCGCAGCGAAGCGGGGCGGGTTAACATAAATGACAGGCGATATAATGTTAACATTTACTGCAATCTTCTATGGTTTTTATCATATCACTTGAAAGCGAAAAAGTAAAAATTATCTAAGTAACAAAGTTTATTGCGTTCCGGGGTGACCGCAGCGAAGCGGGGTGAACGCTGCTAGTTTCCAATATATAATAATTTTTATTTCAGTGCTAAGAACAGCTTGTTAGCAAAAGCACAGCACATTTTGTAGTATCAGAGCACTATATTACGATGAAGTAATAATAATAATAATAATAATAATAATAATAATAATAATAATAATAATAATAATAATAATAATAATAATAATAATAAATAAGAAAACAGTAAAAATAGAAGCCCTAATATATAACAGAATGTAGATAAAAGTCAATTAAGCAGAGATAATTAGTTGTGAACGCTGTAAAAATGTCAAGCCTTCATCTATATAAAACAACGTAAAGCTTAGAACAGCAGTCTTAGAATTACATTTTGGCTTAATGTTTCTAAATGTCATTGGTTAAAAACTTCATTGGTCAGTCAGATCGCATGAAGTTTTCACTAGCAAGTCTAAAATGTGCTTTAAAAATCTGTCAATCTTTTTGAAATTTCACATTTCCAATTCAGAAGAACTAACATCTTGCTATTTCTTAATCTATGATTTGGTACTTTAAAACCTATGTTTCGTAAACAGTAATCAGTGATACAAACATTATCTAGTACTTTTTGCATGCATACTTTGTCAAAATGTTTCTTCTATTCGTAAAACTCTTCAAACTGCAATAATTCCAGTATTATATCATTCAAATATATGTGTTTATATTTGTATTCATACTCATACCGTGTGTGTGTGTGTTTTAATTATGCGTCATATTCCCTCGCGGATACCAATTTTGCCACCCAAGACCCATAACTTACTCAACACCAAAGAGAGATTTTTACTTACAAAGTACAGTTTGCTACACTGAAATTTTCGAGATAGGAGAGTCAGAAGACGTCAGTCCAGGTTGCAGAATGATCTGTCGATTCTTCCACCGTTTTCTTATTTTAAATTTTTAATTTGTCTCTCTCAAAATTGTTTTCAATATTCTCTTTTCCTTCGATGATTTGTTTGCATGAGGACATTTCCTGGTATTCATTAAGTGTCCATTTATTTTATGGGTTATTAAACACCCTTTGGAATATATATATATCCTTCAATTTGCGTTTCTTTTTTATTTGTTACAAAATATTGGTAGAATTACCTTTTGAGTGTACATGATGTTTCTCTTACATCATTACTTGTATTCGTAAAATATTTTGAAAGCTTTTCGTTTGTTTTTTTTTTTTTTTTGTTTTTTTTTTTTGTTTCCTGGCGGGGTCACAGATTGTAACTAAGAAACTTATTATTTTATATATGTATAGAAAAGTTAAATTACGAGGGTCGTTCCGGAATTAATGCCTCCTATTTTTTTGTGTTGACTTTATACTGTATGCCCGTGCCAGATGTCGTTGGTGTAGTGCTAATGCTTGAACCTTCCTCTTTTATTTGCAGCTGATCCCGTTGTTCTGCGGTAGTTGGCTCCAGCATAGGAGTGTTTCAAAATGGAGCCTTATATGAAAGCGCGTATAAAACAACGACGTGTGATTGAATTCCATACTGCTGAAGGAATGGCACCGATTGAAAGCCATCGACGCTTGGTAAAGGTTTATATAGACGATACAATAGACATGAGCAATGTGAGGCGATGGGTACGGCATTTTCAAGATGGTGAAAAGAGTGTTCATGACAAGCCACGGCCCGGTTGACCCTGCACACAGCTGTCATCCTTCGCAATGCAGAGCGTCTTGATCAACTGATACGTGCTGATTACCGGATAACGACCAAAGAATTGTGTACAAAGCTGAATGTGGCGAATATTTTCAAGACTCGGAAGCTGTTGTCAAAGCTGTATTGAAGTGGTTAGCCTCAGCTTGTTCCGATTTTTACAAGCGCGGCATACAGGCTCTGGTTCGTCATTGGCAAAAGAGCATAACGAATGGTGGGAACTATGTGGAAAAATGACAGTCTGTAGCTGAAGTATTATTCTCTTTAGCTGTGCTGTTGTTATTTATGTATCGCCACTAGTTTCCATGAAAAAAAAGGAGGCATTACTTTCGGAACGACCCTCGTATTTGAAAGGTACAGTGAAAAGAAAAAGCTCAGAAAGTTTGACACTGTGAAAATCAGACGTTTCTTGAGCAAAGTAAGCTATAGCTCTAAGAAAGTAGTACAAGCTAAAAAAAAAAAAAAAAAAAAAAAAAAAAATTGCAATATGGGCTCAATTCCCTTAAGACAAAATGTATTCTAAAGTATTATACACACTTCAAACTTTTGCAATAAATCTTGTGAAGCTTCGATTATTTGTCTACATGCCTAAATAATGTTAATGAACTCATCTACAAGTCACACAATTTTGTTATTTCAAATAGTACGAGATTAAATATCTCGCAGAATCATCTACAATCTGGAGTTCCTGGTCTACGGGACCGAACCACCTTCTATGTTTAGGATGTTGTGATCAATTGACTTATAACAAACTATATCCAAGCAAAATATTTGTGACTCTTCAGCATAATAAGGGCTTCATAATAATCACACTTGCACAAAATTTATAAAGCGGATTAAGAAACACTGTTAAACGTACAAAAACGTAAAAACTATGTTATTTATGAGTTTCTCTGAACAATCTGATCTTTTTGTTATAGCACTCGCGGCGATAGTGTTACAGGGGCAAAAACAGATATTGGAGCAGGGGCATCACTTGGAAAGAGCAGAAAAGCATGTGCCCTCTCTGAGTTTGAGAGAATCTTACTTTTAATAGATTGTATGCCAAATCACCCCCCCCCCTTTCCCCCATCTGGGAAAATCTGAAATGACGCTACTACATTGAAGCAGTTAGAATAATTTGATTAATGTTTAAGTGTTAATTTTTGTGAAATTTTGTGTGTCTTTTTACGTCAGCGAACAAATAATAAATATAAACAAACGCTTAATTGCACTTCTAAGTAAGGATGTAAACTAACTCGTTTCATGCTAGGAATAAGATTGTGGAATTTCATATTATTTATAAAGGTAACCAAGAAAGTTCTGTCGCTCTTTTACCCACCACTTTCGAACATTGATATTTCACCTAAGACGTATTTGGAAGATCAAAAATAGTCCCCATCAGCATCGGCGACCTTCTGCCAACGTTCTGGAAGGCCATGGACTCCATCACGGTAGAACTTGGTGGTCGAAGCGAAGCGAAGAAGGTATCAAGTGCATTTTGCACCTCTACTAGGGACTTGAACTGGCGTCCTCTAAGGTGATTTTCCAAGGAATAGAACAGGTGATAATCGGACGGTGCAATGTCCGGAGAGTATGGCGGATGCAATAGTATTTCCCATCCAAGGCGTAGAATAGTGTCCCGGATCATCCTAGCCACGTGGGGCTTATCGTTGTCCTGTAACAGTAGAACCCTTTTTGCGATTCAGAACTGCTGGCTCCAGAGTTTCGAGTTTTTCTTGAACACGGCTCAACTGCTGACAGTACACAGTTGCATTGATGATCTGACCATATTGCATTGTGTTAAAACACTTACATTATGTGGTGGTTAATTTTTCTACGTTATTATGGATACCGGTCTGATATGTTTTCATTGCTTGCACATTGGTGTTTTAAAATAACACATTACTTACGTCTAAATTTCTAAATTGTGTGAATCCCTTAGCTCTCTCACATTCCTATGGTTAGGCGTCGTAAGTTAGCACACTGCCTTCACTTACTTAACTTGACCTTACTTCACTTTACATACTGTGGTTAATGGCTGCCTTATAGTCAAACATGTGACTAACAGGCCACATGTGACTAACATAGTCAAACATTACATAGATACTCATCTCAGGGGTAAAAGCACTATTTCGATTATATACACCAGCCTATTAAAATATTAAAATTTCTTCAGTAGATTTCACAAATATGCTTACCCAGATTCTCAATCAGTCCCATAAAGGGACTTAACTACTACTACTACTACTACTACTACTACTACTACTACTACTACTACTACTCTCTCTCTCTCTCTCTCTCTCTCTCTCTCTCTATATATATATATATATATATATATATATATATATATATATATATATATATACCGAGAAACTATAAGAGGTGATTCCTCACATCAAAATAAGAGAAAAATTCATATGGACGAATGAGCCTATGGCGAAAAGTGCATAGTTTCAGAGCTAGAGCTATCCAAAATCACGAAAAAGCTAAATTTCAATAGGCTCTATTTCGAACTCCAGAAACTGTGGATGGTAGTTCTTATCAAAACAACACCGATAACATTTGGGAGGTGATTCCTAGCACCAAGATAAGACAAAAAGTACAGATGAATCTAGATGCACAAATGCTTCCTTTCGGAGTTATAGGCTGCCGAAAACACGAAAAAATGAACTTTAAAGATCCATAACTCCCAATACTATGGGACCTACCGTAGTCGGGTCAAGATTTCACTTAGGAACTAGTATGTACCCTATCCAAATGTCTATGTTTCAGAATCCTGCGGTACATCCGCAACAATTTTTAAAGAGGTAGTTGATGAGTACTTCAAATTATATGCCCATAGCTAAACGTCCTTGATAAAAATTGTTTCGTAAGTACCTTAGGATTCTGAAACATGTATTTTTGGATAGTGCACATATTAGTTCCTAAGTGAAGTAACTCCGAAAAGAAGCATTTGGGCACCCACGTTAGTCTATACTTTTTCTTATCTTGGTGTCAAGAATCACCTCCCAAACGTTGTCGGTGTTGTTTTGACCCGTCACTGGGTTTATCTTCATTGTACCGTCAAGATATGCAAGTTAGAAGGTGGATACGACGAGCTAATGCTTTACCACTTGTACCCATTGACAAAATTGGTGATATGTACTTACATACAAGAAGATGCACCAGAAGTGCCGAATCGAGACGATTTTAACGATTATTTGGTTGAAACGTGGTTGGACGATGCAGACGCGAAGTTCACACCGTAAGTACTGTATAGTTAGGTTTACTTTTTCTTACAAATTATATAAAACATATGTAATTTCCTATTGCAGTAATATTTCCTCATTACCGATTTGGGTTTAGTATACTGGTCCAAAATTGCAATAAAAAAAGACAGACAAAAATATTTGCTTATGTTGATCAATTCCAGTGTTTCCTTCAACATATAGTTTTCGAAAATGGCTCTGATTGTCACTGAATAAAGTGACACTGACACCATTGTCAAAAACCTGCAAATTAATTACAGTAATTCATTGTAATTAATTAAATTTACGTACATTTCATATGTTATTAATGGTTGAAGTAATGGTTAGCTGTGTAAGTGTAATAATTATGGATATTCAAATATCTGAGCTCTCTATGTCGATACATTTCAGTGTGAAGAGATTTTTTTTTCTTTTTGTACTTCTGTCTCCTCCCACTTTGACTGTTGCGATTTTGTACCCTGTGTTAGAACCTTCAGTCTGTTTACTGCACGCTGAATTTCATACATTTTGGCAGGAAACTTGATGCGCTTTTCGTTGAAACATCAACAGATATTTCAGACAATTATCTATTCGTAAACGTTATAATCTGTTTGCTTAGTGTTGTTTAATACTAATGTTCTCTTAAATGCTTTCCAGTGAATTATGGAACCATTATAACAACGAAGGTTAACCAATATAGTGGAGGACTGGCATTTGAAGTTTAATAAAAGGCTAACAAAGGAACATCCGAATATGTTTACCTTGTCCAGCTTTTACAGCAAGAGCAGAACGAAAATGAAAGATCAATGATGCTTCTAAAAGTTGGGAAGAAACCAAGAGAACAGGAGCTAAAATATAAGCGTATTCAGCAGAGAATCAAGTCTTTGCAAAGTAGATTAGAGTCGGGTCAATTGGATTTGATTTCCTATGTAGGCGCTGTAGCTTACAGTTTACATTTATAATAATGAAGGTTGTGTGTGGGTTTAGTATGTGTTTCGAAGTTTTGTTCTCTCTCAAATTGAAAAGATATATATGTGACTTTAAGAAGTTAAAACTGTATTTTCTTTCCGATATTTTAATTTGTTATTCTAGAGCAAACTTTGTTCTTCTAAAGTTTCCTTTGTAGATATTTGGAAGTATTTATCTCTAATAAATTGTGTAATCATTTTACTCAACGTAATTGTGGTGTTTTGCTTTTTACATTATACCGGACACTTTCCCTACATTTGTTATACTAAAAATGAGTTTTAGGGGTATTTGGTCACATGAAACAATTCGTTCCACTTGCATGTTCAATCTAACTAACCCTCACTGGTGCTTTGATGTTTTATTAAAGAGTTCTTGAATGATATTTGAAAATCAAGGGGAAATAGGCACTAATAAATTTCCCTCAAATCTAAATATCCCTTTTTGTGTGAATTAGGCAGAACAGGCGGGAACCGCTGCAAATCATTTATAAATATTTAGAAACTTTATATATATATAATCAACTATATTTATTCTTATAACTGAGTTAAAAACTGAATATTATTACTTATAATAATGTACATAAGTTACTAACAATGGTAATATTACAAATAGACCTGTTACTGAAAATAGACATTATTAATTATAGCACATACGAGTTAATTCAATCATAAGGTTGAGATTAGAGGATTACAGCCGCCTACTACTACACGTAGCTAGATGGATTATATTGACCATAAATGAACATCATGTTTCGAGAAACAACATCTTCCGATCTTGGTTAGCAATGTTCATTAAGCAATCTCGTAGTATGTTATGTTTAGAAAAGCTACAATAACATGGCTGTAGAGCACTTTGTTAGTTTGGCCGCTGCAGCACTCACTTACTGCAACAATAGTTGTATAACAAAAACCCTAAACTATAGGCAAATATTTCTGTATTGCTGAAATTGTTATGTAAGTACTTGAAATTTCATTTCAAGTTAGTGGGATTATAGACCCACGATGCCAGAAATATGTTTGTCTCAATTCTCAAATGGCAAGTGTAAAAAATTCTGGAAATGGAAAGTTTGGTTAGGACATGTATTGTTGAAATATTAGTAATTACTTGACACTACATTTTCTCCCCCGTTAGTAGAAGCTCACTCCATGTTTGTGAATTACGATTTGAGTTACCACAAACACCTAAAGTGTTCTGTGTTCTAATTGATAAGAGTGATAAGCAGGCCTGAACCCAGCCCAAAAAATGTAGGGAGGGGGGTGCATGCAACCATATTATAGTTCATTTGCCAGTCTACCGTGAAAATTTTAGGGGGCCAGCCAAAATTTAGGGGGGTGCCCCCCTAGATCCTCCCTGGATACGGGCCTGGTGATAAGTCACAGTGTACTTGCTTTGTTTTTATCTGTTTAGCCTAAGATTTGTTACTTATTGTCTTCTCTAGATTTCGTAGCTTCTGTTTGGGTGTTGTATGATATATACCTAAAGGTGCCTTATAGCAATTTCTGCTTTTAAAATTAGCTATGATTTTCATATGAATTTCCTGAAGTAATGTTGGAACTGTCTGAAAGAATAACTAAAATATCTACAATTTTTAAGACTATGAAATTCCTACTATCGTCCAATAAAATTCAAAATCTAATAGCACAAGAAGATATTACACCAATCTTCTGTCTCTGAGATGTTATCTTCAAACACGTGACGCATCGATAATTGGCACATCAGACAGCATACGAAGCAAATAGCGAAGAAACAGAAGAAAGAAAAAATAACACTTGTAAGGCTCGTACAGATAATAGATCAAACAAGGTCAAACGTTTGCATATAATCGGGCCCTTTTTAATCACTATACGAAACAACGATGAAAATCTACAAATAAAATCTAGATTCGTCATAAGTCGTTATGTTGAGCCGTTTCTAATCGTTATAAAAACTTATTTGTATTTAATTTTGGTGATATAAAAAAAAATAATATCGTATCAGTTTAAAATATTTTAATTTCAGTCTCTCACAATTTTCATAAAGGTTATTTGAAAATTTTATCATCTATGATTGAAAGCAAAGCTTAATTATGACAAATGACTTTAAGAGAATGTATGTTTTTTAGTTAACTTTTTAATTCTTTTTTTCAATTTTTGAAAGTATCGCAGAAACTAAAGACAATAGAGAAACTTGAACATAATAGCAGTTAAGTATCAAGAAGATAATGTATCAAGCTATTAAGCACAAAACTATTTACAAATATATGGTCACTTCTTCGGATGGTTATTCAAGAATCAAATTGATCATGTTTTGGTTTATCAAAATCAGCATTGATGTAATTTCGTACATAAGAAATTGTAATTTGAATCATAAGCTTATGATTATAAAGATATGCCAAAGATTGCAAGTAAAGAGAAATGTGGAATATACAAACACTAGGATAGCTAAAACTTGGAAAGTCCAGGAAAAGAAGTATCAGATTTTGTTGCACGAGAACCTGATTCATTTCTAAGGTCTCTAAGAGGCAACTGATGATGAGTGTGAGGTTGATAATAACACTAATAGAGATGTTCACAAAACGCGGAAAAGCCTCCACGAAACCGAAAACTAAGTCGGTGATGGAAAGTATACAATAAATGAGGATAGAAAATCATGAAACCTTTGATCGGTGAGAAACGTAAAGGCATGAAGGAACGAAGAAAACGGTGATTAAAATGTCTCTAAATCTGACTACTCTAAGCACCGAAATATGATCTAAATGTAAAGGTACTCTATTTTCAGGCGAAGAGAAGAGAACACACGAAAGATCAAATTGTGTGAATAAAGCGTATATAAGAGTGTAAATTGCTCAAAGTCGTAAGCGTCATCCTACCTTGTATTTAGTATAGAATAGAATGGGAATATAATCTCACTAAGCTATTAAATATCTTAATGCAAATAGAATGGAAGTGCTAATAGCAACATCCTTAACTGAAGAACGTCCCTTGCAGAAGTTTAAACAGCTACAAAATCATAATAGTCTTGCTCTTCTTTTATTCCAACAGAACTACTTATACTGAGGGAACCTCTTCAATCAGAGATCCAAAGGTTATCATCTCTTTAATGTGGCAGAAAAGGAAATTCTTGAAGGATGAACGAAATTCATAATAAAGATAAAACTTTGTGTAGTGATCATCGAGGAATATTGTTACCCATAACTAGCTAAATATTTTGTCTAGTATTCATGCAAAATCATCATGGCCAAACGGGACTTCAGACGAAACAAGTCAACCTTGGAGCAGGTATTCTACATTCAATAGATGTGTAAGGAAATGAATATATATAACGCTTTAATTAAACAATCCATAGATGTTAAAAGAGACTAAATAAGTCATGAAATATATTGAAAAAAATTGTTAACATTGAAGGGTTCAAGACAATTCTTGAATTTTTGTAAAAAGGAAAGAGAAAGTTTCAGAATTTGCCGATAAATTTCACTTGGTTTCACTTTCCTCGCATTCAGAAAACGAATCACCGCTCTGATTTCACAAGCTGCGGGATTTTCAATCAACACCGACATTGTAAACAAGCACAACAAAGCGTACGTGACTGACAGCGATCTCCAAATGGCGCACGTTTCTTCTGCTTGATACAGAGCGTCTACCGCGCATGTGCGGGCGGAACTGCGATCGCAGAACTGCAGCGGAGATAGATTGAAACGGAACTTACTTTCTGGACGTGCTATGTATATTGTATTCGTAATACATCTTACATATACAGTAAGCAACAAAAACAAACTTGCAACATACAGTTGTCCTCAAGAAAGAACGTTCGGGTTTCGTGGGTTCGCTTTGCAGGAATAATAACAGACTTGGTTGGTTGAATAATACCTCGTTTTGTTTAGCTACCTGAACAGTTTATTCAGTATAAAAACAAACCTAGTGCTACCGGATTCCACTCCAATGTGACAGAAAAAAGATAAAGTGCATTTTTATATGTGCACCGTTCATGTCCATGGGATAGTTTCACATCAGATTTTACGGAATATATGTCACGTAACAATGCAAAATGCCTCGTTATTCTTGTTTTAAGATGGTTCATATAGTAAGAGTACCTCTAAAACAAATCCAATAGTGCGAGATCGAGGCTGCTTCGAACATACTATTATGCAAATGTACTTTTTCTTTTTGTCATAGTGTAGTGCAGGGATGCAAATAACCACTCGCTCGGGATATTTAATATCATACCGAAGGTAAGTAAATGATTTTTATTGTGGGGTGTGGGCTAGTAGACTTTTTCTTGGACTAGTAAAATTTTGTTGGTTATTTGCATCCCTGATGTAGTGGATTCTGGTAACATTCCATTTGTTCTGGCACTGAATTAATTATTTGAGTTGCCAAATATCATTCAACCGCCCGAATGCCATACAAGTATAAATCCCGCACAGCAACTCCACAAAATCTCCCCATTCTTTTGTTTTTATGAAAATGAACCTCGAGCGTCCCTTTGATGCATGTGACCTGAAGTTTAATTGCCGATTATGGTTGAGAATTTTCGGCGTTAACTCAGCACCGATGAAGGGATTAAGGAACTAGTTGAATTAAAAGGTAACAAAATACTGTAATTGTACAAAGTTAGCAATAATGCCTTGGACGCAGATATACACGTTCGAATTTGTGCTATCTGGATACTCCATTGATTTTCATCGACTGTGATACTGAAGTTTGATTTAATTTAACTGAATCTCTTCTTACAAGAAGTCTTACGGAAGTGTAACTCACCGATTTGAATGAAACTTTGCATACTTGAAGAAAATCGAAAAATAATCGACACATATATTTTTTTATTTATTTCAGTAGTGGTACGGGTTTAAGGGTGGAAACCACCGTTTGAACGTTAGGAGTCATCTCCAAGCATAGACAGAAAAGAATCATTTAATGTGAAAGAATACATTCTGCCATGATTTTTAGAACAGCTGATTTTTAGAGAATCTGACGTAAAAATTAAAAAAATTTAAAATGGCATCTAATATGGTGGTTACAATTACGAAAGTTTTTTACTTTGAAATGCTCTGCAGTTCGCCAAGAAAATCATAGTTGTCAGGGGTTACTGCGAGAAGGCTGCAGACCCATTTGAAACCCCCTTTTGTACTTATTTTAACGCGATGCTTTATTAAAGTGCGTCTCGAATGATTAACTACTTGCTTTTGTTGCAGTTGAACTCGAGTTAGACTTTCGTTGGTAACTATCGCTGTTTCCCAGAATCGTAAAGCGTCTAGAATGATAGAAACAGAGTCAACATACTGACCATATATCACATAACTAAAAAGTCGTTTGGCTTACCATAATGTTTAGTACTGACAAGTGAATATTTAGTTCGTTTCAGTTTAGATCGTAAGCTATTTCCTCATGTTTATTTTGTTTTCTTCAAAAACGCGCCTCTTCTGCTTTCTTCTTCTTCTTAATTTATTTTTCTTGCTTTTCCTCGAGAATCGACTTCAAGGTTGACTAAACATCTTATCAGGCGTCGCGGTCAATGAAACTGAATTCAATTACATTTGGCAGAATTTCCTCTATTCCAGCCAGGTGTTTTTCGTCTTCATCGTCTATGTACAGTGAAGCAAAACGCAGGAATCGAAGGAAAGAAAGATTTAAAAAAAAAAAACAAGGAAAGAAAGGAAGGAAAATCCAGTCAATGGTGTAACTAGAATTTTTGTTAAAAGGGCTACTTTATTCATTTCTTTTATGAAATTTACGCCGCATCATTTCTGACTTTTACACTAGAGGAGACAATAAGAAATGATTGATGAGATTGAAATGAATGGCGAAAAGATAATACGTATCATCCATGCCCTGAGATAGATTCGAACCCGCGATCGTTAATCTAATGCATTAGACCACTTGATAATACCAAATGATATTCTGTATTAGTAATAAATACTTGAAAAATTGTGTTAATTTTATGCAGTGTAAATTTTTAATAGCTATGAAGTTCCGTAGAAACTTGACATATCTTGTGGATAGTTGCTAAGGATTGTCAATACCTGTCTTCATAAAATGAAAAACTTGTTTCTAGAGAAACCGAAAAACATACATTTTGGTTTTCTGCAAAACCGATTCTGTTTATCACTAGAACCGGTTCGGTTTATTACTGGAACCGGTTTCGGTTTTCCACAAAAGTTATATTTCGTTTTCTCCAAAACTTTTGGGTTCTTATTGGAACTAGTCTGATCTTTAGCAAAGCTGGTATCTGTTCTTGTTCTTGTGCTTAGAACTCACTTAAAAAAAAAAAAAAAAAAAAAATCAAGAACCGAAATCGATTTGATAAATCGAAACCTGTATGATAATACAGATAAACCTCAGAGGAAAATAAAGTAAGGAAGACTGATATTTCTGGTCGAGTATGAGAAAAGATATCTGAGGTGGAGGTTGGAAAGCCAACCGACGTAGATAATACATCAGTCGAATTCAATAGGAATATGGAAGAAAATATCAAATACAATTGTTTACACTCTATAATGGAATTTATTTAACTGGATATTGGTCCGAAGATACATTGATATCGTTGGGGGAGAAAAAGAATCTGAGGGGTAAAAAAAACTATAAGGACTACAGAACCGTTAATTTTGTATCACAGGCAACACAATATTGTTCCAAATACTGAACAAAATGTTATATGGAAGAACAACTGAGAACGTTGAGAAACAGTTTAGATTCAGGGGTAATAAAAGGCACAAGAAATGCTATTGGTTAAAAATAATGTACAAATAAAAGAAAAGTTTATGATGAATTTATTGACTCAGAAAAGGCTTTTGACAGATAAACTGGGAATTTATTGATGACAGTTCTACGGAAAATTGAATTAGAATGGAAAAGCCAAAGACTCAGAAGAAACCAAGCAATCATAGTTGAAACGAAGCTGTATGTAACAAATATAAAAATAAGTAAAACAAACAATTACTTTCTTGTCCATATGCAGTAATATTAGCGGAAATATGTGTGAGAATCTGAAATGAAAGCAAGAATGGGAATGAGGAAAGAATCATTTAGTATGAAGAAAAGTCTGTTTTAAGAACAAAACCATATATGAAGCATTTTAAGCATTTTATGGGGCAGACACATAGATAATACATAAAACCAACGAAAATATTAGATGCCTTCAAAATGTGGATATGAAGAAGAACTGGAAAAAATAAGTATGTCGAATAGTAAACCGTTATAAGGAAGTTATTAATAAAATAGGGGAAAGATTAATTACATTAGGTATTACTAAGAAGAGGGGAAATCTGGTTGGAATACCTGCTGAGAAGGAATTGTATCCTGAAGGACATGATAGAGGATATGGCAGAGGGGAAAAGAGGAGAGGAAAAGAAGCTACAATTGATGAACGACAGTAAAATGGATAAGAAGTGAAGAAGGACAAATAGATGAGCTAAGAAGCGTGATTTATAGACGCAGGTTACGACAAGGCCTGTCAATAATGAAAGAATTGTATAATTACGATTTGTGTTTCCACTATTTTGAAAATTTAGAGGTAAAAAGAACTGTCAATAGACACTTATTTTTGTATTGTTTGTTTAATTGCTTTTTATCTTTAAATTCTAGATTTTCGAACTAGGTTGCACCTTCTCTTTAGTCTTATTTAATAAATTAAAGAAACAGGGTCAGTTTTTATGTTATTTTTCTTTTTTCTTTCTTTTTTGCCAAACTAAATTTTATTCTGAAGGAAAAAAAGATTGAGATCTAACGTAAGAAGAATAGCGCAAACTATGTTGAAGCGGATGTTGATAGAAGATCTTGTAAGCATTTAGTGCTTTCAACTTGCAGAAAAAAAAAAAAAAGATGATCTGGTCGAGGACCAAAACACTGAAAGAAGAGAACAGGTAACCATTTTTTCTACTTTTTTCATAGTCATCTCGACTCCCAAGTTGCAAAGCATCTATTTGGGGTTAAAAAAAAAATGGAAGACTATACAAGTGGTAGTCTTCTTGTCGGAGAAGAATTTTTAATACCGCGCGGACATGACTAAAGGATGGGAAGGGGGCGGTCAGACGCTGAAAAAAAATTCCAAAGTAAAAAGAAGGGAGAGATTTAGCGGCCTATGTTTGATTTCAGTTCGTTAAAGATCTTTTTAAGTGCTTGTACTAATATAAAGTGGAGAGAGAGAGGAAAAGAAGTTAGTAATAAAGAATAAAAAAAAGAAAGTAGGGTCAAAGAGTAAAGAATGATGATGCCTGAAGGATGCGACGCGAGCCAGGCAACAGGCAGTCACGTGGATGCAACTTCAAGGACGTTCGCTCTCTATGCCACAGCTGTAGAGCAGGGTAGGGAGGTTTGAATACGTAGATTTATATTAAAAGAAGATAAGAGTATGTATAAAATGAACAGGCAGTACTGACAATTAAAAAGAGAGAAAAGAAAAGAAACAATGTAAAGCGGAACTTACAAAAGTGAATAATACGAGGTAGACTTAAATATTTTCTCTTTTTTCTTTCAAACCAGAATTGCCCATGAAAAGAACTAACTTCTGTTTGTTATTGTTTCTAATCTACATGAGACACTGTAGTAGTTCTGCATTTCAACAATAATATTATTATTAGATTGAAAACATTGCTTAGAACAGGCTATTACACAATATTTTCGTCTCAATTACCGTCCTATGTAAAATATATGAAAACTAGTTTCGTATGTCGGTTATTCCGTTTCAAATCACCATATACAAGGTTATGAGACTTTATTCCCGAAGTTTTCATGAAAAAAAAAAAAGAAAAGAAAGAAAAATAAAAAAAGAAAAATCTGCTCACTGCATCCAATAGTAGAATTCAAGTCTCACCTCTTCGCTGCTGAAATATTCAAGATTTGCGCAGGCAAATGATCTACTTTTATTCTGTATCAAAAAGTATTCCTTTGTGTATAACGGTACATTACGACAGTAATAATAGCAAATGTCCCTCCTTTAAAAGGAAGTGAACTTTCTAAATTCGTTGAAATGAATTTGATCATCTTATTCTGTATATCAGAAATCCTTTGTACAACTTTATATGCAATGACTGAAAAAAAAAAAAGTTGTAATAATGATAAAATTTCCCTAAAATTTCACAGTTATGCAATCAATTTTTCATAAATTTAGAATGTTCCCTCTCCCTCTCTCTCTCTCTCTCTCTCTTTCTGTTCACATTATACGAGCCTTTCTGGATGGATTTTTTTTATTTTCAAAATTCATGTAAGCAGTTTGTATATCAAGAAATGTCCAACGGTTCTTGGTTCACTTCATTTCTCCTTTCTCCTACACCATTGAGGTGAAAAGTCTACAATTTGTGTAGGTAAACGTAACATTTTTCGTTTATTGTATATTGAAACGTCTCCATATATCGAGTTTCTTGAATGTTCATTAGGCAGTTGAATGTATTTATTTATTTATACTATTTATTTTTAACTACAGGGGTGTAGCCAGCAGGTTTATCTAGGAGGGGCTCGTCGTTTTCGATAGGGGGAGGGGGTAGCTACAATATACAAAGTCAAAAAATTGTGTTACAGCTAGTTAACATTGTTTATATGTAAACTTTGTTATTTTTAAATGACTGAAGCGAGGTAATCTTACGATGATGTTTTAAAAGCTAGTCATTTGGGGGGCCTGGCACCGATGGGACCCAGGAGCGTCATTTCATATTTTGCTTGGGGGGGGGGCAAGACCCCTTGATATAAGTAAAATTTCGCGTTTTTCACTGATTTACTATTATTCTATTGATAAAATCTATATACTTCTCAAACTCAAGGGGGGGCAAATACCCCTTCCTGCCCCCCTAAATGACGCTCCTGATGGGACCCCGTGGCTACACTCCTGTTTAACTATATTCTCTTAATCACTATATTGAATTAGCGTAACTAGACAATTAATTTAGGGCTAGAACATTTCATGATTTTAGATTCAATAGTTGGTAAGCAAGATGTGCTAATAATGAAATTCCATATGAAATGGTCAGTTTCTTACTCATTCTTCTTCACTTCTTGCAGTATCGCAGTAGTTCTCAACCTTTTTTGACTGACGTCACACTGAACCAAAATAAACTGACATTTCATTTGAAGTAATATTCCCTTTTTCTTTTTCTTTTCTCTTTTTACATGTAATTCTGTCAAGTTCCATGTTTGTTGCATACTTTTCTTAAATGTGTGCGTATGTTGGAGCTCGCCAGGGAGAAGAGAGATGGTGTTGGTATGTCTCTGTGTGTGTGTATTGAATCAATTCCTTTTCCCTCTTCTTTGCACGTAAAGATACATTGAGGGAAAACTTTGCTGTTTCACTTAAAAAAAAAAAAAAAAAAAAAAACTTTTTAAACTTATTTCTCTCTCTCCACTTTTATGTTTCTCACACTAGGCAAAATCTAGCCGACTAAGCAAAAGAGAGAGAGAGAGCGAGAGAGAAAGATGTCTGTCTCTCTTACTAAGTCACTCACGTTCACCTCTGTTTCTGTCTGTCTCTCTCGCCTTCACAGTTCAAACTACATACACACAAGAAGTGTCTGACGCTTTGACGCCTTCCTGTACGACGTGAGACTACTTCTTAAATAGACATTTCGAAAAATAATAATAATAATAATATAAAAAAATACGTTTGCGGATAGTCTCTTTCTCTCTCTCTCTCTCTCTTATATATATATAAAATAAGTGGGCTGCCTCAACAACGTCAATTTAGGCGAAAGGGTACGGTTTAAAACGCAGTAAAAACAAAGGATAAAAAAAGCAGCCGAAGCACGGCCCTGGTAGATCAAAAGGCACACAGTCTTACGCTTTCACTTGAGTAAGCAGAAAGATGTAGTGAAAGAATAATAAAAAGTAAAGAATATATAGCTAAAACATAGTAAAAATATGAAGAGGAGGAAACTGTCTACAAAAGGAATAATTTAACTTTGATTTTTTTTTTTTTTTTTTTTTTTTTTTACGTATTTTTGTTGTATTATTTCAGCTTAGAAATATATTTGTGTTTCTGCTCTTTCAAAGAACTCGTATCATTTACACGTGACGCAGTTGTATAATACAAACTCACAAATATACAAAGTAATAATGATTGTTATTCAACGGACGGATTCTCCTTTTCTTGCAAACGGGAGGGAGAGAAGGAATCGCAGAAGGAAATGATAAAGGAAGAACGTTTGAAAACTTCAGACGAACGAAAGAAGAAGATAGACAACTTGACAACCTAGAAATGATGTGCATTATTAATACAGATACATTTTGCCCTTTTCTGATCCTCTGAATGTATTATAAATATATGGACAAGGTGAAACGTTGCAAAACAAACTTAATGAAAAAAAGATATTGTGTGCGATGGTTGTCATTATTTTTTATTAACACAAACTGAAAGTCGGTAAATGATAACTGACAGGAGAAAAACATACCTTTCTTTTCCAGCAGTGTACAGAATGTTGAATTGTAATTCTGTTCATCTGTCAAAATACTCGCATAACTGATTTAGTGTTATTTCATGGGATCAGAATGATAACTTTATATATGTATCGTGTCATTAGAGAAAGTACAGAATTATTAATATTATCCACAGTTGTAGGCATTGTGTACAGAAATATTCACAGTGCAAGTGAATATCTCTGTAATAAAGCAATAATTACTCATGTCAGTTATTGTTTAAGTAGCTTTTTTAAAGCCTACACTAGCATTAACAAACAAGTGCAAGCAAATATCTATGCGATGAAGCCCTTATTATACAGCTCTTGTATACACAAGTGTCCCGAAACCTAATTCTGAATTTATCCTTGATTTCTAGTATTAATAGACAAATGTATATGAATATCGATACATTCAAGTCATAATTACTGAGATCTTGTATACGCAGTATCCCTAACTGCAATTTCTGAGTCGATCCTTTATTTCTAATAGTAACAGACGACTGAAAGTGAATATATGTGTAATGAAACTAATCTCGTAATTACCCAGTTCTTGTGCACGTAGTCCATATATTTTTTAATTTTATTTTTATTTATTTATTTATTTATTTTTAATCATCAGAACTTCTGAGTGGGAGCTGCTAAATACTTCATAGTCTTCCTGTTTTATATTTTCTTACAAGATCACGTCTGTAGTTTTTGTCCTTCTAACATCCTTAGTTAGCTTCGTTAGCATTCATCCACATTCGTTCCATTATAACTAACACACCACCTCCTGATCCTTAATGATATTATTATCTTGTTTGAGCCACAGAATGAATAAACCAAATCGACATAATGCAAAATGTCGTTTATTCTCTACTTTTTTCTTATAAACGTTATGATCCTTAAAAGGTAGTTAACGTTATGTCTAACCATACTTCTGTTTCCATAGTAATATCTAAATATGTCGTCTTGGTGATAACGACAACACATTCATTTATTTAATATATTGATTTATATTATATATTTTCTTTTCTTCTTCTTCTTAACCTACAGGGTTTGTATGATAAGTAATGAGACCAGGTCTGGAAACATTGTTTTATTGATCTGATCTGTACAGGGACTTAAAAGCTTTCGAAGTACTCTCCTCTTGCGTCGATGCACTTCTGCAATCGATGTTTCCACGCTGCAAACGCCCCCTGGAAGTCAGCAGCCGGCATGTCCTTTAGAAATGTGGTCACGGCTGCTTGGATGGCTGTGACGTCTGCAAAACGGGTTCCTTTCAAGCGTGGCTTCAGCTTCGGGAAGAGGAAGAAGTCGGCCGGGCTCACATCTGGGCTGTAGGGTGGTTGTGGAAGGACTTCCACCCCAATCCGGGTCAAAAAGGAGGTCACTAAGAAGGCGGTGTGGGCAGGGGCATTGTCGTGATGCAACTTCCACCGGCTAGCGATCGCCGGTCTTTTCCGCTTGACGCTCCTGTGCAGTCTCTCAAGGACTTGTTTGTAGAAGGCGGCGTTGACGGCTTGTCCTTGGGGTACAAACTCCTTGTGGACCACCCCCACATTGTCAAAAAAAACAATCAACATTGTTTTCACCTTTGACTTCGACATTCTGGCCTTCTTGGGGCGCGGGGACGCAGGAGTGTGCCACTCCGCGCTTTGACGTTTCGTTTCAGGGTCGTACTGGAACACCCACGACTCGTCACCTGTTATGACGTCATCTTCAAAGTTAGGGTCACTGTTCATGAGGTTCAACAGTTCCTGACAACAATCAACACGTCGTTGCTTTTGTTCGTCAGTCAACACTCGCGGCACCAGTTTCGCACAGATTTTTCTCATTCCCAATTGTTCCGTCACAATCTTGTGCACTGTTGTGTGGTTCATATCGAGTTCATCAGCAATCAATCTCAACGATAATCGACGGTCTGAGTTCAGGAGATCCCTCACTTTTGCCACAGTTTCGTCCGTAGTCACTGTTGTCGGGCGTCCAGCCCTCTCCAGATCCTCAACGCTTTCCCGGCCGTTCCGGAACACACTGTGCCAACGAAACACCTGGGCTTTGGATAGGGCTTCCTCTTTGTAGGCCTCCGTGATGAGAGAAAGCGTCTGAGTAGCCGTTTTCCCCAGGCGAACGCAAAATTTGATCGCATAACGCTGTTCGATGGAACCCTCCATGTTTGTTGATTTTCCGCCGTGACAAGAATGTTCACAAGGGCTTTGTCCAAGGCTTGTCCGCGCTCCACTAAGGCTCGGAGCCAACTGACGCGCGGTGCGTTGCTTTGCTCGGACCCCCCCCTACATCCTCCATCACCGACAAACCCGCTCCAGCGACACGCGCGCCGCGGCGCGGCGAGTCTCATTACTTATCATACAGACCTTGTAGCTGGCTAGTGCATATTTTATAAACAAGATCAGACATTTTGCCCAAAGAATACAATTAAAAATACAATATATCGTTGTACCATCGTGTTAAATGTGTGTATTGCTTAAATAGTTTTCGTCTGCTGACAGCGATTGATAAGTGATTGTCATCCCCCATTCTCGTAATTCCATGAGAAGGGCTGAAGGCCACCAAAAAGTTGCCTTCAATGCGTTGTTTCAGCAGCTCTACTTCAAAAGCTATTTTTACTCGCCTGATGTTTAAACAGCGCATTATAAAATAAATCCATTTTAATAAAATTCATTGTATCAATTTCTAAATGAAAAAAAAAATCATTTGAGGCTAATGTATAAATATTTGGATAGGCTTAGCCTTCTAGCTTTAATAGACCTTACGTCCCTAACTTCACGTGAAAGCAACAGGTCTCTCGAAGAAGTTAGCTCACGTGAACAGGTTGGAAATATTTTCCCTTCTTTTAAATAACTTCCACAGTTGACTTATTTATTTCGTGACTGTACTCATTGGACAGATACATATTTCGTACATCATCTATTCCACAACATAAAAAATATTTCGGTTGTACCGAGATCTATCAACAGTTTTCGGCCGCTAGAATTGTTGCGTGTAAGTTGGGCTGCATCTATCGAAGCATTTATGATAATAACAAATGTACTGGTTATCACCTAATAAAGTTAGAGCAATTAAGGGAGGAGATACTTATGTAGGTGATTGTACAACAACTGTCTGATTCAAAGACAAGTAGGCTATCATTAATCTGGAAGAAAGCATTAATGAATATTCTTTAAACAAATGGGTGAACCTAAGCTATCTATTATAACACTAGAGATGACAGTATGCAGCATTATTGGTCAACTATTTTACGTTTGAGAGCTAATTTTCATTTTAAAAATCGAGCTTCCTCGTAGCTAGGCTGAGAGTACGCACCTTTGGTGTGAGAAACCTAGGTTCGATTCCCGTTGGAAGATAATGTGGTTCGGAACTCCGTTAAGCTATAGATCCATGTCTTATATAACCTAACTTCTGAAAGGTGAAGTTAGAAATTAAGGCTAGAGTGAAAATGAAATTAAATCAAATTAATCACTTCAAAAATCTCTGGCGGTAGACTGTATTAAAATGAGTAGTCTATATCAATCTAGTAGCCGAGCTCCTTTGTGGCTAAGCGGTTAGCGAACGCGCCTTTGGCATAGGAGACCCGGGTTCGATTCCTGGCGGGAGCTCATCTGGTTAGGATCCCACGTTAAGCTGTGGATCCACGTCTTTTATAACCTAATTGCTGAAACGGGCCCTAGAGTGAAAATGAAGTTAAATCAAATTAGTCATTTCAAAAATCGCTGGCGGTAGACTGTATTAAAATGAGTAGTCTATATCAATCTAGTAGTACACTTTGGTGATGCCCTTTGCTAAATGAGCTCGACTGCTTGTATCACAACTAACTTACATGTCACTTTAAGCCAATATTTATAGTCGCAATGAACCCAGTGTCTCACAATCAGAGCTTTCGAGATGCCAGAAATTCTAGAGAATTCCAGATGGTTTGCGAGATCTTACCTTCTTTGATGGTTCCTTTCTGTGAGACATACCCCAAAATTAGGATTATTTATTAAACCTTTAATTTTTGTTTAACCATAATAGCCACTGTTAAGAGACGAGACATATCTATATATAAATCAATAGATCACTCCGAACTGAATACAATTATATGCTTGAGTGTAAATTTTTCATGCGTAAGTTTCAAATAAAACCCTTTTTTGTGGCGGTAGAAAAGTACGTTCATTGCCAAGCTGATGCAGTTGATAGTTTTAATTTCACTGGCATAATTTATTCATGAATTTATGTTCTATACATGATAAACATTCACTGTTATATAGCGGATTGTATCTATTATTGGTTGATTTCTCCTAACAGTCACGCATATATTTCTAGCACTGATACACAGAGTCCTAAACAGTAACGCATATACTTCTAGCGGTGACATACATAGTCCTAAACAATGACCCATATACTTCTAACAGTGATACACATAGTCCTAAACAGTGACGTATATACATCTAACAGTGACACACTTAGTTCTAAATAGTGATATATATATACATCTAGCAGTGACACACAGTCCTAAACAGTGACGTATATACATCTAGCAGTAACACACATAATCCTAAACAGAGACGTATACACTTCTAACAGTGACACACATAGTCCTAAACAGTGACCAATATACTTCTAACATTGACACACATAGTCCTAAACAGTGACACACATATATCTAGCAGTGACATACATAGTCCTAAACAGTGACGAATATACTTCTAACAGTAACGCATAGTCCTAAACAGCACAAGATGTGCTAGGCATGTGCCATTTAGGTGTCCCAGTTACTTTTTAGGTACCCGACACTTGGCACATATGATATGCATGTACTAAGTATGTACTCCCATGCGCAAAAAAAATTGCGCGTATACTGTAACTCAAGATTTTTCGCATTTATTCCATTTTCCTTACGTTTATGGGTAAAATTCAGTTATTAGTATGTGGAGATAATAGAATGCAATCCATCTAAGGAGATATTTCCAAAATATATAATAAAATAATAAAAATATAAGCAAAAAACAAAATTATGCTCGGTTTTGTGTATACTGGCAACGATGATTTCTAGGGATTTTTTCAGTAGCAGATCACAATTACGGAGGGAATTCAGTAGGGGAATCGAGAAGTTCGATCAAGGAACTGATAGTGGACTAAAATGTTGCATTTATTGGTTAAAACCTAGTGTGTAGATTGCCTGCCAAATATAAATTAGCTTCTGTAAATAAGATGTCGTACGAAAATATAGAATTAAACAGAAAAACTCTTATCTTAAGGTTCGAAGCGATACGCACCATGGTTATGAAGATTATTTCTTTAAAAAAAGGAGCCAACACAACGTGGCCTCCGTGGCTAGGTGGGTAGAGTAGCGGAGTCGTAGTTATTTTATTATTTTGACACCACATCGAATCCCATCCCATCCCATCCCATTTCTTTTTCTTTTCTTTCTTTCTTTTTTTTAATTTTTTTACAAAACATTATAATTTTCATGTTAATAAGAACCGAAGCAATATAATAAGGACAACTTACTGATATTTTGCTGTAATGACGTATTTATCCAGGATTAGAGAACTATTGTTAATAGCTATTGTTTTTTGTTCATGTTGTTGTATAGTTTCTCTCATCCTGTTTTCTTGGGGGAAAAACAATTTTGTCTCCAACGAAGTGTGAAGGATATATACGGACAGAAAAAGACATCTTAGTACCAAACGTGATTTATCATGATGAAGTGGACTAGTTTGCCATTAATAAAAAGAAAAAAATTGAAGTTGGCTTTTCTTTAGGTTTTAGCTATAAAAAATATTTTTTTTCTTTATAAGACTATACTTTATGAGGCAAGGTGTGTGATCATATAAACAAATTTAGCTAGGGAGTGAAAGATAATTGTTTATACAAACATTTTACAGGTTTAGGTGCGTGAAACACCAATACACCATGGTCTCGCTTATCCGACCATCCTTTGTTCCACATACCATATGATCCGATATATCATTGCAAATAGCACCAATCGGCAAGAAGATCTGCAAGTTGTGGTCTTAATCTATTTTTCATGCTGTGGAGTCTATCGCCTAGCGCGCCCGTCTACACCTTGACTCATACGTCTATCATTCAGTGCAGACACGTATCCAGGTTTTCTATTCGGAGGGGGCCCAACACGAATCCTCGTAAGCACGTAATTCTAATGTTTTTAAATATCAATAATAATAATAATAATAATAATAATAATAATAATAATAATAATAATAATAATAATAATAATAATAATAATAATAATAATAATAATAATAATAATAATAATAATAATAATAATAATGCAACAGTTCTGTACCTCTCTTAAACTTTTTCCTACTTTTCATTTATAAACCGGTTTATTTTGGAAACTGCATTATAGCACAAACAAAATGAAACATATTTTCGAGAGAAATGTAACTAAAGAAAACTGTCTGCTACGTATATCACATAACAAAAATAGCAAGAAGACATGGAGTGTATCGTTCTAATATATTAAAGTTAAAAACAGAACGGAAACGAAATGTTAATCCTATTTAAAACTGTTCTTTAATTCCACCTGGTCAGTGGCGTATTTACGATTTTGTTTCGGGAGGGGCTTTGCTAACTTTCAGGGGGGGCTTTGCCTGGAAATGTGAAAATTCTGCAAGATATTTCATTTACTTTACTATACTAAGTAAGATTTCGTGGGGGGGCTTAAGCCCAGAAGCCACCTCCCTAAATACGCCACTGCACCTGGTATAATGACATTATGGTATGTTCTTAGAATTATAACAAGACAACAGCACATTGTCCAAAGTTTGGACACTGACTACTAGTAAACTGATATAAAAGAACCTCAAAAGGGTAAAGGCAAGTTTATTAAAAAGTGCTTGAGTTTCGGAGAGAGACAGCTCTCAGGCTCTCACGCTGGATACGTCCCTGATTCAGTGCAGTGCAGTTATTTGTTATAAAACATTATTATTAGATGCGTAATATGTAAAATTATATCATAAGTTTTAATTTTAATAGGTCTTTTCTTAACACATCCATATTATCCAGCGTTTTGCCTGCCTGTTTATGTCGGATAAGCGAAACTCTACTGTATTTCCAAAGCTAGCATATACATGAACTAGAATTGTATCGTCCTAGAACAGACAATAGTCTGAAATGCTTGGAATAAAAAAAGCATAAGTACTGATTTGGAAGCGTGAGAACAAATTAAAAACAATTCAATATATTTCCTAGGTATCAGATTATCATCTTATTATGTCGATGTTTATTCTTTCTTAAACATTAAAAGTTATACCATTCGCAATATTCCTGAGGAAATCGAAAGAAAAACTCCTTGTGCCTCTTATGGCAAAGCGGCTTAAGTGCATGGTCCGAAACCGATTCCCACGTTAAGGTATAGATAAAGTTCCCGTACTTCAAAAATGCAAATCCGGGACGCTACTAAATTACGAGAATCTTTGAAATGCTTAAAACTGAAATAGGTGTTGAATACTAATTTACTTTCCTCCATTAGATAGAGTTGTTCAAGTATTACGTTATCACATTTTTATTCATTTCACTAGATCTTCCAAGGACGCCAATTTCTCTTTAAATTTAGGGGGGGGGCATTCAAATGCAGAAGATATATATATGAGAATTTTAAGACAAATTACACTCAAATAATGCCAAATATTGTATATTCATAAATACAAAGGAGGCCTACATGAGCTTTGAGCGGGCCCGGCCCCCCAAGATCGGCGCCCTTGCCTTCTTCCTAGTTAAGCAAACGTAAGCAGATGATTTACTCCCTCCCCTGGTAAGCAAAATTGTTTTTTTTTTTCCCTCAAGTTCTGTTGTGTTTCGTGAAATAACAGCAGGAATTTCCTGATTACTTAACCATCTAAATGAATGTTTTCACTTAGAGCCATCCCGTCGATTCGCGTTGCCTAGGACTAAAATAAATTAAGGGTCAATAATGAAGATGAGACTTCAATATCAAACATGAAGAGACATGTGGATCGGAGATCTGTCTTTGTTCCAACTTTGATTTTTTCAAATCCATGATGGGAAATTATATTATGAGTACAATTTTCGAAATTAATAGTATACAATCGTAAAAATATCTTACAAAACGATGATTTATTGCAAAATACTTTGACTCAAAGAATAAATTACAAGTAATAAACTTGTTACTTTTCCTGAAGAGTCTAAGTCTTGAATGAGACGGAAGCTGTCGAGCGTAGTGCTTGGAACGATTGCCTCACTTGTTCTACCTTCCCGTGGCGCAGCCTTGATTCGACTTGATCCTAAACGGATTATTCAGAAGTCGAAGTCGGAAGATGTTTCCCATTTTTCCAAAACACTCTTGGTCGATTACAATCTGCCTCACTCGTGAGGGGATAATCCCATGCCGTAAGCGTCGGTGGACCACCGATAGGTAACTAGTGACATGTCCCCAAAAATTGGCGGTCCCGCAGCCAAAAATTGGTCCTACTTCCGTTTTGAAAATTATACCACCACCGGCAGAGAAGCGACGGAACGCCAACGAACCACAAAATTATTCCCCTAAAATACGTTAAATCGTTTATATGCGTAATTTCTTTGCATCAAGATGAATCTAAAAACATTTCTAAAAAAATAAAACGAAAGTGCCCTGAGCTGGGCGTGAACCATCAACCTTAGGGTTGCTAATTGCGTGTTCTTCGGAATTCGTCACGGAGGCGATTATGAAGACACAGCTTGCAGAGTGATAAATCGTTGAAGTCTTTTTAATATTTCTAATCAGAGTGCTCCTTTAACCGTGTATATTTGAAGACAACTGTTCGGAATCAAATCAAATGCACTCGTCATGTAATTTTATAACAAAATGGCAAGCGTCTATTTACTTTTTTCATAGTTCTCCCATATTCACTTGCTAGTGATCGGCGACAGTTGCCAACTAAATTCATACAATTATACGCACCCATCTCAAGATTTTTCACTTCATGATGTAAAGGCAGGAGTTACTCTTGACCCCCGGAGCTCAAATATTGTCCTTATAATAACAATTCGTCAGGGAAAAATAATATATAATAATAACCGCATGCACATGACTGGCGATAGTTCATGTTGGTCCCTTTACGATTCTCCGTGACAAATCAAACGAGCGCGGACCAAAATGAAGTCCTCGTTCTTACGTTGTGGTAACTTCAATACCCCCGATTCTAGATATCTGCTTCGACTCGACGAATCCCTGCCACTAGTGGCACGCTAGCGGCAATCCTTCGACGCGTCGCTATATCGACAATCGCCATTTACCGGCAAGTGAGCCACTAGAAGTTGGCGACGTTTACGGCATGGGGAAGCTAATAAACAAGCAAAATAATAATAATAATAATAATAATAATAATAATAATAATAATAATAATAATAATAATAATAATAATAATAATAATAATAATAATAATAATAATAATAAATCTAAAGCCTTATAAAAAAGTTTAAAAGTTTTCTGAAAAGTTACATCTAGCAAAATCATTTGTTGGTATTCCAGAACTGTGAATTCACCTTTATTCATAATTTACTTCTATCGTAGTTTTGATATGAGAATGATGTCTGAAACTAACACAGGTCATTAATACTTTTTTTTTTTTTTTTTTTTTTTTTTTGCTTTACTCAGATTTAGCAGTTTTACTTAACAGTCAGTCAATTTGGATCTGTGATATCAGAGTTTTAGAGCTTTCCTTAATTTTTTCATTTCTAAAAAAGATTGCAACTAACACCATTAACGTATCTCTTTCGATATTTCCATATGTAATGGCTTGGTCACTCCCAGTATATTTCAAACAATAAAATATTTACGGTGTCTTACTCCATTAATCCGAACTACATTTTATATCCAACAACTCTGTGCATTTTCCCTTAAATCTGCAAACTTTCTACTAGGTTAAAACTCAGTATTTTCTATTTTCTTCCTTTCTTGCTAAAATGAAAGTGTTCTTTAGACAACCTGGAATGATGACTCTATACTACATTATGTTGCATAGGGCATTTTATGTAGCATATCATTTGACAGTTGGATACTTTCTTTTTATATTGAAAGCAACAGGGATTAAGTCCTTCTACACTTATATGATAAGTAAACACATTCTTTTTGATTGTGCCAATACACCAGGTCCAGAGAGTTTTTAATTTAAGATAATAATAATAATGATAATAATAATAATAATAATAATAATAATAATAATAATAATAATAATAATAATAGTTATTATTGTTATTATTATTATTATTATTGTTATTTTATTATTGACTTAGGTTTTCCTGAATATTAAGCAATATTTCACAAAAAGCTGGTATTTTTAAACAAATGTGTTCGATATCAAGTTTTCATAAAAGTAGTCACTCTCTCCTATAAATAATTTCAGAGGGGCCGCGGTGGCTCAGTGATAAAGCGTTCACCTTTGGTGCATGGGATCCTTGGTTCGACCCCAGCTCGCACCAAGTGAATTTTGTGGTGGAGAAACACCATGTGCATGGGTTTTTTCGGAGTTTTTCGTTTTCTCCCACTTTTTTCATTCCACCATTGCATTCATTTCTCATCATCACCGTGTCCTTTAGCCTAGCCGGTATAACCGTGGGTCGTAAAACTTAAAGATTTGATTTCAAATAATTCCAACCCAAACAGTTGCAGGAAGTATGTCATTTCGAATAAAACAAACCACTCTTTAAAATTCTGAGTATTATTATTTTTTATATATACAATTCTAGCGGACCTTATTTCTAAATCGAAGGGTAAGAAGACTAAATTCACTCTCTTATTATTATAAATTCATTTCAATTGAAGCAGTTAAAATAGTTGGGAAAAATTAAAAAGCCATACCCTATATTCCAGTGTGCCACAACCGGATAACGTGGCACACTGGCGTGCCCAGCAAAATGAACAGTGTGACGCAAACTTTTACCTATTATTTACAAGAATATTTGTCGAGTTTATTTTATTTATTATTATGAACGATTTTTCCACGGATCAGCTCTCTGTATACAATTAAACAAGCAAATATCACATTGAGGGAATGAGTGTAATTATTTACTTTAATAGTAATAGAAATATATATATATATATATATATATATATATATATATATATATATATATATATATATATATATATATTTGTATTTTCTACCGGGAATAACTGCATCCGGTCTAGAAAGCTGGGACTAACAACAAAGGAACCCGATGTGCTAAACACACACCACCTACGCACTTCAATACACCAACGAAGGTGCAGACTATTCATGAATTAAAGTCTCTCACCCAATGTATTCTCCTAACATGTCTCCCAGCGATTACAACATTTTTTGGTATGTCAATCACTTCCTAGTAGGATAGGTTTACCTAGAGACCACTGATTAACCTGGTATTGGATGTTTCACTTTCTTACCTTTGGAGTTGACAGTCATCGGTTGGACAATCTCACACGCAAATATCTAATATTAACAACGTTTCTTCTATAATTTCGTAATATTGTATTATTTCTTTGTATTATTTATTAGGTTGGTTAGGCTTGTTTCAACACTTTTCTCTTTGCACCTACTTATTACCTATACCTTAACGTTGGATAAAAATACACTAGCTCTCACCGGGAATCAAATCCAGAACCAATGGACTTGAACCATTTGGCAACAACAAGGCACATTTAAATAGAAGTTTCGATTTTGTTAGGAAAATTGTGATTAGGTGTAACATTTAAAAATATATTTAAGAATGGGTACGGATGAAACGCACTGAATTTTCTCGCTCGAATTTCTTAAACTGACTCGTGTTAGGCTGGAGCTATTACTGAAACATTTATTTGGGAAATGCGAATAAAATAATGTGTTTTTGGAAAACTTTGTTCGAAGCAACTTATGTCCAAAAGTAAAATACACATTGGTCATATTTCTGTTAGAAATAACTTATGCCATATATTAGAACTATTAAGGAAATAATTGTATGTGAACTATGAGCAAAAGCGTCCGAGTACTTTCTGAGAAATCGTCAAAAAAGTCATCCCCAAGAATAAAATATCCCTTGTGTATCTTTTCAGGACAAACGAGTTATGCTATTTATGAAATACGAACAAAATTGCCTGAGTCGTTCTCCACAAAATCGTAGGGTAAATCTTACTCCAAAAAGTATTATACCACTTCTAGCTTTTTAGGATGATGGAATTATGCCGTATCGTTAGGTTATTTATGTGACATTTATTTATAAAATATGAACAAAATTGGGTCAGGCGCTAATGGGGAAATCGTCGAAGAGTAGGCTAAACTACCCTTCTGAATGTTTACAGGACGAACAAGTTGTGTCATATTGTTAGGTTATTAATAATACATTTATTTATAAAATGTGATTGTAAAAATTGGTCGAAAAAACGCATCCCATACAGTAAATTACACCTTACGTATTTTTTCAGAGCAATGATTCAAACTATATTTGTAAAAAAATAAGCAAAATCTTTACAGCTATTTTTGAAACAATTTAATTATTTTAAATTTTCATCCTTCAGTAAACTACCCTTATTTTTATGTGTCGGAGAATATAGAATTCGAAACGATAAAGTGTTATAAAAACTTCATATCTAGACTTAGGTCCAGATACGTCGAACAGTATGGCCTCTATTTGAATGCATGTAAAAGCATGACGAACCGACAAACGAACAGATGGACAGACATCAAAATCACTTTTTCGATATGTGGGGGCGTGAAACTTGAATTCATTGAAATCTCGAATTCGATTTTTATTACTATTACTACAATTTCTTCTTTCGTCGCTTGAACGTGAAAAAGAATAGGAATACAACGACACGTAAGGTGATAATTTGTAATTCCCAAAATTTAATGAGTTACGTTTAATGTGTTGCCATGCTAGAAAAAAACGCTTATGCCCGTTTGTTATATCATTTTAATATCAGTTTTTCACGCTACTATATAATGTAGAAATATGGTATGATTATCGTTCATATTCATTCTATATTTGGAAATATTCGTGTTCCGCATACATAGATCTGTATAATTTAGTTACGTTCAACGAAAGCATTCTTGCACTTGTGGATATGAAAAAAAAGAGAGAGAGAGTCAATACTCTAAAAAGCAAAAAACAAGCACACATACACACACACACACACATAAACGATCATTTAACATCAGGTCGATGTAACAAGGGGTAAGACTGGACAGACTTTCAAGGTCGCGTATGTTCTTCCTGACACACAAACCCGAGGTGAGTTGTCTGCTGTTCAAGAACGGGAAGTAACATGCAAGACTATAAACTGAAAACAATAACTGTTTCCAATAGTACACGTATTCTAATACTGAATAAATACGTCGATTAAAGGATACTATCAATAAATTATTTCCTTATTATATTGTTTCGGTTCTTATTAACATCAAAATTATACACTTCCTATAATGTTTTGTAAGAAAAAAAATGGGATGGGATGGGATTCGATGTGGTGTCAAAATAATAAAATATCTACGACTCAGCCACTCTATCCACCTAACCACGGAGTCTACGTTGTGTTGGCTCTTTTTTTAAAGAAATAATCTTCATAACCATGGTGCGTATCGCTTCGAACCTTAAGATAAGAGTTTTTCTGTTTAATTCTATATTTTCGTACGACATCTTAGTTAAAGAAGCTAATTTATATTTGGCAGGCAATCTAAACACTAGGTTTTAACCAATAAATGGACATTTTAGTCCACTATCCAGTTCCTTGTTTCAACTTCTCGATTCCCCTACTGAATTCCCTCCGCAATTGTGATCTGCTACTGAAAAAATCCCTAGAAATCATCGTTGCCAGTATACACAAAACCGAGCATAATTTTGTTTTTTACTTATATTTTTATTATTTTATTATATTTTTTGGAAATATCTCCTTAGATGAATTGCTTTCTATAATTTCCACATACTAATAACTGAATTTTACCCATAAACGTAAGGAAAATGGAATAAATGCGAAAAATCTTGAGTTACAGTATACGCGCAATTTTTTTTTTGCGCATGGGAGTACTTCAGCTACCTACAGTTTTAGGTACTTGTTATACCTAATTGATATTTGCAACTATGTACCACAAATATAGTATTTATATACGTGGCTCAGTTTCGCACTCTAACAGTCATTTGTTTTTATGTCGTCACTTGGGACATATATCTGTTATGTTCTAGGTACGTCCTTTAGGTACATATTGTTTCGGATACCTTAATAGCACAAGATGTGCTGGCTTTCGCGATTTGGGTGTTCTAAATTCATCTCCCACATATAATGCATTTGTTGCTTCTTTTCTAAGCGATTGTGTACTGGAAGTAACAAACGCATCAACTTTATTAGATGACAACTGTCGCCCATCATTTGAAAGTGAATATGGAAGAACCATGAAATAAAATAAATAGACACTCGTCAATTTGTTATAAAATTACATGGCGAGCATGTTTTATCTTATCCCAAACGGTTATAGTCGAAAATACGCGCTTAAAGGAGCACTCTGATTAGCCGAATTCAAAAAATCTCAATAATTTATTTCTCTAAAAGCGACGTTCTCTTCATCGCCTCTGTGTTCAAGTCGGAAGGGCACGCGGCTTGTAATCCACACGTTGGTGGATCGCGCCTCTCCTGGAGTACATGTTTTTTACTTGTTTAAAAGGTTGTTTAGATTAACCTTAATCACATTACGCATATAGGCCATTTAACATATTTTGGAGGAGTAATTTTGTGGTTCATTGACGCTTACGGCATGAGGAACATACCTAGAACATACTAGGCACGTTCCCCAGGTACATATGAGGCATGTGCCTAGGGGCGAACGTAGACTGTGATTATCACTTTCCTTCCATGTGATTTCTCTCTTGGAAGTACATAAGGCACATACTGGACAGATTTCCATGTACCTGACGGAACACAATAGGCAAATGCCTGCTATGTAATTGTGCGCTAGGGCTGTGTTCCTTACTTTGATGCTTCTCAATATAAACTACGATTTTTATTTTCCATTATTTACTAAATGTATCCTCATTTTGTAATTTTCATGAAATAAAAGTAATAAATGTTTCCTATATAAGTTGGACTCATTGTTCCAACATTATTCTAGAAAGTACAACCTTTAGTGTTCCCCAAAATATGTCTAACAAGGTACATTCGCGAAGTGTCCCCTCGGAATTCGTCTAAAATTTATTTAAATGCAAAGTTCTCCGCGGCCCAAAGTGTATTGTACAAATTTTAGCGGTCCATACGGGTAATTTGAATATTTATGGGCCTTCATATATATATCTGGAATTCATACACTACTATAACGCTTGGTCACAAAATTGCTTTTAGTTTCTTTAGATGTAACTGAATATGAATGTGGGCATATGCAAAACAAATTGGATCAAATACTGCTTCTCTGACATGTATTATCCACACCAGCCACCATCTTGGATTCAACTTTCGGTTTTTCAAACGGGAATAGGTACATGTAATACATCAAATTCATAAAAAACTTTCTCGGAAATTCATTGGTGTAGTGAGTTTTACGGTAACTTGTACCATTTGCAAGATATTGCGAGTTAAATGTGAGTCACTTCACAAATTCAACCATTAAAAAGTTGTGCAGGGCTCCGTATGTATATGTGATCTTTCACGTGATTTATTGTTGACGAAATGTTTTCTGAATGTACATACACACAGACATAAATAGGATATGGTATATCTTCACCAAAATCTGGTTGTATCTAGATCTACATTAGGCATTTTGTTAGTAATACAATACTTCCTTGTTCGTAGTATAACATGGAAGTAATAACAATGACTCGCGGAAATGTAAGATTATGACACCAATGTTGTAGAGAGTTTGTTTATATCTACAGTACTTTTCCAGTTATGAATTGTTTTGATTTGTCAACATCAAAACGTAAGCGTAACTGATCTACTCGGCAATATCTATTAGCGAAGTGCATAGAGGGATTTAACATGTAATATCTCGCAAATGGTACAAGCTACAGTAAAACCCACTACTCCAATGAATTTCGGAGAAAATTTGATGCATCAGATGTACCTATTCCCATTTGAAAACCGAAAGTTGAATTCAATATGACGAATCCAAGATGGCGGCCGGTGTGGATAACACGTGTCAGAGAACACGTTTTCCATATGCCCACATTCATGTTCAGTTACATCTAAAGAAACTAAAAGCTATTTTGTGACCGAGCGTTATAGTAGTGTATGATTGAATACCGGGTATATGAAGGTTCATAAATATGCAAATTACCCATATGGGCCGCTAAAATTAGTACAATACACATTGAGCCATGGAGAACTTTGCATTTAAATCAGTTTTACATGAATCCCGAGGGGACACTTCGCGAATGTGCCTTGTAAGGCTTATTTCTTTGTTTGTTTATTGAATCGACTGGAAGCAGAGAATTCGTCTAATTATCAAATCGTTTGTCGTCACGAATTATGTCGAGGGATGTGAAGCTTAACATATATAAAACGATAATCACGCCTGTTGTCCTGTATGATTCAGAAACCTGGTCACTTACTTTAAGATAAGAGGCAACTGAAAGTATTTGAGAACAAGATCTTGAGACGAATATTCGGATCCAAGGGGAACGGAAATGAGAATGGCGAAAACTACATAACGAGGAACTGCATAATTTATACCGTTTAAAAAACATTGTTAGGGTCATCAAGTCTAGGAGGCTTAGGGAGCAGGCTATAGTCAGGATGGAATCAAGTAGGAACGCTTGCAAAGTTTTAACTGGAAGTCCAATGGGAAAGCGACCATTCGGAAGACCTAGGTGCAGATGTAAAGACAATATTAAGATGGATTCCGCAGAAATATAAATACAAAGTAGAAACTGGATCCAGTTGGTTAAGGACAGAAGCCAAGGAAGAGCTTTTCTGAACGTGGAATTGAACTCCAGGTTCCATAGGCCACAGTTAGTTGGTATAATTTATTGATTCCTTACTTTTTTTTAGCATTGAGATTATATAAGGAGTGAATCTACAATAGAATTAGAATTGAAACCCACGTTAATGCATTCAATGCTCTCCTACCGGGAATGGAACCTATGGACAACGTGCACAAAGGTATCGTTCATTACCAACTGGACTATCGTGAAAGACTGAGGGAGATTTGTGTTACCGCATATTACTACATAAACACATAGCCGTTCCCAAAAGAATTACTCACATAAATAATGCATATGATTTTCTTTACATAACATGCACATATTTTGCTTTTTCATAGCTGTTGCATAACTATTTCAAAGCAACATATTCTAACAATAAGAAATTATTAAGGAAACAGAGAGAAAGAAATTCAAGCATTAAGCTATGCTTTAAATTTCAAATTCTTACTTTTCCGAATCATAAACCTTTTCAAATGTGACTTGTAGTGTCGGATATATTCAAATATTATGACAATATATTGTTTGAATGCTGAAAGCCTTTTCTGAATCTCTGCAATGTCACTGAGCATAAACATATCTCATTGGAAAATGTTGAAAATGACATTCAACGAAAGACAGAGAGAGAGAGAGAGAGAAAAGAAACATAAGTTTCTGCAAAAAAGATAGTATGACACTTAAAATGCTTAAATTCACTTTATGCTATATTGAGAAGTGGTGTACGTCTCTAATTCGACTCTTACGGTTCAGCGAAATTAAGCATACATATTGCTGGTCTGACATAGCTTGTTTTTGTACTAGTGAATTTGATTTACGAAAAGTGGTAAAAATCGTATATTTACTCGGTGACAAAAAAATATCTCAAGAACTACTTGATAGCTTACCATCAATTTTGTCCAAGATGAAGAGAGTCAAAAGTTATTAATTGAGTACGTTGACAAAAGTGATATTAAATCCGAAACTGGTATTAAAAAAACAGCTTTAACGTTTATCACTATAGAGGAATAGTTTCCTGCAATCGATCAGGCGTCCGAAGTAAACATTTTATCCAAGTTTCAGAATCCTGCGGTACTTCCGCAACAATTTTGACAGAGATAGTTGGTGAATACTTCAAATTATACGCATGTAGCCAAACTTCCTCTTTTAAAAATTATTGCGTGAGTACCCTAGAATTCTGAAACGTGTATTTTTGCATGGCGCACATATTAGATCCTAAGTGAAGTCTTGACCCGACTACGGTGTGTCCCATAGTTCTGGAGCTATGAATCTTTAAAATTCATTTTTCTTCATGTTTTCGGCAGCCTATAACTCGGAAAGGAAGCATATGTGCACCCAGGTTGGTGTATAATTTTTATCTTATCTTGGCGTCAGGAATCACCTCCCAAATGTTGTTGATGTTACTTTGCAACACCTGTATATCATAAGAGGAAGAGATGGATATAAAACCCTTATTTTAAAATATGTCAGCCCTTATTCCGGTGTTCTTGAGGGGAAAAGGGGGCAAGTTCTAAATACACGGTGAATATGTAAAAGTGGCATCGTGATTGTCTGTCCGATCCTCACGGAAATCGAATGAACCGTTATCGAACAAAAGAATATTTGAATACATTTAGTACTTGGAAGAAAATGGTTAGCTGACGTCCATTGGAAACTTGACAAAACTTCGATACGATTTAAAGGATGGTCAACAATGCTTAAATATAACATTTCAGGTGGAAATGAACACGAGGAAAGAAGTACTCGCGGATTTAAGTTTAGCTTTCGAAGTCATTGAAAAACAAAATGTGTTATGTGCAAACAACAAAATCGTAACTTTTTATAAGGTTTGAAGACGTGATTAACAGATTATTTATCCCAACGGATCGACCATTTTTTACACGTGTCTGAAGTGTTTAGTTGCGCTCTCAATTAATGCTGACTGATTGCCGCTACATTAACATTTGTTTCTTATTGAGTTTGATTACTACACTTCAATCCCCATAGCTTCTCCTCGTGTGTATTTCCACCTGATTTTGTTTCATTCAAGCACAGTTGATCATTCCGTAAATATTGTCTAAGTTAACCAGCGGACGCCCGGTGACCACTTTTTTTTTTTTTTTTTTTTTTTACAAGGGGAAAGCAGACTTTGGTAAATGAACTTCGGGTCCATCCTTCGCGAGGTAGTAGTGCACATTCAAAATGTTATTATTACAAACTGGGACAGCACAATAGCCAGAAATAGTGGAGAAAAAGCGCTTTAAAGATTCCTACTCGCGCATATATGATACCACGCGCAAAGTTATCAAGTGACGGCCTGGCAGAGCATCTACGACCTCGTGCAAAGGGTCCAGGCTTGAATTCCTGCTCGAGTCATTTTTTTTTTGTTTTTTGCTTTAACCAATAAAGTAGCGATAAAATATTAATTCGCCATATTATTATAATGCATAAAACAATAAAAAGGTTCAAATCAGTTGTCAAATCTTTAATGTTCCATGTTAACTACCAATAAAATGTAATCTATTCATCGTTGTATATTGATATCACGCCTAGGTTTTAGTGTATGCAGTGTGGAACGACAATAAAGCTTTGACACCTAAGGGGAGGGGGTACGTTTCCGGGGGGTCGTGAGCTGGAGAAAAGAATGTTCCTGGGATATAGCCTAGTAACAGTTCTTGGATTAAGATAAAAATTCAGAATTATGCACTCCAAACACGGAAAACATATTAAATACGAAAAATACGATTTTTCTGTCAATTATGGAAACAGCAACCCGCCAAAAAAAACTTACGTGCTGGAACTTTCTCGATGAGATATTCGTAATCAGCGTGTCAAAATCTATCCGGTACACACTTTCACCCTCGTGGGAGGATTTTCATGGCGACCAGTGTAATTAAACGATCTAAAAATAAATGGTCCACGGGTCTAGATGAAATACCAAAGCCCATAGTAAAAAGTAGTAGTATTCATTTACTAAGACCGTTACATTACTTAATAAATTTTTACTCCCAACTCGGTAAATTTCCTGACAGATTAAAATATGCAAAAATTAAACCTCTACATAAGAAAGGCATAAAAACAAATGCAGGTAGCTTTAGACCAATCTCAATACTTTCTTCTTTCTCAAAGCTATTTGAATCTCCAATACTTAACCAAATTGTTGCTTTTCTTTCCAAGCACTACATTATTTCTACGTCGCAGCATAGATTTCAAAAGAAGAAATCAACAACTACAGCAATGTATAATTATATTGAACAAGTACGGGAAGCATTGGATAATGGGAAGAAGTGTTTAGGTATTTTTCTGGATTTGTCAAATGTTTTTGATTTAGTACCCCACAATATGTTAATTGAGAAAATAAAAGCTTATGGCTTACGCGGAATAGTAATTGACTAGTTAAAATCCTATCTGGAAAACCGGACTCAATCGGTCGAAATAATATACACGGATAAAGAAACGTCATCCCGTAGTCATTTCTTGTCACATTCCAACCCAGTTTTCGGTGGTGTTCCACAGGGCTCGGTTTTGGGACCTGTCTTTTTTCTGCTATACGTTAATGACCTTCCTAACTACATTCAGTCAGTGCAGTCAACGTTATATGCAGATGATACAAGTATTCTCATTACAGGTGAAAATTACGACACTCTAAAACAGGAAATAAATAAAGATAAACAATCAATTACAAAAATGGTTTACTTTACACGGCTTAAAAGTAAATACAGAAAATCGGTGGATTTGAACTTTCACCGTTTACGAACATACTCATGACATAAATGCATTAATCATGAATTCTGACTGAAAGTATGTAACTTCAACAAAATTCTTAGGTCTTCATATAAGAGACACCCTTACTTGGGATACCCACATAATGTCGTTAGCACAAAAAAATTAATAATATTTTCTATACCTTGAAAGTTATTAAAAATATTTTGGATATAATTAGCTGTAGAAGCATTTATTTTGGTATCTTTCAATCTTTGTTAATGTATCTTTTGGGGAAATGATTCAAGAAGTAAATTAATCATCCGTATTAAAAAAAAAAAAAAAAAAGTTGTTAGAGTATTAGCCACTGCGAGAGTAAGCGAACCATGTAAAAAAAAAAAAAAAAAAAAACTTTTTATAAGATTACAGATATTACTACTGCCATGTCTTTATGTATTACAGTTATTAATTTTCACGCGCCAGAATCTTAATACATTCTTTGCCTATAAAAGAAACTTTCACTGTCATAATACTACCGTAGATATAGGGAAAATCTCCACATTCAAAATCACCATACAACATTGTTTCAAAACGGTTCCATATACTTAGGTCCAACATTAACCTCCCCAAAAATATTCATAACATTGAATTAATGAATGTATTTGAATCAGTTACAAAGAAGTATCTATTGGACAATTGTTTTTATTCAGTAGATGAATACCTGTCTGCTAAATGGAGCTTGTAGATTGTATAGTGTAATTTTGTCTCATATAACATGTCTCATATTTTGTCTCGTTATTGCTTTTTAGTATGTATGTATGTATTTCTTTGTATCCTTTGTCTTCCTTCAATCATCATGTATGATTTACGGATGAAAATAAAATGAAATGAAATGAAAATGAGTTTGAGAATTAGATATATTTTAATTTAGGATCTATGCATAAATTGCAGTTCTAAAGGCAAGAATTGCAGACTGGTGAATCTTATGTGATATGATACACACAAAAATTTAGCAGTGCATCTAATCTTTTATTCTATTCATAGAAGATAAGGAAGCATCCTCTTGGCCTACCTAATTTCAGGGCTAATTTTCCTCCCCCTCTTAATTTTTTAAATTCAGACATTTACCTTTCTTTACAACTAAACGATGTTAATATTTCTGTGCTATAATAACTAAAATCCCGTTATGTTGATACCTGTGCTATTTGGTGTGCTATACATTTCACTCACCAGATCCTCTTAGTTTTGGCGTTACTGACGACGGCCGACTTGAATCGCAACTTACAACGGTCGAAAGTATGATAGAAGAAACGAAAGAAAGTAACAAATGAGAAAAAGAAACTGAAGAATAGAATGGATGAAAGAAAGAAAAAAAGACACAGTTCTTACGTGGAATAAAATTTGAGAACTACAGTATTATTTCTGAACAAAGAGCATAAGAAAATGGAAAGTTAAATAAATTCGTTGAAATGATAAGAAGGATTATTGCTGTACGTGGGATGTGAAAAAATAACAATTTTGGGGGAGCTTGAGTCCAATAGCCCTCCTAAATACGCCAATGATTGTTCGTCCATTATTGACTGAAGTCTTTTCAACCTGTGTTTCTTTCAGACCTGTTTTTAGGGGGGCACTGCCCCCCGGAGCTCTGAGAGTGCCCCTCGTAGCAGACCAATATAATACGTCTATACTATAGTAATAAATAGAATAGTATCAGTCTCCACTACTCATACAAGGTGGCCCAAAAGTAGGTATACAGTCCCATACTAATCGGCTCATGGCATTTTATATCATTTACTTATTGTTACTCATACAGGCATTACCTTAGTTTCTTTATTATCTGTTCTTATTTCTTTTCACTTACATGTTAAGAACAGACCTAAGGAAGACACTCATTATCTTAACAAACTAAAATGTCATACTTATTAACGCAGAGCTGTATACCTACTTTTGGGCTTCCCTGTATACTAACAGTTAACGGTGTTGAATACACGTACATTTTTTTTAGGCTATTGATCTGATTTGCGAAATATTAAATTTATATAATAAAAATTCTTTTTGACAAAAATAATGAAAGAACACTTAACTAGACTTGAAGAAGAAATCAGCTGCATCAAAATACATTAAAAAACCAGCTCATTTCAAAGAAAATATAAAAATAGTTTCCCACATAAATCAATAGGTTACCAAAGAAAAAGAAGAAGTAATAATGACCTAGGTAGATACTCACAACTTTAATACCTCACATTTGTATCATAACAATAAAATGATACAGAGAAATACAAATCCACACCTCAAAATGATTGTTTAGGATACGTAAGTCGACTTACTGAAAAAGAAGTATGTATGTAATGAATCTACTCATGGATCCGTCAATGAAACTGCACCCTTAAAACATTAGTTTTTATTGTTATTATTATTATTATTATTATTATTATTATTATTATTATTATTATTATTATTATTATTATTATTATTATTATTATTATTATTATTATTATTATTTTAAAACTGGATTTATTGTGGATTTCAGTTTCAAATTTTATTGTTATGATTTTTAAGTTTCTGTAATTCGGACTTATTTCGGGCTCATTTGATTATCATACGAACTCGGGCCTAAATGCTGTAACACATTTCGGACTCGACTTGGTCCTCACATTATAAATTAACGGGCCGGGCCGGACCCGGGCTAAAAATTCCGGCCCGTGCAGACCTTTAGCTTAGGTGGGCCTTTGTCATACATGTGCATTCATAAAAAATTAAACGTCTTGCTTCAGTTTCTACGATGCAACTCTTCACCTTAATGTTGCATCAAGAATACATGTGCACCAATAAATAAATAAATAATAAATAAATAGGTAAATAATAGAAAACACCCAAAAGCGACACGTCTAGAGATCAATCAGTTACTAAGAAGCTAATTATTTACAAATGTCTAGCAATATTTTGATATTTTTCAATACCGATATTTTAATATTTTACGATATTTTATATGTTATTGTTTAATATTTGTAATAAAATTCGATATCGCACGAGGATAAGTAAAAACTTATCCGCAATGTAACTATAACTTTTCTTATATTGTTAATATTGACCTCTGTTCTCGTATAATTTATTATTGAATTGTGGTCATGCTATGGAAATTTGATCCTAATTCCACCATTCGCCTCCCTTTTGTTGTAGATAGATCATGGCCGCTACATTAGAAGTTTGCACCGAAGAGAAACAACGAACAGTGATCCGATTTTTGTGGTCGGAAGGTGTATCAGGGGTCGCAATCTATCAAAGACTTTCTGCACAATACGAGAACAGTGTCTTGCCGCAGCGGAGTGTCTACGAATGGATTTGAAAAATTTTTAAAAAATGGTCGCATAAGTGTTACGCACGAGGAAGGAGGCGTATTGTTATGACCATAACACCGTAACAACAAAATAAACGAGGACAGGGGTCGGTATGAAGAATGTAAGGAAAATTATAGCTACTTTGCGGATAATTTTTGACTTATTCTCGTATAAATATCGGCTCTTAAAATGAAAATCGGTGATGTCACATAGTCTTACATATTGAGCGCTTTATTTTTTGCCACTGATAGTTTTATTTATTTATTTATTACAAGTCACCAGGCATGATGCCCAATTACGGTGTTGAACAAGATCTATGATTATTATATATTAGTAATCCTGGTAGTAAGACCAGTGGTATATTCCTGCCATCAATCTCTCTTGAAGGCGATACATGATGGTGGGGAAAGGCCTATACTGTTTCAGTTGATCTTGCACAAGTGTCTCCTAGCTTATTGGATTCAAACCTCAATCGTAGTTCCGAGTCCACACTTAATAATAGAGTCCCTGTTCTCCATATTCTCGGTGTTGTATAAGGTTGCAAAACACACACAAAAAAATGTATACGACGCCATGAAAATGTTTTAATCTCTTCCATTAATTCCTCCTCCTTTGTTATTCCTTTTGAAGTTATTAAGCTAGGATTCTTTACTGTCAACCCCAATTGTCAAAAGTACAAAATCGAGTCCACTATGGTGTGTCTGTCTATGTGTTGCGTGTCAAACTGGATTCTCCTATTCAGTTTACAGGTACGAAGCACGAAATGCATTAATCAAAACAAATAGTAGTAATAATACGAAGTGAAACAAAAAGAAGAGACGATAATAGGGTTCAACATATACGTACGTACTCCATCAGATATACATATACCTAATCTCTATATCTGTCTAGAGAGTTCTATTGAAGTCGGTGTTGACTTCGTCAAATTGTTTCGTGTCGATAAGAACAGGGCATTGAAATCAGAAAAAAAAAATATAGGAATAGTGCGATAGGTAGGAGTCCTGTCTGTCGGGGTGGTGAAGGGGAACATTCAGGAATCATCATGCGAGTGAATGACTGAGTGCTTTTTTTCTCTCTCTCTCTCCATTTTTTTCAGTTTTTTTTTCTCTTCAACTGATTGTCTATCGCACAAATAGCAAAACACTTTTAAGAAAATGGGAAGCGGAAGGAAATCATCTATATATGTATATAAACTCCGTTATTTCGAAAGTAGATTGATAGTACTCGGAAATCATTATGGAGAGAGATGAGAATACACCTTCCAATCTAATGGACTAGCTAAATTTCGCTCCCCTCAGAGTTGCTTCCTTCTCAATCTATATAGGCCTACGGTGCGCTCTTTATCAAATATTGGACGTACAGTGCAAGAGAGAAAAGATTATTAGTATTATTATTATTTTCAAAAGATAACAATGCGGGTGAAAAATGGTCTGTGAGTGTGTGTGGTGTGTGTGTGGTGTACGACTGATATCACAAAGATGCTTTTTTAACACAAATGATAAAGCTCACAAAGAAGGAAGCTTTTACCTTCCAACTGAGTTAGTGATTGCCACAGTTTCGCATTCATTTCTTTCTTCTTTTGACGTGATTGAGGGTGTTAGAAATGTAAACCTCGAAATAGCGAGTACGTCAAAATATTTGCATGTCTCTTTTGTAACGCCTTTTCGATTTATATTGCTGTTTTTACGTTCCTTTTATTATCAGTAGGTAAATATACGGTTGCCATTCGGAAATAATTAGAAGGAAAATAGGGAAACAAAAGTGAGCAAAAGAAGAAAGAAGTAAAAAAAAAAAAAAATCCTGAAAATTCTTTGCTAATAGTATTGGATTGACTCATTTCCAGTACCAGCCGTTTTCATTTTTTTTTTTTTTTTTCATTAACCAGTGATGATGGCAAAGATGGAATATACCAAATTGTATCTATGCTATCAGTAAATTGCGAGACTAATTCTGGTTTTGCTGAAACTCATTAATTTTTGTTTTTCAGGGTCTGAAGTATCAGTGTCAAGTTGAAAAGCAGGGTCATCTTCGACGTATTCTCCTCCACGAGTTCAAAAAAATCTGTGTAATATATCAGGGCCGGCGCTAGCAGTTTTGCCGCCCTGGGCGGTACTTTCAAATGCCGCCTATATAATCCGCAAACCTTATTTTGACAGGGGACGTTCAGGCATTAAGAAAAAGTAAGATACCCTATTTAAAAATATGAATGAAAAGGAAAAGTAAACAAAAAATTAAACTACCTCTCTTGAATGCTTACGAAATATTTACAATATGCTTACGAAGTATACAATATTCAGTATGATCGATTTCGCTGTACGTGATATACAGCAGGGCATACAGAAAATTATATATATATAAGCTTATATATATATATATATATATATATATATATATATATATATATATATGCTTTAGTCCGACTAGGAATTTTAATTTTTAAGCTTAGTTTATATCAAAAGGTGTTTCCAACAATGTGGAGCATGAATATAATATAGTGAATCAGATATTACGGCAAAAGTAAGTGATTAGCCTAAGCCTTATAGCGTACTAAAATACAATAGAAATACACAAATTTTACATATCTTAATTGAAACAACTTTTCTCGCTTTGATATGATCAAATTCCTTTATCACATTCGCGTAGTCCAATGTTTCGGCCAATTCGTGTTCCATTGATATCATCACTAGACCACCTAAGCGTGTTTCAGATATGGAAGAACGTAGACAGTTTTTAATAAGCTTAGAGTAAGTTTCGAGAAACTTCTTTCTCTACTTGCCACTATTACTGGTAAGGTAAACAAAATCATAAGTGCAACACTGACATTGGGAGCAAAGTCATATTCCTTAATTAATTTTGGTCTCTTTTGTTGAACTTTTAGGCTTAAATTATAGCCGATAATAGTTTCAGTTCGTCTTTCGATTCTTCGCGCATTAAAACGCAGGCACTTTTCAGACAAAAGTTCAGGTGGCATATCTTTCAGATTACTTATATCGTAAATAAAATCGAAATACTCGCTGTGATCTTTAAGTTGCCCAAACCTTTTTCTTAAAGCTAACACAATGACGTCCAAAACTTTGTAATAAAAATCGATCTTGTATTTTGTTTTGCGGATCTTCAATAGCTTCATCCTCAGCCTCGTACTGAAACTGTCTCTTCTTCTTTCGACTTCGAGCATGTACTGTATTACCTATCCGTGGATAATCCATATCTAATACTGATGGCAACTCTATCGCATCAACTAAGGTTGAAACTATGCATAATTTCTGCTCGTCTCAAAAGTATTTAGATATATTTTGAAGAAAAAAGAAAAAAAAAAAAAAAACAACTACATCCGAAACATGAGAATCAATGCTTTGGAGACTTTTGCTTACTGTGTTTATGTGGAGTGAAAAGTCATACCAGATAACGAGTGAGCAAAGAAAGTAAAGCCATGCAGCTGGTTTGCTATACATAGAGAATCGCAGGCGACCATTCTGTTTGTTCTATTGTCATTACTTATTTGAAGTAAGGCATCATAAACCTCTCCTATTTGATATCTAAGTAGAGTTAGAGCATCAATTCGGCTCTCCCACCGTGTGGTGTTGAATAGTTTTAAAGTGAGGCTGCTAATATGTTCCTTTAATATGGCCCAACATTGAACTGAAGCAGAAAAGGAGTCATAAACTCTTTTTTTTATCTATATAAAAAATGAAACGGTGGACTGAGGTGTTCTGGTTGCATCGTTAACGACAAAGTTTAGTAAAGGAACATAAAAGGCTTGGGAATTTATTTTAATATTCTCTTCTGAATACCTGAATGTTTGCTTTTCATATTGGAACCATTGTCACATCTTTGACCCTTCTTGTCTTCGATAGGAAGTTCATTTCCTTTAGCTGTTTAATTATTACTTCTGCCAGTCTTAGACCAGTGGTGTCTGTTACTGGTACGAAACCAAGAAAGTGTTCGCAAATTTTTACAAAGCACTCTTCATTACTGTATGTAATTTGTACGAAACGATTGTTGTCATTTGCTCTGTACCAGATATATATGGTGTAGAGTTTAGTATTATACTATAATATGTTGCAGCTCTCAACAAAGACAGTATTTTACTTTCAATTCACTCACTAAGAATTGGAATAATTTCATTTTGAACATCTTTTCCTTAGTAATGGTGGTATTTATTTTGTCGTTACATGGTTCTTTTAATGTGTTCGGCCATGACGCTGTCAATCTTATATTGCTTAAATTTAAAACAATTATATATAACGTGTTCTCTAAAATATATATTGTTGATAAGATATGAAGAATTTGTAAATTGGTTAAAAACTCGCTGCTAGAACCTAAATGTCTCTAGGTGTTGTAGGCTAGAACCTCCTGTCTCAAGTGGGATTGCACCTTTTGCATACTTGTAGTGGAGCGTTAGAATATTGCTGAATAGAATATATATAGGCCTAGTAAGATTATTCATGGCTTTGGATTGATTGTTTTAACAAAAGAGACACTGACCAAAGCTTTAAAACCCACTTTATTTTAAATTATAATTTGTAACTGTAACTGTTTCGGATTTTTGTAATTTTAAACTTTGTCATAACAATATATCTATATATCTATATCTATATATATATATATATATATATATATATGGTTCATTCCCGTTGTGCCTACTTCCCGTTCTGCCTACAGACCCTCCAGCACTTTAAAGAAAATATTTTTAATTATCTTATCTCTAGGCAGAACGGTAATTCCCGTTGTGCCTACTCTTTCGAGACGGGGAATTATGTGCAGGGAGGAATTTTTGTAGGGAATATTTCTTTAGTATTTCTAAAAGCTTCTGTAAAAACAACCACCACCTCTACAAGTTTCATCATACATGGAAAATTGGTTGACTCAGTTGCAAGAATGTTAGCCAAATCAGCTGATAAGGTGATGCCGAAAAAGTAATTTTAATGTAGGAGACTAAGACCCTTTCTTAAGGGCCCCCTTATGCATCCTGTTGCATTAGCCCTATTTGTTTAATATATGGCCATCAAACATGTCTTAAGGATGTGAACTGTGGCACATTTTACGTACTATGAGTCGTAGCACGTTGGAGATGAAATACTGGAAAACCGAATAAATTTTTTTTGTGAAATGACTTGATATTAGACCGAAGAAACTTCGTTTTATGTTCGTTTTCGTTTCAGTTTCAATGTCAAACTGTTTTTTTTTTTTTTTTTTCAACTGAATCAATTTTCCATTTTCCTGTAGGAATTAAAAAGAAATAATATTCATATTTACTAAAGTAGATGCAAACAACCCTGCTAATAACAGAACTATATCCCAGCAATTTTTCCCAGAAGAAAAAGTAGAATAACATCTAAAATTTATGATGAAACTTGAAGAAATAGTTATTCTTCTTACATAATTTCTTAGAATTACGAAACAGATTATTGTGAATGCAAGACAAAACCCATGGAAAATTTCTGATAAAACTGACAAAATTCAAGGAACAGAATCATAGTTGCAGTTTAATAAAGAGATTTTTTTTTTTCAGCGGCCATGCATCTAAAATGTTATATATAATTCTTCACTTTATTGAAATAACATTTTCTAAATACTGAAAACCCAACGAAACACATAAGACTGTTATAGTAATCAGATGCGTAGCTAGAGGGGAACGAGCGGGGCTGTTGCCCTGAGCGCTAATAGTAAGGGTCGCCGAACAAGCAAGAAGAAAGAAAAAATATATGGGAAGTCAGTAAACGACGCGTCGCCCTGAAAACGTATTGGCGTCCGATTAAATCAATATTGTTAGTTTGCAAAGAAATAGATATGATAAAAATTTTCTTGCTTGCTCCGCTCGCAACATAAACGTTTGCTCGCTACATAAGTACGTTGGCTCGCTACATAAGTACGACATATTGCGTGTAATACAGAATCATGTATAGAGGACAAAGCACCTGATCATATATAGAGGTGATGCCGGAAAAAGATCTGTGATGTAGAAGACAAAGGCTTTTTTTAGAAAAAGAAAAGAGACCGAATTATGCATCTTCTTGCATTGTTTGTTTAATATATGGCCAAATATATTTTGAGGATGTGAACTGTAGCACCTATTACGTACTGCGAGCCTTAGAATGTTGGAGATGAACTACTGGAAAACTGAATAAAATTTTGTTGTGAAATGACTTGATATTAGACCGAAATAAGTTTATTTTCTTGTAACTGAATCAATTAATTTTCCATTTCTCTGTAAGTATTAAAAAAACACATCTCTACTAAAGTAGACGTGAATAACGCTGCTAATAACAAAACTGTACCTAGTCATTTTTTCTGAGAAGAGCAAGTAAGATAACATTTAAAATATATGATGAAATTTAAAGGAATAGTTATTCTTCTTACAGAATCTATTAGAATTACTAAAGAAAAAATCCCTAGAAAAGATCCCTCCCTGCACAGAATTCCCCGTCTCGAAAGAGTAGGCAGAACGGGAAGTAGGCACAACGGGAATTACCGTTCTGCCTACAGATAAGATCATTAAAAATATTTTCTACAAAGTGCTGGAGGGCCTGTAGGCATAACGGGAAGTAGGCACAACGGGAAGACACCATATATATATATATATATATATATATATATATATATATATATATATATATATATATATATCTGTATTTTCATTTATTTTCGAAGTCTGAAGAAGGATGTTACAAATTATAATTTATAATAAAGTGGGTTTTAAGCTTCGGTCAGTGTCTCTTTTGTTAAAATATCTATCTATCTATCTATCTATCTATCTATCTATCTATCTATCTATCTATCTATCTTTCTATCTATCTATCTATCTATCTATATCTATCTATCTATCTATCTATCTATCTATATATATATATATATATATATATATATATATATATATATATATATATATATATATATATAAGACACTTGATTGATTGATTGATTGATTGATTGATTGAATAGGGGATTTAATGGGGACGTCAGCATCAAGGCTATATGTCCCCGTCACGATTTAAACGGTTGCTCGCGAATAAAACATGTAAAGAGAAACAGGTTAAAAGATTAGAGCGCAATAAACAAAAGTGCTGCTAAATAAAAGGAGAAATGAAAAAGAAAATAAAAGAATAAATAAAGTAAAACAGATAACAAGAACAATATATAGAAAAACAATAAAAGCTAACAGAAATTAAAAATTTAGCAGCAATATAAAGACACTTGATAATCTTATCCGACCTATTTGAAAATCTTATCTACGCCGTTGCAAGGGAAATCTTAAACGAGATACATGTAGCTAGTAGTTTGATCATTAAAAATGAGGGGGAATAATTTGAATTTCCTGAGTGAATATTTTCCTGAATGTGAGTGAATTAAGTTTAATTACATTCTCAGGTGAACAAAATTTTATTTTTCCATGTGGGCCTATTACGAACCATTATATTTTTATACTATTCTTTTCTTTTCCAAATTTTGCCGCCCACTAGACGTGCCGCCCTGGGCGGTGGCACGCCTCGACCCCCCCTCGCGCCGGCCCTGAATATATGGAGATGAAGCTTTCTGGAAGGATCACGGAGGGGTGGTTTACTAGGTTCCGAAGTAGTGAAAATTTTTATTTCAGCGATCCTCCACGTCCTGTTCGATCATCCCCTTGATAAGGAGTCCTTTTGAACTTTTGGGTCTATCACGATCCACTTCAAAGCACTCGGAAAATGGACATGGAGATATCCTGTGGACAGGCAACTATCTTAACGTATAAAAAAGGTTCGAAAACTGAGTTCGTGGGTACCTCACTCACTCAATACAGAGAACCAGCTCCAGCGCTTTGCCATATGTGGTTCTTTGATTCTGTTGCCAATACTAACCCTTTCTATCACGTAGTGTTACTGGAGATGATTTCTGGTGCCTGTATGTGAAATTTAAGCAGAGGAAGAAATGGATCAGCCATAACAGAAGGGCAATAATACCATGTCCCATCGCAAGAAGACAATGTTGTTTGTCGGGTGGGACATGGAAGATATTATCCACAGTCAACTTCTACCTCGTAACCGTACCACCATTTCTGCTATACAGGGTGTTTCAAAACAACACGGACAACCTTTGGGAGGTGATTCCTGACACCAAGATAAGACAAAAAGTATAGAGCAACTTGGGTGCATAAATGCTTCCTTTCGGAGTTACAGGCCGCCGAAATCATGAAAAATTGAACTTTAAAGTCCATAGCTCCAAAACTATGGGACCTACCGAAGTCGGGTAAAGACTTCACTTAGGAACTAGTATGTACCCTATCCAAATATCCATATTTTAGAATCCTTCGGTACTTCCGCACTTCGGTACTTTGGATTTTTATAGTGGTAGTTGGTGAGTACTTCAAATTATATGCCCGTAGCCAAACTCCCTCTACAAAAACTGTTGCGGAAGTACTGCAGGATTTTGAAGCATGGATTTTTCGATAGGGCAGGTATTAATTCCTATGTGAAGTCTTGACCCGACTTCGGTAGATCCCATAGTTTTGGAGCTATGGACCTTTAAAGTTCAATTTTTTATGATTTCGGCAGCCTATAAATCCGAAAGGAAGCATTTGTGCACCCAGATTCGTCTGTACCAAGTTGGTATATACTTTTTATCTTATCTTGGTGTCAGAAGTCACTTCCGAAACGTTGTCGTATACTGGGATCACCACTTCAAGACCAAAACGGTCCGAATAAACGACAGGGCACTATCATCGACGTGAACAATGCTATACCATATGTGGCATAGATGACAACCAATTGCTATTCAGCAGCTTCAGTGGGAAAATCTTCATTTGGCGTATTCTCCAGATGTGGCTCCTACAGATTATTATCTTTGCTGGCCACTGTCCAATGCTCTTCGTGGCGCATCCTTCGAAAACCTGAGTAACTGCAAAATTTCGTTGATGACTTCTGCATCTAAGCCACCGTTTATTTTTTTCCTTCGTAAAAGAATCCAACAATTATCTGAACATTGAGAACAGATTGTCAATACCAAAAGCGGGAAAAGCATAAGTAATCCATTGTTTGATTAGTTCAACCTTCAGGCAAACAAATTAAATTATCCATTGGTTCCAGACAGTATCAAGTAATAAATCAATCAAATAAGTGGAGGGCCGGGATGGCTTAATTTTTAAAACGCTCACCTTTGGCAGTGGTGCCCACCCCATCTCATGTCCATGACGCATCCCCCTCAATTGTCTACCCGTAGGTGTTCTTCCATGAAAAAAAAATCTTTTCAATTAATTTTTACACCCCCTCAAACATATTTATATAGATTTTTACCCCCCCAAATATTTCAATGACGCAGTTTGCGTCATAGCCCCCCTCCTTGTGGGCACCCCTGCCTTTGGTAAGTGGAGCCCGCACTTATAATGTAGTTAAATGCATGTAAATAACAGTTGTATGACAAAAAGTTTCTGGTGTATTTACTGGTTTTTACAAGGGTTAAGAGATATTAGAGAACTCTTTTAAGATCAACAAGTTTTTCAATGACTGCATATGAGAATCTTTAGAAATTATAATAAGGGAAAAGTAATTCATACTATAACACGAACTGTGAGCCCTGTCGACCAGCTTTTACGGTTAGCAACACTATGGAATGTTATCTAATCAATCAAATTTAGACAGAGATAGAAATATAACGAAGTTGAATAATATTAGGGAGTAAATCATTTTATTACTTGCAAATTACTTTAACGAATAAAGGAAATTAGATTTGGAATTCTACTTTTGTATTTTTCTTTTCAGTTAAATTGCAGCAGTTGTTACAAAGTGTTCTGTGAGTAGAGTTCAAGAGGCAATTTTGTTTTGGAATTGCATCCACTGTAATTTCTTCTAAATATTCTAAAATGTACTTTTACTTTACAATTCCTGAATGTGTTTACAGTATTTAATAGTTACAATAAATAAATATATCAGTAATAAAATAAGATAAAGTGAGGCAATGGTTGATGTGTTTAGACAGTGGGGTGTATCTCTAACGTCTGGAAATAGTAAGTTTCTTTATTCTATGATATCTTCCTAAGTCAGTGGTTCTCAACCTTCTTTGACAGAGGATTCACTTTTTGAACGTCTAGAACATCGCGACACACTTAATAATAATAATAATAATAATAATAATAATAATAATAATAATAATAATAATAATAATAATAATAATAATAATAATAATAATAATAATAATAACTAGAGACCGTATGTTTAGGCACTAAAAACCTGGAAAATAGGCAGTAAAATAGGCACTAAAATGTAACTCGAAGTAATGAAGATAAATACTCAATACCATTAAAAAATAGATTCAGGTCATAGACAATGTTCAAAGAATATAGAAACATACTTGTTTGTTAAATAATATCTTCTTTTACTGTATATACAATAACGAGGCATGTTATGCATTGCACATACTAGGTGAATCTGAAAGATGTGCACATACTTCGGGAGGTGATTCGTGACATGGAAAGAAGACAAAAAGTGCTGTTGAATTTTGTCGAATTCTGCGTCGTGTTCGAGTGACAGGGGTGCCAAATTATAATCGAAATCGAATCCTGACAATTGGAACGGAACATAAAGGTGCGCTCATACTTCAGGAGATGATTCGTGACATTCAAGAGGACTTTTATCTTCTTTTCATGTCACGAATCACCTCCCGAAGTATGTGAACATCTTTGAAGTTCATCCTGTATATATATTGTAACGTACCACGAGCTTGTGTTTACAAACACATAATATAAGTAAATATGTGTGTATTATGTTACGTAAATTATATATTTTCCCAACGAAGGCTTATTTTGAAGAAAATGTATAGAATAGGCTTAGGCACTAAAGCAATTATTTAGGCAGTAAAGGTCGAAATAGGCAAAATAGGCAAAATAAAATTGGCTTAAATCGAAACTATAACCCCCCATATAAACTTTAAAACGTTATTTTTGATCATATCTTTAATATTAAAGAATAGGCATTTTGCCTAACATCCGGTCTCTAATAATAACTATTATAATAAAGAGACCTATTAGTTTTTTTATAATGACTCTATGTAGCATTGAGCGTTGCTGTTGCCGCTGGAGATGTTGACTGATACAATCTGTCTCGATTTTAACTAATTATTATTAAATTCTTCATGAGTCTTAAATTCTAAAATTTCGCAACATACCTTAGGCGGACTGCGTGACACACCAGTGTGTCGCAACACATCGGTTGAGAACCGCTGTTCTAGGTAGATGAAAATTACTCTCATTAGGAAGGAACATATCAAAGTCATTCTATTGGTTGATAACCAAAGTTAGCAGCAAATAATTGAGGAGTCCACTGTTTACATCTTAACATTCCATTACGCAAAACAGTATCAGAAAACTGTTGAGTTAAATAAGCTCCAAGAAAAAGAGAACCGGTATATACACTTGTAAGCCGATTAAATCTATCATTATCAAACGAATAATAATGCAATTACAGTGTCGACTAAGTCTACATGTTACGTACAAAACCGTACAAGACTTGGGCTACTGATTAGGTCCTTACTTAGCAATTGGGAGATTTCTAATTCAAAACTACTTGCTGGCAATCCTGACTAGGATTTTTCAAATTATTTCCCTCAGACCAACCAGACGAATGTCAGAATCTTGTCTTTAAATATATTCCTTCGGTGACTTCCCTCCTGCTGTTATTCTTATTCACTAATTAACATTCTAGTTTAAATTCGCCTTGTACACTCCTTCCGGAAGTTTAAGTAAATAAATACATTTCGAACATAAAAGTTCGAACTTGTACATAAAGTCCAAATACATTATGTTGATGCAAATGAAACGTCCAGGATAACATCTGGAGGGAAACTCACTTCAGCAACACGAAACAAGGATGTACTACTAAGACCACGCGCCTGAAGTCACCAACTCAGAACAGGTTCAGCACGCATGCTGGGGTACCCACATAATAAGGACATTCATTCTTCGTGGATTCTTGATATGGATGCAGCATTATAAAAATAGGTTTTATCTCCACCTTTATTTTTATAATGAAAGAAAAGCGGAAATTGTAGAAATATGCTAAAATTTCCGGTTTCATTGCTTTATCCTCTTGGTTCAAAAACAGTAATGTGTAGCAAGAAATATTTTTATTTTCATTATAATTCAGCATCTCAGGAACCGGTTTTTATCTATTACCTTATACCTTTATTGCAAACGGAAGTGATATGGGTACTATTTCCGGTTTCAATATTGAATCCTCATAGTTCGGATGTCTCCTGTAGTTTCACATGCTGAAACGCTACTCATTTGTTCATTAATATTATTATGAAACCACCATAAAAATTTAGTTTCCATATCCTTCCAAATTAATCATAGAGCTGAAATACTATGTCTATCCATCATTTAAAAAGGAATCTAAAGTTTTCATTGATAGTTTGTAAGGGCAGGCTAGGAAGATCTATTGAGTGAGATGAGCTAGGAGGGAACGTGCCAACGATTTCCTTTTGCTATCGATTTTCATGTCCTACAGGAAAACAGACACATGGTCATAATCGAACGACAGGCACATGTCTTGTGCATGCAACAAACAAAAAATTGTTATTTCCCTTTAATTTGTTTCTTCCATGCAGGTGCCACTGTTCCTGTTTCTTGTCTCCTACTGTATTATTGTTTTGTTCCGTTGTGTCAAGCACTCCGTTATTTTTCTATTTTCAACCCTAATTCTTTTCAACGACCCCTCTCAATGTGCGTGCTCTTGTGATCACGTTATCCGTTGTTTTGTTCGAGGGTTTCAATCTGCACTTTTTTCTTCTTACATTTCAGTTTTATATATAGAATCATTTTCTCTTGTTTATTTCACCTCTCTTTTCCATTTTTGACGATCAACTTTTTTTTTTTTTCGTCAATATATTAGATTTTACATACGAATATCATGACAGGTCTTCAGGTTCCAAGTATGCATCTAAATACTAATTTTATTGACTTTTTTTTTTTTTTTTTTTTTTTAGTGCGTCAATTAAGAAACGATCTTTTTCTCATTTTGCTGTCGAAGTAGTATTGACACGTAAGCTTTCCATAGTGGAAAATCTTTCGTGTGACCTTGTAAACATGTGCACAAATTTCTAGCTCGGCTGGTCTCCGCTGTGACGCGTGACGCGGCTAATCTAAGTATAGACTGCTGTTGTGATAACTCATCTCCGTTTCAATAATAGAATGTGCGTACTTATGAGTTTATGGGAAGACAATGACCACCTAAGTCCAGGCAGTTCTATCAAAGCAACGGAAACTATAAATTAAGTTCGGGGTATCATTATCAATTACCTAAATGCAAATCTCATGGTAATAGTAGACTTCATGGATTCGCGAAATAATAACGGGCATAGAGCAGAAACGGAAGCTGTGGGCGCTTGTAATCTTCCACAGACACTCAGCCTGCATTGAACCTGTCGTGCTTCCCAAAAGACCACAAGAAAAGCAGTTTCCACTATAAAATTTTCACATCACTTCAAACAATTTTGCTGGACTTTTTCGTAAGCACGTACAGAATTTGATATTCACTCTTTGTTTCACTATTGAAACAATGACAAGATATTGTAACACTGTACTTAGCGGTCACACGTCACACTGATGACCGACCTCCCGGCGGGAGCTCATGTGGTTCGGATTCCACGTTAATCAGTAGGTCCACGTCTCATATGGCCTCGCTGCTGAAAGGGACGCTAAACTAAAAATCAACTCAACTGATGACCGACCGACATGGAAATTTCTGCGTGTTACCAAGGTTACATAAAAGATAGACCATTATGGGAATCTTCCGTACCAGAACTAATATCACGGTAAAATAATAACTTAAGTCTCGTTTCCTAATTGTCACACTCTCTTTACTCAGAGTTTTACTCTTTTAGCCAATACAAGTTCAGTCTACCAATCGGAAGGAAATGCAGTAAAACCACGATTATCCGAGGAATTGGGTGGCAAGGGTACCGCGGATAGTGAAAATCATGAACCCGATAAAAGACTAAAAAATTAGGTACAAAGACGAAAGAAATCAAGATTTCAGCATAAAAACTACGTTTTATTGTTTGTATTGCTCGGGTCGTCTAGGTCAGTGATCAGAGACTGTGAAAACCATTACCAAAAGAAAAGAGCAGAAGCTTGCTTTTCATCCAGAAATTCTTAGAAGGCTTATAGGATTACGATGCATAATAAACCTGTCACTTTCGTAGCTAAGCGGTTAGCGTACGCGCCTTTCGCATGGGAGACCCGGGTTCGATTCTACGTTAATCAGTAGGTCCACATCTCATATAGCCTCGCTGCTGAATGGAATGTTAAACTCAAAATCAACTCAATTGATAAATCTGTCAGTAATTTTCGATCTTCACATTGTAGGACCTATTGTATTTTCCCGGCTATTGGCTTGAACGTTTTCTTAAGGTTCGTAATTAACCCTCCAATGCTCGCCGTGCACTTTAATTCCATAATGAACAATGAATGTAATTTACATGTACTACCACACAAATCACTCTTCCCAATTCCCATTTTTCATACCTTACAAGAATCGGCTTCTGCTTCAGATTAGTGTTGCACTTCGAAACGTACACTATTGTTGGAAATGTTTTTTACAATGCAATTTATTTGTTTGTTTTAAACATAGAGTACTTATTTCCATACGGAGTGTCAGTCCGCAAGAACTATTTATGAAAAATAATTGAGCGTGACTGTAGTTTTTTTTTTTTTTTTTTTTTTTTTGCGACACTCGCAGATAATCAAGGTGTTTTGTTTGAGGTGAGTGGAAAAAAGACAAATTGTTTGCCTCTCTCTGCTGACTACTATTTTAATACTAGTAAAAAAACACTGATACAGTATTTATTCAGGTTCGGTGGTGGTGTCCTGTAATCCAGCTGCATCTTGTAGTCGGTATAGTGTGGTGGGAAACGGCCCATGCTGTGAGGTCTAACACCAGCCAGCTGCATCGGATTCAAGCCCTGGTCGTGATTAGAAGCCAATTGTTCTTCATTACCTGAGAGTTGAATAAGAATATAAAACTCAGAAACAATGTAGTTAATATGGCAAAGTGTACCGGTATATCATTTCTATTCACTTAAGTATTAGATAATCGTACTTTGGACACACTTAAAAGTTAAATTTTAAAAAATAAATATCATATTTAACGTCAAAAAGACTTTTTCTTAGTTCATCGTTTCTCAAATTGTGACCTTCAGACCCTAATTGGTTCCGAGATCTCTTTTGTGATTCTTTTAGATTCGCCATTAGTTGACAAAATATACTTGTATTTAAGTTTCTCGATTGCGGACAGAAATCATTCTTCATTAATTTTAAAGTAAATCTTTGTTTAAGGTTTTATTGTGAGAATTTCAATGAAAATCTTTATTAAAATTCTTTCACGAAAATTTCACTAAATCCAAATCCCAAATTTGAACGTCGTAATATTTCACACTCGTGTAAATAAGGTCAAGGCAAGGGCGACGATCCTGGAGTGCCGGGTGGCCAGGGCCGCCAATGCTCATTGGGCCCCCATGTTCTCCCCTAAGTTTCCTTTCTATTTAGAGCAGAAAGTTTATTCTTACTAGAACATAATATTCAACTTAGTTAATTACGTAATTGCAGGACCTGCCTTCATAATGACTATATGTATACGGATATGTACGTTTTTTTATGAGTATACAATATTTGGAATAATTTCAATTCGATTCATCTTAAAATCCTCATATGTGACTTTTTAGACTCTTGTCTGCAATCAAACATACATCTAATGCCCCCCCCCCTTCCAAAGTTTCAGAGACACCGGCGCCATTGGATCAAGGTCTACCACAATGCTAAGTTTGATCCAGATCAGATTAGTTTGGTTGAAATCATATGATATATAAATATATATATATACAAGGGCGGATCCAAAGGGGGGCTACGGGGCTATAGCCCTCCCCCCCCTTGACGCTCAGGTTTACACTGGATAAAATGGACTTCAATTCTGCTTTACACTGGATAAAACGGCAAATTATGGTTTAGCCCCTCCCTTGATCATATCCTGGATTCGCCACTGTATATATATATATATATATATATATATATATATATTGTCCTTGATTTTTCCAGAAACAAAATCGATGAAGATCGAAAATAATACTTTATAAAATGCAATATTTAGCTTACCATCAGTTGAAAAATAAACATTCTCAGAGATACTCAAGATTTAGTATATAAATTCGCTTTTAGACATTATAATCAGAAAACATAATAAAACAATCTTTCTTTCTATACTGTCAGGGGTGCCTCTAGGATATTTCATACCCTAGGCGAAAAACATGTTTGCACCCCTCCCCTATTATCTCCTTCTCCCCCATACACAAACCAAAGTGAAGCCTTTTTGCCCTTGACACGTTCACATCATAACATTGTTACCATTTGTTTAAGCATTGAAAAAAAAACTCTTTCTATGGTATTAGTAAGTAATCTATGTCAATTATTTTTTTAAAAAAATTTTATTGCTGTAGCATTTGGAATTAAATTTTACTAATATAACCACAGGGCAACAGGAAATTAAAGTCTTACTGTAATGTGAACCATGTCGATGTCCATTGTAAATATGAAACAAAAGATGGTTAAGACAAAGCAAAGATAAAAACTTCTTAATTCATTTTTAGTTATTTTGAATTTTATAATTATTCTGCCAGCTGAGTAGCTTTTGAAAAAAAAATGTCCACGTCAGTTTTATCTGGTTATATAAATTTGGTGCTCTGCGAAAGAAGGGCCTTTGAAGAATCGAAAGTCTAGGGCGGGAAAGATGAAAGATGTGGGTATTTGGTGGGATAATTCTTGAAGTAGAGCTTCAGAATTTAAGTTTCTATTGACTACCTTATGTAAAAGCTTTAAGTCAGTGACATTTCTGGATATTCAAATAATACAGGAGATCTTCTTTAGTCATAGAACGAACAGTGGGAACACGGAATCGTACTATGACCAGATAGATGTTCTCTCGGTCCATATTTATTTATTTTATTACTCAATTACTGTTTGGTGGATATCAAAAAATCACATTAATAAAATTCTTCGATTATTTTAAAAAATAATTATTAGCTTTGTATGTAACCTAGAAAAATAATCCTAGTTCGCTAGCATTACCAGCTAGTGTAGGTTGCGTGAATATAAGTGAGCAGTAACCGATCTTGGGTGATCGCACGTTTCAGTAACTTCCTCTTCCTAAATTTGTAGGGCGCTGGCGCACATACGTTTTGGCTAATGTTGATAAACCGCACGTTAAAGAAAGCCTACCATTCCGCCCCTAAATGTCTATATGGACGAGCTGGTCCTGTATACTGTGTAGTTCCAAGACTACAAAGAAGTGCAAATGACACCCAGCTAAACGTGACAATGTTAATAAACTAATATGATTTAGCATTAGCCTATTGAGAATGCTCCAAGAGCATTGCCAGAACGAACTTAAAAAGAATTATTTTTTCTTATTAACGTTTACAGTCTTTATACCAATTGTTCAATGTACTTTATTACTGTACTCATTAAACAATTCTTGTTATAGATCTGTCCATTTGTAATGTCCTTGAGTACTAATTTTTTTCCCACAAGTTTTGTTTAAGAGTTCGGTTAAAACGTTCTACGATATGTTGTTTTACGAAGGAGTGTTATGTTCTGAATGGATGGGTCAAAATTGAAACATTCGCAAAATATCATTTCTCTATGATTTACGATTCCCGAGATATGGCTCCTTAAATCTTCCGAAATCTGAACTTTTTGGCCAATATCTGGGGAACCATGGCCAGTTGGCAGTGGTTACCGCAGCCCCTTATTTAGGAAAGTGCTATTCTGTGCTCGAGTACAGGGCGGCAAAATTTAGGGGGTGGCAAAATTTTGGATTTTTACTTTGATTCACAATAAAGTAATATTTAAAACTAGCAACCCGCAGAGTCCCACACAAGCGCGAGAAAATAATATTGTGTTTAATTTGCTCTAATTACAGTACTTACTAATTAGCTAGCTTATATGATTATTTTTAAAAAGTCATCCTCTCCCACCCTCACCCCAAGGGGTGAAGATTAACTTGAGCATCATGAAAACTGATACCGTTAAACACAGCGACCTCGAAAACTATGAATTCAAACTAATATCTGTCGTTTTCGATTAATTTTAAAATTTTGCTCCTCCCTGGGAAGTGGAGTATGACCTTAAAGTTGAATTGGATTTAAACTGCCATTATTTATTCCAGCGACCACAAAAACTATGAATTCAACTCTAATATTGGTCTTTTTTTGGGGGGGGGCGGGAAATTTTGTGCAGGGGCGGTAAATTATTTAGAGCACAGGAGCGCACAATATATAAATACAGGCCTGGGTTACCGGTTACTCTTTGATATCAAAATGTTCACCATCTTCTTAGGTATTAATCGACAGCAACATGATCTTCATATATAACTTACGGTCCAGATACGTGGCTCTTCAATTCTCCCGAAATCTTTGGAGATATTTGGCCATTATCTCGGAAACGGTAAGTCAGAGTGATCAATACCTAAGAGGATGGTAAATATTTTGTCACCAAATAGTAACCGGTGGTGATTGGCCAAACCAGTGGCCACCGGTTACTATTTATTACCAAAATTTTCACCATCCTTTTAGGAATTGTTCAACACCTATATCTTTCTACGACTTACGCTTCCCGAGATATGGCTCCTTAAATCTCCCGAAATCGGAACATTTTTGGCTAATATCTCGGGAACGGTAAGAGTGACGCGAAAAATTCCATTACTTCTTTGAGAAAGTTTTTAATGCTCTATCGAATGGAGAGCTCAGAATTAAAAAAAAAAATCGCAAATAACAGACACACACACACACAGAGAGAGAGAGAGAGAGAGAGAGAGAGAGAGAGAGAAAGAGAGAATTAAATAACGAACTTTTTAAGTTTGTTGATAAAGGCTTGTCTCCTTTCATACAATTATTTACTTAATGCAGGGGCGTAATTTAGGGGGGGCAGGGAAGGGCAATTGCCCCCCCCCCTAGGTTTGAGATTTATATAGATTTTATCAATAGAATAGTAGTAAATGAGTGAAAAACGTGAAATTTTACTTTTATCAAAGGGTCTTGCTCCCCCCAAGCAAAATCTGAAATGACGCTCCTGACAATGATATATGTAAACAAATTTCACAATTACAATATTGTAATATGTTTTTTATCATTTACGATACTTCCGTAAAATGTCAATCTATATCAAATTCCATTCATTTGTTTGAAGTAAAAAAAAAAAAAAAATACGTACTGAAGAAACTACACCACAACCAACCGTACAGATTGAAAGCTTTATAATGCTTCCTTTGTGTATTTTTCGTTCTTTCTATTTAAGGATAGAGTTTGTCCCTATAACAATCACAATCGCTTGAATGATTATGTGGATACAGTCTGCGATATTCCGGCAACGGGCAAATATTTTCAGTTTCACAATTTCCACATTATAGAAGGTGATTTGCCGCAGGGCCTTCCCCACAATGAATGAATGCTCTTTTCAATTGCATACCTAATGTCAACATTACAATATTTTTCTCCTCAGTTAGTCACAGAGAGAACAGTCCGACTCAGTTCATTAAATGAGATACACAGTCATGTTTGTTTTCTACCCCCCAAAACCTCATCGTGCTTTTATGTAATCGTTCTGAACGATGGTGATCATGAAAGATACAATAAAAAGGGACAATATTTAGATTTCTAACTTACTATGAAAGGTCGCTCTCCAACGTTAGGTTGTTTAATGTTACATTCTACCTTTGGGCACCATATCTGATGGCTTCGTAGCTATTTTCATTCAAACCTATTTACATACAACAGAGGTTGACAAAAAAAAAAAAAAAAAAAAAATCCATCTGTAAAAGAAGAAAAAAAACAGTTTTAATCCGCGATTTGTTGGCCATTCATTTCAGTTATTCGTTAGAATCAATTCGAAAGTGGGAGATTACTGCCGATTATTTATTTTCTTCATAATGTTTGATTGGATCGAAATCTTCTTGAATTACGATGATAAATCGAGGAAGGTACAAACACATTACCATTGATGTAAATGTCAAGGCATAGGGGAATTTGAAGGAAAAGGTAAGTTCAAGAAAGTGTAAAGGGAAGAAAAGGAAAGAAGCAAAGGAGAACAATGAGAAAGATAGATTTTTAAAAATCGAGAGAACAAACGAGACCAAAGAAAAATAGTATTATAGCAAAATGGAATAAATATATTGAAGAAGAGTTGTATAAGAGTAAGAATCAATCACGTAGTCTACAAATTAACTAAAAATATTGTGAAGATACATGATTTTATTATGTATTTACATACATTATGACTTCCAACATTGGAGCATTTTATTTTAAATTTAATTATCGAAAAGCATCATCGTTTAATCACTGAGAAAGTCGTATTTCAATCCTTTATTATTTTTTCTAAATTCATTTACTTGACAAAAATGAAGTTTTCTTGTCTGTCGTCTTATTTTTACATATGTAGTTCCTTAATTAATAAAAAGAACAGATTGTTTCCCTGTCCGCATTCCTGTCATCACCTCACCCAGGGGCGGATCCAGGGGGCGATCTTCCCCCCCAGAAGAGGGAACTTTCTTATTTTATATATATAAATAAAACCCATCCCAGAGTCTGGAGCACTTAAAACTAGCTCCAAGAAGCAGTATTATAACCAATCGCCCTCCCCCCCCAGAAGTCCGTCCTGGATCCACCCCTGACCTATGGCTAATCTATGTAGTCTGCACTTTTCAACGTCACAGAAGAAACTGTCGATGAACTAGGAAATGGCCCTGAAGAAACGTTAAACAAAATGGACTGGAAGAGTTTTGGAAAGGGTATTCGAAGTTTGATTTGAGGCCAGGCAACACATAACAGCGAGCTACGGTCTTCAGTTTTCTAAAAGTTATTCCTTGCTCTAGGAATGTCTGAGAGCATTTACTATCCCTAACGTTGTAAAGTTGCTTATGACAATGTCTCGCCATTCGCAGAGTAATTATACAGTGTAATTGAAGTTGAGATAATCACAGCAAGTACATTGGCTTCTCTACTTGAGTTGCGCTGGATGTTAATATACATCCGCATCACCGCTTGTTTGAAAGAAGAGATCTAGGAGATTTGTGAATGGAAGGACGTCGACTCATCAAAAGGAACCATGAGGGAAGGAACACCGAGGCATGTGAGTAAGTACGAGTAGATTAACCAATCCTAATAGCTATTTTCCTTCATACCAATTTCAACCCTTTCACTATCACAATCTGACTCATTTTGTAAGTGTTCAGTTTTGTTTAAATGCAACTCAGGCCAGATCCCGTTTTTTATGCTTTACCAAATAATTTTTTTTTTTTTTTTTTACAAAATCCTGGGTGCTACTTGTCAATTCTGTCATCTCCAATGTGCATTTTATTTATGCGTTCTCTAAGCATTTGAACTAACAAGGGGCAACTAATCAATATGATATAAACAAGGATGATAACAGTATACGATATTGATTTACTAGCTTCAATTGAGTTCATTGGGAATATAAAAGATCCGAAGTAGAATTCATAATTATTTTCAAATTTATTTAATCATGTATTGTAATTCAGTCTCCATATAACATTCACTGCTTTCAGACAACAACAATTCTCAAAAGTGTAATTGAAAATGATTCAGATTTACTGTTTTAGTACAAAATGTGTTAAATTATGTATCTTACTGAAACACTTTTTGTGGTGCATACTTCTTCTATCAACCCTTATTTAGTGAAAAAACTACAACTAATGCAAAAATCAAACTCCCCAATTCGTTTAACAAGAGTTATGCTGTATATTGTATGATTCTGAGGAACTTATAACTTTAAAGTTTGTAATAATATTGGAATAATTAAGAATAAACGTTTTTCAGTTCACATCCCCAGTTTGGGCTGTTGTAGCTTTGTATACTAACGCCACCTGGAAACCAATTCTATAAAATATTTTAAGCCTGATAATTGCTGTTGGAACAGCTGTTGTTCGTCTGGTTTTTTGTGCATGATTGTGCATAAAATGTTGAATTACGCGAACTCATGATACTTTCATTTGATTCTTAATACATGTTTCAGATTTACGTGCTGTCGGATATAATGGAAATGCCTGTTCATAATCACATTCAACTCTAAACTACACATGTTTGTTATATTAATACCTTACTAGGTCCGTAGTGACAGACGTTTCACAAAGTATAATACAAACAACACTTAGCGAAACAAAGTAAAACAAGAAAACGGTTAACATTTTACTCATACCATTACAAATATTCGGTGTGTCCTTTCGTCACATGATACACTTCCAAGGAGATAGAGATGGTTGTCTCTCTTTTTAGCAAGGATGAGGCATTCCCGTTTATTTATTTATTTTATTTTTTTCGAGTGGTAGCAAAGAGAAAACGTTCAAAATAGTTCAACGTTTGTTGCTTTCTTGAAAAGATTACACCTTTCGATTGGGTATAGAAGATAATTCAAATAGCTACCTCCACTCGCTTGGTAATAGCGCATGTTTTCAAGCCTATTTTAATGGCGATATTTCAGGAATAGCTCTATCAAAATATTGTGTACTCGAATCTTTTCTCGATTGTCAACTTAACATCAATCTTTAACAGCACCTCACAAAAAAAAAAAAAAAAAAAAAAAAATCTAGTGTCATAAAATCGCTGCTTCGTAGAAACCAGGCAACATCACAAAGAATGCTGATGACACTATTATGAACTTACTTCACAAAACAGAGATTGTCGGAAGCTCTGTATGGATTAGTTATATGCAGCCCATGACCACCTAAAAGAAGGCCTTTGTCGTAACTAGGGATGGCCAGAACCGGTTCCTGGTAGAACCGGTTTTCGGCTCTGAACGGATCCGGTCCTTGCAGAACCGGTTCCGCCGGAACCTGAACTTTGTGGCCATCCTTATGCTAAATAAAACCTGAGCTGCTGGCAGGCTGTAAACAGTGTGCTAGATGAAATGCTGGAAGAGGCAGGCAGACGTCCAGGCGGCGGCCGCTTGTCTCATTTGTCTAAACAAACTGGGTAACTGGCAAACTTATTTAGCTAAACACCCACTGGTGGACCAAATTTTTTTTCTGGGAGGCACAAGCGAGTCTGGGTGGTGAGGGCACAAGCGCGTGGTCCTCTTTGTAGTGTTTCGAAAGTGAACATAGTGTCTCCTTTACGGGTCTTTGGGACTTTTCGGATCCAGGTCTGGAACCGGTTCTTAAGATCTGGTTCTGGAACCTGGTTTTCGGATCCAGGTCTGGAACCGATTCCTAAGATCCGGTTCTGGAACTGGGTTTTTGGATCCAGGTCTGGAACCGCTTCCTAAGATCCGGTTCTAGAACCGGGTTTTCGGATTTAGTTCTAGAACCGATTCTGAAAACCGGATCGCTAAGAACAGGTTCCGCGCCGGAACCGAAACTTTGTGGCCATCCCTAGTTGTAACGTGTGGCGTCACATAGAGCAGTTAGAAAAGGTGAGGGACTGCTTATGATACCCTACAGGACCAAGACACGAACTACAAAGTATATCATCGACAGCACTCTTCGAAAGATTGTTTCACATAAGTTGAATTTATCTTACATACAATATAATAAAATTGTTATTTTAAACGATACGCACTGAGGTTGAAAGAAAATTGTATATCTTTAATCTATTATGCTAGATGAATTGTTATTATCGAAAAGAAGCATATTAGTAAAGCATTAAATAACGTTATTTCTAAATATAGAAACTTAATCAGATTAGACACGTTTATAATTGTCTAGAAATATGTATAGGGGCTGCGGTGGCTCAGTGGTAGAGCGTTTACCTCTGGTGCTTGGAATCCCTGGTTTGATCCCAGCTGGCACCAAATGAACTTTGTAGTGGGCAAACATCGTGTGCGTGGGTTTCCTCGAGGTTCTCCCGTTTCCTCCTACTTTCTTCATTCCACCATTTCACTCATTTCTCATCTTCGCCGTTTTCTTTAGCCTAACCGGCATAATCGTGGGACTTAAAACTCAAAGATTTCATTTCATTTTTATACGTATCATATAAATCTCGCTACGGCTACCATATTATATCGCCACTAGGAAAGATCTAATATCTAGTATTAGTTTTCTTATTTGTAGGATTAATGTTTGATTTGTATTTCTCTTTAAGAGGATATAGGATATTTTGAATAGTCTCTCACCATACGTAAAGCAAATGGGCAAGATCCTAACATACTGTGTCTTATGAGGTAAAAAAAACATTATGAGAAAAATTGCAGGCAATATATGCGTTACTATTAGGAGAAACCAAACAGCAATAGATGCAAGTGTAGAGATGGTGGAGGCAGGAGCGAAGTAGGAATGCAACGCTGAACTGTCACAATTGTCATTATTGGTCACATTTCGATCCAAATGTAACGGTGGAAAAATGCAATCAAGATTGAAGGTAACCGTCTGGTGTGGAATGACGTCTACTAGATTCATTAGTCCATACGTGCTATGCAACACCATGAATGGTAAATGATACTTGGAGATGCTTCGAACTACGTATGGCCTGTGATTCAAAAATAAGAGGTAATTGCTGTCCATGCGAGATAGAGCTCCGCCCCACTACGCAATTCCAATGAGAGCATGGCTTGATGACAATTTCCCTGGTAGATTGATTGCCGCTGGAGACCTACAAAGTGGCTTGTACGCAGTCCTGATCTAACCCCACGCGACCTCTTCCTTTGGGGTTCGGCTAAGGAACAAGTGTACAAGTTAAAATCAAGGAATATTAACAGTCTTGCAGGCACGTAGCCAGGATTTCGTAAAGGGGAGGGGTTCGTGACAAGAAATACTGTGGTCACCATACCAGGGGTTCGATCATTCTAAACTATTTTACTGGAACATATATTGGTTCGTTTAGCAAGGATTTCGTAATGCGGAGGGAAAGGGATGTGACATGAAATACTGAAGACCCAGGAGCTCGATCAATCTAAACTACTTTACTGGCAACATATTTTGGTTTGTTAGGGCAATAAAATGAGGACATGTTAGTAAGTAATTTAATAACAAGCTGAACTTTCTTTCCACATATTTTTTTGTTTTCATTATTTCATCAACTACTGTCTGTTCCAAATGACAGGTTAAAGGAGCAGTAGAAAACTGTTTCTGAAATAACATGTTTGATACTGCAGAAAAGAGATTACGAAAAATTATGATAAAAAATGTCCACATTGTGACACAACGGCACTATACTTTCTTAAGCTTGAAATTTCCCTGACTTGTAGCAGAAATTCTAAGAATTCCGTCAGTTTTCTAGACATTTCAAATTCCCTGACTTTTCCAGGATATCACCTTCGTTTGCCACCATGTATTTATTGCAAGTAATTAAAATCTCTTTATAAGAAAGAGCAACCAAAAGCTTGCTGTAGTTTTCTATTTTTAATGCTGATTCTTCTTTTTCTCTTTTCATTTTGTTTCATCCTTCCTTATTTTTTTCATTTTTGGTTTCAAAGGAAGGTCCGGACCCCCGGCCACCCCCCATGGCTACGTGCCTGAGTCTTGAACAAAATATCCGCGAAGTGTTTGCAAATATTCCATTTGAGATGCTAAGAAGAGCCATGGATTCTGTTCCTAAAAGATTCCAGACGTGTGTGGAAAATGCGGGTGCATATGTTGAAATATATCTTAATAACCAAATGGTACACCCTAATAATGTATTCAATGGAAATAAAACTGTGATAGGTTGTTTACTTTTTGAAATATTCATTGTTACAAATAGGTACTGACTTTACAACCATCCTGTATATTACTCTCAATATGATTACATATTATCATTATTAGATATAATTTAATTTTATTTCTCTTACACCAAGACTTGAATTATAATTTGTTAGTTTGTTGGGTTGAGGTTTAGTGTCCCTTTCAGTAGAGAGCTTAACAGAATTCAAACCACATGTGTTCCACTGGGAATTGAACTCGAGCCTCCCGCGCCAAAGACGCGTACACTCACCACACAACCGAGAGGAAGCACAAATTATAAAGATGTGTTCTTAACGCTTAGTGTCACAAGGCAGGTTGATAAAAGTTTTTAGGGTCAAAAAATACAAAATTTAAACAATCTACTTAATCGATATAGAGGAAATCCCATCAGAAACATAAATGTGAAAAATTAAGCCAACTTCTCGTACATTCAGCCAGAAAAACGATAGAAATCTGAAAAGATCTCAAGTTCTACTAAAATTTCAAAATTGAAAAACATGAAATTTGCAACTTTAGTGGTAAGAACAACTTGGCAGGAAAAACTTCTCCAGGTCGAGGTTATACTGTATAGAACCTTTTGCATCATAAGTGTTGCCATTTTAATTTTCCAAATTGAAGACCTGAATTGCATAACATCACAAGTCCACTCTTTTTTATCGTATTTTGCGTTTGTTTGTTTGTTTGTTTTTTAATGTTAGCATCTATGTTTGAAGGGCTATTCACTTGCATAATACGTAAGTCCAAATCTAAACCTTAAAATAATAATATAATAATTTCAGCTAAACAGAATAGCATGCCAAGTATAATCTTCTTGTCTTTCTTCTAAAATCACAAAAGTACTCCAGGTGGACTTGGGATGTTCTTCAATTCAGGTTTTCAATTGAGGATTTCCTTTCTTCTGTTCACGTTTTCAGTTGAGGGTTTCAATAAAATTTACCATCATTTCAGAATACTTAACACACAAGCGTTCAATTTTGGAAATCTGAAACGATGTCATTTAATTCATTTCTCGTACTACATAAAGGTAATGAACCGTCGTTTTGTAAGACATTTCTATTAATACTGTATCCTAGGCCTATTAATGCCGCTAAATGCGTTCCTTCTGGATATCACTGTCATTGGTATGAAGAAATATAAGTTGCTACAAAGTAATTAATTCACATTGGATATGGAAGCCTCACCTATACGTTAGGCTCTGCGATTTACTTTTGCCCCAGAGTCCGGAAATCGTTTGGACGTGTCTGTCTGGGTCAGGGGCGGATCCAAGACCGACTTCTGGGGGGCGGTGGGTTGTCATACTCTACTTAGAGCTACTTTTAAGATCTTCAAACTCTGGGACGGGTTTTATTTATATATATAAAATAAGAAAGTTTCCTCTTCTGGGGGAAGGCAATCTCTCCGATCGGTGATTAAACTAATTTACAAAATATAAATTACTGAATATAAAATTTACATGTTTTTCATTGTCATTAAGCGTGTTTGATTTAATTTTGATCTTCAGGTCTTCACAGGTACTGCAGACACCGACCTGAGGTCTGCCAAATCGGTAACCAAAAGTTTTTCTTGAAATATTCTAAATGAAACTCATACTTAATTACATTCTTCAAGTCATGACATTTTTCTATGAAAAGTTCATGCATTAGGCTGAGCATCGAGATATATGGTTGATGTAGACGTATAATGTGCAACATATTTATAAAATTAATCAATATGTTCATGTGTTTTAACTAGATGTGAGGCTGGAATAGCATTAGAACGGTGTTCCTGTTTACTTCTCATGTCAATAGGAAATTTCCAAGAAGCCAAAATCTTTGTCAATCTAATAACAACTTTGTGTAACACCGCATGAAGGCTTAAGTACGCATTACGACATACTTAAATTCTGCTCGTCCCTTTCATGGCAAATTATTTGAAAGAGGACTCGTATTGCTTTGGGTTTTGATTTGATGGTCTGAGCCTTGCAATCTCATGCCTCTCAATTAGGCTCACTAATAATGTGTCCTGCTCGTTCTTAGGTCTGCCACTATATAGGGTTTTAATAATGTTCTCCTTTTCCTCAATAGAGAAACTATCCATGCATTTTCTCACAGCTTGGGCCGGTTGTTTTGGCTGGAACAAGAACGCCTGCTGAAGTTACAAACTCCTCACCTCGATGCCTTGCTAACTTTTCCATTTTCCGTACACGTTTTTCTTTGTTAAGTCTATCCTTTTTAAAGCTTGGTTCACCACTGTCACTATCTGTTTCGGACATTGTTACTAGGTTAAAGCAAAGAAACACTAATTAGCTCCACTACACTACTTTTCGCAATGATCTTCACTTTCCACTTTAAACATAACCAGCATGACCTTAAACAACAGCTCACCTGTTAAGTCATAACACATAACTGAGCACTAGCGCTGTGGCGAGTGCCGCCGACACTAGCACGGCTGAGTTGAAGAAGGGACATACTCCTGGAATATGTTCCTTCTTCAACTCAATCGCATCTCCATATTTTTGGCAAGCTCATTTGCAATAGTGAAATATGTTTCTTTTTCTGCTCTATGGATGTAGATACGTCCAAAGAAAAAAATGGCTATCGCAGTTTAATTTGTGATATTTTTGGAATATGTACCTTTTTCAACTCACCCATTCAAATTGTTGCTTTTCTTTCCAAGCACATTATTTCTACGTCGCAGCATGGATTTCAAGAGAACAAATCAACGACTGCAGCAATATATAATTATATTGAACAGGTACGGGAAGCATTGGATAATGGGAAGAAGTGTCTAGGTATTTTTCTAGATTTGTCAAAGGCTTTTGATTTAGTACCCCATAATATGCTAATTGAGAAAATAAAAGTTTATGCGGAGTAGTAAATGACTGGTTAAAATCCTATCTGGAAAACCGGACTCAATCGGTCGAAATAATATACACGGATAGAGAAACGTCATCCCATAGTCATTTCTTGTCACAATCCAACCCAGTTTTAAGCGGTGTTCCACAGGGCTCGGTTTTGGGACCTGTGCTTTTTCTGCTATACGTTAATGATCGTCCTAACTATATTTACTCACGGGAGTCAACCTTATATCCAGATGATACAAGTATTCTCATTACAGGTGAAAAATACGATACATTGCAACAGGAAATAAAAAAGATAAACAATCAATTATAGAAATGGTCTACTTTGCACGGTTTAAAAGTAAATACAGAAAAATCGGTGGCCCTGAACTTTCAACAAAATTATTTTGTCTTCATTTAAGTGACACCCTTACTTGGAGATACTCACATATTGTCGTTAGCACAAAAACTTAGAAGTTTCCTATGCCTTGAAGGTTATTAAAAATATTTTGGATATAAGTAGCTGTAGAAGCATTTATTTTGGTATCTTCCAATCTTTGTTAATGTACGGCATTATCTTCTGAGGAAATGATTCAAGAAGTAAATTAATCTTCCGTATTCAAAAAAAGGTTGTTAGAGTATTAGCGAATGCGAGAGTAAACGAACCATGTAATAAACTTTTTATAAGACTAAAAATATTACCATTGCCATGTCTTTACAGTTATTAATCTTCCCGCTCCAAAAACTTAATACATGCTTTGCCAATAAAGGAAACTTTCACTGTCATAATACTACATATAGGGAAAATCTCCATATTCAAAATCACCATACATCATTGTTTCAAAACGGTCCCATATACTTAGGTCCAACATTATATAATAAACTCCCTAAAGATATTCGTAACATTGAATCAATTAATGTATTAAAATCACTTACAAAGGAATATCTATTGGACAATTGTTTTTATTCAGTAGATGAATACCTATCTGCTAAATTCAGCTTGTAGATTGTATAGTGTAATTTTGTCTCATATAATACCATAGCGTTATTGTCTTTTAGTAATAGCTATTTCTTTGTATCTATTTATTGACGTGACCGATTCATACGCTCGTCTTCCTTCGAGTTTCATGTATGACTTATGGATGAAAATAAAATGAAAGGAAATCATTTCTATAATTATTGTTCTAATACCAATATTAATTTTTCTTATACTGAGCAAAAATCCTCATGAACTGTATCACGTCATCGTTATAATTTATTCTGCTTAGCTCACACCGCACCTAAACTATTCTTATAACTCATTAGACTACAAATTAAATAAAAAGTTATGCACTTATTTTATAAAATATGTATTTATTTCAAATATGCATAAGAGATTAAAAAGAAAATAACTTACTAATAAAAAATAACAATATTAATTATATATTAAATTGTCAAGAAAATATTCCGTTTTAAATGTATATATATCCCTTATCTTGTTACAATTAAACTCTATATCTTAAAAGCAATAACAATACGTATAATTAATTGTATACTATAAGAAAACCCCCATTATAACTTTATAATTGTTTTTACATATTTTTAACCCCCACCCCATTTGTTTTCTTGTATTCGATATAATATAAAGTAATAATAATCTATATAAAAAATAAAAATTAAGCAGTATAAAAAATAAGCAGTTACATACTAAGAAACAAAAAAGCAATTTCAAGTTTGCGCTCTAGCATATATCTGCACGATTGCATCCTTATAGTTCTAGCAAGAGGCTCTAACAGTTACGCACTGAACTTAATATTAACCTTTGTATCATAGAAGCAGATATTCAATGGATAACTTAATTTTACCTAACACTATGCAGTGTTTATTTATATAAATCTTTTCTTGCTGTTCTTATATGTAATGATCTTATCCTTCTTCTTCCTCTTCAGCTTCTCCTTCCTCTTCTAACGTCATCTCCTGCTTCTGCATAATTTCTGATACAAGATCATTTAAGTCTTGGTCCGCCTCTGTGAACTCCATCTCATCCATTCTTTCTCCCGTATACCAATGTAGAAACGCCTTCCTCTTAAACATTGCCCTAAACTGCTCCTCCACTCGTTTGAAACAGTCGACAATACATGTGTTGTTTGCTATCAAAGTTCCTGCTATCTTCAAACCTCGTGGTGGGATATCACAAATAGCTACTTTCATATTATTCGGTATCCATTCAACGAAATAACTGCTGTTCTTTGTTTTGATATTTAGCATCTGTTCGTCCACTTCTTTAGTGGACATTCGACCTCGAAAATATACACCAGCTGTAATATACTTCCCATGACGAGGATCACAAGCAGCCATCATATTCTTGGCGTCAAACAGTTGTTGCACTACTTCCGGAACTGTTATAGCACGATATTGTTGACTTCCTCGAGACGTAAGAGGGGCGAATCCTGGAATAAAGAAATGCAAACGTGGTTCTGGAACCATATTTACCGCCAATTTTCGAAGATCAGAATTCAGCTGACCTGGAAACCTTAGACAAGTTGTGACACCTGACATTGTAGCAGAAATCAAATGGTTTAGATCTCCATAAGTAGGGGTTGTGAGTTTCAGTGTTCTAAAACATATATCGTACAATGCTTCGTTGTCAATACAAAATGAATAATCTACGCCTGTGACCAGTAAGTGGATTGAAAGTGTGGCATTATATGGTTCGACCACAGTATCTGATACTTTCGGAGAAGGAACAATACAGAAATTGCATTTTATTCTGTCTGGATATTCCTCACCAAGTTTATTAAGAATTTGTGTTCCCAAACCAGCACCTGTTCCACCACCAAGGGAATGAACCAATTGGAATCCTTGAAGACAATCGCACGACTCAGCTTCTTTCCTCGTAACATCAAGAACAGAATCAATTATTTCTAGACCCTCTGTATAATGTCCTCTAGCCCAGTTGTTACCAGCTCCACTTTGCCCAAATACGAAGTTATCAGGTCGAAAAACTTGTCCAAATGGTCCACTTCGAATTGAATCCATAGTTCCTGGTTCTAAATCAATTAAGACAGCCCTAGGGACATATTTTCCACCCGTTGCTTCAGTAAAGTACACATTGATTCTTTCTAGTTGTAAATCAGAATCACCATGATATGTGCCTGTTGGATCAATTCCATGTTCATCACATATAACTTCCCAAAACTTTCCGCCAACGTTATTTCCACATTGGCCAGCTTGAAGATGACATATTTCCCTCATTTTTGTAGATGTATTAGATGTGCGTTCGATTTTTTCTTTTTTTAAGGATAAGAACTTGCAGGTATGATACACTTTTTTGCAATCGTGAAGTTCTGCTGTTGAATGAAGAATCCTAGCAACGCATCAACAAACGAGCAACTTACATTTACGTTGATAGGGAAAATAAACACTATCTTCCTTTGCTTAGTAATCGAAATAGGGTTATATATTGTAATGCAGACATTTGGAGAAGTCACCTATGTCCTTGTGGTCTTACAAGTGTGTGTGTGAAGACGAATTAAAAAAAAAAAGTGTCAGACTGAAGTTTCGTGATTTAGAGTCAAAGTGAATAAATCAGAACTTGCTAACTTAGGTGTCGCGATACTCCATAATGCACAAGACTTGTACTATAAATTCAAAATAAAGTGAATGAATATTTTGAGGCAAAATAATATTAAATTTCTTTCTTTTCGTTTAGCGTATTAACAGAGTGATCGAGATGTTGATTTCTATAATTTTGTATTAGTAAAATTCAATAACGACACTAGAGGGCCTACTTCTCAAAGAAACAAATCTTGAAGTATGATTTTTACAAGTCGTAGAACACCATGTAGTAGAAATTCTAGAAATTGTATTATTGTAGAATATTTAATTTTGAAAAATTTTACACTACGCATATATGTCTTTGTTCATAATGCTGTTTATCGGGTTACATTTTAACTCTCCGAGTCTTGATACTGCAGTGAGCCTCTACGTTGCATAACTGTCAATGGTTTTCCTTCAGTTTGTGTCTTTGTTCCTTCAGTTTGTATGAGTAATCGTTATATTGTTCTATGCACTACTGGACAACAATAAAACCTATTTTCAACCCTGGTTTACTGGATGGCGTCACCGTAATAGTCTTTAAGAAATAAGTTGCATGCAAATTAAGAATATACGGATCATTTCATAAAATTCTTTGAATGCTATAAATGAATTCTTGAGATGTTACTTTCTTGGCACATGTCCCAAAAACTACATGCAAATGTGATTTTTTAATGTGTCAGCAAACTTAAATGCAACAAAAATGATTATTCTTGCAAAAAACAAATCAACTTGTGCTACGGATTCACTTTAATGGCTTTAAATGGTTACCTAAAACATTTTGCACTGTAGATTTTTCTTGATGATTTACATATAATGAGTATAGGTTAACTCTGTGTGTGCAGGCTGATATGCCATGAAAACAATAATTCAAGCAAAAGAAAAATGCTCCAATGTATGCTATGGTACACTAGAGTAAAGTACCGTAGGTTAGTTTAATAGAATAGGCTAAGTTAGATACATAGGGTACGTTAGGTTAATGGAGTATGCTAGACTCGTAAAATTGATTAGGTTACGTTAGGTTAGTGCTTTTATGTTGCTTTTACAAGTCTATTGTCAATGATATGAGTTTTCATAACACTTGTAATGCCTTCACACTAGTAGCGCTAGACTTGTAAACATAAATTACAGCTTTTGTATACTGTGCAGAAATTCCCCGCGGATGGAAGATAATATGAAATACAGTCCTCTTTCATATGCAATCCTATTGTATGTGTAATGGTTTCAGATCAGAGTATAAGGGAAGATAAGGACGATTCACCTGACAATATTTTAACACTTATTCACTAAAAACTTAATGGAATAAATAAAGTGAGATATTTTCAGAAATTAATTACAATGTTTCATATAATTAACATGCATTTTACATGTAATTGATGTATGAATTTGTGGTTAACGTATCCCTGATCTTACAGAGTTTATTAATTATGGATGTTCAAATATGACGAACCTCTCCATGTCAAACATTGCAGTGCAAAGAGTTTTTTTTAACACACCTGTACCTCCGCTCCGATTAAGATCTCACACCCGTTTTAGACTAGTAACCGCGCTTGCATATACAAAATAAAGCTGTACTACAATGTGAAGAAAAACTCCACCGCCTGAAGTTAATCTAATACAGTCCTCGTTCGTACGCACTTACTCATTTTAACCGTAGAATCACCGGGAAATTGCTCCTATATCCTTACTCTGTACCATATATTGTTATTTACTAAACACTGTACTGTGACAAGTTAACTGATGTCTGTTCAGACAAACTCGAGAAATATGTATAATAGGACCACAAAGTGTTAAGTTATAGGGCTACTTGTTATATAAAAGAAGATGTCTTGATTGAATTGAAATTTGGACAGGATTTAGAATTTGTGATAGTAAGGTCCAACTAATTAAGTTTTTATATATATATATATATATATATATAAATTCGACAGGGAAGGAGGGAAAGAAGGATGGCAATTATTATCTTAAAATGGCTATATCTCGGAATTTCTAAAAGAGAGACAAGAGACAAGAAATTTGATATGTGGACTTCTCATTTAAAATAGTTAGAAACGGCTTTCGGCATTTATTGATATTTGACCAAAAAGAGAAAAAAATACGGTTATTATAATTGTATGTTGATATCTTGGAATTTCTTAAGATTACAGACATGAAATTCAATATTTAGACATCTAATTGAAACTAATTAGAATCGTGTTTCACCATTTTTAAACTATATTTTCCGTAGAATGGAAGAAAAAAGACGGGAAGAAAAAGGTTGGAGTTTCAGTTGTTATAATTGCATGATCATACCTCGAAAGGCATTAAGGCTAGAGACATGAAATTTGGTATTCAGCGGTTTTTGATATTTCTCGTATAAGGGCAGGAAACGGAGGGGAGAAAAAAATAATCAGGGTTGAAATTGCTAAAGTAAGATGGCCATATCTCGAAATCGTTTGAGGTCAAAGGTATGAAAATTGGTATTTAGGTTTTCAATTTAAAATAATTAAAGTCGTGTTTCAGCAATTTTTCATATGTTCTTAGAATGAAAGAAAAAGGCGGGAAGAAAACAGGGTGGGGTCAGAAGGCCTAGTCCCCAACTAGCTTAAGGTTGCTATATAATAATACAAAACTAGTAAATAATACTACAAGTAAATTTCGTTTCACAGTTATAAAATTACGGTGAGTTAAATTTTTATAATGATTGTTGCTTTCCTTTGCTTCTATGGCATTACAAATACAGTTTTTGGTGGTTTTAATTACAACAAGTCGGAGTTACATTATTTTAAGCACTGTTGCTCAGTTAAATAAATTGCTAAATAGTATTCTAAATACAGTGCAAATAACGTAGCTAAACTGTAAAATATTTCAAAATTACTTGTAATTTGTTTTATGGTGCAAGAATGTTTTCAAAAGATGACGTTTTTCATAGTCTTTGAGCTACTAATAATGTTAATGTAAAAGTTTTCGTTCCAGCAATACATGTAAATGCAAGTTGTAAATGAAATTAAATGTAACTGAAAACTTTTCTGTAACACTAGTTGTTCTCCTTTAATCTTAGGTCTGGTGTACACTTTAGATTAAAACCATGCTTAATTAAAAATTCTAATTACACCCTAATTACATTTCACTTGCTTTAGTTTGACCAACGATTATCTCAAACTTGATCCATACCATATAGCTATATGCAATTATTTAAGGACTTAGAGTTAGTAATACACATTCTGTTGATTTTTGGTTTTGTTTGTTTTAGTTTAACGTTTCACGATTATGCTAGGGCGGCTAAAGGAGACGTAGAGCTACTGATTATAGTAAAATCAGAATCACTTCGGTCGTTCAACTGCACCTCCACCGGGAATCGAACTCGAGACCATGCGAACCGAAGTCAAATGTGCTAATCGCTAGACGAAATGAGAGTTCCCATATTCTGTTGACTGAAATCATGGAGTCAGTGTTGCCAGATCCGAAGATTATAAAGTAATGTGTCTGTGCTCCAAAAATAGCAGATTTAAACTATTTGTAGCTCAAAATGAATTATTTGGCAACTAATGACTGGTACTATAGTCCGCGTTGCCCGAACTGGCGTGTGGCATCAGAAAATAAGCTCGCAGTGTGCTGTTATTAAGCCTCCAGCGAGGAATCTAATCATTCATAATTGATTTTATTCATATTTGTGGACAATTTTGAATGATTAGATTCCTCCCTGAAGGTTTAGGAACAGTGCATTGCGAGCTTATTGGCTGATGCCACACGCCAGTTCGGGTGACGCGGACTATAATGAAATAATTTTAACATAGGCTGGAAAATGTGTTGGACATATTGCAGGAAGAAATTATGATCGATGGACGAAAGCAATTCTAGACTGGATACTACGAGACAAAAACAGCCTAGAAACCGCCTACATGCAAGGTGTGACGAGATCAAGAACCACTGAGTAGTAACCTGGAAAAGAATTACCCAATATAAATAGCTGTGGGGAAGACTTGGAAAAGCCTTCATCCAGTAGCGGATTGATAATGGTTGATTATGACGATGGTGATGATTTTATTATATCTGGATCAGAGAGATAAACTAAACCAAGTCATAATTTCGTAATTTTACAGGAGAAGCGAAAACCGTTTCCTTAAGTAAGACCTATAATACTGTTTTCCAAACTATACTAAATAGTTACAAAGTAGTGGGATGCTTTTAGATTCACATTATTACACCACTAGAAAGAAGTATTCTTAACTCAATTTCGACAAAAAGTAACTTAGCATATGTATAAAACTTTCACTACGAAATTAGGTCCAAAATTTAACGAAAGTCATAATTATATAATAAGCATATGTATAAAACTTTCACTACGAAATTAGGTCCAAAATTTAACGAAAGTCATAATTATATAATACTGTATGTCCATGTTTCCCAAGTAATTTTCAATCGATATAAAGTTTCAAAGTAATGAACACACGATTAGTTTTCTCGAATAAAGATCGATTCAGCGCTGAGAGCTCAGGAATAAGCTTAATCTATGTTACAGCACTGGATATAAGCTTATGTAATGCATTACGACCGTATGAACTTGTATAAGAAACAAAATGTACTTAAAATGAGACCAAACTCGCTCAACATCGGACTTTGAATCTAAGCTTGTTTGGTGATCCAACCCGACCTACACATAAGAAAGATGAGTACCGTAGCTCCCACCACAAGGTTCAGGAAGTTCGTGTTATGAAGTGTCAATTAAACACAGAGATGTGAAACGACAATAAAGCTTTTGATCAATTAGAAACAAAATATATTGCAGTAATAATTTACCCTATTTGTTAAGATAATGAACGTTACATTGTTTTTAAAATGACAGTCAAAACAGAATGTATTGGATAATAAATGAGAAATTGTAAAATTTCAATTTCAGTACGATTAAATACATTCGTGCTGCTATGTGTTGTGCTATCCGTTAGAATGTATTGAACAATTCTGATTCAAAGGAAGGAACTACTGGATAGTACTGGATTTAATTCAATAGAGTTTAATTGTATAGACAGTAGTGAGGCTATATGAGACAAAGTCTAATGCTGAAAGTGAAATATTGGTAACTATTAGGGTTTTATACCAGGCATGATATACCGACTGATGATTAAACCTGAAACACACACATGGAAAGCATTAGCGCTAGCAAATTAGCAATGAATAGGTACATCATACCATAATTCTAAGCCAAGAATGAAGGCAAAAAATAAGAAGCGAAAACGACAGACTGTACGATAATAATACTTTCACAATTTATTTCGAGACGATACCGAGACGAAACTGAGACTTGGCCCTCGATACCGAGATCGAGACAAGCATCTGTTGACCGAGACGGCGATTTTTGACTCGAGACCGCTATTTATCTACCGAGACAAGATCGAAACTGTGCAAAGTCTCGTTTCGTCTCGTCTCGATACCATCCTACTACTACTGCCTATACTATGCATGCGTATAGTAATACTGCGCGCCTAATGTAACGTAATCTAACATAACTTAATGTAATCCAACTAAATATAACCGAATGCATTACAGTTTCGTACTTTTTTTCGACTTTCAAGTTGGTCCGGCGATACAGCACTAATGCCCATTTCTCTAAATTTTACTTGGGACGCTTAATTGATTCTGAAAGACCGCTTCTTGATATCTTTTATTACTTTGTTCTGTAGTAATCAATACTTACACCGGAGAGCATTACAAGTTTCATAGTGTTTTGTTAATTCTTATTTCTAATTGTTAATTTCCTTTATTAATGATATGCATAAATTTGATCTGCTCCCGTTTGTTACAATGTTCCATGTTATGTTATATATGCTTGTTTTGTCACATATTTCTTATTTTGTTTAATTTGAAAACTTAGTCTATATTATCACAAAATTTGCTGTTGGCAAGATTTGCTTGAAGTTAAATGCCAACTGAAGACTAAAAAGAAGGAAAAAAAAAGATATATTCTTAGAACATAAGAGTAAATAAAGTAAAGGGCCATATTTTAAAATCATAAAATATAAGGAAAAACAGCCAATTTGACTTCCAGCACATGAAAGCCACTGTTTAATACAAATTTGGAGACACTATGTACACGATAACAAAGGAAGATAGATTGCTAAATACTGAGCCCAGCGTTACTTGTATTAAAATAAATCTCCTTGAAAACATGTAACAGAACAGTAAATGCCAAAATTAAACTATAAATTACAGTCTTTTTTTTTTTTTTTAAAGTATGACGAGTCAAAATTAAAGTATAAATTAGTTTTTTTTTTTTTTTTTTTTTTTTTTTTAAAGTATGACGAACATACTCAACTTACCGGCGGTTAGTTTCTGGGCTAGCTAGACGCAAGGTATATAAAATAACAGGTAGCCCCAGTTCGCGATTAGCGTTCTGATTGGCTCCCTGTCTTTGACGTCATATGGAGGTATCGGTGAAGATTTTTTTTTCCGCTTGCCTGCTTGTTACACTTCGCGCTTTATTCGTAAAACTGGATTCAAAACATAATAATGATATTCCTTGTCTTTCCAAATCCAAATAATGAGTTATTTCTACTCACAGATGAGACAATATAATGTAATAAATACCGTCAATAATGATTAATTATCTATACAAAATAAAAATTTTACTCGCTAATTCATTCTAGAGCTTTGAAGCGACTTTTATAATTTTTAGTACCGTACATGAGTTGACCTTTCCCTTATTACTTTGATTAAAGGGCGAATCCTAAGGGGTTCAAAATTTGTATCTAAAATACAGTATCTCACGAACCTATCAAGTTAGAAAGATGAAACTCGGTATATAAACTCCTCATTAAGCTTAAAGAAAAACATGTCCCATTGTTTTTGAAAATTTCCGTTTTAAGGGGTAGAGGGGGCACTTTCTATTCTTTGTAACAATGTTTGATTGCTAACTTCTCCTCGACCAACTTTAACGATTTTTGGTACTTTAATGCAGCCAGGACTAACTTAGGATCTTATCATTTTTCGCTCGGGATGAGAGGAGATAGGAAGGAGGTGACAAATTATCAAAAACAGCCGAAATTGGTGTCCAGTTCATAATTTTCAGGATCACTAAAATGAATAGTAACCATCCAGATACCGTTTAAACCAAATTTATTATCTTTGGGCGTGGGGAAGGGGTGGCATTATTGATTTTTGTCGTTGCACTTTCATGGAAACGTAAATTCTAAGGGTGGAAGAAGTTCAAATACTTTCCATAAACCAATCCTCTCAATAAGAACATTTCAGGTAGTAAAATACATAAAGCAAACATTATTCAAAATTTCAGAGATTCCGGGTATGTAATAAATTAGGTTAGGTTGTGTTAGGATAGGTTAGGTTATGTTAGAAATCTAATCTACCCCAACCTAATATAACCGAATCTAACCTAACCTAATTTGATTAGATTAGGTTAAGTTAGGTCAGGTTAGAAATCTAACCTAACCCGTTGTATTTAGTGTGTATTAACCAAATTGTCAGAAATCGTGACTGCAAATATTTCCTTTACATTACTAATACTTGTTTATTACTCAATATAACACATTTTACAGTATGTATTACTGGTTATAAGTTCCACAGATATCTATAAAGTGGTATACATACATAAAAGAATCACCTTCACAGGGGAAAATTTGCAGTTATTTGTCCTACACTTTGACCTTCGATTTATCGGAATTTAGTTTTTGTGGCTTAGCCCCCCTCTCGGTCAGCAGTTCAATTATAACAATATGGTAAGAGTTCACTTTGATCAGAACAAATGATTTTGTCACACGATGTGGCATTCAAGAAGGAATAAAATCAATGTAATTTGTACGTAACAGGTACGGTTCGGTTAAACAAGATTAGATTAGGTAAAGTTAGGTGAGATTCGGTCCGTAATAGGTTCCTATGAATGTTCTGCTCAAAGTGCACTTTGAGCACTTTGCTAGAATAATGTTTCAGATACTTAACAAAACTTACGAATATCATTTAAACTAAAGAATATATGAGAGTATACATTTATATTCTCGTTGGTACCCCCTTCCACTTCGCTTTACGTACATAAACTCCTTAAGCTTCAGGCCCTCAGAAACAAATGTCATGAAAGTAAAATGAATTATTGTTGTTACACACCTGTTTTTCAACTTGACTAGTGTCTAGTTTATTTTTCCCCACGCCAGTTTGGTATCAATAATAAAGGAACAGCGTCAGATCTTAAACACTAATTTTGCAGGGAACTTAGTAGCTCGTTTTTTCAAACTCTTTGATAATGCTCTGGTGAAAAGTGAGCAGAACATATTCGTGCGTTATCCACATTAAAAGTGTTTTTTCGCTTACAGCGGGAAATCAATCTTCTTCGAAGTTCATCATTTTTAGGGAATCAATGGAACATTATTTCATTTGTATTGCTTCCTATATTATTAGAATGAGCTACTGCACAAGTAAGATAACTTTTCCCATCTTGAAACAGTAGCGTTATTGTTTATGCAGAATTTCACTTATTTTGAAAAATACTGCGATACCTCCACGTGACGTCACCGACCGCAAAGTATCCTGGGAAAAATGAGAGCAGAAAAGCTATCCCGAGAGTCCCCTGAGCTAGACGGGTGTGTAACACACTAATTTAGGTTCAGTCTGTTCCCCCTCTTCATACACACAGATACACTGTCATGTATTTCAAACATTAACTCAATTGCTCCACAAAATTTGACACAGTTATTTTTTGAGAAAACACTAGACCTGTAGCAAGGGAATGCCCACAGGGGCTCACCCTCACTGCGACCATTTTCTGGCCCCTTGAAATATTAATTTCTTTCTTGGTATATATATGTACTGTGTAAATATATGTAATATTAACTCAAATTAGCCCTTCCAAAAAATGGTCTTGGCTACCCCTTGTGTTAATGTTCTGTCTACGGGCCTTAAAAAAAAAAAAAAAAAAAAAAAACGTGCCTGTTTCTCGTAACTTGTTCATTGTGCTTCTCAATATTATTCCAGAAAAAAAATATCTTTTCAAGTTCTTGAACATGATTCATAACGCACTTTGCGATGAACTTGAATGGGAACAAGAAAAGTAATCTAAAAGTCACCACGGACGCTTTCAAATAAACACAATACAGAAAATTTTCACACAAAACTAATTGAAAATAATCATGATTTAAGTGTCAGATGTAAACGCGCTCTAGAACTACCTCATGACTTTATAGTTATGCGTCTTTGTCTTCGGCGTGAGAGACCCGGGTTCGGTTGCCGGCTAGAGCTCATGATTCGGATTCCAAGTTAAGCTGAGAGGCACTGACTACAGGGGTTTTACGATGCACGAGTACTCCCACAATTTTTGTGTGGGGTGCTGACCAGAAAGAGAAAAAAGAGAAAAGGAAGGAATAAATAAAAAGAAAAGAGAAAGAGGAAAATTTCTGATATTCCAAAAGATTTCTTAATTGATAGTAGATCACCTATAGAGCAGAGAGCGGGCATATTAGGTTTGGCTAGCCGTGGCAGAGACTTTGCACAAAAAAAATTGGGATTTTTCGGACCACCCCTTGCCCTGCCGTATCCGTCTTGAAAATTTAAGATTTTTGTAAAACGGCAACCCGCCCAACTCTACAGACACGTCAACTGTGGCGGTTTCTGGCTGTCTATAATAGAAGGCAAGAAATGTTCAGAGCATAAGCTTTGTCTCATTAATATTAGGAACTCATTTTAGAATACCCTACATGTGCAGCTTTTTGCTTGTTTTGTGGGACCAACAAAACCCAACGGGACCAACGCAAAATAACCCAAAGCTCACGACGTAGCCGTGGTTGCACCTGGAGCTCTACCCACGGTAACTAGATGTGTCTCTATCTATCAGTATAACTTTTAGTTGCAATTTTTTAGAGAGTTAAGTCCTTCTTCAATTCAAATTTGGGCATTCGTTTTCTCGATTCTTATTATCGTCTCTCTATTTTTGAAACCATAGGCTCGCTTGACGGCTTGCACATAATAAGGAAACATCACTGCAGATTCACGTAGATTACAATATTGTCCCCTATTTCTGCATTCGATAGAGTCCTGACAAATGGGAGGTTCTGTTACATCGGTCGCAAACCAGTCGATCATTTCAGGGTAGTAGTCCGCTTCAAATGTTAACCGAAGAACAACAAATTCACGATTATTTTTCGGCCTTTTCTGTATCTTTGCACGAGTTTCCTTGATCCTACAGCCTTTATTTCACTGGTGGGTTTAGAAATCATCGCAAGAAGCAAATTTTCGGTATGCGCAAAGAATACATTTGTTTGAATGACAGTGTGGACTATTTTTCTTATATCCATGGGTAAAAACTTTGAGAAGCAGATGATATTCCACAGATGTCTGGCTCCTTCTTTGCATAAAGACTGTTGACAAATTACAAACCATACCGACGCGTAGACACGAGTGATATATTCTGCCAGAAGTTTAAGATTGTTGCTTGGGTTGAGCTGACGTAAAGTCATAGCAAATGTTTGGCCCTGTTGTTACACCATCCAAGATATTCATCATATGTTTTAACGGTAATTCATTTGTACGCAGCAATCAAACGAAGTGCTGAACTTTTTTATTTAAATTTTCTTCGAGAAACGCTACAACACCATTCATTCTTCCAGTATTTACTGCTGCCCCGTCGCACCTCACAGCCACCAATTGAGACAAATCGACGTCACTGTTCTCTAAAATCTTCACCAGTGATTTGGCTATTTCACTTCCTTGTACTGACTTTGGGGTAACGTGTCGTAAATAACGTGATCCCGGTTCCTCCAAAATGGGTACTTACTCTTCATATTTTACTCCTCTTTAGTATTTTACACCTTTCTTCTCCTGATACAATCTTTTGTCCTTTCGTCCGTCAAAACATATGCTCTTAATCTTTCGTCCTTTAAGATTGTCTTCTTCTCGCAAAGATTTGTCTAATATCTTTTTTTTTTCTCTAGTAACTTTGCATTTGTCTATAACAAGTGTTCTGCTAACTCCAGTTCTATGTCCAATATCTCAAAACAGATGAAGCGATTAATGCTGCTTCACGTGTTTAAGTTCCAGTTCGAAAAGCAGCAGAAATGGTCCAAGGAAGAGATATTCGTGTCTCATGTTGATCTTGGTTCGAGGATTCGGGTTCAAAATCTGACGCAGATGTACTGTCAGATTGGAGCCTTTCACTGGACGATTCTTCAGAAGATACAGCTTCCTTCATTTCTGTCAGGATTCCTGAAGGGCCAACTTCGTGAAGATCTATTGCACTTATTTTCAATGTAGCTTCCTGACAGAAGTAGCTATTGTAGCCTTGTAGCTATTTGTTTTCTTCTTCCTTTTTCTTTTTCTTTTTTTTTTTTTTTTTGCTAGCAAGGTACTAATTTTATAATATACTTGACCGATGATCATTTGTCTCACACAACAAACAACAATTACTTGTTTCTTCATAGGTAATAGGCATCATATCATTAGGAATATGTCTTTTCTAACTTGCTATTTATACATTAGGGTATTCTAAAATGAGTTCCTAATGTTAATGAGACTAAGTTTATGCTCTAGACATTTCTTGCCTTCTATTATAGACAGCCAGGAGCCGCCACAGTAGACGTTTCTGTAGAGTGAGCGGGTTGTCGTTTTACAAAAATTTTAAATTTTCAAGACGGATGCGGCAGGGTAAGGGGTGGTCCGAAAAATCCCAATTTTTTTGTGCAGTCTTTGCCACAGGTAGCAACTTTTGCGCACTACCCATTTTCAAATTTCGAAAAAAAAGTATTTTTCGACCCACCCTAATGTACATACCTTAGATATTTTTCCACGTACTCACCATGAATCTCCAAACATTTCTATTTGCGTTGCACAAACTTGAGTATTAACTCCGTGTAAAAATTTGCCGCCTGAGAGTGCAGCCAGTCCAGAACTTATGTCTTGAGCACTTCGCTGCCGTTGAATGCTTGGATGCAACAAGCCATTGTTTCAGGTTAAGAGAAAGAAAGAAATCGCAAGGGGCAAGATCGGGTCTGTAAGGGAGATGATTGAATAGTTCCCATCGAAATCTTTGACTTGTCTCAACAGTTGTGTGCGAGGTGGGCATTGCCATGAATCGGAAGAGTTCAAGAGCGTCTTCCAGATTTTGGATGACACGTCGCATATTATTCAGTAATTGCCAAGAAGGTGATGCCGAGGAAGGAGATGTGATATAGAAGACAAAGAGTCGCCTTATGCACAGTGTTGCCAACCAATTATTCGAAAACTCAGGAAATGTTTTATCCAAGATCCAGGAGACAACTTATTATCTAAAGATGTTAATTAAGACTACTTTTTTTTTTAACAAGGTTAACAATGAACTCACCAATAATTATACTTACCAATAAAAGGCTCATTCTCATCATCTGCGTAACGTCAACATTGACTCTGCGTGTGAAAGAGCGATCCACAGAGAATTCATGTCATGAGGTGTTGAAAGTGAGCCTTTTTGTTTGTAGCAATCCCTGCAAAGTTTGGGTACCCAGTTTGTTATGTGTTTTGTAATTATAAAATGTACGATAGAAATTTTTCTACACCGGCACTTGAGTGAGGAACGCAGAGCAGAGACAACAAATGTGGATAAATTCAAAAACAATAACTGGTTATCTATCTTTTTTTTCTTTTTTTTTTTTTTACTGACAAGCACCCAGAAATCATGAACAGAAACAAATCTGTCTCTCGCAATAATCGCCACTCTATGTCTACTTGTTGCAATTTACTCTGTTCTATAATATTAGCTACGAGAGAAGCAATTGATTATGTCGATTTGTTTATCACATTTGATGGGCTAATCATCTCTGAATGTTTCATGACGGGTTCATGAAGCTCACATCTTTCTCGAATTTGATGTACTGTAAGAAATTCAAGACACCTGAGTTTAAAATCTCGCAGTCCATCATTTGGGAGATTTCTTGATGATGGAGGGAAACTTTCGCTCCAAAGTACATTTCATCTATAGATGGAACTCCCGGGGGTTTCTGAAGTCTACATTCAAAACGTTTTGGGTGATGCGGAAAACCAGGAGAATGTTAACATTTTTTAATATAAAAATCAGCAGATCAGGGGATAACTTGAAAACCCAGGAAATTTCCTGGAAAATCAGGAGACCTGGCAACTCTGCTTATACATCCTCTTGCATTTTTTTTTTAAATATATGACCAAATATGTCTTGAGGATATAAACTGTGTCACCTTGTAATTACTGCAAGCCTTAAAAGCTAGAAATATGCTATTGGAAATCTGAATTTAATTTTGTTGTGAAATGACTTGATTTTAGAAACGAAGTAAGTTTGTGTTTGTTTCAGTTATAATGTCAAACAACTTTCTTTTGCAACTGACTAGGGAACATCTTATATTGATAGTAGCGTTGCCTAATCAAACAATGTGTAATCGATAGAGTGAAAAAGATTGAGAAATCCAAAGCTTTACGGGCCGACACCCAAAAACACAGCAGATACAGAGGAAAGAAGAATCTAGGATCATGTGAAGACAGCAATGCAGAAGACACACTGACACAGAAAGAACTTGAAAACGATTAAAGTAATTAAAATGGCATTTGCACAGCAGTATAGTAAGCAAACATTGCACCCACAGACATGCTCAATAACATTATATGTAATGCAGTGTTGCCAACTGAGAACAAAATGAATTTTTTTAAATGGTACGGAACACAAATTATAACATCTAATAATTCTAATTATGAGTAGAACCATATCTGTGAAGTGTTGATGTACAGTGTTGTCAACATTTAAAGATAGACCTGTATGAATTCCTATATGAATCTCGGATGTCGAAGAGAACATACAGTACACGATTCTAACTAGTTAAAACAAAAATATGAGACCACAAACAAGAATATAATCACTGAAATACGAAAATAAGGGACGGAGCACAGTGTCGACCACAGGTTTGCCCACGTGGAAAATCAGATTAGTATCAAACACACAGGGGTGTAGCCAAGGAGGGGCCCATCGGGGCCGGGCCCCCCCAAATGGTTTTCTGGCCCCCCAAATGACCAACTTTTAAAACATCATAGTAAAATTATCTCGCTTCATTCATTTAATAGTAACAAAGTTTATTGACAGTTAATAATTTATGGTAAAATAGTACCTATGGAGAAATATTGTTTTTCCATACCGATCGAAAAATAGTATAGTATCTCTTCCTTATACCGATCGAAAAATGGGATACTTTTTGTGACAGCAGATTACACAATTTACTGCGATTTATATTTGACAGTTTGAAGACAAACGTTTTAATAAGGTACTACAAATACAGCCATAAAACAAAGTACTAGACATAGAGGATGGGAAATTTGGTGAGAAACAATGCTTTTATTCAATTTGGGTTTCATTCGCTCTCTCTTTTATTTCTATTCACGAGGAAACGGTCTTAAATGTAAACAACCGATTTGGCTGGGGTCGGGATATGTGTTACGGGAGACCAAAGTAGGAGACACGCATTTTGGCGTTTGGGCCCATACGCAGAGATTTCCGAAATACGGGGCTCCAAAGAGGCCCTACATGCTATAACTAGGAAGCGAATGACGTAACTTGTACACAACCGATTTGGCTGGGGTCCGGATATGTGTTACGGAAGACCAAAGTAGGAGACACGTATTTTGGCGTTTGGGCCCATACGCAGAAATTTCCGAAATACGGGGCCCCAAAGTGGCCCTACATGCTATAACTAGGAAGCGAATGACGTTACTTGTACACAACCGATTTGGCTGGGGTCCGGATGTGTGTTACGGGAGACCAAGGTAGGAGACACGTAATTTGGCGTTTGGGCGCATACGCAGAAATTTCCGAAATACAGGGCCTCAAAGTGGCCCTACATTCCATAACTAGGAAGCGAATGACGTTACTGGTACAGAATGTTGGCTTGGGTTGGAATATGTTATAATATATCCAAAAGTATGGGACTTGTGTTTGTTGTTAGGTCCCACAAAAAGGAATATCGAATGTACAGGGTCCGATATTGCTAGATTTTCAATAAAACGCAAACATTCTTTCGCTCCGTTGACACCCTCGTGGTCAGCAGATCCCCCTCGACGGCTCGTGCCAGCTGAACATCTGTTCAGAATTGCATGGGTACCACATACGCCAACTTCATGGCGTTATTGAAAATCTAGCAATATCGGACCCTGTACATTCGACATTTCTTTTTGTGGGACCTAACAACAAACACAAGTCTACTACTTTTGGATATATTATAACATTCCAACCCAAGCCAACGTTCTGTACCAGTAGCGTCATTCGCTTCCTAGTTATGGCATGTAGGGCCATTTTGGGGCCCCGTATTTCTGAAAGTACTGCATATGGGCCCAAACGCCAAATTACGTGTCTCCTACCTTGGTCTCCCGTAACACACATCCAGACCCCAGCCAAATCGGTTGTGTAAAAGTAACGTCATTCGCTTCCTAGTTATAGCATGTAGGGCCTCTTTGGGGTCCCGTATTTCGGAAATTTCTGCGTATGGACCGAAAAGCCAAAATACGTGTCTCCTACTTGTGTCTTCCGTAACACATATCCGGACCCCAGCCAAATCGGTTGTGTACAAGTAACGTCATTCGCTTCCTAGTTATAGCATGTAGGGCCATTTTGGGGCCCCGTATTTTGGAAATTTCATGTATGGGCCCAAACGCCAAAATACGTGTCTCCTACTTTGGTCTTCCGTAACACATATCTGGACCACAGCCAAATCGGTTGTATACAAATAACGTCATTCGCTTCCTAGTTATAACATGTAGGGCCACTTTGGGGCCCCGTATTTCAGAAATTTCTGCGTATGGGCCCAAACGCCAAAATACGTGCCTCCTACCTTGGTCTCCTGTAATACATATACGGACCCCAGCCAAATCGGTTGTGTACAAATAATGTCATTCGCTTCCTAGTTATAACATGTAGGGCCACTTTGGGGTCCCGAATTTCGGAAATTTCTGCGTATGGGCCCAAACGCCAAAATACGTGTCTCCTACTTTGGTCTCCCGTAACACATATCCGGACCCCAGCCAAATCGGTTGTTTACACTTAAGACCGTTTCCTCGTTAGTGTAATAAAATAATTATGTTTTTTTAGTCACGAATAATAAATAAGTGTATTTGTCAGGAAACCGTAAAGAAATTAAGTGAAATTTCAAAGAAAATCAATCTTGTGTAGATAGGTTCTGTATACAATGTCTTAAATTTAAATATAAAGGTAACCAAGAAACGTGTTGTTGCTTTTTCACACACCGCCTTCGAACATCGATATGTCACCTAACCTGGAAGATGAAAAATAGTCCCCATCAGCATCGACGACCTTCTGAAAACGTTCTGGAAGGCCATTGAATTCATCGCAGTAGAACGTGGTGGGCCGTGAAACGAAGAAAGTATCAGGTGCATTTTGGACTTTTACTAGGGATTTGAAATGGCGTCCTCTAATGTGATTGTCCAAAGAATGGAACAGATGATAATCGGACGGTGCAATACGCTGGGAATATAGTGGTGTCAATATTGTTTCCCATCCAAGGCGAAAAATGGTGTCCTGAGTCATCCTAGCCACGAGGGACTTAGCGTTGTCCCGTAAACGAGGATACATTTGCAATTCAGAAGTGATGGCTCCAGAGTTTTGAGTTTTTGTTGAGCACAGCTCAACTGCTGACATTACACAGTTGCATTGATACTCTGACCAGCTGGTAGCAGTTCCCGATGCACGATGTACCAAACACACAGAAGGATCTTCTTCTGGTACAGTGCTGGTTTCGGTTGTTTTGAAATCGGTTCATGGGACACTAACCAATGATGACGACGCCGTGGAGCTTCGTATAGGACACACTTTTTATCACATGTTAACGCCCTGTCCAGAAATGGCTCCGAAACAGTAAATAAACACAGGCGACTGCCGCGTTGCCTTCTGACCCGGAGTCAAAATATGAGAGACCCATCGCCCCAACTTGTAGTGCTTCACAAGTTGATGGATGTGCTGCTTAATGGTTTCTCCACACACTGAATTGTCGCCCCAGTTCCTCTTTGTACATGTGTCTGTCTTCTGGCACGTGGTGTTTTCGGGTGTTTCGTCATCGTCCTTAAACTTGTTAAACCATCGCTGCAATGTCTGCGTCATCACGACACCCTCACCAAAGGCCTGGCATATCTTCTGTCCCGCTACAGCGGCGTTTGACCTCCATTTGAACTCGTTCAGCATACATGCTCCTATGACGCTCTGTGGAAGTCCCATGTTCCCTCTGTCTTTATGCAAGTTCACGGTGTGTCTGAATTGCCACAACCAGGTAGTATGTTGGATATACCTACAACAACAACTGACTTTCGCCTTATTTCCACTCGCATTCAACTCACGTAGTGAGGTCCAATTGAACACAGACCTCCACGAAAAGGGACAGAACTTTCTTGGTTACCTTTATAGTTATGAACAAAAGTATAGCGTTTGGTCCCGGGCAGTAGTTATGGATTAAGCATAATAAAAACTATCTTGAATATAATTTATGGATAATAATAATAATAATAATAATAATAATAATAATAATAATAATAATAATAATAATAAGCTAAAATAGTGTTTTTAGTTTTGCAGACTAGCAGCAATACATTTTTTTTGGCTTTGTACATTGTAGCTGGCCACCCCTCAAAAACGACGGGCCCCCCCTACACAAACCTGCTGGCTACACCCCTGCAAACACAACACACAAAACTGAAATGATGTATGCTCTTGGATTGACAATTGATTAGCAGACTCACTTTGCTGATGCACGTAATATTGTATCACCTCACAGGTTATTGGTAGTATATTTTCAGTGTTGCTGTTAATAAAGCGCTCCGCAGTGTATTGGTACTGTATGTACTCTTCTACATCCAAGATTCATGTAGAAATTCATATAGGTCTATCTTTAAATGTTGGCAACACTGTACATCATGACTTCACAGGTATGGTTCTACTCATAATTAGATTTTCTACATTTTATAATTTGTGTTCCGTGCCATTTAAAAAATTTCATTTTGTGCTCAGTTGGCAACACTGCATTACATATAATGTTATTGAGCATGTCTGTGGGTACTACGTTTGCTTACTATACTGTTGTGTAAATATAATTTTGATTACGTTAATCATTTTGAAGTTCTTTCTGTGTTAGTGTATCTTTTACATTGCTATCTTCACATGATTCTAGATTCTTCTTTCCTCAGTATCTCCTGTGTTTTTGGGTGTCGGCCCGTAAAACTTTGGACTTCTCAATTTTCTTCACTCCTCTATCGATTGCATATTGTTTGATTAAGCAATGTTACTATCAATATAAGGTGTTCCCTTGTGAGTCAATCAATTTTCCATTTGTCTACAGGTACTTAAAAATCACATTCATCTTTACAAAAGTACATGTGAACAACACTGCTAACAACTGAACTATATCCTAGTCATTTTCTTCCCGTAAGAACAAGTAGAATAACACCCAAAATTTGTTATAAAATTTGAAGAAATAGTTATTCTACTTACAGAATCTGTTAGAATTACTAAACAGCTTATTACAGTCATTTAAAAAAAATGGTTCCGATCTGTATAAAAACGGTCTACCTCTATGATGCGTACAGTTCGAATTTGCATTTCCCTCAAATAATCCCTCCATGTATAAAATTCTCTGTCCCGACAGAGTAGTCAAAACGGGAATTCTTTTTTTTTAGCTAAAGATCATTGAAAATATTTTCTACAAACTGCTGGTGGGTGTTTAGGCGGAACAGGAAGACACGGATTGAAAGAATAGAATTATTTGTGTAAACTTAATAAAAGAGCCTCTCTTCAACAAATATATACAAGTCATTTTACTAGTATTACTATATTATTGTGGTATAATCTTGAAGGTGTGTGCCTATTCCTCCTTATTCGATAATTACCTTAAAAGTAACTGTAAGAGAAAATTAATGTGAACTGTTCAAATTTGTTTCTATATTTTAAAAAGCCTTTAATGCCAATTCCATACTGCTGTTGTTTAGGCAAAATATATAACAAAACAAATATATATATATAAACCATAAATAACATATGGTATATGAGATATAGCAGAGATCTAGCCCCTTGCTGTGTTCAATTTTTATGGTCTGCTCTATTCGAAAACCCGTTTGCTTCATATTTATTCACCCTAAGGGTGCCATGCTATCCAATTATGGAAATGGTTGATGGGCTGAGTTTTGTCTGTTATCCCGCTTTGGCCGCAAGCAAGGAATCTGCTGATTGGATTTGGGTTGTTCAAGGCAAAACAGCAAAGGGAAAGAGAAAAGAAAGGAAAAGAAGAGGGGAAGGGAGATGAAATATCGATAAAAAAATATTTCCGCATAATCTTTTCTCTTTAGATATAATCTTACCCTTTTTGGTTTTTGAATAAATCTGCAAAGGAAGGGCTACCTTTTAAAAAAAATCAATCATAAGTTTGTCAGCAATATGAGCGTTTAAAATTATAGTTTAACTGAAGGAACTACTGTTGTATATATAACCATTGATAGGAAAATGTCTTGGTTCGAAGACAGATCATGGTAAAATGTCTTGGAAGTAGCTTCCCTGTCTCTTTCTTTCCTCCTTTCTTTCTTCCTTTCTCTTTCTTTTTTGTACTCCAGTTCTTTTCTCTTTCTTATTTAACCTACGTTTTCATTATCATTAATTTCTCTTCTTTGGACATCACACATCTGTTTTAGCATAAATAACATAATCATGCAACGTTAAACTACGAATCTAATTTCTTTTCTATGCAGGTTCAATCTATCTGCACTCAATGTTATACTAACCTCTACGTTGTGGTAGATGCCTGCAATCACCTCGTTTAAGTTTGTTTTTGGAAATGAACAACCTATTTTGAAATTGTAACCGACTTTTTGATGTTGAGCTATCGTTATAATTTATCTCCCCAATTATTTTTTCATGCTAAGTCACATTTAGCAGCAAAATCATTTACCAGCCCGCTACTCTTTAAATGAAGTTATTGGGCTGATGTAAGAGGCACCAAACACAGCAGAACCATTCGCTATACGGTGACAGAAATCTCACACGATCAGGCAGTGTGGTGTTTGTCCATGGAATGGGGAAGGCCGGCGACATATCAATTGGATAAGGGCCAGATTGTGACGGGCAAATGGGTGGGAATCATCATCTCGGAAACACTCCAATTCGTCTGGTGTTCACAGGCTGACATGGTTTGTGTCTTCTAAAGGTGAGAAAATGTCAATAAAACCAGCAGCAAACCACAAGGCAAGGGTGACCACACATCATTAAAAGTGTCGGATGTCGTTGACTGTGAAAGTTGGTACAACAGAATATGGCGCAAACTGTGACACTATTAATAGCAAACTTTAACAGACTTGAACACTGGACAAAAATTATATGTGTCTGAACACATAATCTACAGTACACTGTTAAATATGGACCTCCACAGCCGACATCCCACTCGTGTACCAATGTAACCGCACGGCTGGAATTGGCACGTGCTCATCGTCATTGGACCTCCAACAAATGGCACAATATCTGGTGAATCACGATACTGCCTTCATCACATTAATAGCCAGTTCAGAATTCGTTATATCTCAGGAAAATAGCTGGTCGAGGTTTGTATAGTAAGACGACAACCGGCTGGTGGTAGCTTCATCATTATTTAAGTTACCTTCATATGGTCATCCATGGTCTCAGTAGTGCGTAAGAAGGCATCTTGACGACTCCTACCTATTGGCAGGTCATTGCTAAATATGTACACTCATTCATATGTCGCGTATTTCCAGTTGGTAATGGCATCTATAAGTAGGACGAGGCTCGTTGTGATAAGGCTAACGATGTATGAAAGTGGTTTGAGGAGCATATTAATGAATTTTAATTGTTACAATAGCCCCAAAACTTACCCGATTTTAACCAAATTGATCACTTTTGCGATGTCATTGAATATCAGATCCGAGTTCATCGTTCCCTGTTGCAGAATGTACAAGAATTAAGAGATTTGTGTGCAGATATAGTACTCCATGCCTTCAGTTTCCTAGCAAGGTCTCATTGCTTAAATACCAAACCGTGTTGCTGCTGTTCTGCGAGCTGAAGATAGACAAACACTTATTAGAAGGTAGTCATAACATTTTGGCTGTTCAGTAACCGTTAAATTTCGAATTCCCGCCTTCACAAAATTTGACTTATGTAATTAATATACCAATCCATCGTTTCAACAACTCTAGAAGACTAGAGGATGAAAATAATAGTTTGTCAAGTATGTAAAAAAGCAGAAATTGTATATGATAGGAAATGAAGGAAAGAAGTGAGAGAGATGTTGAATAAAATTAACAATTGAATTGAATAAAGTGTTTGTATTGCAATATATTACTAGCAGTCCAATAGAACATTTTGCTATTGTTGTTGTGATTAAAATTAACGGTGTTAAGAAATGAAGCAAAATAATTGACATTCAAATTCTTGATCCGCAAAAAATATTACGTTGAAAATAAGCCACAAATTTAGCATACTTTAATATTAAATAAAAATAAAAGTCACATCATAACTCTATCTGAGTCTCCTATATGTCCTCCGGTTCAAACTAAATTTGTAGTACAAAATATGTTTCTGTACAAAGTGTGCTGATTTTAGTTTACAGGTCCCAACATGACTGTTCCAATTATCATGGGCGAAATTGAAACAAGGCTTTATGTCGATGTATTCATTATTTATATTTATTATTCTAAATTTCTAGCTGAACGTTTCAAATATAGGAAGATTTCTATAATGATCTAGTAAAGAAAATAAGAAACCAGTCAGTATAATTTGTTATAGGAAATTCATATGTAAAACAAAAAATGTGTATTCTTTTCTTTTTTTTTTTAAATCAAGAGTAAACCCTAAAGCTTTACTTCAAAATCTGGCAATTTCAATTTCAGATATATTTCAGTGGTTATATCTTATGTACCTCTATTTTATGCAAAATTCCAATACCAAGCAGGACACATACACTGACGTAAATTTACACCACACATTTGTTACACGACTACACGAAAATAATTACAATATTAGAACTGTACAATACCAGTAATCTTGACGTTCATTGTGGAGTGAAGCGTCTACATGCTCCAATCAGGGCATTTATAGATCATGGCATCCTATCAATGTTTAGATTTGTTTCTGACAAGGGAACCTTCCGAAAATGATAGTTGCAGTGAAAGATATGGCCTATGCCAATTGAAAGAGCTGTAACAGAGATGAGCATTCCCAAAAAATTAGCTGCCCATAGCAATAGGTTCAAGAAATATAAGGGGTGGAAGTTCGGGAAACAGCAAGGTTGGACAAGGGGGAAAAGTCCAAATTCCGCAAAAAAAGGGGGGGCATGGCAAAATACAATGCTGACAAGTGATGTATAGAAAGAGACTTGCCACAATAGGGAACAAATGAAGGCCACCAGTAGGTTAACAGTGTTGCCAACTGCAATGAAAAGTACATGTTTTACAAAGAGCACTATATGTAGTGAGTGCAATATTCAGTGTCATGTAGAACATAAGATATGACGTGTATAATCAGTGGTATAATCTAACAAAAGAAAATAGTAAAAACAGAAGTACGAAAAATACGGAAAAGACGAAGTTGGCCATAATGCGCCACATTTGATCACGAGCTGTGCATATTAGAATGAACAAAACAAGAAGCACCGACTATGCAGGAAACCGAGACGTACCTAGAGTCGAAAACAAAAACGAGTTCCAAAGTTGGCAGCACTAGCCATGAACATCCAGACAATTCTAATATAGTTAGGCCACTCGCTTCACAAAAAGAAAATTCCGGCAAGAGGCATTAGCCTTCGCATCATTTGTACATGCTCGTCCACATTGTACGTGCAATTGTTCGATGAGACAATGATCCAAACGGAAGATACATTTGCGGTGAGCACAGCGGAATACTGCCAATCCGTCATACATGGTCCGTCCGTCGACCGTCAATGATCGCCTGTGAATGTCTCGAAACACTACTCTAGAGGTGTCGGAACCTTTGGTGGTCTTTCTATCACATATCCACACCAGTAGAAAGCAAACATAATCAAAGGCTTGATCTGCTGTGTGTTGCTGTCTGCAGTACTATCACCGCCTATATGATGTATATAATGTGTCCCACCTAACTCTGCGACTGAAATAGTTTCAAAGCGAAAAAAAAAAAAGTGACACATCCAGTTGTGCAGGAATGTACCCATGATAGCAGGCGAGAAACTTCTGTGAGACGCAAGTGCCCCCAAGTCCCCCATCATAGGGTCCCAGGGGCCAACTTCAAACTTTCAAATAGCACCATCGGTCGAGTTATATTTCTTTCGATAAATCATGGAATATGCAACAACGCATATCAGAAATATTTACTATATGGGATTTCAAAAGGGCCGCCAAAAATATCTGCTCGGTGACAAGAACAACGTGCATTTTTGGCGGCCATTTTGAAACCCGTGCTTCATATGGCAAATGTTTCTTATAGGCGGTGTTGTATCTATCCAGAGAAATATCATCCGCCCCCTGTTCCCATTTGAAATGTTGCGGTTGACCCCTCGAGCCTTATGATGAGGACCCTGGGGACTTGCTTCTTACAAAGTTTTCTTGGTCCTCGACATGAGGACATTACTGTGCAATTGGATTTGTAACATCTCTTTTCGTTTCGCAGCAATTTGAGATCACAATGTTCGATGCCATGTTAAGACACAACATATATTTGTGGCGGCCATTTTGAAAAACATGCTTCATATAGCAAATGTTTCCTATATGTGTTGTTCCACATTCCATGATCTATCGAGAGAGGTACCACTCGGTCCCTGTTGCCATTTCAAAGTTTGAAGTTGGCTCCTGGGGCTCTATGATGGGGATCCTGGGGGCACTTGCTTCTCACAGACTTCTATCATCCCTTGACATTGGTACATTCCTGCACAACTGGATCCGTCACATTTTTGTTCGTTTCTCAAATCTTTCAGGTCACAAAGTTCGGTGGGACACCCTGTATATTCCCACATACGACCCAACCATGACATAATGTTTACTTCTATTATAGGTTGTTGGACCAACCCAACCATTTCATGTTCCCCGACTTGGCATTGCCTCAATCACTCTAGCATTGATGCATTCCGAGTGATGCCTGTTCACGGAATTTTCTTTTTGTGAAGTGAGTGGCCTAACTATATTAGACTTATCTGGATGTTCATGGCCAGTGCTGCCAACTTTGGAACTCGTTTTTCTTTTCGACTCTAGGTACGTCGGTTTCCTACATAGTCGGTGCTTCTTCTTCTTCTTCTTTTTTTTTTGTTCATTCTAATATACACAGCTCGTGATCAAATGTGGCGCATTATGGCCAACTTTGTCTTTTCCGTATTTTTCGTACTTCTGTTTTTTTCTATTTTCTTTTGTTAGATTGTACCACTGATTATACACGTCATATCTTATGTTCTACATGACACTGAATATGGCACTCAATTCATGTAGTGCTCTTTGCAAAACATATACTTTTTATTGCAGTTGGCAACACTGTTAACCCTACTGGTGGCCTTCATTTGTTCCCTATTGTGGCAAGTCTCTTTCTATACATCACTTGTCAGCATTGTATTTTGCCATGCCCCCCCTTTTTTTTGCGGAATTTGGACTTTTCCCCCTTGTCCAACCTTGCTGTTTCCCGAACTTCCACCCCTTAAATTTCTTAAACCTATTGCTATGGGCAGCTAATTTTTTGGGAATGCTCATCTCTGTTACAGCTCTTTCAATTGGCATAGGCCATATCTTTCACTGCAACTATCATTTTCGGAAGGTTCCCTTGTGAGAAAACACTTAGTATGTTCTTTGTATGTAAGACACAAAATATTGCCACTATTCGTTGGAGGACGATGAGGAAAAAGGGCCAATAAACCATATCCCAAATATGTAAGTACAATGGATGACATATCAGGAGACCGTGTAAGAAAGAAAAACAGCAGTACCTGTCGTCGAAAGCGGCGTACGCATTCTGGGGATAAATAGGCCTATAATCGGGTGTCCTCCTGTTGGAATATGAAACCCGAATTTCAATAAGAAATGGGACCTCGACTTCTGAACTTCGTAATATAGCTTTCACTGCTCAAGTTGCCGTTGATACGTAGCAACCGAGATCGTATGTTGTGCCTAATGACCATTTATACAATCACAAAGGCCATTCGACTGACATAACATTTGACGAAAATAACCCTGGTAGATTGTGCTCAATGGCATCGTTTCACGTAGTGGCGCCTTGTAAGAGAACTTATATAAGTAAAAATTAAAATTTTTAGCTTTTTGAACTAAAGAAAAAAACTTAAACTAATGTACTTAGTGTATACACTTTTCATCACTAAGGGAGGGTAATTCTCTAATGTGCTAATTGTTATATGCAAGATTTTTTTCTTCTAATTTGTAATGATAAAAAAATATATATTGGGCCCTATCAATGTAACCTCCCTCAAAAGTGACCACTAATCCAACGCATAGGCTATGTGATAGCCATGGATATCGTCCAAGATGCGTCTCTACCAGTCTATACCGAGGACGTTCCTGGAATGTACCGAGGACGTTCCTGGACAATATGCCATACGTTGCAGTACGGATCTTGTCAATTTTATCGCATTTCGTTTATTCCTTCTTGATGCTGAAATTTTGACAAACAGCTCGTATGCAGACACGCATTTACGCACGATCACAAGGGCCCGTCCCCAGGGCGGCAAATTTACCGTGATGGCATGTTAAACATTCGAGATTGGAGTATACTAAGCAGAGAGAAATGACGACAGAGCAATTATGGGTGTTCATCACTGTAAACAATGTTAGTACCAGGACGCGAACGAATTTTCCCGTTATGACACTACTGGAGCTAGAAGAAGCTTATTGGTTACCAGTATAATATATGCATTTGACTCTGTATGGCCCGCTCCGTGATGGTGACTAAATGTAAGCTGACACGGCCATATCGTTTAGGCCTAGAGTGACTATGAATAAATGACATGGAGCGGTTTAAAATACACAAATGCGAGTCTGCTTGTAGTGTGTCATAACTCTTTCGACGACCTTATTGTTCTTATTAAAAAAAAAAAAAAAAAAATCAATTTGTAAGGACACTGAATAGTGATTATCTAGAAATCCTGAGGCTGTATTAAAGGAAAACCTGCTTGTAGAACACAATATACGCTTTTTTTTTCATTTAAAGCTTGTTGATAAAGTCTTCCATACAAGAGCTATGATATACTTTGTTCCAGAAAGTATCTATTTGTATATTTCTTCTTTGTTGAATACAAAACACTTCTGTTTTGGAAATGACAGTGAAATACAATTATACCTTAAGGTTTATTATATATATACACGTACTCACATGAAAAGACATTAAAAAAGGCTTTGAGATCAAAGCCAGAAAAAGAAAAAGAAAAAAGAAAGAGTGAAAACAAGAATTTTTGTAAAAAAAAAAAAGTCAAAAGAAATCCACTTTCTAGGAAAGAAAAATCAAAGTACTAAGGTCAAAGAAAAAGTGTGGAGAGCCTCTGAAGAAGATAAAGGGATTGCAAATACAATTGCTTTGAAAACTTTATTCTCTATTATATTCCTTTTTTCTCTAAAACAAGAAAACAAGAAAGAGGCCTGTCACTTTTTCACAGGAACAGAAAAAAGGGATAAAAGAAATATAAAGAAAGGAAGCCAAAGTGACCCGAGGCAGAGACTGGAAGAAATTATTCCTAGAAAACTATTTTGTTCTCTTTCCTGTGTATTTTTTTACGATATATATATATATATATATATATATATATATATATATATATATATATATATATAAGGAAAGTAGATTGGACTTATTCAAAAGGAAAGACACTATACATGTATAAAAAGTACGTTTGTGATAAACCTTTCGCTACATCTACAATATTAAAAAAAATATATATATATATTAAGGAGAATATGTGAGCGGCTCGGGGAAACATTATGGTGTGTTACAGTTTTCTAATTTTCGAGTAACCTGGGAAAGAAAGCAACCTAGATAGGGACATTTTATAATTTTCGAGTAACCTGGTAAACATTCCCATGCAATTCAATGCAATGACAAATGCCAAACAAGCCTCCCCTGCCATCTGCAGGTACATTTTCGAACTTAAACTACCTACATACTATTTTGTGGTTCACTTCCTATCCTACCTAATAACTCAGTTTCATGGAAGGTGACGCCTACTATTATGTTCGCCCGAGCCGCTCATATACATTGGACACAAAATCAGTATTTTAAATTCTTGTATATTTCGTCCTCAAAAACTGGTTGTTTAAAGACATTGTCAGATATCATAACAGAGATTGTCGGATTGTCTTTTTTTTTTTTTTCTTGAAGATTTTAGTGTATGAGTGAAAAGGAGAAAAACGGCAATTAATTGTAGATTAAGGGGGAAAAGGGTGCAAGAAAGGAGAAAAAGATGCTGAGAATTATGTATATTTCCATCTAAAGGCAACATGTGGTACAATGGATAGGGCCTACTTTATGAGAATCGTTTTTTGCTCTAAAATAAAAAGGTGCGCTCCTAAAAAAAACTTAGCCCTATTATTAGTAGTGTTTCTAATTACTAGCATATCTACAAAGAGGCAAAATGAAAACATCATGAAAATTTCACTTTATTCAATGATTGGATTGCTGAAAAACTCATGTAAATCATGAGTTCATTACAACACATTGTAACTTAAACTAATACAAACCTTACATTACTGAATAGTTACATATTAATCTTTATAAATATGAAATATGAATAATGTATAATAAAATACGAGGACTATTCAGAAAGTAACAGAAGTTTTGAAATAAAAAAGTAACAGAATGAAGAAACCAAATTATATTATTTATTATACATTTGAAAGGTACACTCTTAAGCTATTTTTTCACATAATCGTCATGCAAATTAAGGCACTTATCATATCGTGGCACAAGTTTTTCAATACCGTAGCAGTAGACATCTGCCACCTGCGATTTCAACCACTGGCTTACATCGGCATGCAGTTCGGCGTCAGCATCAAAACGTTGTGTAGCAAACCATGTCTTCAACGCTTGGAAGAGGTGATAGTAACTGGGCGCCAAATTTGGGGGTGGTGATCGAACACCTTCCATCCAAAACCATTCAAGAGCTCTAGAGTACGCTTGGCCGTGTGTGGACATGAGTTGTCGACAAACGACAACACCTTCGTCCTGTTGTTTTTCCAGTACACTTCACAGTTGGCGATAGATTTCGATTGGCTTTTTTTTTTTTTTTTTTTTTTTTTTTGTCAACAAAATACTAATAACAGAACGATTGCAGCGCACATTGTAACACGTCACAGAAAGCACAGTAAGAGCGTCACAGTTCTCACTCTCTACCACAGTTAGATGAGTACTGAGTATGGCAACGTTTTGACACGAAGATGGCGACTCTCAGCGATAGGCCAATTAGTCTGGGATTTTTTGGATAGCTCTCGTAGTATTATAACGACTAAATGGCCTTAAACATGTATGTAAAACTTTTAGTAACATATCTTCATTTATATTTACGTTCGATAAAATTGTTTATATTCATTAAATATACGTATAATTATAGCATACAATCGCTGAGAAATTGTTTTCAGGTGATAAGTGAATGGTTTTACTTACCACATTTGATACCAGTGTCCCACTATCATAGCTCCCTCGTTGCTACGTAACTAGCGTATCGCCTTTGGCGTGGAAGAGCCAAAGTTCTTTTCCCTGCGGGAGTTCATGTGGTTTAGATCTCACGTTAAGTTATAAGAGTGTGATCCCTCGTCTCATATAGCCTCGCTGCTGAAGGACGCAGTAAACTTAAGGTCTATCTTATCTGATACCATTATTATTATTCCATTATTATTGTCATCATTATTATAATATAGTATTATACATAGTATAGTATTTTAACATTACATTAGATACTTTAATTTAGAAATACTAATAACTAGCAGAAACCAGACCAAGATTAGTTAATTATAACTTTATACATTTCTCGTAATATTATATATTGATGAAGTACCACCTTCAACCAAATATGAGAGAGCGAAAAACTTTCATACATCAGATATAAAGCTAAAAAGGCAAAAAGGAATATTCTTGAATCGGAAATATCGAAACATGGTAGGAGAAGTTATTAATCAAATTCCCAGAACTAGGCTGAAAAGTTGAAACATCTTCAGTTTTTTTCCTTCTAAAATATGAAAAGAAAAATCATAAAAATGAAAGAATATATGATTGAAATGCAGACCGAAAAAGAAAGAAAAGATGGAGGTAAAAATAAAGAAGTCACAAGAAAATTGAAAGTTCCAGAAAAGAAATTAGGAGCAAATAAAATATGTATGAAGCTATCTTTGACGCTCAAATCAGTGCATGAAGTTTCAGAAGAGCAAAATTGGACAAAGTTTTTTTTTTTTTTTTTTTTTTAATCAAAGTCGAAACAGGAAGAAACAGAGAAACAGAGGAAGAGGAAGTTTTGAGGCACAGTAGGTGTATAATATTAACAAGATAGAATGCAAAATGCTTCACTTCCATGTTATGGATGTACATCACTGCTTAATATTTGAAATTTTACAATATTATTTACGTACAACGGTTAAAAGATCCAAATATGAGACATACGCTATTCGATAGATCTTCATCAAAGTTAAACAAAATAATATGGGTGATTACCGTAGTCTTCGAGAAAATAGAGGAAGAAACGTTTTATTATTATTATTATTATTATTATTATTATTATTATTATTATTATTATTATTATTATTATTATTATTATTATTATTATTATTATTGAACCTAAAGCTTGATGCTGTATAGAAATGATCGCCAAACTGTCAATCGTGAGCTTTTAGTAGCTCGCGGGGACATTTTTCGGTAGATCGCGTTAACGCTTTTGTTGGCTAACCTTGATTCCTCCATTGAGCTAACGCTAACGACAGGGATTGCTGACGTCAACAACTGCTTATTTCTCCCGCGCAACTACCGTTGTCAGTCTCATCTCACAGTTGATTGTATGCACGTGGGGTTGTGCACGTTATGTTTTTCCTGTGAATATTAGGCATTTGCTAACTTGGATAATTTGGTTTCATTTTTACTAGAAATATAAGCTTATAGGCAATAAACAAACGTGTTTTTTTTTAAAAATAGATAGTTCTTTTGGTTCGTAGCTCACAGTAGGATTTTAAAACGGTACGGTAGCTCACGGTAGGATTTTAAAACGGTACGGTAGCTCACAGTAGGGTTTAAAAACGGTACGGTAGCTCACAGTAGGATTTAAAAACGGTACGGTCTCACGGTAGGATTTAAAATCGGTACGGCAGCTCACAGTAGGATTTAAAAACGGTACGGTAGCTCACGGTAGGATTTAAAAACGGTACGGTAGCTCAGAGTAGGATTTAAAAACGGTACGGTAGCTCACGGTAGGATTTAAAAACGGTACGGTAGCTCACAGTAGGATTTTAAAACGGTACGGTAGCTCAGAAGCTTCATAAGTTTGGTATACACTGCTGTACACTAACCACACTAACCACAGAACCTATAAAGATCGAACAAACACCGAAGGATATCTTCATCAAGCTTCCCTTTGTCACAGTAGGAAGTGGCAAAATAACAGTAACCACTAAAATTAATGAGATATAGCTCAAAATTACGAATACTCTAAAATTTTGATTTAACTATGTTGTCTAAAAATGAGATATACAGGGTGTGATTGAAAATTACCGGAACTTTTCGCGCCGCGCGGCTCCCTGGCGTTCGAAAAATGTGAGGGGTGGGGGGAAATGTGCGCGGGACCTTCCTCTTTCAAGCGGAACTTGGCCCAGTGCGCTGCGAGCAGAGGTTGAGAAAGCATCACTATCCGCGCGAACGTCGTTTTGGTTGTCGGTCACGTTTTTTGAGCACCGAAAATGGAGTCAAAGATTGACCAACGCTACGCCATCAAGTTCACCGAGGGGTCGTACTCGTAGCACCATGTTTCATCACCACTGATCACACTGTCTAATAACTCTTCGTCGGCTTCCACACAATCCAGCACTTCACGACTCATTTTCACTCGCAGTTCTTTTTGCTCCTCGGTCAACACCTTGGGGACCAGTTTGGCGCACACCTTCCGCATGTTCAATTCTTCAGTCACAATTTTTTGCACTGCATAGTATGTCAAATTAAGTTCTTCGCTGATCTCCCGGAGGGTTGTCCGACGGTCCAGGTTCAGGTATTCGCGAACTCGGTCGACGTTTTCATCAGTTTTCGACGTCGACGGCCTCCCAGAGCGTGGTTCGTCATCGGCGTCCTCCCGGCCTTCCCTGAAGGCCTTGTGCCACTCAAAGATCCGAGTACGGGACATCACATCTTCCCCAAAGGCTTCCTTGAGCAGGTCCTGGGTCTCGGTGAACGTCTTTTTTTAGTTTGACACAAAACTTGATGGCGTAGCGTTGGTCAATCTTTGACTCCATTTTCGGAGCTCAAAAAACGTGACCGACGACCAAAACGACGTTCGAGCGGATAGTGATGCTTTCTCAACCGCTGCTCGCAGCGCACTGGGCCAAGTTCCGCTTGAAAGAGGAAGGTCCCGCGCACATTTCTCCCACCCCTCACATTTTTCGAACGCCAGGGAGCCGCGCTGCGGGAAAAGTTCTGGTACTTTTCAATCACACCCTGTACATATGGATCGATAAACCACATCAACTGAACAAAATAACATACACGGTTCTTTTTTTCTTTTATCTGTAATCTGAAAGGTTCTTCCGGTAATCTGGTAGCTTCCAGGCAATAACAGGCGACCGTAGAACCCACTATTCAGTGAACGTAGAAAATCAGCTGGAGGATACGTAGGTACCCACGCTTGTAGGGAATAGATTGCCATCTGAAGAGTGTGGATACTGCACTGTGCATATCACCTGTATGTACAGTACAATACAACAGGACGCTAAGTGTTAAGGACAGAAAATTGTTGGTGGGAGCTGGGATTCGCGCTCTACCATGGAGCTACAGCGGTTTAAATTAAAGAAGTAAGAAGCAAGTAGTTATAGGCTATTGCTGTATATGTCAAGTAATAGCCTAACATGTAAGGAGCATTGTCTAAAGGAATTCTTTGCTATAACGAGTACTAGCCACGTCTCTATCATTTGTCCTGAAACTGAGTACAGTAAGTAGTCACACGACAAAGGAAAACACCAAATAGTGACCTAGGTGCTGACAACAATCTCACAGTCACAATTGGGAGAGGACTGTGTTTCGTTCTGCTAAGTTAATAGGGGGAAGGATGAAGGAGTACGGCCAGAGACAACAGTCTATAGGCTACTAACGTTCAGCATATTGCATCTGCTACCAGAAGTGGATTGCGTTCAGATGGCCAATTACTCTCTTGCGTTCTCTGTAAGTACCAACCCTGGCATCAGCTCGCATATACTGCCGCGGCATGGTATGAGATTAATCTCGTAACTAGTGTTGTATTTCTGGGTCATTTCAAGGGGGAAAAACGTTAAGAAATTGGCGAAGAGCTGCAAAATTATTATAAAAATAAAATGTACCCTATAAAATCACTCACATTAACGAATTATTAATAAACATGACCTCATACAACTAAAATAAAGTACTCGGACGCTATAGAAATGAAAAAAGTAATCCGTATATTTCTTGCTTAAAGGTAAATTTTGGTGTTTTTTGTATTTCTTTTAAAAAAAATTTAGGCCGTTTGCACGAACTGAAGATACAAAATGTGATATTTTTCGTTATTTTTCCATTGATTAGCACGCAAACACGCAAAGTTTGAGTTCGATTAGAATTCGATACTCAAAAATCTGATTTTTTCGCATAAAGGTTAGAATTATGGGGCCCTATGCAGAGTTATTGTGACGCGTGATTAGTCCCATACTAAAGATATCGAGTAACAAATGTTTCCTGCAGTAGTCAGGCCTTTAGTATGAGGCTAATCATTTGTCAAAACGATTTTGCATAAGCCGGATGGTGTTTTTGGTCATTTTTTTTTTAAATCAGACCATTTGCTCGAACTGAAGATCCAAAGTATAAATTTTTTCGTTATTTTTCCGTTGATTAGCATGCGAATATGCAATTTTTGAGCCTTATTAGAATTCGATACTCGAAAATTTGATGTTTTCGCTCCACCCTAATGATTAGTGTCATACTAAAGATCTGACTACTGCAGGAAACATATGTTAGTCGAACTCTTCAGTATGACACTAATCACTCCCCAGAACGACTCTTCATAAGGCCCGAATTGATAGAATTTTATCACATGTTTTTTAACCTAACATAAATGTTTTGTAACCTAATTTGTTCACTTCTTTCAAGCTATCGCGTAAAATTGGAAGTTTTAAGATAGGTTTTCAAAAGTTGCTACATTTTCCGTATTTTTCGTCCGTCGCCGCTCTGTCGCCAGGGCAACGAAAATCGCTACGCGTAGCGGAATTCCGCTACAGTTGGCAACACTGCAGTACATAGTAAGTGAAGTATGAAAAAAAAAAAGACGGGAATGAGGGAATGGAAGTAGGCTTACCAATGTAGGCAACGCATCGTAACAATGAGCTAACTCCTTGATAGATAACTGTGGAACCAAAACAAATTCTGTATCCATTTTTTTTTTTTTTTTGGAAGCGTCGCGCACGACTAAAATCTTTTCTTAGTGATTGAGTTAATCCGGAAATTCGATTAATCGGGATTCGATTAAATCAGCCATATGTAACAGTCGGTCCTCGGGCCAGTCTCGGCCTACTGAACCCTTTCATCCCTTTCTGACCCCTTATTGCAAATATACTTCTTAAACTGAATTGAAAATATTTCCTGGATAACAGATGTCCACTTTGGAAAATATCATCCACGTTCCAACATCCAATGTACCACGGAACACTGAGACACTAAATCAGAACATGAAGAATCAAATTCCCTATTAAAATTATAAATAAATATTTTTTCTGCTTTTCTTCAGTAAATAAATATTTTGGTTACCGTTATAACAGTCTTGGTGTTCTTGTGATAATAGTGTACGCTGAATGATTTTCTCTATTAAATATGGCCATTCGATTGTTATGAAAATGTTATACATTGCCTCATACGTCAGTAAGTTTTCTGTGACTGTCCCATCTCCTGTTTTAACTTGCACATACCTGGTTTAAGTGGAGCTGCAGTAAAGTTCTCAAATTACTTTCCTAAATTTGAAAAACAGCTAATTCATCATCTTGCTTCCGAAACGGGGATTCGTTCTACTTGATAGATCATTAGGAAGAAATGTTTCTTCTGACCTGTGAAATGATTTTTATTTCAAAGTTGAGACTTAGCTAAGTCGCTGTCTCGTACAAGTAGATTCACTTCATTGCACCGAATACGTTAAGTTCGTAATGATTTTTAACTCCAAGTTGAGACATAGTTAAGTCGCTGTCTCGTACCAGTAGATTCACTAAGAAAGCAGAGAAAGATAATGTGTCTGATGAAGGCAAAGTTAATTTGCCGAAACTGTGACGCTATTATTAATTAGTTAATATATGCTTTGGTCAGAATTTGGCTTTTAATTGAAAAACCTGATGAAAAGTGAATGATTTCTTCTCAGAGGATTCGATTAATATGATAATTTCCATTAGGTGACCCGCGTGATCTCCTCTTGTATATCCATAACCTACCAAAATTAGCCAATCAGAATGAATCACATAATATTAGACTGTTCCATCTCCATACCCTTACCTTACCTTACCTTACCATACAGCTCTACAGCCCTAGGTGGGCTTTGGCTTCATTCACCAGGCGCCTCCATTCTTCTCTAATCTTTGCTTTTCCCTTCCAGGTCTTAACTTTCAATATTCTCAGATCCTTGTTTACATCCTCGTTCCATCTTTGCTTTGGTCTACCTCTTCTTCTCGTGGAAAATATCTTTTCATGTAATATCTTCTTTGCTAGTCGTCCTTCTTCCATTCTTTCTACGTGTCCCGTCAATCGCAGTCGTTGCGCTTTTATATACCGTACAATATCTTCTCCTCTACACTGTAATTTCTATTTATATTCAGTGAAAAGTATACGATTCGGTATAAAATGTCGACTGTGTAACAATGTCGAAGATTTTATGCAAAAATCGCGAAAGACAAGAACCTCGAAGAACTTCGGCAGTGATTATCTTGACATCTGAAGTATCAGCATCCTTGACAGTCTATTAAGAACAAGGTAATGGCTTGAGTGGGAGGTAGTACAATAATTACTACAGATGACATTTTTAAAAATCGTCAGAATGTCATACTTATATTAGTCGAATGCTTTCTCAGCATTGAAAGAGTCTTAAGTTCAGGTGGTACAGCTTTGGTTTTGGTCAATTCAAGAATAATGAATTGATTAGTGGAACGATCTTTTGAGATGCTACATAATCTAACGTGTTTCGTCAACGGATAACTATTAGGAATAATCAATAATCTAAAAAATGAAATGAAATATTCAAGTTTTACGTCCCACGGTTAGGCTCGGCTAAAGGTTAGGCTAAAGGCTAAAGGAGACAGTAATGATGAGAGATGAATGAAATGATGGAATGAAGAAAATGGGAGGAAACGGGAGAACCCAGGAAAACCCATGAGCACGGTGTTTGTCCACCACAAAGTCCACATGGCGCGAGCTGGATCGAACCAGGGACACTAAGCACTATCACTGAGCCACCGCGCTCCCCAATCAATAATCTAGTACAGAAAATATTTGGCTTTCTTTTAGACGAAGATAGAAGTGAGAGACAAAGAAAGAGGGAGGAAAATGACAGTGGATTTTTTTCATTTTATCCTTTGTCAAAAATTGCATTTCTTTCTTTTGTATGGAGTTTCCACTTCGCCATTTATCTTCTTTTTCTTTCTTATCAGATTGTATCAGTGCTTTTAATCTATATATTTTGTTCTTTGCCTTTCTCATTCATTTGGAGGAATACTTGTACAGTTGAATGTTGTTGCTGTCAGAAGGGAAATCAATATAAATTCTATTTCTGTGAAAAGCAAGAAATGTTGGTGGAGAGAAGTAAGCGGCAGTCAGCCATTTATCATATTCACATTTAGAACTACTGTTCGTGAGTGAGGGGAGAATATTGTTGAAAATAGGCTACAAAAGAGGTTTCAGAGACAGGAGGGTGGAGTGGTGAGAATGGAGAATGTTGTTGGAGGTTATGATTCAAAACTAAACTCAGGGCAAAGATATATGTTTGTACAGTGTATCTAACTAACCAAAACATGCGTCATTAGTATTCATAAATAATTTCGAAAAGAAGCGAAATTGACATAGTAATTTAATTGAAAACGATCTATTCGGCAATAGCTTTAGTGGGTTGTAACGCCAAGGAGTTTAGTTTAAGTTTCTTCTAGTCGGGTTAGCATTTCATTATAATTTAGAATAACAAAATGTATCTGTAGGAAAATCAACCAATGAAGCTCTTCGCTTCTATACTTGCATGACTCGGAGTGATTACTGTTCTTCTCTGTCAATCTTGAGACCTCAATATATATTCAATGTTTTAATACAAGACTACTTAACATTTGTATGTAATTTACATTTGTAGCAAAAGAGACATGTCTGGCGTACCTACTGTATATATATCATCAATAAAGGCAACAGTGAATGAATGAAAGAGTACAACGAACTAATTTTGAAATTTGTAATATTGGATTAGCAAGTTTAACTTGGGGTAAAAGAAAGTCTGCAGATAGTGTAAAATGAAGCTGAAATATCAATGTAACATTTATATATAGGAGAATTAAAATTTAGAGGTTTATTGGTCAATTTGCCTGAAAAATACGCATCTGTAGAGGAAGACAGTTCCGAAGAGGCAACAGCCCTCTTCCAGTAAAGTTTTTCACCGTAATTTAAAATGATAATTTCGTAAGTTGAAATTCTATTATGTCAAAAAGCATTGTTTAAAAGTCTCAGCGTCAAAATTTAGAAATCGAATGTCAAAACTAAGAGGAATCAAATGCTGCTATTCAACTGTTTATACGAGTATTTGTCAATTGCATTTGAGGATATATCTTGTTAAGGCCAGAGTAATACAACGCACTTTTATTGTCTCAGTTGGTTAACAACATATGAGAAGTGTATTTCCAAAACATGCTAAATTTGTTTGGTAGAATTCTTCAGAAAGAGAAAAAAAACTGTCTTTTTACATTGAAACACTATCGCAAGTGATATTTCAAACAGAATTTACCACAGAAAATTATGTATTTTGACAAAAAAAAAAAAAAATACAAAATTTAATGTAAGATGTTCCATGGTATACTCTTCCATATTCAATTCAAAATTGGACATTTTTGGATTTAGCATGTTTTGCAAATACACTCCTCATACAGCCTTGAACATACAATAATTAATTTCATTTGCTATGAGATAGTGTTTGAAACAAATGAAGGTGCAGATTTACTGTATGGATCTGCATATTTGTTAGATAGGCAGAACATATTTCCAATAACATTTTAATAGACTAGTGTGTAAATAATCTAAATATGCGATGTTCTTACCCGTTAGATGCGTATCTACGTAGAAATATATTAATGAAAATCTAATCTGTCAAGCATGGATTCTCCCATAAGGTAATCATTAACTATACAGTAAACAAAGTGAAGCATCTAAAGTCAGTGTGCTAACTCATGACACACAACTATAGAAGTGTCTGAGAGTTAAGAGATCTACGGGTATTTGTGAAATTTACGTTAGTAATATGTTCAGACCCGTATTTCGGTAAATGCTATTCTGTGCTCAAGCACAGGGCGGCAGAATTTAGGGGGCGGCAAAATTCTATTTTTTTTTTTTTTTTTTTTTTTTGAAGATTCACAATAAAGTAATATTTAAAAGAAGCAACCCGCAGAGTCGTGCGCAAGCCCGAGAAAATATGTTAATGTGTTTAATTCGCTCTAATTTCAGTAGTTACTAATTAGCTAGCTTATCTGATTATTTTTAAAAATTCATCCCCTCCCCCTCCCTCCAAGGGATGAAGATGAGCTTGAACATCATGAAAACTGATACCGTTAAACTCAGCGACACAGTAATAGAGGAAGTTTGGGTATTATGGAATAGTCGGATAATATGGAATAACTCATTGTCTCGCCTGTGATGTATTGCTTCCAAGCAGAGAGCGAAGAAACTACTACCTCACGTTCCCATGACACTCTACATTCAGTCTCCTTTTCATTGAGACATTTGTTGTGTTGGTAGACTTGAAAATCTGATTTTGTGTTTGTGGAAACTTTTACAGGTAGGTGTTTTACAACATGTATTTTCCTATTAAAATGTAGTAGAACAACGATTCTTTGTTTAATATGACATTGGATATACAGAATGATAGTTTGATAAGCGACATTATCCTATACGCCTTCGAATGCGTTTAACAACTCTTTCGTTTTCAAGATGGCGTGGAGAGCAATATGGAATAGTATTCCATAATACCCGCAAAAAAAGTATAGTATTCCGTATGATATCCCGATTAGAAAAGTATCTCTTGGAGATTGGTCAATTAAATATACATTTATATAACTGTCTTTGAATATGAATAGTACTCTATGTGCTTTCCTACTTGCATTGACGCTATGATTGGATCTATGTAGACTTTTTAACTATTTAGCTCTTTGCTATCTACTACAGATCTTAGTGGGGAAGCCGTCCTTACAGTTGCAGATAAGACAGTCGAACAACAGGATATTATTGGAGCCAATGAACCAAGATCTGCTAGAAATTCAAATGATGCTAACTCAATTGAGTGTTTTGTATCGCCATCCTATTCACCTCTAGCTAGATACAAGAACAATATGCCTGAGATTGCGACTACGCCACAAAATAGTTTCCAAGATCCAGAAATGCAACAAGTGACACGTTCTTCTAAAACCTCAGATGTTATCCTACCACTTGAAATATCTCCTTTACCACGTAATAAGTAAACTTTGAGTAAAGGATTAAAACGAGGAACCGCCTCGATTATTACCAGGTCTCCTTGCAAAACACAACTAGAAACGAAACTTACTACGACATTAAGAAAAAAAGAAAGACAAGAAAAGTGATGAATGTATGAGAAAGATGGGTTTTCAACGTAGTGCTCATCTTCCATGTCAGAAGAAGAAGTAGAAGAAAGGTGTTAGACTTTAATGACATTTTACGAAGAAGAATCAAGCAATGACGATATATAGTTTAAATTTGACACTTTATCTACCTGGTACCGGTACAGTGCCTGATGACAACGATGCTAAATGTATTTTTTTGTTACAGCAAATTTTCTGATGATTCAAAGGGTGAGCTTTGGGTCCAGTGTTCATCATGTTTAATGTGAGCGCACAATGACTCTGCCGTTCCTGAAGCAGTTTATTATATTTGTGAGTTTTGCAAGTAATCAGGTTCAGTTATGGTTTGACATTCAGAAGTTTCACATATTGTCACTGTATTCATTGTATTTACAACAGAAAACTCATTTATTTTTTATATAACATTTTTATTCCATATTGCCCAACTATTTTATATTACCCTCCAAAGTGATTATCTTTACAAATTATCAATTTTGCCCACCCCTGTAACGAAACTTCTTTATCAAGGTACGGATAAATAAAGCCAAATATGTAAGGCGTATACTTGTTTTCCTTTTTGTTTCAATGTGCAATTATTACCTGAGGTACAAGCGAAACAAAAATGGTATTCCATAATACCCGAACTTCCTCTATCTGTCGTTTTTGATTACTTTTAAATCTCGCCCCCTGCCTGCGGAGTGGAGTATGACGTTGAAGTTGAATTGGATCAAAACTGTCACTATTCATCTCAGTGACCCCCAAAACTATGAATTCAACTCTAATATCGGTCATTTTCGATTATTTTTAAAATATCCCTATGTTATTCTTATGAGGGTTTGCATCCCCATATCTCAGCTCAGGTGTGACCTAGGGACCTGAAATAAGTCATTTGGATCATTTCTCTGAGAGCTTTAAAACATTAAAATTTCATATTTCTATATATTATGGTTCTCGAGTTGAAAGGAGCTACAGACAGACATTTTTTTAAAATTCAGTATTTTACTATAACAATCATAAATCTAAATATTTAATAAATTCAATCATAAATCAACTGAAATTATGAAATATAAAAATTACATAACGGTTGATTAAGAATTAATAGAATGCATTTTCTCTGGACAATAAATTAAAACCCACATGAATGAATTACATGCCAGTATTGAGAAAATGTGTTCCCAATGGAAGAGTGTTTAAGCTCGTTGCCTTTTAATCAAGGGGCTGGTATGTTTGCAAAATCACGGCCTGTTTCCCTGTTTAAGACATAAGTTTGTTCGGAGAGGAGGACAGATTTGAGGCTTATTCTGGGAAGACATCAATTTCATCTCACTTTCCTTTGTGACAATCGGACACAAATCATCACATCTTTCCCTAAAATCACATTTCAAACCGGATTATTGAGAGAGACAGCCCCCCCCCCGTTTCAAGATTGGAGGGGACATGTCCCCCTGTTCTCCCCGGGATTTGCGCCGGTGGTCAGCATCGACATTTTGCCAACGTTCTGGAAGGCCATAGATTCCATCGGCGTAGAATTGGTGGGCCGTGAAGCTAAGAAGGTATCAAGTGAATTTTGCACCCCTACTAGGAATTTGAACTAGCATCCTCTAAGGTGATTGTCCAAGGAAAGGAACAGGTGATAGTCAGACGGTACAATGTCCCGGAAGTATGACGGATTAAATAGTGTTTTCAATCCAAGGCGTAGAATGGTGTCCCGGGTCATCCTAGCCACATGGACTTAGCGTTTCCTGTAACAGGAGGATCCCTTTGCGATTCAGAAATGCTGGCTCCAGAGTTTTGAGATTTTCTTGAACACGACTCAACTACTGACAGTATACAGTTGCATTAATGCTCTGACCAGCTGGTAGCAGTTCCCGATGCACGATGGCGCGAGCAGTCCACCAAACACACAGGAGGACCTTCTTCTGCTGCAGTGCTGGTCTCGACTGTTTTGGAAACAGTTTATGGGATGCTAACCAATGATGACGGCGCCGTGAGCTTAGTACAGGACCCAGTTCTCATCACTTGTCAACACCCTTCCTCAGACGAGACAGCAAAGAAACACAGGTGTCTGCTCGCGTTGCCTTCTGGCCCGGAGTGAAGTCATGTGGGATCCATCGACCAAATTTGTAGTGCTTTTCAAGTTAATGGAGGTGCCGAATGGTTTCTGCGCTCACACTGAATTGCAGTCCCAGTTCCTCACATATCTGGCCACTATTCACCTCAATTGCTGCCTGAAGATCTTAATTTTTTACATATGTTGTTCTTCCGGCAGGTGGTGCGTAGTCGAGTATTTCATCACCTTCCTTAAACTTGTTAAACCACCACTGCACTGTCCACGTAGTCTCGACACTCTCACCAAAGGCCTTCCGCCCCGCTGCAGTGGCGTTTGACCCGTTTGAACTCGTACAGGATACACGCTCTGTGGAGGTCCTCATGTTAACTCTGTTCTTACACAAGTTCACAGTGTAACTGAACTACCACAACCATGTAGTATGTTTTATATACCCACACCAACAATTGATCTTTGTCTTACCGTATCTCCATTCGCATTCAACTCTCGGTGTGAGGGACAATTGAACAAAGACCTGCACAAAAAGCGACAAAACTTTCTTGGTTACCTTTATATATACAAGAAGGGTTAAACGTGATTTACCAGTTCTTGTTTAAATTTTTTACCAGATGCTTACGTAATTTGTTGCGCGAAATCTATTCGAGTATGTCCCGATTTCTCGGAGGATATTGCATCAAGGTCAAATATAAGGTTAAAAGTGAAAAGCTTTTGATTCTGTTATAATATTCCAAAGATTTGTGGACCGCAACTCAACGCAAGAGCTAGAACAAGCAATTGTAAGTGCTATAGTGCTTATTGCGAAATTTTATAAAATCAGCATAGCTGTTTTATTGATTTATTTTTATTTTTCATTTTTATTTATTTATTTTTGCGTTGCGTTGCTGTACGCCGACTTTTGCGAAAACTTGTGCTTAATGACCTCCAGAGGCCAGGTCCGTAGCCAGCCCCAAAATCCAGTAGAAGTTAGGGGGCTAATCCAACTATAATATAGTTCTTTGCTATATTATAGTTCGTATGCAAGCTTACAGTGAAACTTTTAGGAAAGGCCAGTAAAAATTTAGGGGGGCCCGGCGATGGGGTTGACAATATAGAAATATATTAATAATAACGTGCGCGTAAGAAATATGCAATATTGTGCAAATTAATAAGTAAATTATAATCGTGATAGTGATGTAATATTTGTTTTAAGAATTATATTAATATGTCTAAAACATTATTTTAAGTTGGTTTTCGAATTATTCAGGAAGGAATTATACTAGTAAATGTCTGCTCTACAATTTAATTTTTTTTTCACAGTCTTTCATTCCCATCCAGAGATGGGCGGGCCGTAGAAGGTTATGCCTTCTCTTGGCCAGAGGTTTGCAAGAATGGAGATAAAATTAAAGTTAGTTCAAAACAGGATGTACTGTAACAGGAGTGAGTTATTATGTGCTTCTACGTCAGATGAGGAAGAATATGTAGCCTATGTGAGCATTGGAGAATGGTGTCAGCGGTGTATAGATGCGAGAAACCTAAGTCGGATAGATGTATGGGTGGCGCTGATATATAAGTCGAGCAGGATTGTAATCGGCACTAGCAGTTTCTCGTTCGTAGATAGCTAAAAGATGGTCCACCGGTGGGTAAGCTCTGCGTGGTCGTGTCGGAGTTTGGTCCAGTAATTCAGCTATGATGGGATGATTGGCTGCTATGTGATTCAGAATATATCGAGTTCGAAGGTGGTAGATGTGCGCTAAGAGGAGAGTCATAGAAGTATGGCTATAGACAACGGCTGTAGGTGTTCTGACAGGTATGGCATACGCAATGCGAATAGCTCGGCGTTCAAGAACTTGGAGGCGGTCATAAAAGTGTTTATTTGCGGAGAGCCACGCGAGGTGTCCGTAGGTAAGAGCGGGACGGACGAAGACCTTATAAGTATATAGCAAAAGTGCGGAATTTAGGCCCCATGTTGTCCCTTTGAGACGACTGAGCAAATAAAGGCGCCGGCGTATGTTTTTCTCCAGATGTTGTAAATGTGGTCTCCAAGTTAGGTGACTGTCGAATTGAACGCCGAGATATTTAATGCTATGACTTAAAGGTATTGGTGCGCCCATGACATTAATATGTAAGCGATCGGGATTGCGTGTTAGACAGAACTTGTTTTTGTTAGGCCCGAAGAGCGTCATTTGTGTTTTTAGTGGATTGATTTTTAGTTTCCATCGGAGGCACCATGCAAGTAAGGTATCAATTGCGGATTGGAGCTGAATAGAGATGCGGTCGACAGATGATCCCAGAGCGAGGTAGGCTGTATCGTCCGCGTATTGGAAGGCGTGAACAGGTGGTGCTGGTATGGGCATGTCTGCAACATAAAGAATATATAAAAGAGGGGATAGCACTGACCCTTGGGGTACCCCTGCCTGTAATGTGAATTCTGCAGATCGTGCGCCATTGATAGATATGAAGGCACGCCGGTTAGACAGAAAGTTGGCTATGAGGCGGACGCAAGCAATAGGCAGGATTTGTTTTAATTTATAGAGTAATCCTTCATGCCAGACTGTGTCAAAGGCACGCTCTATGTCAAAAGAGATTAAGACCGACGGGAGGCTTTTGTTGAAATGGTTAACTAGAAGTGATGATAGTTTAAGAAGTTGGTCGGATGTGGCGTAAAGGGGACGGAAGCCGGCTTAAGTGTGTGGTAATACATTACGTTGTTGTAAATAGATATGCAGCCGTTTAACGAGTATTCGTTCAAATGTTTTACTGAAGGCGGAGGTTAAGCTGATGGGTCGGTATGAAGTTATTTGTGTGGAATCTTTCCCCGGTTTCAGAAAGACTATGATGTTGGCCAGTTTCCACGTAGAGGGAAAAAAGCCAGTGGTTAGGATTGCTGTATAGAGCAGGGCGAGCAAGGTATGGAAGAGCAGTGGTGCCTGCGATAGCTGTCGATAACTTATTTTGTCAACACCCGGGGAGGTGTGACGTCTATTGGAAAGTGCAGAGTGGATATCATCGGTTGTGATAGGTGCGAGAAGACCTGTGTGGACTATTGGTTGTGGGGTAAAGACCGGTTGGAAAAGCGGGTGGTTTGGAGTACCTGCTTCGGCTATATGCTGATGAGTAGGATGGCTGAAGAGAGGGTCAGTATGAGGTGTAAAAACGGTCTTGAAGTAATCAGCGAATGCCTGGGCTTTGTCTTCGTCAGAGGGTGGAGCTGCATCGTGGACGAGGATAGGGTATTGAGTGCTAGTATTTTGGAAAGTGAGTCGTTTGAACTGGGTCCAAAATCTGGCTGGGTTGTGTTCATTGCGCAGTTCGTTACAAGAGTTACGCCACATTAGTCGTTTCTTAGCTGTTATGTAGGATTTGACCATTCGTTGGAATTGCAGATGTAACTGGAGAAAATGTGGGTCGTTGGTTCTATGGTATTCCACTAGATATTGACGGGAGCGTGCCAGAAGAGTTAGCGCTCTGGGTGGAAGAGGAGGCCGTGAGGGATGAGCCGGTTGTTTTGGGACCGCATGGTCAGTAGCGCACTGTATAGCATTGGTCAGTGTGTCTGAGAGCAAGGTTATAGAATCCGCATTGTTGATGTCGGTAGGGGTGCCTTCTAGAGTATTAGTGATGGAGGTTTTATATTTCTGCCAGTCTGCCCGATGGAAATTGTAGGTAAGACGTGAAGGTATGGGTGCGGTGTCTCGTCCAGGGTGGGTGACCGTAAGTAGGACTGGGAGATGGTCACTGCCGATGGTCCCTAAGACTTCAAGAGTAGAAGAGGAGACTAAGTTGTGTGAGATGAGGACAACATCAGGCGTAGTACCACTAACTGGACGGGTAGGCTGTGGGAGCGGCAGAAAAGAGGCTACAATTTAATTAGAGTCCCGACATATTTTAGATGAAAATAGTATTATTTTATACGCGATTAGTGCGTATATCATTGTACAGAAAATTATTTTGTGTGTGTTGTTCTACAACAAAACAGATTTGCCTTATGTTATATTTTCGGCCTAATTTATTGTATACTAGGTAGTTTCTGCTAACTTTAAATGAAAACTAAAATAAATTGTTAAAAATGCATTGTGGATTTTGCTCCCATCTAGCCTTCACAAAATACATTAGCTAATAATCACAATTAATGTTTTTACCATTCAACTCAATATTTTGATGTTAATTACCTTGAATTTTACTGCTACCAAGCTTACTGCACAACTTACTCTGAAAGTTGCGCTGTGGTTTAGGAATTAAATTAAATTTGCTGTTAGCGTTTCACTGTTATGTCTTGTAGGCTAAAAGATACGGATGATTGTTATGTAAAAATCGGCGCAATTTAGATGTAGAAGTGATCCGGAAAACTAAACTAAGCTAAAAGAAAAAAAAAACTCTGCCACGATATTGCTCACCATGAGCTGCCATCAAATTAGTTGCTCTTCGAACCAGAGGTTTACGCTCTATCGTGCACCGGCTCTGACTTAGCTTTCAAAATACAGGGTAGCCCAAAAGTAGGTATACACCCCCGCATTGATCAAGTTTAACATTGTGGGCTTATTTGCTTCGACTGTTCCGAGATTGAGGTATAAGTAAAAGGCTTTATGAGCAAATAATGAAGAAACTAAGCAATAATATTAAGAAATGATATAAAATGCAATGAACTGATCAGTACGGTACTGTAACCTTCTTTTGGGCCACCCTATAATAGCTAATTATGAGCTAATATTAAGGCGTTTGATTGCCAACACCTACAGTAAACTTACGACAGAGGAAAGTTTTTTATTACTTGGGAAATCCCTCGTCAAAGCAGACAAAGGAAGAACTGTTTTTTTTTTTTTTTTTTTTTAATTTAACATCCCAGTATTACGCACCGAGGCTAAGGGAGACAGTGATATGATAATTAACAAAATGGTGGAATGGAGAAAGTGAGTGAATTCCGCGAAAACCTCCGTATGCAGTTTCTGTCCATTACAAAGCTCACTTGCGAGCTGGAATCGAGTCAGATCTCCACGCACTTACAGATGAGCGCTCTACCACTGAGCCACAACAACCCCTTGTTTTGGATCCTAGAATAGCAACTATGGGAATCAAACCTGTAACTTGAGAAACAGAAGTTTTTATTTATTTATTTATTTATTTATTTATTTATTTAGTATTTTTGTAATTGGAGTTTAACATCTCTTTTTCAGGATCGAGCAAATATGAGATGGGATCTAGGCCTACTGTTTATTAGGGGGATCGGAATCACTCACTAATCGGGTAGGTATTCGAGTCAAATTCCTTAATTGGGAACCGAAATCAAGAGCACATGCACAGAAATCACTGTTCAAACTTCAAAACGTGGTTAAGTTAAGTAAAAGAAAGAAAAAAAAATTGAAACTAAGGTTATCTGAAACCTAAAAATCAATAAAGACTTGAATTGAGAATTAGGGTTGTGTTAGAAGATACAGTTGAAACTGAAGAGGAAAAGGGATATATTAAAACTGGAAACAATATTAAAGAAGTTACTTGTATGTGGTGGCGTATCCAGGGAGGGTCGATCAGGGGGATCGCACCCCCCTCCAGAAGAGGAAACTTTTTTATTTTATATATATAAATAAAACCCTCTCAGAGTTTGAAACGGTTAAAAGTAGTTCTAAGTAGCAGTATGACAACCCCCCCCCCCAGAAGTCGCTCCTGGATCCGCCCCTGCAGTTCTATGTAGAGACGAAGAAATTGACGTAGGAACGATCTAGAATTAAACCTTGCAATTCGTATGTAGCCTGCTAATGACAGAATACTTTGTACAGTTGATTGTATGTCGGTTATTTTCAATAGTGATATGTGTTTAATGGCAGCGACGCAAATCTGTCTTCAGCATTGGGGGGGGGGGAACGGGTAAGACCCTTCCCATATCTTTTTAAGTGACGTTCAAAATATTTATGAAGTTGAAAAACAATGCTGTGGAGAATCAGGGGAGCAGTATTGTCTTCAACATTGGGAGGTGGGCAGATTTGAGACATTCTAGAAGACATCAATTTCATCTCAGCTCATTTTGCACCCAATTTAAAAGGCTTCAATTCATTTCGTTTGTGCATGTGCATCATTGGTTCACTCAGGCTCGCATAAACAGGAAAATTAAAGTAACTACTGAGAATCTCATTTTTAGCCGATATCTTTATCTTCCACAGACAACAACAGTTTCGCTCAAGTTGGCGTTTGTCTCGTAGTGTAGCCGAAGGCTTCAATTGTTCTAGTCGATGGGTAACAATAAAGGTAAGAAGATAAAAAGATGTAGGAATTCTATTAGGAACTCAATTTAGGTAAATAGCAGTAACGGTGCTGATAGAATTTAGCGGAACAAATGCATTTACAAAATAAACACGCCTTTATACCTCAATAATTTGTAGACACAATAATAATAATAATAATAATAATAATAATAATAATAATAATAATAATAATAATAATAATAATAATAATAATAATAATAATAATAATAATAAAGGATCACTTCTTAAAACAAGTATCAATGTTGCTCCTTTGGCTTGAATATAATTTATAAGGACATTGCTACACTGGTAGCTGAAACAATTCATATCTGTTAGATAAACAGATACGCAGTTAAGATTTTGTGGTGAAAGATTCACTTTCGCCTTTCCACCCTTCTGTCTGCATATACTACTCACATACACGCACACATACATATATATACATATGATGGTGTAGGGAAATATAATAGAGTTCTGCTTTATTCTCTCTCCCCAGAATTCCAACCCCAACCCCAGCTCATAGAGTTTTTATCCAGCCTTCTCTTGCTGAATCTTCAGTCAAAGACTAACGTTAACCCCCAAAGGCAATGGAATCGGAACAGCTGTTCTTATAGGAACTGATGGTTGCTCTGCAGACCCTTGTCAATTTCGAATTCAAACAGCAAAGATGGTATCTGCCCCATCTAGGCGCTATTCTGTTGACCCCGCTGCTAGCTTCCCACTCCAATTCCCAAAAACATCTTATTTTCTCCCCCATACTCAAACTCATCCCAAAATGCTTGTTTGATGGAGCAAAATTTCAGACATCATTTTCTCCCTTCCTCCTTTTGCAAGATTTCTTCTTCAGCGTCTGTCCGTCTTTCTTTCACACGCTCTCAGTTACACACTTACGGCATATATATATTCCAACTAATTTCTCCCATAACGAATGGAAATTGAAAGTCAGGAAGAGGGATTGAGGATTGAGCTAAACCTTGTTATATATACTGTAGTAGATTTCCAGAAGCAGCCACGATACTAACAGAGAATGTGAATTGGTAATTGTTGTAATGGATGGTCCATAGTATTCGTACATTAGTGAAGCATGTTTGTTACGGTCCTTCTCACATTCATTACATTGAGAAGGGGCTATGCACAATAGACGAGAAACCCACACGAGCGGTGTCAGTTCCCACAGAAATGTCCCTTATGTACGTGTGTGCGTGGTGTGAACTTTTGTATCGTTATCCGGTAACCATAGACACTTTTGTATCAAGGGTCAATAGGGTATGACGAATTTTCTATTAGGAAATTTGTTTCGGAGGCAACATGTTAAGTTTTTTTTTTTTTTTTTTTTTCTCAGTACTTTGTCCTGCTGTCCCTTCTTCCCCATAAATATTCCTAACATTTTTATATTAAATACGTCCAATATTTTATATATTAAATCTACGTAATTATAAAAGGTATGGATAAGGTAGTGTTTTTTAATTCTGATTTTACATTTTCAACGTGTGAGGAATATAATGGCAAATACCGACGGTAGTCTCGAATGAATGAGCTTGTTCATTAAAAAGTGCTATATTTGATCTCACGCTACCATATGTGTTTTTCTTCTATTGTCATGCTTGTTTAGTCTGATCACAGATCGTCTGTATTGTTAAATTTCTTTCTGTGTATGCAGATATGAAGGGCACTCGGCAGTGCCGAATTCTGTATAACTTAGAATTAAGGTTACGTTCAGGAATGTATGTTTTGTTGTCAGATATCCAGAGCTCGAGGGGTTCCAAGTTAACTCTGGGGCAGACAGGAACCCGCTGTCCCCCAGAATCGGTGCCCATGAATTACATATTCAGATTTAAAAAAAAAAAAAACTGTCAGAAAAATATTCAAAATTATTTCAGCTTATACTGTGTTATAAAGCACACAGATAAGCAATTGATGCAGCAATTGATGATTTGTTCAGAGATTTGAATTCGCACATGTTAAGTACGGACTCTTAGTTAGAATGTAGGAGAAGACACTGATGTTATTGGTGACGAAAGATTCATCTTAAAATAGAGCATTAGAATAATTTTTAAAGATGAAGGTTCACCAGACAGGAAGAAACGTTGAACTTATATCTTCCCCTCTCCTCAAAACTCTTTTCCGACACACTTTCATTTTTATTATGGAAGATACATGAGACGAGAACATAAACTTTTTCATAATATCTGAACCGTTGCCACCAGAAATTGAACACAAATCTTCTGTACCAGGATATACCAATCCTATTTGGACAAAAGAAAACTGCATAGAGCTTATCCTTAGTGTTAGAGTAAAGAGTAAAAGTGACTCATTCACCAACGCACAGGCCAGAGTAATAAGATGGAAATTTGGACAGAATAGTCCACTTGTCACGAAAGCAAGGGATAAGAAATCATCTTTTCCAATAGTATCCTAAAGGGAATAAAGGCAGTGTTCTTTACTTTTATCTATCAATAGAATATCTCATGAATCTCTGAAATTAGGTAGATGAAACTACTTATAAATCTGTTGATGATTAACGCTTCTTTAAACTCATTTTAAAACAGTGAATTTCGTTTGCTGTTGTGAACTTATGGTAGACTGCAAAACTAGGAGTATTCAATATCGAAATATTGAAAGATAGTCCTATTACATTGTATTTAAATAGAGGAATAAGCAGAGGTGCCCACAAAGGGGGGCTATGACGCAAACTGCGTCATTCAAATATTTGGGGGGGTTAAAAATTTATATAAATATGTTTGAGGGGGCGTAAAAATTAATCGAAAAGATTTTTTTTTCATGGAAGAACACCTACGGATAGACAATTGAGGGGAGTGCGTCATAGACATGAGGGGGGCACCACTGGAATAAGGGTGGAAACTTGATCTATTCTTGACATGTTCCTTTCATTTACATACACGTTTTGTGAAAGGTATGCAAGCGTTAGAAGTTTGTAGCAACTGACCATAAGATGGGATTAAATAGCGGCACAAAATTTGGAGAAATGAGTAAGTTTGTCCATACTTTTCATAATTTACACAGGCAGATTAAATAGATAAACACTATACTGCCACACATTAGAAAATATAGTAGAACCAACTATCACCATGCCTTCTGTAATATCATTTTGAACTCTCTCCTGGCTATTTCAGGGTGCGAATTAACCGAGGGGGGAGGGATGGGAACGGTTTCTCCTCCAATCACATTTTCTTCCCCCAAAGAAATCAACTGAAGTATCCCCATCGGAGATGCTCGCTTTCTCCCCCCCTTAAGAAACTATGCTTAGTATAAGGACAAATTCCACTTATTTTTGTCATTTCTTGTAAGTTTAATCTGCTAGCTGTATTTCGAAATGAGGGATGTAATTTATTCAGTTTTGGTCATTTCTTATTTCTCCACTATTTTCACCGTTGTTTAGTTGAATTATATTATTATGACCACGGTTGTTACTTGCAACCGTATTCTCGTATCCTTCAGTTCGTCGTCGTTCGTTAATTTGAATCATTAATTGCGCATAACAAAGTCAGTGATGGATTTATGAATGTTCTCAGCGGTTGATCAAGAAGTAAACAAATAGCTTCTTCCACCATACTTGGCAAAGGTCGGACATGTCATATTCATCCTCTACATTTTTATCGATTATCAGTTTGCTTTAATTTTTCTTATATTTCATTTTCCAGTGTATTCTTTGTTAGTCCATAGTCAACATTCCCTAGTGATTTGCGTTTACGCAACTCAAAAGTTGCGTTTAATTTGGGTAATTGGCATAGCAACCACTGACTACCTTTTACAGTTTACGGAAATGAACTTTTGAAACTGTACTCAAAGTCTGAGCTATATATTCTCTCGTGGCTATATGTTAACATGTACGCTGGGGATGCGTCCTTAGTGAGCAGACACTTGGTGAAGGCGAGTAAGCGCATAATTGAAGATTTGTTTCAGCATTTGCTGGTACGACTGGTTCTCCGCGTCTGTATAAGCACTACAACTGGAACGGGCTTTTTAAAGTTAACCTTTCATTTTTTTCATCTCTCTTTTCGCTGTACAGTTTGCTGTCCACGCCAATAATGCTGTGTGGAAAACGTCACTGTGATGTTTATACTATTTCATTTGATAACGTAGCACATACAGGGTGTGATTGAAAAGTACCGGAACTTTTCCCGCCGCGCGGCTCCCCGGCGTTCGAAAAATGTGAGGGGTGGGGGAAAATGTGCGCGGGACCTTCCTCTTTCAAGCGGAACTTGGCCCAGTGCGCTGCGAGTAGCGGTCGAGAAAGCATCGCTGTCCGCGCGAACGTCGTTTTGGTCGTCGGTCACGTTTTTTGAGCGCCGAAAAAGGAGTCAAAGATTGACCAACGCTACGCCAAAAGACGTGCACCGAAGGGTCGTACTCGTAGCACCATGTTTCATCACCACTGATCACACTATCTAATAACTCTTCGTCGGCTTCCACACAATCCAGCACTTCACGACTCATTTTCACTGGCAGTTCTTTTTGCTCCTCGGTCAACACCTTGGGGACCAGTTTGGCGCACACCTTCCGCATGTTCAATTCTTCAGTCACAATTTTTTGCACTGCATAGTATGTCAAATTAAGTTCTTCGCTGATCTCCCGGAGGGTTGTCCGACGGTCCAGGTTCAGGTATTCGCGAACTCGGCCGTTGTTTTCATCGGTTTTCGACGTCGACGGCCTCCCAGAGCGTGGTTCATCATCGGCGTCCTCCCGACCTTCCCTGAAGGCCTTGTGCCACTCAAAGATCCGAGTACGGGACATCACATCTTCCCCAAAGGCTTCCTTGAGCAGGTCCTGGGTCTCGGTGAACGTCTTTTTTAGTTTGACACAAAACCTGATGGCGTAGCGTTGGTCAATCTTTGACTCCATTTTCGGCGCTCAAAAAACGTGATCGACGACCAAAACGACGTTCGCGCGGACAGCGATGCTTTCTCAACCGCTGCTCGCAGCGCACTGGGCCAAGTTCCGCTTGAAAGTGGAAGGTCCCGCGCACATTTCCCCCCACCCCTCACATTTTTCGAACGCCAGGGAGCCGCGCGGCGGGAAAAGTTCCGGTACTTTTCAATCACACCCTGTACTGGATCAAGTCAGTTGTAACATAACAGTAAAGTAATTGTAAGTGTTGGCTACCTGAGCTCCGTCACGGAATCGATGTTTGAGGAAAAAAGCGTGAGAGGGCAGCATTAGCAGGTTGTAGAAGCGCAAGTTCGAAATTTGGATTAAGAGTTTTTAAATATTTGGCCTTCAATTTCACCTTCATGCCAGAAATCGGGACCAACAACAATCCATTATTCGTATGATAGGCTAATAACTCTATGGCCTATGGAACCATGAGGTTCAATGCCGCGTTCACAAAAACTCTCCACTGACTTCTATCCTTAGCCAATTGGATCCAGTTTCTACTTTGTATTCCTATTTCTGCGAGATCCATCTTAATATTGCCCCCCTTCCATCTGAGCCTAGGTCTTCCTAATGGTCGTTTTCCGATTGATCTCCCAGTCAAGACTTTGAAAGCGTTTCTACTTTCTTCCACCTTAGCTAAATGACCTGCCCACCTAAACCTCCTAGATTTGATGACCCTAACAATGTTTGGTAAACGATATAAATTATGTAGTTCCTCGTTATGAAGTTTCCACCATTCCTCATTCCGTTCCTCTTCGGTCCGAATATTCGCCTCAGGATCTTGTTCACAAATACTTTCAGTCTATGTCCCTTCTTCAGAGTAGGTGACTATGTTTCGCAACCATACAGAACAACAGGCATAATTATCGTTTTAAGCTTCAAATTCCTCGACAAAATTCGCGACAACAAAAGATTTTGAATTGAATAATAACACGATCTCCCTGCTTTTAGTCGACATTTAATTTCTTCGTGAATATGATTTTCATCTGTTAATATTGATCCTTGATATTTGAAAGTATCAACTTTATCAAAAGTATTATTTAATATTTTAACGCATCCGTGATTTGCCGTATTATGGTCCCGACGCACTTCCATGTATTTAGTTTTCTCTGCACTTACTTCTAAACCCATGTCTCTGCAAGCGTTTAGTAAGACCTTTGCATTTCTTTCTATTGTTCTCCTATCATCCCCTATTAAATTTATATCATTAGGATGATAGACTAATACGTATTAAAAAAAAAGTCCGGTTTAACTGATAATTTTAGTAGTTTTCATAATACCGAAGTATATTTTCTTTTGCAAGGCTGTGTATAATAACGCAAAGTAGAAGATTTCAATATGAGAGGAAAAATTAACGTATGCTTGTGATCATGACTATCGCTGGGGCCGAATTATTAAGTAAATAAACCTTCGAGAGCTACGAGCACAAGAATGGGTAGAACATTTAAACACGTTCAGGAAAGTTAGGTGTGGTATCAGCATGTCAGACAATGTATACGTAGTTATTGTCGGTAGGCTTACTGAATTAGTAAATCTCTTATTTATTACAGGTGTTGTATCATGTGTATATATGCGTGTGTATGTGGGGGGTAAGACATTATTGTCTCATTTCGAATTATTGCACCTTCAGACTCTACACACTGTTGACCTAATTTTATCCCCCCGATACAAATTATCTAATTCGCACACTGGGCTATATGGTTATTATGCACCTCTAGCTCTGGAGCAACGGGTTTGATTCCTGGTGAAACTTGATCTGGTTAGGTTTCCACGTGAAGCTGTAGGCCCACGTCTCAAATAGCCTCGATATTGAAAGGAACGCTAAACCACAACTAGACCAACTAAATAATTAAACTTTTTATAACACATTGTTTATCAATTCCAAACTTGCTAGTTATTGTGAACTTGGTGATTATAAGAATATAGACGTGTAATAAATGAAGAATCACAAAAATATAGTGTGACAATGATTTTTCCTCTTTTCATTTCTATATCCAACGTCTAATATCTTAGGATATTTAAAATTAATTTAAAAACATCCGTACAAGTTGGCGTAATTTAAAATCAGAAACGCTTTGAGTTTTCTGCCATCTAGTTAGTATTAATTATTTCGCAATCGTAAATCCTGGGTTCGAATCCTGCTACTGGTCCTCCTATTTAAATGCCTTCAGTCCATCAGACAAGAATACTAGGAATGTCTTTATGTCTTTAAATACAAGCTCTGACTGCCTTTTCAAAACACTTTTCTGTTTCACTGTAAATGGAACGTGGCTGAAGTAACCTAACTATAAGAGCAGTTCTACTGAACTTACTATTATTTTTTAAAAGAGAAACATATAAACAATGCTTTTATGAAATACACGAACAGTGTAAAAAAGGACAAATTGACAGTGTTATTGCTCTATTAACAAAAGTTTACAGAAAGTGTATTAACAAAGAGAAAAATTTCTTATAGGGTAAAATGAAGAAATGAGACTTCTCGTAAGTTTGAGAACTAATGATTTTCTTTTCTTCTAGTGTTATTTCTTCATTTTATCTCACTGGAAAACATTTACTCATTTTAGTGAATTTTTAAGAGGTCCCATCACTGCGAAATTAAAATACCACTAATTTTACAGTAATTATGCGATATCTTAAAATAGATAAAAGATAAACGAAAAGTGGAACAAGAGCGCTCTAGACAATATTATTTTACGTGAGATACCGTTATCACAACTCAGTTGTCTGTTTCCGCGACATTTATTTTCGCATTTCTAAATGGCTGCCAACAAAAAGCTACATACTAAGTGACTTGTGATAACGGTACTTCATGCAAAATAATATTGTCTAGCGCGCTCTTGTTACACATTTCGATTATCTTTTATCTATTTGAAGATATCACATAATTATTATAAAATTAGCAGTATTTTAACTTCAGAGTGATTAAGCCTCTTAAAAACTTTTGTTCATAAGACAATAACACTGAATTACCCCAGCATATATATATCTAAGATGAAGGTGGGTAATATCTTGACATAACTAGTTTTATATTAATAGCTACAAACTCATAAACACATATGTAGCTGGTTTACACGTTCCTATCTTTATCTTTAGTCTTTATTCAGTACTAGTTGAAATGATCCTTCTTCGAACGCGGGAATTACGGTAGGTATTTGAACTCTTTCCCTCCTTAGTATACGCATTGCAATAAAAGCGTAGTGATAAAAATCCATAATTTCAGTCGATATCTATCCCAACTCCTTACTCCTATAAAGATTGGGAAATAGCATCGGAATTGTCTCTATTCATCTCAACGATCTCGAAAATGATATATTGGACACTAATATAGGTATTTTCGATTATTTTTATATATCATACTCTTTACACTCTCACCTTCACTTCAGTGCCGATGGGGCTTAACTTGTACTTAAATAGTATCGGGAGCGTAACTATTCATCTCAGGGGCAGAATAAACAATAAATTGAACCCTAATGTCGGTCATTTTCGATTACTTTTACATGTCACCAGTCCATTTTTCGCATCTCCAGCTATCCACGCATTTTAATCAATTTAGTGCATTTTGTGATGGATTTTAATCAACTTCATATCATGAGATACTTGGAAGCCCCAAGGTTATAATCATGTGAAGTATCATTATAATTAGTTCAGTAGTTACTATATGAGAGGTCAGTGAGAAACTCACATTTACTTTTGTATACTTTTAATTGTATTGTGGAAGCAAATCCCTCTCTTCTTTCACGAAAAGAAATATACACAAACTTGATGGTGGAAAGTCAACAGAACGCCTAGTTATTTGCAACCAACTGAACTTCCTTGAGGATGTGGGTTGCATAAGCAGCAGGCTCTTGACAATTATTTCTATTCTATTAATTTTATAAATTTTACAGTAAAACATTAAGTTACTGGCGCAAATTATGTGAAAATATTGTATTATAGAAATATAGAAGTGCGTGCAATTTATGTTGCAAGATTTGAGTCTAACAAACAGAAAAGTAAACTAATCAAAACATTGTAAAAACGTATCAGGAGATCCGATAACGATTCCATGTGGAAGTGAAAAAATGAAATGAAATCTTGTTTTACGTCCCACGGTGATGCCGGCTGACTGAAGGAGACGTTGATGATGAGAAATGAATTAAATGGTGGAGTGAAGAAAGTGGGAGGAAAGAACCCCGAGAAAACCCACGCACACGGTGTTTGTCCCCCATAAAGTTCACTTGGCGCGAACTGGGATCGAACCAGGGAACCCATGCACCGGAGATGAACGCTCTGCCACTGATCCACCACAGTCTCGGCTCTCTGTAGAAGTACCATGTTAAATCTTAGACACTGTGTATAGCAAGTTTCAACTGACCTCCCTATATATGAATACTCAAAGAAGTACTTAAGCATAAATGCAATTATGATTTCTATTACTATGTTTCGTTGTAACGGAATATGTGTACTTTTAGTCATTTTCAAGCCATGTAATAAATATTACTTTTAAACTTTGAGTCATGTTTTTTCCCTCATTTTAGGTAAAACTATAATTTCTACCCACTTATAGTTTATTTTTATCATATTCATTCATGTCAAACCTCTGTTAAAAGTAAAGAACGCAAAGAATTTCTTCTAAGGCACTTGAGTTCTGCTGCTTTGTTGCCCAGAAAAGCAGATTAAAAAAGGAGATTGTAGGATCTGAATGTCCATCTTCAAAACACGAGACTGGACGCGTCCTGAATTTGACAGACGAAAAAGTGCTTTCAATAATGGAGGACTTCAAAGTTGAATAGACATCATTCAAAATGTATCAGATAAGCTGATTAGATTTTTCAAGACTTGTCAATGTCAATCGCAGACCTCTTAGATAGTGGTGAAGTGCTCATTCATTGCCCTTTACTAGATTTTTTTCTTCTTCGGACGTGCGTATAGATTTGTAGAAAGTCCTCTCTATTGACTATTCAGAATCACTATTGTTAATATCTATAAAGGAGAATTGTGAGAGGTCCAAACAGCAACCTCTATACCTTATTGTTATGAAGATATTGAAGTTACAATTTTTCAAGATCAATGTTTGGTAAATGTAATGTGACTGATTTGAGGTAAACACGTACCAGTAAATTTACGAGGGAGAGTCTGAAAATAAGTTTCCCCAGGCGACTGTGGACAGAGGTGGGGATGCAAGACCAGAAATAGTGTGTGGCATTAAAGATCAGACATACCTTTCTTTTTCTACATAAGTACCACGTACATTGAGACATTTGTCATACCAGTCTACAAGCTTCAAAAACTCTTCCAGGGAAAATTCAGGGCTCTGCATACGGAGTAAGCGTCGAACAGCTTCTGTGACTCCAGCATTGCTTCCAAAACGCCTGCCGCTAAGAGTCTTCTTCAAAGCCGGAAACAGATGGAAGGAAGTCACTGGCTGCGAGATCAAGACTGTATGGCGGATGGGCAACGCTGCACGCTTTCCTGGGGAAAACGAGAGGGGAAATTTATTTTCGGACTCCCTCTCGTACAAACATATGAGAAATGAGTTTAGATATACCTTACAGAGATAAAAGAAAAAAAGAACTAAAGATAATTGGGTTATTTGAGATGAAACATTTATCAGTAATTACAAACAAATAATTTGAGATATGGTCTACAGAGCTGAGAGATGAATAACTTAAAATAATGAACTTTTTCAGTTAAAACATGTTATCAGTAAGTACAGAGAAGTGAGTTGAGATATAGTCTATGTAGATGAGAAATGAATAACTAAAATAAGCATGTTATTTAAGATGAACTGCTTACCAGTTATAAGCATGTTATTTAAGATGAACTGCTTACCAGTTATAAGCATGTTATTTAAGATGAACTGCTTACCAGTTATAAGCATGTTATTTAAGATGAACTGCTTACCAGTTACAGTAAAGTCCCTGAAACTCGACACTCGATAGCCTAGCAGTAAGAATAACTCGACCACATCCTGGTAGGGCGAAAAGAACCCGTGGTAAATTATCAAGTAAATTATATTCATTAATTTTCATTTTCGTGGATAGTAAAGGTTCTATGTTTTCATAAATTACGTACTTTTCCTTTATTGAAGGATATCTGGGCAGTTTATTCTCTGTTGAGTTTGAAGCAACCAATACATACAAGTACAGTACTGAATTTTCTGAAGAGACACTCGTATTCATTCTTTTTTAACCCTATTCCCGATAACCCGACATTTTGACAAACTCGACCACCCTTTGGTCCACATTACGTTGAGTTTACGGGGGACTCCACTGTACTACAAACAAATGAATTAAGATATAGTTTGCGGAGATAAGAGATGAATGACTAAAAAATAATCAGATTAATGAAGGTAAAATATTTATCAGTAAGTACTAATAAATGACTTTGAGATATAGGCCGCAGAGATAGGAGATAAATAACTAAGTATCAGTAATTAAAAACAAATTACTTAAAATAAATTCTATAGAATGATATTTCTGGCTTTTTAAAAAAAAACTTTTTCGTCACTTTTTGATTCACGTATTTCCTCAAATGTCTCCAGATGCCTGGATGAACACGAAAAATTTCATAATCTTATCTAAAGTTGAACTAGAGCCCATATATATAAAAATACATAGGTATTAACCGTCCAGACACATGGAAGCACTAGTTCTAAGGAATAAGTAAAGATAATAAATTTGTTCCTCCTATCTAAACTGGTTTTAAGTTTACAGGACTTCAAAGTATTCAAGGTTCTAATATTGCTAAATTTAGTTAACTAACCCGGGTAGTTTTCCCCTGTTGTTAAAAGTGTAGATTGCATTAGATACAGATGAAATTTCGAACTAGCTGAATACAGGACTAGCATGATTTCAATACACATTGTATTGGATCGATGTAAGCAGAGGCACATGTAATACGGATCAGAATACAGATCTAGTTATATGAAAATTCTTTAGAAGGTAGTGCATTGCAGTCGAACCAAACAAATCAAGCCTTTCCTCTGTCTTTTTTTTTTTTTTTTTTTTTAATAAGAAGTATATATTTTCTTTAATACATGCTACTTGGGTTTTGCTCGAATTTCATACAATAAGAAAGTTAAGGAAGTTTCATTCTTTCTATAAAGTGGTCGTTTGGGAAGTACGATGCCTCAGTGGTCGAATGCTCATCTTTTATGCGAAAAGCACTTAATTCGATCATAGATCATGGCAGAGTTAATAATATTTCCTTACGTTCTCGCGAAGTTCTTACATTTTCTTCCACTTTCTCATTCCACCAATTCTTTCACAATTACTCATTTCCATTAACCATCCATCTCCTGTAGTCTAAAGGGAATAACAGATACGCTAAATTAAAGTTTTCTCATTTGATTTTAATCCTCTTATTTATTTAATCAGCATTTCGAAAGAAAATAATAATTGTTTACTGGATCAAATAATTTGGGCTCCGCTCCCTGGTTTCTACACCCGGAGTTCAGGGCTGATATTTGATGTATGAAATGCTACAGTGATGTAGATATGTGTTTTTTTTCTTTATAACTAGTTTGTTTCTATATAGTAAAACCGATGTCAGCGATAGAATAGACAATAGTGGAAAACATAACCCAATTTCTTCTCTCCACTTATCGCACGTAATTAAATATCGGATTCATAGCAATCAGTTGCTTTCTATGCTTCTAAACTCCTTCGGGTGGTGTACACTAACGCTACTACTGGTTCTCTCAAGGATAATCACGGCAGATATCCCCAACTATGAAGTAATTTCACTTTGGTACTTTTCAGGTGATTAAGAAGTCTGCTAGATACAGTATTTCATATTAGCAACTAATAGAAGTTACTAGTTTCTGATTCCAATTGGGACTTTTTCTCCAATAGAATACACTGAGAGAAATCCGTTATCCGAACAGTGGTATATTGTACAAATATATGGTATCCTTGTGCTCATTTCAGAAATCAGACAGAACATACGTTATCCATATGCTGCATACACACTGTTTTCTTGCCCGTTTGGATCTTGTATCATACCACTGCAGGATGTCTGACATCTTAGTTATTACTGAACAAGACCCAAATTTAGTATTGGTAAAGACAGGGAAGGTTATAAGCAAAATAGTTATTTGGTTGAATGTAAATAACCTTCTCCTAAACACAGATAAAACAGCCGCAATAAACTTTCGTTTTCCAGGAAATAATCCATCCTTCCCTTCGCTAAACATTAATGGAAAACAAATTGAGTATTCTAATGCAACAAAATTACTTGGTGTTTACATCGATGATGATTTGTCTTGGCAAACTCATCTTAAAACATTAAATAAAAAATTGACTACTTTATGTTTTGCGTTCTTTAGATTACGTGATAGCTTATTATCGATATACTATGCAAAAGTTCAATCACTCCTCAGTTTTGGAATTATTTTTGGGGGGTCAGCCGCATGTAGTCAGGAAACATTTCGGATACAAAAGAAAATACTACAAATAATATTCAGACTAAATAAAAGAACATCATGTAAACAAATATTTATATCACAAAAAAATTATCCCTTCCAAGCCTATACATATATAAATCTATACACTTCGTGAAACAACACAAACATATGTTTATACAAACAAGATATATTCATGCATACAACACGCGGCAATTAAGCGACATTTACGTAGTACAACAAAATTACTCCAAGTACCAAAAAAATGTTTATTTAAATTGTACGAGGCTTTATAATATGTTACCATCACATTATAAAGAGGTAAATTTTAATACTCAAAACAAAATTCGTATTCTGTTACTTTCTAAAGCATATTATTCTTTTCAGGAATTTGCAAATGATAACGATGTATGAATATGATGTAATGATGTAATAAATTAACATGCGATGTTTGTTATAATTTTGTACTTCAAATGGTGTAATAACCTGTAATTACAATTTGCATTTATATACTTGACAACTGTAGAACTTATAGGAGATACTCTCCATATTGTAAGTCAAAACAGGCAAAATAAATAAATAAATAAATAAATAAATAATATTACATATATTCCATATATTACATACGTATACCTCTATTACATATGTCAGCTATATATAACACACGTCCATCTGTATGTGAGATCCTGACCACATATATATATATATACAGTTCTTAAGTTCATGCGGAAAGTACGTTTATTTAGAACACTTATACGGAAAGTACATATAAAATATACTTCTTCAGTTATACGTTTGCTGTACGTTAAGTCGGAAAACTACAGGATTTAGACACATAATCTACCTTTTTACGTATGCTACATACGTTTTTCTTTTCTTCAGTGTGTTGCTTCAAATGAATGAGCAGATCTTCGTAGCTTCGCTCCAACTATGGTTTCCCCGTAACTTTGTTTAAACTTTAGGGGAAAAAAAAAAAGAATTTTAGAGTGATAAATAAAATTGCACGATTGCAAAGATCCCTTTTTCAGCGAAGAGTCACCTACATAATTACAAAGAGGGAAAAATCCAAGTCACAGGAGATTACGCATATTGTATTCTCGAATTTCTTTCTTTACTTAACTTATTGTTTTAAATATATCGTATAACAATATGTAAATGGATGGGTATATTTCCCAATGTTTGCACAATAACGTAACATGCAATTACAAACATTAAGTTTTACTCTAGGGAAGAGTTCTTTCATTCGTTCTGTTTAATGAGTCATTTTACTCTCTCCACCTTCAATATTGATATCTTATACGCATTGTGAGTAGAGTAATTAAATCAACTAAAGGGTAAGGGATTTTTTACCCTTCTTTTTTATCCCCTCCTTTTACGCGTACTTCGAGTTAACAAACAAAAGCGATATTGTATTTACTTTGCCTACATACATTAACCCTGACACTTTCACTGTGCTTGGCACGTTTCAACGTATTTGATTATTACTAAGCAGAGAGATGCACTTAGCGTAATTACAAGCTGGTTTCTGACTGTTTATGTTCACGTAGTTATGGTGTGAGTGTGTTTTATCTTTAACGTAACGTCCCACGCATATACTTCTTTTTAGGGTAAAGGAGGCCGATAATTAATAACAGTACAAGTCTGTGGAAGAATTAGAACAAGAATATGGAAAGAAACGGGGAAACTCTAGGAAAATGCATGGACACAAGTGGTCCAAGTAGTCACTGGTTTGATCCCCACTACGCGCGTGGTGGACAAAATCATTTCCGTGAGTTTTCTTGGGGTTCTCCCGTTTCTATCCACATTATCATACCACCAGGGCCGGATTTAGGGTTGTGCAAAGTTGCACGTACACCCAACTTCGTTGCAAATATACACTAACTAAAGTGAGAAGCTGGCAGTGAGTTCTGCAAAAATCAATAGTTTCAATCAATTTTCTGAAGGTTGAAGGTAAAGGATTCATCGAGAGCCGACACTTAGCGTTTCCAATGTAATCCCTCATTCACACCACAGACGCCTAAAGACATTAAAAAAAAAACTCAATTTAATGCAATTGTACTGGCAGTTATTTGGTGCACCCCCTCTCAGAAAATCCTGGATCCTTCCCTGCATACCACCAGTTATTTTATAATCATTCACTTACATCAATTATCCGTCTCCTTTAGCTTAAAATTCATGTCTGTTAGACGAAAAATCCTAGAAAATTTGTTTTCATTCCATAATGTCATACTTCCATTGCTCGGCAATAGTAAGTCAACAACACGAATCGATGTCTTCTTCTAGAAATTGAGTTCATTGTGAGTTTAACGTCTCTGTCAGCAGCGAGGCTATATGAGACGGGACCTAGTGATTAACGTGGAATCTGAACCACATGAACTTAGCTTTCAGCTTGGACCAAAGCTATCAGCTTTTGAACTTCATTAGCGAACCTGAAGACGAAGTCTTACAATAAATAAGTAAATAAGTAAAAATACAAGTTCATTTTAACCATGTTGATTCAAGCTATCTGCAAACAACAACATACAATGTTAGGATTTATATACTATCAATCATAACAACATCAAAAGGAAGAAAATCTTCATGTGGTTAGGAAATCGGAGAGCACATATCGACGTGGTGAAACGGTTCGTCAATACTGTTATTGCGTGCACCACTTTCTCTGTACAAAGAATTTGTTTGTTTTTATGGGAACGAGGAAAACGAAAGAAACAAGTACTCAATTCTTATCGTATGTTCACATCATGCATTTGAAGCGATCAAAAAGAGTCGGTCAGATTTTGCGTACAGAGAGAGCATGCATGTCATATCACATCATGAAAATACGTCAAAGACAGAAAGAAAAAATGGTACGCAGGCGACATCCGAAGCCCTTTTTGCTAACTACACGAGTGGCTATGGCACGAACGAGAGAGGGAGTTAAATTGGGGAGCTCGGCAAAGTGCAAATGGCAAGGCAGTTAATTATTAAGAGAGCATATGGGCGTCCTGTTGTTCCCATGGGGGGTAACCAAAGGTCACACATATGACGAACCGTCGTACGTATCTACGAACGACTGTTTGTCCCCTTTTTCGTTCACGCTTGACATCATACACTTTCCAAATAAAAAAAAAGACAAGTACAAGGGGAAAAAGCACACAGGTTCGAAAGGGGTGGATATAATCTGAATAATTGATATCTCGAATTGATGCTTCCTGAAGCTGGTATATACTAACACCGTCCAAACACCATGCTTCAACACCAGATGATCACTGTGTTTTTTTCTTTTTATTTTCGTTTTCTAACCGGTCTGAATTAGTAAAACTAAGGGGTTGGAGAGAAAATATGCGTTAGCCCCTTCTCCTCCTCCCACCTTTTGAGTATATGATGTGTGTACAGAAAACAGATAGAAAGATAGAAAGAATATATATATATATATATATAATATTCTCATACATAAACAGAACCTTACACACAGGAATATCTAATGTGTATGTATAAGCACGGATTCAGTGCAATTTTGCAACAAAAAAAAAAAAAAAAAAAAAAAAAAAACACACACACACATGTATATATAAATAACATTAATAGTTACAGGCGCTTTTGTAACCTGTGAATATGATAACGAGTAATATGGCGCATTGTTTTGAGTGTGTGTATGTGAACGAACGTTTCATTTGTCACAATACATTAATCACAGCAGCAATAAAACTTGTGATAGCACTAAATTGGGGTTGATGGGTGAAAAGGGAGAGTTTCCCAATTACTATAGTCCCAGGCAAAGGACAATAATTTCCTGGTCTAGGGTTAAAATGCATGTTCCCAAATTTGCAGAAAAAAAGACCTTCTACAAACATCAAGAGACTATAATATGTGTGTGTATGAATAAAACGATACCATGTCTTTTTTTCGTTTTACATACTTTTTGTGTGTTTCTTTCGTCCTTTACAGATGGTAAAATTGATGTTGCAATCTCTCTTTCATCTCGCACATGTGTACACATACGTTGTCGCATCTGATGTGCTCTTTAATGCGACTATGAAATGAGGTTTGACAGAGGTGTTAAAAAATGGTATTCCTAGTACAATATAGCTAGCTTTCTCTTCTCTTTCTCCTTTCTCTCAAATATACGTGCATAAATAATTTAAGCTGCAAATATATATATATATATATATATATATATATATATATATATATATATATATATATATATATATATATATATACTACAAGCATCCTAACTACACTTTTTTGTTTCTGTGAATAAATCTGACACTCATCATATGCATACTTCTGTTGTCTCTTTTTATTTATTTATTTTTTGCCAAAAGCAAATAAATCATAACTCATTACGTATGACGTCATTCAACCCATATATACATATACATATAAGTGTGAGGAAAAAATTGCACATACATATTAACTCGTAACGAGACTATTCCCATACCCATGTATGTAAAATTTATGTTGTATGTTAAAAGGACCAAAAAGCTGCATATAAAGGAAACACACATTCAACCACACACACACATACATACATACATATATATACATATACTTATACATAAGGGAATGGGGGAAAGTATCAAATAAGTCATTAGTTCATTTGATTGATATGTTTATTTTGTACTTTTACAATGCTATTAAGACCGTATATCATAAGAATAGCGTACTTCATTACACTAATTTACATATTGTCTTTGCATTAATTTGGCAAAATTGGACAATGTAAAAGGTTGTAACGGGTTACAAACTACAACACACAAAATGCATTGCCACGTTACATAACATAATCCCAACGACCACGGGAATATATATTACATTCACAAAATTTTACAACCTCCTATATGAAGTTTGTCGTATAGCTAGTGTTCAAATGAAACCTTTACACGAGTAGAGAAAAGATTACCCTCGAAATTATGCATTACATATTTATTTATTTTAGGATTAAATAATTAAGATATTTCGTATTAATCTTACTGTATCATTTTCGTCGCGATTTGTTATTATTGTCAATAACTTTGGATAAATAACCATGGCGTGTTTCAGTAAGTTTTCTCTAGCCGAAGAGTGATTATCCTATCGCCTTGATGACTCTGAGTGAGAAAATCACCTAAAAGGAATTTGTAATATTTTCCTTTTTCTTTCTTTAAATTTGAAACAGAATGAATGTCCTTATATTTATTGAATAAGCTAGCTTCGTTCAACCCGTTTCGTTGGCATCAATTTAAGAAAACAAAAGATCCTAGTACGAAACAAACTTCTCTTTCTATATATTTTAAATAGATTGATAGATAAATGAAAAGAGAGATGTAGGCTGTATCTGAATAGAATATCCCTTAGAACCTGCAACCGTTTATTACATCTGTGATATGCGGGTTGTCTTACCTTTCAGGGGTAATGTATTCACTGGATTCTTTCTACACATTGGATACTTCGACGATCTATTCTCTCAACTTGTGGGATTAGTTAATTAAGCTCTGCATTGTGAATATTTGGATGTGCAGTTTCCCAACTCGTGGATCAGTAAACGTGATGATGTGCTGTGGTCACCACGGAGTATCTCAAGTTCATTGTGTAGTCATTGAAAATTCGGGAGATTGACCACCTAAAAGAACGCATCATATGTGGTATGCGAGCATACCTGAAAGCACTTTAAGCAAGGTTTTGGATGAATGAGATAAAGAATGATTCTGACAATTCAACGGAATGGACAGCACATTACATGTATTATCCAACTGGGAGAAATGTATGTGACTAACGTTTGAAAACCAAAAAACAGTTATAACTTCGTTATGGTAAGTGATAAAGCAAAATAATAATAATAATAATAATAATAATAATAATAATAATAATAATAATAATAATAATAATAATAATAATAACAATAACAATAATAATAATAATAATATCACAGCATATGGGTTTCCTTTAATAAAAAGTGAATTCAAAATGCCAGATATCAAGTTGGTGGCCATCGACATCACGTGTCTCAAAAGTTTCTCTTTATCGTACTACTAACCTACGGTATTATGTTTTTAAAACCCTGCCTTTTATTTGGGTGTTTCCACTCTTTTTTGGACCCCCTATATATATTCAGTGTAGTAGTGAAGTTGCTTCAGGTTTACGGGGATCAACATTGTACTGCGCTGGTATTTAACGTTGGTTGAATCTGTTTTCCAGATCAGGCCAGAAGATTATGACCTTCTTCTTTTTGAGATTAGTGTGATGTCAGTTTCGTTGCCTTCTTGGAACATGGCACCACAATTAAGAGTCTTCATCCCGGCGAAATTAAAATACTGCTAATTTTACAGTAATTATGTGATATCTTCAAATAGATAAAATATAATCGAAATGTGGAACAAGAGCGCCCTAGACAATATTATTTTACATAAGAAACCGTTATCACGACTCACTTATCTGCTTTCGATTTCGAGCCATTTTGAAAATCGGCATTTATTTTCGCGTTTCTAAACAGCTGAAAACGGAAAGCCACTAGGTGACTTGTGATAACGGTACCTCATGCAAAATAATATTGTCTAGGGCGCTCTTGTTCTATATTTCAATTATATTTTATCTATTTGAAGATATCACTTCATTACTGTAAAATTAGCGGTGTTTTTATTTCGCTGGGATGAAGACACTTAACAAAAACTGTTATTGTTCGTCGCTGGATAAGAAACTACGTGCTCTACAGACCAAGAGACCGGAGCTGCCAAGGTAAGGTCATCAAACTCCATCATGACAATGCCAAGCTTCATACAGCCATGATGAAACAGTAAAAAGTCCTGAAAATGGGATGGGAAGTCGCCCTTTAGCCTCCCTATAGTCCGGACTCGGCTCCTTCGGATTTCTTCCTGTTTGATCGTCTGAAGGCCCACCTGCGAGGAAAAACATTCAACAGTGACAAGATCCTAATTTCATATGTGAAACAATGGTGTGAAAGTAAGCCATCTGAATTTTACCAAAGTACATTCAAGACATGAAAAGAACGTTGGAAGAGATGCGTCACAGCAGATAGAAGCTGCATTGAGTGACATGGTCTTATAACCAAAACATCAAAGTAAGTTTACTTAAAATTTCATCATCACATTGCATATAATAACAATATTATAACTATCTATGTAAAATTTATTAAGCGCTTCTTATACATATAAAACAACGTAGTAAAATTGCTTATCAGTATTAATGAATAGCTTATGTTCAAAATCCCACATACTAAATATGCTGATAGTTCTTTCCATTTCTTTTGATAAGGGAGGGATTTTTTTTTTAAATGTAAACACTTTTAACAGAAGTAAGATAAGGAAAAAAAGCTTTAAAATGTTGTTTCACTCAAAAGAGATTTACTTGCTGTTTTGCAAGAGCAACACATAAATATTATCAAAATTAATTCCCAAGAGTGTAAAAGCATTGATTCATTCTTTAAATTGATGCGGCTTAGCGAGGTTTGATAATTACTATTAATCCCTTATCGTTATTTGATAAAACAAACAGAGTGATTTCAATGACATTAACTCAGAGTTGCCAACTAACAAGCTGATTTATTATTATTATATTTATTATTATGCCTAGACAGAAGAACTGTACAATATTTTGCAAAAGTATAGTAATTCTGTATGTATATATTTTTAGTATTCCACAAAATGTTCATATATATATATATGTGTGTGTGTGTGTGTGTGTTAGAATTTCAAGTGTACTCGTATATACTTGTATAAGAATACTATATCTATTTGAATACGGTTTCGAATTATTTGTTACTTAATTTTGTAGAAATGTATTACATACACTGAGAAAAATCCGTTATTCGGACAGCGGTATGTTATATGTACAAATATACAGAACCCTTTCCTACGTAAATCTGTACAGATCATGCGTTTTCCATAGACTACATAATTACTGCCCTTTTTTTACACTTAGATGTTACACCATGCCACTGCAGGATGTCTGACATCTAAAAATCTTCCGTATACTACATAGTATACGTATGTTACATACGTCAGCTATATGTTATATACGTCATCGGTATGTGAGATTTTTACCGTTTATATACAGTTCTTTCTTTCATATGGAAAATACGTATAAATGGAACACTTATACGGAAAGTATTATAAAACATACGTTTTCAGTAATACTTTTGGTGCAAAATGTTACATATAGTTGTATATTAAGTCCAAAAACTACAAGATTTACGCATGTAACCTACGTTTTTATGTACGCCACATAGTTTTTTCTCTTTATATAAATAAACGAAGCGAAAGATCTAGTAAATTTTGGGAAGGAATCGAAGTAAGACGCTATGCCATATTTTATCAATGTTTGAGGAAACAGCTCAGCGGAAGGCATTGTCATCATGCGGACCTCAGCAACTTTCATCCGCCACTATACTCACTCTGTGACAAGCTGTCCATTAATCGTCCCAGCATATCTTTGACAGTTTTGTTTTAGTCACAGATTGCTTCACAGCACATTTACTTTCTATAATATAAAGTTATCTTTGGGGTCAACAGTTTATTACAGTAAATGATATAATGTGTTTCCTGACTAGTGTTAAGTGTGAACTTTGAAATTGTTTTGACATAACATTTAGGTTTATTATTTCAGAATAATAATGAAATGCATTAAACCTACAAAACGCAAAGCGTTGCAGTAATAATTTTAAAAAAAAAATGTTGTTCTAAATGTTGATTTCATTTCTATTGTGGTTCATTTGAGTTCTGTGGCCTTAGTTTGTCTTGTTGGCCTAATTGGAAATCCACCTCTGAAACACGGGAGAACCACGAGAAAACTCACGGACACGATGTTGTCCCCGCCAAAAACTCAGCCAAAGGAGAGGGCTCTGGCACTTAATTATTGTACTCCTTTGTTTTCTAATTTGGAAAAATTATTTATTAATATAAGATAACGAAAACTTATCCTTAAAAATTTATAGTATGAGATACAATATCTCAGTAGTTGGAATCCCTGCATTGATCAGTTAGTAAATGACCACAGCGGATTTCTTTTTTACACCCTTCTCTCTCTTCCCCTCTCTCCTGCAATAGGTGGGATTTCTTTCAGATAACGTAACGAAATAAAAATCATGACGTCATTTGACGGAAGAAAGAGATTCTTTCCCTTCTCCCTTCGCAAATAGCAAAGGATGGAGACTGGATACATACATAGTGAGAGAGTGAAAGAGAGTGTTAAGCTAGGATAGGATACTTCTAAAGTCTGAAAAAAATGGATATAAGAGAGACAGAGAGAGGCAGAGATATGCTTGGTTGCAAATCTCTTGCGGGAAGCTATGGGTCATACATTAGCCCAAATTTATCTATGATCTTCTCAAGTACTCAAACTCAACCCTCAAAGAGTGGACGAATCAGAAAGAGCCAAAGAGGAGGGGGATAAAGTTCGGAAGGAAGTGAAAGGGCGAGAAAATGTAATACATGTGGCACATATTGTAGCGAGGAGACGGCGGGAGAGTCTGAAACAGAAGATAACTCTCTGTCACACACACACACATAGAAGCTTTTTTTATAGTCCACAGGGACTTTTGGACTCAACACACACCCTACTGAAGTCAGAAATCCAGGATTACATTGGATATGGTGTTCCATGAACACAACTACTAGGAGAATCATAAAGTGGAGATACGTCTCATCATTTTTTTTTTTTAATTGCAGTTTTCTGTAGTAGCTACAAGGTTGAAATGTCTAGATATCAGTATATAAAACCTTCCGGAAGGTTCAATATACTAATAGTAATAATAATAATGTAATGATGGTGATGATGATGATGAGAAAGGTAGGAGTATACATATATATATGGCTCCCAAGTATGATTTATGTTCTTGCTGCCAAGATTAAAGTGTTAATGGACTGTACTCCCCAAGACACCTCCTCTTCTTCTTCTTTGAGAGGTCAAGTGAGATGCTTTCTCTCCGCGACAAGAAAGAAAAAGGGTACTACAAGGGTTAGGTATCATATCACATTTAATAGCCTGGTATCACATGATGTTTTACGAAGAAAGAAAAGAGAAAAAAATCTTGAACATCGAAGAGTAATAAATTTATTAAAGTCAACCGTCTCTTCTTAAAGGTTGGGTAACGCCAATTTTCCTGGATTTTAGGTGATAGTTGTTATGGTAGAACCTGACAAGTCGAGATTCTTTGATATGTCATAAACTACTGTCTTGGTTTCAATAGACGAGAACAGAAAATAAAACTGTAAACTACTAGGGAGGAACACACACACACACACATCACTAAGGGAGATATATAGAGAAGAGGAACAGGGGAATTGATGGGAGCCAATGTTTTCTTTTAAACAAAATTACACCCTTGGGTAAGATCGTCCACTTTAATGGGCCACTAAAATACATTTCAGCAGGAACATAAAACTTCAGTTTTACCAAAATGGGAAGCCTGTAAAGGGACTTATTTCCTTTTACTCGTGTATCAAATATCGACGATAAAAGAAGTGGTTAGTGCTGAAAGTAATAATATTGACATGAGTAATGTATATACACATATATATCATTAGATCAAATCCAGCATATTGTGTATTGCAACTGGAAATTAAGTTCCTTTAACCTAATTTCGTAATTTATATACTCTTTATAAAATGAAAGTTATCACCAAAGTTCTTGATACAAAAATGAATGTTAGGATATAACGATTTCTAAGGGTGCTGAAGCAATTTTACAATAGTGATGTTCCATTGATGCTGATAGCTAATAAAATTATCATTGACCGCCTCACAAACAGTAAATGACAAGTTTTAAATGTATGTCTCTGAATACTATATTATACGACAGAATAAATATCAATTTGATTTGATTGGTAAATAGCTTCAACTTACAATACACAAACTGAGGAAAGAAATCATTAGCAAATAATAATGGACATTAAACCTGTTTACATCGATATTTAGAAATAACCAATACAACATCGTGTTATTAATTCATTGTACCTTTTAGTTTACAGTTGTAAGATATTTATTAATTGTACATATATGACAGAGTTTGTAGTACGTTGTTTGTCACTTGTATTTAATTTATTAACAAAACATACTGTTACCCTCATAAGGTTCCATACCCTCACGCACAGCAACCACATATTTTTACTACGAACACGTGTTTTTACGTTCATACATAAACAATAACAGACGACGGAAGCAGACCACAAGGAAGACACAAAGAGAATTCGGAAAAAATAAAAAGACCCTCCTTCCCTCATGGGTCCTCCCCTCAAGAATATGTCTATAAAAGATGTTGTTAGTTTGTTGCTGATCATTCACCGATTAACACCTTCTTTCGGGGCCGCCATGGGCTATGGAGACTTCCTTTGAAACCATCTCCTGAGACTGCTATAAGCAAAGGAGATAATCCTTTAACCACCTCCTCTCGAGGTTGACATGAGTTACGGAGTGTCCTTGACATCTGTCTAAGACCTGTGGATTTACCTTTATTCCGAGTGCACTTTTTGCCAGGGAAATTTGTTATACACTGAAAACATTTAGAAATTTACAACAACTTTAAAAACTTTTATAATACTACTTAGATAATAAAAAAGTGATGGCTTTAATTTTCGGATACGTTATTGAAGACGCAAAACATTTCAATATGCAGTGAAAAATCGAATTCTAGAAGGAAATAATCTTTTTTAAAATATATTTTTCTGAGTTAAAGAATAAAGAACTACTACTAAAGAAAATATGCTAATTAGTATATCTAGAAGTAATTACGTATCCCTTTGATCCATTACTGATACTGTTTCACCGAGAAGTGTGACTTGAACGTATTGCAACACCATTTCAGGAGACACAGATACACAGTTCAGATCATATAATGTGTGGGTCTGAGTGTTTGTCTTACCACCAGCTTTTCAGATAGAAAAAAGTGATCTAGAATCGCCACAGATAGGTCTTCCCTAGATGTAATCGCGTACGAAGCCTTTTATTCGATTTTTAGCTTGTGTTGTCGAATTTGGAGAGAGAGGAGGTGAACACGTATGCGAAAATGTATACACGTTCTTCAAGGTGTCTAAAAGGAAGCCACATTACGTCTTGGTTGTGCGGACTTACATAAATGCAGAGAATAAATAACCGGACATTTGATTTCCTATCTTTCTATACAGGTTCTGAATTAAAAACCAGCATTGGCGGGTCCTTACAGCTGGTGAGAAAATAATTTAATAAAGAAATAATGATTTTTTTATTGTTTGCGTTGGCAACCGTCATGTAGTCTTGTCGTTTCTAGAACATTATACTTTAAATCTTGGAGTGTTTCTTATAGGACATTTCTTATTACATGCAAAAGAGACGCTTTTTTTAGGGTGGAGATTTTTTCGCATAAAAACAACCTTTTTTTAAGAAAATGAAAATTTCGTGGTTTCTTTTATAGTTGTCTTATTCAAGTACCAGCTTTGTCTTCCTAAGTGTGCCTTTACTTCTTCGTATACAGCTTGTTCTTCCTAATGCAATAAATAGAAATGGACATAAGCAGACACAGTTTGATGTTATTTTTTCTCCCGCAAATCAAGACTAACGTGTAAGAAATGCAAGATTGTATAAGAATTGCTAATAGTGACAATGATGAATTGACTTAACAATCAAATATTCGTCATGTGAGTAATTTCTTTCTCAACTATGTTAAACAAATATTCTAAACTGCGATTAAGAACTTAAATGCATTCAAACACCGGTGTACAGTGTGAAACAAGTTGATTTAAATTTTGAGAATGTTCTTGACATAAATTTTAACACAATAAATGATGAATATTCGTTTAAAGATTTTTCAGAGAAAGTATTTATAAAATGTTCTTCTTGTGAAATATTTTTTGCTGCATTCGTTGCATTTTGTCTCTACACCATCACGATGCACAAAATTACAAGTGATTAGGTTTAATTCGCAGCTTATTGATGCAGGAAAGTAAAGATTGCTTGATGTGGAATTGAAATTGCGACCCATTGCAGAAAGGGGATATGGACAAAATCTCGCGGCCGAAACATCGGGCCCAAAATCTCGCCGGCCAAAACCTCGCCGCCCAAAAATCTCGCGACGCAAAAATCTCACCGCCCAAAATCTCGCGTGGGCAAAACCTCGCCACCCAAAACCTCGCGGGACAAAATCTCGCCGGGCCAAAACCTCACGTTGCTAAAACCTCGCCGCCCAAAATCTCGCCGGGCCAAAACATCGCCGCCCAAAACCTCGCGGGACAAAATCTCGCCGGGCCAAAACCTCGCGTTGCTAAAACCTCGCCGGGTCAAAATGTCGCCACCCAAAACATCGCGTGGCCAAAACCTCGCCTGCAGCTTAATAAAAATTCAGTGTAGTATAACAATATCTGCTGCTTTTCTTATAAGTAAAAAGAAAAAAAAAAGGAAGGAAGAGCTTGGTGTGGTGAGAGGAGCGCCGAATTCTACATCGCCCCGGGCGCCGAAATCTCTAGCTACGGCTATATATATATATATATATATATATATATATATATATATATATATATATATATATATATATCCCACTCCCCCTCCCTTTTGTTGTGCCGACAAAGTGAAATTATAAAAGACATCCTAGGATCGAACCTCATCTATGTTGAAAATTTGATTGAGATCGGTAGGATGGCTCAAGAGGTACAATGTAACAAACATAGTCATTTAATTTTTATATTCAGTGGAGTCTCGTTAATTCGAACTTGGATAATTCGAAATATTGGATAATTCGAACAGAAGTCCATTCCCCTTGAAAACTGTATTAAAAACAATAGTAAAAAATCGTGGATAAATCGAACTTTTGAACCTATGTTTTGGATAATTCGAAGCAAACACAGTTGAAAATTTTTAATGTTGGACATATGTAAACAGAGAAATACAGTTTTAATGTGTTTTCAGTTATCCAGATGCAGCCATTGGGAAGAGTAATACAAAAGATAAATAGAAAATCTATGTAATGATAAAGATGAAGGTGAGTTGGGGAAGAAGTAAAAATAGATAACGTGTGCCAATCTCATCTTGTTTCAGAATTGGTTGAAAATTTAAGATGAATTATTGATAAAGTCAACCAAATGTTATTAATATCGTATTCCACGCAGTACATGAAATTCAAGGTTTATTGACCGTACAAAAACAATCAAATTTAAGCAAATGAGGTTTACGACTTCTTAAAGTGAGAACACAATATTCAAATTGTTTAATTGTTTGGGCTATTCAATGTATGTTGTAGTGTTGTACGTAAATATATTTTCCATTGTACACGTAGTTTGAATTATGTGCAGTCAATGTCGTTTGTTAGTTTGCGGTATTCAATCACGCAAATAATAAGTTGCTTTAAAGGTAAAGTTCACACCATATGAATATGTTTTTTATGCACAGTACTTTGGTTTGTTTGTTGTTATATATGTGCAAAAAGTATGTTGTTGGATAATTCGAATTTTGGATAATTCGAAGTTTTTCCGTGTCTCCTTGGACTTCGAATTAAAAAGAGTCCACTGTATATAGATTTCCAAAGCATGCATTAGAATTTTTCTTGTCATTATTTTAATGTAATTATGTGTTAATACTGAATATATACATATAGTAATATATAGAACATTCTACATTGAAGAAGTCGTCGTGAAGAGGTTTTATCCTGATATTTCTTCCCAGGTGACACTACGTCTCGCTTAATTTAGACCAGGCGAGATTTTGGGTATGGCGGTATTTTGGGGTGCGAGGTTTTGGAAGACTAGGTTTTGGCAAGGCGAGGTTTCGGCCCGGCGAGATTTTGGCCCGCGAGGTTTTGGCCCCGCAAGATTTTGGCCCGCGACGTTTTGGCCAGGCGAGGTTTTGGTCCGCGAGGTTCTGGCCGCGAAGTTTTGTACCCAAACCGCAGAAAGAGATAGTCATATACATGTCCATTTTATATTCATTATATTAAGAACAATAATAATGTACAAACAAGTAAACAAAATAATTAATAATGATAACCAATTTGTTTGTCGAAATAAAAATAAAATAAAATAGTACGACCTAGATTTGAACAGAAATCCGTGAAATACAAATCCGACATTTACATCAGTATGCTTTGTAGGTTCACAAGCAAACTGGCGCCAATTTCAACTTTATGCTTTTGGTAGAACTTCTACACCAATTTCCCCCCCACATTTTGAGAACGAGGATTTTCCACTTCGTAAGTGAACTTTTAAATATCAATACAATACATATTATATCAATTTAATATACTCAAGAATAAATCCAAATGAAACCAGCACATCCTTCCTTACAAGCATTAGTAGTGTCAGGATACCAACACCGTTGCCAGGCTTTGTACGTACAATATTGCCATCTCATCAAGGTGCTCATTAGGACGGTAAGTCAATTAATTCCGTGAGTGTACAAGAAGTACATGATTGTGAGTAATTTTGGAAATTTCTTGTGTGAAGAAAGCTACTTGGTAATGGTAAATAAAGTTTTTACTTAAGATGTCGTATTTACCTTGACAACACACATTAATACGCTCATATGAACACCTTACTGGAATGATACATATACCTAGGTAGAAAAACGTGGAAATATGGGACTATTACATAATCAAATATCTTGTAATTTGACTTAAAACTTTAACACCATAGCACTAACAACAGCCAATTAAGAGACTGATCCATAGACAAGAAGACTTTTTTGCAGTAGAAGACGAAAGAGAAACAAATAGAACAATTAACAATAATGTTTAGAATCTGCTAACTAGTATAATACTTTTAATTTACATTAAGAAATATCAGGTAATGTCAAATGATTAATGCTTCTGTATATGAACATATTATTTAGATCGTAGAATTATGACGTTAAATTGACGTTTTGGTAAGTAAGAAATCTAATTTAAATAATAAAATCTGTAACCTTTTTCGGTTATTAACAAGATTTTTTATATATAGAGCTTCCTCGTGGCTAAACGGTTAACGTACGCGCCTTTGCCGTGGGAAACCCGGGTTCGATTCCCGGCGGGAGCTCATGTGGTTCGGATTCCACGTTAATCAGTAGGTCCACGTCTCATATAGCCTCGTTGCTGAAACTGACGCTAAACTAAAACCAACTCAACTCAAGCTTTTATATATTATAATATCCCGCACAAGGCTCTGTTGACAAACAACTTACACGTGCCTATATTTACAAAAATTAATCATGTGCGTTCTACTTCGACTTACTATGATGGCAGAACACAGGAACACTAGCGACACCACTGGCCATGTGACGATCGAAGAACCATCAGTGCCACTGCCACACTGGAGCACAGCGATTACTATCAGTCTACGGCTGGTCACCTTCACTCTCTCAGCTTGCCTGGAGCTTTGAGAGGAAAATAACTAAAAACGTTTAGTTTGGTAGGAACTCTGAGCCTCCTTTCCTCCCTACTTAGTTTGCTCGGAACTCTGTGGGACTCGTAACCTCAAGAACCCAGCTTGCGTGGAGGTTTGTGGCCTTTAAACGAACTCTGCTTTCGTGCAGCATTGGGGATCCTAAATCAACTTCACTTAGCTTGCTTGGAGCTCTGTGGAGATCCTTCCCTAGGCTACTCGAGCCTCGAGAAACCATATTTTTTCCAAGTATTAAAGAATTTCTACATTATAGTGATTTTTGTAACATACGGTTTATAGAAGAGAGGATTTGTTAATAAAACTTAGTAGCGGAAGAAAACGATTTTAGGCTATTATAATTTGTTGTATTTATGCCTGAATAAGCAGACCTTTACAATATATATCCCCTCAGAAATGTTATGTTGATATAGTAGAATATGTATGTATGTAGGTAGACTAACATATAAGAATGTTTATTTTATACAGGTATGTTCGACTCACTCATAGAATAATATTAAAATTTGCTTGTTACGAGGAGAGTTTTCTGTCTGTTGTGAGTAAGTCAACGTCGCAAGAGGAAAATGCTGAGAAAGAAAGAGAGAGAGAGTAAAAGCCACCTCCTATTATTAGCGTGCACTGTTAAAATTACAAAGCTAATTTCAGCGGCAAGAAAAGTTTCTCATCCCCTGGGCGGATAAAGTTAATAATCCTGGGATCTACTGATCCGTTGTTGGTACTTACCTCCAGCCACTCTACAGCACTGCTCGGTTTTAGTAATTCATTTGCATATAAGGATGCGTACCTCATTATGGGCTGAAAAGGACAGAAACCAAGAAAGACGATTTTATATCGGTCTCTCTCTCTCTTTCCTTTTCTCTCTTACAGTCTTCCTCTCTCTCTCTCTGTCTTTTTTATGTGTTTGTGTGTTTATTTGCCCTGTTTTCTATTTCCTTTTTAAAATAAAACAAGCACAAACACATTTCATCGTAGAGAAAGTTGAATTTTAATATTTAAATATATATATATATATATATATATATATATATATATATATATATATATATATATCGGGTGTTGCAAAATAAGTGTTACAGCTCTTGGGAGGTGACTCCTGCCACTGAGACAAGAAAAAAAGTTCTCTTGAACTTTCGGCTATCGGACATAGTTTCAGATCTACAAGGTGCCGAAAGCGTGGGAAAATGACTTTCGAAAGCCAATAATTCGGAAACTATCCAACATAAAGAGAGCGGGTAAAAAATCCACTGAAGAAGTCATACCTGCTCTATTGAATTTTGTATGTTTCACAATCCTACCATGCACGCGCAAGGGATTCCCCAAAGGAACGTAGGGAGTCCCGGATAATCTACCAAATGAAACTTGGTCTAAATGGATATGAATTGATAGTTTCTACCAGGTAACAATAATTCGTTTGTATTAAGTCGATATCTGGAACAAATACAAAATGGCGGACACCTTCATTACCGTTGTGTGTGGTTGCATAATTGCCAGATACGAATGATGGCCAACAGTGAAGTTTTGAGTATTAAGTGTAGCGAATTTGTACTTAAATGCTCTGCAAAGACATCTGGGGTGTCGGTAGAGCATAACAGATGAAGCAGGGTGATTCACATGTGTGGTAACACTTAATCAAAAATGCCCAGAAATGCACTCATACTCAGTAAACGTGAGTTCAAAGCGTCGGAAATGTAAGGATTAGCGTCAAGAACATGAAAGATATTGCCAATTCGTCAATAATATTCCTTCAAACCGATGCAATATGATGCGCACGGTTGCATACCAATAAGGATGCAACAACTGAGGCCAAGTTGAAATTGTGCAATCGGACTCACTAAGAAACTGGGTAAACTAAATAAATGTCACTAGTGGGATCGCATGATTGATATTGAAATGTGGCCAATGTATGTGTTGATATCAACATGTAGCTAATGGACAAATGTCAACATGTCCCACTACTGCTGGGACACCGTCCCACGTGCGAAAAATAGGAAAATAACTACTCGGGTATTGAATCTGAGGCCGTGGGTTCCCAGTAGGATTGGAAACTGCAACCACGCGAGCAAAAGCGAGTGCTCTAGCCGTGAGGTTCGAAGGAGCCTCACTTTCTCTGTATTTATTTCTTTGAGGAGTACCCACTTTGTTTAGCAAGCGCCCTTGTACAGCCTCCTCCCGACATGCTTGTGTGTTTCATTTTGTTACTCCTACTGCACAGTTGTAAACAATCAGACCTTTAAGACGTTTATTCCTATTTCTCATGTCGTTTTATTTTCCATATGTATGGTATTCCAGCTGTAGTGTTAAATATGCCAAAAGGATTCAGTTTTATCTTTGTCTTGGCATGTGCACTGTGTGTAAGATACGAATTTCTAGTTGCATACGACGCATTTTCCTATATTACGAGTACATCATATGTCCCAGAAGACGTGGGACATGATACAAGTTTGTTATTTTCACGCTGTATCAGAATTTGAACCCTGCATTAACAGATTTCTTTTCATATGCGTCGACTGTGGGACAATGTCCCAAACAAAGAAGGACATTGATACAATCGTGTTCTATTTAGTTCTACCAAAAGGTGCAACAGATGTAAGAGCAGAGTGTACAACGTTATTTTCCTAGTTTTTGCACGTGAGACGTGTCCCAGCAATAGTGCGACATGTTGACATTTGTCCATTAGCTATATGTTGATATCAACACACACATTGGCCACATTTCAATATCGATCATACGATCCCACTAGTGACATTCATTTAGTTTACCCAGTTTCTTAGTGAGTCCAATTGCACAATTTCAACTTGGCCTCAGTTGTTGCATCATTATTGGTATGCAACCGTGCACATCATATTGCATCGGTTTAAAGGAATATTATTGGTGAATTGGCAATATCTTTCATGTTCTTGACGATAATCCTTACATTTCCGACGCTTTGAACTCACGTTTACTGAGTATGAGTGCATTTCTGGGCATTTTTCGTTAAGTGTTTCCACACATGTGAATCACCCTGCTTTATCTGTTATGCTCTACCGACACTCCAGATGTCTTTGTAGAGCATTTGAGAACCAATTCGCTACACTTAATACTCAGAACGTCAGTGTTGGCCAGCAACCGTACCTGGCGATTATGCAACCACACACAACGGTCATGAAGGTGTCCGCCATTTTGTATTTGTTCCAGATATCGACTTAATACAAACGAATTATTGTTATCTGGTAGAAAACCTATCAGTTCATATCCATTTAGACCAAGTTTCATTTGGTAGATTATCCGGGACTCCCTATGTTCCTTTGGGGAATCCCTTGCGCGTGCATGGTAGGATTGTGAAACATACAAAATTCAATAGAGCAGGTATGACTTCTTCAGTGAATTTTTTACCCGCTCTCTTTATGTTGGATAGTTTCCGAATTATTGGCTTTCGAAAGTCATTTTCCCACGCTTTCGGCACCTTGTAGATCTGAAACTATGTCCGATAGCCGAAAGTTCAAGAGAACTTTTTTTCTTGTCTCAGTGGCAGGAGTCACCTCCCAAGAGTTGTAACACTTATTTTGCAACACCCGATATATATATATATATATATATATATATATATATATATATATATATATATATATATATATATATATATATATATATACTGAAAGTATTTGTTTTCACAAAGTATATATACAATCTCAGTGTAACGTTAAGTAAATAGAAAGTTTTATTATTATAATAGTAATAGTCAGTTTACATAATATGGTTACTTTTAAGTGAAAGAACGTTATAATTATATACGTATGACTAGCCTGACCTTTTTGAGAATCAGTTTATAATCATAATGGTTATGAAATGAACTACGTAATTTAAAGTTCCACGCTTATGTTCTTCAGTGTAAATATACGCATGATTAATGATAGTAAATAACTATGAAAGAATTAGTGGAATTTGAATGTGACAGAAGACGAAAAACTCCGAAACAAATCCACGAAGACGATGTTATGCATCATAATCTAAATGCCTGATATCGAATCAAGGACCTCGTGCACCAGAAGCGAGCAGTCTATCACTGAGCCACCATGCCGTCTGCACATTACACATTACAAATTTGCTATAACAATAAATTAGAAATACGTATTATAGCTGATTATTAAGTGAAAATACCTATATGTGTGAATAGATAGGCCATAGTTTATTATTATTATTACAGCGTTTGCACACGTCTCCGGCAATGCCGGACCCGGTTCCGACGTTAAGTATTCTGCCAAATTGGCAGGTCCTGTGGCTAATGCGTTTTTTTTTCTTTTTTATTCTCCTTAATATTCAGTTTGAGCCTGGAAACGTTTCTTCCATGTTTCTCGATTTTCAGCTTCCTCTTTGAACTCCCAACATTTTCTTCTAATTTTCAAGTCATCGATCAGTTGTGTTCTTCTTCTCCCTACTTCTGGCTTCCATTCCATCTTTCCTTCTATGGCGGCATGAAGAAGACAATTTCTTCGCAAGATGTGTGCAATCCAATTGGCTTTTCTACGAAGGGTGGTGGCTAGAAGAGTCCTCTTTTCCCCTATTCGTTTTAAAACGTCTTTCTTTCTGTCCATTTTATCTTCTCCATTTTCCTACAACACCACATTTCGAAGATCTCTAAATATTTTTTCTGTAACTTCCGTAATGTCGAAGTCTCTGAACCTCAAAGTCCAATGCTCCATATATAACACTTGACCAATTTCTTCCTTAGTCCAATATTAAGGCAGCTAAGAGTGACCTCTTCTTGTTGAATGCTTCTTTGACTATGGCAATTCTCGACCTGATCTCTCTGGTGCAATACGTGTCTTTCGTCAAAATATTTCCCAGATATTTGAAATGGTCAACCTCTTCAAGTACTCTTTGTTCTACTCTGGCATGTAAGGGAGCATTTACAGGGAGTTATTCTCATGGCTTTCGATTTCTCAATGTTGATTTCCATTCCATATAGTTTCCCAGTGTCAACTACTTTGTCAATCATCTCCTGTAGTCCTTCTTCGGTTATAGCTACAATGACCGTATCAACTGCATACCTGATCTTTTAATGATCTGCCCTCCAATCTTCAAATCTCCAATTCCCATGAATGCTTCCTTCATTAATCATTCACTATAAATGTTGAATAATAGGGGCGACATAATACATCCTTGTCTGACTCCTCTTCCAATCTCCACACTATTGGTTTCTTCTTCAATCAAGTAACGTATGGTTTCTTCTTCTTCTTCATTGATTCATTGTCCATGAAGAAGTTGTGAATGAGCCGTCGGTCTCTCCAGTTGACCCCAATGTTTTAATAGTTGGCCATACGTTACAGTATTTCTATAATAATACAAGGGTCGATCGTAAGGTTTCGCACTTTGCTAACAAATCATTAATTTAGATTGGAGCGTACTGTGTAATATTGTAAAGTTACATTTTCCGCGTGTAGCGGTCATTTACAGGAGGCTAAGTAAATAAAAAAGTTGCTGGAAATTTAGTCGATTGTATGTTAGACAGCATCATTATGAACAAAATGACTGTTCATTCAACTGCACAGCATATTATGAAACAAATTAATGATTTATTAGGTGGTTTACTCTCCGTATGACATTGTAAAGCGTTAGAAAAACCAAGTCAATTGCATTGGTCGTAATACCAGGACTTGGTTACGGAATTAGCCAATTCGGAACTAAGAAATATAAGAAATTAATAGATCTAAATTGTGTGTTCCGTCTCTAAATGTGTCCATTAAATATATGGCACTTAATTTGTTATCATTACTACTAAAACCAATTTAAATCGACGGAAAATACATAGGTAACATTTTATTTACCCATTTTCAATTAATTCCGTATCTTAGCGATCAAAAATCCTCTATAAACTCAACTCTAACCAGTAAATAATACAAATATTAGAAACTTTAAATTTTATTTCCTAATAAAATGTTCACTTCAATTACGCTGAAAAGTTATTGTAACAATCTTAGCACATGATTTTTAATGCATTTACAGCCATTCAACATTAATTATTACATGTAAGCTGCACTACTATCCCAACAGAAGTTCTGCAATGAAAGCTTGCGGAAGGGAAGGATTGTGTACACTGAGAAGATCAAAGTTCACAACAATTTTCAGGTTTCTTGCGGTGCCTCCGTCATACTAAACTTCAAAACTTTTCAACCGCACATAGTGCTGATGTTGCAATTCTGATAGTTACTTACATATGATTACTCAAGTCAAAAACATTTTCTATTTTGTAAGTGTAAAATATTCTTAAAACATTGGATTCATAGTTAGGTTAGTGGTGAAGTTGTTCCCTCTGGAGAATAAGATTACTCCTATGAAAACATACTATACGATACAGCCTTGTCCAACTACTGTTTAATCAACTCTCTCAATGTTCTCTCATTGTTCTCATTGTTTATGTTCTTACCATATATATTATGGTTAGACAATAATATATATGTCACTATTATGACCTAATATGAGATCTTCTTCCTGCCTCCTTTTCCCCTTCTTCCACATATATAAATACCTAAATACACGTGCAGAAATATAGTCTACATTCACAGTTCGCAAATTCGATGTTGGCTCTTGACTTGCTGTAATTAAAATTTACATTAAATGTTTATTTTTACAGTTCTATTTGCTACCATGATAGTACAGTAAAATTAGCTCCGAATCGGGTATCCAAAAAAACAAAAGTTTGAGTGTTCCACATTATTCATTACATATTACTTTAAATGTGGTAAAAAGTCTCCGCCAAAAGACTGTCGGGTTTAGGAGAGGGGCGATTGGTATGAGTTGTTGAAATTAATTTAGAAAAATGATAATATTGTTGATCAAAAGCATATTCATAATATAAGTAATACTTTGATATACAATCCTTGACATCTAATCTAAATATATATACACCTATAAAACAAATACAGTAAACTCACGATTATCCGCGATCTTCTTTACTGAAGAAAATCTACGTAGGAAAAGAAAATCACTAAAAGGAAAAGGTATTTTAACACTTACAAATAAAGACAGTGGACATTTTTTATGAGAAAGTAAATCAATAAACTTGTCTGTTTAGGTGTAATAATGTTATTTGTAGAGGCTCTACTATAAATTTCAATTCAATTTGATATTAAGAAGAGGTACATGTTGCATTGTTGCTCCACATAACATGTGTCTGTTTTCAGGTGATCGATTAAATTGTCCAAAAGAAATTTCGTGTAGATGTGTTTGTTGTCTATTTTGCGCACTGTCCGGTATAAGTTTTCCGCGCCACCCAATTATAAGGATAATTAGAGTTTACTGTATGGAAAACAAATATATATATATATATATATATATATATATATATATATATATATATATATATATATATATATATATATATATATATATATATATATATATATAATTAGACAAACCTAAAACGAAAATTATTACCTTAACGCATTAAGCTCAGAGAGTTTTCATTTCACTTCATCATTCTCATCAGTATCTGAATTTGTTTCAGAAAATTCTTGCATATCCTCGTCATCTGTCAACACTACATCTTCTTCCGCATCAGAATCAGTGGCAAAATCTGTATTACTGCATCCATATCCAGCGCAGTTAGTACACATGGTTGTGCACTGAAGGGCACTTCTTCGGCAATCACAGTCGCTTAAACACTCTTCTGTGCATGAACAAGAGATGAGGCGGAGCAACCATTCTGGAGCAGCAGCAAGAGTTGTTGGTGTTGGACGCAGATATCCACTGACCTTTTTCCAGTCTCATTTTAGTGGGGTTTCCTTGAATCCATTCCACTGTTACACTTGGTGGTAGACTCTCAGTGAATGTTCCCTTGCTGCAGCTTTCGTTGGAGGTAGAAATGAAATGAAATCTTTGAGTTTTACGTCCCACGGTTATGCCTGTTAGGCTAAAGGAGACGGTGATTATGAGAGATGAGTGAAATGGTGGAATGAAGAAAGTGGGAGGAAACGGGAGTACCCCGAGAAAACCCACGAGCACGGTGTTTGTCCACCACAAAGTTCACTTGGCTGGGGCTGGTATCGAACCCGGGACCCCTAGCACCAGAGGCGAACGCTCTACCACTGAGCCACCGCGCCCCCCTCGTTGGAGGTAGAGTAGCTAACTTAAACTCACCTTGCACTGGCTGTCTTGCAACTGTCATTAAATATATCTGGTGACATAAATCATCCAAATTTCGTGTATTGTGGGAATCATATAAAGATAGAAAAAAATCATGGCCAGCTTCAGCAATATCATCTGCCTGTGCATTTGGATCATTAAAAATAAGCCATTTTTTCTGAGTTTCTCATCACTTTTAACTTTTTTAAATGAGGCTGTCTTACCTTTACTATATATTAAGGACACAGAGTCACAGTCTGTAAAGGCATAAACACACAACAGAACTTCCTTCATGTCCCCTATTTCATGCTGCATTTCTTGTCATCTTTAAACGTAAGCTGCAGTATGGGGGAGCAAGAGTAATTAACAAAACCAACAGATCAGTATCATCGCCTATTACTCGCACCTTCATCCCTTTTGAGCCTCTGCGATTGTTGTCGAAACAATCAAAGTGTCTGCGTCCCCATATGCTTGAAGCACATGACACCCTCTTTCCTTTAAGTGTAATGTCAGAAGGGATATTAACTGTTCCTTGTTGTTCGGGTTGGCAAGCAAATCACTCTGCCCAAAGGTGACGTGAAAGTGGTCTTCTACCTTCACATCTATGTTGCTAGCTGAGCGAAACCTTCGCAGATGTTCCTCATCTTTTCTGTTGAGTTCTTCCCTATAACCATCGAACACGACCGTAGCTCTTCCGTAATGAGAGAATACATAGTCACTATATTGTCGGCATATTGCTTGAAACGTTGCAGGGCGTTGCCAAACAACACGATGTAGAAGATGCCCTCCATCAACAACATACGATACCCTCAGTGCCATCTCATCATCAGGAAGTGGACTGGTTCCTGCACTTGGTAACACTTTTAGGATTGAAAACTTGGCTCCTTTCCTCATCAAACCAGTTTCATCGAACAGTCAGGGAGGGTATGTTCATAGTTCATATTTAAATATTTTCTTAACTGTTCTTCTGTTCTCACACTACAAACCATGCGATGGAACAACTGGTTGGGGTTGACGTGAGTAGCGTCATTTCGTATGGTGACAGATTTTGTCACGGCTGCTAACGATTTGACGGTATACTTTCTTTTTAAATGGATTTCAATGAATTTCAGCCCTTCGATCTATTTCATTGCAGAAAGCCCAATATCACTGGCCTCGTCACAATTTGTAGCAGAGTCAGCCAACACGCCTGTAGAGAGAGAAGACAGCTGAGGAGGTTTTGTAAAAGGGTTGTGTAGTCGAAACCAAGTTATTGAAACTTTTAGGTGCTTGACATTTAGCTTCTGGTTTGCATCACGTAACTCTACGTGTTGCTCTGAGGAAGCATAATTATTAGATGCAAATCTCTCAACTGCCTCTACGATTCTGGAGCTTGCAAGCATCGACTTCACCCATGTAGCGATAGTTGATGTAGTGACTCCTCTGCCACCAGTCAACCCACCGCTGCATTTCATCGCCAGCATTAACACTTGTTCGATGGTCATATCGGTTCAAACACCACACCAAAATTTGTTACTCCGGCGAATGGTGAAGAACCCTCTGGTGATAAATTTGTCGAACTCTTCTTCGGGTAATATACTCAGTAGCTATAGGCAATCTTGCAAGTACACATGCCGCGATTTTGCATAATTTAAGTATCCTGTGGCATGAAAAAAGGCAGTATTTGCTGCACAGTGAAGATGGAGTTAAAAATCTCCCTCTGCTTTTATGAACATCTTGAAAGATCTACCATTTCTATGAATTGAATCCACAATTTTTGTGTTCTACCATGTTCCTTGAAATTCTGCAGCTGATCATTTAAAGTATTTGCCAAATTCTTGACTGCAGTAGATCTCACTATCCCATCAGCACCTATTGTCCAAGAAGTTAATTACGAATAGAGTGTCTTTAAATCTTTCTTGTTAACATCAGGATTGTGTGTCTCAAGGAAAACTGTCGTAAAGGCTTCTTGGGTTACGAACAAAGCACGAATAGATCTGGAATATGCTTTCCCCTTCCTCATTTGCGGAATGCTGTTTTTTTGCGTATACTTGACTCCACACCTCTTCCAAACCACTTCCAGCCATTATGTGACTTACTTACTGATCCTATAAAAGAAAGGAGAAAGTGAAACCCTCCAAAGCGAATTAATAGTGAATTCAGGGGGCTACTAAGAGGGGCTGCAGCTACAATTTCCCGAGCCTTGGCATATAATGGTTGATCGAACGTAACCATCGTGCAAGCCTGACCCTGCTTAGCACCTTCCTGAGCAACATTAAGAAGAACGGTGTAAATAGTTGAAGGTTTTGAGGGTGCTAAATTCACAAATGGAAGAGCCAAAACTGTTGATGTTTCGTACGGTTGTCCAGCATGCAACCTTTCCACACAACCACTCCAACCAGGCCTACTATCTGTACATGAACCATTAAGCCAAATACCAGACAACAAAAACATATTCAAAGTGTGGGTGGTAATAGCTGATAAAGGTTTAATTTGCATTACTTTCCAATTTAAAGCAGTTATACGTGTATATCCAGATGTATCTGGACGTTAGTATATATGTAATTCTGTTAACCCACTGTGTTCAATTTCTTCTGTTCTGACATTCCTCCGAGGTACACAGATGTCAACACTGAGTGCAGATTCAGGTGTCACACACAGTGCACCACCCATGGAATGAAAAGTGGCATGACCATCCATGGTATGTACATTGTAATCAGCATTATCAAAGACATACTGAACATAGCCCTGATTTATGTTTAATTTGTCCTCACTGGTATCTGACCTTTCAAATTTTAATATTTCGTTATAAGAAGAACAGAACTCCATATTTGCCAGTAAGTCAATTAAGAGCCTGGACCCAAACCTTCTGTGAAGAAATACTGCTGTACCAAATTGAACAGGGGACGCAAATGATTTTGGCCGAGATACTGCAATTTTGGAATGAGCAATAGCGATTGTTTTCCGTACCCTGCTAGGCTTAATGATTTCATAAAACAGTGTCTTCAGTAATTCTGGAATAAGATCTGGACTTCCCGTTTGAATTTGCTCAAGAGTTGGAAACTGAGAACAATCATAAGCTTGAGATTTCAGTGTTCGTCGAATTATTGTTGCTGCAGTTTTGATCACTCTCAATTCATCATCTTTTTCAATAACTTGCCGGTTTCGGTACCAGACGTCCGACAGGATTCTGGATGCTGTTCCACTGAAGCAAATTACGACCCTCCTTCCGGGAAGATCTGTTACATGTATGTTGGAACCAAAGCGCTCGATCAATTTTGTTTTCAGGTGGCTCTCATCGTGATTCCACGTTAGGGTTCAGATCGTTATACAGTTTTTGTAATTCCTTCAACGTGTACTGTCATTCATCATTCTCAATTAAATATTGACATAATTTATCAAATGCTGCAGCTCTTTTAAAGTCTGCTACTGATCCGCCTCTGGTTGCTGGCTCTCTAGGTTTACTTGAGCCTTCCACCTTGAATCTTGACAAACAATATTTATGGTACCTACCATCACATTGGACTATGTCAATGACATTACTAAGTCTGAGAAGTACTTCTCGTCCCCAAGCACAATTTCTCCTTATTGCGTCTTCACGGATACCTTTTATCAACTCAACTGTTTGTACCTCACTCCATTCTTCTTGGTATGGATATATGCATTTTGATACGTCCACACATTGGCGACCACACAAGAAACACTGTGTTTTGAAGTCGAATGGAGCACGAGGAGTTTGTCTAAGCTCAGGATTTAGAACTGTTGGGGTAGCTTGGGTTTTAAAGTGTAGCGCCTACGACACTCCTTATCCACTTCCAGCACTACTTCCTTTTCGAATTTCTCCTTCACACCATCTTGCTTAATTTCACTATACTCTATTATTCTATCTCTCCCCTTTTGAGTTAACCGAATAAGTTCACCACCTTTATCGACACAATGTTGCAGTACACAACTTATACTTACAATGATAATAATATAGTTTTCACGTCCACAAACCAAGTCAAAACTGTTACGATTTTTTAGGCTAGCCGGAGGCTAGCATCCTTTTACAGGGCTACACCCTCTTTTAGGTATAGGATGTGATAGTTAGGTTTAGGTTCATAGGAACAATGGTTGGGCTAAGTGATATTTTTTAGGAATCCTTTATTATTCTTATTTATCTGAAACCAGGACATTATGATCTTTGCGACCATAATCATAACTGTGGGAAAGGTAGCGCCTACGTTTATTAGCCAGAACTTGCAATGTAGATTAATTGGTGTCACACATAGAAATATATAATAACAACGACTATCACAAAATATATACAATAAAAATAACTATTAACGTAAGCACAACATAATGGGATACAGTAAATGATTATTTGATATGAACACATACAAAATAATTAACATGTAAAGTATTAATCAATAATGAGGGCGAAGAATGGGATGAAGTGCGATGCACGGGACAACACAGGGTTTTGTTAGGAAGACGAATGAGTGTTATCTTCTGCCTAGGGGCATCTCTAGGCTGATGATGACGATGGGAGCCCTGTTAGTCACAAGAGGTATTACTGTGCAGTAAATGAAGGGAAAATGTGAGGTAGATGGTCATGAAGTTGATACTCGTGTAACAGGACTCGGTCTGGATGATCGGGAGGCAGAGTGTAGCAGTAAAGTGTGAAAAGGAGACAAAGCTGAGAGTAAACGTACCGAGGACGGACAGGATGAAGTTCATGAAAATGCATACTTGCCATGAGTAATGGATGCTGAGAGCTGTAACGAGCTGAGATGAATTTCTGTCGGAGAGACTCAAGATGATATGTGATGCTGGGGAATTTGATGAGTTTATAAAGTTCTCTGGTAGGGCTGGGTAGCTGAATACGGTGGGCTATGCGGAAAGCATGTCGTTCGAGAATTCGCAGCTTTTCGTAAAAGGGAGCGGATGCAGAAATCCAGGCGGGGAAGCCGTAGGTGAGAACTGGACGCATGAATGGTTTGTATGTATTAAGGACTACGGTCGGTTGGAGTCCCCAGGTCGTACCAGTGAGGCGCTTCAGGAGATTTAAGCGTTTGTAGGCTTTGGCAGCGATGTGCTGTAGGTGAGCTTCCCAGGTTAGGTGAGTATCATAAATGAGGCCTAGGTAGGTGACAGTTCTGGTTGGAATGATGGGAGTATCGTGAACCTGAAGGGAGAGCAACGACGGGTTTCTATGGACCTTAGAACGTTTGCGGGGAGGAATGAAAGTGATAGCTTGGGTTTTCGCTGCACTAATAGAGAAGTTCCACTTGGTGCACCAACGAGTGAAGCGATTAATGGCCTCTTGCAGATGCTGATTAATTTGCCGAATAGTGTTACCCAAGGCTAAAAAGACTGTATCGTCCGCATATTGAAATAAATAAATGTCAGGAGGAAGCGAAGGAAAATCGGCCACAAAAATGATGTACAACAGAGGTGATAGGGCAGAACCTTGTGGGACTCCAGACAGAAGAAATATAGGATGAGAGAGCTGATTATTGATGGAAACGTATGAAAGGCGACAGACCAGAAAGTGATAAATAAAGCGAACGTAAACAGTGGGAAATTTAAGGTGAATAAGCTTGTAAAGAAGTGCAAGGTGCCATACCTTGTCAAAGGCTTTTTCCAAGTCAAATAGTAGAAGGCAAGAGGGTTTAACCTTGTTGTAGTGTGTTGTGATTAGACTGGTGAGGCGAAGGAGTTGATCGTTGATGGAGTAGAAAGGTCGGAAGCCTGCTTGATGAATAGGGAGTATACTTTTAGTTTCGAGATACGGATGGAGCCGCTTAGATTGATACGTTCTAGAATTTTACTGAAAGTAGATGTTAACTGGATCGGACGGTAAGAGGATGTGTCGGTTGGAGGCTTATTGGGCTTTAGAAACATCAGAGTTTTCGAAGTTTTCCAGTCTGTTGGAAAGAAGCCTGTGCGAAGAATGAATGTGTAGATGATGGCAAGCAGATTCAATAATAATGGAGGACCTTCTTTGATATGTCTATATGTAATGTTGTCAAAGCCAGGGGCTGAATTTCGCTTACGATTAACAACAGTAATGATTTCAGCGGTAGTGATGGATGCTGTGGGTGGATGATTTGGTAACGTATGAGAGACGTTAGGCTGTAAGTCAGGAGATGCAAGATTGATGCGGTTAACAGGGTGTGCATTGATGAAATTTGTAGATGGTGCAGGTGTAAAGATGTCCTGTAAGTAATCAGCAAAAGCGTTTGCTTTCTCTTTGTCAGTTTGGAGCGGAGCGTTATTGTGAAGAAGTGGGTAATGCGGCTTGGTATATTTGCCACACAGGGGATTAAACCTTTTCCAGAATTTCGTTGGATGGCTGGTTTCATTAAGAGTATTACACGTTCTGACCCATTGTCTCAGTTTGTAAGCCTTGATATAGTTTCGAACGGTACGCTGTAGTTGGGTATGATGATGAAGCGTATCAGGATTTCTAGTACGGAGGTATTCTCGGTATAATTGACGGGAACGGCGAATCATAGGTAAGTATTGTGGGGGAAGACAAGGTTTATACGGTGTGGAGAAAGTGGATGGAATGTAAAGTTCTGATGCATGAGTGATAGTGGAATTAATGGTATTAAGACTGTCATATAACTGGTCTTCTGTTGCTGGAGGTTGCAGATGATGTAATGACTCAGAGATATGGTCACGGTACTTGTCCCAATTGGCTTTGTCGTAGCGAAGAGTGGGCCGAAGATGTGGCGGATTGGTAGAGTGAGAGGCCTGAGAATGGCGGTACGTCAGCCGAATAGGTGCGTGATCGCTGCCAAGAAGTGGAAGCACATCAACGGTACAATAGGAGGCAAGAGTACTAGAAGTGATAACTATGTCGGGTGTCGTCTGAGAGACAGGACGAGATGGTGCCGGTAGATCATGAAGAATGCCTGTGGTATTGGAAGTAACAAATTGAGTGAAGGTGGTGCGTTCATTATCGGTACGGCTATGGAGATTAATATCTGCCATGATTATATAGTGCTTGTATGTGTTGGAGGAAAGCAAGAGGTATCGGATGTCCGGGTCTTATATAAATGGTGACGAGAGTGATGGCAATTTGAGGAAAATATAGAGTCGTGATAACATGCTCGAGAAGATTTGGTAACGGGCAAGTATGGCGCCGAGAGGGAAGAGTATGGTAAAACCCTATGGCTGCCCCAGCATTGGCTTTCTGAGCGGGAAGAAGGTTGTCGTGGCGATGGATGTTATAACGAGCGAGGTGGATAACGTCCGATCTTTTAAGGAAGGTTTCGTTTAGGAGAAAGGCGTTTGCTTTTTCTTCGAGCAGTAGTGTTTCGAATAGTATTTTGTTTTTAGAAAAGGATCGAATATTAAGGAATAAGACGACAAGAGCCATAATTAAGTACAATAGGTGATGGCAGTTAAGAAGTAGGTGGGAGATTTGTTGTGTGAAAATGAGCATCTGTATTAGAATAAGTTGCGTTGAATGAAACATGAAAGATAATGCGAGCAGCGTGAATGATTTGCTGGAGGATATGAGGACGAATGAAGGGGTGGATATTTTGTAATGCTAATGTAGTGAAAGCAAGAAGTTTATCGATGGTGACAGGAGTGGAGTCGACGGGAAAGTCAGTGTTTGTGGAGGAGTCGTGAGTCCGGAGTGGAGCTACTAGCTCAGGACGAGAGGTTTCCGGTTGAGGCTTTCCTTTGCACTTACAGCTATAAGTTGGATGCTGTTCATTGCATGTAGCACAGCGAGGCGGAAGTTGTAAATTGGAACATGTGCGGGTTGAGTGACTACCAGTGCAGTAACCACAAACAACTGTGTTGCGACAGTTAGCAGTGGTATGCTGATTGTAAGCTTGGCACTTTTCGCAACGAAGAGGAAGTGGTGGTGATGAGCGAGATGGTTCTACACGGTGCCTCTTTCTATAGATCAGTGCGCCATGAGTAAGCAATGAATCAATCGTCTCCTGTGATGGGGTTAAGATTCGCATCATGTATGTGGGCCCCTGATCGTTGCGAAAACGAAGAACTTTTGTTATGTTGAAACCTTCTAGCTGCAATTCTTCGTGAACTTCCTCATCTGTGTATGAGGGGTCGACTCCCCTAATAACAACAGAGAGAAGAGGAGGTTTCCTAGGAGGTGGTGGTTGCTTACGTCTTGATGAACTGAGTGTTTCGATTTTCGCAGTTTTCCCAAAGATTTCAAAGGAAGCTTTGTTCCGGATGGTGATAGCAAAGTTGGGATCTGGAGATTTCAAGATTATTCCATTACGGGACTTCACTACTTGAGAAAGAGCGATGCTCGGTAAGTACTTGCGCAGTTGAAGAACCACGTACTTAATGTTATCGTACTTAGGATCGAAGTTTTGGAGCAGAAATGAATGAATCTGTGGAGCTGAAATGGATGAAATGCCTGATTGCGGATGGGATTGATGTGACGATGATGGATGAGAAATAGCGGTATCCATGGCAACGGAAGTATCTGTTTGGCTCAAATGTTGTTTCTTTGCCGGCGGTGAGTTCATGACTCGCTCAGCATAGCTTTCTGGATGGTGTGGTGATGTAGATCTGCTGGAGGCATTAGAGATAGAGGAGGCTGTAGAGCGCTCCGAAGCTCGGCGGTGTCTATGGCCGTCCTTCCGCTTTTCCACCTTCGTGGAATGAACGGGAAGGACAAGAAATACTGGTGGTAGACCTCCATGATGACCATCTATCTGACAAGTAAACCTTACGTTTGGGTGAATCGAGTTGCTGACTGAGACACATATGAGAAAGTAGTACTAAATGTGGTCAGTATTTCAGTGAAGTTTTAGGTGCGAAGCTCCAGGGGTTTAGGAGATACAGCTACCAGAACATCACATGGAAGTACAGAATAGTCTTCATACAGTTGGAGGTAAAAGCTCTCTAAGACCTCTTGTAACAACAAAAGATAAATAACAAATATATGGGTACATATTAGGACTAGGGGGAAGTCATATAGTAAGGGTATATCTGACGGCGGCCATCTTGAAATCCGCCATTTTGAATTAAGGTTAAGTTTTTAAAATAGGAATAGGGTCATGTGATACATGATTTAAGACTCAAATTTAATCAGAAGAACAATGGTGACGTTAATTTTGATTTACGCGCAATTGGTAAAAAGTTACAGGGAAATTAAATATTGTTGCAGCATATGTATTAGTCCTTTACCCCACCTTGTAAATTTTGTTTTAATGATAATAATTAAATAAAAAGCAGATGGATAAATATTAAGTCTATGGTAAGAGTTGCCTTGATGGCGGCCATGTTCAAATCCGCCATTTTGAATCAGACAAAAGTTTTAAACAAAACGCATAACAGTGACACCTTATTAATAGCAAATTTTACCATAAATCCAACGGTATAACCATTTTTGCTTTATCATTAACCAGCATTTGTTATCGTATAAACAAGTTGCTAATTTAAATAAAAATGACCAAAGTGGAACTGAGTCATAATTGAACTTGGGTCTTTGGTGTTTTCCAGAAAAGTCCTCAATTAGTACAATCAATATGTAGTTCAGAAAAGAGTGCATGACTTGCACAAATGCTCTGCTCACAGTGAGCACACCTGACACAGGCAATCGAGTTACACTTGACACATTTGTCGTTAACAATTCCGTCAAAGCAGTAGTCGTAAGAAGCGATCCATTTAACTTTGTGCTGGTTAATGATAAAGCAAAAATTGTTAAAAATGGTTATGGTAAAATTTGCTATTAATAAGGTCTCACTGTTATGCGTTTTGCTTAAAACTTTTGTCTGATTCAAAATGGCGGATTTGAACATGGCCGCCATCAAGGCAACTCTTACCATAGACCTAATATTTATCCACCTGCTTTTTATTTAATTATTATCATTAAAACAAAATTTACAAGGTGGGGTAAAGAACTAATACATATGCTGCAACAATATTTAATTTCCCTGTAACTTTTTACCAATTGCACGTAAATCAAAATTAACGTCACCATTGTTCTTCTGATTAAATTTGAGTCTTAAATCATGTATCACATGACCCTATTCCTATTTTAAAAACTTAACCTTAATTCAAAATGGCGGATTTCAAGATGGCCGCCGTCAGATATACCCTTACTATATGACTTCCCCCTAGTCCTAATATGTACCCATATATTTGTTATTTATCTTTTGTTGTTACAAGAGGTCTTAGAGAGCTTTTACCTCCAACTGTATGAAGACTATTCTGTACTTCCATGTGATGTTCTGGTAGCTGTATTTCCTAAACCCCTGGAGCTTCGCACCTAAAACTTCACTGAAATACTAATCACATTTAGTACTACTTTTTCATGTGTGTCTCAGTCAGCAACTCGATTCACCCAAACGTAAGGTTTACTTGTGAGAGCCTGCGACCGAAACAGGATCCGCCATGGAGTATAGATGGTGGGCCGAAGCCCAAACCAATGAGATGTGACGTAATGAGATGAAATGTAATGCAGGTGAGGTGACCCGTTCGGATAGTCACCAAGGTTGGGACAGTTCTCTGGACAAACCCGTAGCACTACACACCCTTGGCTTGATTAGTCTGGAGAGTAGTGCTCAAAGGAATGACTCAGAAAAAAGCCCGGGACGAGGAACAGGAAGGATATCAAAAAGCAGCTGTTCTGACGTCTGGTACGTCACAGCTGTTTGGATCGAATGAAATATCGATCGAGAGTATCAACTGTTACGAAACAACTACCGGTAATACTACTTGATCAGTGTGCCTTTGTTTGGAAGACATAGTAAATTATCAGAAATAAGTTTTAAACGTAAAAGTGTAAAAGGTAAAAGGTAAAGTAGATACACAAGAGAATGTCGTTTACATTTTTTAAACATTAATCTTAAAATAATAATTATGCATATTGATTTAAAAATAACAATACGCAGACGAAATGTCGAGATTTTGTAATTTAGAGACATCTTCGGAGCAAAAATGTAACTGTATATTTAACAAAGAGAAAAAATAATTTTCTAATCTATTTCCTTCTACCCCTTCCCTCTCCCAAACCCGACACTATTTCTGCGGAGACTTTTTACCACACTTAGAGTAAAGGGTAAGAAATAATAACAGCCAAACCTTTGTTTTCTTTTGGGTGCCCGGGTTTAGGTTATTTTCTGCCTAATTTTACTGTACTATGATAGAAATCAGTAAAAGTTAGTTCTTCGTTGCTATATGATCCCGAACAATTTACAACAATAGCATACGCAATTGTATGATCATTTCCAGAACCAATTATCCACGTTGTTTATACTGATTACTATGGTTAATGTACCTCTTACGTATATATACATCCAAAAGTTAAACATTGGAGGTTAGCTAAAATATCAACATGCTGGCCAAGTATATTCGCGATGAGTCTTCGTGTTCCGCTCTTACAATTAATGAAACAAGATTCTCCCGTGAAAATGAGGTTCCCAGTCTGCATCAATGCAAGGTAGGAATATGATCTTAAGTGTTTAACCCGCTGGTTCCATGTATCTTCGAATAATCTCAGCGTGTGGAGCTTCTTCCGATTATATACCAGGCACTGCTAGAAAAGATCAGAAAAGAATTACTCGTACACGAATCAGGAAAATGACAGGAGTGACAGATACATTGTGAAAAGGAATAGGAAATACTGAAGTAGTAATGGACGGGGGATATTGCAAGAAGGGATTATAGCCTATTCTTAGATATACAAGATTAAGAACTCCAGAACTCAAGAACTACAGTGAAGCAGCATTAAAAACTGCCTATTGCACTCTATCATTATTTTTCATAGAGGAGAGTTTTACTCAATATACTCGTTGAATCATTTATCATAAGCTCTTCGAAACCGTTGATCCTAGGGAAGTCACATTTTCTACAAATGCTCACGAGACGAAATAGGGATATTTCTCGTCGTACACCAAATCTGCTAACTTATGTACGTAAAAACTGAAATTTCGTAGTTTCTTTTTCTTGATCTACACTGGGAATAACAAAAAAAAATTAATAAATAAAATAAATAAATAAATAAATAAATAAATAAAAATAAAAAAATCAAGAAATGTGGAATCTAAATTCGGAAAGGGGAATCTAAACTATTAATAATATTCGAGAATATTGGGCATTTATACGTAGAGTTTTGTACAAATGACTTCCTTACACAGTAAAAAATGGTTGTGTTAATTCAACTCAGCTTTAACGCAGGGCAGTGGTTCCAGCGTGACTACCACTATGCGGTGTTAATTCAACACAGATCCCGCGGTGTTGGCGTTCAACACAGGGTGTGTGTTACGTTTATAACACACAATCGGTGTTGAGCGGTGTTAAATTCGGATCTGTGTTAGTATTTTCGGTGATGATTCGACACCATATCAGGATCGGTAGTGTGGGGAAAAGTGTTGAGTGTTACTTGTGGCGGTGTTCCACCAACACTAAGAAAGTAACACAGTGTATAGTGTGTTAGTTATTTTGTGTTAATATTACACATGTCAAGTATCAATATTACACAGTCTCTGTGTTATTTCAACATAATTTTTTTATTTCAACACACAACCTGTGTCATAATTCGAGGTCAAAGTCGTATAAGTAACACCGTTTTGGTGTTAATTAAACACTCTCTATGCTAAAATTCAAGATCAGACCACCAGATTAACACCGTTTTGGTGTTTGTTCGACTCCACTTCTGTGTTACTACGACATCTATTTCAGTGTTGAAATAGCTCCGTGTGCAGTGTTGATTTAAACATGTGTTGGAAAAACTTGTGAAAATGAAATGAAATCTTTAAGTTTTACGTCCCACAGTTATGCCGGTTAGGCTAAAGGAGACGGTGATGATGAGAAATGAGTGAAATGGTGGAATGAAGAAAGTGGGAGGAAACGGAAGAACCCCGAGAAAACCCACGAGCCTGGTGTTTGTCCACCACAAAGTCCACACGGCGCGAGCTGGGATCGAACCACGGACCCCAAGCACCGGAGGTAACCGCTCTACCACGGAGCCACCGCGCCCCCCCCAGAAAAACTTGTGGTGTGCATGCTTACGCTTACCGAAGATTCTAATTTTAAAATAAAAATAGTAAACTACAGAACACTTCATTTAGAAAATCATATTTTTTTCTCGTCCTCCCCAAAATTTGTTATGAAATATTTCTTGATGGTGCCAAACACAACCTTCATCAACATCTTGTTCAAGAATGATAGGAAACTCTTACCTATAGGCCTATCCTTATAATATGTTTGCCTCTTAATCGTGTTACTACTTGTTTTCCGCCATTGTTGAAACATAGTCTCCGGTGATGACTGGTGCAGTGTAGAAGTGACACTGTAATATGGTGTTTTTTCTAGCTGTTGTCATATTTCTTCAAAAACATTATGTAAAACAATTGAGAACACATCGCGCGGTTTGCATGTTGAAATTTTGCGAATACCTGGATAGCTGTGTTTGTCTGTAGCTTCAGTGCATAAGCCTTTATACTTAGATGTCCAACATATTTGGCAATCACGCAGAAAACAACACCAAAGATTCTACACTTGTGTTAATTTAATACACAGACTATGTGTCATTTCAACTACCGGCATCTGACACACAACTCCAAATGTAGAGTAGTTGTTCTAACCATCTGTTTGTGTTATATATTAACACAATCGTGTTAACACATAGGCATGTCGTTGAAATAACTGAACGATTTTTTACAGTGTATACTTTAGATTTTTGGTAAGAGGAAGTATTGAACAATTCTACTCCGAAGTATGCATAAAGAGATTAATTTCTTTTCCATCCTATATTTCTTTTCAAACACTGGGTATAAAGCAACAAAAGTCGTATGTGAGGTTGTTTACACACACACAACTCACAAGAGTAATACAAGTTAAAGTACCTTTCGCCCTCAGAACGAATTGGATGCGATGTGGTAGAATCATAAAAGTCATGAAAGGTAGGAAGTGTAATATCACACAATTCGGTGTGCAATGCATCACTCAGATCCGTGAAAAGGGATGGAAATGGGAATCTTCGCCGCATTCGTGTCACCAAAAGACAACAAATGTTCAGTTATGTTCTGGTCAGAGATTCGGCGAGTCAGGCGGCCAATCGGTTTCTCAAGTCGCGCCGCAACAGCCCCAGGTGACAGGATGACTTATCATCCTGGAATACGGCGCAATTGCTTGGCAACAACATCTGTGTTATTTGATGAACATTGTCCTCCAAGTTGGGGATATAACCATGGGCAGTATTGTATTGGTAAGCTTCAGCATATCACCCACTGCAAACCAAGATATTGCGGCACACAACATCACAGACCTACCGTCATGTTTCACCGTTAAGCGTAGACATTGAGGATCATACACTTCTTTGGGCGTCCCCCACACATGAATACAGCCTGTGAAATAAGGTGAACGTTAACTCATCCGACCATATCACACGTTTCTAGTAATCAGCAATCCAAATTGCATGTTTGTGGCACCATTGGCTTTTGCTAATGCGTTATGGACTCTGACAACGCATTTGCACGTGCAACTTCACGTAACTCAGAGTGGACTTTGATAACCAACATGAGCTTGAGAGACTGCTTGAATTCATCCGTCACTTACATACAAGTAGCACGACAGTTCTGAGTGACAGTGCGTTTTAATGCTTGACAGATTCTGATTCTGAATGGTTTCTTCCGTCCACTATTCCTCTTTGCTGATGTGGTATTACCCTGAGTTTCGTAAGCCGTCATCAGCTTGGACACTGTATCTCTTTACACACCTAACACATCTTCCATTTTCGTCATCCTCGCACCACATAACCGACCGGCAATAATTTGCTTTTTTGAAATCATAGAAATAATCCATTTTAGACTCTCAATCAGCGTTCGTAGGTTTCCTTATGAAAATTTCCCTCGATCGACACAAAAAACTTTCCCCTTTCCTGATCAAAATTTCCCTACTTTGTTGAGTGCCCAATTTCAATGACAGAAGTTATGTGATAAAATTAATTTAGATTAATTTAGCTATTTTAAAGGAAGAACCAACTACATTTGTTGATTCATTTGCTTTTTGGTTCTATTTTTTTACTTCCTTTATTTACTTAGTTTTCCCTTTACTTCCTTTTTCTTTTCTTTCTTTCTTTTTTTTTTTTTTTTTTTTTTTTACAAAAAAAAATACACACAAACACACACCCAGCCAAGAATGGATGCAAATTGTGCTCCAGAGATGGGCGTTCTGTCATTGAGTTACGGAGAGCTACATAGCAAATGAAACATTGAAAATATAAATGAAAGGTTCTACCCTTAAGTGTTTTGTAAAATTGAAAAAATAGTAATGTATGTGTAATGTATATTGTAAAATAGAAAAGTTTAACATTTCTCTAAAGTTTTTGCAAGAGAAATGGGCCTGAATGAAGATAGAAGGATAAGACAGGAAAAAAAAATTGTTTTGATACTTTGTTTTGCTATGGTCTGCTATGGTTTTCAATGAATTGGACAAAATAAAAGATGTGCGGTTTTCTTTTTGATATTAACTACACAATCACGTAGAAACTACAGACCCTGAGAAATCAAGTGAGGAATTATAGAAGGACAAGATATACACAATTAATTAATAATTATTAGTATATTGAGTCAATAAGTCATCCTAACAATTGAACAATTGTGTTGAAGTCAATATTGACTGGAGCATCTATATTACCTATGCTAACACAGTATACAACTCTTGCAAACACCTGGCTACAAGAATTATGTATACAGATCATTATGAATACATTTGCACTTGATTTAGTAAGCTACAAGAACTGAATACATTTAGTCAAAATGAAAGTTTTACAGTGTGTTTAGAGTGCATATTATAGTTAACTAACGAACAACATTGTTTACACATAATGTAAGTAGAAGCAAATTAATTTGTTATTAAATATTTTAAGATTCACCCTTGTCGGAATTTACATAAAATAACACACTAGGTATTTTCCCCCTGCTTTAGGAATTTTGCTTTAAACTTTAAATTTCAGTAGTTGTCGTCAATTATATTTTGTCTGTGTAACTTTCATTTAACTGTATTCGTTACCTCCAAAAGAAGCAAAAAATGTCAGACCCTATTTTATCCATATCTCGTGTCATTTACGTTCATAAATAGTACTTTTATGCGAAACTTGATAGTCGTAAAAGTTAAATAAGATGAATTGAAGAGGATGTGGTAGTAATTTTCAGTACAGTTTTTTTAAAACTTATTTTGTTCGGCGAGCAGTGTGTGATCTTAAATTATCATTGGCAGCATGATCAGTTATGAGATTTTTCAAATCATTGTTTGATAGGCCCTGCTCAGATGGACCGAACACATAGTTAATGTTATATTCTATGCTCTATGAATTATATTCTAGTTCACTTGGTTCATTTTTATAGGCAGTCCAAGATTACCCCATCACAATCCTAGAACACTGTAAATTTTCCCTTACGAACGGAAAGAACAGAACGCACTTCAATTTTATGTTCTTTTGGTCCGCATTCATCTCCAGATAATTTTTTGATTTCTATATTAAAGTATAAGATTAATGTTTCGCCAATAGTAGTTGAGTCCCGATGAAAAGATAATCTCTTGAATTCAATAATAAGTGCGAAGCTGTGTAATTTCTGATCCAGTTTTAATAGATTGAAATACCCAACACATTTGAATCTTATTGACTCCTACATGATTGTGCAGAAACTCATGAGCATGTCTTGTACCAACCCAATACTCATATCAACATTTCGTCAGCATTTCTGCAAGAGCATCACAGAACATAACAGATGCCATGAAGGTAGTCAAATGGAATGTAACAGTGATTTTTTTTTTTTTTTTTTTTTTTTTTTTTATGAAGCTGAGTGCAACCTCAATTATGGTAAAAGACAATCAAGTAAATATACTGGGAGTGAAACGACTCTCCAGCCTAAAATAAAGAGAAGTCTGCATAATTAAAAATCTGATTTCTATGTACTCCCATCAGCTTTAACAGAAATTATTTTTACTCAATGTAAATTAATGAAACAAAATCACACTAAATCATTAGTCTCATATTCTTGATTATTCAAACTTTCTGGTACAATCTTGGTGTATCCAAAAACACTGCATTTCAGTTTGTATATTATCGGTGAAATCTACATACCGAAAATAATATCTCATATTTTACTTCCTTGCTGTATAATTAATTATGAAATAACTTGAACCTTCTGGACAGTGTGGATATTTAGTCGATAATCTAATGTACTTTATTTTTTTTATTCCTTTTCGTAGAAAGTTAATCATTATCATATTTTAGTTATCAAATAAAACAAAAGTATCTGCATATTACTGACAAAGGCAATTACTTAGTTAACTCTTTGTGGGCCTTACTTAAATACCTAATTAACTCATTATCATACTTAAATAACTCACTATTAAAATTATAGCAGTAGAGAAAAGCTAGCAGCATCTACTAGACGTATAACTTATTGTACTGTACAAGGGAAAATACTACTTACTTATCGCTCTGTGCTGTATGTGACGGTACTCCAAGAACCTACATAACGTATAGCAATCAGTGAAAGTGAAATCACCATGGGCTGAATGCTGCAGCATAGCAGCATAGACAGGAAGGGAGAGTTTTATCCTGGTTTACTGCAAACTTTAGCTGTTTCTACACATTGCTCAAGATAATTAGATGTTCACGTCGAAGTTTGACCTTTAAAAGAGGGAAACACTGAGTTGGAAAAAAAAAACTGAGACATGTTCATCCAGAAATTGTTGGATGTTTTATGACGTAAGAGCATGTGATATCAAGTTGTTTTGCTGGAGAATTGTCATTTATGAACTGCGCAAAAGAGGCAATACCAATTTCCAGTGTCTATACTATGTAACAGTGGCCAGTCAGGTTAACGTAGTGCGTATCAGAGATGGAGTGGGTCAGTGGGTCAAGTTTTCTGAGTGGGTCAGTGGGTCGTGAGTCAACAGCATATGACCCACTGTGAACCACCACCCACCATGACCCACTGTGACCCATCACCCACCGTGACCCACTGCGACCCACCACCCACCATGAACCACTGCGACTCAGTATGATCTACCGACCCTCTCTGCTCACTGCATTGTGTCTTCTGAAGACTGGTAAATTTGTCTTCGTTTTACTTGCAAGACCTTCATTTCCCTGTCTACTTACCTGAGGTGAGTACAGTATATCTAACCAAGTGAAAAAAGAACTTCAGGACTTGGATATTGATATTTTAATTGTAATAATAGCAATAGGACTTCTACTACTACTTGGCTTTCGAGATCTGTAAGTTTTTAGAGGAGCTAACTACTGGAAAAAATACATTCTTGAATCACTGTAATATATAAATTATTATATAAAAAAATGAATGTAACTATGTGTGCCTGATCATCACGGTCAAATTGCAAAGTTAAATGAAATTACTTTTGGTATATAGTTAGGCCTTAATCCAAACTGGGATGTTATATTGCTTTTATTATAATGCATAATATCCTAAGGAGATAGAGAGGATCCGAAAAATGAGTATCTCGCCAACCGTTAAACTTACGGAGCTGAAATTCAGTGTATTGACTCTTTATTGAAAATAAACAGAATGTGTCCTAGCATTTTTTTTAAAAATTCTCCTTTATGTGTGTGTGGGGGAGGGGGCACTTTCTATATATGGAAAATTGATAGAGAGTTGGTTTGTAAAAATGGTCGAAAACGATCGATGTTATTTAAGAAAAAAATGAGAAACAAAAAATACAGTGCTTGGCTTCATATATCCATTGCTTTCTACCATAATACTTGCTGAAGCTTGTTTATTATATGGAGCGCTTACAACACAGGGCAATCAACCCAAAAACTTGTGACTAAAATAGGCATAAAATTTGTACTGTAAGCTTAATTACACGGAAATTTTAAGTTTGGATTGTACGCATAATTATATGGAAAATTTTACACCTTTTTTCCCTTTACGTTGGTCTACTTACCTTGATTTGGAACTTTCAAATTTCATCCATTTTTCCACTAAAAGTATGGATAATTCAACAAGGAAATAATTATACTATGATAATTTAATTTAAATTCCTCGTAATTTGGCACATGGCAAACATCAGTGTGGTAATTGAAGGGGAAGAAGGAGGGAAATTCCCATTCACCTCTGAAGACTTTCCAGGAACCTCGTTCCCTTTCGCTTTCTAGACGGGGTAGGGAACTTGGTAATGATATCAAACCTTCATGTGTAATTACAAAAATTAAATTTATAAACAAATAAGAAATCATCAGTTTATCAGGCTTTAATTCATAATTTATTTACAAGATTCCCTATCGAATGTGTGGTAGATGAAGTTTCTGTTCTCCATGAGTCGACATTGTCAACTGACATGGTCGATATGGAAAAGATGTTGTATGGTGATAGAGAGATTATACTTCTTGCTGAGTATTTCAAAACTGACTAAGAAAAATCGTTATCAGACTTAAGTCTAACAAGCAGATTGTCGATGAGGAGTTGCAGAAATCGGGTAGAAGTATTATCAATTTCCACGACAGAGCGCGAACGGAGATTTCCCTTTATGAATTTACAGATGACTGATATTAGAAATAGATTAAGTGCTCAAACATTGTCTAACTTGTTGTTCATCAATGATAATGGCCCACCGCTAGACAAGTTCAAAGTACCCGAGCTAGTTATTTCTTGGCTGAAAGATGGACATCATTCCACTGCGAATGATTTACCACGAAAAAGTTACCAACAGGAAATAAATCCGATTTCAGGTTTGTTTTAAGGTGAAAAATCACGAGTTATAGAAAATGTATACTTGTATTACTAATGGCTTATTTGTGTTATTCAACTTTGTACCTATTTTTTAGTAAGTCTCTTCTATGCTTTAGGTAAACTACTTTGAATAAATATTCATAATAATTGCAATTATGCATATTGGAACTTAAATTTAACGTGGTGTTTTAGTGATTACACAAATTACAATTATGAGCATACTTTATGGAGATGCTCTCACATAGGGTACCCGAGCACCTTTATAAACTATGAAAAACTGATTTTTCAAGTTTTTTTGTGAGAAAAATACTGTGAACTGAGAAACCATAACCTTTTCCATATTGTACAGGGGTATTTTCCTGCGAATGGAAATTTCTTTTGGAATGCGTTCAGAAATTAACACTTGCAAGAATACTCTTTTAGTACAAGTATATTTTAGGCACACACTAATTTCTCCCCACTTCGAATTGTTTCAATTTCCTCCTGACAAACACTTTATCATTTTATATCATAAAAGTCAGATCCACCGTTATTGTAACACAGTGGTGCTTGAGCGATTGACTAGAAATTCAAACTCCGATTAGTGACAATTTCACAGTCTTGTTTTATTACAAGTGTAAACTCTTTAGTCAGTACAGAAGAGGCCGTGGATCGTGTTCAGAGTTGATGACGATGGATTTTGGTTAGTCAGAATAGGTCAAGTGGATGAGAGTGGTTTATGGTGGGTGGTGGGTCACGGTGGGTCAGAGTGGGTCACGGTGGGAGGTGGGTCGTGGGTCAGAGTGGGTCACGGTGGATGGTGGGTCAGTGGGTCGTGGGTCACGGTAGGTGGGGGTCAGTGGGTCGTGGGTCAAGTTTTCATCAGACGCGAGCAAAAATGAGATCCAATTACGATGCAAAACACATGCTTTGTTTATATAATGCCAGATACGGGTACGCCCATCATGGTTGTGAGACAGAAGGGTTTTATTGGAGTGAATCGTGTTGTGCCATTCGGTCCACCATATAGCACCTTCTCTGCGGTCGCCAATGGCGTGAATCAAAGGAAGCCACAGTGACAAATACACCGAGATTCCAGATGATGTCGATCTGTACGTGTGGAAATGGGTCAATCTTCAAAACTGTAGAAATGTTGCGTTATTATTCGTAATGTGTTGTACGATACACAGTATTCATAACCAAAAGATGTCTGTCCTCTCGGTCGATAGTGTAAGGAGTTGGTGGAATATTTGACATCGATGTACTCCTCTCATCTTGAATCAGTGTATCACTGTGGTGTGTTCCACTAAATACAGGCATCAATTTTGCGGAAGGAAAATCCTGAGTTTCTATGGGATATAGCTCTAGGTAAACCTATTGGTATGGCTACCGCATTCATTCTGTGAATGTATATTTTAACCGTTGGGTCACATTAACATTGCTCTTTATCCTTTCGGTTATTGTTAGTAGTGCATGTGGCTGGTGATGGGAGCTGCACCGTTACTAGTTACAGTTCTCTCGCATTCTACATATTTTGCAGGTGTAGAGTGGATCAAATGATTTTCTCTTTGGGTTGCAATTTTAGTGACCAACAGTTTCCGATAATAAAAAATAAGTTTAAATTTAACAATTAAGGGTACACGTGGGACAAGAAACATTTCGTCTCGAAAATGTATTGTGAAAGTGATGTATTGTTTCGAAAAATATATCTGATTCTATTGAAAAAGTCATCATGGTTAGAACTGGATTAAGGACGGAACCAATGGAGCCCAGGCTCCGGGGCACCCAAAAATCCTTCTCTTTAATACTAAAATATATAGCTGTCAACTTATTATATTATAGGCTTTAGACCCGTGCTATTTTTTTTTCCCGCGGTATCGCTAGAGTTAAATTTTCTTTCACTAGCGTCTTCACGATACTTATTTTGTTAGGGAGTGAGCTATTTTGGGCCTCTATTACAAACCAAATTATTAGCTTGTAGTGACAATTTCTTTGAAATATCTCTGCCATTTCAATGTCATTTAATTACATAATAGAGTTCTTTGCAGAGCAAAAATGTAGAAAGAAAACTTTTCTAACAATGTAACCTTGTATAGCTTTACCTATTTGTATTTGATTTTTCTTCTTTTACTCTATTAGTGTTTCTATAGGGACTGTTGTACATTTGTCTTGTATTTGGCATTTGTGTGTTACACTGCAGTATATGAACATTTAACCGTTAATAATGAATGTAATTAAACTGATTACTGTAAACTTGGAGCACATTAAAATATTACAGCACATTTCTCGGTGTTTCGATAAGCCTAAGGCTGTAGAAGACACGTTGAGGCTAGTGGTCTACTAATCCACGCTTAATTGCATACATGGAGAGCATGCCCGCGACCGTTCAGTCTATTTGATGGACGGGTACCGCTCCAATGTGTCGCACCCTGCCAGTGGTTGTTCGTGAATGGACTTAGTCCTCATGCACGATGTGCCCTCCAAGATTTGTCCCTTAATCTTGACACCTAAGTGTGTAACCCCCATTCACTGAGGGAGTGAGATACGCCCACTGCGCGGCCAGACCCAAGTCCTGAGTGCCTACCAGTTAATCTACTGGTGGAGGCGGTCCTGCTAGCGTAGCGAGTCAGACCCTACCATACTCTGCAGGCATGGTGCCCGAACGTTATAAGGCAAGCTTACCTCCCGCACATGTTTACCGTTACCCAGGTGCCTGGAATTAGTTCTCACATGCTACCACAGCCCGGCAGAGTCCAACCCAATCCGGGAACCCCAGGCGATGACCGAGGGGGCTTGCGTCACGGCCCTGCCTACCTCTATCGTTCAACTGGCAACTGCCGTGTGTAGAGCACTGCCTTCTACATCCGTCCGCTCCCTCTACCTGCCTGCTCAATCAGCCAAAAAATGCGTGTATCTTTCATCACGAATTCGCCACTAGATGGCAGGTCCTACCATGGCATCCTACCGTTTGACAGTCAATCCTGTAGAGTTGCAGTTTGACATTTGTACGTATACAATACATGTTAATAGAAAGAATGTAAAGAAATCTAAATGGTTTGCGTAAAGGATATAATATGCGGTAGTCATTGAAGAACTACAAAAAAAAAAAAAAAAAAAAAAAAATATGTTCAAATAGAAACACATTTGTTGATGTTACGGCTGAGGCACAAAAGTGAAAGAATACGCACAATCATATATTGGCCTAAGTAGAATATATATAATTTTATGCTTTCGTGTGATGGAACTCTGATGCTATAAGCAAGGGTGCCGATCCTGGGGGCGGGGGCCCGGCTCCCCGCATTGTACTTATGAATATGTGAGATTTGGTATAATTTGAATGCAATTTGTCTTAAAATCCTCATATATGTCTTCTGCATCTGAATGCCCCCCTCCCAAATTTACTGAGAAATCGGCGCCATTAACTATAATTGTAATTATACAGGGTGGCTCAAAAGTAGGTATACGCCTACACCACTGCATCGATCAGGTATATCATTCTAGCTTATAGGTTCATTTGTTTCGGCTGTTCCGAGCTTAAGATATAAGTACAAAGACATTAAGAATAAATAATAAAGAAACTAAGTCTACCTTATGGATAGCAATAAGAAATGATATAAAAAGCAATGGGTTGATCAGTAAGTTACTGTATACCTACTTTTGGGCCACCCTATATATAATAAGGAAGTTTAAACCCCAACACTAGTCATTACTAATACAAATGTGAAACACAAAGAATTGTACCTTTTCTAATACACTTTCCAAACTTTGGGTAAGTGAATTGAGGAGGCGGTGGTGTAGAGGCACCACACACACGTCGAGATGTTTCGCATCTCGGATCCAATGGTACGTGTTAAGTCACCATTTAAGTTTGGAGCCGGCCCATGTCCTACAGGGTTTCCTCCCTTCCGTGGAATTGGAGCCGTTACCCAGGTATCTGGGATTGGTCCTTTCCCACTTCCGTTTGGTCCTCCTAGCAGGCAGAAATCCGACTCTCCCCTCCCGGTAGGATCGTCCAAGCAATACGAGACTACCTCTTTTTTACGTGTTGAGGTACCTGACAGCACGTTAAGTCGCCATTTGGAAGAAGGAAGACAGCAAAGAAAATTTATTCGCTGGAATTTTTCGTAACATAGTGCCCCTCTGGTCATGGTAATTCAGTTTCGCGTCGTCTCGTGAGCAATCCTGTTGATGATCAAATATTTAGGAGGGATAAATTGATTTGAGCTACTTGTTTTCCTTCAGTTCAATTAAATTTATTTATTTTATTATTATTTGGAACACGGAAGTAAAACTGCTTGATAGAAATCAACGATAATTTTGAATATGCCTACTTTAAAATTCAGCTTTATTCTTATAACACGTTGCATAGAAAATTAGCATTATCCATCAACAAATTGCGTGATTGGGAAGAGAGATACAGTCATGAAACTGTCGGGGGTGAGAAGAAATAAGTTCTAAGTTTTCTTGTTACTTCTAATAAAGCAATAGAGAAGGGGCCGTCGAATATACTCAGTAATAGTGGTGCATATCCGGTAAGTTTTATTTAAAGATTTACGACACTGCATGCATGCATCATGCTAAGAAAGACAAAGCTACGAATAAGAAGAAAAGAAAGTTTTTTGAATGGGATGGAAAATGATAGCTATTTCACGAAATAAAGATATGCACAATAATTATCATTTCTCTCCCTGCTACCTAACTTCTTCAAAAGATTTATGGTTCTGAGAAGAAGATGAAAAAATTCCATAACAGAATCCTGTACACATACAGGAAAAGGAAAGAGGGGAAAAAATAATGCATATTTGGCCATCTTTGTCGGCAGACCTCATCTTGTTATCGTTATTTTATGGAACCATAGAGAGAGGATATTTTTATTACTATTATTACTATTGTTTAGCACTAAAATACTTTTTTTCCTTGTTCCGTGTTCCTTACTTTAATGGAATTCCAGAATCTCCAGGTTTGCATTCATTTTTTTCCCCTTCTATTCCAGTCCTTTATTTGGTAAAGGGGAAGCGGGGTTTGCATGCGAAGTGGCGTTTATCCGTATCTTCCTGTCTCCAACCGTACCACCACATTTTTACTTTACCTTTTTTTTATCACTAAGGACACGCGAGTCTCACATTGTACTATACACTCCCCGTCCATCTATATACCTTCTCTCTCTCTTCTCACCAATTACTGGAGCTAGCGATGATGGAATGGGAGGATTGTGAGAAGAGCCCAGTCCTCTGCCACAAAACCATAAAACATTTACGTGTCTGACTCCTGGGACCTCATCTCAAACTACGTTGAATCTATCTGCCTCTCAAACAGCTAACACTCACCCCTTACTCAGTAGAAAAGAGGGAGGAAAAAAAGATAGGAAAAATACTATATTTGGTAACTGTGAAGGGAAACAAGAGGGGGAATTGGTTGATTGTTGAGAGGTGGTAGTTGTAGGTAGACCTGAGGGAATGGGTGAAACTGTAAGGGAGATTCAGCCCCTATGTTTCCATAGCGTTATCGCATCTTTCAAGCAACCGTTCTTCGCTAAGCAATCTCCCATAAGGGAAATTAAATAAAGAAAAAAAAAAATATATATATTTTCTCTCTTGCGCCAGGGGACAATGGTGCACGACGTTATTGAAGGAAATAAAAGCTACTAGACTATGTAGCTGGCAGACATGGTAAATATTCCGTTTCTTTATAATATTTATTGGTGTGCTTCTTCTTCTCTTTTGTTATTTAAGTTCCAACGAAGATGAGTTCAGACAGCGATTGCTTGTATTATATGTATCAATTTGTTAAGTGTATCTATCTTCTCCTAGCCCGTATGTTCAGGATTCACATTATTACTCTGTTCTTCCTACTCTATGTGTTAATTCCATGCATTTATTATATTTTTTTTTCTTCAACTTCAGTATTTTTGGTCATCCAAATTATACTAACGCATATAAAACTCTTACCTAAACAGCTGGACAAGTCTCGGTCAAGAATTATGGTTGTTGTAATCAATAAGATAATTAGATCGTATGGCTAGAACTGTTCAGATGTTACCATCTGTTGGTGGATCTATGTCTGTTACCATCTGAATAAAGAAATTCATGAATACTAATGAAAGTCCATATTCACCACCCATCTTCACCGATGTCAATAAATGATCAGATAACCCCAAAAGTGCATTATTATTATTATTATTATTATTATTATTATTATTATTATTATTATTATTATTATTATTATTATTATTATTATTATTATTATTATTATTATTATTATTATTATTATTTTGATATTGTGAATATAATTAAAGGACTCGACAGGTTCATCTGCTTTCAGGACTGAAAAACTAACCATAAAATGGTTTGTGAAATTTTTGGTTTCTTCTTTAATCCTTTATTAATATTATTATTATCAATTAAGAACAGGATTTCAACTCATGAGTAGCAACCCGCAAACAAATATTACAAGGAAGCCACGTCTCTCTTTCTCCCACCTAATCGTTCAGTTTTTGAAACTAAACCCACTGGCTCTAAACATTTAGATGTAAAATTACTTATTTTGTAAGAATAATTTTAACAGCATCATACATACGTTTAATATTTAATACATTAAGACACATTAGTAGAACTGAGCTACATAGTTTAAATTTTCCTCTCAATTCCAGATAGCATTAACTCTCCCTTGCCCTGACGATAACACTAGAATTTAATCCCTCAATATGAGATAAAGAATTTGAAATGTTAAGTTGAATATTTCATAGTTAGGAATTCTATTATCTGTTCTGGCTTACCTCTAAACAGAGATTAAAAAAAAAAAAAAAAAAAAAAATAGTTGTCTCCAAGAGAATTCGGCAGATACTAGAAATTAGGAAGTAAGTTTATGAGATCTTCAGGATGTAGTCTTTGATGTCTGTCACGTATGAGGGGTGACGTTCCTCAACAATTACACTATCTGGGATAGTGCAGAAGGAAAGAAGCGGCCTGGGATCTGTACGATAGGTACGTCCTTGCATTTGCCATCCTTGCCTGATGTGAATGAGGAGAATCCATGGAAAAACTCACTCAGGCTTTTAGACCTTTCCGACCGAGTGTTCTCACTGAAAATCGAATCCGGAACAGTTCCTGCGGACACTAGTTTCTGATCCAAACTTGATTGTAGCTCGTGGAGAAATTGGAATTAATTCAAGATTTATTCTCAAATTGCGGCAAGTATTTTCAGAGCTAAACACATATGAGCTAAGAAAAATTCCTGTTGGAATGAAGAGCTTACAAAATATTGGGACCTGAAAGAAAAATGTCCATGGCGCGCATCTAGTAATTTTTTGCTGAGAGGGATCCCAGCTTTGGGAGAATGTCCAATACTACAAGTCACTACGTCTATGTATTATTCTGGACCTGAGAAACCGATAAGTGATTGTAAAATACTTTCACTTATATTTTCAAAGAAAAGTGATAGAACTAGACTATTTTTATAAGAGAAAAAGTACAAATGAAGTGTAAGATCAAATATTCATGCTACATCAATCATTTCCCTGTTAAACAAATATACTAGTTTTATTGAAAAAGTGTACAAATGTATGTTGAATTAGGAATTTTTGGAGGGGTCCGGACCCGGTGAAACTCTCGTCTGTACACTTTTGCTCTCCATGAGTGCGCCCCTGTCATTTCCATTGATTTTATTATTATTATTATTATTATTATTATTATTATTATTATTATTATTATTATTATTATTATTATTGTTGTTGTTGTTGCGGCCTGCACTATTGTACACTGACGACTATCAGCTTTACTTAACGTATCTGACCTTGAGATTAAAATAGTAATTATTATCATCAATTTATGGGCCTCTTTATTTCTAGAAAAAGCTTCTGTATTCAACTGCAGTGCAGTCTATTTATCTATATATAAGCTTGGTTCTTAATAGAACCCAATTCTTGCCCAGTAGTTATAGTATTTTGTGTGTATATGGTATTTAATGTAATGCCCTTTTTTTTTTTTTTTTTTACAACATTTGTAATGTTTCTAGTCATGAATATAGTTTCTTTATGTTAGTATCTTGTTGCGCTCTCCTTATTCGATCTTCACGACCCCCTCCCCTCTAGGTAGGGAACTACCGATATACAGTAGATCATATACTAGAACTCAGACCAGTAGCCAGCTCAAAAATGTAGGGGGGGCGGTAGAAGTTTGGGGGGACCCGATTCAATCATATTATAGTTCATCACCATATTGCAGTTCATTTGCAAGCCTACCGTGTGTGAAAAGTTCAGAGGGGGCCAGCAAAATTTTAGGGGAGCCCGGCCCCCCTAGACACCCCGTGGATACGGGCCTGCTAGAACTCACCACTTAGCTAATTATTATCTAACAGAAATCACTTTTTCAAAGGAACACAGTGGGAGAAAATGAAAAGACACAATATAATAATAATAATAATACGTATAAAGTATTTTATCATAAGTTCATTTGACCTGGGATCACTTAAGGAACCCATCGCACCAGAGGTGACATTTAATTCCTAGAATCACTTCGTTCCTCATTCTTATCACGATTAAGAAACACTCAAAAATTACACTGTATAAAGATATTGTCTAAATCAATAGTTATCAGAGAGTAACTTTTAAACTGTAAAGAGCCAAACGACAACGAACGACTATTAATAATTTACCTTTTGACCAGAGTTAATGATCTTATAGACGTCAATTTGCGTTGCAACAGAGAGAGAGAGAGAGCGAAACTAAAAACCATTCAATTCTCATCAATAATAATTACTTGGAAACCATTAACGCAATTTACCGATCTATAATTATTGTTGTCGCTTGTCAACCTAATAGTGCTTTCTGATTGTGCAATTACCAGTCACAGGTTGTCTCCAGGGGCTTAAAGGAGGATAAACCTAGCACACATAACTGTTTCAACGGACTTCCCACTAACAATCCCAGATTCAAATAAACGCAGTCAGTGTTTTCAACTAGCAAATACGCTTGTCAACTTCGACTAATAAAAAAAAGAATGTAAAACAAAATGTTTATGAATTTAAGATATTATCAACATTATTACGATGAGTAAAAACAATCTCTAACTGAACTCCTGTCGCAACAGCCCCTGTTTTGTGGTGCTCATGTCTTTGGAGTGATGGATGGTCAGCACATCGGCTGCCTTCACTGTAAATGATGGCTTTCTGGACGCCAAAGTTTTTTTTTTCTTTCTTTCGAGTAACTAACCAATTGTCCTTAGGCATCAGGTGGACAAAGCAATGACAATGCCATCCAGTGGGTACTAACGGTCACTCATTTTTCCCCTGTCCACATCCGGAACTGCTTGACTTTGCTCTTGCTGCCCTCACAAGAAACCGTATATGAGTACTACAGTAATTGCAACGAGTCGTGAAGCTTGACCTAGATCTACTGATTTCACCAGCCGATAGAACGCGAGAGTGTGTTCCGGTCATTAATCCCCATTCAAGGGCGCCCATATTGTGGTTTCCAATGGGGGGGGGCAAAATAAGCGACATTTCAAATATAGTTGTAATTTTTGCTGTAACTATTCTAAAAACTGTATTGGGTTTTCGATATCCGAAGTACAATTTCTTCTAGGGGGCAAGAGCCCCCTTGCCCCCCTTGATGGGCGCCCTTGTACTCGTTCATGAGATTTTGCCAGCCTCATCTCTCGGGCTTTTCGTAAAACATCTCCTGAGGGTGCAGTGTTATCAGATTGTCGCTACGTTTCGTTTTGTTTATTTTTGTTCTTCTTGTTTTATATTTTGCTATTACTATTGTTATCGTTTAATTCGAATACTTGTTAGTGTTCATGTTACAGTGCTTTAAGTGCTGTTTTTTGTCGCTCGTTCGCCATGTCTTATAAATTTGACAACGTTGTTGTTGGTACACGTCTGTTGTTCATGTTTTCTCAAGCCTGCGTTCGGAAGGCATCTCCACAAATCCCGCCGAATTCTTCCGATCCGTCACACGTGAGGCAAAGCAGTTCTATGATTGGTGTAGAATCCAGGCTTTACAAGTCGTTGCAGGTACTATAGTACTGCTAGAGTGTTGGCTATCATCATGAGTAATTATTGAGCCATAATGGGGATGAATTTGAGACAAATTGACGAGGCTCTACGCATCATGGCATAGGTGGCGCCGCAGTGGGTTCAGCTGCTCCCACATTAACTTCGATTTTCAGATTTCCTAAAATAATGCTTTCTATTTTGTACATTTCTTGTTTCCTATGTTTGGATATATTTAAGTGACTTCTAAAGTCTCTCATAAGTTACTTGCTATCATACCGTGTTTTTCTAGTTTTTTTTTTTTTTGTTTTGTTTTTTTAAGCAAAACTTATGGATTATTTTTGAGATCTTAAGGCTCAATAGTGCAGAGCGTTCTGGCAAAAATGTTAGCATGTTTTGTCCCATCCTAGCTTGCACCCATATTACCAAAATCATAGTCCTCATCTAATTACTCCATTTCGAAATAGAAATTATTTGCTATAATACTATTATATATTTACTTTCTTGTAGTCAACCTCTTCTTTCCTTCCACAATATCTTTCACTACGTTCTCCAAAATACAATTATTTCTTAAAGTTGAAGACATATTTTTGAATAAACCGAACATTATCCTCACCCTGATTTCCCCATAATACTTTCCTGTTCCACTGAGAAAAGTTTCCAATTATTTTATCAAGACATTTCGAAATCTTATAATGTTATTATTGTTTGTTGAAGTTTTGTCTCTTTTTCAGCACCTACGCTATGCGAGAATGGACCTACAGTTTGAGGTGGAATCAAAACAACCGTAAGCTGTTGAATATACTCTTTCCCCGGGATTCAAATGTGATATACCGTACACTTAGAGCGCGCGCGCAGAAACTGAGATCAGTGGGGAACATGGGTCCCCGAAGAGGGTTCAGGGTGGGGCCCGAGACCCCCTCTGGCTCACTAAAATGTATTGATTTCTTAAGATTTTCTAAATACAAATAAAAAAAATGTACCATACGTAATATAGCAACCAAGAATTTGAGCCCCCCCTAGAAAATCTTCTTCGGGCGCCCATGGTGGGGAGATATCTTCTATTGTGTTTTAGGCTACGATTTTTATTTGTTTATTTGTAATGAACATTCTTCTCGTTCGTACAGTACCTGAGGTAGAGTTATAATTTCAAATTTAAGCATTATCCTTCCCATACTGCAAAAATTGTTAGAGATCGTGAGAAAATATTCCTGGCATAGACTTGAGCTTCGCCGCTATCTCTCAGTTGAAACCGAAAGTGGTAGATCTACCATTGTAAAGTAAAAATTGTAAAAGAAGATGAGAAAATATTTCTAATATTAGTTCAGTGTCTCAAAGATAGATTCCATTTCTGCATTTATTCATCTTTGAAATTAGAAATGGTAAATATATTTCGAGTTGCAATATTGGATCCCCATAGTTTGAAAGTGCAGAGTTTCAATATTGGATCTCTATAGTTTTAAAGTACTGAGCTTCAATATTGGGTCCGCATAGTTTCAAAGTACTGACAAGGAACGAACATGAACCTGTCAATTGGACATCCGAATTAAACCTAGTCCATTTGATAAACATTACGAAGATATGTTCATGCACAAAAAATTAGGTGCCATGGACAACGAAGTAAGTCCCTGAGGTCAATTAACCCTGTTAGTCAGGGTTGGCAAAAACCATGGTTTTTATTGAAAAAAAAACTTTCTTTGGGTTTAAACCCGTTTTTTGTTTGTTTGTTTGTTTAAACCAGGTTTTTTCTTGGTTTAAATAATTTGCTCTATGTATTTATATCCCATATGGACAGAAATAAGTGTGTTTCGCCTTGGTGTTATTATACAACAACCGGGTTACGCTGAAGGGAGTCAAATAAGCTTAAAGCGAAATCCAAACCGCTTCTCGGCTTACATCCAAGAGAAATTGTCCTCTATTTGAACTCGAAACCGGGATTAACTGGCGATACGTCTGCCAACTCACTCACGAAGGACTCCTGATAAAAATACATTTTACTGATCTTTACGTACTTGCTAATATAATTGTCAAGAGTCATTTCAGAAGGACAAAAAGATAAACAGTTGCACAAGTGAAACCATTATACAGAATTACATATGGACAATTTCAAAATACTGCAGAGTACAGAAGAACTAATTTAGTCCAAGTGAGTTCACTACGACTTTTATTAGTCCAAATTAAAGAAATACAACGACTTAATTTGCATATCAGAAGAAAAGTGAATAAAGATACGAATTATTTGGTTCTGACCCATTTATACATAAATAGATACCAAAGATACTTCTGATTTTAATAAATGCCTTTCGTAGGGTTTGTATGACTATCTCGTCCCAAAAAATGTACGGCACTTCGGTGTATTTTACCAACAGTAAACATTATTAAAAAGAAACAATATTTAGAATTTTTATTTTGAGTACTGAATGGGGAATTTAGGTCTGAATATAATACGAATAATATACGGGAGTGAAACGTGATGACCCAGAAATGGGTGTTCATCAAGATTTTACAAACACTTACACTTTTACGAACATTTTTAGTTTTTTGGTTTAAGCCAGCGTTTCCCAACCGGTGTGCCGCGGCACATTGGTGTGCCGTGAATGGGCTGCTCGTGTGCCGCGAGGAATCGAAACAAAATTATTAATTTTATAGCAATAAAATCGCAAAACGTAGGGAAAAAAGTATATTTGTATTTCACATTACTATGAACCTCTACTATGAATCTACAATTTTAAGTTTCATACCGGGTTACTGATCTGTACATTTCTAATGTTGAAAAAAGTATTTGTTATAATTGTTATGACCATTATTGCTTCTTTATTGTTGCAGACTATTTCGTAACTTGGAAATTTAAAATATCATTCAATCCTTTCGACAAATTACCTACATTTGTGTTTTAAAAGTAAAAGAGATTTGTTTGTTTGTTCGTTGTTTAGTGATCTTCCTTCTTAGTAAAAGGTTGGATGCAGTTTTTAAAAAGAAAGCGTATTTTTAGAAACCAGAGTCCAATATTTCATTGCAATTGTTTTCTATTTTTAAATCAGAATGAAAAATAAGCATAATGATTTACCAAGGCGGAAAAACGGTGAAAGAACTTTCTTCTCTGTGAGATCAATAATCACACACACACACAAAAATACGACTGTGTTTTATATTTACAAATAATAATATCTATAAGTGTGCCGCGAGAATCCAAGTAACACCCGTAGTGTGCCGCAAGTTGAAAAAGGTTGGGAAACGCTGGTTTAAGCCAATGTTTTTTTTTTTTTTAAACAGCTGGTTTTAACTATGGTTTAAAATACCTTGGTTTAAACCAGCCAACTCTACTGTTAGTATAAAGAACATTGTAGACTTACAGTGAAATAACTATTGCATCAACACTGCTCATTGGAAAGTCATGGTTTATAGAGGTGATATGTTTTCTGGGCTCGGGCAGCATCTAGCTACTGCTTTCCTGAAAAGTGACACCATTCGAGACAATAACAATGAGACGTAATAATACGCAGATCAGCTAATGAGCAAATTAAGAGATGCTTCAAAGAAAAGCGACCATTCGTAAATCTGTGTTACTGACGTCAGATGAGATTAGATTGAAGATGAACTTAAAATTGAGTAATTTTGACGAATTTTTATCAAGATGGCTGAAAATGGAGAATTTTTATGAATGATATTTTTAAATTAAAATTTGAAGAAAATTTATAGGAGTGGTTTCAGAATATTTTGAGATAGGAAAGTCGTTCTACTGATGAAAATGAAGAGAAATATGTTAAAATCTTTAAGGAATATAAGAAATCAAAGCAAAAATGAACGAAATATATAGAATAAATGCAAAAGAAATCCTAAACCTATTCTAAACACTTCCTAACTTAATCCTACCTCTAGCATTACCAAAAGAAATAAATCTCGATATCGCACCACTACAATTTCCACATCTTATCTGACATTGCTATACGATGTTATACAGGATGTTCAAAAATTCCCTAACATGATAACTCCATGTTGGGAGGTATCATTTGTTATGTTTCTCGAGTGGACTAGGTTCGATTCGGATGTCCGGATGACAGGTTCATGTCCTTTGCTTGTGAGTTTCAATATCGGATCACCAGAGTTCGAAGGTACTGAGTTTCAATATTGGATTCCCATAGTTTGAAGGTACTTAGTTTCGATATTCGATTCCCATAGTTTGAAGGTACTTAGTTTCAATATTTGATCCCCTTAGTTTGAAGGTCTGAGTTCCAACATTGGATTCACAAAGTTTGAAGGGACTGAATTTCAATATTGCATCCACATAGGTTTTAAGGGACTGAGTTTCAATATTCGAAAACTATAGTTAGAAGGGGCTGAGTTTCAATATTGAAAAACCATAGTTTGAAGGGACTAAGTTTCCGTATTGGATCCTCGTAGTTTGAAGGTACTGAATTTCAACATTGGATCTCCATAGTTTGAAAGTATTGAGCTTCAATATTGAGTCCCCCCTAGTTTGAAGATGCTGGGTTTCAATATTGGATTCCCATAGTTTGAAGGTATTGAGTTTCAATATTGGAACCTCACAGTTTCAAGGCATTAAGTTTTAAAATTGGATGTCATAGTTTGAAGGTACTTAGTTTCAATATTGGATCCCCATAGTTTGAACATAGTGAGTTTCAATGTTGGATCTCCATAGTTTGAGTTGATTGAGTTGATTTAGAGTTTAACGTCCCTTTCAACAGCGAGGCTATATGAGACGGCATAGTTTGAAAGTACTGAGTTTCAATACTGGAAATGAAATGAAATATTTAAGTTTTACATCCCTGGTTATGCCGCCTAAGCTAAATAAGATGGTGATGATGAGAAATGAATAAAAATGGTGGAGTAAAGAAAGTGGGAGGAAACGGGAGAGCCTCGAGAAAACCCACGCACACGGCGTTGTCCACCACTAAACTCACTTCGCGCGAGCTGGGATCGAAAAAAGGACCCTTGCACCAAAGATGAACGCTCTGAGCCATCGCGGCTCGCATTTTCAATATTTATCCCTATAGTCTGAAAATATTGAATTTCAATATTGGATTCCCATAGTTTGAAGGTACTGCATTTTCATAATATGAAACAAAGAACTAACTTTTTTATTTAAAAACTGTGACAGAAAAGATAGAGAGGGAGAAAGAAAGAATATATACTTGTATTTCTTTCTCGTGCATGGCTAAAATACAATTAATACTAGTAATAAAAATATAAACCATTTGTTTTATCAAGTAAACTTCTGACAACAAAGTTGTCTGTACCATTTTTTTTAAAAGTATCAAAAGAATACAAAAACAAAATACAAGGAAAAAAGTTACACAAAAATTTGCTTTAATAAAAGGCTACATACGGTATTCAGACAGAGAGTCGGAAAATGTTAGTACCAAAACACTATGTTAAAAACAAACTTGACATTTGGTAGAATGTGTCCAGTGTTCTCTTTCTGTAATCCTCTCAGCATATTTACGCAAAGTGTATAGCGTATGTCAACAGGTACGTTGGACTGATGTAGCGTTTTCCAACTGTAACAATATATATAAACTTTTTAAAAATACGAATATTTGTCAGGTAGAAATAAAGCATAGGTGTGTCCACATGAGCGTTCTACTGTTTGTTGCACGTATGTATTATTGTTTCCAGTTGTTTGTAAAGAACTTAAGTCCTGTCTCAGTTCATGATTGTTTAAACAACGTAGAAACCGAGTAAAAATAAAAAGTAGAGACGTTATGTACGTACGAAGTTCCTCTGTTGTTTTGTTTATTTATACATAATTATAACAGTATAAGGGCGTGAATGGTATTACTTCTGCTACAAGGAACTTTCTTTCTTTAATGTTGAGAACGGATGGGAAACGATTCCTTTGTTTTTACATGGTTGTGCGCATTATTTAGAAAGGACACACCAAAAGAAGAAAGAAAAAAAACATTGACACCCCTATTATTATTCATAGCTAGACCCCGTTTGTTTATCTTATATACAATATTCTCATTTTGTCCTTTTGTTTTCAGTTTGTCTTATTGTCCTTTTGTTTACTTGTCATCCTCTTCTTTATGTTTCTGTTAGTTTCTCCTTGCCTCTCTCACGAATTAACTTGCACATTTTACATGCCTGGTACACTAAAACAGAGCGCAAAAACGTCACGTGAAGAAAAGAGGTATTGGGCTGGCATAATTTCGTAAGCTAACGAGTAACAATTCGCTAAATAAAATGTGGCTTAAAAATTTCAACTTAAGAAAAAAAAAAAAAACATGGTTGTTTCCAAAGAGTTGAGTTTACCAACCAAAACTATTTTATATACGATCGTTTCGGGCGAACATAATGGTAAGTACCACTTCTGATTAAATTATTAGGTAGAATGGATTGGGATTGAACCATAGAACAGTATGTAGGTAGTATAATTTAGGAACAGTAACTGCAGATGGCAGGAGAAGGTTGTTTGGTATGTGGCATTGCGTTAAATTACATGCAGTGATGCCAACCTAAGACGTTATAAAATCCCTATCTCGAGAGGTAAAAAATTCAATTTTGCATCTTAATCTCCCACGTTGTACTACTATTATTATTATTATTATAAACATTATTGACAATTCACTCTGAAATTGAAAAAAAAAAAGAAGACGCTTCGTGCATAAGTTTTACTTCTATAGTTTATTCCTTTTTTTCTTCCTTTTTTTTCAATTTCAGGATGAATTGTCAATAGATCTTCTACGTTTATAAAATAGCTTGTGAATAACTACTATTCTTAATAAAGAGAAAGGTATATTTTATTATGTCGTCTTGTGGAACGTTTGAAATTAATTGTTTCTCGTGTGATATTTTACATTCTTTCTTTCTTACAGAGCTCCTTCGTGGCTAAGCGGTTAGAGTACGCGCCTTTGGCGTAGGAGATCTGGGTTCGATTCCCGGTCGGAGCTCATGTGGTTAGGATTCCACGTTAATCAGTAGGTCCCATCTCATACAGCCTCGCTGCTGAAACGGACGTTAAACTCAAAACCAAATTTATTAATTTATAGTTTATTTCATTCGTTTATTATTTTGTTTTCTTTCTTGAAATACCAGAGTACAATTGTTTCTTGATACTTAATATTTAAGAATCATGTACAATTAACTGTAACTCCTCGGTAGAGTGGATTTTTACCGATAGCAAAGAAAAGATTTCAGACTAAAAGTTGACAACACTGACACATTTATTGATGACTTATTATGTCTGCTTGTCGCTCCGAGGGAATTTTGTTGGTGTTATTATACATATACTGAAAAATGCCATTGTGTGCTGTCAAGTTCGACGAAAATTCCCTTTATCCCATTCCGAATAATTAATGTCAAAAAATTCCCACGAAATGGGATTTTCCAACGGGTTGGCGTCACTGATTGTTTGGGAATGTTGAACCTTCTTTTCCAGTTTGCTCGAAAATTTTAAAAAAATGTGACATGCCATTTTGTTCCCTTAAGCCACTCATATTTACTCTGTTGATTCGCGTGTCCATCTGTCCGTCCGAGAGACAAAAATATCCCCAGAGCCACTTTATAGAACACCTTCAATTTTGGATAGCAAATAGGGGACGAGTTCGTTGATGAAGTTAGTCCATCAACAAGAAATGTTAGAAATAAAAAAAAAAAAAAACTTTCTTACATTAATCACTAAAGAGGAAAAACGGTAATTGATATCGAAAAGCAATTTCTTACAATCAATTAATCGTTCCGGGAATACTTTTCATTTCTATTCTTAACTCTGTATTAAAACCTAAAGTGAAAAAACGTTTGTCTATTATTGTCGTCCTCACTCGACCACGCTGTCATCCTCAAAAATGTGTATGTGGCCCTCGCCCTCATTCCCTCACGAAGGCAGTGGCAAAAAAAAAAAAAAAAAAAATCAGGAAAGTTCTCTATCTCTGGTCAGAAGTCGAAGAGCCCGACTCAGGGTCAACGATATTAATGATGTGTTTTGGAACTGAAGTTCAAATGTATTATATTGTCTGTTACATAGCTGAATTGAGGTACATCCTCATCGTGCTTTCCATTGTGAAACAAACAGTACGACAGTATTTACCATGGTTAATGAGATGGATTAGGATTAACTAGTAATCTTTACTTCTGTTGACCTATACTTCGATAACTCCAATTTCTTGATAACTCAATTTTCTTTCCCATTCCCTTGAACTCTCCATAACACTCAATATTAAAATAACTTCTGTAAGTCGAACCTCGATAAGTCGAATTTTAAAGGTTCTATAATCATATTTAGGAACTTCGATAACTTGAACCTTTGTATCTGAGAACCTCTTCAAGTCAAATTTTATTTCTATAAGTCGAATTTCCTTCCTGTGAAGTCGATAACTCTAAGCTATAAGTCTTTGCTTTTACGTAATTGTCTTTATTACTAATGTGTACTGTAAAAATGTTTTATTCACGTTTAGACATGTAAGCCTGCTTCCCCCTCCACCTCTTTCTAGGTCAATAACTCTTCTTCTTCCTTGTATCTTTCACAACTTCGAATTATGGAGATGGAAGGAATAAAACTTCGAGATATAAAGGTAATATATAATAATTTTTAATGAGGAACGCGGAATCTCGGTATCTCGAATTTTTATGGTGGCCACTTTGATAATTCGAACCTTGATTACTAAAATAAAAGTCGATAACTCGAATTAGTGTTTATTCCTTTCAGTTTCGAGTTATCGAGCCCCCACTGTTCTTTTTTCGAGTATTTGTGTATTCTAAAAAAGAAGTGTTACCAACTAGACAAACTGAGACGAGAATTTAGGTTTTTTCAATTCACCTCGTAAATTTTGAAAAAGCTCGTTTCGTCACGATCCTCGAAGAATTTATTTCTAATCTCGTCTCGATTCTCGAACGAATGTTCTCATCTCGTCTAGAAAATTCGTGTTCCGTAAATTTATATGACTTGTTTCATTTTTCTTAATTTTATCTATAAGTTACCCGAAATCTTCAGTGTCATGAATGACCTCCGGAAGCGTAATATATAACAACCCTTCAACCACATTTTTTTAAAATGGAATATATTGAGTAATGAATTGCGCTTCTCTAAATGTCGATAGATGCGCCTCACTGTGTTTGTACAATCGTTTTATCCTATGAATCATATAATACTAGAACAGTGTATGAGATTTAATATTTGGGTGAACTTGTGTTGTGGACGAGACATAAAATTTCTCGTCTCGTCTCGATATAATAGGATGTCTGGACTCTCATTTCATTTATGTGGCCCCGCGTAGTGTAGTCGCTAACCGTACGAGCGGTCCCGGGTTCGATTCCCGATGGGGGCACATGATCGAAAATGTGTAAAATGCTTTTGCATTCCAATCACCCGGAATGAGGTTTTCCTGGATTTTCCTCATTCACACCACGCAAATGCCGGGTGTTCCCGCTTCAATTGCTTCCCGAATCGTTTCTTTCTTCCCTTTCCCCAGATAGTGTGCTTGCCGAGGGCCGTCAAACGTGACTTGGTACATGTCCTTAGATGCCGATAGTCCAGAAATGTAAATCCTAAAATCCTAAATCTCATTTCGTTTACAGTGACGTACATATATTATTATTATTATTATTATTATTATTATTATTATTATTATTATTATTATTATTATTATTATTATTATTATTATTATTATTATTATTATTTTAAATGAGTAAAATTACGGTTTTAACATAACCTCTAAGATCAAGAGAAAATGTACTATATACAACAGGAGCACTACAAGATGAATTCCACCATATGTTCGGAGTACATAATTACACACGTTCAGCACAAAAGTATACATGCTCTCATTGTTTTTTTAAAAATATTTTTATTTACTGATCTTTCTGTATTAAAACAATTGCAAACCAATGTTTTGTGGGTAAACAGAATTTGAAGTTCCTAATGAATTATGTATGTTGCTCTCGTAGGGATGTTGTTGACTTTAATGGACGCTGTTAGAGAAGAGGCATTAATTAACAAGTTGTTTGTTTACTTACATAATGGGCCAAAGAGTCACGTATAAGTTTTCACTGTTTCACTTTAGGTCGAAACTTTTGTTCCATGATTCTATTGAGTAGATTGTTCAAACAATCACAGACTCTGTAACTTCAAGGTATTGCTACCCAGCATAGTAGATTAAATACTTGAACAAATTTCCTCATATATATTCATTTACTTTCTTTATTTTTAAACTATGACTTCCTTCTGTAATGCATTAATTCATTTCATTCTTGTCAAAACATGCTTTAACATAGAATAATGGCTTAAAGTGAGTGCACTTGTGGGTGCGTAGTACCTAACGGTATTGAAACAAAACGAGTTTGTCTAGTCTTTCTAAATTATCAATATGCTATCCAATCTTGGATCGGTCAGAGTCGAATTAACACACTCTGGCAAACCAAAGCTGTATTTCCGAATCTCCCCCGCCTCCACCACTAATAAAGTAAAAATAAGTAATATTTCCACTTTCCGAATTTGAAAGTGCTCTTGATGCTGTTAAAACAGGGCCGTAACTTGTGGGGGTGGCATTGAGAAAACTGCCCCTGCAGGGAAGCTCCCGGCCGTTTGAGGGGGGGCCATTTTTCATACAAAATTTTCTTATTCCATGTGCGATACGAACATGAAATTATAAATGAAGCATCAAAGAGGTTCACTACATTACATAAACGAAACAACACACAAAAGGTAAGTTAAACAAAATGAGTCGTGGGCACATTTCAGTAAAAAAAAAAAAAAAAAAAAAAAAAGTCTGCTATTAGGGGCCCTAGAAATAATATTTATTCGTGTGGATTTGAGATTTGTTAATATTTTCCCCTTAATTAATTTGCCATGTATGGAGCGGGCCCAGGGTCGGCCCCGGAAATCTTGCCGTGCGGTAGGGCACACAGGCTCCGGGGGCCCCATAAAGAGTAAGGGAAAGATGGAAAGGGGGCCCAAGAATTAGAAAAACAACTTTTTCTAGGGGGTCCAAATACGCGTATTAATGCTTGCCCCCCTCCCCGAAAAAAAATTAAGTTACGGCGCTGTGTTGAACACGATATTTTAATACATGATGAAATATTTATAAATATATTTCGATTGAGCTTTAAAACCGTTAAAAGTGAGAACAACCAAAGTGTTGTCGTTAATAGATCAAATACTTAATCTTGTACGCGAGCACCCAGAAATGTTTTGTTGGGAGCGATACAAGCTTTAGGGTAGGTCCAGTACTACAAGTCATTACGTCTATGTAATATTGAACGGGTATTATTCTGCACTTGAAAGATGATAAGGAATTGTAAAATACTTCCACTTATATTTTCAGATTTTTTTTAAAAAAATGATAGAACTAGCTTGTTTTTATAAGAGAAAGAGTACAGATGAAGTATAAGATCAAATTTTTATGCTACATTAATCATTCCCCTGTTAAACATGCATAGTTTTATTGAGAAAGTAGAAATGTATGTTGATTTAGGAAGTTTGAGGGTGGTCCGGACCACCCGTGGTTGTGCTCCTGTAGTCGTGACTACATAAAGTATCATTGTTCTATACTACACGACAGCAGAACCACTTAAAAATGGAAAAGCATATTGCTCGTATAATCTGTAATGCATAGGTGTACATCGTAAATTTTTAGCATAATAAGTTGAATTATTGAGAAGTTTAGTTTACCTAAACTTCTTTACATGTTTATCACGTCTGTCTGTATGTCCGTCCATCCGGAAGACGAAAAAAAAATCATAAGAACTACTGTATTTGATGGGTCTCCATCAATTCTTGTCCAACGTATAGATGGTCAAAAGTTAAGAATCTAGTTCCTAGACGGCGGGGTAATACATTTACTGGAAGTGGTAGAAATAAACTATTGCCAGTTTCAAAGTTGATCACTATAGAGCAAAAAACGATAATAGATAGCGATAAGCGATAAGATATAAATAGTTTCATACAATCGATTAAGAGTCTTCATCCCGGCGAAATTAAAATACCGCTAATTTTACAGTAATTATGTAATATCTTCAAATAGGTAAAAGATAATTGAAATATGGAACAAGAGCGCCCTAGGCAATATTTTTTTGCGTGAGGTACCGTTATCACAAATCACCTAGCGGCTTTCCGTTTTCAGCTGTTTAGAAACGCGAAAATAAATGCCGATTTTCAAAATGGCTTGAAATCGAAAGCAGATAAGTGAGTCGTGATAACGGTTTCTCATGTAAAATAATATTGTCTAGGGCATTCTTGTTCCACATTTCGATTATCTTTTATCTATTTGAAGATATCACATAATTACTGTAAAAATAGCGGTATTTTAATTTCGCCGGGATGAAGACTCTTAAGCGCATAAAAATACATTTTTATCTCCGTTTTTAATTCTCTACTAAACGCGGAAGTGATAGAAATTTACTACAACTTCCGGTTTCAGTATTAATTTACGTAAATCGATAACGATGAGAGCTGATGGGAAGCTTTTTTTTTTATCAAATGGATTTAGAGCTTCAAGAAAAAATGGTACTAGATAACGATCGCTGTAGAAGAAAAATGGTACTAGATAACGATCACTGTAGAATAAAAAAATAGTACTAGATAACGAGAAATAATTTTCTGCAGTCAATTAAGAATATATTCCATCTCCACTCTAACCTCGCCACTTTAACTGGAAATGGTGGTAAACTACTACTGTTACCGGTTAGAATATTGAGAAAATACAACTATACTCCTTCATGTGATATACTCGTGACTCTCCCATTTGTTCTGTAATATATATATATAAGGAAAGAGAAAGAGAGGTCAAATATATCACTGTAAGGTCCATTTTTCTCAGCCTAAGCGCTAATCTTTGTGTGGATCAACTTCAAGCTAGTGTAGACCTTTCTAAACAAATTTGTGTATTCTAATACACGTTACAGAATTTGATTCGGATGTGTGTCCATGATGTTGTACTCTCAATAGAATTTGAAACTCCACGTACTGTAAGTATTTTCAAACTGAATGCACTTTCCACAGGTCTGTGGAGGAGGTCGATTAATAAATAAAATCCAAAGTTTCCTTGCAGGATGATAAGAGCGAGTGATGTAAAAAATGAGTACATTCAAAGGATGATCGAATCCTCCCCAAGACTCTTCAAGTTCCTATGAAACTTTAATACTTCTAAATTTAGTATGCAGCTTTATTAGCTATACATATAAGTTATGAGTCCTTCTAAGTAATAAATAAATAAATATGGCAAGGTTACTTTATGGAAAAGCAAGCATAACATCGAGTTTTCCTGAAAATTGTAGTCTATGCTATTTTGTCTATCACTGTAAATAATAATAATAATAATAATAATAATAATAATAATAATAATAATAATAATAATAATAATAATAATAATAATAATAATAATAATAATAATAATAATAATAATAAAATACTGTACAATAAAATTAAAAAAAAAGAAAGAAAGAAAGAAACTACTTTTAGACACGGAAGGACATTTTACATGTTACCGACACTCTTTGCAATATGTGTCGTCACTTTGCTTCCGAACTGTTTGAAAAGAAGAAGTGTTTTTAATGTCATACTAGAGACTGCTTTAGCAGAATGAACACTTTTGGACACGCGAAGCACACTTCATAAACACTATTTCATAAATTTTCCCCTCAACATACGTACTAAAAGTGTTTAAATGGTGTTTTATTTTTTACAATGTAGGAGAGAACTTTTCATGTTTCTATTCAACACTATCTAATTAGTAAGTCACCCTAAATGAACGTATGCATTATTGGGTTAAGTGCTCGAGAGTAAGGTTTTGGATGTTGAGCCTAACCAGAACTAAAATAAACTAATCAAACTTAACCTGACCTAACCTAAACTAACTAGCCCTTCCCTAAGGTAAGCTATCCTAAGCCTTAGCAAAGGTTGTATTATTCTATAACTAGCTGAATATATCCATTCTTCGCATGGGAGCTGTTTTGGAAGTCAACACCTGTGATAGTATCACCATTCATTTCAACTACCGCGAAAACTATGGATTTGACACTAATAGCGGTCATTTTGGGCTATTTTTACATGTCTCGGTATCCTCCGCTGATCCTAGGATCACATACAATGGTAGCTGAATTTGCAAGTCAACGCCTGTGGGGGTATCACCATTCATTTTACCAACCGCCAAAACTATGGATTTGACACTAATATCGAACATTTTGGATTACTTTTACATGTCTCGGTATCCCCCCTCCCCCGGTGACTCCTGGTCCACAGTCGAATAGGGTGAATTTGCAAGTTAATGCGATCGGAGTTTCTCCATTAGACCGCGAAAACTATAACACTAATATCGGTCATTTTCTACTACTTTTACATGTCCCGGTAAACGCCGCCACCCCCTGAGACCCCACTAGTTCGAATTTTGACGAAAACGCTTCGCCTTGGTCTGGGACCTGGACCAAGATATCCGTAACTAAAATTTGGTATTTTCGGTCTGGTCCCCAGGCGGGTTCTGGTAAATGCCCCCTGAGATCCCCTTGGTTCGAAATTAAAAAAAAAAAAAGACGCTTCGTCTTGATCTGGAACCTGGACCAAGGTACCCATGACCAAATTTTGGTAACTCTCGGTTCATTCGTCTGGTCCCCAGGCCGCACACAGACAGACAGACAAACACACAAACAAAATCATTATTTTATTTACCCGTATATTGGATAAGATGAACACTACTTCACTTTGATCTTTTTTTTTTTTTTTATTTAACTCTCTTCTGTTATAATCTTAATTATTCTTTACAAATAATATATTCTTTCCCTCAATAGTAATGTCCTTTTGACGTCGTAATTCTTGATTCAGTCTTCATTGTAAATCCTACATAATCAACAAACAAACTCACAGATTTAATGTCAAAATTCACCATTTTTGTACCACTTCAGATGGATTGACCCTCTTGCAACTGACGTTTACACGTTTTGAGCATGGATCACACAGCACGAAGTCAACTATATTTCCATCGAAGCTTATGAGGCCTCATCCCATCCCTTAGTATACCATATGTGAAAAGGATATAGTCATACTAAGGAAGGTGCAGTTAAATACGCCATGTTCAGAGTTTTGTAATTTTTATGGCCTTAGTTTTCATGAAACACAAAGAACAACACATGTGTATTGCAGAGTAGCCTTTTCCACGGGTAGAAAAATGTGGCAATGATGCGACTCACTTCAATTTTGTACCCATGGTAAAAGATAAAAGTCTTTCAAAGTGGCGTATTTGCAACACGTGCACTTCAAGTCTAGGATACTACTAGAAACCTGTAATAAATCTTGCAACTGCTTATATCGTCTGTATTATACGAACTCAAATATTACTACATGACTGAAGCAAAAAATGGAATAATCAAAGTGCAAGATGAAGATAAAAGATAAAATGTAAAAACGATAATCATCAAAGTTGAAATGAAATTCCAAAAAGAAAAGTTTTAGACCATAAGAAGATAAACAGTGTCACTTTACTGTGACTTAAAAACTACATCGATATTACATGGAACATGTGGGACAAATGAAAACATCTTTGTCTTCTGCAGTCAGTCCTGCACAAGCCCTAGCGTATTTTGCTGCACCATGTTTGGTATTGATATAATAGCCATGGAATCACAAATACTGAGATTACACTTACAAAACAAAGTGTTCCTAGACGGACATGAAATAATGTGTCATTGCTGTGAACAATCGGCAATGTTCTAAGTTAGCACGGTACTAATAACGGATTCTATTGAAATAATAACGTCCTTCCACGGAACCCCGGCTACTTTAAGGCGTGGCGGTCTCAGCGCTGTCTCCCGGGGTATTCGTATATTCGGACTTGTCCAAGAACGTGGCACATATTGGAAGTGCATTTTAGCGGATTTCGTCGGAAACATCCTAGTACCGAACACTTGGCGTATTTAGCTACACTGTCTTATATACGTTCAGTTACCTTACTTGTTTTAGTGACTCTGAAATGATTTATTTAAACAATTAATGTAGTTTAGTTCAGAAAAGAAAAGACAAGACAAGAAGTGTTGGTTCGTCCTCGCGAAATGGGGCCACAATGTCTAGCCCCCAGGCTACTTTGTCCACGGAGAAAATTGTTGAATGCTTATTGGGTCCTTTTCATGGATGGATCCCCCATCTGCAAAATGTTCTGGTGAAAACGCTCACTTTTTCCATTGGTTATAGCACCTAATTTTTCAGAGAAATAACTCAAATAGAAATGCAGACGGTGAATGAATTTTAAAATACTTATTTTACCCTTGTGCCTCGCAATTTTTCAAGAAGATTCTGTACCAGTATTTCATAGTTTTCTTTTCTTAGAAGTAAACCTACCGATGTTGAAATCTAATTTCTTGAGCAAACTTGGCAGAAAAATGTGGAATATCTAGAAACAAGCGTAAGCAAAACTTAAGGTGCTTTCGTCCGTAAAGAAGGTCGCAGTGGCCAAAAGTCTGATTGGTCGGGATATGCCATAATATGTTTCAAGTTTGAAAATTTCATTTTATTTATAAAACGGGTAAAGGGATGAATAACAAAAACGCATTAACCAACACCGGGAGGAAGTAGACATCTATATGAAGGTATGCTTATCATGGCCGCCAAATTGAAGTCGACCATCTTGTATGTCGATCGACTTTTTTTAAAAAAAAATATAAGAAGGGGAGTCATAAAATATATCAAACTAGACCAGAATTTTACGAGAAATACAATGGTGAAGTCTATGTTTCCATAAGTTTATATTTGTAAGATATAATGAACACGCTGATTCAAAGATTTCTTAACAGCTATATCTTTTGGAAAGAATTGAAGTCAGGAGAACCCAATGTACGCTAGTGAGAACATCGTAGGTAGCTACTTATGAAAGGAATAATTAGCTTGAAATCGTTATCGACTGCAGACGAAATCACAAACCTTAAGAAACTGATGGAAGATGGATGACGTATTTTCCATTGGATTATTCGAATTAAAAGACAAACCTTCATAAGCAGCCACTTACTCAGTACGCACTAGAATTTATTCGGTTTTCCAGACTTAATTTAAAAAGAATACATTCACGGGATTTTTCGAAGGAGAGGTCAAAGTTTATCCTCTGGTTTTGTATTTTTAATTTCTATATACGTAAGAGAAAGGATATGCAAAGAAGTCGCACTGAGGCTGATTTATTTGATACCACCTCGGTATTCATGGTAGAATCGCATGACATAATCAGTGAGAACACCAGCAACTTTTACTTAGTGGGATGTTCGAAATGAAAGAGGGTGTGCACTCAGAATATCGATATACATTTTTACACAAACTCAAAGAATGCAACGCCCAGAGATGTGTGTAAGGAAATTTTAGCGAGTGTTTGGGGTGTTGGCTGTGTGCAGAATACTCCCTGGACATAATATATATTTTTACAACATAAGTTGTAGACGTAAAAAAAAAATAAACTACTGCAGCATTAAATTAAGAAAATATTTGCTTTTGCCCGGAAACTTTATACAAACTATTCATTTACTTGTTAGGGAGAGGTAATACTCTCCCTTGTGGAGTCTATGGATTACCTGTATTGCAATATGTTGTTATGTGTACTTGACAACCGAGAGTAGCAGAGCCATCTTAACGGTATCATAGTCACTTGGTCGAGGGCCCCGCAAGCATTGGGGCCTCGCGAGCAGAATGGCATGTATTAATTGCATGTATTAGGAGCAAAATTTAGTCATGGTGTCCACAATACACTTGTTTGCTCTGAGGTTTAAGATGCTGTTAGAACGGCACTGGAGAGTACAGTAGGTGGCACAAGCGTGGGGCCCCCATGGACGCGGGGCCCGATTGGGAGCAATCGGTTCAATCGGATTAAAGCCGGCCCTGCCGCTAAGTTTACAGTAATTATGTGATATCTTCAAATAGATAAAAGATAATCGAAATGTGGAACAAGAGCGCCCTAGACAATATTATTTTACATGAGCAGATACCTCACTTATCTCCTTTCGACTACGAACCATTTTGAAAATCGGCATTTATATTTGCGTTTCTAAATTGCTGAAAACGGAAAGCCACTAGGTGACGTGATAACAGTACCTCACGCAAAAAATATTGTCTAGGGCGCTGTTGTTCCACATTTCAATTATCTTTTTTTCTATTTGAAGATATCACATAATTACTGTAAATTTAGCAATATTTTAATTTCGCCAGGATGAGACCTCTTTAAGTCAAAATTAGATTAAATACTCACAAAACATTGTAAAAAACATAAGTTTTGTTTCACTGCCTTCGTTTCCCCTTGAATATATATTTTTTTATTTCAAGAACTTTTATATTTAATATTTTAATGATACTCTTTAAAATATGAATATGATTTAATATTCTGACATTTATGTGATTACATATGGAGTTATGAAAGAGCTCAAAAAAAAAAAAAAGAAAGAAAGAACGAAAGAAAAGAAAAGAGAAAAGAAAGAAAATAAACGAAGATGAAGTCAAATGAGCTTATTATACGCAGATGTAACATGAATTCATCTGTAGCCTCAATCAATCCTTTCAACATCTTATGTTGCCGTTGAAATACCATCAGGGGGTCTGTTCTTGAAGCTGGGTAGGTAGGTAGTTACTTCTGTCCGGGACAGCTTTCACCTGCTCCAATCACTAAAAGCAACTTCCCTTTTCTTCTCTTTGGATGTTCAGTGTTGCTTGTTTCGAGTAGTCTGCCTGCATTTAGTTAAAGAATTCCATTTTACTCTGTTCTTCTTATACATAGCCTAATTCTTTTTCTTACATCTGGCACCATTGCTGGCCTTCACTGAGAATACTTAAGTGACCACAATGAAACAAACTGTTGGCGGGATTCACCTTGGAAGGAGAGGTTGTACTGTACGTTGAAAAGACTGGTATACAAGTCATCCTTGTATACAAGAAGAATAAGAAAAAGGTTCGCCGAAACCGGTTGCTTTTGATAAGATTTTTGAGTGACTGTATCGAAATTGATGTGGAAATAAGGACACCGTACATAAACATTGAATAGAGTGCCTTCTTTATATTGTGTTTCTGCCTATTAAGAAAGAAACAGCTGGTACATGTTATCAAAACAAACATCAAAATTGATAAATGGTCAATGGAGTCAATAAATGAGAACGTTTTTTGTGTTTACCTATACAAAGTACACGTGTAAATGTTCAGTATTATTAAATGTGAATTATGTGATTTATGTGAAGAAAGGAATATAACATTACTGTAACGTTGTATTACTACAGCGGCATTTGACAATCTATTGTGAAAAAAAAAATACATATAACATATAGTCAAATTCTCAATAGTTCCATGTCTTCTTTTCTCAATTTTAGAAACGAATAGAGTGCTGATGCTCAATTCATTTGATACAGAAGGTGAAATTCACACAGTCATTCTGCTTTCGGCAAAGAAAAAAAAAAGAAGAAGAAGAGTACTTTACGATTTTACGATTTGTCCATATATATATATATATATATATATATATATATATATATATATATATATATATATATATATATAGGGAAGACCGGGGTATTCACGAACATTTAAGCTTTGATTATAAATAACTCTTTTGTTTTTAGATATAAAATTAAGATTTTTTGTGTATAGAAATTTTGGAAGGATTTAGGATTTAGATTTCTGGGTTTTCGGCATTTAAGGCCATTTAGCCCTTCACGATTTGAGAGATGACGTCCCTTGCCGAGCACACAATCCGGGGAAAGGGAAGGAAGTAAGCGACCTGGGACCTGTAAGTTAGGTCCTACCCCGGCATTTGCCTGGTGTGAATGAGGAAAACCCAGGTAAACCTCATTCAGGGTGGCTGGCCTGAAAAAGCGTTTGACACTTTTTCAACCGAGTGACCCCACCATCCTGTTTACTAAAGTGCAGAGGAAAGTCAAAAGTAACATTTTTGAACAAATCAGTGAGATGTTTTAAAAATGTACCTATGTTCGGGATTGCCCCAGTGGTCGGGTTAATCCCGGACATACAGTTTACTTTAAACTTTTCTTTACAAAGAAGCGAAATGCATTAAAATACTTTAAAATTATACTCTAATTTAGTATTTAAATCTTTAAGAATTAGAATTACAAACTTAACTCAAGTTAATGTGAAACATGACCAGACCTCATCATCTTTTTAACTATTACAAATGAAAGCTAATAGGTAATAGGCTAAACAAAATGCACTCTTATGAAACAAATTCAGAAATAAAGGTGGATTAAGTAAAAGTATTCATTAAAATGAAAACATTATTTGGAATTATACAGTGGTGCCCACACCCCTCATGCCCATGACGCACCCCCCCCTCGATTGTCTATCCGTAGGTGTTCTTCCATGAAAAAAATCTTTTCAATTAATTTTTACACCCCCTCAAACATATTTATATAGATTTTTAACCTCCAAATATTTCAATGACGCAGTTTGCGTCATAGCCCCCCCTTGTGGGCACCCCTGAATTATAGAAATCATAGATATATACATTAATGTTTTGCTCCCAAGGACAGTGTTCTTTATTAGTTTAATGTTCATTGTTCAAATATGGTTAATAGGCTGAACAAACTTGGTTAACTGCTAATGGACGCTACTAGGCTAAATAAATTTGTAAAACAATCTGTGAATCATACACAGAAAAAAAATTGCAACCTATGATGAAGAATCAGATATTTAAAATAGGGTTACTGATTATAGAATAATGAAGTAGGCTACTAAAGGAATAAAATAATAAATATAGCGAACTATTCTAATTAATAAAGCTAATAACGCTTATTACCAAGACATGATCTATTTCCAAAGCAATTTCATTAACTTATTACGTACTTACTTTTCAATAAAAAAAACAATTCAAAAATTTTTGATAATTTATTTCACACCATGGGACAATTCCGGACACTAAGGGGTAATGGCAAACATTGTGTCTGGTATTTTCCCATGAGACGCCATTTCATTGTTAAACTTAAAACTAATTGTTGACTGCATTCAGGCTAGTAAGATTACAAAGAACTAATGCTCAAATATAGGTGAATGTATAGCCTTATCTGTAACAATATAGATAAGATAAGAGCCAAGTTATCTTTCCCAGATTGTTGAATGAATGATATAATATGTGAATCGACAAAAAACAACAAAATGTCTTCTTCCTGGCAATCTACTCAACTGTCACAAAATGTATGCTAATATTTTTCCAGATCTCTCCGCTAACATGCAGCTTTTTTTTAAAAAAAAAAAAAAAAAAAAAAAAAAAAAAAATTCTGACAAGCTTCCTTGGGCGTAAACTTGGGTGTTCGGCATTACCTCAGTGCTTGCAAATAACCCGGTTTCCCATATATATGGAGTTTTTGAGGGTTTGAGAAACGAAATTTTCACACTGTTCAAAATTACTATTTGTTTATTTTTCTGTTCGCTATAATGACATAACATAAATATAGTGGTTCAACACGAGAAATATTAGTAAATTTGAAAAATGCGTTAATATTCCACGCATTTGGCGCCCTGTAGCACCTAAACTATTGATCCACTCGCTTCTGTTCCCAAGACGTTTTACCCGTACAAATGTCCGGAATCACCTGCTGAACTTTGTTCACGTAATTACCGTTCACCCTATGTACCGTTCACCGTTCACACTACGTACCCAAATTTCTGCTCTATAAGAGAAGATTTCGAAACTATTATTAAATTTATTTAATAGTATTTGTAAATACTGTGTACCTTACTTTCTACAATTTTTGATGTTCTTCATTGATTTTGAACTATTTACTTAAATTCAAAAAATAGAGAGGTGGGCTTAGTGATGAGACCTTTAACGTTATTGTGATACAGACGTACAATAAAAATGAATATTTTATGTGACCATTAACCAAAATCCCAAAGCAGAAAATATTAACAGAAATACATATTTTAAAAATATATGCTGTAAGCTGATAAAAGTGTTTTAAATATTACGATATAAACATCTAAAAAAAATTACATCCATGTAGTAAAACTCCAAAAAGATTGTTAGGAAACTGCTACTTTTTAGCATTTTAATCAGGAAGACCTAGTAAAGAGAGAAAGATGTTTTACCTACTTATCTGTTATGCTTTTACAGGCCGGGATTCGCGGGAGGGAGCAAAATAGGGTGAGTGTGATGGTTGTTACAAGGTTTGCCGGCGTCATGTTGTATTCATGTACACCACATTTCTGTATGCGTACACTCACTGTCTTTGCTTTTGCCTTTGCGTGCTTGATTACATAGGCTTTTTTGTTATGATGTATGTACGTACATATAAACGAGACCTTTACTAAAAGACACACCGCCACTCTGTTTGGAATTCATGAAAGAGAGGGGTAAAGAACAAAAGAAACAAGATTGTGGTGGGTGTTGTATGTGTGTGTGTATGTGTATAAAATAGACAGAGAAGAACAGAGGGGGTTTAAAAAAGTGCAAGGTGTGACATGTTACTTTATTTTCAGAAAACTGAGGACGCTTTTCCTTTTGCTAGCGTTAACAGTAGCCTGTATCTTGACTGTCACACAGAAAACCACGGAAACCACGCTCCACCCCTTTTTAGTACGTGATTACTGAACCGCTCTTTGGTTACGCTATTCCGAAAGAATGCAGATATGGTCTACATATATAGCCCTGGGGCAGTGAATCAGACACCTTGTACTTTCAGTGTAGTGTATATCATATAATGAAGTTAAACCACACATCCGTGGGTCGTCAACGCTTTTATTATTTTTTTTTATTATTATTTTTAGCAAATTATGTCTTAAAAAATAGAGTTAGTGTCTTGATAAAGGAAAAATCCGACACACTGAAATTTAAGAACGGATAGAAAGCGTACTGTACTATACATAATTATGAAATTACACCGTAGTATACATGATTAAAAGTAAAAAGGGTACATGGAAATAGGAAGAGGCTGTAATTACGTATTCAACCCATCAAAGGCTCTTAACCATACCTTCTCTATCTTATTGTGGTTATCCTGCCATGCAATTCTTTTCCCCCCTTTGCTTTTGTCCCATTTTCCTTTGACAAATCTCTTTCGGTCTTGGTCTTACCCTTTCTTTCTTTTTTTCTTTTTGTGTGGCTTAAAACCTCCAGGAAATTAAGAAGAAAAAAGAAAGTCACCGAATTTGGCTTCTGGGTTGACCCTGGTAGCGCATTGCAAAGAAGAAAATGGAAGTGGCTCATACATTGTGTGTAACATCAAACGTTTGCTGTTTTATTACAAAATGAACGGGGGTTTACTTCAAAGAAACTTCTGCTGGCTGGTATTAGCAAAAATCGCTGTTTTTTTTCTCTCTCTCTTTTTTTTCTCATCATATGCAATGTGTAAACAATAACCCTTGATATAGAGGACATGTTGTTGTGCATATGACCGAACACAACAATACTTATTACGAACTTGCCAAAAGAAAGCAACGTTATTTTGTGTCATAATTTAGCCAAACTGATTTTCACTCAACCATCATTTTGTCCTAAGTGGGCGTTATTAAAAATAACCTTTTCCAAATTCTGCGGTATTTCCGCAACAATTTTTATAGAGGTATTTGCTGAGTACTTCAAATTATACGGCTGTAAGCAAAATTTCTTCTATAAAAATAAAAATTGTAAGTACCTTAGGATTCCGAAACATGGATTTTTGGATAGGGCACATACTACTTTCTAAGTGAAGTCTTGACCCGACCGCGGTAGATCCCATAGTATTGGAGCTATGGACCTTTAAAGTTCATTTTTTTTTTTTTCGTGTTTTCGGCAGGCTATAACTCCGAAAGGTAGCATTTGTGTACCCAGGTTGGTATACACTTTTTGCCTTATCTTGGTGTCAGAAATCACCTCCCAAACGTTGCCGGTGTTCTTTTGAAACAACGTGTATATTTATTTTGTCTGTCCATTCGTCAGGGAGACACAAAATATCAATAGTGGTTGCGGATTCGATTCCAGGTGGGAGAGCACAAAAAGTTTAATTTCAGGTCATTCACTTTTTGCTGTCATTCATCATCCATCACCGTTTGCCTAAAGGTTATAACTATTGGACGTTAAACTATTTATTTCATTTTTTTAAAAACAAAATATCAAGAACTTGACCAGATTGTAGAGCGTTAAAAGCTCATTTATGGAGGTGGTCATTCCAGTTGATCCTAAGATACGGAATCAAAAATCTGTTCCCCATGTATTCCAGTGGAAGTAATTGTGGATAACATAGTCCTTGTCCTCGCGTCTCGAAATATTTCTTATTTAGTTTTGTAAACCTTATTTCCTTGTGCAAAATTTATGCCATTATTATTTCCTTAATTTCATCTAGAACTCTTCTGCGTCACGAGAGGTCACGAAGGTTGTAATATAATGATACTAAAACCGTATTTATTATTTGAGTACATTGTGTAATGATTTGCTTATCTTTCAATGTTGATAAATCATCTTCATTTCGTTTGTACAATCAGTTCATCAATTTACAATTTTGAGATCTAAAACTTTAGTGAGCTATTGGAGACACGGTTGCTCAGTGCTAGAGCGCTTATTTCAGATGTGTGGAGTCCGTGGTTCGATCTCCGATCAAATAAGTTTATGGTGAACAACATCGTGTCCGTGGGTAGTCCCGTTTCCTTCCACATTCTCATTCCACCAATTCTTCCATCATCATTCACTTGCTTTATTATAGTCTCCCTTAGCATAAAGGGCATAATTGTGGGACGTTAAACTGAAAAATTTCATTTCATCTCTCTCTCTTTTTTTTTTTTTTTTGAAAAGCTTTTGTCGTCGGCTCTCGAAATGTTTCTCGTTTCCTTTTGTAAACTTTATTTAACTGTGCAAAATTTATCCAATGAGAATTTTCTTAATTTCATCTAGAACTCTTCCGCGTTACGAGAGGTCACGATATAACAATATTTAAACCATATTTATTATTGGATTATATTGTATAATAAGTATCTTTAAATGTTGATAAATGCTATCCAGTTTTTATACAGTGTTGTGAAATCATCTATCATTAAAACAGTGTTGTGAAATCATCTACCATTAAAACAGTGTTGTGAAATCATCTATCATTAAAACAGTGTTGTCAAATTATCTATCGTTAAAACAATGTTGTAAAATCATCTATCATTAAAACAGTGTTGTGAAATTATCTATCATTAAAACAATGTTGTGAAATCGTCTATCATTAAAACAGTGTTGTGAAATCATCTACCATTAAAACAGTGTTGTGAAATCATCTATCATTAAAACAGTGTTGTGAGATCATCTATCATTAAAACAGTGTTGTGAAATCATCTATCATTAAAACAATGTTGTGAAATCATCTATCATTAAAACAGTGTTGTGAAATCATCTATCATTAAAACAATGTTGTGAAATCATCTATCATGAAAACAGTGTTATGAAATCATCTATCATTAAAACAGTGTTGTGAAATCATCTATCATTAAAATAGTGTTTGAAGTCTAAAAAATTGAGTGAACTATTATTACTCATAAGAGTCGTGAAATTTCTAGTCTGGACTTGAATTTTAAAAAAAAGTACTCTCGTCTCATGGGCAATACTAATCTCGTCTCAGATTTCTTCGTGAAAATTCTCTTTCATCTCGTCTCGTCAACACCATTAACCTGCAATTCACAATGTGACGTGGCGTCATGTAAAGTTTGCCAAAAACGAATTCTAGTTTTATACAGTAATCTAACTTTTAGAATGTATGATTATCTATCTATCCCATTTTTTGTACGAAAAGCAGTGAATTGGTTGTATTATATGGTGAAGGAAAAGATAGAGGAAAAGTAAAATATAAATAATTTTCTAAAGGGAATTATATTTTCTTGCTTCAAAACAATACTTTTGTCTTAAAAATAACAGAAAGATAGAGATTAGAAAGGGAGAACAATATCGTTTAGACTTAAGCAAATTTACACAGAAAAAGGCAATTTTCGTTCTTTTGGAGTGTTTTTTTTTTTTTTTTTTAATGTAACAAATATATTCTGATAAGGAAGATAATAATATTCTCTGGTGGTTTAAATAAGATGGCCCTAGGCTTAACCATGTATTGTTCGTAAATGAATTGCTGAACAAAAGAATCAACTTTTTTCTTTTCTTTTCTTTTGTTTAGGAAAAAAGTTATTTTATACAAGAGAAATTGTTGATATTGTAAATGAAAAAGTTCTTCCATTTATATTTTTTTCGTTAATATAAATCCTACTTTTATATTTTTCTTTCGTGTTCTTCAACAGGATTCTCTATCTCTCTTTTTCTTTTCCTAGGAATAATTAAAAATGTTTCTGCCTTGCCAGGGGGTAAGACTTTTTTCCTCCGTAACTCTCGTTGCATTAGGAAGATCATAATTTTGGCGTTGGATATATTTACTCTCGACTTAACGAATTTTGTACTTAGCGTTATATTTTCATACAACATTATGAAAGTCCGTATTTGCAATAAGAGAGAAATAAGCGTAACTCTCAGCTGATACTTACATTGAGTATCTTATTTCATTGTTGCAGCTCCCCCGTGGCTAAGCCCTTTGGCGTGGGAGACCCGGGTTTGATTCTTGGTGGGAGCTCATGTGGTTCGGATTCTACGTTAATCAGTAGGTCCATGTCTCATACAGCCTCGCTGCTGAACGGGACGCTAAACTAAAATCAAATTAACTCAACTCAACCTATTTAATTGTCTCTGATACTAAATGCACTTGATAGAGCACCAGTTAATTAACTAACTAACTCTATGGCCTATGGAACCCGGAAGTTCAATACCGCGTTCACTAAAGCCCTCCACTGATTTGTATCCTTAGCCAACTGGACTCAGTTTCTACTTTGTATTTCTATTTATGCCCATCTTAATATTGTCCCCCATCTGAGGTTAGGTCTGATCGTTTTCCGATTACACTGTTAAAATAATCTCTTAAATTTGAGAAACCGTTTCTTATCTGGGCACCGATACATTATTTTCTTAGAAATGAGATTTGGCAATTCTCGTTCATAAGGAAAAAAACAGTATATTTTCTCGTCTCTCTTTGTACAACATCCTCTACTTTTCTTCATTTCTCATTAATGAGAGATTCAAACTCTTGTTTCTAAGAAAAGATATTCTCGGTGCACAGATAAGAAACGGTTTCTCAGATTTAAGAAAGTACTTTTAACAGTGTAGTCTTCCAGTTAAGACTTTGAAAGCGTTCCTCTTTCTTTCATTCTGGCTACATGACCTGCCCACCTTAGCCTTCTAGACTTGATCTCCCTAACGATGCTTGGTAAACGGTATAAATTATGTAGTTCCAAGTTATGAAGTTTCCGCCATTCCCCATTCCCGTTCCTCTTGAGTCCGAACATTCGTTTCAGGATCTTTTTCTCAAAACACAGCGCTCACTTTTTATACGAAAGGTCTCTGGCTCCATCGGAGAATGGATGGATTTGATTTTAACGTTGCATTTCAGTACCGAAATAATATGAAACATGATCCTACAGCTTAATTTGAAAACCAAACTATTGTAATGGAAACCATGGTGTTTCAGTGGCAGAGTACTCACCTCTGGTGCAAGAGAAATCTCTGGTTCGATCTCAGGCTACACAAGGTTTTGGTGGACAATGTTGTAGCAAAGGGTTTTCTCGAGGTTTTCCCATTTCCGCCCACATTCCTACTCCACCAATTATTTCATAATCATTCGCTTTCATTAATTATTCGTCTAGTCTAGCCTAAAGAGCAACTCTGGGACGTAAAATTACAGATTTCGTATCATCAGGAATCGAACCGGAAGCTATTTGTACAGAAAGAGCACGCATTACTCACTCGGAATTAAATTACAGTAAATATATATATATATATATATATATATATATTTACTGTAGTTGGAACTATAATTTACGCTCAGGGTTGACGAAGGTTAATCTTAGATAACTCGTCTATTAGACCAAGAATATAAGAAATATCTCTCTAGACTTTGATTGAGTACAGGGTTGCCAATTTGACTTATTTCAAACTAGACTTAAGTTATTGAGTGATCAGTCAGTTTTAGAAAATTCATGATAATCGATTATCGTCTGAAAATAGTGTCGTTTGAAAATCTGAAAATTGAGTTGTTTTTCAGTAGAGTACTCAATTCTGGATGGGAGCTCATGGGTTCGAATTCCACGTTAAGGTGTAAGTCCACGTCTCACATAGCCTTGCTGCTAAAAGGGCGCTACACTGAAAATCGAACCTATTAAATTAGGCACAATATTCACGCACACATGTCTTTTTGTTTATTTTTGCTAACTAAAATGTTTTGAACTACTATGTGAAAGCGATCACCTGATCTTGTCCCACATATAAACGCTCATGATCGTGCAGATTATTAGATGCTGTACATCCACGAAATGGATAAAGTGTTTAAGTTGAATTTTGAGGTGGGGGACAGAAGCCTATTGATGAGCTAAGGGAAAAGAAGGATCTTTGGAAATGAATTGTATATACAATTACGATCAGATTGATTAGGCGCGGAATAGGATCCAGTCATAGCATTCATTGAATCTCTTGATTTCTTAAAAGCCATGCAGTTGCATTTACCTTTGATTAGTACGTTACCCCTTCATTCTTATCCTTACAAATATTAAGCGCCAATATGAACTTTAACGTTTCTTTTCATCTCCGAGGTTGAAGTCAGATGCATTTCGACTCGTTTCATTTTGCAAACTTAAAATAATAATAAACTATCTGAGAAGCACCATGGATAATGAGAGACTGAAATGATTAGCACTTTTCTTTCTATCGAGTCCTTGGGTAGGAAGCTGGACTTCGAAGAAATAAAAGACAACTTTATCGAAACCAAAGCAAGAAAGGGCGAATTTTAAACTATGAAAGATGTTACAGATTACTACAATACATTTGTAAACAACATTGATCTAGAAATGAAAGAAATGAAATTATCTAGGTATATATACATATATATATATATATATATATATATATATATATATATATATATATATATATATATATTTGGTCTAGGAATTAATTCGTGCGGGTGGACAAGAGATGGCGCAACGAACGGAGCGTCCCACAGTTCCGTGTATCCACACATGTGTTGCAAACCCCTGTCATCGCGTATCGTTCGTAGTATAGGGCAGTGGATTAAAGCGTCAACAACAGCAGTTTGTAGTTAAGTGAACATGGCGCAATTTGTGCCTGATAAAGTGTTTTTGCGGGGTGTCCTGCTGCATTACTTTAACATGCAGAAAAGTGCGACTGAAAGTCATCGTATTTTGGTGGAAGTATATGGTGACCATGCTCTAGCTGAGCGAACGTGTCAGAAGTGGTTTGCACGGTTTAGAAGTGGTGATTTCGGCTTGGCAGACCAAGAGCGAGCTGGACAGCCAAAAAAATTTCAAGACGAAGAATTGACAGCATTGCTCGAGCAGGATTCGTGTCAAACGCAGGAACAACTTGCAGCAGCATTAGGCGTTGATCAAACAACAGTCTCCAAACGCTTGAAAGCCATGAGAATGATTCAAAAGATGTCACATTGGGTTCCACATGAAAGACAGAGACGTTGAAAGACGAAAAACCATTTGCGAATTGCTGCTTCAACGACAGAGCAGAAAGGGGTTTCTGCATCGAATTATTACGGGTGATGAGAAGTGGATCCATTACGAGAACCCTAAACGAAAAAAGGCCTGGGTGAAACCAGGTGAACCAGGTCCATCACAACCAAAACGAGATATTCACTGTGCAAAGGTTATGCTGTGCATATGGTGGGATATGAAATGTGTGGTGTACTATGAGCTGCTGCAACCGGGTGAAACTATGAATGGAGAACGTTATCGACGACAATTAATGCGTTTGAAGCAAGCTCTGGCCAGAACACGACCAGAATGGGAGAACAGACATGATAAACTTATTGTTCAACATGATAACGCTCGCCCACATGTCGCAAAACCGGTCAAAACCTATTTAGAAAATGTCGGATGGGAAGTTTTACCCCACCCGCCGTATTCACCAGACGTTGCTCCTTCGGACTACTACTTGTTCGATTGCATGAACAACGATTTGATTGGACAGCGGTTTACTTCTTCAGAAGATATCGAAACATGGGTCTCTGACTGGATCGCTTCCAAGGATGAGGACTTCTTTCGCCACGGAATCCGTACATTGCCTGACAGATGGGCGAAAGTGGTGGCTAGCGATGGACAATATTTTTCTTAAGGTATTTATGTATTTTGTGTTTGTACTACAGCTTCAATGTGTGCGTACCAACCGCACGAATTAATTCCTAGACCAAATATATATATATATATATATATATATATATATATATATATATATATATATATATATATATATATATATATATATATATATATTATTCTAAAGTAAATTATATTATTTATTATGAAATTTGAAAATTTCTCAATTGTCAGTTTGTGAAAATCAAGTGTGGGGGGGGGGACCATAAAAATCCTGCGCGCCTCTAATTAGTTCTTGCATAAGACCTAGGTCTAAACCATAGTTTGTGATTCAAACATGAGTCTTCCGCTGTCTAGAGCAATAATTCTTGACTATAGTAGTGAGTTCCTGAAAGACTACAGTAAAAGAAACTAAAAAGTAAACTACCATTATATTTTTTATTTAATAATACTTTCACTTTGAACTTTCCTTCTCTCTCTTCCCCTTCCCTCACATAAGCGCCTTACAAATTATTATGTGAAGCAAGCATTTCTTTCCTAAAATTCTCTGCTCAATCATTTTAATATATAAAGAATACTGTTTAGTGGGAAGCAGTTTTGTTGTCAATTGAAAAAAATTAAAAAAAAAGAGAGATAGAGAGAAAGTCTTCAAATGAAACATGTACGCCGACTGTGAGAAAAATCCGTTATCCGGACAGCTGTATATTGTACAAATATACGAAATCCTTATACTTACTACGGAAATCAGTACGGAGCATCCATTATTCATATGCTACATACTTACTGTCCTTTTTTCCGCTTAGATGTTACATCACGCAGCTGCAGGATATCTGACATCTAATAGTCTTCCGGATATTACATACGTCAACTATATGTTTCATACGTCTATCTGTATGTGAAATTCTTATCGCTTATATCATATACAGTTCTTTCGTTCGTAGGAAACGTACGTTTATTCGGAACACTTGTACGGAAAGTACGCCTACGTATAAAATATGCTTTTTCAGTTATACGTTTGTTGTGCGTTAAGACCAAAAACTACAGGATTGACAAATGTAACCTATGTTTTCTACGTATGCCACATACTTTTTTTTTTCAGTGTAGGCTTGGACACTGAACTGAGTAAAAATAGAATCTATCTTAAGTTTAATGAGATCCATTTTGTACTAACTAGAAAATTACTCAGATGAATTACTATTATTTAATTTTCCTTTTGTTTTCTGCATTTCTAAAAAAAAGTTTAAAAATGGGAGGAACAACGTCGTTAAACATGTTTAGCTGAAAGAAAATAGATTTTTTTTTTAAAAAAAAAAGAAAGAAAAGCAGTTTAATAGTTACTAAGTGATATCACATCCTAATTTGAAATAGTTTCAAAGTATTTAAGACCAGCATTGAGGTGATATATTTTATGATTTCCTGGAACGATCTAGTTTATGACTACTGATATATTGGTTAATTATATCTTGTAGCAAACAAAAAAAGAAAAACTGCAACACATTTGGTTTTCAGAACGTAGCTGCAGACTAGCATAACATTTCATGACCACGCTTTATTTGTTATCAAATTTCATCGCATCGTTTCGTATTTCCAAAGAAGATTTATATCCAGTTAAAGTTCCTCCTTTGGCCATTTTTAAAGTTACCCTTCCACCTTGAGTCGAATGCAAATGATCGTACATGATGGTAGTGATAATGTCGGGTTGATTTGTATTTATGAACCTACTAAGTTTATAACAAATAAGTTGAAAGTAAACACTTGGGCTGTTACCTAATCATTACCTTGTTTCAACACTTCTCGAGAAGAAAGAAACAAACAAAGAAACAAATAAAAAAGAAGAAGCTATTCTGTTCGTTGATCTTCAATGTATTGGTTCTTGATAAGTATCTTCCTTCGAGGAATCCTAGATGATAACGTAAAATTCTGCTGACTGGATTTGTTAATAGGCTACTAATACAAAGAATAAATTATGCCTTAGAGAAATTTAAATCTATTACAAAAAGGAAGCAAGAAAAAGAAGAAAAGCTGAAGAGAGACAGAGAGGGAATAAACGAAAGAAAGAAATAGACAGAGAGAGAAAGAAAAAAGAGAGAGAAATATCACGATAAGACCAATTCATGAAGCTCACAATATGGAAAGAAAGTATTTATCATTTATCTCAACTTCTGCCAACTGTATAGCTAGAAGAATTTGAAAGTTATGAAATGAAAATAGCCCAAACTGATTTCTCTAATTTAGCATTTCAGAGTTACCTATGCCTTGTAGGATAAAGTTAACAAACGATCACCGAAAGTGAATGAAAGTAAAGAAATCGATTAAATTAGACAATGAAACAAAAATAACTCCGAGAAAACTTACAGACATAAGCCACCATCACAGGCTCACATGACTTGGAATAATTTTTTTACATAAAAAATCTTAAAGATATTTTCTTTATTCCATAGACTTATTCGCGTCATGCATAGGGATGCGCACGAGACGAGTCGAGACAGAATTTTCCTGACAAATTTCGAGTCGAGACACAGCTCTTTCAATAGAAAAGAATACATTTTTCGAGTCAAGACATCACTTTTACAGCACATTTTCAAGACGAGACAGCCTCAAATCTTGTCTCGTGCGCATCCCTAGTCATGCAGAAGGTACTGAATTCGGGTCATGAGTAATGACTAAGATTTTATTCCTTTCAGAGATAGGTCAACCTAAGTAAAGATGCCTTTTTTATACTAAATCAGTATAATTTCGGAAATTTAAAAGTTTTGAAGATGTTTATATATGATGTTTATTTAATTTAGATTTAATGAAATTAGAAAAGGAATTCCAGCATGTCTTAACTGTGAAATAATGGATGTATCACTTTACATTGCATTTAATTTTATACAAAGCAATTATCATTCCGTTAACAGTGGTCATAGAATATAAAACCAATAGAATGAGACACATTTCCTGTTATATTTCAATGTCACACGGATCTTACTTAATAAGCAGAATTACGTGGCAGGTAGGCTTGAAAGATTCACTAGTTTTAACCGCAGAAGTGTATTGACCAAATAGATAGATTAGAACAAGATGGCTGCACACTGAATAACCAGATACTTGATTGTGAAATAAAAATGCCAAAAAAGTAATTCTGTTTAAGGCAAATTTTAAACGTATGAGTAAAATCGAAAGAACTTTTGAACTAAATTGTGACCTAGGATGGGACGGATTGTCATCAGTTTGACCTTTGGACATAGCAGTATCAAGACAATACAAGTACATAATACGTTGTCAAATTTTCTCAGGGAATGCCATTGGGCAATTTTTAAAGAACACCTTTTCATCTCCGAGGTTTTACTTCAAAAGGGATGGGAATAAATTCACCTTTTCTATTATAATAAAACGAAATGAAAATCTTTAAGTTTCAGGTCCCACGGTTATGCCAGCTAGGCTAAAGGAGACAGTGATAATGAGAAATGAATGAAATGGCGAAATGAAGAAATTGGAAGGAAACAGGAGAACCCCGAGAAAACTCACGTACACGGTGTTTGTTCACACAAAGTTACCTTTTCTATTAGTATACAATGAATTAAAAAATACATATTTCTCTAATTGAGCGGAGTAATTGTCACCCTGCCCTCCCCAAATAACTTTCTTGTCTCCGAAACACTCTTCCAACTTAATTTTCCTTCTTTTTAAGTATTATATTAGTAAAGCAATTCTGTTTCACGAAAAAAAGTTCACTACATCAATTTTACTAGATGAATTCAAGTATTTCTCATTCTTAAATTAATTTCATATTTGTAGTTGAAATACGTTTCAGCTAGATCCAGTAGAAAATATACAGATACAAAATACTAGATACACATTCTTAAAACAAATCACTTGTTAATACCGTGCATTATACTATATAAGAACCAGCACGTACTACTATTTTTCCTGATCTGGATATTAGCAATAGTTATTCACAGTTGATCAGAAATTATTCAATACTGAAGATGAGGCATTTACGCCAAAGCTTTGAAATGACCGGGATTTTAGTACAAGCTAAAGTAAGATATTATCACCGCGTATGATGCATTACAGTTGGTCATAACTACTGGTCGTCAAACTAAAATATACAACCTCCCCATTCTCCCTAGTAGCTTCATAATCCAGCTGAATGAGCCTCTTGGGTTTCATTTGGGCAAAATTTAATTAAGATAGAAAGAGAGAGAGACTTTCAAATAACATCATCATGTCATAGATCTCCATGTTTTTTGGTACCGGCCCCCAAGGCCAGCAAAAGGGGAAAGGGATTTTATTTGTGATAAAATCCCTTCCCTCCCCCATCCCAATTCCAATCCTTTCTCTGCCAAACCGTTGTGGAACATAAAAGCCTTCATTGAATCAGGGATATTCTTTTTCTGAAGAATTGGTTTTCGAGTAATCATAGATTGACGGTTAGATAATTAACACACATCTATATGCGTATATATGAGTGTGTATGTTGCGTAATCAATATGTAAGCATATGCACATAATCGTAAATATGATTGCACTTGACCTCTCACTCCGTGCATATATAACGTGATAACTACCATATTTTTCCTTAACGCTAACGAGATTTTGCACTTTTTCCACTCAGGTTTTACTATCTTCTTTAATATCTGTGGCATTTCAAACCCCCGCAGAGATACCCATTACCGTCATTCATGAATATATAGGCATTGAGTGAATACGAGTTTTGAAATCTATTTGTTGACGTCTGGAAAAATGGATTCATAATTATTATTCATAACAAGTGCTCTGATCCGCATCGTACATTTTTGAAATTCTAATATCAAATCAGAATTCGTAAACACAAGTAAATTACTCTCTCCTCGAATTTAAAACTTAAAGATTTTTGAAACGATTCACATGTATGAAACGATTCTCAGTTACGAACTTAAAATTTGAAACTGTCATTAACGGTTTTAAGATACAAATGAAACACTTTAAAAAAAAATCAATTAAACTCTGCTAAAATTAAAGAAGCTGCAGTATAAGCACACTAAAGCAATTAAATTCCTTTTCAAACATAAAAGAAAAGAAAAAAATATTCCATCACAGAAGTAACTGAAACCACTCAAATTTGAATCAATTTAATTGAAGACATATTGATTTTTATCAAAGTGTCCTTGACTTCCTTTTGCTGTACGCCTATATTTTAAAAACAGTGTCGTTCTTGAATAATATTTTAAAGTATATAGACATAATTTTCAAGGATCCGGTGGTTCAGTGATAGGGCATTCCCCTTTAGTGCGAGAGGTCTGTGGTTCGATCCCAAAATCATGTAAGTGTTGTGGTGGACAACACCACTATCTTGGATATTTATGAATAACTCTTGTTTCCTACCACATTTTCATTCCTCAAATTATTTCATAATCGTTTGCTTTCTTTATGGATCTTAGTAACAGCCTTTTGTCTACAAGGTATAATCGTGGAACTTAGAGTCACGGAGTTTTTAGTTCATTTAATTTAATTTACAAGTAGTTTCCTTCCTATGCTTGCCTATGGTTGTTGCCAAACGATTTATTTTAAGAATAGAAATTGGACTAACAAGATCAGTACATCCTAATAATCACTTAAATTAATGTCATGAATTCAAGTTACATATTGTAAGAGACAAGTAAATTTGATTTCAAACTTTTGAAATTTGTATTGTGTGACGTGACCTCTTCGTTAGTCACAAAATGCTCATTATTTTCCTCCTCGTTCTCAATATCAGGTGCGAAGACGAAATGTAATCACTACATTTCTACTATTTAGGTAGTTCTGCTCTGAATATGTTGCTCCTTTATTTCCTTAACAGCTTATGTTATTTCTTGATGATGTTGACAACGTATGATATTATCAGAAACGGGATACGCACACAAAGCAAAGCAATACACACAAGTACTACAGGAAATATGGTACGTTTTTCATTTCTTGGTATAAATGTCTAGTATACCGCGTAAAGCTTTGTATGTAGCAAAAATAACAACTAACACACATTCTCACTATCAGTTATTAGATATTTATGATATCCTAGGAGGGTGATGGTGTTGGTGTTGAAATAACGTCTGAATAATGGTAGACTAATTGAATCGTTATAGCATCATCATATTTTGATTTTTGATGTGGGGGTATATCCATACGTTGTATTTATACTCACAAAGAAGGTCCTCCTAAAGTGAATCTGCACACAGTAAAAACTACTTTCTAAAGTAGCAAGAATGAAATTCTTAATGAAAGAAGTGATTATATCATGAATGTAAATATGTTTAATTAAACTAAGGCTGCAGGCTGCACGAAAAATGTGCTACTGTAATGCTTATTTTAAACATTGAAGTCAACATTGTACACTTTTAGTGAGAAATGGACATTTTATGTAATCCAGGATAATCATACGAAAATACAATTAAGGGGGAAAAGGGCTAATAAACGCTGATACCACTAAAATATAAGTTTGGAATCGTATGATTCAGAAGCCTAAAATAGTCAACCAGAGTTATCTTTCTAATGGGGATGCCTCTTCATATATTCCAGATCTAAACTTCGCAAAGTTCAATAGTTATCAATCTCCTTCAATACGTGTCTATCGAGGTGGAACGCATGTGACTTTAAACAGAAAGCAGCAGATAATCAATACCTGTTTTTCGTAGAAATTTCCAGTTGCAGTTGTTGTTACGTGACAATTTGCATAGCTTTTACGATCAATGAAAATGAAAAGCTTTCATTTTATGGTAGAGATTTCATTTTATTTATTCTTAGAAGTAGCATTTTAAAACTTACATTAAATAATTGGTTGTGTCTCATGTAGCTTTGGTGTTCAAAATTAAAATTAAAACCTCAGTCAGTCAATTAAAGCTAGTAGAATTTAGTAGCTTGGAATTGCAGATCCTGAAAATTTTATCAGTCATACCTATGAATTCATCACTAACGATTTTGAAGTTTATGGATGAGTATCATGTCCTTGTCTCAAAGAAGTAAAGTAATACAGCATACATATGGGCTTTGTTACGTGATAACAGTTTTTTTTAAAAAAATATCTCTTACTGCTATAAAGAGAGAGTGTAACTTCATTGCATCTACAAAATCATGACCACATTGAATCGTGACGGTGATTTCTGTACATCGAAGTGGTAGGAATGGGGGAAGGGAGAGGTATATATATATACACACGCATCCTATAATAACGAAGTAAATAGACCTACAGAAGACCACATCCTAACATGTACAGAGAGTAGAAAAAATCAACTGAATCACACCTTGTTCGTGTAACACACAACTTCTTTAACAACATTCAGTGAACCATGAATTTAATTTCGACAAACGAGGGGTTATTTATCATGTGTTATAACGTGTGTAAATAACTTGATGAATATAGTATTTTTTTTAAAAAAAGAAAAGAACAAGAAAGTAAGGGAGAAAATAGAAAAACGAGGAACACAAATTGAGGTAGAGGTAGAAAATAAAAATAAAAATAATAAAAAGAAGAAAGATCGTCCTCTTTTTTAGAATGCCATGAGAGAGACGTGAGACCACAACTAACAAACTGAATTATCCTCTCCTCTGAGGAAGAATGGGAAAACTACAGTGATTTGACACAATTAGATTTTCGTTGTCCGATTGGAAAATATATACTTGTGCGTAATTCAAAGAGAAGGATTTACAATGTGTTTCCCTTTTCGTGTTGGTCTTTCAACTAAAACTAACACAACCCCAACACATAATAAATCGTTATTTTATTATTTTTTTTACCGTTTTTTAACCTCCTAAAGTCGCAAATATTTTAGCTATTCAGTATAATTTTTCAACAATTGTGATACTTTTTCTTTTCTTCTTCTGTAAACCACCAACATTATGATAATAAGGTTAATTGAAGATTCTCAAGGGGTGCTAAGCAATATCCCGATTGTTTTTCAATAACATCAATTCCTGGTATTAGATATTCGAATTGATTTTTAGCCTACCTTAACATTTGTTTTATGCACATGAAACTATAGCGTCCGAACTACATGATCTTTCACCGAAAATCGAACTCGTATCTCCCACTCTAAAAGGTTACAAACGCTAACTATTTAAAAGTGTGTTTTAGTAAATACTATGAGTTTGCCTTGTAATAAAGGAGCGCTAGTTTCGATTCTCGCGAAGTATCATTCTTAATTATTTTTTTATACCATTGTTGTTGTCAATTAAGATTAATTCCGGAATGATATATTTCATATAAGCTATTATGCTTTTATAATATAATTCTCTTTCTTTACATTGTTTTTACGGTGCTGGCTTATTTGGCTTACTTATTTATATATATATCTATATAGAACAATCAGTTCTTGAGATTGAGGTTACTAGTTCAATTCTCGTTACTGCATTTAGATTTATGAGTTACAGCAAATCATTGCAATACTTCAATGATCCTGAGTTGCTCCTCTTCTTACTGCTTCGTCATTCTACGTATGTTAATGGCATAGCCAGAAGGATGTCTTTCTTCTTCTAGTAAAAACACATACAATTTCAATCTTATGTTAAATTCACATGTCACAAAAACATGATATTGACATGATACATGTCACAGAAAGATGAACTTATATTTAGCTCTACTTAGTCAATCAGCCGAAACTAATGACGATGAATAAGGAAGAATATTGTAACTTTAAAGCTTTAGAAAGGGATAGAGAACCTACATCTTGATATATCCTCAGCACATCAGTTTCATTTATTATACTTTCTAATTATTAACGAATTTAGTGTATATCGGAAAGAGAGGAACCGTAATTTCACTTTAATTAAACTCATGATCCTATGGACAATAGTTAATTGTGGTGTAGTCTATCTGCAGTATTTTAAGCATTGCACAAAAGACAATAATAGTGGTAATCTGGCAACAATACAGGCAAATGAGTGTCCCGGAAATCTGTAGGTGACCTGTTGAATGCTGCTCTCAGGGAATGTTTGTCTCTCATGAAGAAATTTCAAATCAACTTCCGTAAGCCAAGTGCGCTGTACATGGGCTTCGTTCATAAATAAATAGATAAATAAATAAATTATAGAGCCCTCTGTAGGTTAGTACTTGAAAACTACAATCATGCTAAATTTCAACTTTCCACGTCAACCGAAAGTACCCCTTTATTTTATGTCAATTCATGTAGTTTTATATATAGTTAGGATTAAGATAGATGTAACACAACCTTGTGAACATAGTAACTTCCGTAACTCGGATTGGATTTTAACGGTACTTTGTTGATACATTAAGTGATTTAATACCCCGGTCCAGTTCGACGATGGGTGTCGTGGGTGCAAGGGGAAGCTAAGACCCTTACCATATAGTCATGACAATGATCATGGAGCTAGAAAGATGGAACAAACTCCACTCGCAAGCTTTTGCACAACTGAACACAAACAAAAGCGGGCCTAATCGCTGAATCATGCGTAGTTTTTGAGATCTTGCATAAAATATATTCAAACATTTAAATTTTTACAGGCTACGACAAGCTTCACGCACATGCTTCATGTGATATCAGTCATGATTATTTTGCAATAGTTTGTTCACATACAGAATTGCTTTGTGACCTAAGCAGCAATTTTTTAGCACTTTACCCTCCTGAGATATTACACCCCAAAAATGGCATCAAAATCATAAACTTCAATTTTCGGATTCCCATAAATCTACGGTGCCAGTATTATCATAGCTGTGGATATTTCCGCGGACTCTTTACATGCAATAGTATTCAGCGCAAAGCTTATGAACCCCGCATTATGCCATTCCAAAATACAGTCCCTTTAAAAGTGTACCTTTCTGTAGTTTTATGGTGATTTCATGCATTGGTTTGCAACTCTGCATATTTATTTAGAAGCAAAAGTTTACATTTCCTGTGTACCTCAGTCTCTCCTGTAAACATTAGTTTTTGTTTTCATCTGATTCGTACGTCCTGAGCGTAAACACTTACAAATGCAAAAATTGGCACGCTACCGACAACAAACATGGCCGTCATTTAGAAACACTTGCACATATGACAACGTGAATGAAGTTATTGACTTTCTCATACACAAGTTTCATCACATTCGAATTTCTATAATTTTCGGAGCTGGTTGAGCAACCTCCTCTAGACCACTTCGTATGGATTGACCTAATATGAATTCCGATCCACCAAAGCAAAAATTTTATTTAGTTACGGTTTCTTACGCGCAGTATGTTGGACGCTGTGGTATTTGCACTTCGTGTGGGAACCAGAAGCACTACTACTGACATTGGATTTGTTGACTACACCTAAGATTCAGTACTTCATGCGACAGTTCTACGAGGATTGGGATGAACACTGAACACTGTATGTACCTAGCTGCTACACTGGATTCCCAGATGCCGTATTTTGTGTTACCCGTGAGGAATTTCAGATCAAGAAAAATAAGATTTGTCGACAGCCACAAGATATAAGCAGGTAATGATAAACAGGTAGTGGAGTACACTCTCTCTTCGTATCCCATCCTGCTTCAGCTTGGCTGGCTTTCCTTTGGTCAATATGTTACCGGCTTATCATAGGAACTTCGAGGACAATACAAGTTCGGCTATGGTCTACAAAGAGACTCGAACTCCGAATGGTTTCGCATCATTATCGTCAGCCTAACGTCTCAAGTTTGACATCAGATAGGCATCAACTAGACAAGACGGTAGGGCTTTTTATTCAGTCGAGTTATATCATAGACTACTACATACATACATATATGTATGAATGTATGTATGAATGTAGATTTGTATATGCAGGCTCTCATCTATGTATGTCAGTGTAGGCAACTTTTAAAACTAGATTGCTAAACTGCTATTTATGTTGAGTGGCTACTCGTAGAACTATTGAAGCAAACTCTTTTACGCCTTTTCACATTTGAGAGCAAAGCAAACACATCCAAGCAGGTGTTTTCTTCGTCCGTCTGTGTGTTTCGCTCTGTTTAGAAACTCAAGGACTAAGGACAACACACAGGAGCCAAGAAGATCCTCCTCACTATTTTGTCTTCTCAGACGTTTATCAATGTCTTTTTTTTTTTTTTTTTTTTTTTGTCCTATTCGGAAACCAACAGCTGTACATGAGAAACGGTCTTTATTTTTGTTAAAAGTTCTCTACCCTTTGTTTGTTCTGAAAAAGACTTATGTACTCTTGTCCAGTGTGTAACGCCTTTGAAAAAACAAAGCTGAAATAGCCTATATAAATAACGAAGAATAAAAGAAAGAAAATAGTGCAATTATAATGTTTCAATATACCAATATTGACGTTCTTAATAGGATTCATTAGTCTCTGCGACTAATACATTTAGAATTTATTGTCATATCGTAAGGCAGATAGGGATGCGCACGAGTCGAGACGTGTTTCGAATCTCGACTCGACTCGACTCGAATTCGAGTCGAGGCACACTTTGTAAAATTCGAGACGAGTCGAGACAAACATATTTCTCGACTCGACTCGAATGTCTCGAAAATCTTTCTATAATTTTTAATATTATTTTGAAGAAAGTATTCATTCAGAAACACTCGGCACGAGAATTTCGGAAACTGCAGGACTTGTCAGGTGTTTGGGGAGTGCTGAGGTGAGTGTCTTCAATAAGTGGCGAAACCAAGGGGAAACGACGCCCAAACGTCGTGGTGTTGGGCGCCCCCACCTCATTACATATGTCGGACGTTGTAGGTTGAGCAGACTGGTAAAATAGAACAGGCAGCGAACTGCGTCGAAAATAACATCAGAGTTTAATGCTGGGCCAAGTACAAGTGTGTCTGAACTAATGTTGTAAAATTTCCGAAAATTTTGAACCTGTTGGTAAAAAAAAGTTTTTTTCGATTCCTTTCCGGAAAAATTGGAAACATTAAAAAAATAAAAAGAAATGTTTTGATTTGGTTAATTTTACTAGTAATGATATCCTTTTTTTTTCAAACGCGTGAAAAATATAAGTTTAAAAATTACAATATTGCAAATATAAAAAAATAGCACTCGAAAATAAAACTATTCCAATTATTACTGTATTAAAATACTAGATCTACGCGTATATGTTTGTCCCCACAGAAAAGTTTATATGTTTGTCTCCAGTCCTTGGACAATGAGATGTTGAACTCACAAGTGCTAGAAACATGCCGTTTCCATTGGTCGATTCCAGATTTTGTGTAAATTTGTTGTTCTAATGAATATTTTTTTAAAAAAGACATGGTCAATAGTTCTTTATTAAATTTTTAGGGGTACACTGGAAGTACTGAAATTCTTGAAAAAGTAAAGCTTCATACTCTACTAGTTATATATTCCAACATCACATAGTTGTATATAGGGGTTGTATATCTCAGGTGTTTGTTTCATGGCCAAATAATAAGAAAACGAAGGATAACCATTTCTCCAGTCTAAGATGAATCTTCATTGTTTGGAGAGTTTTTTTTTTTTAATGAACTCCGTATATAACTGACATAATTAATAGTGTCTGTAATTTATTTACTTATTATATGATGCATGCATAAAGAAAGAAAACACTGGTCATATATGAATTAGAAATTCCAACCACAAGTGGGCTCAAATCTTGCAAACGGTGCGAGATATTGAAAGAAAATAGTCGAAAAAATTTCCCCTTTATGATACCCCTTGCCAATTTTTATGAAGGCGTTCTTCACTTGTATCTCTAAAGGGACGTGTACAGATATGAGGAATGACAAGGAGATTCATGCTCATATGTAAATGATGCGCTGTGTAGAGAGCGCAGGTTCAGCTAGTTGAAAATTAATAGTCTGCACTTATTTCTGTTATGTCCTTTATTCGTGGATGTGCATTAATTACAGAAGTTACAGTTGCAGTTACATACAGTTATATGCATTAATTACAGTTACATACAAGCCTACCAACATGAAGTGTTCTATTGCAACAAATAGGTCTCTTGAATAAAACTGAGTTCTCAATATGGTCTTTGGTCTGGTGAAGTTATGTTAATTTTAACCAAATTACTTCTTAAGAGAAAGAGTAGTAGGCAAATTTCACTAATACTCATGCACTAAAACATATAATTACTATTATTTAATATTTTAATATAGACAGTTATATAAACTTTATGTACAAAATCCTGTATGTAAACAAATACATGTTTTCTAGTGCGACAGATTATCTATTACAATCAAAATGAAAGTGACTATGTTTCTAACTTAATAACTCAAGAATCATCAGATTGACCTCGATAAAATTTTCAACATAGATGAGGTTCGGGATGGTTTTTATTATTTCACTTTGAAGGTGCAACTTGAGGGAAGGGGAGAGGGGAAAATGACAGATATTAGTGTCGAATCGATAGTTTTCGGGGTCGCTGAGATGAACAGTGACACTTTCGGCCGTTTAAACCCAAATTCAATCCCATTAGTACTCTAAGGGGGAATAGTGATATGTAAAGATAATTGAAAATTACCGATATTAATGTCGAATTCATAGTTTTGAGGCTCCATAAGTTCATTGGTGACAGTTTTGGTGCTCTTTGTGTCCAAAATGAAACGTATTCTCCCTGTGCGAAAAACGAGTATTCTGCTAGTCTGTAATAATAACGAACGGAAGTTTCACATACTCAACCCTTTAATATATTTCTCGCTGCTCAAATTCACTCACTTGTGCGGTATATGTGTGTATATGTAAATAAGATCACCTCTCTTTTTGAGTTATTTAAAAAATATACAAAGAATAAAGACGGATTTTACCAGAAATCACAAAACTAAAAAGTAGAATTAAATCTTGTTGCTTTAAGTATTTTTCCGTTAGCGAAATACATTGTATATACAGTAGGACGTCGATAATCCGAACGCGGTCCCTAGAAGCTTTTTACATTTTGCCTTAATATAACGCTAGCGATAAACAAACAGTAGTGTGTCCGTCGACGTTGTGTGAAGTTAGTGTTTTTACAAAAGTTTATTCATACGTAACTGTTCGTTATATACATTTTTATTTTTTATTTTCTCTTAAGCCTATAAGTTTTAAGTGTGACTTACAAGATCAGTGTAATTTAGTGTACGAGCAGGTTCTTCAGAAACATTAAACGTAAGTAGCCTTTCGTACGGTATTGTAATTACTGTATGTACTGAATAACCACTGTATCGATAGAAGAACATACTGTACAGTATATGTAAGCCTAAATGGCATTTTCTTGGTCATTTTCGAAAATCCAAACTACCTGTGGTCCCAATTAGTTTGGATTTTCGACTTCCTAGTGTATATGCTGCAGACATGTTACAGCAAGTAAGATGACTATCATCAGGCCAAGAAATAGTTTTTAAACTATATTTTCCTGTTTTTGCCAATATTTCCGGACAAATGATTTTTTCTAATAGATTCAAAACTTCCGGAAATTTTACATAGAACAAAGAAGACATCTCTATAAAATACATGTTTGATTTAACATATTAACTAAAATGATTCTCGACCCGTTATTTTAACACTTCCCTGCTATCAAGGGGGAACTTCATAAGATTGCTCAAGATAATTTTAATGCGTCTATACTAATTAAACTAACTAGGATTATATTTTAGTTTCTTTTGTAGCCATAACTCCGTTCTATCACGGTGCTAACTTCGAAGTGTTTGGGTGAGATGTGAACAAAATTTCTCTATTCTAATACAAGAAACATAAGTACTCAATTATCTTAACTCTAAACTAGTAAATACAAAATAGTTTTAATTTTGAAAGCATAATATAATAAAATATTCGAAAATTTCAATATTACCCAAAGTTTCCGTTTTTTTTCAAGTTCGGGAAAACCGTAAAAAATTGTTTTTTTTTTTTTTTTACCCAAAATTTCCGTTTTTATTTCCTAGGCCTTCATAACACTAATCTGAACACATAGTGTACCGAACACGCTTAACAATGGGCCTCCGCAGCCGACGATCCATTCATGTGCGAATGTTAACACCACGATATCGGCAACTACGTCTAAAATGAACACGTGACTATCGCCGCTGGATCTTGGCATAGTGGCAGAACGCTGCATTGTCTGATGAATCCTAATAACTTCATCATGACGATTGGAGGGTGCGAATCCGTCGTATTCCAAGGGAACAGCTCCTTGACACCTGTACTGCGGGACGGAGACAACTCGTATATTTTAACTCGTATATTTTGTCTCGACTCGAATTCGAGTCGAGTCGAGACAGAAACATATTTTCGAGTCGATACAACATTAACGAGTCGAGACATACTTAAATCTCGACTCGAATCGACTCGTGCGCATCCCTAAAGGCAGGGACGGACCCATGGGGGCCAGCAGGCCAGACTCCACCAAAACTTCCCTACTCAAAATACATTTGTATACTTTGTCAATAAAGCTATACTTGTTTAACAGGGAAATGGTGGGTGTAGCATGAAAATTTGATTTTATACTTCATCTGTACTCTTTTTTGTTATAAAAACAATATAGTTCTACCACATTTTTTCCTGAAAGTGTAAGTGGAAGTATTTTACAATTTCTTATCATCTTTTCTAGTGCAAAATAATATCCGTTCAATACCACATAGACATAGTGGCTTGTAGTACTGGATCTTCCTTCCATAGCTTCGATCCCTCCCAATAAAAAATTCTGAGTGCACGCCTGCTGTAAGGATTGGCATTGTCACTTGTAACTCAGCAATTTGTCAATCATACTAGAAATAATCTATATAAATATGATTTTAGAAGTTTTCTATATGATTTATAATAAAAATAACAAGTACAGAAAGAAAGCATTCACGTTCTTGTAGAGAAATATGCAACTAGTGGGAATGGACTGTACAAACATGAATAAATTGATCCAGTTATAGCATTAGTTGACTCTCTCGATTTTTTAAAAGCCATGCAGTTGCATTTATTTGATTAGTACGTTACTCCTTCATTCTTTCTTTTCCTTATAAACGTTAAGTACCAGTATGAAGTTTAACGTCCCTTTTCATCTCCGAGGTTTTCCCGGTGGGAACTCATGTGGTTCGAATTCCATGTTAATCAGTAGATCCACGTCTCACATAGCCTCGCTGCTGAACGGGACATTAAACTCTAAATCAACTCATTTCCGAGGTTGATATCAGATCTACGGCGTAACTACAGTGTTTGCTAAGATAACAATATATATATATATATATATATATATATATATATATATATATATATATATATATATATATATATATATATAGAGAGAGAGAGAGAGAGAGAGACTATAAAATATAATTATAAAACCATACTGGAAAAGCAAAACTTTCCTGGCAGGACGAGATGTTTTCTGTAATATCAAATGAAGTTACTTGTTATACCTTACTTATCAATCAAGTAAGATAAATATATTAGTAACAAGTAAAGATAAGCGTTTTGGAAATACAAGTATGTTATTGTATTTTTCTCAGTCAAAAGTAGCTTTTTTCATTATACACTATTCATAGTATATATGAAAAGAATGAAATGAAATCTTTAAGTTTTACGTCCCACAGTTATGCCAGTTAGGCTAAAGGAGACTGTGATGATGAGAGATGAGTGAAATGGTGGAATGAAGAAAGTGGGAGGAAACGGGAGAACCCCGACAAAAACCCACGAGCACGATGTTTGTCCACCACAAAGTTCATAGTGTGTATATATATATATACTGCTTAAACATGTTTCCCACGTGTTTTTATTTGTTGCACTGAGAAAAAATGTAGGTGGCGTACTTAAAAAGTAGGTTTCATGCGTAATTCCTCCCGTAATTGTAGTTTTTGGACTTAACGTACAGCAAGCGTATAACTGAAAACGTATGTTTTATAAAACTTTCCGTATAAGTGTTCCATCTATACGTACTTTCCTTATGAAACAATATAGACGACCAGGATCTTACATACAAATGGACGTATATAACATAGCTAAGGAATGTAACATAAGAATATGCATGTGATATACGGAAAACTGTTAGCTGTCAGACATCCTGCAACGTAATGATGTAACATCTAATCGCAGTGCGTATGTACCATATGGATAACGTATGCTCCATACTGATTTCTTTAGTAAGCAAGAGGATTCCGTGGAGGTCCGGAAAACGGATTTTTCTCAGTGTGATTATTTACCTTTAATGCACGTAATACTGGTAGCGATGTGAAAAAAAAAACAAAAAAAAAAACACACACTTTTGCTTTCAGAATGTTCGGCGTGAAAGAATACGTATTAGTGAGGCATAATAAAATTTATTTTATGAATACATTAATCTATGTACTTCAATAATGATTTATATTTCAATAATGCCTTTCCTTTAATAAGAGTTATCCACTTTGTACCAAAAGCGAGAGTATTTAGCAAGATAAATAGCTAGTATGTGTATTTAGTAAATTCTTCTTTTCAATTTTGTTTCTTCTTTTGTGTACTGTGCAATATGTATATAACTAAAAAGGAACTTCCCTATAGCTATTCAGTATTCTGAATTGGAATATGAAATTTCTTCTCTGTAACGACTCATGATATGAATACAAAAATATTATTATAATAACTAGAGAGACTTGTTCATAATCAGGTGTTTGCTTACTCACGCTAGGAAGCAAATCCATATTGAGATACATGTTAAGAGGTACAGTAGATGTAGTTTTCTCCTGTTTCAGAAACAAGGTCTGGTACGACTTGATTTGAGTTCAAGAGACTATAATGTGAATTTTGTAACTCTTGTTACATATTTTCGTATCATTTAGGCTGGACGACATACAGGTTGTTATTAAAATAATAAAAAATTCTCATGAGTTAGTAACACTTGAAGTGCTCTACTCATTTCGTGTATTGGACATTAAAGTTTCATTAATATTATTACTTCTGTTCAACAGATTTCGTGCTATTCACGACCTGCACAGCGTTCAATTTATTATCTGCCCTTTATTTCACTTTATTTCATTTCATATTTTATTTAGAGCGTTCGTGGGTCTTTCCAGAGTTCTTTCGTTTTTTCCCACTCTTTTCTTTCAACCAAACATATTATTGTCATTCACTTGTCTTTATACCACAGCCTACAGAACAAAATCAACCCCCTCCCCCCAAAAAAATAATTTCATTTTGATCACAGAAGCTTTAACTCTATTTTTAATGAGTTTACCAAAAATTCGTTTATATATTTACTCTGTCTGTCTGTCTGGGAGACAGAAAAAAAATCAAGAACTACTTGATGGATTACCATCAATTTTATCCAGGATGTACAGGGTAAAAGAGTTAGGAATCGAAATCATTGACGGAGGTGACCTATCTCATTGATCTCAGGATTAGATATGACCCTAGCAGCAAGAAAGCTTTCCGCCAGTTGGCGCGTGCTTGGCTTTTGGCTTTCAACGTTTGCATTTGAAACGCCGGCTTTCATACAATCTGCCTTTTGTTGTACTTGCAAGCGATACTTTAGACCCTTCGCAGAGCGTCATAGCATCACTGGTCGTTCATTGGCTATTGACTTGACGTGACTTGTAAAACGCTTGTGCCAAGCTTGAATGGAACACTGAATGCAAGGTTGTCCCTATGTAACTTCGTTGCTGGAATCCAGCTTGCGGTATGCTTGCGCTTTTTCCAATCAAGCTGAATGCAAGCTTGGCTGGCTTGCAATTCAAGCTTAAAGCAAGTGTTTTGCAAGTTCCCTCTGCTACTAGGGAAATGATCAAAATTCAGGTTAAGATGTATTCCTATGGGAGTAATTATGTCAGTACCGGTATCATTCGTGGGTGGTATACTACTCGCAAGCTATTGAGAATAGGAGGTTAGTATAATGCTCAGCATACAAAATACTAATCTGACCGTGGGATACAAGACTAGAATGGAATTGAATGACTTCCTACTGGGCAAATTTAAAAAAGACTCAAACATTTTCTATTTTTAAATATTCATTCATGTTACTGCAGTTTTTGAGTAATGGTGGGGGGTGAAGGAACTTGCAAAAATTCAAACTTCAATTTTCATATTGTACACACATTGACCAACGAAATTCCTCAACGTGTTATACACTCTGACTCTGTTACTTGTTTAAAATCGTACTTTAAATTATGACTAATATATTACATTCAAGTCTAAAGGCTTCAAAAGTAACACGATTCTTCTAATTATGGTTCCTATGTATTCTATTGCTATGGCATAAAACGTAATTGCATTCAACACACAAATATATTTTTCAACCCTCTTATATTGGTCACTTTCTGACTGATATGAATGAAAATCAAAGAAAGGCAAAGAATACAATAGCTGGAATGCAAAAGAATCTTCCTAAATATATTATTTTCGTTTTCCAATTTATGATTTTGCGTGTGTATGCGTGTCTTTGTGCATGTCGGGAGAAGGAGTGGTAGGTGAGAATGAAAAGTTATTTCTTTCCAAAGAAATTGCTCGGAAACTGAGCTGTCAATTTTAAGACTACTTCTTTTGTTCCCAGATAGTACGTATCCTACCATTTTTACCTCGAGCTTCTACCTTTTATATCCATATAACAAATGCACACACGGCCAGTTTGCCATTTCTCTTCAGTAGAATGTTATATACCTTCACGCAGACACACACCTTCTCTCTTCATATATATATACACATAAAGAGAACATTCAACCAACTCGTAGTTTCTCGTTATAAGGGGAAAAAATCTGCAGAGGCTGCAACCAGGTTTGATCTGCGGATCGGTTCCTCTGTTATTTGTTAAGAAAAAAATGGGGAAAGGCGCTGTTATGTTATGCAATAGAAAGGCATTTTAAGGACTGATGAAATGTGTGCAACGGTGTGAAAACAGATTTTCTTTCCCTTTTTTAACATCAATAGAAAGAAGGAGAGAAGTATTGGTGCATCCCTATATGATGTGTTTTAGCTCATTTCCCTCTGATCTTTTTTTTTTTCCTCCAATAGATAAAGAGATATTTGACGGTTTCTTAAAAGGTACATAACATCACCGAAAAATATTTGGATACAGAAAGGAGAGAAAAGTTTTTTGTTGATATTTGATAGCGGGTAAATCATCTACAAAGAAATATAAAGAATGAATGAAAAAAAAAAGGTTTCCAAAGCAGGTAGGTAAAAGTCTTCAGTAGGTATGTGTATCTTTTCTTTCTTTTCTTTTTTTTTATAAAAAAAGAGCTGTTTTTATACATTTTTCTTTTCATTCTTCTCATTTTTGTCAAGTCAAAGCTTTCAGACATTTTTACTTTTATTCCAACCAGCGAACTATTGAGAATCAAGCGTTATTTTGGTTGAAGTAATAGCTGCCAGGATGGAATAGATATCTTTTCTATGATTCTTTGTCGTTTTTCTTGGCTTTTTGATTTTTCATTCTTTTCTGCGGCTAAATTATGTAACACATATGGTAAAAGAAACAGAGACAGACAGACAGAGAGAGAGAGAAAGAGAGAGGGAGAGAGGAAGGCAAGATAAGTGGAACATTTTTATTTTCTTCACTGTTTTTTATAGAAACTTAACATGAGATTAAGAAATCGTGTCAGAAAGGGAGAAAAATATGGGAATAAGACAGAAAGAATACCTTTTTAGATTACTGAAACAAGAGAGTCTTGTTTCTCGTTGTAAAACTAGGAAAGGCGTTCCAAACTACACGAATTTCAAAATTGAAACTGAAAGTAGTAGATTTGAATCTTCTGTCGGAGTAGGTATAAGAAAAAGGTCAGAGATGGAACCTGCTATTCGAACCCTGAACCCCCTGCTCCCGCCAAGTGAACTTTGTGGTGGACAAACACCGTGTGCGTGGGTTTCTCGGGGTTCTCCCGTTTCCTCCCACTTTCTACATTCCACCATTTCATTCATTACTCATCATCACCGTCTCCTTTATCCTCACCGGCATAACCGTGGGACGTAAAACTCAAAACTTTCATTTTTTTCGAACCCTGAACCCATATCACAAGCAGTTTCTTTACAATTATTACTATTTACTGACTAAAGTTTAAACCATAAATTGTACTACTTTTTTTTTACTACTTCCGGTTTTGATGGAATTATAAGAGCTGAAATGATACTATTTTTAGGACACCAAATTCATATCAAAAAGCTAATTCTTGGTTTCTCCTACCGTTTTTCGGTCTATGGAGATCAATTTTTGGAATCGGAAGTTGTAGTAGATTTCTAGCAGTTCCGGTTTTAGTAGAGAGATAAGAATAGGGATAGAATCTATCCTTCGATTGAATCGATTGTAGATAAACAATCTGCTATCATTTTTTGCTCTATAATGGTCAACATTGAAACCGGAAATAGTTGATTTCTACGCCTTCTGGTTAGGTTTGATTACGTCTTTTTCTGAGCAATGAATCAATTCCATAAAGAAAGTATCATGTGATGAATCGGTTCCTAAAAAGGTATCAGGGATCTGTTAGTATAATAAACGATTCATTCTTTTACTATGATATCTGTCGACAGACGAACGCAAGATCACAGCTTTGTCCTATAAGAACTTCCAATACTTATTCGTACCATAGTTTGGAGGTCTAACACCATATAAATGAACACATACCTGCTAAATACCATGTGAATGGACACACGCAGTGATTAAATTCAATGTGAATGAACACAAGAACTGGTTAAATATCATGTGAATGAACACACACACACTGATTAAATACCAATACGAATGAAAAGACACACGAGTTAAATACCATGTGAATGAGCACACACACTGGTTAAGTACCATGTGAATGAACACACACACATACACTGGTTAAATAATATGAATGAACACATACACTGGTTAAATACTATGAACGCACACACACACTGGATAAATATCATGTAAATGAACATATATACATACTGAATAAATACCATGTGAATGAACACACACACACACACACACACACACTGGTTAAATACAATGTGAATGAACACAAGAACTGGTTAAATATCATGTGAATAAACACACACGCACTGATTAAATACAAATACGAATGGAAAGACACACGAGTTAAATACCTGGTTAATATCATGTGAATGAACACACACACTGGTTAAGTACCATATGAATGAACACACACACATACACTGGATTAAATGATATGAATGAACCCATACACTGGTTAAATACTATGAACGAACACACACAGTGAATAAATATCATGTGAATGAACATATATACATACTGAATAAATACCATGTGAATGAATACGCAAACACACACTGGTTAAATACAATGTGAATGAACACACACACACACACAGTGGTTAAATATAAAGTGAATGAGCATATACTGGTTATACGAAACTTATGGTCCTTTCTTTTGTTTTCTCTTTGACCGTATTCTTTCTATGATAGACTGTCGCTTAGCCACTTCATTGCTTTCTATTCGCATGAAAGGCTGTAACAAGAGACAAACTGAAACCGTTTGTTCTTGAAGAAGAAATGGTTTCTACCTTAGCGAGATAATTACAATTTTTACGCTACCAAAAGAAAAACAGTAAAAAAGATAAGGGTGAAAAATAAAATATTGCACACTGTACTTTAGATAGTACGTGGAAAATAAAGGTGTGGTATTTCTTAGAAATTTTAATCAAGTGGTTAAACAATGACCTTTTTATTTGAGTCTTATTTGTAGAGCTAAAAAAGATAAGGAAGGTGCAATATTTTTTTTTTCTCAACAAAAGTATTTTCTTTCTTAAATAAAGGTTTAATTAATCGTGTATCAGCGCACTGTATCTGAGTTATTGTTCGTAATATACATTTTTTCCTGTTGTAGTATTGTTGTTATTTCATAACTTATATTACTTGTAAAAGTGCAATTTTAAACTGTAAAGTGCAAGTTTCACAAAGTAGGCTCGTTATATTATTATTATTATTATTATTATTATTATTATTATTATTATTATTATTATTATTATTATTATTATTCAAGGAAATACAGACCTTTTGTTTCAATTGCTCATAGATTACTCTTTAACAAGATGTCAAACATAGGGTATCTCCCTTTATCTAAAAGGTTTTAAAAAGTTATTTGACTGGTAAAGTTACAATGTACCAAACTAAAATGAGTTGAGTTGAGTTGAGTTCAGCAGCGGCGTGGACCTATTGCAATCCGAACCACATGTGCTTCCGCCAGGAATCGAACCGGGGTCTCCCATGTCAAAGACGCGTACGCTATCCGCTTAGCCACGAAGGAGCCCTTAAAATTGGAAATGCTTTTGTATATTCATACCTGTAAATAACGGAATTTCTCAAGATTCTTCATTTGGCCTTTGTGAGACCTATGTAACTTACACATCATGGCAGTTACACGGCCCTCACACCTTAAAAACATAGGCCAAGTCCTTGTAGCGCTATCTTGTTTTCCTTGTCATGACCGTGAAGTGTGAATTAACAGTGCTTTCATAAATGGCTAAAAACAAAAGCCAAGCTCTGGCAAACAACATTCAGCCGAAGCCTACTTCCCTCTCATTGCCCGAGCCTTGTCATGGCAAAGAGGGCTTAAACTCTGAAGGGTGATCAATTGACTTTAATTAGCTACAAAGAAAGATCTTTTCTGATCGAGTAAATGAATTCAAATTCCACCTACTAGTTTTCACCTAATTAGTAACTCAATATCTATTGAATGCTTTTCTATCGTGTGACCTATCAAACAACTCGTCTAGATGAGCAGGTGGATTATGTAATGAACATACTGTTTTGACAAGATGTAGGTGAAATAGGGGAAAATATAGAAACTGAAATACTCCGAATGTGTCACATCAAGCAATAAAAACTACTTACTGTTAGCTGGTCAAGGAATTGAAACTTATTATGCTTGACAGGAGCCATTCAGGAAATATATAGGTTGTCCCCAGATTTAACGTTCAACTTTGGAATCATCCTTAGTAAGTCAACTCGTCTGGTACCTAGAGCAATTTAAAGATGGCACACTGACTTGAACATTACTCCAAGGAGAAGATGAGGAATGTTATTAGTTTTTATGGGTCAAGGAACAGAAACCATCTGAAATTAATCGATATTGGAGGAGGTCTATGAAGAGAGTGTTATGTAGCAGAAACACATATATTTCTGACCGGGGGTGCTCCAATAACTACCAAAATAACCAATCATACTGAAATTCGTCAAAGTGATATGTGACAGTTCTTTAACCCTGTCAACGCTGAGACTATTGCTTTTGCAACACTTGGCTTTCTTTTAAGCCACAAACAAAAAACATGAAGGTAAAAAGTTTCGGAAAGTGTTGTCATTTTCACTGCTATCTTATGATTTTAGATAGCATAAATTAAGAAAGGAGGGGTACACGTGAACCGGTGAACCTCCCCTAAATCCGACCCTGTATGTAGTGCAAAGCGTTCATAAGTGGTAGAAGGACTATAACAGATGATGCCAAAAGTGGCAAACAAGTAATGTCAATCACAGACAAGAATATGTGTGACATCGATGCGAAGATTCAGGAGGACAGAAGAGAGATTGTATGACATTGCAGTTGCATTACAAATCTCATATGGTTTAATGAGGAGTATTGTCTACCCCTTGGCCCATAAAAAAAATAAATAACACAGCATACCTCCTCCTTGGAGTAGGGCTAATATTTAAGTCAATGTCCCATCTTTAAATTGCTCAGGTACCAGACGATTTGACGTAGAAGGCAATAGTTGCCATCAGACTTCTCTCACCTTGGTACCTGCAACTAAATAATAATAATAATAATAATAATAATAATAATAATAATAATAATAATAATAATAATAATAATAATAATAATAATAATAATAATAATAATAATAACTACACAAAGAATTCTGGATTTGAGACAAATTCAACTTATTTTTTGATACTCCTTTATAGTTGCAGTTCTTGTTCTATTTTGAAATAATTAATTTGAGACAATGCAGTTTGTATCCTGAAATTACATTAACAGAATAGTTTTAAATCGGCAAATTGCTTGCACATTAACGACATCTATTAGCAATATCAGGCAGATAGGCAACGCAGGTTGCGACATCTATTAGCTTGATTCTATATTATTAGGAATTAGCGTTAATCAGAGATTTACACGTTATGATTCGCAGTAAACGTGTAGATTTAGGGGCGTCATTTGGGAGAGCAAAACAGCATTTGCCCCCCGCCCCCACCTGTGAGTTTCAGGAATATGTGCTTATATATATATATTAATATACTAATTAAATACGTGAAACCCTCCCTTTGTCGGTGAAAATTCTTGCTCCCGCCTGGCAAAATCTGAAATGACACTATTGTATAGATTATGCATTATTTATAGCAAATCAAACTTTTTTTTTTTATAGTAAAGGATAGGTTAGTTGATTACTGAGACGAATACCAAAATTTCATCTTTATAAGGAAATAAGGAATACAAAATTTATACGAAATATGTAAATAATAAAAAAAAAGCAGGAAAGAACGAAATATTTTTTGATATAAAGATTTTTGACTGTAAAGGAAATATTTCTGTCAAAAGGGTCGATAGTCGAGGGACCTGTATACAGCAAACTACATTTTGGACAACAAGTAACGTCGATTTTCCGTACGAAAAGAGTAGAGGGAACGAGAATGAGAAAGGGGAAAAAAATACACACGTCTCTTCCGATTGCGAATCAGAAGGGAAACGTCTGAAAATTCTCCGAAGCGTAAACTCAACACTAACACTATTGACAGGAAAAGAAGTGTTCGCAAGGAATAAGGAGGGAGGGAAAGCAGGAAAGCAAGACATTTGACGTGTTTCGTAGCGTTTTTCTCGTCTACAAGAAATCAACATTGAAAGGGGAAAAGAAGGAATTTTGGGACGAAAAGAGAGAGAAAGAAGAGGAAAAATGTATTTCTTGAAGGTTAAGTTGAATAGATGCGCCTGACATTTAAAGACTTCTCCAAATTAGACCTAATGCTGTTACATGCATATTAAATTTAACAATATTTGCACCAGCTAACTCATCATCAACCTTTAAAAGACAGTTAATTATGTAGGCTTTTATTATTATTATTATTATTATTATTATTATTATTATTATTATTATTATTATTATTATTATTATTATTATTATTATTATTATTATTATTATTATATGTTAGACCGATGCCTTTGGCCCGCTGTAAACTGTAGGTTAAAAAAATCTTGCTTAATTAAATCTCTAACAGCCTTATGCAGAGTCGTTCTGACACGTGATACAATGCCATACTAAAGAGCTCGACTAACATGTTTCCTGCAGTAGTCAGGTCTTTAGTATGATGCTAATCGTACGTCAAAACGACTCTGCATAAGGCGATAATTGTTTACATTCAACTTTTTTTTTTTTTTTTTTTTTTTTTTTAAGTTTGACCACCAATCATAGTGGGGTCTACTATGATTATAATTTTTATGCAGTTATTCAAGGATTTCATTCTACACAACAATCCTGCAGATAACGACATGTATTAGCGTCAGCAGAGCAAATGATAGCAGAAGTAGCGACATCTACTCATTCATGTATTAGTATGACTCTTTACGGTTAGGAATCAGCAAGACGCTCCAAGACGTCAGCCGATTGTTATAGTACGCGATTCTCATTGCAACTTTCGAATTTCTATAACCAACGTTACTAATCTATGTGACGTTGTATAACATTCAAGGATAGCCTAACGCACACACTGACATGTTTCCCTTTTATTACAGGTGTATGTGGGGAAAGAGCATGTGGTCACCGTTAGGAGAATTCAAATTACAATAGATACAATATGCTAGTAAACAGCGTATTTTGCTACGTACACAGTTATTTAAACGGCAGTGTCCTTGGTTCGTTACTTATACGGGAAGATTATACCATATATAGGAATACGATTCGTAACCTATGTTGCTGCCAGGTTTACAACATTCAGTTATGTGAAATACAATAAATAAATAATTTATTCCAGCCAAAGAGTTCCCCCGTGGCTAAACAGTTAACGTAGACGCCTTTGACGTGTGAGACCCGAGTTTCGATTCCCGGCTTGAGCTCATGTGGTTTTCGGGTCCCAAATTTAGCTGTAGATCCATGTCTCATATAGCCTCGCTGCTGAAAGAGACGCTAAATCATCAGTCAAAAGATCTTTCAATATTTAAAAAAAACTGTTGGAAACGAAGTACATACTTTTAGCGCCCCCAAAATTCATCTCTTTAGATTTTCTCGAAAACTACACATGAGAATATATTTACCGGCATGTTATCTCGATGTGACCTATCGACTGATACATCTCTAATATTTTGACAATATTTTAGTTAAATAAAATCGAAAATTTAAGACTTAACGAAAATGTTTAAGCTGTATCTCATTAGCCATATCATTTCCTGTTGTTTAACTAATGTCATAATGAAGAACTCAATGAGGTTATGTTTGACTATCACTTTCATCTCAATAAGTCGTACGGTTTTTATACAACATCAATTATTATTATGTCTACAAATTAAATATATGAAAAGATGGAATCTTAAGACGATAAAAGGAACATCTTGAAAGACTTGTTTGAGAGCATGACCTACCAGTAGCAGCGCTTTTCTCGTAATTGTAGGGGGACAAGAGGGGTGGCAAGAAAAATTTTGGGGTTGCGAGGCAGCCACACTTGTCTTGCTTTGAATATTATTATTATTATTATTATTATTATTATTATTATTATTATTATTATTATTATTATTATTATTATTATTATTATTATTCACCAGTTGTACATAGAAAAATGGGGTGAAGGAGGGTGAGAAAAAATATTGGGATGGCGATCCCCCCTCCTTGACCCCCTGTAGCGCCGCCACTATGACCTACAGGCTGAAATAGAAAATAAAGTAGACAAGAATAGTAAAGGGCTCAATATTCCTCGGAGTAGCTATAGCCAAAATTAGCAATGGAAAAGAACAGGACTAGATAATATATCATTCGAATTCAGTAAGAATATGGCAAGAGAGAATTGCTTCTATTCTGTAATAAAATACATGCACAAGGAGAGTGGACAAAAGATTTCTTGAAGACGATCATCATACTATTGGCTACGAAATAGAACCACAAGAGATTTCAGAACTATCCAACTATTAGTCTTACATCGATTACATCGTAGAGGATTGCGAGCCAAAGCTACCTTCATATGTTTCTTGGTTACCTTCATATGTTTCTTACGAGTCTTCGATCTTCCCATTCCAGTCCAACCTTTATAAGTTTCATCAACGATTCCCAGTTCATCCGATCAAAGGCCTTTTTCAGATCAATAATTACATCGTGTGTTTCCTTCCTTTTTCTATAAAACTTGCATTGATTACCCTTAATAAGCCAATTGCATCCCTCCTGCCCTTATTTCTCCGAACTATTTGTTCTTAACTTTTTCATTTATTCTTTTATAGCTGCTTCCATTCCATTTTCGAAGCACAATTTTTGCTTCATGCGATATACAAGGTGTGATTGAAAAGTACCGGAACTTTTCCCGCCGCGCGGCTCCCCGGCGTTCGAAAAATGTGAGGGTGGGGAAAAATGTGCCCGGGACCTTCCTCTTTCAAGCGGAACTTGACCCAGTGCGGTTGAGAAAGCATCGCTGTCCGCGCGAACGTCGTTTTGGTCGTCGGTCACGTTTTTTGAGCGCCGAAAAAGGAATCAAAGATTGATCAACGCTACGCCAAAAGACGTGCATTGAGGGATCGTACTCGTAGCACCATGTTTCATCACCACTGATCACACTATCTAATAACTCTTCGTCGGCTTCCACACAATCCAGCACTTCACGACTCAATTTCACTGGCAGTTCTTTTTGCTCCTCGGTCAACACCTTGGGGACCAGTTTGGCGCACACCTTCCGCATGTTCAATTCTTCAGTCACAATTTTTTGCACTGCATAATATGTCAAATTAAGTTCTTCGCTGATCTCCCGGAGGGTTGTCCGACGGTCCAAGTTCAGGTATTCGCGAACTCGGTCGACGTTTTCATCGGTTTTCGACGTCGACGGCCTCCCAGAGCGTGGTTCGTCATCGGCGTCCTCCCGGCCTTCCCTGAAGGCCTTGTGCCACTCAAAGATCCGAGTACGGGACATCACATCTTCCCCAAAGGCTTCCTTGAGCAGGTCCTGGGTCTCGGTGAACGTCTTTTTTAGTTTGGCACAAAACTTGATGGCGTAGCGTTCGTCAATCTTTGACTCCATTTTCGGCGCTCAAAAAACGTGACCGACGACCAAAACGACGTTCGCGCGGACAGCGATGCTTTCTCAACCGCTGCTCGCAGCGCACTGGGCCAAGTTCCGCTTGAAAAAGGAAGGTTTCGCGCACATTTTCCTCCACCCCTCACATTTTTCGAACGCCAGGGAGCCGCGCGGCGGGAAAAGTTCCGGTACTATTCAATCATACCTTGTATATCGCATGAAGCAAAAAATGTGCTTCGAAAATGGAATGGAAGCAGCTATAAAAGAATAAATGAAAAAGTTAAGAACAAATAGTTCGGAGAAATAAGGGCAGGAGGGATGCAATTTTCTTATTAAGGGTAATCAATGCAAGTTTTATAGAAAAAGGAAGGAAACACACGATGTAATTATTGATCTGAAAAAGGCCTTTGATCGGATGAACTGGGAATCGTTGATGAAACTTATAAAGGTTGGACTGGAATGGGAAGATCGAAGACTCGTAAGAAACATATGCAGGTAACCAAGAAACATATGAAGGTAGCTTTGGCTCGCAATCCTCTATGAGGTTCGCTCTATCTCAATCTCACCATCATTTACCTTATTACCTTCTTGCTATTTAAGAACCTGGGCTCGCTCTCCTAGCACTTGCTTTGTGGTCACACTTACCAACCTCGTAGACGCTTACGCCCGTTCGGACTCGGGCTCTGGTTTCCTATCCACTTATAGCTTAGTGATCTCACTCAAACCTGGATATAACTCAGTTATTGAGTTGAAAGTAGATTCAATTTGAGAGTCAGGTTCACGAGTTTCGACATCCCTACTCAGCAAGGATTCTATATGAGACTAGATCTACATTTTTGCATACAATCCGAACCACATGTATCCCTATTAGGAATCGAACACAGCTTCTCTTTCCGAAGTTTGTAAAGATAACAAATTAATCATTAGGGTAATACTATGCATTTTCGTGATCATAGGAACACAAACTTAAAATGTTACTATTATTTTACTTTATTATATCTGTATTCGGATTAGACTCAATATGCTGCAGGAAAAAGTGGAAGAAACAACAGGATGTAGGGAACAGTAAGTATTTATATGATCAAATAACAACAGTCATATCAGTAAATGAAATCACTAAAGAAAAGAGCTGCACTAGTATGGTGTCTACTTACCAAACTGTCGGCCGGGATTCGATTCCAGCTGTAAATGAAATTTATTTTCTTCTTGTACCCTAGTCAATGGGGATGAACAAAAGACAAAACATGTTTCGAATATCGTTTCGTCTTGTCTCGAAAACAAGACCAGATTCTAGTCGAGATATGTTTTATGGAGTGAGCCACAACTAATTCATCACGACAAGATACATACAAGTTTTCGGGACGAGACGAGACAGCCTTAAATCTCCCGTTTGCTACTCCAAATGTAGCTCACAAGTTTATCCAGCCTATATGTAATGAATACTTCACAGGTTAAAGGAAGATCAGCTCCTTTATGTGCCGAGATCAAGAAAGAATAAACCGTTACTTTTTACACCACTCTTGCCCATATTATTCTGCCCCAAATAGAGTGAATATGTAAAGATCCTTATCAATTTAATGAAGACACATGTAAAAGTGTCATTTTCCAGATTAATATGCGTTGGACAGCTCTGATATGACGTAGAATGCAGTCATAGAGTTCATGAATGGTAACACGTGGAACATTATTCACAGTGTCTTACTCAGTTCTGTGAGAGAGCACAGAAGCGGACATCTGCTCAGGATTAATGTCTCTAAACGGACTACAGAAGTTCAAGTCTAGGCATTTGACGACTCAGGAAGGTGTTCAACTTCATCCAGATATTTCTTAAATGACGTTACAACAGCTCCACTTGTGTGAATGGGCACATTATCATTCTGGAATATATTGCCTGTGCACGTAGACAACATAAGAATCATAGTGTAACATTATACAAAAACTGTTCAAGAGAAATATTTGTTTATTGGTTTGGTGTATTTAAAATAATTTGTAAAATATTCTCATCTTTAACTTGAAAATAAATTGCAATTATTCACTGGTGCTGCAGATCACCGGTGTCACATAAAAATTGACAAACAAGGAAGCTCAAGCATATACACAAAAATGTTCACACACCAGACACTCTTTGAACTAGGAAATGAGTTTGGATCGTAAGACTGTACCTAATCAAAAAAAAAAAAAAAAAAAGTCTTCCTGTAATAACGAAACTAGGAAACAATTAGGCGGAAGGCTAACATCAGTCCATTGATACACTAAATGAGGATTCGAGGGTTGGCGAGCTAGAAAATTTAGAGTCATGTTCAAATAGTGATATTACAACCGTCGTTAATACCGCCAATAGCGTTACCTGAGATTAGTGGTGAGTACGATTTCTCTATTGATTAGTAACGATGTAAGTCCAGCTTATGAATATGATTGCTACAGTCACATGAAACAACACTTCTGTTAACTTGGCTATCTTCTATTTAGAATACAAAGAGACCTCAGTATCATGTAGGAATGTCAGCTAAATTTAATCTTCTTTATTTTCTTATATTTTGAACTCAACATACAGTATATTTCCTATGCTATTGATTTCAGTAGTTTATCTAGATGTAAGTATGTGTGAACCTTCATACAATGAGGATTTGAATATCAAATTTCTGGGTTACGTATAATGATGGTTCAATAGGATTCAAATGAGCCCTAAAATGATGACTTAATCACACCATCGGTAAGGGTCAGAACAAAGTCTGCTAAAAACCAGGATATTGCAATCCACAGTACTAGAGAACAGCCGCTCATACCACGTAGCGCCAACAGTTTGCCCTCTTTGGAAATCAGAGAGATAGCTCATTTTAAACTATAAGAGCGGTATTAAGAGAGAATGAGTTAATCGTGGGTTACTCTCGGACTAGTTAATGGCATACTAGATCTTTACTAAGGAATTTGCACTTTTTTGGTATTCAGAGTCTACTTTGAGTACAACTAAAACGTTGATTTGGGTATGATTAACTTACACAACCTCAATGCATTGGTGAAAAAATAAATGTGGCAATTACGGAAAAGTAGATGAGCGCATGCGTAGTCTTTAAAATAGACGAATTACGAAATCCGAAATGTTGTGTCGCACGCTAAACCATGGGTAAAAGATTAGCCTCTGCTCTAGATTAATTAGTCACATGTGATTAACTTCGTCAAATACGACGTCCTAATCAGTGACTCTGAATACAAATTTATAACCATCCTTTAGTCAACCCCGTAGTATGGCTTTAATCAGACTTAAAAAAAAACTCTGCATAAGGCCCTAAAAGTCTGCTCAGTTCACTGCATATAGCTGTTCTATGCTCCTCACATAGTACGTAGTTTTTCCTACACCACCACCTACAACCCGACGCTGGGGTGACTGTATGACCATTGCCAACCCAAACATCGGACGTGTGTCCAACTGCTATCTTTTCTATTCAATATATAAGTAGGTGCCAACAATTGTTTTAATAGAGGAAAAATGTTATTCTTGCATGTAACCTATAATACACGACTAAAGTGAGAAGATATTCTAATACTTATTTTCTTTGTTGATCTGGGGAAGATGCCACAGTTTTATGTATTAGACGTCACAATGTGCACAAAACGACAGAGTAAAATTTATTTTCTTATTACGAACAATGGTGATTTGATAATTAATACACAGATTAATATCGATTTTCACCTTGTTGTCGATAAGTTGTATTTAAAACATACTTCCAATCTTGCCCCAAGTACATGGTGTAAGATGCCACTCCCTTAGGGGAAAGGGCATATGTCAGACAGATGGGGGCCAGCATTTATTACCAAAAATTGGTACTTCCTATCAAATTTTGAGTACTTTTTCAAAAGTAAGGTTAATTTTGGTTAGGTTACATTAGCATACGTCGATTAGGTTAGGTTATGCCAGGTTAGGTTAGGTTAAGTTAGGTTAGTCTATCACATATTTCACTTCCCCCGATTGCACACACTGATTTTCGATATCAATGCGTTTACAGATTACTCGCACTTCAATTACCTTTTCGTAGCATGGAATGATTTCTCCTGTACACATTTTGTTTTGTACCTAATTTTGGCCCCCATCTATCCGACATAACCCAGAGAAAGATTACTTCGTTATGGGTCTCATAAAATCTGTGCCTTATAAATGTTACAAACACGAAAAATACAATGTTGCACATGCGATTCAGATGTAAAATACAATCTAATAGAAAAATAAAGACGTATTGTCTGTAAATCTTGCCAGTATATTTAAACATTTCTAAGATAACAATTATTGCTAATAATATGATAATGTTTATATGCAACATACTCCGCTATTGGGAAACTCTCCACTACATGTTAGCATTCAAAAAACACAAGAACACAAGGGCTTGGTTACATTGGAACATGAAATAATACACAAAAAATGACTCGGTGGTAGACCGCTTGGCTCTTTTACGAGGAGTCACTTGTTCGATCTCAGTTCACATAAGTATGTGGTAAAAAACATCGTGTTCCAGAGTTTTCTCGAGATTCTCCCGTTTCCTCCCGAATTCTCATTCCACAAATGATTTCATTACCATTCAATCCCATTGATCATTCGTCCTATTTATCTACAGGGCGTAGTCGTAAAACGTCAGCGTATTTAATTTCTTCATTTGATATTAATGAATATGAAGAAATCCTTCAGAAGAACTGGAATTATGTACCAAATTATTATTATTATTATTATTATTATTATTATTATTATTATTATTATTATTATTATTATTAATAATAATATTATTATTTAAAAAAAACAAAAATACAAAAAAAGATTCCGATAAAGAATAGTCCTACAATTTAGGAAGATGAAATTTTAAGTCCGGTAACCCGTTAAACTGATTGTGTTATAATTAACGTCGTAGGGAATGACAACTTATGGCACTGAATAATAAAATATATTCGATACGTTGATAAAACATCTCAAATGAGAAAATGTCTCTTATCAATTTGAAATATATATACGTACAATTCGTAAAGAATTTAATTTTAAATTGTACGTTTCCATCACCCTGGTAGCATCTATCACTGAAAAGAATCGTTGGATTAAATGAAGATGAGCTGCCTAAATATTGCATTAAACTTAAACCCAATAGTCACCAATAACCATGTAAACTATCTTTCAATTAGATTGTAACTACCACTTTTCACCCGTTTTGTGTTTTAAGGATAGTTTGTCACAATCTCTCTCCTAGTTCTTCGTGATAATTCACGTACTCTATCAACGATTCATGAAGTATACGTGAAAGAAAAAGGTTAGGCAGACAAAAAGAAGGAGAGAGAGAGAGAGAGAAATGTAGAAATAGGGCGAAGGACTAAATTACTTGAAAGCCAGGGCAATCTAACCAACAAGTAGAACGTCACCCTTCTTGAGAACCAATCTAATCTCTTCTATTTTTAAAACAAAACTCTTAAGTTCTTCTTTTACTATTTTCGAGTGTATAGTGGGAAAGGGGGGAATCATGTACCACGCCCTTAGGGATTTCAACCAACCATTGTAGGTCAGTGCATTGTTGTGTGTGTGTCTCTTTCTTTCTTTTCACTGTTATTCCCTTTCAATTTTCTTAGAAGAACGAGGGTTGTTTGATAATTTCGTGATCAGTGTTTCCATAAGAAGCTTTGATAATACGAGTCATTTTTATTACGAATAATTCTCTGATTATTAGTATAGTAGCGTATACTATAGAAATATTGCACAGACTTATAGCTAGGGCTGGGTAAGGAGAGTCTGGCTTTGATATTGGCATTGGGTATTGTTCTCTTCTTAGCACATACAGTGTTACATAAATGTGTCAGAATATTTTGTCAACAGATTCCTCTCATCAAAAAAAAAAAAAAAAAAGTTCATATGGACCTGTGCTAAAAAGTGGATAGTTTCTGAGTTATAGGGTGCCGACAACGTGAAACAAGTGAACTTTGATAAACATAGCTCCACTACTATGACTTACCGTAGTTAGGTCAGAACATCACTGAGGAACTGGTATGGGAACTATCGAAATATTCATCCTTCACAATTCCGGTACTTGTACAGTCATTTTTAGAGAGGCTCTATGGGTGTATTTGATCACTCTCCACCTACCTCTCTAAAAATTGGTGTACACGTACTGGAACATTCTTAAACATGCTGGAAAAGTTGAAATTTGACCATGACTTAATTAAAATTCCCTACTTGGCAATATTTATTCCATTTTCATTATGTGCACTTCATTTAATTCAAATTGTAAATTTAATTAAGTATTTTAAATTTAATTCAAAAGGTTGAAAAGTGGTCTTCTGTAAAAATGAACATATCACTTTTAGCTTTTCTCATATAGAAATATTCAACCCAGTTTCTTTTCCTTAGAATACCCATATTAATCAAAGTGATTTATAAAAACCCAGTTCAAGATATGCTCACAAATTCATTAGAAACGTTCAACTATTTATCTGCTATGTTGTAACTGGCAACATCAATTTCATTTTCGTTCTTTATTTATTTTTGCAAAAAAAAAAAAAAAAAAAAAAAAAATCATATCTATAACACGGATACCAAATATGATACTAATATTTTTACAGGAGAGCAAATTACAACCATTTGAATTAAATTTAAAATATTATTCAGTTCAGTAACGGAAACTAAACATATAAATATATACTCTTAGGAAGGAAAATTTTAATTAAGCCACCATCTACTTTTTCGAACATTCAGATCACAGTGTAACCAACTACCGGAGAGAAAAATCAGAAAATGGGAAAAAAGTAACATGTGTTTTACCTCATCGTATAAATACAGTAAAACCTGCCTTCAACGGACCATTTATTAAACGGAAAACTGTCCTAAACGGAAATATTTCACAGTCACATGAATTTTGGAGTGCAAAACGTGTAAATGTCCCTTCATTAAGCGGAAACTATTTATGAGGACAACGGAAAGCAAAATAAACCTTTAACGGAAAATTCAGAGTTCCAGACTACAGCGTTTAGAAAATGTTTAGACATTCTGTGAGAGGGTAAATATATACATTACATGTCTGCGATAAATACTTCGTTCGTTTGTTAATTTTTTCTGGGCAGGTACTCATATTAACCCCCACAATTTGTCCGTAGTCCCCTCACCTTAATCAAGAATAAAACGGAAAATCGGAAGGTGAAGACGAGGTGGAAGAAGAAGAGGAATACGGTACCGAGTTCGAAAAAGAGTGTAGAATAAAGATGTATCAAGATGATCTCAGAAATTTAAAGGAACTGCAACAATTAGCCTTACGGAAAAATGACTCTGATTTACTAAGAGTAGTTTCTCAAGCTAAAGTATGTACGGAAAGTAGAACAGCTAAGCAGCAATGTATAGAGAAAACTCTGCGTGACTACTGAAAAAATAAAGAGCGCATGTGCATAGCATATTTTGTATTAATTTTAAACTTTTTTGTGTATTAATTCGTAGAAGAAAGAAGCAATGTAATTGAAAAAGGCAGGTACAACGTACGTACAATATTTTCTCAGTATGTCCGTTATAAGCATGCATTAAAAAAGACAGCGTCTACCTCCATTAAGCGGAAACCTGACTTTAACGGACATTTCTGCGAGTCCCGCTCGATTCCGCTAAAGACAGGTTTCACTGTGTATTAAACACATTCTCGTAACTATATATACATACAGTCTATAGTGAGAATTAATAATAAAACTAAAAAATTCATAAAAATTTTAGTCCAGCTAGCTTAAGCCTACTTTATAAATAGTAGTTCATCTTAAGCTTTGAAAATTTATGAAGTAGAAGAAAATTTATTAAGATAATAATCCAAGATTTAATTTTATTTGTTAAGATTCGGTGCTAATACTCTTTAACAACAATATAAATTGTTCACAGCTTTTGGATAGTGATGGTCGCGATTCCCTTTTTCTATCTATCTATATATATATACAGTATATATATTTGGGTGAATCATTTAAATGCTCAAAAGCATCTTTGCTAAAAATAAACACACAGAAGAGTAACGAGCATAAGCATAAGATTGCTTATCGACACAAAGGCTGTAAGAGATGTGCACCTTTAGTTTAGTATGGAATCGCAACCATAAATGAGGAGATTAGTTTCAAAAGGAAATATTTCTACTTTCATTTTTAAAGAAATTCACCCTTCACTGTTTTGAATCTTTGTTCCACAGTTACTAATTTTAATGTAGACATGAATAATCAAGGTGGATATATCCTCTTCTGATAGAAACGACTAACTTTATATTGTGATTTCTACTACAAAACTTTCCCATTTACATAAACTCTGTTGCATTATCCAACAGAACTCATCCCAAAGATTCAGAAACTGTTAAGGATGAATTTCGAGTAAAATTGGCAATGGAAATATTTGAGTATAAGCTTCTAAAAGTATTGAAGTTCACTGTATTCTCAAGGTGATTGACAATGCAAAATATTTACCAAGGAAGATATGTTTATTTATTTAATGGAACACATATTATAGGCATTATTACATCAAAGTACAGTGTTCTAAGTCATTAGAAGCATTTACGTAAGTTATAACTTCGTTTTTGAGTCACTTTGCTGTGTCAAATATATCAAGGACCGATTTTTTACACTCCTGTTGAAGACAGTGGAAATTTGACATATTGTAGAATGTTGCCGATCTGGATATCTTATAGTAGATTGTCATTCCTTGACGGGACATTAGTTTCAGTTTCATGAAGGAATTTTAAAACATTAGGTAATAATTAATGAATGAATTGAACATCGTGAACTGTTCTGCGATTTTTTAATGATAGAATTTTATAATTAGATAATTGATTGGAATAGCATTCAAATTTTTGATACAGATATGTTTTCAATAATGTGAAGAATCTGCAAAATGTATTTACTCAAGTTACTGACATTCTTTATGAATGTGCATACTGTATGTCTTTAATGCATTGTCTTCATAAATATGAGATATAAAATTGTCAATATGAAAGTTATTGTGAAATCTGTTTCTCCCCTATTAATAAATCCTAGTGTTTTACGGGCTTGTTTTGTTATTTGATCGACATACTAAATGTAGTGAAATTGACAGCCAAACACAATATTGATGTCCTGTACTGTTTCCTATCTACTGTAAGTAAGTCTTTTATAGAATACTTCCTTTATCTTTAATTATGTCTGGTAAACGTAATCAAATATTTTTAACATAAATGTTATGTTCATATACTTGATACCAGTTTTGAACGTCATTTAAATTTTTTCTATAGTTGATTGCAGTCTGTCAGTGAAGTTAGCTTTTTATAAAGCTTGAGATCATCTGTGTACAATAGCTTGTGAGAATTAATTACGTCTGGTAGATCATTGATAAACTGATTAAAGAATAGAAGCCCAACACTGAATCTTAGAGGGATTCCAGAAATCATTAAATAGGTTTTTAAAATGTATTCTTTGTATACAACTGATTTCTGACTGTTATTTATATGAGAGGAAATAGTTTCACAGTAGATATTGAAAAATGGAATTACGGATGCGAAAGGTCGATAAGGTAGTGGCATTTCCCATAAACCTTTATGTCCGTTTCTCTTAGAACTTCAGTTTTTAGTTTCGAACGCCTTGAAATCTAACATAAAAAGATGAAGGAAAAGTACTTCAGGCAATTGAAAAATGTTAGTTTTATCGATCGAGTACGCGAAAAAGCAAAAAAATAAAGATAGATATGATTAAAGTAAAAAGCAAGTAAGATTCTAAAAGAATGATTGTATAAATCGGGAAGCAATGGTGAGTCTGAAAGTTTTTAAAAGAAAGTCCTTTCGTTAAAGTAAAGAAAATAGTCCTTTTACGATAATCAAAAATGTTCAATCAAAGACTATTGCGATTTTATATGCTAACTTAGCCTTTCTTTTTATGACTACGCTTCTTGCTGTAACATGTTCGTTCCTATTCTTATTTACGTCTAGATCAGAGTAAGAAAAAATATATTAATGCATTTTTTTTAAATTGCCAAACTTCTCCATTTCTCTCTCTCCATATATATATATATATATATATATATATATATATATATATATATATATATATAACATGTTCATTTAGATAAAGACAATTAAGGTAATTTTATTTTCTCATAAATCAAACTGAAAACGAAAAAGATCTCCAGACTTGACTAGAGTCGTTGATTTTAAAACAAAATTTCTCGTAAAAAGTTGTTCTCAAACTTAGATTAGAAACTGATTGTGTGATATTACATATTAAGTAAAATATGGTCACTTACATTGGAAAAATTTACTATTTCCAAGTATAGAATATTTTTCAAACTTTAAGAAACAGCAATACACCTCCTTCTTCGTTTTTTTTTTTTTTTTTTTTTTTGTAATATATGACTACAACAGATATAGAATATTCATTAGACATACTCAATGATCTATTGAAAACCAAATTGTATGTAGGCTAGCTTAGACTTAAAAAAAAGGAAAAAAATATTGGAGAGTTGCCATGACTGGAAGATGCAGTTTTAATCTCAGAAACGCCTTTGTGCGAATTCAGATCCTAGTGATACGACTTTCTTTATAATGTACACAATTTCTAACCTTTGCCGAAAAGTAAATGTTGTTAGTGGTTCGTTTTAGTTGTACTAATAGCTCGGCAACCATAAGTTGTAGAGAGATTATGTTGATCAATATCTAAGAGAATGGTAAATATTTTGGTACCAAATAGTAATCGGTACGAAAATGTTTAACATTCTATTAGGGATTGATTAACATCAATATAATCTCTCTATGACTTACCGTTTCCGTGATATTGGCCAAAGGATAGTTCCGATTTCGGGAGATTTAAGGAGCCAAATCTCGGGAACCGTAAGTCACACAGAGATTATATTGGTGTTGATCAATATGTAAGAGAATGGTGAACATTTTGGTACCAAATAGTAACCGGTGGCCACTGATTTACTGTATACTGGCCAACTGGCCACCGTTCCCCAGATATTGGCCAATAAAGTGCGAATTACTAGATATTTATATAGCCATATTTCGAGAACTGTAAGTCATAGAGAGAGATATTTTGCTAAATTTTTGCGAGAAAGAGAAGAGGGTGCGGATAAAAAGATTTACTTTTACATCTAGGAATAATGACAGTTATCCTTCCCGCTGCATTTTTCTATTCTTTTAAAGTTCGTTCTGGCAATACTCTTGGAGCGTTCTCAACTGTTTTGTTTTTCTCGATTGTACATGTCCGGGTACTCGAACAGACAGGTAAATGCATAAAGAAGGTTTGATTGACAACCAAACATCTGGAAAATCAGCATATTACTGAACTTAATTAGTAAGTTTCTAGCTAGTGAGGACGAAAGTTATGGCGAAGTGATTCAAGATTGAAATTCTTCTTGAGGTATTTGCTTCAGATTCAAATTTGAGTACTGGATTGGATCAAACTTTAAACATGTCCAATTTCATATACAGTAGTTTCAATGTTGGCAGGGGACATTAAATTCAAATTCTTTCAGAGATAGCTGATGCTCATTCTTACTGAGGCGATGTCTTAATGCTACCTAAAAAATAAAGCAAAGAAATATATAAGTGATTAGCATTCCAGTATTTCTTCATAAAACTGGTCTAGTCACAAATTTACAAGACCATAACCATATTATGAATATGAAGTTCAGTTCGTGCAATGGAAGAGTTACGAGGAAAGGCATCGTTTCACGTTCGGGTTACGTTCTTAGAAGATAAAAGGAAAAAAGATCTCGTTTCCAGTCTCTTCATAGTGTTCCTTTCGTCTTATTTCTTTCCTTTTCATCCTCTTTCTTTTTTATTTTCCTTTGTGGTTTTCCTCAGAGGACTCAAGTATGATAAATTACTCAGTGGTCCACTTCCATGACCTTCAAGGCGACACAACCCATTTATTAAAGGATTCTTGGGAGGTAATATGGAGTAGCCATTCCACAAATAAGTGTTGCTATCCTTTTCATTTCAGCTCTATTTCTAGTATATAAGCATTTATTAATTCCGAGCCCTTTCTACCTAGATAGTGCCACTAAAGATCCTTGCAACATATTTTCTTCTGTATTTGGAGATTGATACGCCAAGTGACTTTTTTTTTTTTTTTTTTTTTGCATTTCTTCAGTAATTTCTTTTATCTAAAGTATATCTCAGAGAGATTGCACACAATTTAGGAAATGATCACTAGAACAATAAATAGTAAAATGTTTGAATGTCTTTAATGTTCAACAAATAAGCTGATTGACGTTTAATGCATACTTAGAGGCCAGTATATTTTGGAAATACATATGATCTTATAAAACGTAGTCGTTAATAGTGTCGCTCATAAAGTTGACACTTTTTAGTTCCCAGTGTAAGCACTCAGGAGCAGAGATGGCGTGGGTCAATGAAAATTCGAAGCATGATCCACAAATCCACCATGATCCACCGCCCACTGGACAAATAACTCACTCTGACCCACCACCCACCGTGACCCACTCTAACGCACTATGATTAACTCTGACTCACTATGATCCACTCTGACACAATTCGATTGTGACTCGAAAGCCAAGTAGTAAATCCTGTTGCTATTCTTATAATTACAAATATCAATATCAATATACAAAAACATCTTAAGTTCTTTTCTCACTTAGATCTCAGATAAGTAAATAGAAACAAATGAAAAAGGAAGAAAATGGAGGACTTGAAAGTAAAACAGACAAATTCTCCAGTGTTCAGACTGAAAGATACGCTAGAATGCACTGAGCAGAGTGAGTTGGTGGGGCGATGGGCCAGGGTAGGTCATGGTGGGTTGGTGGGTCTCAATGGGTTACGTCCTGTTGACTTACAACCCACTGACCCAGGCACGTAGCCAGGATTTCGTGAAGGGGGGGGGTCCGTGACATGAAATACTGTGGTCATCATACCAGGGGCTCGACCATTCTAAACTATTTTACTGGAACATATATTGGTTCGTTTAACCAGGAATTCCTAACGACGGGGGGTGGGGGTGACATGAAATTCTAAAGGCTCAGGAGCTCGATCAATCTAAACTACTTTACTATCGACATATATTGGTTTGTTAGGACAATAATATGAGGATATGTTGGTAAGTATTTTAATAAAATATGAAGAAATCTCGAGTAAAATAATAATAATAAAAAAACGTATTGAAAAAGATTTTACAATATTTACGTCCTTTCACTGTTCATTCAAGTATAACAATTAGTCTTTCGTTATGACCTCAATATTATAAAAAGTACATATTCACTATTACAAAAAAAAAAAAAAAAAAAAAAACACATATTCAATAATGTCTTGTAAAATATTTTACAATATCTGCGTTTCTTTCTCTGTCGAATCAAATGCTAATAGAACTTTCTTACCACATATTTTATTATTATTATTGTTATTATTCCGTCAACTCCTGTCTGTTCCAACTGACAGGTTAAAGGAGCAGTAGAAAATTGTTTTTGAAATATCATGTATACTGCAATTATGCGGTAACGAAAAATTATGATAAAAAACATCTAGCTCTTACACAACGGCACTATGCTTTCCGAAGTTTGAAATTTCCCTGACTAGTAGCAGAAATTCAGAGAATTCCGTAACTTTTCTAGAAATTTCAAATTCCCTGACTCTTCCAGGATTCTCGCTCACCTCGCAACCATGTATTACAAGTAATACAAATCTCATCGTAAGAAAGAGTGATCAAAAGCTTCCTGTAGTTTCTTTTTTTATTTTAACGCTGATCCTTATTTTTCTCATTTCATTTTGTTTCATACTTCCTTATTTTTTTTCATTTCTGGTCTCGAAGGGGGGGGTCCGGACCCCCCGGACCCCCCCCTTGGCTACGTGCCTGACTGACCCACATTTCTGTTCAGGAGTTTCACTCCAGGTGTATGTGTGTACGTATGTGGTACTTTATTTAATGTTAACTACAGGCCACATCTGAGTGAGATTTGGTGAACAAGTAGTGAGTGCATTGTCTAAGGAGTAAAGATCACTATTCCTTACTTATTCCTGAAGATATTTGCTGGAAGAACTCGCCCAGGGGCAGGCTCGCTCGGCTTGGCAACAGAACCTGTGTTCCACAGCTTTGCATACTGGAAGCTTCTGATTGTAAGTTCGGTTCACCGACTGTGTTCCCCTGTTTTCAGAGGAATTCTGCTATTCCGTGTATTTTTGACAATTTATGTTCACCGCTCTTTCCCATACTCCAGAATGAAACGATGAGTATATTTAGCATTTATTCATATTGTCGCGGCCACGAACGGTCTCAAGGGGAAGCTTAGACCTTCGTGGTGGACTGGTAGGATTCTCAGTGTTAGAAAGTTGTAGAACACCGATTCTATCATTTGCATTTAAAGAACAACGAATAGTTTGTTCACGCTCCCAAGTAAGCTCAGGTAGAATTCAAAATATAGGTTTTATATACACGAGCGCTTAACTAATTTATGGGCGTACTGACAGGGTGTGAAGACACCGATATAGAGAACGATAGCCAAGAACAACAAGTATTTATATACCGCCAGAGGATAATTATATCACAACAAGATTAATTCACATCGGGGCCACCATTTATGTGGACCAGGGTTCGAGTCTCAATGTAGCCACCAACTTAAGTCAGCGGGTACATATCCCAACGATTCGGTTATCAAATTATGTGCGTGACGCTAGGTATCGCATGTCACAGGCCGACAACAATTATGTCGCGCGTGCACATTCCACCAAAATTACACTTGTGACGCGGGTTAGCATATCACGCGCTGGCACCATTTATATGTCAGCGGTGACATATTCCTCCGCTTGCCACCATTTCATGTCGGCAAAGTATGTCTTGGTGGAGGAGGTTGTTATTAGCACAATAATAATGAACAATAGCAAGAGGTAGCCTTGAAAAAGGCTGTTTATATTGATAGCAAGAGGTAGCCTTGAAAAAGGCTGTTTATATAGGGACTTTAAATTAGTCCGAGTCAAAGAGGAGCTATGCAGCTCGGATGATAGATGGTTAAATGACATACAATTTCAATAACAACCGAGTGAAGGCGCAAAGGCGCAGATGTCCATCTCAAGCAAATAGGCTATCGAATGACCACTCGTCAAGGGGGACAGCTTTAGGGTCCCGTAACAATACAAATAACAAAAGCAAGGCGGTTTTTGGTCTAAATGAGGACGAGTGAGGTCAGTACGCAAGAGAACAATAATTACGAGTATTACGATATTAACGAGAAGGCGTCAGCGAGTTGGAATACCACTGCTATCAGCCAGTTCAGAATACTTAGCAAATTAGCATATCAAAGACATATTATATCATTATAATTAGACACGAGATTGCTGCTCGAATTAAAAGAGATCTAGGAAATCAAAAGTAATTAGCAATTCACACAAACGATATTTAAGCAACAAAAGGTTTCAAAGTAATTTTGAAACTACTTGGGAGGTGATCCCCTTTACAGTTAAGCGACTTTATGAAAAGATAATGCAAATGACAGTTACATGAAAACATTAAATAAACAGTGATAACCCACCTGAGGTCCGTGGTCCTACCTCCAGGCACTCCAAGTCGAGATGGGAAGACTTCGGGGCTATCTTCGACGCTGCTGTAGCCGTTTCGTACGCACCAGGTAGCACAATCACTTAAAAGCACTAAGAACACTATTACGAGAAACTTACTTGTACTTCGAGCGGCTGAAATACAAGAACAGGATAGACGGACGATGATCAGGACTTCATGTAAGACGATGTCGTCACTGAGCTTCGTACGGGATTAGAAGTCTTCGGAATGTTTGGGACTTCGCACAGGCTGGTCTTCTCCTGGATGGATGATGGAATAGAGGTGAGACGAATGGTGAATGCAGTTCCCAGATTCGAACTACGTCCAACAGGATTTCATTCCACAGGTCATCTGCTTTCTCCAGTAGACTACAACATGGGCACGTCGATACGAGGCGTTAATATAGATATTGAGAAAGAATTATGAAACGTTCACCAAAAGGGAAGTATTGAGAATGTTTTTGGAATGACGTAAACAATGCAAGTTCGAGTTAGGAAGAATTTTATTAGCTGGCTCGAATAAGTCCGTAGACTGAATACATTACAGGGTGACTTTCCTACATGAGGTCTTCTACGTAACTCAGCGTTAGCACAGGTTAACTAATAGTGTTTTAGGAAGCGTTTAGGTACACAAAAGTAGAGTTAATGAGAGATCTTGAAGAGATCCTTGTAGAGCCAATGTTCAGATTAGGTAAGCAGAATCTGAGTAGTAATAACTAAGTTTGTAGGTTGACTGTTTACTCACAGTGAGAACTGAAGTACTGTCCAGTTGAGCACTTAAGGTGGAATTAGTGATAACACACACTGCTCGTCTCCAATGATGGATCTTTATGAAATGTCCGTGGTGGAAGGAATACCGTCCTTACGCCGTATGATGGAATTTCACAGTCACTGTCGACACAATAGCACAAGTCGGTGAGGGATGTAACAAAGTTTCTCCCGACCGAAGAACGGGCTATAACAAGAGTGTCAACGTTCCGGCGTAGTTCCAAGTTAGACTGTGGACGATAAGTCCATGTCTTGGAGTTTGATGGAACTTTACCCGAAGGAAGCAACAAGCTGGAGCTTGTGCCACTCCTAAAGGTGATCGGAATTCCCCCGAAGGGGGCCACAGGCGTGAGCCCGTGCCTCTTCGAAAAACTATGGAATAATTCCCGAATTGACGAATTGCATCTTCAAGAGAGATGTTCTCACTTTTTGTTTGACCTTATCATTCTCACACGGCACTAGGTTAGGGACGTGTGAAGGCAGGGGTAAGTCAGGGTTTTACCTGATTGGATTTCTAATTATTTATGAAACGAATTTAAGTTTCTGCGACTGCGCAAGCAGGCGGAGGGCGTATCCTAAAAGCTTCCTTTACATGGGAAAATTTCTTGATACAAAAACCCTGATAACCTGAGAAGGTTAACATTTGACCTCATGTGTACAAAGAGTCACTTTTAGTTACAGATAGTACAATTTACTAAGACAATTTTAATTACACAATGACTCTCCAAACACATTATATTTCTAATAAAATTTCAAGAGTTCAAAAGTTCAAACTTTGCAAGTGTGCTTTAAAAATTAACGACTTAGGTCTGTGACAATTTATATTACTAAAACGTCCAAAAACAGAGTGAATAATCAAATTTATAATCGAACACTTGTGGTCGTATTACGGGAAGATGAGACTCTGTGTCATAGTTATTGAATATATGGTTGACTAACAAAATAACCCTTTTAACCTTTAAGTTAACTAAACGAATTTCAGATTAATTCTGTCGTTTCTATTTATTTAAGATTTTGATAACCAAAAAGTAGGAATCTATTACTTTCCTGTAGGAGAAAAATATTATCTTCTCTAGTCGAGAAAGGTTATAGTTTAACTGATTCCTGAGCAGACAGTCAGCTGGCTGGGAGGGATGAAGCAGACATAATATTTCATCCAACAAAAAAATAAAGACAGCTGGGAGGAACTTGAATGCGCGAAGAGAATGACTAACATTTCCCTGCTCTCTCGTTCTTCCTTGTTTTAAGATTTAAGAAAAAATAAACTTGTCTACGCAATTAGAAAAATAATTGTCGTTAATTGTTTGAGTAATTGTGGAGTGTGGCAAAAATTTTGGCGCCAATTGAGATGGCGCGTGTGGCACACTACAGTCGACGCCCCTTAAGGAAAAAAAAATTTAGTTTGCTCCGACAAATCTAAACATTTTTTTTTTTACTTAGGGCTAATGGCAAATTAAATTTCAGAGTTGGCAACACTTTCATGTTAAATGAGTTTTTACTTTGGGTTGGCAACATTGACTTAACCTATGGTAGGTTGCAACACTGTTGTATGTTCGAGCAATACTACATACTAAGATTAATTAAAATTGAAATAGAACATACCCTAACTCAATATAAGAGAACTCTTATAGTATATATACAATTTCATAATAAGTACATAAAACTAAGAAATGACACGATTAGTGAACTTTAAACTACATGATTGGATCATAAACTTAATGATATTAATCAATACGCTATACCTATAGACATTTACAAAGTATGTATATGAGCTTATACTAAAGGCATTAATTCCTTGAAACTTTTTAGCATTTCTACATATGTACCTTAAAATTTTACATGTAAATTTAAATGATATTCCTTTTAATAATAATTTCCAAAATTATTAAGATTTTCTGACAAATGTGCTTATAGAATAAAAATAATATGAGACCAAATAATTTGTAGGCGATAGCAATATCGAATTGTATTTGCAAAGATACAAAAACAAAAGGAAACAGAATTACCAAATTCTTGTTTATCTACGGAAACATAATAAGGAAGTAGACACATAGTTGACCTTACTGAACCCAAACAAACCGTTAAGGGATAAGAGATGAACTTGACCTACTTTTTTTAGACTCTAACGGTACGTTTTCTTTTTTAACTTTTTCTTTTTCTTTTTTAAAAAGAAAGAACTACCCTAAACCATTAACACATTCAGCTTGGCCTCGAGCTGATATATGATATTTTCTACAGAGGGGTAAACCACAGAAGATGAAAGAATTCAAGAATCTGTATATAGACGTATATATATATATTTTTCAGCTACACAACTAACCTTTGAGATTTTTTTTTTAAACTGTTTCTTGTCCCTACGTTAACGGAACCATTCTATTTGGAAACAGATGTTTCGAGATTGTACCTTTTACACATATGACTAATATATTGTAATCGTAAATTATAGCTACCTTTTAGATGTACGTTTAACAAATTAATGATGCAAATTATCATTGCCTTGGATTAGACAAAATACTATTGTCACACTTTTATTCTTATATAATTAATACAACGTACGAGGTATTATAGACCTCCTGATTTGAAACATTATCGTTTTCAATACGATTATTATTAGCATGGATGTTGTTGGCAACATCAATATTAATACTATTATTACTAGCAACAATGTTATTACGGCTATTTCTTATGCATTTTGTTACTTTAATTATTTCGAATTTATAGCTACAAGCATTAGTTTGATCAGTTTGTATCAATTGTTATAGAAATTGATAATGAATCCTTCATAATTGATTTACAAAATGGCAAAGCTTACGAAATCACATGAAAATTAATTCTCTCACAGAAAGAGTTTTAGAGTACAGGTAAAAGACCTTTTGTACATTTATATGAGAAATATAAAATCACTATGCCACAATGATATTATGATACAGAGCAAGAAATTACAGATATGAGAAAATATAAGATATTTATGCGTTATGATCTTATGAATCCGTTAAATAATGCATAAATAAGTTAAGTAAGTTAATTGTTACTTTAATGATGTTAACTTACGGGTAATTAAAGGAGATTTCTGAACAACAAACAATAGATAGTTCTAAAATTAATTAACATACTGACTTTTAGTATGGTTGAAATAATTATATTCTTTGCGCGTGGGACGCAAGTTGCACAATTTTTGTTTAAATAGAGTATTCTAGAAAGGGATGATGATGCCTTTCGTACTAATGACTCAACATGAATAAATCTACTAAAGTTTAATGATTAGGCAATTCATAGACAATTCTCGCTTGAAATAGGAATATCTGAGTTATAATTGAACATTTACAATTAACGATAAAATACTAATGTTTTTAATTCGCTAATAGCTAATTAATGTGAGCTCGTCCACGCTACTGGACTAGATGAGCGGTTAGAAGACCTTTAAACTATCATAATATTTCTATATGTATTGCCTATAATTAATTATACATATTACCTTAAAAGCTTTTTCAACACATTATAACTACATTGTTAACAAGCATAGACGATTATTTGAATCAATGTGAGGTTTTCAATTAATCGGCATCAGATATGGGTACTTAATCATACTGAATTCATACATTTTTCATCCTTGTTTAAGGGCACAAATTATACACAATTATATCGCTACACTTGAATTTCTTACTAAAATTCGCTTTACAATTAACCTCTAGATTAAATGATTTTCAATTACATATGGCGAGAGCTCGAGAATCCTTAAGTCACTGTTGTAGATCAAACAATTGATCTTCAAATAACAAATTAACGATAATTAACTTCAGATGAGAGAGTTTTACATTAAGATTTTCCTTTTTGAGAGGGGCGGCTAGGCTTTTTGAGTGAGATTGGATGACTTGTTACGATTAGTAATGATTGCATGAATTTTATTAGCAATTTTTTGAGGCGTCTGATTTCAACGCAGAAAAAGATAATAATGGCTTAATTTAGTAGAACATTTAGACAAATACACAATTAACTCGGCCGTGGGCAACTTTACTAGGCTTTCTGGTGCGGACAACCTTTTACTTAAGGAAGAATGAATGGAACTGGTCATTGGTGCTCCTAAGATAACTAATACGTAATGAAATAACACATAAAACTAACTTCAATATGTCTGAAAGATTTTCTCGCTTGACACTAACCTTGGAGCGGATGGCGCTCGGAAACACTTTCATACAACAGAAAACTTACTCAGTATAGCAGGCCTGTTCAGAAGGGCCGCTAATTCGCACTTTTACCACATTTACATATTTCTGCAAAGGAAACAAGACACTTGGCCTCCTTTTCCCTTGCTTTTATTCGCCTTTTTATCGCATTTTTGCCTTCTGGGAGAAGACAGAGGGGCTGCAAGAAAATGCGCCCAGGTCGGTAAATTTACGGACCTATTGAATCAACATAAGCATGGCTGGACCTAGACTGACGCAAAGAGGTGTGGTCACTCCGAAAAGATGACGACAGCTGTTTTACGCGAGTAGGCAGCAATTCGCAATCGCTATTTCGAGGACAGTTCGAAGACACTGTCAATAGCAATTTAGCACAAAAGGGAGATATGTATTCTACATATCAAACGCAATTTACATGAATTTCTTCAAGATGCGAGGGGAGTACTACTTAACCCAAAACACTACAACTGAAAATTAGCGAGATTAGAAAATGAGCGGAAGCACCTGAGTTTGATAATTACGTCACATGGGCTGACGACTTTTTTACGTCCGACACAGTTGCAATTAGATTTTCGAATTATTACTTTTCACATTACTTTAATACTATACGGCCATTGCAATAAAAAGATTTAACTTGAGCGGTATACATTTTCATTAATTAATAGGTTTCAATATTCCTGAACAAACATACATGAATGCACGCAATTTCTCATTTCATGTCTAATAATACTCATAAATGGATACATTTTCATTAAAGAGTTCTACATTTGCCGTGAGGTTTAAATAACTTCTGTTTTTGGAAACGATTAAGAACGCTAAATCGTTGTACAACTTCAAAGATTTCAAAGGGTCATCCGTTTTGACACATTTAACTAAACGCAAATCAATAAGAGTTGATTCTAGGTGTTTGACAACAAGATTTTTGGCGACTAGCGGTAATAAAGCAACAATTTGTATTCTGGGATTCGGACCAGAGAATGCGAAAAGAACTGAAGGTCGTAACTCTTCATGATACTCAATTAGATTAGAGAGATAATGCAAAGACATGGTTTTGATGCCGTGAAATATAATTTCTGAACTATTCGCTAGGCTAGTCTGGAAATGTAATTCATACCATTTTCGGAATCTTAAGCCGCTTAGATTTTGAACAATTTCCTCTTGTTCTGTTAATCCGTAAGTGGGATTAAACAATTCAAATTTAGGCAAAACTGAACGTTGCGCAAGTAGGTACTTAAATGAAGAATCTTGCATTAGGACTTCGTCTTCTTTATAGACAGGGTAATACAATTTATGATGTCCAAACATTTTGACAAACTAATTTTCCTTTCTCTCTCTCTCTACTAAACTACTGAAATACGAACGAGTGACGAATAAATGAACGAACGAGTGGATATCGTCACATACATAAAACAAATTGACTTTCTCTCTATGGTCAATGACTTAAGTAATTAAGTTTTACATGAATCAAATAACTGCAATTAACTTGATGAGTTAAGAATTCTCACGCCTCCGTTTTTCTTTACTACTACTATTATACCTTCTTATTAATGTTACTAGGAAGAAGAAAGAAACTTCACCAGTTGAAAGAAAACAGATCGTTCTTCGAAAGGTTGCGGAGGGAAACAAGTATTTCGTTCCGCTATTTCGCTTTTTTTTTTTTTACAGCCGTGGGTTGACGGCGAACGCAAAAGGAAAGGCTTTCTGTCCAAAAGATTGAAAACTTCCTGTCGCGGTCAATTTTCTATCCTATTTTCTTTCTAGGTGTGAACCTTCTTTGATCTTGTTTTTCTTTATTTACAACTACCACGGGGGGGGGGGGGGGGTTTGGAGATTAAACGAACAAGATGTTTCTGTGAGTGTTATCTTAGCTTAAAAAGATTGGAACAATAAGTTCTGCAATGAAACTATACCTAACTCTCTTTTTAAATTTGTAAAAGAATGTAAGATTACGTTTACGTCAACAAAGCAAAATGAGAGATTTGTTGTGTCTCTACCAAACAACTATCTTGTGATTTAAAAATGAACAAAATCTTTTGAATTAGGTGTGCAAACTATTCAAAAACACACAAATTAACTTGATTTACTTTGAAACACACTTTCCTTAAATTTTAACTAAAATTACAAGATTAAATCAATACAGTGTAACAATTTACAAGATAGATTAAATTTTTCGCTATCACAAGCTGTTACCAAAATTTACCAAAATTAACAGAATTTACTCTTGTGAAGCAGGTTCGCATCCCACCGCTGCCACCAATTCTGTCGCGGCCACGAACGGTCTCAAGGGGAAGCTTAGACCTTCGTGGTGGACTGGTAGGATTCTCAGTGTTAGAAAGTTGTAGAACACCGATTCTATCATTTGCATTTAAAGAACAACGAATAGTTTGTTCACGCTCCCAAGTAAGCTCAGGTAGAATTCAAAATATAGGTTTTATATACACGAGCGCTTAACTAATTTATGGGCGTACTGACAGGGTGTGAAGACACCGATATAGAGAACGATAGCCAAGAACAACAAGTATTTATATACCGCCAGAGGATAATTATATCACAACAAGATTAATTCACATCGGGGCCACCATTTATGTGGACCAGGGTTCGAGTCTCAATGTAGCCACCAACTTAAGTCAGCGGGTACATATCCCAACGATTCGGTTATCAAATTATGTGCGTGACGCTAGGTATCGCATGTCACAGGCCGACAACAATTATGTCGCGCGTGCACATTCCACCAAAATTACACTTGTGACGCGGGTTAGCATATCACGCGCTGGCACCATTTATATGTCAGCGGTGACATATTCCTCCGCTTGCCACCATTTCATGTCGGCAAAGTATGTCTTGGTGGAGGAGGTTGTTATTAGCACAATAATAATGAACAATAGCAAGAGGTAGCCTTGAAAAAGGCTGTTTATATTGATAGCAAGAGGTAGCCTTGAAAAAGGCTGTTTATATAGGGACTTTAAATTAGTCCGAGTCAAAGAGGAGCTATGCAGCTCGGATGATAGATGGTTAAATGACATACAATTTCAATAACAACCGAGTGAAGGCGCAAAGGCGCAGATGTCCATCTCAAGCAAATAGGCTATCGAATGACCACTCGTCAAGGGGGACAGCTTTAGGGTCCCGTAACAATACAAATAACAAAAGCAAGGCGGTTTTTGGTCTAAATGAGGACGAGTGAGGTCAGTACGCAAGAGAACAATAATTACGAGTATTACGATATTAACGAGAAGGCGTCAGCGAGTTGGAATACCACTGCTATCAGCCAGTTCAGAATACTTAGCAAATTAGCATATCAAAGACATATTATATCATTATAATTAGACACGAGATTGCTGCTCGAATTAAAAGAGATCTAGGAAATCAAAAGTAATTAGCAATTCACACAAACGATATTTAAGCAACAAAAGGTTTCAAAGTAATTTTGAAACTACTTGGGAGGTGATCCCCTTTACAGTTAAGCGACTTTATGAAAAGATAATGCAAATGACAGTTACATGAAAACATTAAATAAACAGTGATAACCCACCTGAGGTCCGTGGTCCTACCTCCAGGCACTCCAAGTCGAGATGGGAAGACTTCGGGGCTATCTTCGACGCTGCTGTAGCCGTTTCGTACGCACCAGGTAGCACAATCACTTAAAAGCACTAAGAACACTATTACGAGAAACTTACTTGTACTTCGAGCGGCTGAAATACAAGAACAGGATAGACGGACGATGATCAGGACTTCATGTAAGACGATGTCGTCACTGAGCTTCGTACGGGATTAGAAGTCTTCGGAATGTTTGGGACTTCGCACAGGCTGGTCTTCTCCTGGATGGATGATGGAATAGAGGTGAGACGAATGGTGAATGCAGTTCCCAGATTCGAACTACGTCCAACAGGATTTCATTCCACAGGTCATCTGCTTTCTCCAGTAGACTACAACATGGGCACGTCGATACGAGGCGTTAATATAGATATTGAGAAAGAATTATGAAACGTTCACCAAAAGGGAAGTATTGAGAATGTTTTTGGAATGACGTAAACAATGCAAGTTCGAGTTAGGAAGAATTTTATTAGCTGGCTCGAATAAGTCCGTAGACTGAATACATTACAGGGTGACTTTCCTACATGAGGTCTTCTACGTAACTCAGCGTTAGCACAGGTTAACTAATAGTGTTTTAGGAAGCGTTTAGGTACACAAAAGTAGAGTTAATGAGAGATCTTGAAGAGATCCTTGTAGAGCCAATGTTCAGATTAGGTAAGCAGAATCTGAGTAGTAATAACTAAGTTTGTAGGTTGACTGTTTACTCACAGTGAGAACTGAAGTACTGTCCAGTTGAGCACTTAAGGTGGAATTAGTGATAACACACACTGCTCGTCTCCAATGATGGATCTTTATGAAATGTCCGTGGTGGAAGGAATACCGTCCTTACGCCGTATGATGGAATTTCACAGTCACTGTCGACACAATAGCACAAGTCGGTGAGGGATGTAACAAAGTTTCTCCCGACCGAAGAACGGGCTATAACAAGAGTGTCAACGTTCCGGCGTAGTTCCAAGTTAGACTGTGGACGATAAGTCCATGTCTTGGAGTTTGATGGAACTTTACCCGAAGGAAGCAACAAGCTGGAGCTTGTGCCACTCCTAAAGGTGATCGGAATTCCCCCGAAGGGGGCCACAGGCGTGAGCCCGTGCCTCTTCGAAAAACTATGGAATAATTCCCGAATTGACGAATTGCATCTTCAAGAGAGATGTTCTCACTTTTTGTTTGACCTTATCATTCTCACACGGCACTAGGTTAGGGACGTGTGAAGGCAGGGGTAAGTCAGGGTTTTACCTGATTGGATTTCTAATTATTTATGAAACGAATTTAAGTTTCTGCGACTGCGCAAGCAGGCGGAGGGCGTATCCTAAAAGCTTCCTTTACATGGGAAAATTTCTTGATACAAAAACCCTGATAACCTGAGAAGGTTAACATTTGACCTCATGTGTACAAAGAGTCACTTTTAGTTACAGATAGTACAATTTACTAAGACAATTTTAATTACACAATGACTCTCCAAACACATTATATTTCTAATAAAATTTCAAGAGTTCAAAAGTTCAAACTTTGCAAGTGTGCTTTAAAAATTAACGACTTAGGTCTGTGACAATTTATATTACTAAAACGTCCAAAAACAGAGTGAATAATCAAATTTATAATCGAACACTTGTGGTCGTATTACGGGAAGATGAGACTCTGTGTCATAGTTATTGAATATATGGTTGACTAACAAAATAACCCTTTTAACCTTTAAGTTAACTAAACGAATTTCAGATTAATTCTGTCGTTTCTATTTATTTAAGATTTTGATAACCAAAAAGTAGGAATCTATTACTTTCCTGTAGGAGAAAAATATTATCTTCTCTAGTCGAGAAAGGTTATAGTTTAACTGATTCCTGAGCAGACAGTCAGCTGGCTGGGAGGGATGAAGCAGACATAATATTTCATCCAACAAAAAAATAAAGACAGCTGGGAGGAACTTGAATGCGCGAAGAGAATGACTAACATTTCCCTGCTCTCTCGTTCTTCCTTGTTTTAAGATTTAAGAAAAAATAAACTTGTCTACGCAATTAGAAAAATAATTGTCGTTAATTGTTTGAGTAATTGTGGAGTGTGGCAAAAATTTTGGCGCCAATTGAGATGGCGCGTGTGGCACACTACAATATTCTCTATTTTTGTTTTTCTGTGATCAAGAATGAAAAGTGTGTTTGTGATCAACAATCAAATATTTGTCTATGGTCAATAACAGGAAATTTGTATCTGGTCAACAATTAAATGTTTGTCTCTAGTCAATAATAGAGAGTTTATCTGTGCTTAAAAATCAGTTACGTCTCTCTCTGATCAACAATTAAATGTTTGTCTGTGGTCAGAAATTTCAAGTTTATGGATAATTAAAAATATTGTCCTACAACAGCAATGTATGCTCAGAGTTGTTCATGAGTAATGATTTTTTTTAAAAGTTAAAAGCTTCAATATTTACAAAAAAGGAAAAGAGAAAAGAAAAGAAAAAACGACAATTCTATGCTTGAACTTTGAAACCAACCAAATTTATTTCCTAGCATCGTGCAAAGCACTATATCGGTTGATTAAAGTAATTAGTATTTTTTAAAAAATCAATGATAACAATTAATTATTGTTTATTTTAATCAATAATAATCCAAGTGTTACACTTATCTTTCTTATCTTAATTTAGCAAAGCAATATTTCGTTGTAATTCGTTGTAAGTATAATGAACAAAAATCTTACAGCCTGAATTTAATTCCGTAAACAATAAAAATGAAGAATTTCTCACTTCTCGTATTGGGTGATATGCATAAAGATGCCTAAGTACTAGTGAGTATAATCTCACTTCTTGAACGATATTAATCTATAAGTGAGTTCTTAGTCGTAATTCGTATGCATAAAAAGAACGAATATGAATGAGATTGTTCTCACTGCGACTGGCAGATCCGTCTCATGTGAACTTGGCTTTGATGACGTTTCATACAGAAATGGCGTAATGAAAGCCATGTTTATTTCTTTCCCTTTTCTAAATCAGGAATTCACAAGTGTGTAGCAAGTGAAAGCATGTCAGCAAAATTAAAATCAGTAGCGTTATTTATCCAGCACAAAAGCACGACTTTTTCTTCTGTTGGATTAGATCGGTAGTGGTTCTCAAACTTTCCGATAGCGCGGAAACCTGTTTATTCGGGAAGTGATCTGCGGACTCCCTTGCAATGCTATCTGAAATTTCACATTGTATTAAAAATATACTAATTAGAATTACCACCGACAAGAAAAAGATCAAGAAATATAATGCAATAAGTAATTTATTCTAAAGATACATGATTGTTTTCTAGTGAATGAAATTTCAATTCAAAATACAGTCACTTCCAAGACTGTACTTGATTTTTTTCTTTCTTAAAGGCAATCCACTTGAGAAATAACGTTCTTCAATTAGGGGGTCACAAATGTGGGGAATGAAATTCTTCGTGTTTTTCCATAACTGCATTGAACTCGGGAATAATTTTTGTCGTCATCAATCTTAAATTCGATTCCACATTAAGACGATTTCGCTTTCAAGTTTCAATACTGTAAAGAGCAGAAAAGGTCTGCTCACATAAGTAAGTGGTAAAGAAAGGTATCAAAAGTTACAATGCCTTCTTAGACAATTCTTCATACTCACAGTGCACACGCAAACCAATTTTAGTCAAACGTTACTCGCAGTGGCGATCTAGAAACATATTTTGGGAGGGGTTTCTCATCTTTTTTTAAAAAAAATACAAATCCCAGATTTGGGGGAGGCTTGATGTTTATAAGCATATGGATTACTTCTTTTTCTTAAAAAAAAAAAAAAAGCTGAAATTGGTGGTATGGTGGGAGCTTTCCGCCAGTTGAAGATGAAATCCATGAAATTCCAAGGCGTCGTGCAGTTAATGTACAATTTCTTTTGAAAAAAAAAAAAAAAAAGCCCTAACAAAGAAGGAACTTCTTTCACTTGAAGAGTCCTGTTTACTGGTTGACCAGTTTCAGAGCAGAAATTTAGTAAAGTAGGACAAGATTTAAATCTGAAAACGTTGCTGTCAATTCTAATTTTTTAAAAGCATGTTGCACTTTTTAGGCGTCGCGGATCTCCTGGCTAGGTTCCACGAACCCCCAGGGATCCGCGGACCCCACTTTGAGAACTACTGGATTAGATTGATTAAAGTATGGTTACCTTCGTTTGAATATTCCAGCATATGAAACAGTGACGACCAAGTTCTTTGCACTATACGCCACAACTCTTGTTTGAATTTTGATGAACCAGTTTGGGAACCCTTTTGCATTTGTGATAGGGAAACAAAAGGGAAGTGCTAACTCACGTAACAGTAAAAAATGAAATGAAATCCTACAATTTAACGTCTCAGTATTATACCATTTAGACTAAGGGAGATGATGATTAAAGCAAATGAATTATTATGAAAGAATTTGTGGAATGAGAAAATGGAAGGAAATCGACGGACTGTTGTTGACTATATAGACTGGTTACACATCCATAAATTCAGTAATTTTGACCCACTCTAACACACTGTGAGACAAGTGAACTAGGTACTGAGGTGGTTCACAAAATTTGGAGATTAATCTCAGCTAGTTGAGATTATACTCAACTTTATTCATACGAGAAGTGAGAAATCACACTTTGATTCATCAGTTCCGAGCATTTAGTCAGGCACTTGAGATTAAACTCAAATGACGTCACGTTGTCTCGCTTTTTATGCATACAACCTTGAGATTAACCTCAAAATCTTGAGCAAAGAGTAAGATCTCACGTTTATGCATATCACCCATTGTTAAGGGTTGGGGCATTGGCTTAGAAGAAACTGTATCATGAAGAACGTGCTAGAGGGAGAGGTTGAAGGAAACTTCACTTAATGGACGATATCAAAACAGAAAAATCGTACGTAAATACGAAGAGGTTAGCGGAAGACCGTGTAGTATGGAAGCTTCTTAGCTGCGGCAAGTGACCTGCCGATAATGGCAGAATACCTATGATGATGATGATTTATGTACTGTATATGTAAAAAAAAAGTTAACTACTTTATTGTTGTTTGTGTTCCCCTAACGGTAACAATCGTAGTCCTAATATGATAACGACACAGATATTCCTAATAGTTACGAAATACTATTTTTATTCAACCAACCTCCGTACTGAAAAGCAACATTGAACTCCAATCAAGCAACTTATAATCTTGCAACTGTTATTTTTACACTGCTAGCACATAAATAAATTTGTAGTTTGCACCACTGTGACCAGGTTGCAAAAAAAGTATTTGATAAAATTAACCAAGAGCAAGACTCTCTCTCAATATATAAGAGCCCTCACACAGAAATAAAGGTTCGGGTTGATTCTCCATCTCATTTTCTTTCTTGTATGTGTTTCGATCTAGAGATGAAGACTGAGGGGGTGAGGGGAGATATTTCTTTATATCTTTTTTTTTTTCGTATCTGAGTCAGTACGTGTGTAAGCTACCTCCTCTCATCTGGAGTGCTCGACATTCTCCAAGGAAATAGTAACTGATTCTCCCAACCCAACGCAACTCAGCCGAGCCGATCCCTTCTGCCTTCATCCCTGGAGGCTAAGCTGCAAGTAATCACTTGTAATGACCCCACTGCGTACGCGTTCATCTAATACAGTGTTGCCAGTTTTACTCTTTTCAACGTCAAGATTGTTGTTATGTGTGTATTGTCTATTTTGTGACAAGAGAAATACGTACTCTTATTTTAAGGAGAGATTAGTGAGAATAACAATAAATAATTCTTATATTAATACCGAGGAGGCACGGTGGTTCAGTGGTAGAGCGCTTATTTATGATGTATGGGATCCCTGGTTCGACCCTCGGCTAAGTAATATTGTAGTGGACAACATCGTGCCCGTTGCTTTTCTTGAAGTACTCTCATTTCCTCCCACATCCCCATTTTACCAATTATTTCCTGATCCTTAATCATTCGTCTCCCTTCGCCCCCTTTCCATGTTCAATGGAAAGATTTAATTTCATTTCATTTCATAACAATATGAGATTCATTGGCACAGAAATAATATAACACATTTGCTTCTTATTCTGTGGCTGCGCTAAACTAATGTAGTTGGAATGGTACATTTTTCTTTCCAAAGATCATTTTCTTATCTTTTTTAAGGCATACCCAAAAGTATATTTCACCAGGGGTGCCCATCCCCCCAAAGCTGATGGCGCACTCCCCCCAAAACTAATCATCTCTTCCCTCCTCAAAACTCAAGTCCTCTAAAAACAATTGCCCAGTGTAGCAGTAGTTTTTATAGTACTAATAATTGTTATTTTTGTTGTTGTTTTTATTTCCTGTAGTAGTATTATAGAATGTTTGTAGTAGTAGTAGGGGCAGTAGTAATTATAAAAATGGCATTACTTTTATTAGTAGTCTTGGTAGTGTACAATACTAAATATGTTCTATAAGGATATTGAAGGGTATAAAAACTTCTACACACTCTGTATGGTACAGGTATTCTTTTGTTACAATTAGTAGTATTATTTTTTTCTTTACAAAATATTGATATAATTCCCTTGTACATGAAAAGTAAGACGCAAGTTACAAGTTATTGAGTTTGATACTAAAAGAAAATGTTATCCTTGAAATTAGCCTACAGAAAGAAGTGATATCCAACAAAAAACATTCCTGTAAAAGAGCCAACTACGAGTGGCCTTAAAAAGAATTGAAATCACAAAAATAGGCGCCAAGTTCTGGTGGACAACAGTTACAAACACTCACTGGATCACTTCAAATTTAGATTTGAAATTTGGCTGTTGTCTGTATGGTTACCACTAGCTCACAATTATGTCAAACTACTTTATAATTTTCAACAGACAACATAGGCAAGTTTCGAATCTAAATTTGAAAGTAATTCCTTGAGTGTTTGTAAGCACCAGAACTTGGCGCTCATTTTTGTGATTTCACTTCTTTTTAATTAAGTGGAAAATGTAATCCCACAAACAGAAAACTATACAAAATATTATCATTAATTCATTTATTATACATCATGTAGCAATTGAACAGCATTACTTATTAAGTGTCGTACATGGTATAAATAAGAAATAAATGCTCCCAGCAGAAAATGGGTATATTACCTACACAAAGCGATAAACCGACCAGCCCATCCTTTCATATAGCAACTTGCGCGGTACTTCATTCATAGAGTTTCTAAGCAGGGGGTAGGGGGATTCATTCTCGAGATTTAAAAAAAAATCGCATCGTGTTCCAATGTTATTCTGATGACAGCAAAATTACTTATTCGACATTAGAGTAAAATTCTTCCCCAATTTTTTTATTCCCCCCAATTTTTTTTCTCGATGGCACAACTTGCGCCATTCATCCCTCCCGTGGCGCATTCATTCTCTCTTAAAACGAACCAACCTTTCCTTTCATACGGCTACTTGCGCGGTACTTCATTCATCGAGTATCGACGCAGGGGGTACGGGGGTTCACCCCGGAAAATTTTTGAAAATTAGCTTCTCAAAATCGTGTTTTAATGCTATTCCGACAGTAAAATTACTAGTTCGAAAGTAGAGTAAAATCCCCCCCAAAATTTTTCTCAATGGCGCAGCTTGCGCTATACATCCCCCCTGTGGGCGGCCCTGTATTTCACAAAGACTTTCTAACTGGAACTATATATATATATATATATATATATATATATATATATATATATATATATATATATATATATATATATATGCCACACTGGTTCTTCATACAAATGGCTTTTCCAGGCCATCTTAGGAACTTTCATTCAATAACTCATACTGGTAACATATACACGTGTATACGAGCAGGGCCGGTTAAGATAGTCAGGGGCCCTGAGCACTTAGGCCTATATGTAATTCAAAATAAAAACAATAACAAACCAGGAGATAGAATTTTATTTATCGAAATTTAAGAAAGCTTCCAAAAATGAAAAGGTGTTTATTTTTGCATATTTACCTCCACAGTGTCTCTTACCTTTCGTTTAAGTGCTTCGTATTGGGTTAGCGAACTCATTCGGGGTTTTGGTCACGCTGATGCCACGCCAAAAAAATGTCTTGCTCTCTGGCAACATGCTGTAGGCTTTCATTCATTTTCACTGAATAAGCAGAATTTCATGTTCCATTGTCTACCTTGTCCTTAAGTTTAGCACATCAGTGTAGTAAAAAATTATTTTTCCCTTAATATCTTGCTCAACTGATATTACCGAAACTTCTCCCTTGCGTACGCTACTGTTCTCATATATACACACGATTTCTGACAAACGTTAATCAAAGGTGGTTCTTATGTGAAGCTTATTCTCAGAGTCTTAATGCTCTTCATAAGCCCTTACCTCTGCGGCGACCCATAACAAATTTTCGCTACGGCTTTCTTGTATGAGTCATTAGGGATCGCAAAGTGTCCTTACTGCATAGTTACTTCGGCTGCTACCTGTAAAGTTATCAATTATTTCAATATAGGATCAATTGATTGGTACCTTCTATTATAGATATCGAAGACTTTCACTAATCGATATGTATCAATTTCGACATTTTTCGATATTGTCGATATTACTATATTTTCCATTATCTTTTAAAAAGCTTAGTTATATTTGATGATTCCCTATAGAAGAACCAATTGAATAGAACTTTTTGGTAGATTTTGTTATGGGTTTGGTGATTGGAGAGGAAAAATGATGGTGGTCATGGAAAAAAGGAAGAGATTTAAAAGGATTCACACCTTTCATCTCCTGTGCATGCCGAAAAGATAATTAATGGGTGTACGTTCATCCCTTCGTCTCGATGTATGTACACCCTATTCCAAAAATAACGAAGGCATTGATTATGACTGTTTTGAGCTAAAAATTTTCAAGTTCCAACTTCGGGTACTTTCAGAAAGAATAAACCTAAGATGCTAATTCGAGCCTCCAAGCCAACCTTCACAATCGGTTAAAAAAAAAAGTACAGATGTGTGTGTGTGTGTGTTTTTTTTAAGTGTAATAAGACACGTTGAAATGTTATTAAGTATAGAGAAAAAGTAACATTTATTGAAATACATAATGTTATAGTATTTCGAAACTACTTCTACACATGTATCCATATACTGGTTTTGTCACTTACATTTCCATATGTAAAAGAACATTTCCAATGAAGGGAAAGACAGCGAACATAAATCTCGCATCCATAGCAGAATTAAAAAAAGAGAGAGGTAAAAAACAACACTTGCGACGGATTTGAATGTCATTATATTTCAAATTCAGTTTTATATTTTTTTGCAGCAGGGACTTGGCACACATGTTTATGTTAGTTTATTTTTAAACTGTGGGATTTCTAGTCGTAAAGTAGTGAGTTCGATTCCCATTTGGTTTAAATACATTTGGCATTTAATGATATATTCCTGAATAAGTATATAAAATAATTAAATTTAAACAAGTTATACATTGTATATTCATACAATCATTTCAGGACATGTTCATACAATCATGTTCAAAATATAACATATGAGATGTGGAGGGTGTTGACAGAACGTCGATGTATTATATGCGAATGTTAAATACAAATTAAGAAAATAGTGTAATAACAATAAATAAGAATGTGTTGTGTATTTGTATGCAACTATTTGTCATACGGAGCTTACTTCTCAACATTCACATGCTGCGGGATTGTTGGGTACAACGAAGTCATTGAATAATCACATAAGTATGACATTGAGTTTAGGTTTTATTTCACCAATGTTTTTATTCCCTGTTCAGCGTAAGCTCTAAACTCCGATAAACAAAATATTTGTATTCTTCCGCTCGTCACAAATACGATTGGCTAGTGATGTATCACTCCCATTCCCCACGGGGAGGAGCAAATTATATATGTGCATTTTGACAATACTGTCTCGTGTTGTCCAGATACTTACAGCAGCAGCAGAAAAGAAAACAAAAAACTCGAAAGTATTTGAATTTCGCTCGTAAACAATTGTTGCTTAGTGAGTATATGTTTGCCTTGTTTGTGTTTCACCACAACACTCGCGGAACCGGCATTTATTAAAGCCATCTTTCAGACTTTAAAAGCAGAACACCCGTCCACAGTTGAGTTGGCGCCATAATTACTGCGCATGCTTAGTGTTTATTTCTATTGATTCATTAGCCACACTCGATTGCAGTATTGTTAAATAATCCGTATTATATTTTTGTCATTTATAATAATATAGCAGTTTTATATGAAGCTTCATAGTGAAAGTAATAATGAAATCACATGAACTATTTTGCGGAGGAGTACAAGCGTCGGTAGGACAACAGCAAATCAGCGAGATTTAGTTTCACGTGGCTTTGTTTATCGCAGTTTAGAGCTTACGCCGAACAATGTTTAGCGTATAATATATTATACAATATTTATTTGAGACGAAGATATTTGGTCCATTGACAAAAAAAAAAAAAAAAAAAAAAAAGTCAATTACTGTTGAAAAGTAACAATAAGGTGTCTACATTCTACAATTTAAGTACATGTTGCTATTGTTGACAGTTTCAACAATAAAAAGTTTTAAAAAGCGTTACATATTCGATTCAAATTTGATTTTGAGTTAATAAATAAAAATTAAAAACAAAATTTGTGTAGAACTAAGAATAGCGAATAAATCCATTGTCCACATGTTTGGAAGTAGCATGAGAAATATCAAGGAGTTGACGAAACTTAGTTTACAAACTTTTCAGTCGAAAGTGTTCATAAATTCCGGTTCATTCCAAATAATAAAAAAAAAAACTTCTTCCATTTTTGAAGAAGGGAAGGAACTTAAAATGCTGATCGCATTACCTCTCTGTATTGCTAAACTAATACGTTGAGTTTAGGTTGGTTTATGGTCAAACTTAAATCAATAAATTTTGTTAATTTGTAAACAATTTTTTTAAAAAGAGAATTATCATATTATTACATTATTAGAAAATTACATTATTATTACATTTTTTTTTAAAACTTGTTTTATATATATGTATTGTAACAACAAAGCAGTTTTTGCCTAATTATTTACATTAAAATTTAACAATGAAATATTGTTAAAACCGACGGCCTCATTCAAATTTGTAACATTCAAAGTTAATTAAAATTAGAAATTAGACAATAATAAGATCCCACTTTGCATTAAGTCCGCTGGCAAAACTACAAAATATTACATTCCTTGAACAGTGCACAATTTACATTTTACAGATTATTAAAATATAATTATTCACTAATACACGTTATTGTGATAAGCCTCACAACAGCATCCTCAAACCTTCGCCGATATTACAAACAAAAGATCTCCTCCAGTTCCTTACCAGAGGGTAGCGTTCCCAAAACTCATGCAACGTTCCCTCTTTGTACTGCCATGCTGATGCGTTGCAGTAGAAACGAGGTTGCTCTAGCATCTCCTGACGATAAACGAATGCGATGACCAACTTCTTTTATAAAGTTAAGGCCTTCGGGACCCCATGAACCACCCGATTCGACAGCTATAGCGACAAAATGATATTTGTCGAGTAAATTGCTATATTTCCTGCGCTTTTCTGTTTCCCGGCGAGCAGCCACGTTGCCAGCTTGTGCTGAGGAAGAATGTATTTTTGAAGGGGCGAAGGTGTCGGAACAAGTAAAATCCCATAGAAGTGCTTTTCCTTTCTTCCACGGTATTAGAGTCATACCATCTGGCCTCTTGCCGTCTGCAGGACTGCATCCCAACGGTTCACATATAGAAGGAACTCCTGCTGAAATTAGTGCCCTCATGATAATGTCGTTGACGCTGGAGTGGCGTGAATGTCTGCCCGCACTATTGGCACAGGAGAGTCCATGAAGGCCCTTCTTGTCTACGACACTTCTACAGGCAGGACATTTGTGTTGCTCGCAAACATCTGCTCCCAAACGCAGTGCACTGGCAATTCGAAAACTGTCATTGGGAAGATGTAATCCTAAAGAAGGTGACGGATAGCATGGAGCCAAGCGCCTGCTTCTGGAGATGATGTAGCTAGAAGTCTGGCCTTATCTTCTGGGTTATCGGATGACTGAAGCAGAGCTGAAAAGTGATGATTTATAAGAGGATCGTCCCAAGAGGATTGTAGTCCTCTCTTATCAAGGTCAGGGGGATCTGATCCCACTATAGATGACCACTTAGCAATGCTATCGTTGACATCCGAATCCGATACTAGGCTAAGATCTTGTTGGAGAAGGGTCTCGATCAATGGCTTAGCGCCATAGAATGAAGACAGAAAGAATGAAATAGCCAGATCAATGGCGCGACGAATGCCGAGACCTCCGTGGTTAACAGGAAGGGACGCCTGCAGCCAAGAGTTATTGTTGAGTGAACAATTCAGGATAGATTCTAGACCGGTTTTCAAGGTGTTGTCATAGCATTCCAGTAGATCAGCATCCCGCCAAGAAGGAGCACAGCGAAGAAAGTATAGCAGCCTTGGCATGGACAATGAGGCACGTAGTAGGTAAAAGGCAGAGTGAGCTGAAATCAAGGAAAGACGTGTAAAGAAGAATTCTAATTTAGAAATTTTGTCTTTTAATATTGTTCGTCTTGCCTCATTAGATAATGCTGCTCCTAATAAGCTGGCGTCATCTGTCGAAATTCTTTGAATCCCAGGCGCGGCTTCGTCAAACAGCTTGAAGAGATTATTAGACTGCTCATTGGAAACTCCGAGAAAGCTGACCTCACATTTGGAGAAATTCATTTGCAATCCGATCTCCTTAGCCCGTTTACGGATCATTTCTAATGTCTCTAGTACTGTATCCTTGTCTCCAGCTATAGTCCCGTCTTCCAAATACCATATGTTCAGTTCTGTATTGATACTATTAACGATGGATTGTAAAGTTAGTGCGAACAAACCAGGGCCAAGAGGGTCGCCTTGTTGTACGCCACGCTGAGAGAGGATTATTTCATCTCCTAAGTATAAGTTGCTCGGTTGCGAGTAGCACTGATGTACGTATCGATAAATTGATGGAAAATTGTTTTTTACCTGTATGAGCATAGAATCACGATTCAGTTCGTTGAATGCGTTTCTAAAGTCTATCTTCAGAAACACTTTCTCCTGATGGTGTGGAAAAGAGTAGTACATACGAGCGTGGACTGCTGCTTCTGCTCCATGTGAGACGCAAACTCCCAGTTGGTGTAGGGATAGAAAAAGTGTTAGAGGTTCTCTAATTCTATGGCAAATTATTTTGGCTGACAATCTCCTCCACACATTGCCTACTGCGATGGGACGAATGCCGCCACTTTTCTTCCTCAAAGCTATTAGTGATGCTCCAAAGAAAATAGGTCTAATTTCCATAGACACATCACCCGAAATAATCAAGTGGAGAAAATCACAGATGGCGTTAGTCAGGTGTTCTTTAGCTTTGCAGTCTTGGGAGAGTAGGAGGTCGTTTAATATTGAAGGACGGAGACTGTCCATACCTCCTGATGACCCGGAAGGAAATGATTTAAGTGCTTTCGTAAACTCGTCAGCTGATACTCTAGGCACTGGGCTCAATGAGATCGGGAGGTTCAAAAGGGTGGCTGTGAGCCGGGTGTTTCTCTTTTAATGCTTCTAATACAGATCCATTCGGAGAAGCTATAGTATCTTCTGAGATGAGAAGCCGTACTGCGTTGCGGACATCACCATCTACTAATTTGTTCTCGACATTCTTAATGTTAAAAGTGGAATTTACTGGTCATCGAGCTTTGAAGGATTTTTTACTGTGGTTAGGAAGGGCTTCGCAACGAGAATCAGACCAACATCGCACTCTTTGTTTAACCCATGATGTTAAATTATTCACTTTGTCAGCTTTTGATGGCACGCACAGTGTAACGTAAGGAAAAAAGAAGAGATCCATCCAAGCTTCTGAGTCATTTGTACGTACAATCTGTTGCAATACCTCACACAGAGAGTCTGCCACTGTAGCTCTAGCCCCTCGAGGTACCCTGCGCAACATTGGAATAGAAGACTTTAATCTTGCTAGAAGCTTATTGCATTTGGAGATCAAAATTTTTCTTGGGTGATTGACATTGTCAGTGGATGGTTGCGACTTCCGTGAAAGCGAGCATGATTTGGTTTTATTGATATCATAATGGCACCTGCTATTATGAATTGCTAGGCCTTTTAAACTAACACATAATTTGTTGCAAAGCTTACAGGTAGTCTCGTTAGGCTTGTTTGAAAAATCAATGCTCATGTTTAATGTGGTATCATTTTGGGTTTGATTTCTTTGGTTGAATTTTGATCCTGATGCGTTGCTTACATGCGAGAAATCTGCATTAATGGCCCTGCAGTCTTTATTGATATCATCACTAATACCGTGAAAGGGTTACTGGTATCATTAGAAGAGTCACGATCATCCTCCATAGTTATTATAAAATTTTAAATTTGAATTTTAAATTTAAATTACACCCAACTACATTGTTGGAAATGTAACAATGTTTGAAAAATAACGACCATTAATTGAAATCCATTAACGACCATTAAATAGCAATTTGAAAATAGCAAATTTTTAGTCAATCATCTGAACCACTGAAGCGATTCGAAAACTTATTTCACCAAAAGTCCCATCAGAACTTCAACCACACTTTACTTCATAAAAAAGAGCACAAAACCTCACTTCACCTGCACTAAACGAAGAGAATTGCGCAGAACGCGAAAGACATGTCTGCTTTCAATCACAACAATCACAATCAATCTTATCTTTTAATTACATCTTTTAATTGAGCTCATTTTTAATCTATAATGTACAGCGGGACGAAGGCTCTATTATATAGTAGTATAAATTTTATACTAGTATTATACTTTCAAGAGAAAATAGGATGTTCTTCGTTGACTGTTGTCAAACCTTGAAATTTTAATTTTGTGACAGGAAGAAGAATATAGTAAACAATCGAACCGTGAAGAAAGCTCTTAGTTAAATTTATCGCTCTTGATTATATTGTGCATGCACTTGTCATGGATATCAATTCAGTTCTTATTTTGAAGATCATAGCAATATATGAAAATGAATTTAACTTAATTGTAAAACGCTTCTATTTTTGACATTTTAGATTTGAAGTCAGCACCAGTTGTAGAATATTTTATTGTTAGAAACAATAAAATATTTAGTAAATGAAAGAATTGCGTTGTATGAATATTTTTTATTATTATTTCCTTCATCAAATTGAAATACTGAATATTACATAAAGTCTAGTGACAACCGACATTCATTTAAATATTTACATGTTTATCATGAGAGCAACTCAAAGATGCACGCAGAAAAGTAGCTAATAGAAAACAGTGGCGAGAGGTTGTAATTCTTTTAGATATACAGGGTGGTCCAAAAGTAGGTATACCGTCCCGTACTGATCAACTCAATGCTTTTTATATCATTTCTTATTGTTATCTATCAGGTAGACTTGATTTCTTTATTGTTTGTTTTTAATGTGTTTCTATTTACATCTTACACCCGGAACAGCCGAAGCAAATATATCTATAAGCTAGTAGTCGGTCGGATTCTGCAGTACCTTTCCTACTGGACCTCTCTGAATCAACATTCAAGGAACAATGAGGGAGAAAACAGTGCTGTGATCTTTTATTTAAAAAAAAAAAGAAAAGAAAAAGAAAGATCAAAAATCGAACTTGAGATTTCAACAGATTTACGCGTTTGTAACTTTTTAGATCTCCGTTCGTCCTGATGTATATGCACGCTACTAGAAGTAATAACATTTAATGTATCCGAACCAAACATTTAAACTTATGGTTTCTATAAAATTCTTCAAGGGCTTTTTTTCAAGTTTTCTTTCTGCAAAATAAGGACAGTTTGCTAGAGGGTAAAAATATACAATTGTGCTTTTCTCGAAAACATCTCTAACCATTTTGATTTATTTCATAAATATATAAATAGCTGAAGGAACAGTTTAAACTTGAGAGTTTTTGAGAACTATTTTTCAGAAACCACTCATTTTATTGATATTTCATAAATAAAGTCTGGTAAACACAGTAAAAGTATAAAGTGAAACTTGGGTATGAGATATAGATAAGGTACCCACCGTTGAAGTCACTGTTACCCATTACCCATTGAGATGTGAATGCCATTAACGATTTTAGCAAGGTAAATCGCTATAGTAATACTAGTTCGTTATAGTAATACTAGTTATTTTATCAATAATATCGAGTTTATATAGATATAGTTGAAAAAGGAAAATCTTTTTCTTTGTAATTTACTGAAAGTAATACTAACGCAGGTTTAAATGTTCTGAAGAGAGAAATATAGAAAAAAGCTTGTAGGTGACCGAAGCACATGTACATTTACTGATGATTGTAAATCATATTATATTATTGTCTTTTATCCCAATGCTACGAATGAAGGTTTATAACTTTGAGTAAAATATAGCTATTATATTCTAAATTCATTTTAATCTAAATAAAAACTTTAAACACTCTATTGTAATCACAATATAGAGAAGATCAAGCACAGGGGGATAGGTGCTGATTGCCACGGGTGTTGACTGCCACAGCCAATTATTGGTGCTGACTGCCACGACTGTCGCTGATTGCAAATATGAAGGTGCTGACTGCCACGACGGCGTGCTGACTGCCACGAGCCTGGGAGAAACTGTATTTGGAAAGAGAGGAATTAATCCCTCATACTAAATTTATGATTACACTGTTCAACAACGAAAATGTAAATTGAACAAAATCAGCTAATTCTTATTGATTTTGTGGTGCTGATCACGAATTTGAAAGTTATTTTCGAATATTAGCTTTACTTTTCGTTTTACAGGCATGTTTAATAATAACGCTTTAAAAATAAATATATTCGCTTTGTTTGGGGTAAAATGTTACACTGATCCGGCAATACTGGAGAAACTATATGAACGCTTGGTTTCATTGTGTTCCTTATCTCAGTAGTGTTCTGCTATTGTTAGAAAAGACAGGTTTAGTGCAGTTATCAGCGTTTTGGGTGTGACGTTTGTGTAGTGCAGGACATAAAAATACAACTACAAGTACGCAAAAATACTGGTATTTCGAATGTATATTTTTAAATAGTTGTCGGAACTATTTCAAGTGACATTTTGAGGATTTCAATAAACAAAAATGCCGCGAAATTGTATAAACAGTGCGGATAGCTTCTGCTACGTGTGTGGGGAAGTGACATTTTCCTCACAAAAGCAGACTATAACACCACTAATAAGAAAAGCCTATCAATATTACTTTGGTTGTAAAATTGGAGACCAAGATAAATCTTGGGCAACCCATATTGTGTGTAACACTTGTGCCAGCAATCTAAGAAATTGGATTAATGGGAAGGGGCGCTCAATGCCTTTTGCAGTGCCCATGATTTAGAGGGAGCCAAGCGACCACATCAGAGACTGTTATTTTTGTATGGTTCCTTCCGTCAAGAAGGGAATTTCCACGAAGAAGAAGCGGGCCTTGATCTATCCTAACATTCCTTCTGCAATGCGCCCTGTTCTACATGGAGAAAGACTACCTGTTCCTGACCCACCTAAAAAATACGATCTTTCTTCTGATGATGATCAAGAAGTTGAAGCTCCTGAATCAAGTACTTCGAAGGACCCTACGTTTGTTGTAGAAGAACCTCCATGTAAACCACATAGACTTACTCAAGAGGAATTAAGTGATCTAATCAGAGACTTGGACCTCTCGAAAAGCAAAGCCGAAACTTTAGCGTCACGCTTAAAGCAATGGAATTTATTACAGGAAAAAGTAAATATTTCAGTGTATCGGAATAGGGAGATGTTCACTTCATTTTTTACTATGGAAGACACACTTGTGGCATGTACAGATGTAAATGGTCTCATGAGGGCACTTAAAATTAATTACGAACCTACGGAGTGGAGGCTCTTTATAGATTCGTCCAAGGTGAGTTTAAAGGCAGTGCTTTTACATATTGGAAATGAACTTCCTTCAATTCCTGTAGGTTACGCAGTTCATATGAAGGAATCTTATGAAAACTTGAAACGTTTACTTCAAGCCATTAAATATTACGATTTTCAGTGACTCATTTGTGGTGACCTTAAAGTAATAGCACTGTTGCTAGGTATGCAGTTAGGGTATACAAAGTATTGTTGCTTTATATGTGAATGGGACAGTAGAGATCGTGGATCTCATTACCACAAAAGTGATTGGAGTACCAGAGAAACTCTTCAGCCGGGAGTGAAAAATGTGCAGCATGAACCACTGGTAGATCGTAACCGAATTTTGCTTCCCCTCTACATATTAAATTAGGTCTTATGAAAAGTTTTGTTAAGAGTATGAACCAAGAGGATGATGCCTATAAGTACCTAAGAGGACAATTCCCTCGATTAAGTGATGCCAAAGTTAAAGAGGGTGTTTTCATAGGGCCACAGATTAGGCAACTATTCAAAGATCACAAGTTCGACGAAATTCTCCAAGGTGAGGAGAAAGCTGCGTGGGAAAGCTTGAAGAGTGTTTGATCACAGTTCTTGGGAAGACACCGAGCAACAAATTACAAACAACTGGTAGCAAAGTTGTTATTGTGCTACGAAAATCTTGGTTGCAATATGTCTCTGAAACTCCACTTTCTTCATTCACATCTAGACTTCTTTCCCGAAGATTGTGGAGCAGTAAGTGACGAAAATGGTGAGCGTTTCCATCAAGATATTGCAGCCATGGAGAAGAGATATGAGGGGAAGTGGAGTTCTAACATATTGGCCGACTACTGTTGGACTATTGCAAGGGATGCTCCAGATGTAACCTACAAAAGGCAAGCCAAGCGAAGACGCTCAAAATAAAATAAACATAATCCTGTACAAGGGATCACTTGAAACTTTTGTCTACATTGCAGTGTAGTTCTTGCACAAAAAGGTATTTGTACATATTTTTCATGTTTTGGTGTTAAGACTGATTTTTATTACGGAATTGTTAATGTTTAACTTGACCACGGTTACTTTATTTTCTGTATCGCTGTGAAACTGGTATTTGCGCAATTTTGAAAAAGGAAGTACAAGGGTATAGAAAGCTATAGGTTAGGGTACTTCTTAACTCCCCAGCTTATCACATCACAGTGAAATAGATAAAAAAAAGTGAAATGTAGGTTTTTACAAGGATTTTGCTTAAATGTTCTATAAATATTAATACACTTGTATATATACAGCTACTGTTGTACAAGGGCGTTTTTTTCACAACCTGAGCTAAGAAAATTCTTCTATTATCATTTCCTTTCATATTATGCTTAAATGAATGTAAAAATCGCAATTTCAAAGAATTTACATACTTTCGATCAAAATTTGTTGAACAGTGTTATTAATTAATTTAGTAGGGATTAATTTAGTAATCATCACAGCAAATCTATGTGGCATCCTATAAATTACAAAGTTGCTCACTAAGTGTAACGACATACACTTGGATGTTTATAAAGGGATTGTCTTTTCTGTTATATGTACAATTTGCACTTTTTATTTTTATATTAATTGTTTTATTATATTATTTAATGGATATGATGGTCTGAAGCCAGCTGACAAGGGAAGTTTTGGAGAAGCACTCGCCTGCAGAGAAATAGGCATATCATTTGAAGGACCAATTCATGCTGATTACAACAGGTAATAGAACTCCTGTACGTTGAGAAATGTTCGAGATATTCAGCTTGGAAATTTATATGAGAAAATGAGTGGATGCACGTTTCAATGCGTTAAGAATTCTCACCCATGGCGAAGCCTGATGGTTTGAAATTGCTATTGCTTGATCACTGGGGTCCATTCACAGACAAATCGTCCATTACAGGTTGCATGACGGATGGCAAAGACCTAATGGTTGAGAAGATACCAAAGAATTGCACACGATTTGTGCAACCATTTAATGTGTTTTGATCCCGATCAATCAAAGATTATAGCAGGATATTTGTACATAGTATGAATCTTCTTCATCTGGACGTTATAATGTACCAACGAAACAATCAAATAAAGTTTGTGTCCATACGAATCACTTCCGATCACCGTGATACATAGGATTGTTTCAGTTTGCGTTCTGCAAGGCAGGTTACGAACAAATTATAGGCCTATAACTTTTGAATCACTTGTCGAATATGCTTTTTGCTTTAGTTCTGCGAACTGTTCGCTTGACGGATGCAACACAATTGCACATATAAAATGTTCATGGTGCAAGGGAGTATTTTGCCTGCGTCATTTATTCATAAAACAGAAGAACAACAGTGATCAATTTTCATCTCTAACCTATGATTATTGTGAACAATGTAATGACTAATTGTATCTAACAAACCCGTTAGTTATTGCGAAACACTTTCTTTCTGTTACTTTCGATAGCTTTCAATTCGTATATCAATATTCGTTACTAATTATGTTGTACTTAACGCGTATAAATGCGTATATATCCTCATTTTCTCATATAAGCTTCCAAGTTGAATATCTCGAACCGTTCTCAACCGTACAGCAATTTTATTAGCTTGTTATAATCAGCATAAATTGGGACTTCAAATGGCATGCTTAGTTTCTCTACAGGCGAGTGCTTTCTCCTGAACTTCCCTTGTGAGGGACAGCCAGCAGTGCTTTTTTGATGGAACTTTCAAGAGCTGCTCGAAACAATTTGCGCAGCTGTACACAGTTCATGCTGACATAGGGAGTTCAAGTGAGAATACATAAATCGTACCAATTTTGTACGCATCGCTCCCTGACAAAACTGAAAGTACACTCATGTCCAAAATTATTGTCGCATATCTATAACTGTCTTCTTGTAAGAATATAATTTGATAATTTTTTAGATTACTTTTAATACTTATATTATGTGTATAATCAGGAAATTTATATTTGTGATAAATTTCATAGGAAAAGAATTATGAATACGAAAATCATAATGAGTAAAATAAAATGTAACTAAATGGACAAGAAAATTTTATTTTCGTTTTATTGTTCTTATTTACTGCTCTTTTGACATGAAATTTACCACATACTTGTCTTTGCTGATTATACACATACTAACATTATAAGAAATACCGGGCGAATTCGTTATCAAATTATATTACCAGAACAACATATTTATAATCATGTGACAATAATTTTGGACATGAGTGTACATACAGAGACCTGTTTACCTTTGTTAGGTGTTGGTCTGAACAACATGATCCTAAGGATCATCTAGTTTCTTTCATGCTTCTTGGCGTCCGGTAATGTTACGTCTAGCAACTTTCTCTCAGGCTCGTGGCAGTCAGCACGCCATCGTGGCAGTCAGCACCTTGATATTGGCAATTAGCACCAGTCGTGGCAATCAGCACCAATAATTGGCTGTGGCAGTCAGCACCCCACCGCACAGGGTAACCCAATTGTCTGGAACAGATGCTGAAAGTGGATGGTGTATGCATAGTCAACTAGATAAACATTGAAATAGCCACGATGAGTGGGGACAAAATTCTGATCAAACTGATCGCCATCATGGAAGTCTGTCATATTGAAAAAAATGTAATGAAATCTTTGAATTTTACGCCCCACGGTTATGCCGGTTAGGCTAAAGGAGATGATGATGATGAGAAATGAATGAAATGGCAGAATGAAGAAAGTGGGAGGAAACGGGAGAACCCCGAGAAAACCCAGGAGTACGGTGTTTGTTCACCACAAAGTCCATACGGCGAGAGCTGGGATCGAACCAGGGACCCCAAGCACCGGAGGTGAACGCTCTATCCGTCATATTGAATCTGACAAGGAAAGGTATCCAACTCCTCGACGAATATCACATTGAAACTTGCACAAGTGGAAGAACATATTGAAAGTTGGAAATAAGGTTACTTTTACGATTCGCAACGTCGTCGAACCGGAAATAGAGCGATCATTCCCCCATAGCTCTTGAAAGTTATGTACTCTGGTCATACACGTCAGAATGTGATACACTGGAACCTGTTTTCCCACGAAGACAAATATTGCAAACTCAAGATGATAATAGACAGTGGCGATTGGAATCTCTAGTACGTCATTGATGCGAACTGATATCAAATGGAACACGATACGCGATCAAAAGTTCCAAACGATCACTAGGGATGCGTTCGAGTGGAGTCGAGTCGAGATTTAAGCCTGTCTCGACTCGACTCGAGAAAATGTTGTCTCGACTCGTGTCTCGACTCGAAAATATGTTGCTGTCTCGACTCGTATCTCGACTCGACAGTCTCCGTCTCGACTCGACTCGAATTCGAGTCGAGACGTCTCGAAATTCGAGTCGAGACAAAATATACGAGTTAAAATATACACACACATCAGCCAGACCGTTATGACTACCTACCTAATTGTTAGTATATCCACCTTTTGGAATGAATAACAACGGCAGCGCGTCTTGGCATGGTCGCAATGTTCCTCGGTGGGTCGCTGGAGAGAGTTGGCACCACATATGCACACACAGGTCATCTAATTCCCGTAAATTCCGGGGAGGGGGTGATGCACCCTCACGTCACGTTCAATCACATCCCAGATGTGATCGATTGGGTTCAGATCCGGAGAGTTTGGGGGCCAGCACATCACTTGGAACTCGCTCCTGTGTTCCTCGAACCACTCCATTACACTCCTGGCCTTGCGACATGGTGCATTATCTTGTCGAAAAATGCCACTATCGATGGGAAACATGTCCGTCATGAAGGGGTGTACATAGTCTGCAAGCAGCGTGCGATACCTCGGCCGTCATGGTGCCTTGCTCAAGCTCCACTAGACACATAGATGCTCCCCAGATAATAATTAAGCCGCAGCCAGTTTGTTTCCGTCCCGCAGTACAGATGTCAAGGAGCTGTTCCCTATGAACACTACGGATTCGCACCCTCACATCGTCATGATGAAGAAGATATCGGGATTCATCAGACAATGCAACGCTCTGCCATTGTGCCAAGGTCTAGTGGCGATGGTCACGTGTACATTTTAGTTGTAGTTGCCGATGTCGTGGTTTTAACATTCGCCATCGTTAGGAGTGTGTGTTCAGACTAGTGTTGTGAAGGCCTGTGAAAAAAACTGAAATTTTGGGTTAAAAAAACAGTGTTTTTACTGTTTTTCCGAGCTGGGGAAAAAACGGAAAATTTGGGTATTATCAGAATCATCATTTAATCACAGAATCATTTTAGTTAATATGTTAAATCAAACATATATTTCATAGAGATATCTTGATTGTTCTATGTAAAATTCCGGAAATTTTGAAACCATTAGAAAAAATCGTTTGTTCGGAAATATTGGCAAAAACAGGAAAATGTAGTTTAAAAACTATTTGTTAGCCTGATGCTAGTAATCTTACTTGCTGTAACATGTCTGCAACATATACAGTGGGAAGTCGAAAATCCGAACTAATTGGGACCACAGGTATTCGGATTTTCAAATTGTTCGGATTTTCGAAAATGACCAAGAAAATGCCATTTAGGTTTACATACTGTACGGTATGTTGTTCTATCGATACAGTGGTTATTCAGTACATACAGTAATTACAATACCGTAAGTAAGGCTACTTACATTTAATGTTTCTGAAGAACTTGCTTGTACTCTAAATAGCACTGTTCTTGTAAGTCACACTTAAAACTTATAGGCCTAAGAAAAAATAAAAATAAAAATACCTGACAAACAATTACATATAAATGAACTTTTGTAAAAACACTGACTTCACATAACGTCGATGGACACGCTATTGTTTGTTTATCGCTAGCGTTAAGACAAAATGTAAAAAGCTTTTAGGGACCGCATTCGGATTTTTGACGTTAGGATTATCGACGTCCTACTGTATATACAATGTATTTCGCTAACGGAAAAATACTTAAAGCAACAGGTTTTAATTCTACTTTACACACATATACCGCACAAGTGAGTAAATTTGAGCAGCGAGAAATATATTAAATGAAACTTCCGTTAGTTATTATCACAGACTAGCAGAATATCCATTCTTCGCACGGGGAGAATACGTTTCATTTTGGAAACAAAGGGCACCAAAACTGTCACTAATGAACTTGTGGAGCCCCAAAACTATGAATTTGACATTAATATCGATAATTTTCAATTATCTTTACATGTCACCATCCTCCTTAGAGTACTAATGGGGCTGAATTTGTGGATTTAAACGGCATCTTCTGCTCATCTCAGCGAGTATGGATTCGAGGCCATTTTCAATCATGTATATATATATATATATATATATATATATATATATATATATATATATACAGGGTGGGCCATTTTAATTAATCCACGGAAATATCTGAAAAATGATAAAACATAGAAGAAATGTTTCAAGTACACGTTATATATTGCTAAGGGGGAAAACCAATTCCGCCAAAAGTACCCCTCCCCGCCCCCCGTAAATGGGGGTAACGGGGGGTAACTTTGAAATGTCAAATGGGAACATGGGTCAAGTAATACCTCGTTCGAAAGGTCTTGAAAAACTGAGTAACGCTGTACCAAAAGATGTTCCATATTGTGCACCAGTTTCAAAATGGCCGCCATAATATGGTTCGGAAACTCCAGTACCCGTAGTGTGAAAACCGTGGAATGTAAATGAATGGAACAAAATTGAAATACGGAAATATCATAGGGCATATCGAACGGTGTGGTCCCTGTGATCCCAGTGGCCTCCTTAAAGGGGTCTTGGGGACTAACTTCAAAATTTCAAATAGTAACATGAGTCGAGTGGTACCTCGTCGATAACACTTGCAAAATCTAACATATTGCAGGAGAAAACGATTGATGTGAAATGGCAGTGTTCTCAAAAGGCCGCCGAAACATAATATCCGTGTCAGAGAAAAGGTTTAGTACCCGTAGTATGAAAGCGATTGGAGTTAAATCAACAAAAGAAAAACTGGAGTAGCTAACTGACGTAAGGCACATCGAGAGATGTTGTCGGGGTGACTCCAAGGGCCAACTGAAAGGTATCCGGGGCCAACTTGAAAATTTCAAATAGCAGCTTGAAGCGAGTAACATCACGTTACATAGACAAATTAATATCAAACAGCTTCTGTGAGAAAATTTTCGACATGAGACACCGTTTTCAAAATGATCGCAAAGACATGGTGACTGTCTCTAAGAAAACGTCTAGTGCCCATAGTATGAATACGGTTAGACATAAATGAAAATAACGAAAATTAAATAGGAAACCCACGGAGGCGTTCCAAGGCTCGAGAATAATACAACAGAGATAAAAATATTAGAGTAAAATTGCCATAATGTACAGACAGAAATCCAAGTCCTGCAAAATAATCTGTCCCTGCGCTCTGTATGTGAGTGGGGTGGAAAGTAAAGTGAAAGTTCAAACGAGAACTCTACTTTAATTCGTAAATTAAGGCTAACCTTACAAATAGGTATGGTGTGGTTGAAACATTTGTTTGTAAGGATGACGCTGTAGTGACTAAAAAAAGAGAAACTTTTTTGCAATGCGTGCTGGTTATTCAGAAAGTATTTCAGGGATATACGTACACACCGTTTCTTCCCTCAAGCTCACAATATGTCATGAATGCTAATAGTTAATCAAAATGTAACTGTGGCCATCCACGTTAACTTAGTGCACCAATTCTCTATGCATGAAGTCTGCCTTCCAAACAGCATTGGGTAGGTCAAGCGTACGCCCGAACCGTTGTCCGGTCGGACATTGAAATTTTGAAGTTAGCCCACAAGACCCCTTCAGGGAGGCCACTGGAATCACAGGGATTACATCATTCGATATGCCCTATGATATTTACGTATTTCAATTTTGTTCCATTCATTTACATTCCATGGTTTTCATACTACGGGTACTGGAGTTTCCGAACCATATTATGGCGGCCATTTTGAAACTGGTGCACAATATGAAACATCTTTTGGTACAGCGTTACTTAGTTTTCCAAGACCTTTCGAACGAGGTATTACTCGACCCATGTTCCCATTTGACATTTCAAAGTTACCCCCTGTTACCCCCATTTACGGGGGGCGGGGAGGGGTACTTTTGGCGGAATTGGTTTTCCCCCTTAGCAATATATAACGTGTACTTGAAACATTTCTTCTATGTTTTATCATTTTTCAGATATTTCCGTGGATTAATTAAAATGGCCCACCCTGTATATATATATATATATATATATATATATATATATATATATATATATATATATATATATATATATATATCCAGAGGCGGATCCAAGGGGGCTATAGCCCCCCCTTCACACTCAAGTATACACTGCATAAAATGGGCTTCAATCCTGCTTTACACTGGATAAAACTGCAAACTATGGTTTAGCCCCTCCCTTGATCATATCCTGAATCCGCCACTATATATATATATATATATATATATATATATATATATATATATATATATATATATACTGTATATAATGCTCAAAAAAATTAGGGGTTCAGCTGAAATATCACACAAGACCTTAAGATAGTGTATGAATAAGCATGTGTTTGACTCATATATATCATACAAGAAGGAATGCTTTAAGATACACTAGAAAAATGGGGCACATACTGGTGTTGGGGCACGGAAAACCTTGTTCACATGGCTCATGACACAAGACGGTTATGTGTGCATCTCTCGAACTGCCCATAAACAGGCAAAGCAACAACACTGATTGTTCCTTAATATGTCATATGATCACTTCGAATTGCCAACAGAGCCTCGCACCTGCGTGGCATGGATTCAATCAGATTATCGATTAGTTCTTGGGGGACGTTGTGCCACTCATCCAGAAGAGCGACTTCCAGCTCTGGAATGGTTGTTAGATTTACTGGCCTAGCGGCAATTCGTCTGCCAAGCATATCCCAGACATGCTCAACTGGAACGAGATCCGGAGAGCATGCTAGCCACTTCATCCGAGCGATACCCTCAGCATCTCATCCACTAACCGAGTTCTGTGAGGACAAGTATTGTCATCCATAAAAAGGAACGAATCACCAATGGCACCAGCATAAGGAAGAACAAGAGTTTTCATGATCTCATCCCTATATCTGAGAGCCATCAAAGAGCCATTTCGGATGATGTGGAGCTCAGTACGCTCACCAATGCTGATTCCTGCCTACACCATCAGTCCACCACTATGATACTGGGATCTTTCTCGCACAAACATGGAATTGTGTCGTGTTCCACACTCTCTCCAGATGAAAACACGTCGATTATTAGGCTCTACACTGAATCGAGACTCGTCAGAGAACAAAACATTGCCCCGTTCATTGCGTCCGAACCCACGATATTCCTCCGCCTACGCTCTTCGATCAACACGGTGTCGTGCAGTTAATGAGACACACACCATAGGCCTACGTGCGTAGAGACCACCTTCTCGAAGGCGATTGCGGACCGTTTGAGTAGATATTATGCGTCTTGTTGTTATTCGGAAGGCTCGCGGTAGCAGAGTTGTATTCTGGTTTCGACGGGCTGTTAACAACAGATAACGATCGTCTCTGGCTTTAGTTGCTAGTGGACGGCCCTGTCCTTGTCTTCTTCGAACACTTCCAGTTGTTTGAAATCGATTCCACAATCGGGAAATCACACTTTGTGCCACTCCTATGGCATGTGCCACCTCCCGCCATGACTGACCAGCTTCCAACCTCATTGGGGGCCGCGGTGGCTCAGTGGTAGAGCGTTCACCTCTGGTGTTTGGGGTCCCGGGTTCGATTCCAGCCCCTGCCAAGTGAACTTTGTGGTGTACAAACACCGTGTGCGTGGATTTTCTCGGGGTTGTCCCGTTTCCTCCCACTTTCTTCATTCCACCCTTTCACTCATCTCTCATCATCACCGTCTCCTTTAGCCTAACCGGCATAACCGTGGGACGTAGAAACTTAAAGATTTTTCCCGGCCCGCATACAATTATAGCTGAATTTGCATATCATCTCTAATGGAATTGTCACCATTGATTTCAGCGACTGCGAAAACTATGGATTTGACAATAATATCGGTCATTTTGGATTACTTTTACTTGTCTCGGTATCCGATCCCCCGGTGACCCCCGGCCCGAATAGGGTGAATTTGTAAGTTAATGTGATCAGAGTTTTCAGCGACCGCGAAAACTACGAATTCGACAGTAATATCGGCCATTTTCTACCACTTTTACATGTCCCTGTAAGCGCCCCCTGAGACCTCCTGGTCCGAATTTAAAAAAAAAAGATTCGTCTTGATCTGGGGCCTGGGCCAGGGTACCCCTGACTAAAATTTGGTAACTCTCGGTCCACTCGTCTGGTCCCCAGGCCGCATACAAACAGACAAACACAAACAAACTATTTATTTTATATATATTAGACTAGATAGATTCTTGCAAATTATGCCAGATTTTCATATTATCTTTCCGAACTAATTTTAAAGACCCGCTCCTACTTATCTTTATATATATATATATATACGCAGTATCTCTATATTTATATCTATCTATATTTATATATGTATATAACAAACGTAGGAATTACACCCTCAATAATGCTCCTGGAGGACCCCTTTCTAAAAAAAAAATGCTGGGGAAACACTTGTAGAAACTTCATTTTTCGTGCCAGATGATTACCGAGACCTGGTGAACAAAAAACAAAAAAAAAAAAAAAAAAAAAAAAAAAAAAAAAATTAGCGATCGAATTAAAAAAATAGTTCTCCATAATAGTATTCACTGAGAATATTGTTATAAAATTTAAATTTTATGGGTAAATCAGTAGACTTTCAATACATCCACATCGTATCCACTAAGTTGCGAAATTGTGTACCTCCAGACATGGGCGCCCGAAGAAAATTTTCTAGGGGGGCATCTTCAATGTTTGCTATATTAGTCTGGCATTTAATGTGCATGATTTGTTATATTACGTGTACATTTTCGTGAGCCAGGGAGGTTCATTCTTATCAAACACGGAGATTATGAAGGAGCAGATCTACTGCACAAAATATAATAAAAACATCTCTTTCGGATTTCTATCATCCACAGTCCAACCCCGAGACGGAAACAGAAGAGATAGGCTTTTTGTTTTTAAACAAGATAACGTGCCTAGCGAATGCTTTACATTGTGAAGATTATATTAGTGAAAATTAAACGAATATAGTTTTACAACTTAATATACATATCACTAAATGTTGAGCTCCCCGTTGCTAAGTGGTTAGCGTATGCGCCTTTCTCGAACGAGGTTTGATTCATGGTAGGAGCTCATGTGTTTCAAATCCGACTTTAAACTGTACGTTCACGTCTTGTAGAGCTTTGCTCCTGAAAACGACGCTAAACTATAATCTAATTTAATATTACTAAATATTAAAAAATAATGACTTACCAAGGTGACGTCAATTTGGCAGTCATCAAATCCATCTTATACTTTCACTTAATCCAGTGGATATTAATATAACAATTACAAGACACACGTCATCATCTTCTCATGTATCTGCATTATTTGATTCATCCATAGATTTGTTATTTGTACGCATCATTAATTTTTGCATTTTCGGGAGGGTTCAGGGTTCTTTTTTCTTTTAAAGAGTCGGTTCTCTGTATTGGAAAGAGAATCAGGGGAAGAAATATATACAAAACATGCCGCTTCCGACGCAGCACTGAAGCATTTCTTTTAGCGGTCATATCCCCCTCCCCTCTCAAGTTGTAAAGTGAGAAGGGACAGAAACATCCCAGACACTCAGGGTTCAGTTGACAATAATAAAACTATGGGTAAGTAAACATCTTGTAGAGAGTCACGTTTTGCTTATTTTTGAACATTTCTGTGAATTCAACAATACAACAGCGGAAATACTAACTGGTTTTATTACTCCAACCATCGCTTCAACTAAGGGTAATTCCCAACGCTCAGTGAGCCATCTAAATTTTCGTTCTTTTTCTGTTCTCCAGAGGAAAGAATGAGATTTTTCCAAGATGCTAAAGTCAAGATGCTAGATGCTAGATGGGAGTGAATTATGCTAGATCTAGCACCAAGATGCTAGATATGGCTTCACTGGCGGGCTTCGATATCTACAGAACTTTCTGCCAAAGCATACAAAAAACACAAAGCACAATAGTTTCGATAACATCTGTGTGGTCCTTCGGTAGGCTACACATCCGGTAAGAAGCTCAATCCAAAGAGTAGTTTGCACTGCACCCGTAGCCGGCTAACAAAAGACTCGTAGCCGGCTTGTATAGATAATTGAGTTCAAATTTTCAAGTATCCATTTACTGAATACCCATATCGTGTATGCATGCATTTGCATGCATTATTTAATAAGTAAATAAAGTACACACACAATTAATTATGTCAGTGATAAACGGTGTTTATTGAAAAAAAACCCTCTCCAAACAATGAAGATTAATCTTAGACTGGAAAAATGGTTATCCTTCGTTTTAATTATCATTTGGCCATGAAACAAAACGCCTGACAGATATACAACCCCTATATACAACTAGGTGATGTTGGAATATATAACTCGTAGGGTATGATGCTTTACTTTTTCAAAAATTTCAGTACTTCTAGTGAAATGAAATCTTTAGTTTTACGTCCTACGGTTATGCCGGTTAGGCTAAAGGAGACGGTGATGATGAGAAATGAATGAAATGGTGGAATGAAGAAAGTGGGAGGAAACGGGAGAACCCCGAGAAAACCCACGAGCATGGAGTTTGTCCACCACAAAGTCCACACGGCGCGATCTGGGATCAAACCAGGGACCCCATGCACTGGAGGTGAACGTCCTACCACTGAGCCACCGCGCCCCCACAGTACTTCTTGTGTACTCCTATAAATGCAATAAAGAACTAATGGCCATGTTTTTCTTGTTTTTTTTTTTTTACAAAAATATTCAATTAGAACTGGACAATTTACATAAAATTTGGAATCGACAAATGAAAACGGCACGTTTCTAGCACTTGTGGGTTCGAGGTCTCATTGTTGAAAGGATTGGAGACAAACATATAAACTTTTCTGTGAGGAGAAACATATACGCGTAAATCTAGTATTTTAATATATAGATAATAATTGGAATAATTTTATTTTCGAGTGCTATTTTTTAATATTCGCAATATTGAAATTTTTGAACTTAAATTTTTCCCGTGTTTGAAAAAAAAAGATATCATTACTAGTAAAATTAACCTAATACAAACATATTTATTTTTTTCAATTTTTCCAGAAAATCGAAAAAAACTTTTTTTTTTTAAAAAAAAAACAGGTTCAAAATTTCCGGAAATTTGACAAAACTAGTTCAGATACACTTGTACTTTGCCCAGCATTAAACTCTGATCTTAGTTCCGGCGCAGTTCGCCGCCTGTTCTGTTTTACCAATCTGCCCAGACTAGAACGTTCGACATCTGTAATGAGGTGGGGGCACCCAACCCCTCGACATTTGGACGTCTTTTCCCCTTGGTTTCGCCACTTGCTGAAGAAAATCACCACAGAACTCCTCGAACACCTGACAAGTCCTGCAGTTTCCGAAATACTCGTGCCGAGTGTTTCTGAGCGAGCACTTTCTTCAAAATAATATTAAAAATTATAGAAAAATTTTTGAGACATTCGAGTCGAGTCGAGATTTTTAGCAGCTGTCTCGACTCGACTCGACTCTCGACTGGAAAATTCGAGTCGAGAAATACGTTTGTCTCGACTCGTCTCGAATTTTACAAAGTGTGTCTCGACTCGAATCTCGACTCGAATTCGAGTCGAGTCAAGTCGAGATTCGAGACATGTCTCGACTCGTGCGCATCCCTAACGATCACGTTTATCCAGTGGAGAAAAGGTCATATACGCTGAAACCACAACAAAAAATGGCTTTCTATGGTTATTATTATTGTTAATAGTATCACTATTATTATTATTATTATTATTATTATTATTATTATTATTATTATTATTAGTAGTAGTAGTAGTAGTGGTATGATTAATATTATTAATATGAGCAGTATGATGAGCAAAAATAATAATAATGAGAAAAAGAAGACAACAAATGTATTGTTGGGCCCGTTCCGTTACGAAGAACTTCGGTCCATCTTGAGTGTCTTCTAGCACTGCTATAAAGGTTTTAGAATCCACAGACAACCATACCCAAACCGGGATTCGAAGTCGGGATCTTTGAGTCTCTGGCTTGACGCCTTAACCCACACGAACACGAGGTCTGCAAGAAGAAGAAATAGTACAGGACAGGGTTTCTCAACCTGGGGGTCGCGAAGATAAGCAAAAGATTAAATATAATTATAATCTAATACCTGAAGATATTTTAAAACAATTATTATTTTTGAATTTTGTTCTGATAGACAATTTTTATTTCTATACATACTGTCAAGAACAACAAGAAGTTGGTCTACTAAACATTTTCAACAGGCGCAGAGTTTGTTAAATATCAATTTAAATGAAAGAGGCACGATATGAAACTAATGAGAACTGCATATTGAAATACCAGAAGAATGCAAATGCACTTCATTTTTTTAATCATATGATCCAAAATTGAAGGAATTAGAATGTTTTAAAATTTTCAAACGCCCTCCATTTTGAAATAGTATGACAGATCGCATTCGATATTTGTAATACGAATAAACGGACCGAATTTGGTTGTAAAACAATCGCTTTTAGGGAATTTATAGTATACACTGTATACAAGAAATGAATCCTACTATTATATAAATAGATGGATATAATGAGATCTAGCAATAGATACATTAAAAATCCCACATAAGCTTATTACAAGCCAGAAATTATAAGGGGGGTCACTGGCAAGAGGATGTGATAATATTGGGGTCGTGATCGGAATTAGGTTAAGAACCACTGATATAAGATTATTATTATTATTATTATTATTATTATTATTATTATTATTATTATTATTATTATTATTATTATTATTATTATTATTATTATTATTATTATTATTATTATTATTATTATTATTATTATTATTATTATATCTTTGTCATCATCTTCATCTTATTGCCGACCTCATGTTCATGTTTGTTGAGGCGTCAAGCTAGCGACTCAAGGCTCTCGACTTCCAGTCCCGGCTGGGGTATGGTTGTTTGTGGATTTTAAAACCTTTATAGCAGTGCTAGAGGACATTCAAGATGGGCCGAAGTCCTTCGTTACTTAACGGGTCCCAACAAAATAGCCTACTTGTTGTCTTCTTCTCATTATTATTATTTTACTCAACATACTGCTCATATTAATAATGCTAATCATATTACTACTACTACTACTACTATTACTACTACTACTACTACTACCACTACTACTACTACTACTACTACTATTAATAATAATAATAATAATAATAATAATAATAATAATAATAATAATAATAATAACAACAGAAAACAGGTTCCAGTGTATCAAATTCTGGCATGTATGACCAGAGTACATAACTTCCAGGTTCTATGGGGGAACGATTATACTACTTCCGGTTCGACGACGTTGTGAATCGTAAGAGTAAACATATTTCCATCTTTCAATATATCCTTCCACTTGTGCAAGTTTAAATGAGATACTCGTCGAGGAGTTGGATAGCTTACCTTGTGAGTTCAACTTTTTTAATGTGGGAGGGATCATTAGATATATCGATTGACAATAGCAAATGCTCATAAAGACGATAGTAGCACCAGATCTTATCTGAACGCAATGTTGTTAATCGAGATTTACTGGAAAGACATTTGGAAATAACGACTCTGACGACATGTTCAAATAGCTCCTATCATGAGTTTATGTGAGTATTGTTCGCTTTCTCCAGTGCGCATATAGGCCCTACCCGAAAGAGAATGCCAGGTTGTATGTTGTTACACGTCTCATGATTGTGCTGCCGTAGGAGGTGAACTAGCTGGGTTTTCACAGCATAAACCATTGCTTTGAAGTGCCCCTTCAAGAAAAAGCCTAACGATGTGAGGTTGGGGGATGTTTGAGGGATGTGATGGCTTTTCAAGTGGTGCCCAATGATTTATCCACGTTCCAAAAAACTACATTTCCACTTATTCCCGCACTGTGTTGGCGTAGTGAATCGGAGCGCCATCTTGCTAGAAGAATTGAGAAAATGGCTCACCAGGTGAAAGCAACCTGGTTCACCTAGGCGCACCTTGGTTGCCTAGAAAAGGCGTAAAAGAAAATCTTTGTTTTACGTCCTACAGTTATGCAGGTTAGGCTAAAAGAGATGGTGATGATGAAAAATGAATGGAATGGTGGAATGAATAAAGTGGGAGGAAATGGGAGAACCCCGCGAAAACCCACGCACACGGTGTTTGTCCACCACAAAGTAAATTTATTGCGAGCTGGGATTGAACCAGGGAGCCCACACAACGGCGCAAAAGAATACTGCAGTGATTGGAGAACAACCTATCCTTCGGTTTTGTTTAAAGTAAGTTTTCGTTAATCATACAATAAAAAGACGAATCTTCCAGTATTTCGAAAAAAATCCATTATTTACTTGCTTCTACTGCACACTGCACTACTAGTTTCAATTACTCGTAGAGTTGTCCCAGAGACGAGGAAAGACGTATCTTTTGTGATGAAATATGAGAAGAGACCAAAGAAACAAAACACTTTTTGACACTTCCACGACACCTATTCAAGACGAGATAGCCTCAATTCGTGTCTTGCCGGCAATCTTAATTACTCGTAAGGCAGAGGAGTGTAGGATGGGGAGCAGGTCAGAGTAAGTGTGACCATTGTCCACATATCGAGATATTATGCATGAAAAGAAACTAAAAATCTGTGCAATGAACCGTATAATGTACTGTGATATGAGACAGCACAAAACGATTATTTTTTTATTATAATATCGTTGTGTCCAATCGTTTCTAAGAGACGAATAGCAGAATTTTGCAGTTCATGATACCTTTAAGATTTGTAAAAGATTTCACGGGACTCTCGTCTAGATATGGCATCCTTTTCAAGACACTGTATCATTCATAAATGCTATATTATTTGTCACATAAAAAGCTCTGAATTCAGCTGTGAAGAGTAGCGCAATGGAATTTATTCAAAATTCTCTTTTGGGTCGTAATTGGCCAGCGGAACACAGGTTGATCCTCTTTTCTCAGCGACTCTGCTTTCTGTATAGGATAACTTTCGGGTTCCCTTTTAGATATGTAATTGGCACCCATGTCTATTCTAGTATGTAAAGTAACATCTTTCTAGACTTCTTATTTATCTGTAGATTTTTTCTAAAAGAAATACTCTTTCAGTTTTCATGTAAATGAATTAATTCCTTAAGGAAAAGTTCATATACAAAGCCTTTTCCTCTTTAATTACAAACAAACTTTAGTTTTTAATTAATGTTGGGTTTAATGTCCATAATTACAGCAAAACTTGAGAGTAAATATTAAGAAGAAGTAGGAACTTCAAACAGCAAACAGTAGTGTCAAACTGAACAGAAAATTACAAGGGACTTGAAATGAAAATTAAACAACTGACCATCAATTATTCAAACATTAAATCTCATTTTACTCTTGCTAGGGAGTTAATTTAGTTCCTTTTTCTCAGTACTATTAGAGAATGAAATGTTATTTATGTTGTATCATCTAATTAACATTTTAGTTTCATTTCTAACATGCTTCGTCCATAGTTTACTGGAAATTATGACTAAAGGCACTCCAGAACCAGAAGCTGAATATAGAATAGCTTTTGTATGTAAAAAAATATAATTTGTACCTACTAAATTGGGATGACTGCAATTAGAATCTTAACACAGTAGAAGGATGCTGTTTCGTAAAATTATGTGGCTGCAGCATTCTCATACATATTCATCTAATACGAGGTACATTGATCAAGTTCGATGGTCAAGTACATTGACACACAAAACAAACTTTGGAAGATAATTGTTATAAATCTATGGCTAATTATCTGCGCACATTAAAAAATGTCTGCCTATATTTTGTATATGCCTATCCAAAGTTTTTCTCGTCCCTTATACACATGCACTTAAATTGTAATAACATTCTTTACTTTCAAGTGACGATGACCGTGAACATATTGAATTCGAGATTTCAGCATATTTACACGTTTCATGTGTCCTCTATATTGAAATAGTAATATCTCAATTTCTGTTCGTCCGTCCCAATTAAATGTGTTCACTCATACAGAAGTCGTACCGTTCAATATATCCGCACCAACTTTTAAAACTAAAGGTTTTGATAAGATTCCCTAAGGGCTTCTTTTGAAAATTTTCTCAATACCCAAAATTAAGGGTAGCTTAGTTTACTGAAGAGTTACAATTAAAAATTGTTGTTTTCTCAAAAAACGACTCTATCGATTATATTTAAATATCATACATCAATATTTCATTATCAACCGTATATTAGGGTGTAAGTAACTTCTGTGCAAAAAATTCATAAGAGGTAGATTTCTCTTTGGAGTGAGTTCTTTTAGAACAACTTTCTGAGAAACTACTCAAGCGATTTTGTTCATATTTCATAAATAAATATTTTGTTAGTAGCCTGATAGTATGGTATAATTCATTTGTTCTAAAAATATTTACACGCGGTAGTTTACTCTTGAAGTGAGTTTATTTCCGGGCCATTATCATTTATCCTGAAAAAAAGTACTCAAGGGATAGTTTACTATTGGGATATAAATAACTGAAGCAATTTCATAATTCTTCATATTTCATAATTAAAATTTTATTACAAACTTAATAATAAGGCATAGGCCATTTAATCTCTAATATACATAATGGATTTACTCTTCGGGTGCGTTTCTCTGGGTGATTTTGTTCATATTTCTTAAATAAATATATTATCTCATAATGTGACATATTTCATTTGTCCTGCAAACATACACAATGGATACTTTACTGTTGGGGGTGATTTTTTTTTCAGGCAAACTTCTCAAAAGCAGCTCAGGGACTTTTATTCATATTTAGTAAATATATATATATCTTAAATATATATATCTCATTAGAAACTTGATAATGTTACATTACATTTCTCCTGAAAAAAATCTACAAGGAGTTATTTACTCTTGAGGGTGAGTTTTTAAAAAATCTTAGTCACTTATGTTTAACTAACTAACTAACTAACTCTATGGCCTATGGAACCCGGAGGTTCAGTGCCGCGTTCACAAAAGCTCTCCACTGACTTCTATCCTTAGCTAACTGCATCCAGTTTCTACTTTGTATTCCAATCTCTGCGAGATCCATCTTAATATTGTCCTCCTATCTGCGCCTAGGTCTTCCTAATGGTCGTTTTCCGATTGGTCTTCCAGTCAAGACTTTGAAAGGGTTTCTACTTTCTTCCATTCTAGCTACATGACCCGCCCACCTAAGCCTCCTAGATTTGACGACCCTAACAATGTTGGGTAAACCGTATAAATTATGTAGTTCCTCGTTATGAAGTTTCCGCCATTCCCCATTCCCGTTCCTCTTGGGTCCGAATATTCGTTTCAGGATCTTGTTCTAAATACTTTCAGTCTATGTTCTTCCCTCAGAGTAAGTGACCATGTTTCGCAGCCATACAGAACAACAGGCATGATTATCGTTTTGTATATTTTAAGCTTCAAATTCCTCGACAGAATTCGCGACGACAAGAGATTTTGAACCGAATAGTAACACGAATTCCCTGCTTTTAGTCGACATTTAATTTCTCCGTGAATATGATTTTCCTCTGTTAATATTGATTCTAGATACTTGAAACTATCCACTTTATCAAAAGTATTATTTAATATTATAACGCATCCATAGTTTGCTGTATCCCGGTCCCGACGCACTTCCATGTATTTAGTTTTCTCTGCATTTACTTCTAAACCCATGTCCTTGCAAGCGTTTAATAAGATCTCTGCATTTCTTTCTATTGTTCTCCTATCATCCCCTATTAAATTTACATCATCAGCATATGCCATAACCTGGTGAATACCGTTCAACTCTAGGCCCTGATTGCTATCTTTGATTTTCCTTATAGCGTATTCCAGAACGAAGTTAAATAATAATGGCGACAACGCGTCTCGTTGTTTCAGACCATTTTCGACGTGAAAGCTCGTGGACAAAAATTTTCCTACCCGGACTTTACTTTGGGATTCATTTAAACATATCTTAATTAATCTAATTAGCTTTCTCGGTATTCCAAGTTCTGTAAGAACGTTGTATAATGTTTCTCTCCTAACCGAGTCGTACGCCTTTTTAAAATCAATAAATAGTTGATGTACCGGGGTATTGTATTCCCACTTTTTTTCGAGTATTTGGCGAATGGTAAATATTTGGTCGATAGTTGATCGATTTCGTCTAAATAGGCACTGATAATCTCCAATAATTTCATCTGCGTGTGGGGTCAGTCTTGCTAATAGAATATTTGAAAGGATTTCATAAGATGTTGACAGAAGAGAAATGCCTCGAGAGAAATGTCAGTTTTGTCGCCTTTCTTGTGAATTGGAACAATGATTGACTCTTTCCACTCTTGTGGCAATTCTTCCTTGTTCCAGATAAGGAGAATGAGTTTGTGTATCTTGTTCCACAATTTTTCGCCTCCAGCTAAATTAACTCAGCCGGAATTTCATCTACACCCGGAGATTTGTGTTTCTTTAATTTCTTTATAGCTTCTTCTTCTATTCTACTTCCTCTATAGCTCTACTTCTATTCGGTTGGGTTCTGGAATATACGGTTCTGCGGTGTGTATCTCCTTTTCTCCACGCACACTAGTTTTTGGTTGCGTGTTAAGCAAATCGTCAAAGAAATCTTTCCATCTATTTAAGATGCTATCCGTGTCAGTGAGAACTGTACCATCATATTTCTTTAATATATAAGCACGAGGTTGATAGCCTTTCTTAAATTCGTTGATTCCCTTATAAATGTCCCGGATGTTTTTATTTTTACTATTATCTTCAAGTTCCTTAATTTTAGCTTTCAGAAAATCGCGTTTCTTTGTTCTAAAAGTTTTGGAAGTTTCCCGCCTGATATCTGCGAAATTTTGTGTAGTTATTTCATTCGGATTTTGTAGCCAGCGTAATTTTGCCTGTTTTCTCTTTTCTGCTAGTTTTATGCATTCCTGGTCGAACCGTGGTTTGTTCCTACGTATTTCCGCGTGTCCCAATTTTTCTTTTGCTGAAATTTTAATGCTATCTCTAATTTCAATCCAGGTATCCTAAACACTAGTGCACTCAGAATCTTCTAAAGCCGAGAATCTATTCGAAACTTCAATCTGGTATTTCTCTCTTACCTGGCTCTCTTCTAATTTCTTTAAATTGAATCTCTCCGTTTCCGGACAATGAATATTACCTTTATTCAACGATAGCCTCTCTCGTATTATCGCTGCTACCAGGAAGTGGTCAGTGTCCGGACATCAATTATGCTAGATTGCTTTCTTCTATCTACTAATACGTGATCAATTTGATTATGTGTTTTCCCGTCTGGTGATGCCCAAGTGTATTTATGAACGTCGCGGTGTGGGAATTTTGTACTCTTCACGATTAGGTTTTTGGATGTTGCAAAGTTCACGAGTCTCACACCATTGTCATTACTTTCCTTATGCAGACTTTCGTTCCCTATAATAGGTTTGAAAATATCCTCTCGTCCTACCTTCGCATTGAAATCCCCTAATAGAATTTTCATATGGTATCGCGGGAGTTGGTCAAATATCCGTTCCACTTCTTCGTAAAAACTGTCTTTTATATCGTCATCTTTATCTTCAGTTGGAGCATGTACATTTAGAACAATAATATCACACCACCGTTCCTTAAGAGTAATAAAAGAAAGTCTGTCAGTAACAAATTCAACCCGTTTAATTGCTGGTAATATACGTTTATGAACGAAAAACCCTGTTCCTAACTGGTGATTTTTATTTCCTTCCCCGTGAGAGAACGTAAAATTTCCGGAATTCACAGATCCATTTCCTTCCCACCTAACTTCCTGAACTCCTAGTACGTCCATCCTGTATTTCTCTAACTCACTCGTTACGGATTTTAACGTGCCTGCCCTATAAAGACTCCTAATATTCCATGTTCCAAATCTCATGTCCATTTTCTTTTGCTGAGGTCGTGCCAAGTTATCAGTCCTTGTCCGAGGCGATCAATATTAACAGACGAAAATCATATCCACGAAGAAATTAAATGTCGACTAAAAGCAGGGAATTCGTGTTACTATTCGGTTCAAAATCTCTTGTCGTCGCGAATTCTGTCGAGGAATTTGAAGCTTAAAATATATAAAACGATAATCATGCCTGTTGTTCTGTATGGTTGTGAAACATGGTCGCTTACTCTGAGGGAAGAACATAGACTGAAAGTATTTGAGAACAGGATCCTGAAACGAATATTCGGACCCAAGAGGAACGAGAATGGTGAATGGCGGAAGCTTCATAACGAGGAACTACATAGTTTATACGGTTTACCCAACATTGTTAGGGTCGTCAAGTCTAGGAGGCTTAGGTGGGCAGGTCATGTAGCTAGAATGGAAGAAAGTAGAAACGCTTTCAAAGTCTTGACTGGTAGACCCATAGGAAAACGACCATTAGGAAGACCTAGGCGCAGATGGGAGGACAATATTAAGATGGATCTCGCAGAGATAGGAATACAAAGTAGAAACTGGATGCAATTAGCTAAGGATAGAAGTCAGTGGAGAGCTTCTGTGAACGCGGCACTGAACCTCCGGGTTCCATAGGCCATAGAGTTAGTTAGTTAGTTAGTCCGAAGCTTTTGTGAATATTTCTGAACAAGTGCTTTTTTTTTTTTTTTTTTTTTTTTTTTTTTTTTTTTACAGGATGAGGTTGTTAGCCCTACCCAAACCCCCAAGCTGGAGGACCACTCCTAGTCGGTTGTCCGCGACTGCTCATTCAGTATATTCGCAGCTAACCTCTATATCTAGGGGCCTTCTCCTCGATCCGCAACCTGAGGACGTGCCATGCCGTGGTGACAGGAGCCCACGTTACACGGGTCACTTATGTTCACATTTCTTAAATAAATGTGTCATTAATAACCTCACAACCTTCGATATGTATTTCTCTTGAAGCAATGAATAAAGGGTAGTTTACTCTTCGAGGCGAGTTCCTTTATGAAATTCTGATGGATGATGGATAAGTAAGGAGCGATTCATTCCAAAAGAACGAATCTTTCAATGCAATGAAAGGATCTAATATCTGAAAAGAACCTAATTGACTTTCGCAGAATAAAAAAAGAAAAAAAAAACAGATTCACTCAGAGTAATAAAAGGATCAATTCAGTCAGTGTAGTTGATGAACTGAATTAATGAATTCTGCTGATGAAACCAGATGATGGAGCAACAGGCGAGTGGAGTCAATTGATAGATTGACAAGAAGCGGACAAAAACAATACTTTGTTAGATCAAGGAGAGACTGTATGAAGAAGAAACATAATAAATCTGCTGCACATGTCTACAAACAACCAAACTTTCGTTCTTGATTTCTGTGTTCCTCGTTTGCATATAATTAACAAGCTCAAAACATAGCAATCCCTCCTTGTACACTTATATCTCCATCAAAATCAACCTTACAATAGCTTTTCAGTAGATAAATGTGATTTGACAGTTTGGCTGAAAGGAGCTATCATATTAGAGAACCAAGGGAACTTTCAAGGGAGTCCAAGCTTTGTTTGGAGGAATCATCAAAATGGAAAACCAAAGAAGCCGAAATCATGCAACTTACGAAAGACGAAATAATTCTTCCTCAGGGTCGAAACTTTTGCTACCGGTTCCAAAGAGTTCAATTCGGAGGAAAAATTATTCCTTATAACGAATTGAAAAGAATCGATTCCGCAAGAAGAGCAAAACTTCACATCAGTACAGACCACAAAAAGTGCTATCGCATCTTTGAATGTTCCTCAAACCATGAACAAATGCTTTCATCCTTGTGAACACGGTAATTTAGAATGTCCAAATATATATTTCGGTTGATGTTCACATTCACCTGCCTAAACTATAATACGAGAAATGCACTCACATCCTCACAAAATCTTCTTCAGCTTGAACTACACCCTTCCAAACATCTTTCAGTGAAATATTTAATAGGTTTTTGTTGCAGCTGACACCTTGCATCAATGGAAAACATGCGAAAACGCGAGTCGTCGGATTACACTACACGTTCCTAGTTTCTTTAAGCTCAGTGTGCCAATTAAGGACTTGCAGCTTTATGCGCCACGTTCAGCAGTGACTTCTTTCGTGCTACTCGACTCCAAGTGTGTTTTGCATGGAGTTTCGGAAATTGGTTGGAATAGACTTGAAAAAATATACACAGACTACAGAAAGTTTGAGACTTAGAAACGATTTTTCTTGATCAAGAGTAAAACTCGTTGCCAGAATGTCTAGATTAGAATCATTCTTTAGTCAAATCTGATGCCTTTTTGCATTAACAAGTATGTGTGCAATCTTGCAGACATATTGAACAGTTCGCTTTCATACACCAACAATCAAACATATTCAACTATATGTCCATGGGCAGATCCGAATAAGCTGCCCTTTTTGGCATTCTGTTTCATCTTTTCTTCAGCCAATCTTAGATTATTTTTATACAACCGTCTATCAAACAGAATGCTTATCCGTTAGTGGTGATGGGTTATGTTCTTACGAGTTACCATCTTTAATTCTGGATAAGAACCAATGTTAATTCTGGAAGGAATATGTAATATTTTGTGCAATGAACAAATCGTGAAGCAGAAACTTCTATTTTGCTGGAATCTTACTCTCTAAATTGCCTCTTTAAATTCTTCTCTAAAATTTCACGTTAACTCTTCTCTAAATTAGGAGTATAGCAGTTTATAAGAGAAAGAAAGTAAAAGCCAGTTTTGGCATTTGTCGTTCAGGAGGTGATGCGTGCTAAGTAAATAGACTGTCAGTAGTCATCTCCATTAATGGAGACAATCATGTCTTTCTTTCAGATTAGTTCTCCAATCGTTCATGGTGACACTAACTGAAATCATTTCTACTAACAGTTAATGGTTTGCACGAAAACTCCGTTATCTAAGTAAGTATTGCACACCCACAGTTGCTTGACTTCAGGTGATTTCAGGAAAACCGGAAAACTAGCGTGGTAAAAGAGTCACATCTCTTTCGTGATTAATAGTTATCCAACATAAAATTGATGTTATTCTCGATTCTTAAGGAGTTTTGTTCACCAAAACCCCTTTATATTTATCTACTTGTTCGTGTCCGTCCGTCCGAAAACAAAATATCAAAAACTATTTGATGGATCATCATTAATTTTGATCAGAATGTAGAGGGCAAAAATTGATAGGTATCGAGTTTATTAATGGATGTGATACTCAAACTGGAAGTGGTAAGAATCAATAATTTTTGTTTCTACTGTAGATGAATCTCATGGAACAAAATCAGTAATACCAAGAATCGATTTCCTGCAATCTATTAAACTCCCCAACAATACATTTCATCTCCATTCTTAAATCTCTACTAATACCTGAAGTGATAGAAATTCGCTATAACTCGCGGTTTCAATATTCATCTGCATAGAACAAAAACGATAGGAGATAGGGAAAAAAGCGTTTCTAAATAAATTTAGAGATAAGAATAGGTATTATCTTCTCTCTAAACCTCTATTCAAGCCGGAGATGGCAGAAATCAACCACTTCCGATTTTAACATTAATCTCTATAGAGTAAAATCGGAAATAACAAGAAGCAGTTTTCTGTAATCAATTAAGCGTCTCAAGAATATATATACCATTCCCACTCTAATTTCTCCACTAAAACCGGAATTGGTATAAAGTACTACCACTTCCGGTTTTTATATTAATTGAGAACTTAAGCTATACAAACTAAACTCCTTCACTTAGTGTACAAGTGTCTCTGCTATGTGTTTTAAAGTGTGATATTGAAATTTCGATGGCAAGAGTAAGTACAAGTACTTATTCTATTTTACGAGTTTATTTAAAGACGTCATGGCTTACTTTCTCCTTATCATTGATGAAAATAGTATGTAAATTTCAAAATTTATAGGTAGATTTTGGAGCAATATTGTTCTCAAGGAGAAAAAGGAAAAAAAATATCGTATTTGCAGGAATTATCTCACAATTGGCCGAATTATATTTTTCAGTAGTAAAGTTTATTGCTGAAACTTAATAACCTTTCCCACCCTTTTGGTTTCTCTATAATTAAATTCCACCAAAGTTTATCTACAATCGAAAAGCAAACAGCAAACTTAATTATCATTAGTTGATCTTCGCATTTCAAGAACCATCTCTCTCCCAATTTTCCAAAAGCGAATAACTGCGCATCGAATCGTAGTTACTGCTAAAAGCACGTGTTACTACTAATCAAAATTGATTTAAATTTTCATTACCCAGAATAAATCTTTGGTTTTAGATGCTTATCCCCTAATTAGAACACTTATTGGGTAATTACAATCGAAATGCATAAACCGATGGAGAGAGATTTAAAATTAAAACCAGAAAATTAAAAGAGGCCTATATTGTAGTGCATTTGTTGACCATTCGTTTAGACAAAGTTTTGTACACGAATAAGCATTTTTTAAAAAATCTATTAAATATTCTAGCTATTTAATAGAGGAACTATTAAATAATTTATCAAGAAAATCTATACTGTCGTCTACGTGCATTGAAGGACGTATTATTTTTGCTTCGTAATAAAGATATCCAAATCCACTAGCGGATAACTCTGATTGAGGGTATCTAAGCTTTTTTCATAAAGTGAATGCCAGTGTTTTACATCAAAACAGAATAAAGTAATGCAATATACAGAAATTTTGTTAATGTATTGTTAACAGAAATGTATTGGTGTTATTTTCAAAACAATAATAATAATAATAATAATAATAATAATAATAATAATAATAATAATAATAATAATAATAATAATAATAATAATAATATGACTTGTTGTCTTTTTACTGGTAGCTATTAATATGTACTATATAGCTTTGCTACTAACGAGGAACATAGAGTAAAAGCAAATCAATCCATTAATCCAAAAGTATCAGGTTCGATGAGATTTTCAAGGAGAGCTAAAGATTCTGCTATCTTTTCTTATTTTCTTTCTTACTTTCTTTTTATTCCAGATGAAAGGAATTTCTCACTTTATATTTCGGGGTTCGTGTCCCATCCCAATATCATTTTCTGTTAGCGTTAAAATATAAATTTTTAGTTCAAAGAGCCTTAATTGCCTCACTCTCCTTTCCACACTGTTCGTACGAATGACGATTCACTCATACGTTTCTTCGATGCTCATCGTGGCTGCCGCAAGTAGGACCAGAAATATCCATAGTTTAAATAATAAGTCTGCATAAGTACGTACCACACATTTTAGTTAGATTCTGACAAATTGTCTCACACACATTGGATTGAGCGAAAAATGAACATATTTTTATTCCATAGTGAGCTAATGGTACAGGGAAAATTAAAAATAAAATGTCTTTGAAATAAATAGGTGGTCGTCCCCTTCGCGATTCCCGTGAGTCCGCCAGTGGCTGTTTTTGGCATTGTGGTTGATCCTTAATGGCTGCAGTGTAACTTTCCTTTATGGATTATGTCCAGAAGCTTCTCAAATCAATAAGTCTACACAATTAATAATTATGAGGGAAACTACAAAATAAGTTGTACAAGGCGCTTATCGATTAAAGAGACAATTCATCACGGGATATATATAATAAAATGTCATAATCATAGTCAGCGGTAAAAGTGGATTTGAAAAAGTAGGGGGACACTAGGTAGCGGCATGACGTCCCGCTGCCTCCCGCCCATCTTTGCCCATTGTAATTTTTTAGGAACTGGGGGGACGCCGTACTTATTTTTTGGAGGTAGGGGGACAGCATATTCCGCGTTCCCCCGCACTTTTACCCCTGATCATAGTTAAATATAATTGTTCATTATCTATTCCTTAGAATTCGTACTATCAGAAAGTACTAACAAGGGATGTAACTAGTGATTTTACGTTACTTGTTAACGCAACGTGAAGCAATAAGTAAAAAATATATCAGAAGTAACGACATTTCTTGGTGTTCGGGCCGATCGCCCTTCCTTGAAGATCTGGTACTTAAATAGTATTTTTTTCTCCTGAAGAGGGCTTCGGGCTTCACTTTTGTCAACCCTCGGAATTTCTTTCTTTTGGGCGGACAAGTGTGTTTTAAAAAAGAGCCGTTAGACCAGTTACTTTTCATATTGTGTGTGCGCGTCCCTATGATGTGAACGAGTGGTCGTCGTCGTGCCTACAGTGTTTTAGTGGACAATACCGCTTCCATAGTTTGAATTTAATGTGTTCCTACAGTTATAATTAACTGTTTGATCCAGTTATTAATAAATAATATATATTCAGTTATAGAACCTTCTAATTTTAATATATGTGCATAGCAAAATACCTTTGCTTGGTTCGTACACTTGGACAACCATTAATGATATACGTGTATATAATTTGCTATAGATAATCATTATGCTGTAAAATCACTTATCTGAAAATAATAATCGAGCGGTGATGCTGCTTATACAATCAAAATCCTCACAGAAGTTTGAATGGTTGCAAATGACTAAGCGTCATGTTGACTTCACACCAAGTTTGAGTAGGTTTCCTTTCGTAATAACAGGGAAGATTCTACTACCTTCTATAATACCCTTAAGAACATTGAGTAAAACTAACACTAACTAAAAACTAACAAACTCTACGGCCTATGCAACCCAGAGGTTCAATGCGGTGTTCACACAAGCTCTCGAATGACTTCTATTCTTAGCCAACTGGATCCAGTTTCTACTTTGTATTCCTATTTCTGCGAGATCCATATTAATATTGTCCTCCCATCTGCCACTAGGTCTTACTAATGGTCATTTTCCAATTGGACTTCCAGTTAAAACTTTGAAAGCGTTCCTACTGTCTTCCATCCTCGCCACATGACCTGCCGCCTGAGCCTACAATGATTGGTAAACCGTATAAATTATGTAGTTCCTCGTTATGAAGTTTCCGCCATTCCTCATTCCCGTTCCTCTTGGTTCCGAATATTCGTATCAGGATTTTGTTCTCAAATACTTTCAGTCTACATTGTTTCCTAAGAGTAAGCGACCATATTTCGCAAGCATACAGGACAACTGGCATGAATATCATTTTATATATTTTAAGCTTCAAATTCCTCTACAGAATTCGTTATGACAAAAGATTTTAAACTGAGTAATAACATGAACTCTCTTCTTTTACTCGACATTTAATTTTCTTCGTGAATGTGGTTTTGGTCTGTTAATACTTTGTATTGATCATAGATATTTGAAAGTATCCACTTTATAAAAAGTATTGTTTGATATTTTAACGCATCCATAATATGAAGTATTACGATCCCAACGAGCTTCCATGTATTAAGTTTCCTCTGCATTTACTTCTAAACCATGCTCTTGCAAGTATTTAATACGGCCTCTTCATTTCTTTCTATTTTTCTTCTATCATCCCCTATTATATTTACATCATCAGCATACGCCATAACTTAGTGAATGCTATTCAGTTCTAAGGCCCTGGTTGTTGTTTTTGATTTGCTTTCCGTTGAGTAAAACTATAACCGTTTTTCAAAAATACTTCTAAAATAAATGCTTTTATAAAATGCCCTAAAAAGTGTCCTAAATTGATGAGTAATGTATAGTGTTATTTCCTAATGAACAAAAGATTTTAAAAATAGGATTAAAACTATTTTTCCCCTAGATAAAATGAAGAAATGGGGCTAAGACTAGAAGCACTGGGCGTGAGCGAAGCACTTCTCTAATGTTCATAAAAACTTCAGTCTTCAATCTTGGGAAAAACCTCCCAACGCTTTTATTCTCAAGCCCATTTCTTCATTTTACCTCCATGAAAGAACTTTAGCTTTCAACTTTAGGAAGAAAACCAATGCTTTTAGTCTCAATCCCATTTCTTCATTTTACCTCCTTAAAAGAACTTAAGCCTTCAACCTTAGGAAGAAAGTCCAATGCTTTTAGTCTTAGTCTCATTTCTTTATTTTACCCTCATGAAAAAACTTCATCCTTCAACCTTAGGGAGAACACCCAATGCTTTTAGTTTCAATCCCATTTCTTCATTTTACCCCCATGAAAGAACTTTAGCCTTCAATCTTAGGAAGAAAACCCAATGCTTTTAGTCTTAGTCCCATTTCTTTATTTTACCCTCATGAAAAAACTTCAGCCTTCAACCTTAGGGAGAACACCCAATGCTTTTAGTCTCAATCCCATTTCTTCATTTTACCCCCATGAAAGAACTTTAGCCTTCAAGCTTAGGAAGAAAACCCAATGCTTTTAGTCTTAGTCCCATTTGTTTATTTTACCCTCATGAAGAAACTTCAGCCTTCAATCTTAGGGAAAACACCCAATGCTTTTAGTTTCAATTACATTTTTTTCATTTTACCTCCATGAAATAACTTTAGTCCTCAAATTTAGGCAAAGCGCCCAATGCTTTTAGTCTGAGTCCTATGTCTTCTTTTTACCTTCACGAAAGAACTATCGCCCTCAATCTTAAAAAGAACGCCAAATGCTTTTAGTCTTATTTCCATTTCCTTATTTTACCCCCATGAAAGAAATTTCAGCCTTCAACCTTAGGATAGACGCTCAAAGTTTTCAGTTTTACATCAGTCCCATTTCTTTATTTTACTTTACCAAAAAATATTAAAAATAAAATACAAGTTCCTCTATTAGTGTACTTTCCTAAACATTTATTAATAAAACAGTTACACTAAATTACTCTATTATTTTCCAATCCCTTTACTGCATATTCTAAAAGTTTATATTACCGCACTGAAAAAATGTTTCCTTTTTTCTTATGAATTATTTTTTCTCTCTAAATGACGTTATGTACATATTGCAGTATTAACTAAAGTCATATTGTCAAAACGTATTCAAGCCTAGTTTTCAGCTTGTTTATGTTTATGTGAAAAAGAAAATAATATCCTTGAAAAAATAAAAACAATGTCCTTTTGTATATATATTAGGAAATTGTTTTTACTTTTTCAAGGATATTATTTTCTTTTTCACATAAACATAAACAAGCTGAAAACTAAGCTTGAATACGTTTTGACAATATGACTTTAGTTAATACTGCAATATGTACATAACGTCATTTAGAGGAAAAATATGAACAAGAATTACATCTCGTGGTATCCCTGTTGCTTTGCACTTTGACCTCTTGTACACAACATGTTGACCGTATTCAATAATGTGTAACATTGGAATTAACGCAGTTAGTGAATTTGTCAAACAAATTAATTAGTTTTGGTTGTTTTGCTTATTCCTGTACTGTTTAATAATTTGATTACGCCAGAGAGGTTGTACCAGGAAGCGGGGAAATGGGCTAACGGGGAAGGGTCTGAAACAGACCAATGAATGGAAGTTATATGTACTGATGCATCGGTTGTTTCGTTTGGTAAGTAAAAGCAAATAGAACAACACAGACGGTTGGTACGAATGACAAATCGCGTTTATAGCTAACTGCGAGAATAAAGTAAAAATCACATTTCTGTAGTAGCTTACTTTCTAGTTGTTAACTTGACACAATTTTGAACGTTGTTTTTATTCTCTCGAAGCAGAACATTTTGCGGTGTAACGTATGATACAAGTTAGAGATGATGCGTAAATCATCCGAGACAAATGTTTGTCTGTTTGACTCGAGTTTACAATTCTGATGCACACACACGCAATGTTTGTCAAATGACGGTCGCAGTTTGTCAATGGAAACGTGATCTTCATTTCAACCTGTGTGTCATAGTCAATAAGAGAAGTAAAACGGAGCTCTTTCTTTTCAACTCTCAAAGGTATTCGTTGTCATCATACACAAGCCATCTAGTTACTTGTTACACACCATAAGAGTCTGTTTATCTGTGTTCTTACGAAAGTTACTACATCATGCAAACTTAAACTTATACTATTAATTCGTCTATTTAATTACAATGTTTAATAGTAGATACATACATTCACTGCGTAGGAGGTTGTCAACTTTACCTTCTGCTCTCTGCTGGTACTTGAGAGAGTTGTTCAATATTATCTTTAGACAGAACGAGAATCGTGGATTTTCCCTAAGGTATCCGAAATGAATTTTCCTTTTTGCTCCAATTTAATTCCAAGAGAGGAAGCTACGTACGTATATTCTTTGAAATGCTATCAACTTGTGAATTAATGTTAAGAATGTAAGTGAGGAAGTTACAAGGATTCCCCATCTTCTAACGAAAGAAACCAAATGATTCGTTATTTTAAATATTATTTTTTGAACTTTTTGACTTCTCCAAAATTAATATATTTGATTATCGTTTTCTTCCTCAAAGTTGTGGAATTTATTTTTACACAAAGGATTTAAATAGATGTATCAACCTTGAAATTACTTCTTGCCTGATAACTTTATTTGCGATATACAAGGTACATGTTTAAAATGCCGCTTTGCACTACGTTGGCAAACTGCGTGCTTGGAGTTTTGCACATGTGCGTTAACTATCGACATGTCTTGCACATAAACAGACATTTATTGTTCTCAAACACTTGATGTTGTTGAAATGGTGAAAGTAATTGAAAGTTTCGCTAAGTGTGAGATACAATCAGTGATCAGGTTTTTGATGGAAAAAGAATGCGGAAGTGACAGACATTTATCACAAGTTACATGAGGTGTTTGGTGAAAATGTAATGTCTAATCGAAAGATGCGTAAATGGGTACATCTGTTTAAGACCGATTGTACCAATGTTCATGAAGAGCAACGGTCAGGACGCCTCTCAATAATCATGGAGTCATTGGAGTATGATTCTGAAAACAGGATACTACCTAACAGCCATTTGACAATATCAACGCTGTCCGATTTGTTTCCACAAGATTCACGTTATCATCTGATCCTCCGCTTGAAGATATTCTTCACTGGGGAGCGCTTCAACAGCGTCGATGAAACCAAAAGAGACTGTGAAGAATTTTCTACCTCAGCTTTCGACAGATTTCTTTGATGTGGATCTACAAAAGGTTATCTACTGCTACGAGAAGAGTCTCAACAACTACGGGAACTATGTTGAATAGTTGAATGTAAACTCATGTCCAAAATTTGTGTCGCATTCTTTATAAATTACATAAATAGAAATAGCTCTCTCTTTCTTATGAAAACAAAATCTTTGTCTTCTTATAAATTTGCAGAAGGAAACACGTATTTCCAAAAAGATAATATTTCCAAAAAAAAAAAAAAAAAAATTAAAAGGTAAGCAAGCTATAATTAAGAAAAGAAATCTACGAAAGTTTGTCGCCAAATTCTAAGATCCTTTTTTCGAAAACGTGGCATACAAGAGAGTTTAGAAAGAAAGAAGTGCAACGCAAATATTTCATAGTGTTAGTTATTATACATATGGCATAATCCTAATATACATAAGTATTAAATATTTTATACGTAAACAAAGGACTAAATAGAAATAAACCTCAAAATACACGAAGCAATCAGGCATGTTGTATTACAGATTTGCATATACACATTTACCAAGTTGGCAAGTTTCAACTTACCTTGGTTAACATGTACCCTGTAGGTGTTTCACTTTTTCCACATTCATCAGTTTAAGTCTCGTAGTCTAAAGTGAAGTTATTTTCTTTCTTTTTTAACCTGGTTTCTGATTTTTCTTCCTTAACTAACAATCTTTGCTCCAAAAATGAATCTTGGTTATTTATTTCATTCTAGTTTATTTTAATAATTGCAGATAATTCAGAATCATGTCTATAAAAATGTTAAATCAGCAATAACTCTGAAAAAAGGGGGAACTACATTATAGTTGTTGTCATAACCAAAGAGAAAATATTTTACATAGTGTAAATATTTTAAACTTTAATTAACATACAGAGTCTACAACAGGTAATGAGACTAATTTTATCTGACGCAACAGTACCTTTCAGTGCTCTCGCTCCAGCAGGGTTCAATCGAGGGGGAAGTAAGTTTTAATTTCATGTAGCGTCAGTCACTTACGAGATTCCATGTGATTTGTATCATCGTTTAAGTTGACCCCTGTTTATAGGCTCTGTCGAAGTTTAAAAATGCATCGTTCTGTCGAGCAGCGCTACGCCATTACATTATGTGTGGAACTCGGAAAATCAACTTTGGAGACGTTGATCAGCACCCAGCAACACTATTGCTCTACTGATTAAGACCATAAAGCTAAGGAACAAGACAACATATAGGTACGGTGTACAATTTAGAACTGACCAGAGGGTGTCACACAGATAATGACTTATAGGAGAAACGGCTTGTCGTAGTAGTAGTGGTAGACGGAGAATTACCACAAATAAGCATCAACTCGTTAAACAAGGCAGAGAAACATCTTATTAAAATTCGTATCACCTGCTTCAAGACACTTGTACAGCAAATGATTGCATAGAGCATGATTGAAACAATTTATGGCTGAGACGATGAAATCATTCGGAATTATTAAAATAAAAAAACGAATAAAATTATTTTAGTCTAATATTCCACAGTTATGCTCTTAAGGCTAAAGGAGACGGATAATTACAGAAAGTAAATGAAGAAGAATTTTTTTTATTCTTTCTCACTGGGAATCGAACACTGAAACACATGCCCCAAAGACGCACGCACTACTTATTAAACCAACTTTTTAAAATAACTGCTTTATTGAGAAGCAACAAACAAAAGGAACATGAATTCATTGAGAATTAAAATATGAAACAAAACAATAAAAAAGGAACTAAACATAGTAAAAAAAGAATAAACAAAGCAACACATGAATACATAGGTGCCTGCACGGGGCAGTCAAGTTACAAGATTATTATTGTTGTTACAGCTGAGGTGACAATTGTATATTACACTTTAAATCATTTGTTTTTCAATAATACGTGATTGACAATTACTCTGTAAGAACAGTTATATAGTTGGTAAAGAGTTTTCTTTTTCGTGCAGTAGAGATAGAGCTGATATGATGTTTCAGGTATTATTTGTGTAATTCCAGGTGATAAGAAACATGAACCAGATATCTATGCATATTGAGTCAGATAATAGTATTATTTCTAGATTTCGAAAGTAATTAAAAGCAGGGCACAAAATTATTTCCGTTACTATGAGGTGAAAGACGACATTATTTACTAATTAAAATACAAAAAGATGTCGAGATGTCTTGCACATTGGAGCGGGCAGAAAACTTATGAGCTGGAGTACCTATATTGTTTCAGTAGGTGCATATATTACTGGTTACAATACCTATATTGTAAAATTTTCCCAACGTTCCATAAACATTGTTGGCTACAAAATATCTGGTTGTACATTGTTTGAGGTTGAGAAAAGAGAGAGAATAAAATGACAAATAAATTCACACACATAAAGCACCCAGACAAAAATTGGACTGTTGTATGCAGAAAAAAATATTGGAGGTTGAGAAAAGAATCATTGATATTCTTCCAATATTTTTTCTACATACGGCATTCCAATTTTTGTTTGGGTGTTTTAACACGTCGTTACACGCACCCGCGGCAAATTGCCGCAGTTTTGCAAAAACACCTGCACTTTCCTTATTCTAAGACAATAGGGGCGGAGGGGCCGAGTTATCCCCTATCCACCCCACCTCCACCTGACACTGACCGATTTTGCCAGTCACGCGCATGGTTCGGGGGTTGAAGGGTGTGTATTGGTCACCGTGAGCAAATTGCTAACGGCGCGTGTAACCGCGTAAAGATTGTTGTGAGCAGGCTGCTAACGGGCGTGTTCTAGTGTTAAGTGTTGTATTTTAAGGGCCGTTTGCTCATTCTTTAAACGTATTGTTTGAAGAGCAGAACAACAGGTAGCACTAGTATCGTACAAAGCTGCAAAGAACAAGTATATTGTATTACTTTCCACATGGCACGAGAACGATGAGTTTGGTGAAAGTACAGGTGATGCATGCAAACCATCAATTACCTTCTACAACAAAAACAAATGTGGTGTAGATGTCAGTGACGCAATGCAAAAAGAGTATAGCGTATCGAGTGTATCAAATTGCTGGCCACTAACAATATTTTTCTTTGAATTCAATGTTGGTGGAATAAATTCGTTTGTTATTTGGAAAGCCAACAACATGGGAGATAACGAATTCAACAAGCCTGCAAGAAAAGACTTCTTGAAATCACTTGGCCGACAGCTTATTTTGGATCATACGCAAAGAAGAATAGCTGCAAACTATCCAATCGCAAGGTCAATAAAGGATCGGCTAGTTGAAATATTCCAACTTCAGCCAACTAGACAAGAACCTCAAGCAGCATCTGATCAGCTAGGTCACAATAGAGTTTGCGGTATCTGACCTCGTAGAAAGAACAGAAAAATTACTGTCTTATGCATCAACTGCAACACTCCGAAATGCAAGAAACATAAGACAATAATGTACAAACTGCACCGAGGGTGGCCAAGGACTAGCTGCAAACTATAAGGACGAAGAAGGTGACATGTAAATATACGTTCTAAATTTCACTGGACAAGTTTCATAACGTCACTGTTCTAGTACATCAATGATGTTTTAGTACTTTTTTGTATTTGTAATAATAAAACATGTGTCAATATGACGGAGAAATTTTCCTATAGCTCAAATAGCTGATGCGGCAATTTGCTCACAGCGCGTGTTCTGGCGTTTCTTTGTAAATCAAAGAGTGCAGCAATATGCTAACGTGGCGTGTTCTCGTGTAGTAATAGAAAATTCAAAAACTGTGAAAACAAAACAAAAATTTTCTCAAAATCTTTAGGTTAATCTTTTTTAGGTACTGAAAGTGTCTATAATAAGCTAAGAAGCCAAAATTTCATAGAATAAATTTCTCACTCTCAATAAAAATGTACAAATACTGAAATTAACTATCAAAACTTGCGTGAGCAAATTGCCGTCATGGCGTGTCCTCACGTTACAATTGGGGGGCGTGTACTGACGTGTTAAAGCAATACTACGTAGAGTTATAACCCACAAGCAAGCATATCGCCAGTAAAGGTTGTTGATCGAGTCAGTTTCAATTGGATCTTTTGCTAGCAAAGCAAACACCATATCAAGTATAACATCACGTAAGTGTTAGGGGTATAAGATAGAATGAGGCTTAGGGTATGGAATGAGACCAGGCTTGAGTAATATTTTAGGGTGGAAAGTATTTTAGTGTCAGTACTGTACCGAAAAAATACAGATGTAGAAGAAGTGAAAATGGTTGCTATGTAGTTTGGAAGATAACAAATGAGTTGCTTATGTAGTTTGGAGGGATTCAAGTTAGTTGATGTAAGTTAGGGGTTTGTTACAGAGTAATGTTGGAAAATGATAAGCAGAATTAAGTTAGAGTAAGGGCATGTAATTAATTCAAGATTTGAGATGATGTTTAGAGAATAAAATATGTTAGTATTGAAGAGTGAAATAAATTATCAAAGAAGTTAAGAACAACAATTGGCCCAGTCGGTAGGATATAACGTCACGCTTTAGAATCAAGATGGCTTCTTTTGGCAATTTCGAGCCCTTTGATGTAGGAACAGGGAGAGCCCAGATCTACATAGAATGTTTTGAACAGGCGGCTTTACCAGCATCCTTACCCGAAGACCGAAAGTTGCTAGATTTTTAGCAGTAATGGGTACTGTGGCATACGAAGAGTTACGGAATTTGTGTACTCGAAACAAGTCTGCAGAAAAAACGTATGACAAATTAAAGAGTTGAGTTGATTTTGAGTTTAACGTCCCGTTCAGCAGCGAGGCTATATGAGACGTGGACCTACTGATTAACGTGGAATCCGAACCACATGAGCTCCCGCCGGGAATCGAACCCGGGACTCCCACGCCAAAGGCGCGTTCGCTAACCGCTTAGCCACGGAGGAGCTCGACAAATTAAAGAAACTCATGTTACTTCATTATGTAGTCAAGACAAATGAAATAGCTGAGAGATTTAAATTCCATCAATTAACGCAGTTAGAACATTAAACAGGTGCACAATTTGTTACGACTTTGAAAATCAAGCTGCTTATTGTAATTTTGGAAGTTGTTTGGACCATTCATTACTTGATCAATTTGTATTTGGTATGAAAATAATGTTGCACGAAGACAGATCTTAACTTCAGTTTTGCTTAATTTCCAACAGGTTATAGCAACGGTTGTAGGGAATACTGAACAACAAATGTCGTATTTAGTATTACAAATGAGCGCAATCAACATCCTGTCTATCTCATGCAAACTAAAGGAGCAAAGATGAAGACGCAAATGAACACTCAACGCAGGTCGGATTCTTCCTCTAGTTTTAGTTTCTCTCCAGGAAGTCATAAGCAAACATCGGCAGATTCTGTACCGTCTGTTTATTCAGGTGGAAGTGATGGACTAACTATTCGTTGCGAAAGTTGTCTTCGGTGGCATGTAAGAAACAAATGTCCGGCCTTCGGAAAACGATGCTTCAAATGCACAGGATTACATCATTTTGCTTATGCTTGTGTATTACAGGACATAGATGGAGATATCAAGGATAGATGGCCATGTTTTGGGCAATGAGCAAAAATTAGACTAACTACAACATCAGAAAGCGGAAAGTTCTTCATTTCTAGCTAAAGGACAAGTTAAAGGTTTTGTACCAAATGTTCACAATGGATACTATCTTTTATCAATCACCAACTGAATCGCTACCAGGTTCATCGACCAAGGCACAAGATGGTGTTAGTAGTCATTTATCAAATTGTGTTACTAAACCACAGGATGCTGGGAAGCGAAGTAAAACGTTTAGTAAGAAGATATCTAGAACTAAAGAAAACAGTTGTAGCAATACCACCAAATACTGATAGTTACCGTTTACTGTCAGAGACTGAAGAAGAAAATATTGCAATTGCGGATCAAGAGAAGTACAATTTACATAGAAAGACTAAAACAGACGAGTTGGAGGACAGACAACAAAGGTCACGAAAGTTAAGGAAGATCTACAAGCAATATCAGACTTAGAAAAACAATAAGATGGAAGATGTAAAAGAATATATTGGGTCGTTGAAACAAGAGTTACTGGAGTTACTTTTACTTCTATTTATTTGGCAACAAAATGTTATTAAGTGATATCACATACTAACAGACTTAGAACAAAAAATCTAGACGGGAGATCAAGGGACAACAGTTAGACAAAGGCAAGGGCTAGAATTTCAGAAAATGCAAAAAAAAAAAAAAAAAAAAAAAAGTAATATGTAGAAGTTTTAAGTTTATTTTTTGTTATGATACTCGGGGAGGATGTTAGGGGTATAATATAGAATGAGACTTAGGGTATGGAATGAGGCTAGGCTTGAGTAAGACTTTAGAATGGAAAGTATTTTAGTGTTAGTACTGTACGGAAAAAAAGAGGGAGGTAAAAGAAGTGAAAATGGTTGCTATATAGTTTGGAAGATATCAAGTGAGTGGTTTATGTAGTTTGGAGGGATTCAAGTTAGTTGATGTAAGTTAGGAGTTTGTTACAGAATAATGTTGGAAAGTGATAAGCAGAATTAAGTTAGAATAAGTGGATATAATTAATTCAAGATTTGAGATGATGTTCAGAGAACAAAATATGTTAGTACTCAAAAGCGAAATAAAGAATATACTGAAAAGTGCAATGTTATTGTAGATGATTGGTGAAAAGGAATGTTTGAAACCTCAAAGGAGAAATTTCTAGCATATTAATTAAAGGTATTGATATTGTAAGATTGATTAAGGCAAGAGTTTACTTAAGCAGATTAGCAAGGAAGTTAACAACAACATGAAGATATTTGTAGCTTCATGGAAACACATGTATTGGTGCCTGGTGTTAATTTTGACTCAATTCCATAGGTGGGCAAAACGTAGAAATACATGCACAAAACTGGTATTGCTACAAATGTTTTTTTAGTTGTAGATCTCCTCTTACTAAACTTTTTACTTCGCTTCCCAGTATCAATGCAAAAACCATCTTTAGCAAGGCAAAAAGTCTCAAACTTCGATGCGGCGGAATTGCATTAAGTTATCTGAGATCATTTTGGATGTAATTTTAAATCTACTTCTCACAGGGTACAAAACGTGGAAGCAGGCGGACAAAACGAAAAAAAAAAGAATAGTTGCAAAAAGAATAATATCGAGGTGAAACAGCAAAGTGTCTTTTCGGCAATTATTATGTCATTTTTGTTCCACTTATGTATCGCGCAAAACAGATATGAGCACGCTCAAAATAGTACAATAGTACCATAATACAATGCTAAAGAATTATTCACGAAATTCGATGGAGGTAAAACAGCAATGCTTTATTTTGGTGAATTTTAGAGTAATTTTTGCCCAACTACGGTGGAACACAAAACATGGAAATACATGTACAAACCGGTACAATTCAACGCATAAGAATTATTTTGGATTTTGTTGGGGGCGAAGCAACAATGCTTTCTCGGCAATTTTGAGATAATTTTTCCCCACTTCTGGTTCCACAGAAAGAATGAAGATTGTAACAAACTCACTCACTGGTTCGTTAGATAATAAATTGACCGATTTTAAATTACCTTGTTAAATCTTTTATTATCTTTAGATGCTTCTTAAAAAGTTTCACTCACCTACAACATAACAGCGAGACTATCACATTACATTATATCGTGTTTGTTTGTTTCTATGACAACCTTTTTTTTTTTTTGTCGTTCTTAATTACCTATTCACATTCAATTATATATATTCGAAAAACATATATTAATCTTATATTATTTTCTTCTTTTTCTTCATCTATAAAATAAACTGGCTTGTACTTATTTGTAAACCACCCATTGCTCGAAGAAAATACAAGTATAAAATAAAGAAATACAAGCATACAATATAGAATACAACATACCGTTGTATATGGCGCTCAACACGCTCAACAAGACTTTTCTTTTATTAGTTTACTACGTAAAAGAAAAAGAACTCTGGACCGTTAACTTTTACACATTTTAGACGACCCTTATATATATATAAATTACATTTCGTATCATAATTATAATTCATTATATTTATTTTATATCAATAATAATATTATATTTATTTTCAATTTTATAATTAATTATATTCTTACATTTTATATCGACGATAGGACACGTCAGAAGTCCAGTTTGTAAATTATTTTAGGTCCGTTTTTAAGCCATAAAGATGTTAATTAACAAATCAAAATTGTTCGAGCAAATCAAAAGAGAAAGTTGACAAAGATATATATTCTAAAGTCATTTCAGTTATACTGTGGTTTGATAGCTAAAACAATATACCATTTATTCTTTTGACTCAATTTGTTGTCATTTCGGTGAAGTAAGGACCATCTTTATGTAATACTTTAAACAAGAAATAATCATAACACAAATATATACAAAAGAAATATAAAACGAAGACGAAAACATTGATAATTTCGAAAACAAGACATAACAACGGGACATACATTAACATGAATTAAAATATAACATTATGTGTTATACATCTCCACAACTCTTAGTTTTCTCCTTTTGAAACAAAATGCCATCTGTTATATATCATTTACATTAACTTTATAGAATTCAAATAAGGTACGAATAACAAACAAAATCATAACGGTATTTAAAGCAAAATCAATTGAATTAGGTCTTATCGGACATCGGACATTTAGGACACAGGGCTAGCCTAAGTTACATGGCCAACAAATTCATTCAAATTACATTGAAAATCATAAATCGGAATACGGTTTTCCGCGTTCTTTACTTCTACAGTTCTTAGTTTCTTACTTTTATTACCGTAATTCCTGCCATCTACGCAGCGTTTCTGAAAAACCATATTATTTCTGTTGTGATTAGATTGCGTCATATTACCGGTAAAATTAGGTTCAGTTCTCCTTTGTTTCACTGGTGTTGAAATATCATGTCTCCTAATGGATCTGTACTTGACCTTTACAGTACATGCCATCGACGGTATTCTGTCTTGCCAAGGTTTCTGTTTCTCTTGTAGTGAGGTTCGATTACATTATCGGTAGATATGAATTTAACATCATCTTTTACATTGGGATTACACTTTAATCTCACAGGGATGTTTCGAATTTGGTTTCGATTAATGTTAGTTTGATTCAGGCTAGTATTGTATTGCACCATTGGGGAATTTTTCAAAATGTTTCAATGTCATACTTAAGTGATTGAAATCAACGCACTGCGTCACGTTCTGTTCAAGCACCATCGGATTGTTCACTATCATTTTGGTCTGTTCGTTAAATGAACAATTCAACAAAATTCAATTCAATCGGCCAATCACTACAAGCACTAGTAGGAACACACGTTTTCTTTCTGCATTTCACGAATACTGGAATCTAAGTCATAGTTGCTCCCACAATTGAGTACTGTTCTCCTATCTGATCTATGGCCTGTCCTACTCATCTGAAAAAATTAAATTCTGTAATTAATTTCTTTTTAGCCATTGTATCCTACCGAGTACCGCACCTTCGAACACTTCCAAAAAATGATGTTTTAACATTTCTCAATATCAAACCTCCCCTAGTGAGAAACAAAATTTCTGACCTAATATTTTTGCATGAAATTGTAAATGGCCATATATCATGTGAAAAGTTATTAAGTCAGATCAATTTTCGCGTACCCGCTAGAACAACACGATCTAGTGATCTCTTTTACACTCGAGCTACGAGAGTTAATATTGTCCAAAGGTCCCTTCTAAACCGAATTGTTAGCACGTATAATAAGTTACCAGAAACTGTAGACGTTGTTTCAAATGAGCATACCTTCTATTCAGATCATATATAAATAAACTATCTTTGTAATGTTGCCATTGTACTGTACTATCTTGATTTCAAATTGTTATTCTATTGTTATGTTACATAATTGTTAAAATGTTTCAGTGTAAAATGGCCTAGTGCTTATCTGAAACCTATTATAAATAAATAAATAAGAATAAACTTTTTTCCTGCTACATGAACAACAGGATTAATATCATGTTGAATATACTGAGAATACAGACAGTCAATAGCGTTCCCAAGACGAAATGATCATAACTTTTCGCACACTGATACATACCAGAATCTTCGTTACACACAGTATCAGTAAAGCAGTCAAAAACATTCGAATGAGGAAAGAAGTTAGGATAATCTGATCCAACCAATACCGCAGTATGTTTTTGCGAACATTCAGCTAATTTCATCCACACATTCAAATCAATAATGTCATATTTCTTCGTCGATGCAAATTCAGGATCTGTAGAACGATCAGGTTCATTTATTTAACTCATTCCTACTGACTGATAATGGAGTTTCTTCAATAATTGGCAGACCTTCTTGTAACTCCGTTTTCGCACTAAATTGCTGATTTTGTAGTTGCATTTGTTGTTGCATTTGTTCCTCAATTCTCTGTTGCCTCTCGTTCAATCGTTGGTTTAGGTGATTGTTTTGTTGTTACATTTGCTCCCATCGTTCATCACCTCGTTGTTGCATCTGGTCCAATCGTTGGTTCATGTGATTATTTTGTTGGATTTGTTGTTGCATTTCTTTCATCTGTTGAACGATTACTTCCAAGGTAACGTTCGGTTGGGTTGTTTCTTGTGGCATACTATTAATTACATTTTCAGAAGTATTCGTTCCATCTTCCGTATCTGTATTTGCAATAGAATCATTTCTCGGGACACTCATTTTTACGCTCCTGTATATTTTTGTTCCACTACGAAGCCAAGTGAAATTTACATCTCGGTCAATGGTGATAAAGATGTACTATTCTAATCTAAATCACAGTTTCCCAACGTTTCGGCACCATTTAATATATAACAACACGGATATATCACTATATAACTGATTCGTAAATTGGTAAAAATTGACCGACTCTAAATTACCTTGTTAAATCTTTTATTATCTTTAGATGCTTCTTAAAAACATTAACTCACATACAACATAACAGCGAGACTATCACATTACATTATATCGTGTTTGTTTGTTTCTATTACAACCTTCTTTTCGTCGTTCTTAGTTACCTATTCACATTCAATTATTTATTTGTAATACCTATATTAATCTTATATTATTTTCTTCTTCTATAAAGTAAACTGGCTTGTACTTCTTTGTAAACCAACTATTGCTCGAAGAAAATACAAGTATACAATAAAGAAATACAAGTATACAATAAAGAATACAACATACCGTTGTAAGATTAAGCCTAAAACAAGGCACACAACGATCCCAATGCAACGCATAAAGAATTATCTCAAAATTTGATGCGGGCGGAACAGCAATGCCTTTTCGGCAATTTTGACATCATTTTTGACCTACATCCTGTGGCTCACAAAATGTGGAAATAAGTGCACAAGATGTGGAAACAGGCGCACAAAAAGAAGCAAAACGAGCACAATACAATGCAAAAGGAATGAACTGGAAATTCGATGTGAGAGGAATAGCAATGCTTTTTCTGTAATTTTGAGGTCAGTTTAGCCCATTGCAGAGTGTACGCAAAACGTGGAAACAGGCGCACAAAACAGCACATAATGAGCGTAATGCAATGCAATAAGAATTATCTCGAAATTCGATGAATGCGAATAGCAATGCTTTCCCCTTCAAATTTTTAGGTATTTTTTTTTACTTATTTCCTGTGGCGCACAAAATGTGGAAAAAGGGGATAAAAAGACACAACATTTGTAGAATGAAATACAAAACAGGTGATCTCAGAATTTGATAGGGACAGAAAAGCATTTTTCGGCAATTTTAACGTCATTTTTAACCCGTTTCCTGTGGCGTGTGAAACATGGAAGTATATGCACAAAACGAGCATAATGCAATCAAAAAAAAGAAATGATCTTCAAATTCAATGAGGGTGGAACTGCAATGCTTTCTCAACTGTAATGTTTTTCATTGTACAGTCTTTGCTTTCTATAGACTTAAATTTGATTTAAAATAAAATACTCACTGAGTAAAACAATACGCTTATTGTAAAAATTACCCATTAACGTGTAATAGTTTCGTCAAACTATTGATTTTAGCTTGTTGATATAGTGTCTGATGAAACCAAAGTGGATGGTTGGCGAAACTGTTACACGTTAATAATTTTATAATAAATGTATTGGTTTGCTTTTTCAGGATTTTTGAGGTCATTTTTGATCCACTTCCGGCTTCACACAAAACGTCTAAATAAGCGCACAAGTAATGGAAACAGCTATAAAATCGAACACAAAGCAATACAAAAGAAATAGAGTGGATATTCAATAGTGGCAGAAGGATAATACTTTTTCGTTAATTTTGATACCACTCTTGATCCACTTCCGGTGACGCACATACGTGGAAATGGGCACACAAAACCGAAAAAGAAGAACACAATACAACGGGAAATGATTGATCTCGAAATTCGACGAGTTCTGAACAAGAAGAATTGTCTGCTTACCACGTTCTTAACAAAGCTCGCCAATAGTGCCTTCTCTGACTCTCAATCTCTCGACCTCAATAAAGCTAAATATCTATTGTCAATTTTTAGAGCATTTAGTCCATCGCAGATTCCTCCCACCTCATCGCAAAAACTACTGATAGCGAGTGCTGCACTGGTCCAGTATTTATTTGGAAACGATTTGCTGGTTATATATCTAAATACCGATGCACTACAGAATAAAGTAGCTCTAACACCGTAATAATCAGGTAAGTTATAAGTAGGACTTGGATTTCTATCGTGTAAAAGCTTTGAAAATAAGCAGGATTGCAAACTGAAGGGTATTTTCTGTCAAGCTCAACTATATATTTTAGCATTTAAAATACATTTCTTTTTATCCGTTTTGAGGATTATGAGCAGGTGCCGCTAATTTTATTTTCCAGAATTGCCAACCTTAAAAATATACATTCATTAATGTCCTTTAAAATGGCAAAATATGCTCTAAAATATGACAGAATGACCCATAAAAGTAAATAAATATTTAAGAAAAATTCCTAAGTGTAGTAATTTATTAAGAAGTTTACTAAGTGGTTTTGTCCTGAATAAATATCATTAAGTTCTGAAGCATCGATCACAGAACATCGCTCGCCCTCTAAAGAAAAAGCTAAAAAGCACTCTCGTCATTACTTACAATAACGAAAATATATTTCTGAGTTTTAAATCAAAGTTGACTACAATATGATCAAAAGTATGCTTTTATTTCCTTTGGCCCCAAATATGGACCTAAAGATGAAATATGGTTCGAATATGCATTTATATGACAAATTTTAAAAAAGTGGTATTGATGTATTTACGAAGGTCAGCAATTTTTTTTATATTATATTACACATGTAAAATCATAATGCCAGGACTTAGAAAATGACATGTCATAGCCTTAGTGTAAGTTATATATTGAGGATGTAGCGTGTAGGTGTTGTGTATGTATGTGTGTGTGTGGTGAGAATATATAGTACTGGTCACTACACACATGATAGTTTTAGGTATAGTACTGTCAAAAGTTTCAACAATATTACAAAATAATAATATTAAAAAGTGACTTTAGAGAAATTACTGTATATTATAATTACTATATTACGTTAGAGTAATATGATATTTCACTTAAAAACATTGGCGTAATATTATAATGAAAAAATGTCTCTCTTGTAGTTGTATGCAACAAAACCAATACTACTACTACTACTACTACTACTACTGAAATAATAATAATAATAATAATAATAATAATAATAATAATAATAATAATAATAATAATAATAATAATAATAATAATAATAGTAATAATAATAATAAAAGGAGAGGAAAGGGAAGCAAGAAAATTACCTTTGAGTGAGTTGGAGAGGAAAGTTCACTTTTGTGAAGACAAATTAAAATTGGCAACAATGTGGAAAACCAATGCCAAAGGGGATATAATGCGCAGCATGTCATTCGCCCGTACAAAAATGTAATTACTTTTATGTATTATATATATATATATATAAAGAGGAAATGTTGGAAAAGGAGGCAGAGAAGTATGTTGGTTTTCATTTACTAAAAAAGTGGCCTGAGTACAAAGTTTTTTTTTCTCCTCTAATTGTTTCTTTTATATCCTGTGACATTGCTTCTGGTGTCAAAAGCTACATCATACATTTTTTCCTCTTTTCGCTGCTTAATTTTCATTATTTTTTCTAACCGTCTTTGAAGTTCCAATGTCAAGCTTAACACATTAATTTCACTCATCATTTTGAACTTAATTATGCATGGTGTTTTTATTATTATTAAAAAATGTAGTTAATCAAAAGTTAAAATGAGTTAGTTTATATTTACACTTGAGGCTATCAGTGGACTCAAGCAAAAATCTTTCATGATACACACAATTATGCACGAAGTTAACTGGTGTTCACGTTTGTAAACTTCGTTCATTTCGTTATTTTCGGGATGGTAGAAAGCTTAACAATGTGCCAACTAGTTTTATGATGTTAGGAATTTGTTCACACGGCAGCATGTTAGTAACAACATAAGATTCTCTCGGAATAGATCATAATAATTACCATTGAGCACTATTAGCAATATCGCTACTTATCACTTTACTCTTGGAACTGCAAGACCATTTCCAGCGCATGAAATATCAATATTGGACCATTCATATTTATTTATATATTTATTTCGACCGACGTACCACGAGACACGACATTGGAAAATGAGTTCCACGGTTCTTGACCAACCGCATGTTGTGATGAGTTTCTCAGAAATGCCATGGAAATAGACACTTGGAAAAGTGTTTGTGAAATAGCAGATAAAATAGGCACATACATATCACCGTCGTTCGACGATTCCGTGTGACTGGTAAGATGAAAAAGTTGACATATGTTGTCATATATGAGTTTACACCAAAGACAAAGATCGCAGTCTGGGGTGTAGTTTAGAATGTATGGAATAACCGGAAAGATTTTCTGCTCTGGATTGTCACTTCTGATGAAAAATTATTTTGCTACGATAATTATAAACGGATAGAACAGTGGTTGGATCGTGATCGTTTAAGACAGGTTCCAAAATCCGCAGAAGGCGTTGCTGCTGGTATGTTGTCCATGGTGAATGGTGCATGTGATCCATCGTGTCACTCTCTTCAAGGCCAAACCATTACTATGGATCATTAGGACTACAGTGCTGAACCCTATGAAATGCATTACGAACATGTCCTCAATCATCTAGCATTACCAATAGATATGATGTCCTCGTATGCCTACATGTCGCTAAAGAGCAGTACAGACTTTCCATAAGTTGTAGGATGAAACTTTTCCCCCCAAATGAGGAACTTCCTTGATGACCGGGAGGTGCAATGTGCAGTTGATGGCTTCCTCGGTTTGCAGGCTCTCGCTTCTTTCACCATGGAATCCAGTCTCTGGTGGAGCGATAACAAACATGTGTGGCTGAATAATTCGAAGACTAGTTTGATTAATCATGCATTGGAGATGTAATATTTTGGGTTTTGAAAGTAACGTCAATCAAATAAATTTTAATCGCACAAACCTCAAAACTATCCTGACTTATAATGTTATCCATAGTGCCCCTTCTCTGTTCTTACGTCTTTGTAAGGTCAAATTGGTCCAATCTTTTTTTTTTTTTTTTTTTTAATCTTGGTCACCCATCTTTCTTTAAAAGGCAGTATTCTGAGATTCGCAAGTAGGAAGTTCTAATCTTCAGCTCTAAATAAAGATCTCTATTGGTAAAAGAAAGTCAACAGTTAGACATCAGATACTACTTGCAGGTCATATATTTATGCTGTAATAGAAGAAGAACCTATATACTAATCATGGGAAAACAAATTTGTTGAGTTTTAGAGAGGGATGAGAATGATCATAGTGTCATGTTGCATGCGCAATAACTCTGGTTAAGGTTGAACTGTGGCGTACTAGGTATAATCCAGTAGATTGCCAGAAATCTAAATGATTGAAATTTATAAGTTAATGAAATGATAGAACTGAAACTACAAATTAAAGGGCAAAATATGGTAATACCTTTTTATAGTACGGTAATACCTCATAAATGTCAAAGGTCAAAGTCAAACAATGTGTGGTTAAGTCTGTCAGAAATATGATCAATTTTAGATAAAACACTAACATATTAATGAAGACAGTACTTACAACTGTTTCTCATAAACTTGTGTCCAGGATCCATTGCCTAATAGCCACTAAAAAGACTTAAGTAATTTAATTATCTGAACAAAAACACCAGAGGTGCAAAAAGTGCAGCCAAGTTCGTCAGCCTCAAAAAGTGTTGAGTTGAGGATGGAGGAGCCAAGTTCCATGGCCACTGCATCTAAAATGAACGCTGGAACTTGGTGCGAGGTGTCCAACATATTCGAATACACCAAGATGTCTGTTCCTAGTTTCACAGCCGGGACATTTCACTCTAAGGCTGGTGGTGGCAACCAAACCCACCACGCTCACAAGCACCATCCCTAAGGCTCGTCAATATCATTTTCCTTGACACTTCGTGAAGGATTATAAGTTTTCCTTGTCTGGATTTCGAACCACCAATCTTACTGCAGTATCCTGTATATGTGATTTAGGGCCTTAGCGAAGTTGATATTCCTAAGGTTGGTGGTGGTCTCAAATCCACCACCACCATCCCTAAGACTCCTTAACATCATTTTCCTTGACACCTCGCGCCAAGTTTCAGTGTTTCAAACGCAGTGGCCAAGGAACTTGGCTCATCCATCCTCATCACTTTTTGTGGTTGACGAACTTGGCTGCACTTTTTGCACCTCTGGTTTTCGTTCAAATTTCACTTCTTTTTGTAGTTCGCCATATCAATATCATATATTGAGATTCTCAATTGTGGCATATCGTTGGATTTAAATTTAGAATTGTACGTTTCTAAAGGAGTCATAACGTGTTACATGCAACATTAATTACCAAGGGCTCTCCCATCGGAATCGAATCCAGAACCCTGTACAAGAAAGGCGCACATGCTAGCCACTAGACCAGAGGAGAGGATTTCTTCTATTAAATATCTATAAGAGAGTTATGTCCAAACGAGATTCTAATTCATTTACCTGAACTACAAAATCACGATCGCTAACATCTCATTTTTCATTGCCTAAATACGAAGACTATCAATAGGGCCCTAAAACCCTTGATGCTGAATCCTCGATGCTACATCACTAGGCATGGCTGGTGTTTCAATATACTTAGTTGTTCTCTACCCTTCCACATTGCAAAATTACGGAGTACATTACATGACGCGCATGTTGGGCAGTTTCATACTGCCTCGGGTTTTCCTTTCAATAATATACATCTTTCAAATAGCTTGTAAACTTAATTATATTTGCCACCAACATATCCTAACTATATATAAAACTACATGACATGGTATAAATTAAAGGGGTACTTCCTGTTGACGTTCAAATTTGAAATTTGGCATTATTGTAGCTTTCTGGGACTAACCGACAAGAAAATTGCAAAGGTGAATTTTTAAGGAGTCTTAAGGGGGGAGATGAAGAAGTTCCCCTGTTATTTATTCTTTTTGAACCTATAATCTCATGTTTTAGGTACTTGGAATTGGAATAAAAACTTGAAATTCGGTATACGTGTACGTTTTCGTTAGCATTACCTAAGTAAATCAGTAAAAATTAAAATTTCCAACTTTAGAGTGTTTTCATGAGGAACTGAATAATCGTTCCCATGTTATTTATATTTGGGACATCTTTTGCACCCCAAAATTATTGGGCACTTCTTGTAGGGCTACAATGATTAAATTTGACATGATTGTAGCTTTTTGGGACTAACCGACAGAAAAATTGACAAAAGTGAATATTTTTTAATGTTTAGGGAGTCTAAAAGGGAGATGAAGAAATTCCCCATGTTATTTACATGGTCTTTTTTTTTTTTTTTTTTTTTTTTTACCTATAATCACATATTTTAGGTACTTGAAATTGGAATACAAACGTGAAATTCGGTATGTTTGTATGTTTTCGTTAGCATTATCTAAGTAAATCAGTAAAAATAAAAATTTCCAACTTTAGAATGGTTTTATGGGGAACTGAAAAACCTTTACAAGTTATTTATATGGGACGTCTTCTACACTCAAAATGTTTAGGCACTTCCGGCAGGATTAGAATAATGAAATTTGACACGATTGTAGCCTTCCGGGGCTAACCTACAGGAAAATTACCAAATGTGAATATTTTTAAGTTTTAAGGAGTCTAAAGGGGGTGTGTGACGAAATCCCCATGCTATTTAAAAAGGTGATTCCTTGGAATACAAAATCTTATCGTTCAGATAGTTGAAATAAGAAAAGGAACTTGAAATTCGGTACAATTGTCCGCTTAAAAGGTGCGACGCCGTAGGTAGAGCAAAGGCAGTGTTGTAGGGGCGAAGCCTCCAGCTGGGCAAATTCAGGAAATATGAAGAGCAAATGCACGAAATTCACTGTTGATGAAAAGGCTGATACGTAAAAGATTCGCACATTGTTCACAGATATAGACAAGAAGTATCAAGAACATTTTTACATAACAACTGAACTCGTGGTAGTAATATATTTACGGAATCGGTTACATTTTGTTGCTAGTCTCATATAAAAGGCGAACAAGTGGATTTCTCATTTCTTCAAAAAATTCATAAATTCTAAATATCCCCACCTCAACATTTTCTTACTTATCAAATTAACTGCAGTATCTATTTAATACCAATGACTACTGCAATAAAGGAAAAAAAATAGTATAAATAATAGAATAAATAATAGCTTTCCTTGTCTGGGTTTCAAACCACGAAATTTACGGCAATATGTACTCCCATGCGCAAAAAAAAAAAAAAAAAAAAAAAAAAAAATTGCGCGTATACTGTAACTCACGATTTTTCTCAATTATTTCATTTTCCTTATGTTTATGGGTAAAATTCAGTTATTAGTATGTGGAGATAATAGAAAGCAATCCATCTAAGGAGATATTTCCAAAAAATATAATAAAATAATAAAAATATAAGCAAAAAACAAAATTATGTTCGGTTTTGTGTATACTGGCAATAATGTTTTCGAGGGAATTTTTGGAGTAGCACAGCACGATTGTAGAGGGAATTACAGAATTGGTAACAGAACAGTTGAATCAAGGAACAGGAAAGTGGAGTAAAATATTGCATTTATTGGCTTAAATCTAGGGTGTAAATTGTCTGCCAAATATAAATTAGCTTCTGTAACCAAGATGTTGTACGGAAATATATAAACAAAGAAAAAAACTGTTGTCTTAAGTTTGGAGCTGACATGCTCTATAGCAGTGGTGTCCAATTATAATAAGCCTGAGGGCCATAACCTCTTTACTAGTAAGGTGGAGGGCCGCAGCTAATAATAATAATAATAATAATAATAATAATAATAATAATAATAATAATAATAATAATAATAATAATAATAATAATTATAATAATAACAATATATTATTATTATTATTATTATTATTATTATTATTATTATTATTATTATTACAAAAGAAAAATATAAAAATGTATTTGAAATATTACATTTATATTACATCAAATGAGGGTGATTAGCAATATCTACAAGGGCTGGAATATGTATACTTATGTCCAAAATGATTGTCGCATATCTATAATTGTCTTCTTGTAAGAATATAATTTGATAATGATTTTGCAGGGTACCGTTAATACTGATACTATGTGTATAATCGGGAAATGTATATTTGTGGTAAATTTCGTAGGAAAAGAATTATAAATACGAAAATTAGAATGAGTAAATCAAAATGTTGCTAAATGGACAAGAAAGTTTTATTAATGTTTTATTGTTCTTATTTACTGCTCTTTTAACTTGAAATTTGCCACATGCATGTCTTTGTCTATTATACATATACTAACATTACAAGGAATACCGTGCGAACTCGTTATCAAATTATATTCCTGCAACAACATATTTTTAGACATGCGACAATAATTTTGGACATGAGTGTACAACCATTTCTGTTGTTGCGAGCAGCAGAAGATATAAAAGAGGAGAATCTCCAAGGTAGCTTCTGAAGCGATTCTTCGCAATTTTCATGGTGAAAAATGCTCTTTCACACAAATGAGTACTACAAATATTGACAGTATTTTCCGATAAAACTCACAAAAGTTAGGAAAACGTTCGTTAGATCTACTTCTAATCTACTTCTTTCTTTGTCCTTATCTGAAAGATAGGATTAGCTTGAAAGTCATAAAGTTCGAGGTGCTAGTTTGGGTGGAAATAGATTTGTAAATAATGCAATGTCGTTTTTTAGTTTGTCAAAATCTGAGAATCTTGTAGTAAATTCTTTCATAATAGTCTTGATGTTTTTACAGAACTCAGAAAAATCAAATTCTTCCATTTCAAAATCTAATGTCAGACGACAGAAAATTGGAAAGTGTGCTAAATTTTTTATCTTCTAGGCAGGGTTCGGTGAAGAAAAGGTCTGCTTTACAAAGCAAGATCAGATGTATTGGTTTGGTTTAATTTATTGAAGTAATCTGCCTCTCCACAACGATGCCTTGCCTGTAGTTACTTTACCGACCCTAGAGTTGCTGTGGATGCCCGCGCCATTTTGTTGTTCAGAAGCACTAAATGGATGCCTTATTTCGAAAGAGAGTGGAAACATTAAAAGAATAAATAAATATAAATGAAAATATTATCAGTAATAAAAAATACTAAATCGTGAGAACTTTGTGGGCCGCAGAAAATGGTTTGGCGGGCCGCCATTTGGACAGCTCTGCTCTATAGCCATGAGCATTTATTTCTTAAGAAAAAGATATGCAGTAAAAAAAAGTCTGTGTGGTCAAGTGAGTAGAGTGACGGATTAGTAATTCTTATACTGTTTTGACCCCAGATCGAATCCCATCCGATCCTGTTCAATTTTTTTCTTTACAAAACATTGTAGAAAGTGTATAATTTTTATGTTAATAAGAACCGAAACAATACAGTAAAGAAATAACTTTTTGTTTCCTCTGATGACGTATTTATTTAGAATTACTGTACTATTAGTAATAGCCATTGCTTTCAGTTTATGCTGTTATATAGCTTCTTTTATCATCCTCTTTTCTTGAAAAAAAAACAACAAAAAAACAAATTTGTCTCCAATAAAGTATGAAAAATATATATAGACAGAAACAGACATCTTAGTATCAAACGTGATTTATCGTGATGAAATAATCAAGTTTCCCGTTATTAAAAAAGAAAACTATAGAAAATCATTGAATTTGGTCTTTAGGTTTTTAGCATGCTATATATATTCTTTATAAGACTATACTTTATAAGGCAAGATGTGCGATCATACCCACAAATTTAGCTAGTGGGTGAAAGATGTTTTCGGCACAAATATTTTACAGGTCTAGGTGCATGAAACACCAATACGCCATGGTCTTGACCTTCGTTTATTTCACATTATTATCCGACATATCATAGCAGGTAAAAAGCAGCATCAATTGGCAAGAAAAACTGCAAGTTGTGGTCTTAGTCTGTTTTTGATGCTCCGGACTCGATCGCCTAGCACGCCCGTCTATACCTTGACTCATACGTCTATCATTCAGTGCTGGCACATATCCAGCTTTACTTTTCGGAGGGGACCCGACACGAAAGCTCGTAAGCACGTAATTCTAATGTTTCAAAAATATCAATAATAATAATAATAATAATAATAATAATAATAATAATAATAATAATAATAATAATAATAATAATAATAATAATAATAATAATAATAATAATAATAATAATAATAATAATGCAACAGTTCTGTATTTCTCTTAAACATTTCTTAGTTTTCATTTATGAACAAGTCAAACTGCATTCTAACACAAACGCAATCAAAAAAATATTTTCTAGAGACATGTAAGGAAAACTGTCTGCTACATATATCACATAACAAAAATAGCAAATGGCAATGAGTGTATCGTTCTAATACAGTAATGTTATAAACAGAACGGAAACGAAATTGTAATCCCATTTAAAAGTGTTCTTTAATTCCACCTGGTATCAATAGCATTACGGTATATTCTTACAAGTAACACTTCCCAAGTGTAACACTCCGATTTTGATAAAATTTGACAGGCAGATACTACACATAAAATAAACGAATACATGTTTTTTTTTATTTTCTGCGGAAAAACAGTTTTAGGGGGCAAAAGCCTCACCCAAAATTATGAAAGTTAACGCCCGAAAGGCAAAAAAAGTGGACCAAAGTGAACGAAATTGTGCATAGATATGGCAGACGTAAAATGAAGGAATACGTGTTTTGTATTTTCCTGGAAAAACGGTTAGGTGGGGCACAGACCCCTTCAAACCTTTGATCATGAAATATCAAAAGTGCTAGTAACAATACGTCTGATGTGTGTAAAGGACGAAGAATTCCAACCACACTTTGTGTATGGACAATACGCAAAAACTAAACGAATACCTGTTTTTTTTATTTTCTGCGGAAAAATGGTTTTAGGGGACAAAAGCCCATATCCAAAATTTTGAAAGTTGACGCCCGAAAGGCAAGAAGAAGTGAACCGAAATGAATGAAATTGCGCAAAGATATTGCAGACGAAAAATGAGGGAATACGGGTTTCGTATTTTCTTGGAAAAAAAAAGAAAAACGTTTGGGTGGGACACAGACCCGTCCAAAACTTTGATCGTGAAATATCAAAAGTGCTAATAATAGTATGTCAGAAGTGCTTAAAGGACATGAAGAATTTGAACGACACATTGTGTAGGGACAATACGCAAAAAACAAACGAATACGGGTTTATTTTCTGCGAAAAAATTGTTTTAGGGGGCAGAATTCCCCACCCAAAATTTTGAAATCGTGCAGATATTCTAGACGTAAATTGAGGTAATTGTGTTTCGTATTTTCTTGAAAAAAAAAAAAAAAAAAAAAAAAGCGGTTGAGTGGGGAACGGACCTTCTAAGCTGTTGATTACGAAATATTAAAAGTGAAAATAAGTATACGTCAGAAGTTCCTAAAGAGTATGGAGAATTGCAACGAAACTTCGTATAGGGACAATTTTCAAAACAATAAATGAAATGCGTTTTAATTTGTACGACAAAACAGTGTTGGGGCCTAGAGCCCCTCCAAAAAAAAAAGTAAATATTACCGTAAAAGTGCAGGAAGGAATGGACCGAAGCAAATGAAATTGTGTGTAGATATTGTATAGACTGTATGTAAAATAAGGACTTTCGTGTTTTTAAGATGTCCCTATCAATTTTGGCACATCAACAACAAACAGGAATTTAATCGGCACGTGTTTTTGTTTATGCGGAAAAACATTATAAGGGTTAAAGTTGCCTCGTGATATACTACAAAATACGCTAACTGTTTGTGCTTGTTGTTCATCTGCCAAATTTGAAGAAATCTGATGGAGACGCTTGTGAAACACGAGAGGCTTTATTTTTCATATCCAATATCTACAGACAATTTCATTCGCTTCGGTCCTCTCCTTCCGACATTCAACGCCTCGGTCCATTCAACAGTTTTTTTTTTTTCTTTTCAGGAAAATACGAAGCATGTATTCCCTCATCTTACCTCTACAACATTTGTGAACAATTTCATTCAGTTCGGTCCATTTCTTCTTGCCTTTCTTGCCTCCAATTTCAAAATTCTGGGTGGGACCTTTTGCCCCCTAAAACCGTTGTTTCGCAGGAAATAAAAAAGCCGTATTTGTTTATTTTTTGCTTATTGTACTAACACAAAGTTTTGTTCCAATTCTTCGTGTAAATTTAGGCACTTCTGGCATACTGTTATTAGCACTTTTGATATTTCATGATCAAAGGTTTGGAGGGGTCTGTGCCCCACCTAGCCGTATTTTCCAGGAAAATACAAAACACGTATTTCCTAATTTTATGTCCGCAATATCTGTTCACAATTTCGTTCACTTTGGTCCACTTGTTTTTGCTTTCGGGCGTCAACTTTCAAAATTTTGGGTGAGGGCTTTTGCCCCTAAAACCGTTTTTCAGCAAAAAATAAAGAAGCACTTATTTGTTTATTTTATATGTAGTATCTACCTGCCAAATTTGATCAAAATCGGAGTGTTACACTTGGGAAGTGTTACTTGTTAGAATTATAACAACAACGCATTGTCCACAGTTTGGACACTGACTCAAAGTAATCTGACATAAAAGAACCTCAAAAGGGAAAAAGTAGGTTTATTAAAAAGTGCTTGAGGTTTGGTAAGGGATAGCTTCCAAGACCTCACGCTGGATACGTCACTGAGTCAATGCATTGTATTTGTTTCTTGCAAAACATGATAATTAGATGCGTAATATGTAAAATTATATCATAGTTTAATAGGTCTTTCCTTAATACATCCATATTATCCGGCGTTCTGCCTTCCTGTTTCATGTCGGATAAGCGAAACTCTACTGTATTTTCAAAGATAGCATATACACAGGGGCTAGAGGTCTGCACGGGCCGGAATTTTTAGAACGGACCCGGCCCGTCCCCTTTAATTTATAATCTATAGGCATTAGCGGATTAAGGGCGGAGCCAATGGAGCCCAGGCTTCGGGACCCCAAGCTCAGGGGGCTCTTTAAAATCCCTCTGTTTAATACTAAAATATAGTAATCAACTTATTATATTATAGGCTTCAGACCGATGCTATTTTTTCCCGCTCGTTATGCTCGCGGTATCGCTAGATTTAAGTCTTTCTATCAGCAGCATTTACCTGTTAATAATGAGTGCAATTATTTAATTGTTAATAATGAATTTAACTAAACTAATTATTCTAGACTTGGAGCACATTCAAATATTACAGCATAGTTCTCAGTAGTTCCATAAGCCTATGAGGCTGTGGAAGGCAGAAAAGAAAATTTATGCACTGGAACTATTCTTAACATAGAGCCCCCTTAAAACAGTCGGTTCTAGGTCCCCAAAAGCCTTAATCCGCCCCTGTCTATAAGCAATATTTCACGAAAAGCTGGTATTTTTTAACAAATGTATTCATAAAGTAGTCCCTTTCTCCTTTAAGTAATTTCAGGGCCCACGGTGTTTAAGTGGTAGAGCGTTCACCTCTGGTGCATGGAGTCCTTGGTTCGATCTATGCTCGCGCCAAGTGAACCTTGTGCTGGACAAACACTGTGCGTGGGTTTTCTCGAGGTTCTTCCGTTTTATCCCACTTTCTTCACTCGATCATTTCATTCATTTCTTATCATCACTGTCTCCTTTAGCCTATCCGGCATAATCGTGGGATGTAAAACTTAAAGATTTCATTTCAAATCATTTCAATCAAAAAAACAGTTGCAGGAAGTATGTAATTTCGAATAAAACAAACTACTATATACAATTCTGAGTGTATTATTCTTTTATGAAATTCTCGCGAACCTTATTTCTAAATCGAAGGGTAAGAAGACTAAATTCACTCTCTTATTATTATAGATCCATTTCAATTGAAGCAGTTGGAATAGTTGGAAAAAAATAAAAAAAAACATACCCTATATTCCAGTGTGCCACAATCGGTATACCGCGGCACACTGGTGTGTCCAGCAAAGTGAACTGTGTGACGCAAACTTTTTCCTATTATTTGCAAGAATATTTGTCGAGCTTCTGTTATTTATTATTATTATTATTATTATTATTATTATTATTATTATTATTATTATTATTATTATTATTATTATTATTATTATTATTAACGATTCTTCCATGGATCAGCTGTCTGTATACGGTTAAGCAACCACAAGTATCACATTGAGGGAATGAGTATAATTGTTTACTTTAATAGTAATACAAAATCTATTTGCTTGTATATTCTACCGGGAATAACTGCATCCGTCTAGAAAGCTAGGACTAACAACAAAGGGATCCGAAGTTGTGACCACACACCGCCCCAAATCGTGAGTGCCACAAGTTCCCTTCTACGCCTTAGCACAATAAGGGCTGTTGCGTTCAGGGAGAGAGAGAAACAACTTAATTCCATTGCAGTTATATGCTTATTAAATGTTAACTTATATTTATAAATTATGTAAGTGATCGTATCGTTTTCTGTTTTATTATTATTATTATTATTATTATTATTATTATTATTATTATTAATTCTTATCATTATACATTTCTTATTACGTTGATTGCCATGTGTATAGAATTCCATACACACGGCTCTCCTGTGCAGTAGAGCGTGATTATTTTCCATACGCAAACAATGTAGATATTCCAAGTTTGTTGTGTTCGTTCTATAGCTGTGTATGTAATTAGATACATATGGCGTAGAAATCAAAATTTAATGTCCATGCCACGTATATGCAAAACCATACACAAAGACATTGAGTTTGAGTTTAACGTCTCGCTCAGCAACGAAGCTATATGAGACGTCGGCCCACTGATTAACGTGGACTCTGAAGCACGTGAGCTCTCGCTGGGAATCGAAGCCGGGTCTTCCACGCCAAAGGCGCGTACGCTAACCGCTTAGCCACTAAGGATCTCATGAACAGAGACTTTTAAAACAAAAGGCGAAAACAAAGATGTGTGATGTGATTTTGAGTTTAACGTCCCTTTCAGCAGCGAGGCTATATGAGACGTGGACCTACTGATTAACGTAGAATCCGAACCACATGAGCTCCCGCCGGACGAAAACAAAGGCCTTTGGAATTGACAATAATCGTTTGGACATTTCAGTCCCACCTACCTAATATTAACAACATTTCTACGATAATTTCGTAACATTGTATTATTTCTTTTGTTGATTAGCTTGGTTAGGCTTATTTAAACACTTTTTTCTTTGCACCGACGTGTCACATCTCTTGGATGAAAATACACTAGTTCTCACTGGAAATCAAATCCAGAACCAATGCACTTGAACCATTTGACCACAACAAGGCACATTTAAAAAGAAGTTTCGATTTTGTTCGGAAAATTGTGATTAGGTGTAACATTAAAAATATATATATTTAAGAAAGGATACGGAGCAAACGCACTGTACTTTCTCGCTTGAATTTTTTACACTGACTTATGTTAGGCTGTAACTATTATTGAAACATTTATTTGGGAAATTGCGAATAAAATAATGTTTTGGAAAACTTTGCTAGAAGAAACTTCAGGCCCAAAAGTAAAGTACCTATTAGTCATATTTTCGTTAGAAATAACTTGATCCACATATTAGAATTATTAAGGATATAATTGTATGTGAACTATAAGCAAAAGCGTCTGAATAATTTCTGAGAAAATCATGAAAAAAGTCACCCCCAAGAATAAATTATCCCTTGTGGATCTTTTCAGGACGAACGAGCTATGCTATATTGTTAGTGTTTTCGTAAAACATTTATTTATGAAATACGAACACAATTGCCTGAGTCGTTCTTGAGAAAATCGCAGGGTAAAACTTACTGTCAAAAGTAATATACCAAATAGCTAGGTTATTTATGTCACATGTATTTATAAAATATGAACAACAAACATCTCCTGAGTGTTTTTTTAGGAAGGTCATCGGGAAAAGCTTACCCACAAAGGTAAACTCTTCTATCTGTAATTTTGACAGTATATCGAGTAATTTTTAAGCAAATCGTCGGGAAAAAATTCTGTCAAAGTATCTCTTTTGGATTTTTCTTTTCGGAACAAGCGAGTTATACCATATTGTAACATTATTACAGAAAATATTTTACTGAAATTAGAACAAATTAGTCTCAGTTATTACTGAGAAAATTGTCCAAAAAAATTCAGAACATATACACCATATATATTTTTTCAGAAAAATTATTCATATGCGGTGGAGACTCGTTAATAAAATATATATTTATAAAAAGTAAATAAAATCGTCACAGCTTTTTTTACTTGAGAAAATTGAATTGTTTTAAATTTTAATCCTTCAGTAAATTACCCTTACTTTTAGATGTCGAAGGACAAAAAATTCGAAAGATAGTATGTTATTAAAACGTTATGTCTAGAATTCGGTCCAGATACGTTGAACAGTATGGCCTCTATTTGAGTGCGTGTAAAAGCGTGACGAACCGAGAGACGAATAGATGGATAGACATCGAAAAATCATTTTTTCGATATGTAGGAGCCATGTAACTTGAATTCATTGAAATCTGGTATTCGGTTTTTATAACTATAACCACACTTTCTTCTTTCGTCGCTCGAATGTGAAAACGAATAGGCCTACACCGACACGTAATGTGATAATTTGTAATCCCAAAAATTTAATTTGTTATGTTTAATATGTTGTCACGCTAGAAAAAGAAGCTTATGCATTCTAGATCATTTTATTATCAGTTTTTCACGCTACTGTATAATTCGTCGGAAGCATTCGTGTTATTCACAAAGAGAGCTGTAAAATTTAGTTTTGTTTAAAGAAAGCATTCTTGATTTTTTTTACACAGACTTGCATTTGTTGCATTGTTGATATGAAACAAAAGGAGAAAGAGAGAGAGAGAGAGAGAGTCTATACTCTAAAAAGGAACACACACAGACAGAAACACTAGAACAGACAACGAGCTATGGCTGTGATTGTGTTCGTCACGCTGTGTGTAAAGCTGCAGGTCGCGCTTGTTTTGTTTTTTACAGACACACTCGCAGTGAGTTGAAGTTTGAAGTTACTTCTGCTGTGTTAAAAAAAACGGAGAGGGAATGATTAAGCATACCATACCATAAACTAAAAAGAATCGCTATTAGTAATAAATAGTAAGCTAATTCTAAATAAATACGTCATCAGAGGAAACAAAAAGTTATTTCTTTATTGTATTGTTTCGGTTCTTATTAACATAAAAATTATACACTTTGTACAATGTTTTGTAAAGAAAAAAATTGAACAGGATCGGATGGGATTCGATCTGGGGTCAAAACAGTATAAGAATTACTAATCCGCCACTCTACTCACTTGACCACACAGACTTTTTTTACTACATATCTTTTTCTTAAGAAATAAATGCTCATGGCTATAGAGCATGTCAGTTCCAAACTTAAGACAACAGTTTTTCTCTTTGTTTATATATTTCCGTAGAACATCTTGGTTACAGAAGCTAATTTATATTTGGCAGACAATTTACACCCTAGATTTAAGCCAATAAATGCAATATTTTACTCCACTTTCCTGTTTCTTGATTCAACTGTTCTGTTACCAATTCTGTAATTCCCTCTACAATCGTGCTGTGCTACTCCAAAAATTCCCTCGAAAACATTATTGCCAGTATACACAAAACCGAACATAATTTTGTTTTTTGCTTATATTTTTATTATTTTATTATATTTTTTGGAAATATCTCCTTAGATGGATTGCTTTCTATTATCTCCACATACTAATAACTGAATTTTACCCATAAACATAAGGAAAATGAAATAATTGCGAAAAATCGTGAGTTACAGTATACGTGCAATTTTTTTGCGCATGGGAGCACGTGTCTTAGCCCACATTTTTAAAAAGTTAATTGATTTACAGAACGTGCCTCACTAACTTGCTTAACTACTTATTACTGGGTTTCACTTGTTTTACTCGCACACTGAGAAAAAATGTATGTGGCGTACGTAAAAAAAGTAGGTCACATGTGTAAATCCCGTAGTTTTTAGACTTTACGTATACTAATCGTATAACTGAGAAAGTATATTTTATACATACTTTCCGTATAAATGTTCCGAATAAATGTACTTTCCGCATGAACGAAAGAACTGTATATAGGTGGTCAAGATCTCACATACAGATGGACTATGTAACTTATAACTGACGTACGCAACATACATAAGACTGTTAGATGTCAGAAATTCTGCAACGACATAATGTAACATCTAAGCGAGAAAGATGCAGTACTATGTAGCATATAGATAACGTATGCTAACATGTAAGTATTGATTTCTGTAGTAAACATAAGGATCCCGTATATTTGTACAGTGTACCGATGTCCGGATAACGGATTTTTCTCAGTGAGCTTAGCTCGTTTTTCTATTCACCTAGAACGAAAGGAACACGAACACACAAACATCGAGGAAGTTAAGATTCTAAAGGCTCTTCCACAGGGAATCGAACTCCGGACCCCGTACACCAAAGGCGCACGTGATAACGAATAGACCAGTAAGAAAGGCATCCATTCGAGCACTCAGACGATTGACAACATTATCACTATGCATATGATGTGTTGAATAACGCTGTTCCCGATTTCTGATTATAAGGACAGTTTTTTGCCGATGAAAATTTTCCCATAGGAAATTCCTCAAATCTGGGGCGGATCCAGGGGGCGATATCCCCTCCCCCTAGAAGAGGAAACTTCCTTATTTTGTATATAAACAAAATCCATCCCAGAGTTTGAAGCTCTTAAATGTAGCTCTAAGTAGCAGTATTATAACCTACCGTCCCGTCAGAAGTCCGTCCTGAATCCGCCCCTGCCTCAAATTTCACACTCAAACCGTTATAAGGTACTTTCATGGAGAGTTTCACACCTTTACCTCATTAAGAAGTGAGTAATGGCTATGGACAGTTTTTTGCCCATAAAAAAATCTCATAGTACATTCCTTAAATTTGGAACGTTTTACATAATCAAGTCATTACATAAGGTAGGTACAATTATGAAGAGTTTCACATCTTATCTCATTGTGAAGTACTAAATCAATATGATGAGTGAGCGAGTGAACCAATTTCTGCTTGGCTAAGGACAGTTTTCACAAATAAAAATTCCCATTGCACATTCCTTAAATTTCGGACATTTCCCATGCTCAAGTCATTATAAGGTACCTTTATGAGAGACTCATGCCTCTATCTCATTAAGAAGTGCCTAATCAATACTATGAGTGAGTCAATCAGTGAGTGAACCGATTTCTGCTGGCTAAAAACAGTTTTTCACCCATTGAACATTCCTCACGTTTCGGACTCTTTTCACACTCAAGTGAAGTCACTCAGGTATCTTTATGCAGTCTCACGACTCTATCTCATTGGGAAGTATCTAATCAGTTTGATGAGTGAGTGAGTGAAACGATTTCTGCTAAGCTAAGGACAATTTTTCGCCCATAAAGAAACCCATAGAACATTCCTCATATTTCGCACTTTTTCCATACTGCAGTTATTATAAGGTACCTTTATGCAGAGTTTCACGTCTCTATCTCGTTGGGAAGTACCTAATCAATTTGACGAGTGAGTCAGTGAGCCTGAAAACCGTATATTTTAGAGCTCCAATACTCGAATATGGTTGAAGGTAGGAATGTGAGATTTAGCATATGAGCACATCTCTCGGATATCTGCTTAGATACTAAATCTCAAGTTTCTACTCTTAATAGAATTGTTTTTACAGAGCTTCGATTAACGTTATACTAAAGGCTTGACTACCACGGGAACCTTATGTTAGTCGAAGTCTTTAGTATGGCACTAATCACACGTCAAAATGACTCTACATACGGCTGGGGGAGTTTGTTACCTTGTAGAGTTGATTTCATTAAGATGCGAACCTACAACTTAACGTGATATGCCGAATCGAATCAAATTTGGCACTTCTATGTCTACCAAATGGGAGAACGCAATGGAATCGTAAACTAAGAGTTCATAAAATGTAGATTCTAAAGTGTCCTCATATTTGATCACTTATAAGATTATGGAAGAGAGAGAACAAGAGAAAGAAAATAATAGATTTAGTGACAGAGAGGAATAGCCTCATCCTTGTTAGACTCACCTTACAACATGCGGTTTTCAGTGTGTATTTTTAAGTTTCGTGGTCAATTGGCCCAATATACCGTGGTTTACGGAGCTCAGTGACCCCTTCTATCTAACTGCTTTATACGCTCTGCAATTGAAATAGTATTTCAGTTTAACGTCCCACGATTATGCCCTTTAGGCTAAGGGAGACGGGCTCTGTGACTAAGTTGATTCTCATTACATATTACGAGAAATATTTCCAAAATACTGGGAATTTTGTTTGTTGCTGATTTACATAAGGCTGATAACTAATATTCAACAAGTAGCATGTTTGCTCAATAACATTAACTCAATAGTGGCCAATGTGATTTAGCCTTTCTACTAATGCAAACGTATTTCTTAAGCACCGATTTCAAAGTATCTAACATTCATTTGGTCAAATAATAATAAAAAGGGTAGTCGTTGGGTTCATCTTCAGAAGTCACTTCCCATATGTGATTCCGGAACATAAATGAAAACTGAACACGATGACTTACTCATTTGTGGTGAGGAAGGTCTCTGCTTCGATCCCAGATCATAAAGTTAGTGCTGAATAACATCGTGTCCGTGGGTTTTCTCGTTTCATCTTACATTCTACTTCTAGTAATTCTTTCATATTACTTACTTGAATTATTCATCTGTCTCATCTAACCAATAAAGCATAACCATCTGGAATAGAACTAAAATAATAATGCGAATGTACGCATACGTATGCTGGAAATTCAGTACTTTCTGTACGATTATTTACAAATTATCAAGATTTCAGTTCTGTGGTCTCATCTGTTAGAACCGAACTGAAACGGCACATTTCAGCATCTGCTATTGACTTCAAGAGCTCTGGGTTTCTTATATATGTTATTTTATTACAGAGGATCATAACAATTTAAAATGCATGAAGTTTGGGAATATGTCTTCTGTAATACTTGTAAAAAAAAAATCAGGGAAATGACGTCCCCAGACTTACTATTTCATAGTGTTAGAAACACTTCATGGTAATTCGAGTAACGATAGTCTACAATCGATTTTTATACACCACTGCTTACTACACACTCCACTCAGTTAATCTCTGAACATACATCTTCATTTTCTGTTACAAGTTCGAAATCTACCCAGAGTAGAAGGTAACAACTACATTTATCTTAGTCTAAATATATCAATTGGTAGATCTCATTAAAATTATCAAAATTACATGCTTGAGGGTAAATCCTTAGGGGGTAGGTTTCAAGGACATCAACAAAAAATAATTTTAAAATACCAAAATTGATGTCATACGAAACCACCTCATGTAAAGGGTGTCCCATAAAGGAAGCAACTTTTGAAATCCCCCTCCATTTCTGTTCTAGTAAGTTGGCTACATTGACCCGTTACACAATTTTCCTTTGTTGTGCTTGTGGTTAGTAGTCATGGAGCACCGAATAGCGCGTGATCATCAACTGTTTTCTGTATGGACTAGATGGAACACTTCACGACGAAACAGTGTGTTCTCATAGTGGGTATATCTTACTAGTTTTGCTCTGGTACCTGTAGACCGACAGACAAAGCCGTTCTATAATACTTCTAAAGCCGTTCTATAATGCATTAAGGTGGAGCGTTTTGCAATTTTGTTGGAAATTCGATGACGGCTAGTGCGGAAAAGATACTATTAGTGGCTTCGACCTTATTGAATTTTTGAGGTTTTTTTTTGGACAACCCGTTAATTTGCACCAATTGACTTCAAGTTTTTACCATGTCTGGTTAGGCAACACGCAAAACATCAATGACAGAAAAGCTACTTGAGGTCGTTTTTAGACTTGCTTGATGGTTACAATACAATTATTTTATTAAAACAAACTTGGAGCAATGCCAGTAAATAAATTTACTAATGTTTATGTGTCAAAGTATAGGAATATTAGCTCATTTGTTGGAAGAAATCCAGATTTTGTTTGAAATGCCACGCCGCACTTCAGAACGAGAGACTCATAACGCCAGAAGACAAAAGTCTTGTTGTTGACAAATCTAAGGTAAAAAGAGGAAAAGATAAACTGGGTGAAGAGATCCATTAAGAAAAGGCTAATCTAAATCTGGCGATTACAAGTATTTACTTCGACGGAAGAAATGATGCAACTCTTGTCCAAGAAAAAATTAACGGCAAACTACGCAGACGAGAGATAAGAGCATCCAGTTCTTTCGAAGTCCAGTTCAAAATAGTTGGGTCGTGCCACACTTAAGTCAGGCACTGAGAAGGGTATAACCGACTCTGTATTGGAACTTTTAGAGAAGAATCAGTACGACGTGTCAGGTCTTGAGGCAGTCGGTAGATGGTGAAGCCACGAATACAGAATGGGACAACGGCGTGATAACTCCGATAGAAAGATCCCTAGAAAAGGAACTGCAGCATCTTATTTGCCTTCTTCGTACCAACCAGTTGCCATTGCAACACCTGGTTACCGAATTGCATGGTGGGACCACAGAACCCAACGGTTTCTCCGGCCCCATTGGAAAGAAATTAAAGTGTTGTGAACGTTCACAGATCGTCTCCTTTACACCTTTTCCCATTGAATGAGTGTCTCAAATGTAAAATTCCGACGGTTTAAGCAGCGACCAGAATTATCTTTTTGAAATTTGTAATGCTGCTGCAACAGGAACGTGCACTACCAATCTAGTTAAACCGAAAACAGGTCCATTATCACCTTCATGATGGCTTACATTGGCCTGCAGGATGCTTCGCCATGACATCAGTACTGATAAACCTAGCTCAATGTTGCGTCTACTTTCCCAGTACATTGTTAAAGTATACGCTCCCGTCTGATTTTCGATACGGCGAAATCCTTCGTGCGAAATGGGCGCCATGCATCTGTTTAGCATAGTTAAGCTATCACGTTTTCTGCCAGTAAATCTACAACGCATAGTTCATTCTGTTCTACAAACAAAGGGATATTACGCTCATAATGGAAACCTGCTGATAGCGATGACACTAGATGGAAATCCGGATTTTCGAACATTCGGCTGGAGAGGGATAAAAATGAAGTGACGCACTCAGAAGACCCTGAGATCAAGCTGCCCACTTGACTTCATTGTTCCGAAATGAAACTTTACAGCCGAAAATTACTACGACTGATTAATGAACTTTTCCACTAATTATTTTATTGCTTTAAAAAGAACTTCAGAGCTAGCTGATTACGGAGAGCAGTTCCTTTCGCTCATGCGACGATTCCAACCAGTTGAAATTTGCTATTGAATTCCGGTTTGCTACTCGTGCGCTTGAAACAACGACTATCATGTTTCTACGTCACAGTTCGGTGTAGGGAAAAAGATCTGCGCCGCTCACTAGGGAAACGGCTTTGCGAAAGATACGATGCATGTTTTTCAAATGTGCACTACATTGCTAATAACACAAAGAATAAGAAAAGTAACAGAATTTAATTTTTATTTAAAAATCAAGCTATTTATTTATTTATTACTAATTATTTGAATATACTTGAATATCTTAGGACAAAGTTCAGGTGTACTAATTTTCTATATTATTGACATTAATTGCAGCCTGAGGTAATAAACTATTTAATATTCTTATGTTTCAGTCACAGGTCGACGTTATGAAGCGAATTTTATTCGTTCTTAAGGCGGCAGACTACTAAATATTTTTTAAAAACTAATATTTTTTCTTTTGCCCGTTTTTCGTAAGTGGAAAGAGGTAATAAAATGTAACTTAAAACAATAATAGATAATGTTATTCTACACCCGAAAATACGAATCGGAAGAATTTTCAGTGTTGCCATCCATAGAAATTACAGTGTGACCAGAATTTGAATTACTCAAAATCTAGGTTAAGGCAGCAACTAGTAAAATGAACTCAACGGTAATTAATCATGCTGTCTATGTTTCTTGTTTACTACTTTTTAAATAATATTTCTATTTATTTGATAAAATTTATATAAATTATTACAAAATAAATAAGTTATTACAAAATGAATAAAAACATTATTTAAAAAGTAGTAAACAAGGAACGTAGACAGCATGATAAGTCATCAATTACCGTTGAGTTCATTTTTCTAGTCGCTGCCTTTACCTAGATTTTTGAGTAATTCAAATTCTGGTCACACTGTAATTTCTATGGATGGCTACACTGAAAGTTCTTCCGATTCATATTTTCGGGTGTAGAATAACATTATCTATTATTGTGGTAAGTTACATTTTATTACCTCTTTCCATTTACGAAAACCGGGCAAAAGAAAAATTTATTAGTTTTTAAAAAATATTTAGTAGTCTGCCCCCTTAAGAAAAAATCAACAATAAAAAAGCATAGTTATTTTATAGTAGAGTGCTAATTTCTTATATGCAAGTTCATTGTGGATTCGATAGTTATGCGCTTAGGAGGAAGCCCAAGGAAATTAATACATGAAAAAACATTTCTCCAAGTAAAAATACATCTAAATTCTTTATTGAGTTCAACAGAAGGACGCACAAACTTACGATGACATTTACGTTCATGAGCATTATGATAATCTACCAGTGCTATTATCGAACTATTTTATACATTAATAATATTATTTCATCATATCTTCACGCTTACTGTCGTTTCCTTTAGCTCATGGAATATACTCGTAAATTGTTTATATTAGTTCATATGAGCATTTACAAATTGGTTGAAGTATTTTGAGCACATGAGTTAACATTTAAACCAACAAATAAACAGATGTGGTATCATAGTAATGATAACAAACTAGTTACAGTGGCTTATTACTGAATAAAATAAAATGAAATTTCTATTTTTATGTTCCACGAATATTTTTTTTTATAGGCAAAGGGAGACGAATGATTAATGATAAGGAATAATTATAAAAGAATCGGTGTAATGGTCATGTGGGAGGAAACGTCTGAATCGCGAGAAAACCCACGGACATGATGTTGTCCACCACAAATACGTATGGCTCGAATTCGAACCAGGTACCTTTCACACTAGAGGTGAGCGCTCAACTATTGATCCACTGTGTCCTTTAGGGGGGCGCGGTGGCTCAGTGGTAGAGCGTTCACCTCTGGTGCTTGGGGTCGCGGGTTCGATCCCAGCCTCCGCCAAGTGAACTTTGTGGTGGACAAACACCGTGCTCGTGGGTTTTCTCGGGGTTCTCCCGTTTCCTCCCACTTTCTTCATTCCACCATTTCACTCATCTCTCATCATCACCGTCTCCTTTAGCCTAACCGGCATAAGCGTGGGACGTAAAACTTAAAGATTTCCACTGTGTCCTTTGATAATGAAAGTTTGTGATATGTCATGACGAGTAATGAACAGAATATTCTGTTCCAGTGATTGAAACAATATAAGAGAAATCAATCTAGTGGACGAAACTTAACAAAGACTGAACTCTTCAAACGTTTGGTTTTATGACTTTTTTTTTTTTTTTTTTTTTTTACTTGTGGACCTCAGAACACAAAACGCAATGCTTTCACGATACAATATTTTGCAAATGTATCACCATATACCAAACATTAAACATCTCAGAGCTGAAGGCAGGCTTGTAGCCACCGCAAAAATATAGGGTGCCCGCTAGAAGTTAGGGGAGGCTAATCCAACCATATTATAGTTTATTTGCAAGCCTACCTTGAAAATTTTAGGGGGCCAATAAAAATGGGAGGGGCTGCCTCCCGTGGATACGGGCCTGGTTGAAGGGGAGAAAGAATAAAATAAACTTATGTTTGTATACTTAGAACACTGTTTCATGTGAGGTTATTGAAAAGAAAAAGCTGAAGTTTCAAAGTAACAACATAAGTAACACATAAAAAATTTCTATCAATATTCCTCTTGTTCAGGCTCGAAAAACCCTGGACGCCAGATAGTCAAGCCGATTGGAAATAGGAGTCTGTCTCCTAAATAAGTTAAATCAAAAATAAAATTGTGAAGACCCATATATGAAATTGTATTATTATGATGCCTAGGTTGGAGAACCGGCGCCTAGATCACAAGGAAAATTCTTGGGCACTTATCTTGTTTATGATGGTCTTTCGACAGCCTAACCATCTGTCTGCCTCTATTCGCTATTTGCTACAGCTTTCTTCAGCTTCAAACCACCGCGGTGACCACAAAAGCATTTCCCTTGTAGAAATATGGTAAGAAAGTAAAGCGCTATATAATACGCATTAAGTTAAGAATAGTTATAGCAATGGTGTGGGGTGATCAATTGCTAATATGCAGAGTAAATAGTAGAAAAAATGAAAAGATGTAATAGGATATGAATATTTTTTAAAGGGATTAAGAGCTGTTTGGTGCAGAAAGCGCTTATTTGTAGCCGTAGTATAATAGTAAAGAGATTCACAACAAATCTTCAAAATAAAGAAAAGCCATAATATGGTGGCCTAGATATTCTAAATCGGCGCATGACTTAATTTGAACTGATATAATGCTTAGACTCTAATGTTTTTGGGGTAATACAATAGTAAAGTAATTCTGCTTAAGTGTACAAATATCTAAAATATTTGTAATGATAGAACATTATAAATGAGCATTAATTTATTTCAAGCTAGGAAAATAGGTCTTATTAACACGTTACGTTTCTGTACAGTAAGTGTATTACTTATTTTGCCATTTTTCCTTTCACTATTCTACTAAATGTATTTGTAGTTTGCAGTAAGATACTAGTATGAAAAGATTCCCTGAAGCTTCCAATGCGACTCACAGAGCGATACAGACTTGTGAGGTCACGCCAAAACCCTTATCTGTGTTGCCGTGACGTAAGCAGCTCACTTTTTCGTTGTTTGAAGCGTTGTATCTCCGTAACGAAGACATATTTTTCTGAGATTTTTGGTATGTGGCATATTAAAGACTAGTTCTACACGATGGTATCTTTAAATTACAACCATTGATCAAAAAGGAAATATCCATTAGCCTAAACGCCTAACAGAACCGCCAATCACACGAAACATAACGAATCAGCAGCTTGAAGTAAACATGAGAACTTCAGCTACTCTAACAACACAATTCCCTTTCCATAGTCAAGCTGTGGAACGCACAGTAAAGCTAGTGTCCGAGGCAGCGTTGAAAAAGTGCCGCCAGGACGCAAAATATATCTACGTTAGAGCTAAACTGAAATCTAGAACAAGAATGTCCGCTTCAAGATCAAGAAGAACTACGTGACCTAATGTGAAATTCCCCAAAAAATCAGGAAGGTCGGTGCCAATAATGACACCTTTTTCCGCACTAGCCGTCATCGAATTTAAACGAAAATGCAAAACGCTACACCCTATTATGCATAGCATAGTTTTCGATCTACGTCATCAATGCTAATCACTAACCAAAAAAAAAAAAAAAAAAAAAAAAAACCGCGACATACTAGATCGAAAAACTAATTAATACAAGTAGCAATGTATCTACAATTTCTCAATTCTTGTATACTTGCATCCCTAATTCTAATTTGGAATGTGTAATTTACTTCACATAGGGAAAGAAAAATCGGTTATCCTATCGCTGATTTCATTTAGTTAGTAGATCCATCTAGCTACATTAAGATAAGTGGAATGGAACCTCACCTGCGTTTAGAATTTTCAGGCAAGACGGTAATTCTATGATTAACTTAGCGATAAAAATAGCCCATTTCCAAAATTCATTATGAGGACTAGGCCTACACCGGTAGTTTTGTTTAAGTGTTGATTTTACCTTGGTGTAGCCAATTAAAATTAGAAGTTGGGCCGAATTAATGCAATTCGGATTCTAATTTCAAACTGTAGGCGTATATTTCATGATAGCTTCTCATATTTTTAAAGGAAAAACTAAACGGTTGCTAATTCTGAAGAAGTAATCTTATTGTGATAAATAATTTGCGGATTGGTGAATTGATAAATTCTTTAAGCGATACGTTAAATGAGCTTAATTGTATGTTAGCTTTAACTATTGTTCTTAGAAAACGATGGTTATGTAATTCTCTAAACTAAATATTCAATAAATTTAATGGTATGTTATAGCTTTCACCGTTGTTTGTGGTTAAGGATGGGGTAGGTGTAAACGTAAGGAAACGCATGTTACGTCTTTTCTCCTTCATTCACCTCTTTCAGTAACACGAAATAACATAACGTCCAAACTGAGAGTTTGTTCCATTGACCTTAGGTGCGAAAAGCATTGTTTCCAGAAACCATCTACAAGTAAACCAAATCTCTTTCTTCGTGTATGCATTGTTATATAGCAAGAATTAATTACTTGATGTTTACCTCATTCTGTAATTACAAAACACAGTTAGGCATAATTGAAATGCGTGTGGTGCGTTCTTTTTTTTTTTTATGGTGAAGGAAACAACAACTCTCTTTTACACGAATAAGAGAGATGGTGTTGTTAGCTGAAAACCACCGCAAATACCACATCAATACGTCTTTATTATGACACGTTGAGATACAAGAGAAGACCAACAGACGAATAGGTTTCTCTCTCATATCTATTACGTACATTCAACAGTAATATGGTTCTTTTTTTTTAAAATAGGGCCAAGAGAAGGGATATGAAATTAGCGATCCTTGGGGGAAGACAAAGAGAAACAGAATGTGTGAGAATTGCTGAGAAATTGGAACAATGAACAAAGTGAAAGCAAATGTTGAAAGGCAACAAAGAAAAAGACAACAATAATCTATCCTGTTAAAGGATGACAAATGAAATGGGTTATGGCAGTCATTGCCATATAGAATCGTGTGGATGCTTGACTGTAGTTGTACAGTATATAGAGTGAATTAATTAATGGTAATGTTCTGCATCCTGTCAAGCTTGTTTCAAAGAAAGCGTTGTTAGCAACAAAATTTCCTCCTTCCTCTCGCTTTACGCTCATCGCTCTATCTATATAAAGACTCTCAACTGATGGTGCTCTTCTCAATACACAAGAACGATCCGCCCCTGTATCCCATTTTATTCCATCTCAAAATCCTAAGGCTACGAGAGGCAGGGATAAGGCTTACACACACAAACAAGATTCGTGGGAGTTTAGCAGACATGTTTGAGAAATGAGAACATTAATTATTAACAATGTCGTATTGTTGTATCTACTCTTGGTTAATGCTTTCTCCTGTCCTTTCTATTTGTCTGTTGCGCATGTTTCTCTAGAAGGGGAGAGTAGATAAAGATGGAAGTACGGACATAAAATAAGGCAGAAATACGTATTTTCTTCTGTATAATATGGCTGGTCTTGTCATCTTTCCATCTTCACTCTTGTATCTATTTTGGAACCCTTCCTTTCTCTTGAGAGCCCTGCGGGGGCAGCAATGTTTGCTTTGATCAGATTGTTAAGAAATGGATAGACAGGCAGATAGATTTACCTAGCAATATGCAATATAGCAAGAAGTGAAGAGCTGAGAAGGGAGAACTGAAGAAGTCAACTGCTACTGTTCACCGACATCCTACGTTATATACATATATCCTGTATATTTCATAGTAACATGATTATTTTGAAGTTCAGGCAAATATCAATGACTTGCTAGCAACAGAAGATACTCATCCATCTCTGTTAACAGTTTTTTTAGTATCGCAAGAAACAAAAGGTACTTGCTTAGTTCTCTATCTTTATATTTTATGTGTTATGATATTCAGGCCCGTAGCCAGCCCAAAAATTAAGGGGGGTGCAGGTAGAAGTTAGAGGGGCCCGCCCCAATCATATTATACTTCATTACCATATTATAGTTCATTTGCAAGCCTATCGTGAAATTTTATGGGGGGCAGCCAAAGTTTAGGGGCCCGGCCCCCTTGCCCCCCACGTGGATACGGGCCTGATGATATTCCCTCTATATTGTTTTAAATCAAATCATTTGACAGTCGGTTGTATCATTAGTATCTTATTGATACCAGGCAAATGTCTCTGTGTCATACTAATTTCTAATAATGAACAGTCTTGCTAATAGATGTCTCTGTTCCTGATGGCAATAGATGTCGCTAGCGTGCAGACAATTTGCCGATTTAAAACTATTCTGACGATTTCATTCCAACTTAAAATGTATTGCTTCAATTTAATTTCCTTAAAAAAATGGATGGTTATGTTATTGAACACGTACTTGCTTTGTTGTTTGTTAGTAGAACAAGGATCCTAACCTACTTAGGTTTCAACTTCATTTTATTGGTAGACAAACTTAATAACATAATATGAAGTACAGTAATTTCCGATCACTTCATCCTCCAGGCTAGAGTTCCTCAAAGTTCTGTTTTGTCATCACTACTATACATCCTATATGTTGCTGATATACCAATACCAGAACCACCAATTTATGCACTTCAATTTGCTGATGATACAGCATATCTCGCTTTATGTTCTTCAGTGGATCGAATAAACACATTAAAACCAGCAATTGATAAACTCGTCAGTTGGTGTCTCAAATGGAAACTTAAATTTATCTAAAACACAAATGACGTTATTTGAACTTTAAAGTAACAAGTACAGTACTGCTTAACACGAAATCCAGAACGTTTACATCTTACAATCCTAGTTTAACATTTAATATTACAAAATAGCGTGAAGTACCTAGGTGTCACTTTCGACAGACATCTTTCTAGAAACGCCCACATCTCTAATTTACAAGCTAATATTCGTCGTCGGATCAACTTGTTACGGAGTTTCAAAGGCACTAACTGTGATCTTAACACCAAACTCATTCTTTATAATATACAGCTTTTGTTCGTCCTTCTATTACGCATGGACATATTGCTTGGTTATCGGCTCCACAGAAGTTTTATGATAAACTACAAGTCCTGGAATCCCATGCTTTAGACATTGCTTATTCCTTACAACCACGGACGCCAACGCAAGAGATCTACCGTTGCATATCCATACCAATAATCTTGCCACATCTGTACAGTGTTCGCTCTAGTTACATTCAGCACTGTATGGCAGACGCTCATCCGAATCTCCATGAACTCTGCCACGTTACGCATATTCACCATTAGATTACATTGCTATCCATGAACATTACCAGGTCACGAGTCACTGTAACTCCTATTGTCCTATATATTATCACCATCCATTCACCCATTGCACATAATATCATCAATAAACTCCTTTGTTTTCTAACTAACAGGGCTCCAAGTGTGTGAATCCTCTCTTAGTAGCCCCATAGCAGAAGATTAACACCCTCGTTGCAACTAACATAATATATTCTTGTGTTTGGTTACTGCACTTCAATTCATCACATAGATTAAATACAATGCTCAAGTCATATTCTTCTGTATGCCAAACCAGATAAGTATATCAATAAATCAATAAATCCTGATACTACCAATAAATGAATGTTCATATCCCCAGAGAAGCGTTACCTTCTACGGCCCACCCATCTTCGGTTGGGAATGAAATTGCACATTAATTTAAAAAAATACAATAAAATTTCCTATTGTCTGATACAATTAAAGCCCACCTTCAGTAAAATCTTAGAGCGTATTTTAGTCCGACATCTAAACATCAACATCGAAAGTTTACAACTTCTTCCGATTTACCAAGCACGATTTAATCTGTATTATTCTATAGACGATCACTTATCTATAGGTTAATTCATTTCCGCTTTCAGCCATCTATATCCGTCTCATATACCATTTCTTATTAGGTCGTTTCTCATATGTTTCTATCAACAACTATTTACCTCCTTTCAGGAATGCCTCAAGAATCAACTCTTTCACCACTGTTTTATCTACTCTTTGTTCTCAATATGCCTCAACTTCCTGATCAAGTATATCTCTTTCAATACTGTCTTCCTCGCAGATGGTACTGTCTTCTTCACCTTAGGCTCAACTATCCAATCCATCGACTCACTTCTTCAAACAGCAATTAATAATTTCCTCTGGTGGTGTACTAAATGGCAACTAACAACCAATGAAACAAAAACTCAGGCAATTGTTTTCATTCCATTGAAGAAAACCTCGATAGTCTGTCGAAATTCCAACACCTCTTACTCTATCATATTTTATGTACGATAACAATATATCCAGATGATGCAAATTCTTTCAACCTTGCGGATTTGTCACCTACTAGTCGTCCAGTAACAGCATCAACCGAAGAGAATGTGACGGCCTTTGAAGAGACAATTCATTATGACCGGTGAATCCATCTTTGAACATTACAATCATGCTTATCATTTCACACTGCAGGCTATATGAAGCAGTGCAAAACAAACAGAAATTTCCCAATGTGAACAGTCGATGGGTGCACACAATTTTACATACCTGTATAAGTGGTACCGAAGGCGATAGGGTAGAACATACACACGGAATAAAGTCATGTTTTCTGAAAGGTATAGGTGACATAGGTAACGAGCCTAGGGTGTACCACTATACACATGAAACAAAAGGAGCATCGACTGAATAGAAACATACCGATTCTTCACCAAAGAATAAAAATCAAGGTTACTGTCTGCGAAAGAAAGTGCTTGTGACTGTATTCTGGGATGCACAAAGTACGCATGCATCTTCTAATATGCGGAGTCACTGTGAATGTTGCATCGAATGAAACAACATTGGCAAAGTTAAGTAGTGAGTTTCATGGCAAACGCTCTAATATTTTAATGATGGAACTACCGAACTCTTCTACAAAATTGTATGTTCTCATTTTGATGCTTCTGTTCGTAAGAAACCCAAGAATTTCGGATGGTAGACTCTCGAGAACGCACCGAACTCTCCTGATCTAGCTCGTTCGTCCTTTTGGCTCGATAAACAAATTGACCAGTCAACTGCATCTGTTACGGCAAAAGAACTACAATCAGTTTCGTAGGGCAGATTTTATGTACTGCGTTGAAAGTATTGTGTATTGTTCGTACACGATATGTAATGTTAATCAAAGTACATAACCATGATTATCTGTATACTCCACGTGCCTACGGAGGACACACATGATTCACGTTTACGTGCGGCTATACAGATTTGGCCTGGCTAAGCAAGAAACCTGTACATACCTTGATACAGAAAATCTTGTGTATGGTACAGAACCCTGTTATATTTCGCCTGTTCGGATTTTCTAGGCTAAAAACCAGATTTTTTCTCACATCTCAGTATAACATAAATTATTGTGTCTTACTTCTTGGTTCTGTCCTCGTATCAATTTATTTCTAACTACTTTTGGTCGTTTTGTACATGTAACGATGGGGCATTCTCTATGGCATAGATGTTACTGTAACTGTCTTACTGTTAGTTTGAAAAAAAAATATGGAAATAAAGTTAATTTTCAGAAAATTCGAATGGGATCGAAAGAGGTGGCATTAAACGTAGTTCTGAGTAGGTCATAAAAAGCTCAATGTAATGGCTTCTAGAACGTTTCATTCCGTTATCCTAATTCCTTCTATTCTTCTTGGTAAGTTATAGCTATTCATTGTGTTTTAGGAAAGTTGCTACTGGTACTGCGCTGCATTACTGTCACACGCAAACTCCTTTTCCATTCTTCATTAGTTTTGTGTGAAAAATTTAAAGCTGAAATAACCAATAGGCGTATAACAGATTTCATGATTTGGGGAACACGCCGGCAGATCTCATATAATATTAATTCAAAATTCCAATTTTTGAGATACGCCTATCGGTTATTTCAATGATGATATCGACGCATGAGAACCAGAGGAACGCAACTCCAAAAATGGGGTTTTCGTTCTCTTCTTGTTTGGACATAATTTTGAATGCCCAACTCGGTGTAAATGGAACGTAACGCCATCTGTTTTCCTTGTCGATCATATGTTGTAATGTATAGCTCAATTACCATCTTATTAAAAACACATCTTTCTAAGAAAATAATATTTTTGTCCTCTCGCCTGTAAATCTACAAAAATGGAGTTACGTTTCTCTGGTTCTCATGCGAGGATATGTCGTATCTGGTAAGGGGTTCAACCAAATTCACCCGATTGTTATGATGGAAGTTCTTGACTTGTAACATAGTGTGTAAGGTACTGTGATATGCAGGGTTTTAATTTCTGGGTTGTCACCAAACTTGGGGTTTGGACTTACATGTTAGTGATTTTTTCTGCAAAACAATTTATTTGTCCAATCGATGGAGCTCACCTGATTTTTGCATTGTGGAGGATCTTCAGTACCGTGCCGTGCGGGGAGGGGAGAGGTCAGGGCCACGGCCCCGGGCTCCAAAGTAAGGGAGCGCAAAATTCGGGAGAGAAAAATGGAAAAAAGAGAGGAAAAATTACTTGAAATATATGTATGGGGGCGCCATCATATACTCTAGCCCCAGGCGCTGATTTTCCACGGCACGGCACTGAGGATCTTGATATGCTCATTAAATATTATGGTGTACAGGCTTTAGTTTTCCAAGTTATTATACATTAAATTGTGGGTTAGATCATGTCTTTGTGTGACTTCAATCGGACACATCCTGTCTGGACCAGACAGCATTGTGGTGGATCTTGGCCTTCTTTACAACTGTGTGAAATATTATGGTGTGGAGACTTTTAGTTACCGAGGTATAGGCTTTCAAATTTAGAAGTAAAATTTTCGCAAAACAAATTTAAGAGAGATTTGCTTAAAAATCAGTGAGGGCGTACTTTTTTTTACAAGAGGGAAGTCTGTTAACATTTGTGAAATTGTAATAACTGTTTCAGGATAAAATTAATTGTTCACTATTTACACCACAACTCTCATTCCAATTATAGAACACTTACATGTTATAGTGTAATTTTGAAATAATGCTTTCTGGTGCTTTCAAAATTCATAGTTTCCAGCATTTACTAGCATATAAAATATCATAAAAGTGTAGTATTTCCGATCAAAACGTAGGCCCTATGCAGTCTCTCACAAAAAAATGCTGCCGTATTCAGTATGTTATGTGAAATTGCACACGTACTGTTCCTTCTTAACTTCAAAACTAGACAGATTTTCGTTAGCTAACGCATTAAATCTGAGCTGATGGAAACACGGACAATACTGACTACAGTATTCACCTATACTATTATGGGTACTTAGGAATGGAATTTCGGATGTTATGTTGGGTTAGGAGAGAACCTTTGCAACGAAATAAATCGATGGACCGAGATCACTTGTCGACGTGGAAAACTGCGTACATGTTCAGGAAATAGATTTGGATGCAGAGTCAGGAGGCAGTGTGTTGTTGAAATAGCATACTGTAACAGTGCACCATGGATAGCACAACGTAACTTTACCATTTGACACTGGGATCTTTTGCACTCTAGCCGCGAAAAATATCAACAGAGCTTTTGAGCCAGGACTGATTGAAGAAGCAACATACTGGATTACGTACTGGATTATGAAATGTCATATAATTGACACAACATTAGAAAATCAGCTCCATAGCTAACGACCACCAGTGTATTCTTATGAACATCTCAGAGGTACCGTGGTAGTGGACCCTTGGAAAAGTGTTCATGCAATTGCAGACCTAATTGTGCACACACTATACCATTTTCGTTAGACGGCTCCGAGTAAGGCGAGAAAGTTTGGCTCATGGATGCCCCATGAGTTGCAACTGGTCAATAAGAAATATCGTCTGCGAGTGTGCAGTCTTCTGAGTGTATATAATATACATTTTTGAAGCCGTTACTAAAGAGCGTTACAATGCTGAATTCCATTAATCACATTAAACGTGTGCACAACATACAGTGATTGTAAACAATAAGGTATTGTAACGTTACACGATAACGCCCACCCAAATTTCGTTGAAGGGATGGAGGAAACTCTTGTTGAGTTGCAGTGCGAAAACCTTTCTCCTTCATCATACCTTTCACTGTCTACTACCCGTTTAACATCATGATTATTTTTTAGCATTAAAGAACTTCCGTGATGACTGGGTGATGCGGTTGAAGACTTCCTTGCATCACAGGTTTTAGACTTCTTTTACGGAATCCAGTCCCTTGCAAAGCGATAGCAAATAAAGTGTGTGACTAAGACGGGGATGATACTTTGACTAACAAGCTATTGTAATTTTCATTTACTTTTCTTTTATTTCATTTTTGTTTCTCTTTCAAAGTGACACATGTCAGTTGGACACTTCAATCGTCCCAATCCACTATCTTTAAACTATGCCAGACTTCCCCAACTAGGAACATTATGATTTCTCCTACTATACGAGCCATAAGTCTAGTAGTTATGTTTTATCTTTTGCTTTATTGTTACCCTAATTTTCATTCTGTACTAGGTAGATTAGGCACTTGTAATATGAATAGTTTTCTGACAAACGAACAATGATAAAATACTAGCAAGCAGTGTTCAGGGTGTTTCAAAACAACACCGAACGTTTGGGAGGTGATACCTGACATCAAGATACGACAAGAAAGTATAGACCAACCTGGGTGCATATCACGAGTTCCTTTCGGAGTTATAGGCTGCCGAAAACAGGAAAAATGAAGTTTAAAGATCCATAGCTCCAAAACTATGGGACCTACCGTAGTCGGGTCGAAACTTCACTTAGAAACTAATATGTGCGCTATTCCAAAAATACATGTTTCAGAATCCTAAGGTACTCATGCAACAATTTTTATAGAGGCAGTTTGACTTCGGGCATATAATTTGAAGTACTCACCAAGTACATCTATAAAAACTGTCGCAGAAGTATCGCTGGATTCTGGAACTTAGATATTTGGATAGGGCACATACTAGTTCCTAAGTGAAGTATTGACCCGACTACGGTAGATCCCATAGTTTTGGAGCTAAGAACCTTTAAAGTTCATTTTTTCATGTTTTCGGCAGCCTATTCTGAAAGGAAAGTTCAGGTACATCCAGGTTGATCTGTACTTTTTATCTTATTTGGTGTCAGGAATTACCTCCCAAACGTTGTCGGTGATGTTCCGAAACACCCTGTATACTTTATCTTGGCCTTATATCGAAGTCTACACTTACCGGTACCACATAGCAGTGAAAGATCCTGTTCCAGTCATTTTTAGCTTAATCTTCTGTGACGTCACAACTTTCTGCTCCCGTTCTTAGTAAACCACTCAGAAAGATGGCCTCACTGCTTATCAATTTAATATAGTTGGCTACATTGAAATATCACATTACTTCTAGAGAGACATTATTGATGAGTCGAGATCCATAGTTTAAAAGCAATCGTCGAGGAGAAATCGTGCAATTAGCAGTTGAACGCTGAACTGACATTGGAAAAACAGACTCTACTGAAGAGACTAAAGAAATGTTTGTTGCGAAATACCTTGGCATCAAGCCTCCCATAGCCAGGAGAATTCAAGTTCTGTACAAGAAATGGAGGCATACAGGATCCATTAGGAATGTAATGAAGAATAAGCATCCTACATAAATCGGACGCATTTGTTATAAAGCGGAAGTTTTAAATAAGCAGTTTACGTAAGATGTAATAGTATAGTGACATGATTTGTAAGTCTGTAACTTTGAGATATTAGCATATGAAGTAACGTAAAGTGTCCTTTGCGTGAAAGTTATTTGGACAGTGGGTCATACCAGTTTTAAGTGGGACACACTGTTCAACAGTAATAACACACTACTGAGACAGACAGTGCAATATGCTTCCTAAGTTTTAGCTTAGTTGCCGATTGCTACGATTTTCATACGGCGTATTTCAAACAAATACAAACAAAGTTAAAAGGATTTTTTTTAAAAAATAATTTTCTTCAAAGAACTTTATTTCGAAAGAAGTAGTAGTTCGATAAGAATCACATCTATTACAATCTCGTAGATGGATCACAATAAACGTGAATATAACTGTAATATGCCATTAGAGTCTAATGAGATTATGTTTTTAATAGGAGGGTGCCCGAAATTTATGAACAGTGCCTGAATAATAAGTCTTGTTAGTCTATAAGTATATAATTGCATGTGTTTATATTGTGTCTTTTTGTATGGAAGCTATGGCAACCAATAGAGAAGTAGTATCACACGAGAACGCGGAAGTCTCATGTACACAATGTACATTAGAAAGTAAGGAGAAAAGAGCTCGCGTCTCCCGCAGGCTAGTGAGGTGTCACGAGTGTGGGCTGAAATGGATTCATTTCAGTTGTATCAATCTAGAGGATACTGCTGAAAATGCAGAAAAGGTCCGGGCTGGTGAGATAGTTAAATATTGTAAAGAATGTGAGGGGAAGCTCCACTAGTCGCGTGAACCCATGAGCTTATCCTCTGAGAAAGAAAATGAACATCCCGATTCAGACGGTGAGCGAGGGTATAGTACCCCGAAGAACCGAGGCCAAATATCTCCAATGGAGATATCTGACCTCGATGATGATGAAAAAGATGGGGATTCAAGTGGTGATAAAACCAAAGAAGAGCAAATCAAGACTGTGTCATCGAATAATGACGCTCTCCTCCTTTCATTGCAACAAATGCTACAAGAAATAAATGAAAAAATAGATAATAATAGTCGGGAAATGAAACGCGAAATGAATGAAAATAGCCTGGAGATGAGACGCGAAATGAATGAAAATAGCCGGGAAATGAGACGCGAAATAAATGAGAAATTTGACACCTCGAAAAGAGAAACCGAATCTCGATTCGAGGTACTAACCCAGAAAATCGACAACATATGTTCGGACTTTGCTTCCTCAATAACCACATTGAGGGAGCAAACGTCTACTGAAATTGATTTGGTCAGATGCGAGGCTCAGCAGTCCCTAAAGCAACTTCAGCAGGAGACTGAGGGTAAATTAGATCATGTAAATTCTGAAATTGAACAAATAGATACCAAATTGCATAAAATCAACAATAAATTAGAAACACAGCAGGCCGAAATTGATAGTTTAAAGTCAACCTTGTCAGATTTATCATTGGAAACCAAACTGGAAGAAACTGATCAAAAGATTTCGAAAATTCAGAACGACATAGTAAATATTCAAAAAGAAATAACAAAACCTAGTCGCGGAAAATCAGAGGTAACCTATCCTTTCCCCGGTAGCGATTCCTCAGAAATATTACCGGGTATAACAACTACCTGTAGCGCGGGAAAAGAAAATTTAGTGTCAGTTGATGCACGGGATATTGCAACGCACTACCCCATGCATCGGTCAGAACCAAAGTCATGGTTTAATTCCAATAGTGTGCCGAATCAGTCGAGTGTTGTGACAACTACGGTCACTAGCGTGAGTGCTCCCTCTTTACATGGAGGTATACAATCACATAGCGTGTTGCCGGGAAGAGGAGGTGGGTGCCATTCTGAGTCGTTGTTCACGGGTGCGATTGGTCCGGGGATGGAGCCCAACATATTTAATACGACCAATAGAATCCCTTTCAATTACATGAGTAATTATAACACCGCTACGACGTCGTCGGTGGTAAATCCGGTGACGACTCCGATTGTACAGGATAATATGTTAATTCCCAGTAACTATTCCCCTGCTTATGTTAGTATGGGTTCCAAGGTTTCACTGAGGGACATCGAACGTTTTCCCACGTTTGATGGGAATATCACTAATGGACAGCCTCGTGTTTTCCTGCGTAGATTGCAGCAGTGCTTAGAAATGTATCGGCTGACCGATAGAGAACGTTTGCAAATAGTCGAGAAACTTTTAATTGCAGCATCAGGCGCGTGGTTTGCTTCTATTAAATATAGAATCCATACGTTTGACGATTTCCTGATCCTTTTTAAGGAAGAATACTGCAATGAACATATAGAGAGGCTTCAGAAATGCAACCTCCAATCTTTAAGATATGATCGAGCCAAGTATGGGTCCCTTTTGGACTATGCTTGGAAGATCATAGAATTGTATTACCAGATTGCAGAAAATCCATCGCAAGCCGAACTAGTAGACATCATAGTGAACGCTCTTCCACCAGATGAGTCGCGGGCTATTGCTTCCCACTTGTGCCAAACGGTGCGAGAAGTTACGTCACGCCTAGCTGCCCTGTGTGGGAAAGAAACTGGAGGCCCACCAAAGAGGTATTTCGCCCGACAAGCAAAAGTTGTGAAACCCGTGAAAAGCAAGGCAACGGCTAGTTGCCAAACGGACTTTCTGAGTTACACCCAAGCTGGATCTCGTTATCCGAGTGGGAGTGGCTCAGAAAGCAATCAATATAATGGTCGACGGCTGTACCGTAACCGACCGATGTTTAATAATCGCCGGAGTTATCGCCCCTATGACCGCACAATAGGGGAATCGAACCCGAATAGGGACGATAATAGGAGGAACTTTAACGGGGCGTACCGGAGAAGAGAAAGCGGTAATGGTCAAAGCGGTAATGTTACTAATAACTGTGCAAGTAGATCTCAGAATTCTGCCCCTTCGCAAATACAAACTAATGGCGGAAATGGAATTCTAGCGAATCGAGGGATTGATAGTCGCGAGACCGCTGTCAAATCGACAAACTAATTCCGCAACTACCTGGTGAAATGGGGGAGGATAGTTGCGGGAAAATATACCCCATTATTTTGAAAAATCAAAATTACCACGAATATAAATCTAATCTGTGGACACAAAATTTATCATTTCGGGACTCGTTAAAATTCGTTATAAAATTTGTCATAGATGAGGAACCCTTTGCTTCAAGTGAAGAACGCTATTTTTCTACCTCTCCCAGCCTAAGAGGAAGTATCGGCGGCGTTGAACTTGTCGCTACAATAGATAGTGGCTCGGAGCTCTGCCTAATGGACTGGGAGGTGTGGAAAAAATTAAAGCAACGGTTTCCATCCGCTAAATTGAGACCATACACGGGCCTTACACTTGGCGCTTTCGCTGGGAAAGAGAGTTTTTCGGTTCAGGGCGTTCAAAATTTTAACCTAAACATACAGAATCATATATTTGAAATAGCCATTTTCGTCATAAAGTACTTGCGAACGGACCTAATACTGGGATGTCCGTTTCTAGACAAATTTCATTGTATCATTGACCGGGAAAAGAAAGAGATTAGAATGAAAGATAGTTTAGGAAACACTGTTATCGTTCCTACAGATCGACCTAACATAATGCTAGTGAAATTACCTGTAGAAGAGATTGCAATCGGTGAATCAGGATGGCCGGTGGTGGATCAACCTATGCTTGACCCCAGTTTAAATTGTCAAGCTGCCTGTGCAGTGACACCTCTCCACAAGGGAGGGGTTAACAGGGGAGATCAGCTGGATCCACTCCTGGGCACTGAATGCAATGTCTCGGAACAAGATATTGATTCATATATTGCGACTCGGGATGACTTACCATTACCGATTAAATCAGGTCTTCGGAAATTATTAATAAAGTACCGTTCTCTTTTCTCTGAGTACCCATGCCGCGTAAACGCGCCTCCCTATAAAATACAGTTGAAGGATGAAGAACCAGTTGTTGGACCATGTTATTCCGTGCCTCAGGCTATACAACCTGAGTTCGAAGCAGAGTTGAATAAATGGTTACGGTTGGGAATAGCAATAGAACAAATGTCTCCATATCGAAATCCTGTTCATGTCGTCCGGAAGGCCTCTGGCGGTGTACGTCCAGTTTTAGATCTGAGGGCTACTAATTCAAAAATTATCTCTCCACAGGTGCAGGTAGAACCTATCAATGAGTTACTACACCGTGTTTCGCAGGCAATGTGGTTTTCGTCGTTTGACGCGTCAAGTGCATATTACGGGATCAGTTTACACCAAGACTCTTACCAATGCACCAGTTTTGTGTACAAGGGAAGACAATATTGCCTTACTGTTCTGCCACAGGGGCTGAAAAGTAGTCCTGCCGTATTTCAATCAGTAATGACAAAATTTTTTAATGACTCGACCCGTTCTTTTGTTATTTTGTACTTAGACGATGTTCTAGTCAAATCAACTACTGAAGAAGAGCATTTGGTTCATTTAGAGAGAACTTTCGAAATCTTTAAACAAGCAAATTTTTCATTAAATTTCAAGAAATGTAAGTTCTTTGCACGGGAAATCAAATTTTTAGGACATATAATTAGTGGCAGAACAATAAGGGTTGACCCTCGACTCAATTAGCCAATTCGGTGTTTTCCAGTACAAAAATCCAAGAAAGCATTACAAAAGTTTTTAGGGCTTATAGGATGGAGGCGAAAATTCATCCCAAACTTCTCTGGTCTCACTGCTAATCTGTATCAACTCCTGAAAAAGGATCAGAGATTCGTACTGAATAACGAAGCCTTGGAAACTTTCAATAAACTGAGAACTCTTCTTAGTAATCCACCTGCATTAAGTCAGCCGGATTTCTCCTTGCCTTTTCACATCCATAGTGATGCGTGTATGGAAAATTTGGCTGGCCTACTTGCACAATATCCTTCAGATAAAGATAATCCTAACGTCATTGGATATGCCAGTCGACGGGTGAAACCCTATGAATTGTCTCTTTCAATATCTCAGCTGGAACTCCTGTCAGTCCTGTTCCTTTGTGAACATTTTGAGCAGTATATCATGGGTCGTACTACTTATGTCCATACAGATAACGCGGCAGTCACACATGCATTCACCCAAAAGAACCTTGAGCCACGAGCCACCCGCATTCTATTGAAACTGCAGAAATTTAATTTTCCAACACTGCCCAGGCAGAGAAAATTTTGTAGCCGACACAATTAGCAGATACCCACCTGAGGTATTGCTTGAGCCCGAAACACATTATGTTCATTTTTTAACCAAAACGCAGGATGCCGATATTAATCTAGACTTTATTCGAGAAAATCAAATAACAGATGAGTTATGTAAGAATCTGTTAAAGCAATATGAAAACAACCGTAATCTGGACAGAGTAACAATGTACTGTGGATTAATTTATATTAAACCTTTGCGTATTCAGAAATGGCTCTTAGTGATACCGCAGAGTTGTATACCCCAAATTATCAGTGTTGTCCATTCTACCGGTCACTTTGGAGTTCAAAAGTGTTATCGTTTTTGTCGAGCTATATTTTATTGGAAGAATCAAAAAACCACGATTAAAAACTTTATACGAAATTGCATAGAATGTGCCGAAACAAAGTTTACAAACCGTGATATAGCTAAGCAGGAATATCATATTCAAGCGACCGTACCCCATGAGACTCTGGGGGTGGACCTTATTGGAAAATTGCCACCCAGTCAGGGATATTATTATATTTTATCTCTAACAGATATCTTTTCTCGTTTCGTTACCTTCCTTCCACTGAAAAAGGCTCATACTAAGGAAATAATCACAGTATTAGAGAGACGATACTTTCATCTATTGCCGTATCCACAGGAATTCTTATCCGATAAATTACCACAGTTCCAATCTAAGTTATGGCAGGACTTTTGTAACAAATATAAAATTAAACATAAGAAAACTTCCAGTTATTCGCCGCAGGCTAACGGCGTTACGGAACGTAGCCATAAAGAACTCAATAGGTTAGTTAGATTATGGTGTCATGAAGATCAAACTACTTGGCACAAATACTTAGTTAAAATTCAGGACCTTCTGAACAATTCATATTGTTCCAGTATTGGCTGTACGCCTGCGGAACGCTTTCTTAGTTATTCTGCCGTTGATAGCTATAGGAAAGTGTTCCCATGGCCCAAAAGAGTTAGATTCCGTAGATAACCGTTTCCGATAAGCTGAAGTAGAGGTAAAATTAAAAAGTCATACTAAACAGTCTTCAAACGCTATAAATCTGCAAGAAGGGCAATTAGTGATGTTGAAACTGCATAACTTATCCTCACTTATAAAGCATGAGTCAGCAAAATAGATGAAAGTCTATACCGGCCCGTTTTTAGCAGTTAAGTTATTGAAAAATTGCGTCGTATTACACAATCTAAAAGGTGAAAGTATCGGAACTCACAATTTCCAGAATCTTAAGCTTTTCAACTGTACCGAGGACAAAAAACGGGAACTTCTATCTCAATACCCAAAGTGAATGTTACACTGTCTCATTTGAGTGCATGAGAGTATGAGTGGGTAGCTAGTTTATTAGTATCAATACATGTTAATTCTATTCAACAAAATTTTGTTATTCAAACAAAATTTTTTTAACGACGCCGGGGAACTGTAATATGCCATTACAGTCTAATGAGATTATGTTTTTAATAGGAGGGTGCCCGAAATTTTTTGCACCGACTGTACCTGACGTTTAACAAAAAATTTCTGGCTGTTCATATAATTCATAATATTGTTCGTTATTCTATTTCAAATTAACATGGAAAAACTGTAAAAAAAATTCATTAGGAATTATAGTTTTGAGAATCAATATCTTTATTTATATCTAAATCAGTTATAAGTCTTGTATATGAATGTGTAAATGGATTATTACAATTCTTACAGTGTCAGTGCTATTTGAAAACATAGGTCCACTATTGGACGGAACTTTCAGATTAAATAACCAATCTAAAATTCGACAGAATTTTCAGGACCACCCTTCACCTCTCTTTTAGATACCTAGGTCCCTCTAAAAACTAGTTTAATCCAGATTTTACCAAATTTCATTCGTTTCAAAGCTCCACCGCCAAAAATGCTTTGTTTTGATTGGATGATAAGCCCACGCTATGATATTAGGGCGCAATTATTTCCATTCCATGCCGGGAAGTGTTACTGAAGACACTAGATTCTGATCGTCTAGCTTAAAAGGTCGAAAAGGAGCTAGAAAAGCTGCAAACAAGGTAATATTTGGGATTTTATTAACATGTACAATCACTGGAAGTCTTGAGGAGCCATGAACTATTAAATTTCATAGTAAAACTGGACTAAAAAGCTGAAATAGTAAGTGCAATATTGTGACGCCATGATTGCATCCACCGATCGCTATGGACAGGATTCCGAAGTAGTGTGATTTCCGTTTTCCTTTTCCTAAAACCGGTTCTGAAGATCCGTGTTTTCCCCTGATATTTTTCACCTTCCAATTTCCTGCTAATTGAGGGTTACAAGACCTGTCCATTATAGATTTGTTTATGTAGGTAGCGAGTGATTTCTTTTTTTTTAACATACATGGCGGCATTTAATTTTGTTGTAGTTAGTATAGTAATGACAATGCACGTGTAAATTTACAGTAAGGGCTCCTATCTGACTCCCAAATTGGGAGTACGGCTTCCAGCGGGATGAGTTGAACATGTAGTTTGTTCCGGGTTCCTGCCCCTTCAGGGCAGGGGTCCTATTGTTAGCTAATACTTCGATATGTCCCCTCGGGGGCATTAATTAAACACTCAAGAATGTGATTTAGTAAATACAAGGGCCAGTTGGCCTTGTTTCTTTCTTCCCCTTTCCTTTCGAGCCGATTTAAAATGGTAAAATATGAATGTTTTCTGTGTATATTTATTAGTATAACATGTATTAATGATAGTGATGATTGGTGTGTATTGGCATGATGTGTCTTGTAGTTTGAGTAGTATGTGTATATTTGTAATGTAGTATCAGTGGTAGTGGTAGTTAAGCGATGAAAGAGTGTGTGAGATAATTAAATATGGACAGTGTAGTATTTACTATGCGATAAATTGTTTATTATTCCGTCATTAAGTGAACTCATACACAATATTTAAAAGTGAACGTAATGTAGTACAATAATTCCGTGTACAAGGTCACATTCAGTTGTTCAAGGGTTGATTATATCGTCGCTAGCCCTAGTGTCAAAAGTCAGTACTAACCGCCATTCGCATGTCGATGTTCTTAGTGATTTAGTTTCCGTGAAATTGACCTTTCTTTTCGAAATAAAACCTAGAAGGTATAATTCACAGCCTATATGGATGTACAGGTAGGTCAAGTGACCCAAAATTAATATATCCTGAAAATTTCAACATTCTGCTTAGTCTAGAAATCGAAATATTTAAGTAAATAAACAATACGTAATTTTTAAACAGAAGTCGGGCGATATGATGCTAGTTCTTCGCTTTGAAATTATATTAGATGTTCATTTCTTTCTTTGTGGCTGCAGAATAATTTCATTGTTGTCAGAATTTCGTAAACATTAAATATAATCGCAGATAATTCTATTTTCAGTGAACATACGTAGGATTTTTTTTTCGTTCTTACTAAAGCTACCAGGTATTACATAGTATTGTGTGTGTGGTGAAAGAGTCTTGAGTTCGAGTGAGGTTGTCGTGCGGTGATCGGAATGGGAAATGTTTGTAGTGACTATAGATTTTAAAGTGTTATGATGAAATGTGTATATAGGCTGGGCGTAGATAGAGGAGATAGGGTGTTTTTAAAATATAGCGTCGTAGTAAATGAAAAGAATGATGATATGAATATTATATGAATATGAATATGAATATGAATATGAAAGTATATGAATATTGTAGTAAATGAATATAGAAGATAGGACACCCATATAGTTAAATATATATATAGTAGCCCAGTGAATACTTCGCCACGTGTGGATATATATATATATTGAATAGATACGTGTAGCTACAAACATCTCGGGTTCTGACCCCTGCACCATAATATCACGCGGACCGGAGGGCGATATATAGTCGGACTATGGTAATACTTTGTAGTTTAATGGGTTATAGTAATAATCAACCATAGTAATACCATCTGATAGAATGGGTAGCATCATATAATCGCTGACTAGACATATTGAATAATAAATTATGAAAAGACAGTAGTAGTTATACAACAGGGCTGTAGTGAATTATATTTTCTGGTCGGTTTTAAAAATAGGATATCCTGCTCCGTGAGATTTTTTTTTCTTCACGTCACCTACTCGGGCTAGCTTACAATGTTCATGGAGGCGACAGCTCTGACAGTGTTACAGAATCAAAACAATTAGTTATTAAAATTTATTATCCCGTACCCGGGCATCGACCTCTCCCCCCTTGAATATTTTCGTTTTCTTTTCTTAGTTTTCAAACTAGATAGTGATGGAAATTAATCGATGCCTCAGAATTTAGCGCATTCTGCGAAGGGGAGCTATCGGTGAAGTTTGGCAATAGAAATCACCGATCCAAAATTCAGTTTATTTAATTTTTTTTTATTTTGGCAAATCATTAATTAGGGATATCTTAGCTATTACTTTTACTCTAGTTTCATTACTGTCCTTGAACCTTCTTAGTTCTTCTGAGGGGTCGAATGTTTTTTTTCTTACTTAGAGATTTCAAAATTTGGGGACGCAGTTACCTGGTCCCTTCCCCCCTCTCCTTTTATCCTGCTGGTCTGGGCCGGATACGGGGATCGGATTTCAATCTTACAAGAAAATTCTTGTGGGATTGGGATCTGATGGACACAGAACTTGCATCCTTGGCAGCAGGACCTCCCTCCTAGTTTACGTATTTAAGTAAACCACCCTTTTGGCATGTTAAGAATATTTTGGCTATGGATTTGTTGAGAGTGAAATTCGACTTCTATCTTTGTAGCGTTAGTTATTTCTCACTTAAGTCTTTGGCGCCCCTATTCTTCGTCTTCCTTCTTCCGTATCTCTCTCTCTGTCTTCATTTCTTCAAGTTTTTTTTTTAAATTTTCAACCTCCCCCCCCCCGATTTTGAACTTGTTGCTTACGATTTATTTAACGTACAACTCTGATCTGAAATTACCAGCTGAGACGTTGCAAGACACGATTCATGGATAAAGTAGATATGATTGGGACCTCCATCACATTTTGACCTATCGCCGAAATGAACAAAGACTTCGTATTTGACGACACTTCAATTACGTTTTTTTTTTCACCGTCGTCCCTTTAAGTTTTTTTTTAATCCGTTGGTCACTTTCCTTTCTGTTTTGGTTTTCGATTACCTTGTAGTTGATCTGGGCCCAGAAATTGTATTTTGATTTATCTATTTATATCTTTAGGAATGTTCTGTGTTACGTGCCTGCCTCACAAAGTATTTTTTTTCATTATTTAAGCACGAATTGATTATATAAAAGCTAAAATTTATAGACGCGCGGTATCAGATAAGAAATTCGATTCTTTTCAAATGTAATGTTGGAAGTCATTTGTTTTCTTGGACAATGTTGCAACCTTTTCAAAAAATTTATTGTTGGGGTGATTAATTTAAATGTGTGCGCATTTATTATAAATATATATATATATATATATATATATATATATATATATATATATATATAGAAATGAATACGTCGAAATGTATATGTAATTAGTATGTGAATATGATTTTAAAGTAAAAGTATGATATTAAATGTATTATGAATATATGTAAGAGCGCTCGTGTCTGTCCCCCTAAACGTGTATTGGTTGCTATAGTTTACCAGTGAGTTTTCCGACGAATTTAAGAATGTAGATTTTGTCAAGAATACCGCCGTGCACTCAAGTAATTTTCCTTTTCTTCTGAATCAATGTAAATGATAACCTCTGTAATTATGTAATGGCATGTATTGAAAAGTAACGGCAGGTCTAAACGTAACCCACATCATAACGAATATTATCCCTGAACAACTAACCTAAAATCATTGTGGAAAGTGCACCTTGAATCCTTTTCACCTGCATATGTATCCTGTGACTTGACCAGTTTTTTTTCCATCCTCAATTTGAACCATCATACTCCGTACACCTGTGGAAGATTGTTTTTTCTTTTTTTTTTAAATCCGAACCATGTATACAGATATATAAAAGTGATCTAAAGGAAAGGTCTCGTGACGTGTCCCAGTGTTGGATAAATAACTTGAAATTATTCAATTAATAAGTTTGGAAATAGACCGTCTAAGAGGAGAAACATCCTCTGGTGTAAGTGATTTTCTCGAAATCCCTAGAGGGGTATAAACGTAGCAGTGTGCGATTGCAGATATAAACTGTTAAGAGCTACAAACCAAATATAGTCGATGAATGGTTTTTGTAAACCACTAGTTATATATATATATATATATATATATATATATATATATATATATATATATATATATATATATATATATATATATATATATATGTAGATATATACACAAACTAAGTTAAATGGAGCGAAATGTTTTGGACACTACGACTAGTGCGTGATTCGTGATTTGAACGCTCAAAATTATTAATATTTTATTGATCAATGTGAGGTAGAGACTCATATAAGTTCTAATACACCTAAAAGTTTTTTTTCTTTTTCTTTCTTTCCTCTTTGTCCAACTTTTTTTTAAAGTGAAATAAGTGTCTCCTTTGCGTATGTCGCAAATCATAATTTTGCTTTAGCATGCCTAAGATACAATATATGTAATTATTTTTATTTGTCAAGATGATTGGATATATAAAAATTTACTAAAATATAACACTATGTACTCTATTAATATATAACCAAGAATTTGTGCTTTTAATATTTTCTTCATAATTATTTGTTTTGTCTTTTCTTTTCACTATGAATGTAATAAACTATTTGTACCCTTGTAGCTAGTTGATTTTCCTTTAAACATATATACACTGTCCTGAGTGAGTGAGCGTGTGAATGCATGATAGATTTAATTTAAGTAATTTTAGTGATATCATTTGTTGTATTAACATCTGTAATGTATGTGTCATGTTTTAATAGATGTGTTAAGGTAAATAACCTAGGTCATGAAGGACCGCTACTAATGGTTTAAATCGGCTCTAGGAGTGAAACGGAAATAGCAGGATGAGCCTAAATACATTTTTCTTCCAGGAAGTTGAGGCTCTTATTGATACGATACATAAATTTATATTGAGTTTATAAGTTTGATTTTTTTTCCTCTTGGCTAATTCATATGTGTGGTCGATCCTAAAGAACAGAGTTCAGATGCTGGATGGTTATCAATCACCGGTTGGAATAACAGTACAAAGAATGATTTCACTTTTCTCGTTTCCTGGTCTAGATCTGGGCAATCCCACGAACGTAGTGCCTGGAGCTAGGTCTGGGTGGTATGAGGGAACATGTGTCTATTCCGAAGCATTCCAAAATTGATTAGTCGTTAATAACATTTAGAATGATTCATCTTTCAACGACTTTCCCGACCTTTTACTATATTTCCGGAATTATCCAGTAATCTGTTTTTTTTTTATTAAAATACCCTATTTCTTTTCTTTCTTCTTTTCCTACCTCCTTCTTTTACCCTTCTACTTTCTTCTCTTTCTTTTCTATTTCTAAATGAAAGAAAACGGAGTCATGATTGAGAGTAGTCGCTATTGGCACGGTCAATAAGTTGTTTAGATGAGTTTTTCTTCGGGAGTCCGATATGGAATAATCAACAATAACAAGAAAGTTTATTGGAATTTACTTTATTGGAAAATAATCCGGATTTCAATCAGTAGGTAATGTTTCGTAATCGTCCTCGTTAAAGAGAATTAATTTTAGCGACTTCTCTCCAGTACATTCTACATTGCTTTTTTCTTCGTTTACTACTACATACTTTTTTTTTACGTTTTCTTTCATAATAATCCCGTTTACAGCAATTTGATATCTCAAACCACTTCTGAGTTATAGTAAATATTGATAAAGTTTGCAACACTACTTAAGATTAAATGAAATGAAATCTTTGAGTTTTACGTCCCACGATTATGCCGGGTAGGCTAAAGGAAACGGTGATTATGAGAAATGAATGAAATGGTCGAATGAAGAGAGTGGGAGAAACCCCCGAGGAAACCCACGCACACCGTGTTTGTTCACCATAAAGTTCACTTATCGTGAGCTGGCATCGAACCAGGGACCCCGTGCACCAGAGATGAACACTCTACCACTGAGCAACCGCGGCCCCTTACTTAAGATTCAGTAAAAATAAAAATGAAATCAAATATTTCAGTTTGACATCCTATCATTAGTTTCCTTATGCTAACGGAGACGATGACTAAAGCAAGTGAATGATGATAATGAAAGACTGGTGAAATTAGAAAGTGGGAGGAAACGGGAGTAGCTACTCTGAGAAAAACACACGGATACGATGTTGTCTATCACAAACTTACTTGGCTGGGGTTAAGATTAAGTAATTTCAAAAAGCGTTGTAATTACACGTACCTAAAACATTTGTTTCAATATTATTTTCAAACAAAGGAAAGCAAGAATCGTCCTTAAAAAGTTCCCATAAATTCATAATTTTAAGCAGGATAACAATATTTACCAATATCTCCGGAACGGTTTGAGAGATAAAATTGTTATAAATCGTGATTATGATCTTGATATCCATTGAGAGCCATCTAGTAATCGAATGTGATACTTATCTAAGGCTTTTTCGAAACAAAACCTTTCAAAAAAAAAAAAAAGTCAAATTTTCGATTCTTTCTAGATTTATTTCTACTAATTTGAAATACCTCATATCATGATGGCTGTACTCAGGGCCGGATCTAGGAAGGGGGGTCATTTCGGGGCATTTGCCCCGGGGAGGAAAGCTGGTTGAGAGTATGTAAGGGGCGCCAATTCGATGCAAAATTGGAAGGAAGGAGGGCAGATATACGTCTTTGCCCCGGGCGCAATATTTCGTAGATCCGGCCCTGACTGTACTCGACACTAAGGAACTTTATACGTGCATTATCTCTTCCATTTCACTTCCGTTATGAATATTGTAGAAGCAGACACGCATCCAGAAATTTTGGTTTGGGGGGGTCCAAATTTTGGGGGGGGGGATGGTCCAATACTACAAACCACTACGTCTATGAAGTATTGAACGGGTATTATTCTGAACCAGAAAAAACGATAAGTAGGCCTAATTGTAAAATACTTTCACCTATATTTTCAGAATTTAAAAAAAAAAGATAAACTAGATTCTTTTTGTAAGAGAAAGACTATAGAAGAAATCTAAATTCAATTTTTTATGCAACACCAATTGTTTTCCTCTTGAACAAGTAGGCTATAGTTTTATATGCATTAAAGTTGTTGAGGTAGGAAGTTTTCGGGGAGTCTGGACCCAGGATCCCCGTGGGTATGGCCCTGAGTAGAAGCCTATAAAATTTGGACATTTGTATAGCTCGTTAGTTTGCAACACTGAACAACAAGTTTGAAATTGTGTACTTTTGTTTAACACGTCTGCATATTAATATACTAGCTTTAATATGTAATAACCTGACGTAGTGTCCTTTTTTTAAAAAAAAAATCTTAATGTTAAGTTGGAAACACTGATAAGCCACATTGATTACGATCATAGATACGTCCCAGAGAGAATTACCTAGCTCGGGGAGATTTCTTCCTGGCCCTCCCTTGGAATCATTACTGACAGACTTTTTTTTTTTAAAAAAAAAAAAAAGAACTACTTTATATATTTATATTCGCGGACAGGATGAACAACTCGCGGGCCGTCATTTGGGCAACTCTAAGTAAGAGGAAGAAAATATAAAGGTTTTCGGAGTTTCTTTTCTTTTTTGGGGGGGATAGCATACAAAGAAGGCAGAACGTAAGAGAAAATTCCCAATGGAAAACAAGATTTTTGCCTGTGTACCTAAGGGCACTCTGATTAAATTCACTTAAAAGGACATACACACATACATGTATGAATATAGTCTCAACATCAGTTTTAGTGACGCGAACCGAAGGAAGAAAGTAGAGGGGGTAGGAGAGGACCCCCCTGTGTAATCCGAACTCTGGTGTTCACAGCGAGAACTGGAGCGTCAGAAGGTTTCCGATAATGGCCAACAGATGGAAGAAGTATCGCTCCCTGCGGGCCTGGGAAATGTAGTTCGTTTCGCTCTTTTCATAGATTTTCGCAAAAGGCTGTCCGTCCGTGTCTGCCTTCAAAATCAACCCTCGTTCTGCTTGCTACGATTCACGTGTTCGTTCCTTGTAAACATTTGCTTCTGATATTTACTTGTTAGCTGTTTCCATGACTACACTACGGTTTTGCGTCGTATGTGCATGTGTATGTGTGTGTGTTTACGGTTCTGCTCTCGTTTGCGTTCAGGGCAATATTTTTTCACCCTTCCCTGTCTTACTTGACCCTCTTCTTTTTCTGTTTAACTCTTTTTCATTAAAAAAAACTGCAAAAAAAATCTTCCAAGATTTTTTTTATTAAAAAAAGAAAAAAAAACTTTGTAAAAACATTTTTTAAGAATTTTTTTTTTCGATTTCATACCTGACTGATATTTTCTCTGCTTTTTGACTGGCATCTTACCATTTGCTTAAAGCATAAATTAAGGCCTACATTTTTTCGTTATTAATAATATTACTTGGCTTATACATTCTAAACTTCTAAAAAAAGAGAAAAGGAAAGGCTGAATATAGATACAGGGTGTTTGAAAAGAACACGGATAACGTTTGGGAGGTGATTCCTGACACCAAGATAAGACAAAAAGTATAGACCAACCTGGGTGCACAAATGCACCCTATGGGCATACAATACTCCTGCTGTTTTTCTCCATTTTGTCCAATCCTGCTGTTCTCCATTTTGCTGTTTATGTCTTCTTCTATTCCTGCATTTTCATGCAGTATTGGTCCCAAGTATTTGGATTTCCTTGTCGTTACCAACTCTTCTTTGAGAAGTCGTATTCTTGCATTTCCTTGCATATGTTAATAGGGCAAATTATTATCAATCAATGACAGGCAAATTTAAAACTACTTATTAAAATTCTAAATCATAATTCTTTCCCTCATGAGACTCACAATTTTTGTTACTATTTCGGCTTATATAAATCCAAGAAAGACCCTCAATGCTGTTTCAAATATTTTAAACAGTTTTTTCGAAATACTGCGATGCCTGTTTGAGTATTTATAATGAACTAACAGAAGTACCCGGCTTTGGCCGGGAAATACAAAATTTATGCATAATATTTGAAAATAAAACTTGAATAGAATAAATAACTTAAATAATAATTGGTTTTGCCCTTCTCAAAAGTAAAGAACTAAGTAAAATATATAGCTATGAGAAACTCCTTCAGTGATAACCTTCTCCATTCCTAGGCCAGCTGACATGCACATTCTTGACTAAACTTGGGCTTGAGTATTATTGGAAGTACCACTAATCAGTTTAGTTACCCTGAAAAAAAAACTATGGATTCGACGATAATCACGGTCATTTCAGTTATTTTATCTTTCACCTCCTTTCAGCCCCATCTTAACGGATAGGGACTGAATTTCGACTTAGATGGCATCGGAAGTACCACTATTTACCTCAGTGATCCTGAAAACTATGGATTCGGCCTTAATATAAGTCATTTGTAATTATCTTTACATGTTGCCCCTTTCATCGTAGTCCTGTCTTACCCCCAAAGTATGTTTTCTTTCAGATTGTAAGTAATATGAGTATGTGAACATGTTTTTGCAAAAGTGTTTTTACATAGCGAGTTTCAACTTCCTAATATCAAAACTTTTCCAGGTGTTTTATTTTTTAAGCATAAATTTTAAACTTCCTCTTCCCCTTAGAACGCGAGCCAATATTTCTATAGATTTTACGGTCTTTTGCCAACTATGATCTCTTTGGTAAAATCACTTTCAAGTATGCCAAGTCAACGTTGTGGATTTGTATACTGGACAAATACATACACACGTAATTTTTACATAAGATATTCCTAATATAAATAAGAGTATATTTGCCATTTCCATGCCACAAAAGTCTGGCTTTCTTGAGGTGTGCAAGATGAACATGCATGATTAGTAAAGGGTCTTCGTGATTAGTGATTAGTTTGAGTGGTTAGTGTTGTGACGTGTTGACACAGAGGTTCGACTGAGAAAATTTAATTCTTCTGCTTTGCAAAATGATAATTTTCCTTAGAATATGAATAATCTCCGATCATTTGTTTCTCCCATTCTAATTTTGCATATGTACATGTAATCCTCTCTGTCCTCATATTTAAATCTCCCCCCTCTCTCTCTCTTTCGTTCTCTCTCTCTCTCTCCCTTTCTCTCTGTTCTCCGCTACGAGCTTTGATTAAACACACATGTTTAGTGATTGCAGGTAGTAATTTACATTTCTTCCTGAGTTTATACTCCAGGTAATACTGCGTTTTTGAGAACAAACCTGCTTTATTTAGAAATAGGCTCTCAAACGTTATGTAACATTTTACATTTAGTTGATGTGTTAATCTGATTAACATATTGTAACACTCCATTCAAAAATCTCTCCAGACTAATTTCCATCTGAACGGAAGGAGTATATTATGTCACAGTAGCAATGATTTAACAAAGACTGCTTCACGTAAGGCAAAAGGAACGGAAGGAATTGAAAACCAGACGTAACTCGAGCGCGTAAGTTGGGTTGCCTATACAACTGCAAAACAACGTATTGTAGCGATTTCAGAGGCAAAGTTTTGTATCAATTTCTGTGGAGGGAGCTGTACCACTGAACGTTGAGAGACTGGTTCATGAAATTGAACGGTCAAGTTTCCACTAAAATAGTAAATAAATAGATCTTTCTGCTTTTCTTCAGTACATAAATAATTTGGTTACCGTTATAACAGTTTTTGTGTTAATATGATGTAAGTGTACGATGAATAAGTTTCTTCATTGAATAAGGCTATTCAATTTTTGTGAAAATATTATGCATTGTCTCGTACTTCCCTCGACCAGTAAATCTTTTGTGTTAGGCCCATCTCCTGTTCTGACTTGCACATACTTGGTCTATCATATGTGCATACCATTGAAGCGGGAGACTCGAGTTCGATTCCTGATGAGAGCTCATGTTAGTCGGGTCCCACGTTAAGTTGTATGTTGAAGTCAAATTATAGTCTCGGTCCTGAGACGGAGCTAAACTCGAATCCAATTTACTAAGGTCTATCACCCTATCTCCAGATTAAGTTTTCTGAAAATCTGATGAGTTTCTCACACGCGTAAGATAAATACAAAATTAGGTTTGGTATTTAAAAACTAAGTGAAATCTTTCAGTTTAATGCGATTATGCCCTTTAGGCTAAGATAATGGATGATTAAGGCAAAAGAATGATAATGGGAAATCGGTGGAATGAGAACGTAAAAGGGGACGGCAGTGCCCCAATAAAACCCACGGACACAATATTGTCCACCACAAACGTGATCGAGGATCGAACCAACAATAAATTGAAGAACTGACATATTAATTTAGCCATCAATAGCTACGTCAAAAGCGGATAATGTGTCTATTAAGAATTTTATTCCTTTCTGAAAGGTTGAGCTAAAAACTTGAAATTTCTCATTTTTATTATTATTATTCATATTGTCTATTGCACGTGTTGTAGTCAAGACGACACAATTCAAATAAAAAAATAAAATTTAAATCTATCAACAATCTTGAAAAGGCTGTAAAAAAACAAAGAGAAAAGAAAAGTACTCTGGTTTTCCATATCCTGCCAAGTCTGATTGATATTCCCGTCTAGTGCAAAGGAAGGTCATGTTTTTGCAATATGGCTAGACGAGAGGAAATTAGAATTTGCAAACCTTTTCAGAAATAGTTTCTTTTTTCTGAATCCTTGTTAAATGTTTATTTTAATGATGTTTTCCTTCTATTTCCGGCGCGCCAGCTGTTGAATTTTTAATAAAAAAAAGTGTGTGTAAGAAGGTGAGAGAGAAAATGAAGTACTGAAAAAAGTACGGAAATGTTTCATAATTTCCGAAGAAAGTTTTGAAATGATTTAATTCTTTTGAAGGCTGTGAATAATAAAAATTAAAAAAAAATGATAAAAGTTCACGTTCAAAGCAAAGTACTTAAATCATTAATAACAGTAAGAGCATCATAAAATTGAAACCGTACGTAAATGTTAGTTACAGAAGTGTAGTTTAATGAGTGAACAAAATTCCTATCACAACTTTAGTATCAACTTCCACTTTTCTAGTTTCTTTCTTACTTTGATAGAATTTGTCTATCTTTCCCATATTTTATGTTCTGTGCTCTGTTACTGTAACTTAATTCTTTCTTTTCCTTTTTCCTGTTTCTTTCATGTTTTCTTAAAAGTTCATTCTATTTCAAAATCTTCCCTTTTTGTTCTAATTCCGCTCCTTGATTTTCTCGTTCTTCTTGATTTTATTAACTTTCACTATTTATCCATTCTTTCTGTTTTCTATTGTGTGATTACGTCATATCATTTAATTTTTTCTCTGTTCCAGTCTGGCAGGAAGAAAGATATAGTGACATGTGGTCCCTTATATTTCCTCCATCTTCATAAATTATATCTAATACTAGTCCACAAGATATTATGTTTGTCGCTCTTCCCTTCCCCATTCCATACACGTTTTCCTCGCTAGGATTGGATAATGGTTGCAGAAGTGTTTGACCGTCATCTTTATTTCTGTCTGAGGTTTCATTCTTTAATAATTCTCTAATTCATGTTTCGTTTCTCGTATGCGTATTACGCTTGTTGTTTTATGCTTTTCTGTTTATTGTATTCCTATCTGGAACAACTTTTCCTAATAGTATTCGTTTCTTTTTTATTTTTTTAAACAATCTTACGACTTGTCTTCAACATTGGGAGGCGGGCAAATTTGAGGCTTATTCTTGGGGGATATCAATTTCATCTCATTTTCCACTGACACAAGTCATCACATTTCGCCCCCAAAAACACATTTCAAGTCGGATTATCGGGGAGGGGGGACTGTCCCTCCCAGTTCCTGCGTCAGTGTATTCTCCTTATCCAAAATCGCTGAAGTTTTTCGCCCATAACAAAAAAGTTGTCAATGTCGATCTTCCTGCGGTTTCGACATTTGGATTCTGTGTAACAAAATACTCTGGGATCCGGTGCACAGAACTTTTCTTTTGTGTGTGTGTTTGGCTGTGTAATTTACATAATGAAGTTCCGTTAATTACAGAAAACACCGAACATCAATATAGAAATTAATGTAATAGAACACCGGCGATTCTGTTAGTTATAGAATACTCTGCATTTTCCTCTTATAACAAAATAAAAGATGGTCTACTGTATCAACAACTATTAGCCCTAATAATAATAGGGTTAAAATGGGAGAATTATTTAAAGTAACTACATACATTAAATAAGAGATGGACAAATTATAGTTGACATGGTTTAGCCACGCACTAAGAATAGAAAACAAAAGAGTAGAGAAATAGATATTTGAAGAAAGAGCACTGAGAAGGAAACAAAAAAATATGAAAACATGGCAGGAAGCAGAGAATAACAAAGAGTAAGAACGTTCAATGAGAGAAGGAAGAGACGAAATAAAAATGAGTGAAAAGCCCTGTAAGAACTTCTCTATACCGAACCGAATGTCAGAAGAGGACGGTAAGTAAATGAACCAGGTTGTCATTTTACAAGAATCTTGTAGCTGTCATTAACAAAAGAATCTTGCAACCCTACTATATTTCTCCATGTAAACATAATCTTGAAAGGATCATACAACACTTTTTTTTTTTTCATATTGCAAGAAGTCAAACCATTTGCAACTTTCTGGGTCGTCTTGCTTGCTACCTGCTATTGACCTCCCGCTAATATAAAGGAAAAACCAGTTTTGCCGCTTCCGAAACGACGGATTCTTTTGGAAGGGAGGGGAAGCGCGCCAAAATACACGTTTTAAATAAGGAAGTTCACTATTTGTCCACTAGAGTGCAGTGCTGCATAGGTGAAGATATCTTCCTTGCTTTCAGAAAATTGTAGTGTGTAAACAGTAAATAGAAAATGACAACCTGGCTTAAGGTTTCAATGTATAAAGGTAAAAGTGTCTCCTGCTAAATTTCAAAGAGGAATGTGGAACACGGATGCTGTGTTGGTAAGGCTACACAGCCCTATGACATCGGCACGCTGAAGAGGTAATGCGATTAGTATCATTCTCCGGTCATCATTTCCGGCAATATCGGGTCCAGGAACACTTGAACCCGAATTACACAAGAGGGAAAAACAATATAATAAATTTTGACCTCGTTTGACTGACTAAGCCACCATGATCTAGGACCAAGGCTATAGTTAAAATAATATTTTCGACCATGAATAATGGGCCAATGAGCCCAAAACCATTTGACGTGACCTCAGTGGAAGTGATTGTGAAAACAAACTTGCAGACGACTTGTATGAAACTTCTAGTCCTTGTATAAAACTAAAAGAAATATGTTATGGACAGAAGAGAAAATAAAATGAAAGTTTTAAGTTTTACGTCTCACGGTTATGCCGGCTAGGCTAAAGGAGATGGTGATGATGAGCAATGAATGAAATGGTGGAATGAAGAAAATGGGAGGAAACGGGAGAACCCCGATTAAACCCACGCACACAGTGTTTGTCCACCACAAAGTTCACTTGGCGGGAGCAGGGTTTATAGACAGAAGAGAACGAGAATAAATGTAAGCTTATACAAAATAAAGAATAAAAGGATAAAGCTATGTTTTATTACTGCAACACGTATACAATGTATGTTAGTGTTCGAAATACGCCTATAATGTTATTTATAAGAGTTGTTTAGAGCTACAGAGATTTTAAGATGTCATGTCTTGTAGAAAATAGCTTAAGTTAAACTAATACCCACAATATAGTGACGTTATGTTTTTGTTCACTTATATTCTTTCGCAACTTTTGTTGTATCCACGTGAAGGAAATACATAAGAAGCTTGAAATTAAGAAGAACGATTTTATACATTATATATATTGTATAGTTGAGTGCCCTAACAAATATGTAAATAAACGAGCGTGTACCCAGAGTGTTGTTTATGTTTTTGTTTTAGCATAGCGTTGGAAAAATAATAACTAAATTAAAATGTGGGGGTCATGAAATATATTGCAGTTATTGAGGCTAGAACTAAAGAATCTTTGGTTGCAAATCCAATATAAATTGCAGTCAATAATGTATTTGGCACAAGTCGTTGATACTACAGCAGAAATATGTTTTGGTGGTTTCTCTAATATATATATGACGAAAAATGAAAAATATCTACTTTTTTTAAAAAAAATAAATAATAGTGTGCTCCCAACCTATATTCCAATGGGTAGACCTAAATTAGGACGGTAATGTTTTCGCAGACTGAGTTTAGTTTGCCAAGTAACAGCTCCATCGCAACGGTATAAGTTACAATCGTTTTATGTTATCCAAATCTATAGAGACATTTTCCAAGAATTTTCCCATCATTCATTTTTATTCATTATGTCATGTACCCAGAAGATATATATATATATATATATATATATATATATATATATATATATATATATATATATATATATATATATATATATATATAAATGAAAGTTTTCAAATAAATGAGAAGAGAAATATTGAAAAAAAGAAACAACATACTCGGATATACACCTGAGCCTCCCCACGCTATAACACATAAGCAAAACAGAATTGAACATAGATCACATGTCAGCAGTAATCACCACTTGCCTAGCTTCAGTGCTGTCACACATGTCAAACATGGTAGAAACGATGATGGCATTTGTCATTTGCTGACGTTAAACATTTCAAAACAAGCTTTAGGAACGTGTCCACTGCTTTAAACACTCTTTTCAAACGACAGATACAAAATTTCCCCCCTTGTTATTCGCAGACAGGGTGTGGATGATGTAAGCTTCATTGGTTTTCATATGGTGACGATTAGATCAACGTCCTCTATATATACAACACAGATTTTCTGATGTGAGCATAATAATTCAACGTATCGACAACCAAGTCGTTGTGTTCCTTTTTTGTGTGTACGTATTTAGACAAAGTCTGTCTTTCACACGTATACAATCGTGTTGTTATGGTTGTAGAGCTAGTAATCATGTGATTGGTTTTACAGTGGTAGCAAAACTGTCCAATGTCCTGGAATACCAACAGAGTTTGATGCTTTAAGATGTATTGTAGTCATGCTTCTATATTAAGTTATTACATAATGTGCTAAAGTAATAAATAAGATGAATTCATTACTTCCGCCCTCATTTTTTAACGTATTTGAAAAATTGTTGCGGGAGGATTGATACTTAAATTCTGCTACGTACTAGTGATGGAATGGGTCATAGGTCACTGGGTTGTTTGGGTCATACTTTTTGTCCGGAGCATCCGGACTGGTTGTCGTTCCTTAGACCTGGCGAACAGGCGACCCGGAAACGGCCAAAGTAGCTCTGCAGCATTAATGCAAAACTTCATTGTGGATTAATGATGTCACTACTTGAGCTCAAACATTTATTTATTTGTTTATTTGTTTATTCGCCTTCCCATTGGTTTCTCAATAAATTATACGAAAAAAAAAATAACAAAATACTGTTTGATCTCAGTGGCTTCTCTCCCATTCTAAACGAGAAGTTATATAGGTTTGAAAGATAAAATGTTGACAAAGTCTCTTTAGAAAACGAACATGTAGCTTTTCTTTTCTGTGGTTCTTACGCATTTATACTTCGTAAAACAATGTAGTTATCTTTCAGTGCAATGCTTTGTCACACGAAAGGACGCACATACCAAGCGAAAAATTAAGTTATAGATTTTGTGGGGAGAAAGAGAGAGAAAGAGTGAGAGGGGGAGGAGATCATGTTTCATAATATTATATTGACAGTCTCAAACATACTTCCCTGTGTAGGTGACGATGTCTCGTCTTCGCGTTACGTACGCTCTGTTCGTGTCACTGAATCGCTCAGGGACATAGGTCTGTCAGTGTCACTTCGAGTGACAGGTCAGAGCGGGCCACCGACTCTGATGGGTCATGAGTCTAACTGCCTCCGGATCTTCCGGATCGCAGGCCATGACGTACGTGATCCGTTCCATCATTGCTACATACGTACTTATTTACTGATTAGAAAATACTAGCACCAATTACCCGCTTCGCTGGGTTAACTTAAGAGAAAACAGTAATATGTTCCGTTAGTCAGTCATTTTTTACGATTAGTAAAGCGCTCTTTGACATTGGTTATTTCCGATGATTTTGTATATCTTCTCCCCTCCCCATATTGCGGCGCACGACATCGGAAGTGTCATTGTTCATCTCAGGGACCCCGAAAACTATGAATTCGATACTGATATTGGTCATTTCGATCATTTTTATCTCCCCCTCCTCCAAGTTAAGCGGCTGATTTGGATTTAATCGGCATCAGAAGTGTCACTGTTCATCTCAGCGACCCTAAAAACTATAGATTCGACATTAATATCGGTCATTCTCGATCATTTTTAATTGTCTCTCCCCTTTCCCTCCTTTAAGTTACACTATCAAAGTGATATGAGAAAAATCGTCTCAGGTTTGAACACTTAATCTAAGTTGAAAATTTGATCGAGATTGGTCTGGTAGTTCAAGAGTTATTAAGTTCTATTTATTTTATATATATATATATATATATATATATATATATATACCCTTCCCTTACGTTCTACCGTCATGTCAAAGTAAAATGATAAAAAGACATCCCAGGCCCGAACCTCATCTACATTAAAAATTTGATCGAGATTGATCGTTTGGTTCAAGAGTTATTTATTAAGTTTTATTTATTTTTAACTCTTCTTCCCCTAAGTCGTCAAAGTGAATAGATAAATCCAGGCCTAAACCTAATCTATGTTAAAAATTTGATCAAGATCGGTCAGGTGGTTCAATAGTGATGAAGTCCCAAAGACAATCACTTTCATTTGTATTTTCTCTCTCTCTCTCTCTCTCTCTCTCTATATATATATATATATATATATATATATATATATATATATATATACATTCCCAATCCCCCTTCCCTACGTTGCACCGTCAAAGTTAAATTATGAAATTTATCCCAGGCCCGAACGTCATCTATGTTGAAAATTTGATCGAGATCGGTTGGATGGTTCAATAGTTAAAGTTTAATTATTTTTATATATAAATCTCCCCCTTCCCTAGGTTCTACCATCAAAGTGAAACATTTTTTAAAAAACTTTCAGGCCAGAACCTCATCTATGTTGAAAGTTTTATCGAGATCTGTCGGGTGGTTCAAGAGTTAAGTTTTATTCATTTTCATATATTTCCTCTGATCCAATCCCCCTCCCCTAAAATCTATCGTCAAAGTGAAATGATAGAAAACTTTCTTCGTTCGAACTTCACCTACGTTGAAAATTTGATTGAGATCGATCGGATGGTTCAAGAGTTATTAACCCATGAACATAGTCACTTTTGTTTTTATATATATTCCTTTTTGTATATTTTCCCCTCCCCCTCCCCTACGTTGCTCCGTCTGAAAATTTGATCGGGATTTGCCATTTGATTCAAGAGTTATTTAGTTTTATTTATTTTTTATAAATCCCATTCCTCCTCCCCTAACAAGGGACATCACCCAATTGTCCGGCTCCGATTTCAATGAAATTTTTATTGCTGATAGAGAACATATATTCATTAGTTGTGATTACAGAAATTTTTGCCATGGTGCATGTTTTCTATTTTTTAATAATTTTTAAAGTTGTGATGTGGTTAGTAGAGATTACTGCAGACGCGGGTTAGAAGCGGAGGTAAGGGACTTACGCACATAGTAAGTATAAACAATTAATATGGCTGTAACTTTTCATCAAATGGGCGCATCTTAAAACTAACTTCGTCATTGTCTTCCTGATTAAATTCTAGTCCGAAAATATGTATCATATTACCCTATTTCTATTTAAAAAACTTGACCTTAATTCAAAATGGCGGATTTCAAGATGGCTGCCGTCAAGGTCATACGTACCATACGACTTCTCTCTAAACCCTATACGTATCTGCATGGTTGTTCTTTCATTGACACTCCGTTTACAAAGGGTAGTAAGGGACTTCTTCAGTAATCTCTATTAACCACATCACAACTTTAAAAATTATTAAAAAATAGAAAACCTGCACCATGGCAAAAATTTCTGTAATCACAAGTAATGAATATATGTCCTCTATCAGCAATAAAAATTTCATTGAAATCGGAGCCGGACAATTGGGTGATGTCCCTTGTAAGTTCTACCATCAAAGTGAAATGATAAAAACACTCCCAGGCTCGAACCTCATGAATGTTGAGAATTTGATCGAGATCGGTTGGGTGGTTCAAGAGATTAAGAGTCACAAACATACTCACTTTCAATTTTATAATATACTGTAGGTTACAATAACATCAGCGTATTAACAAAATGAACAAAACAATGTTAAAAAATAAAACATATACCAGTCGACAAGTGATACAGATGAATGTGAATCATGTATTTCCTCGCCGGTCTTCTTATTATAACACTAACAAGACACGACAGTACGCAATAAGGTTAATGAGATACAATACAAAATTATGATTCAGTCTTAAAGTCTAATTTCTTATTTAACTGTAATATTGCCCCAAGATTGTACATACGAGGGTCATTGAGAAAGTAATGCCTCCAAGCCCACTACTTTGCCAGTAGTACTGCAAACATTCAGAACTGTTTATCATTAATGCACTAATGTTTAAGCTATAGAATGATAATTGTTTCTCCTTCCCATCTTTTCTCGTTCCAGAGTAATGGAGCAATCCATGGCATCTAGTGGTGAAGTACGATTGAAACACCGAGCTGTCATTGAATTTCTGACTGTGGAAGGTTTAGGAACATTCTTTGCCGGTGACGAGTTATGGGTATACCGTTATGACTTGAAAACCAAGCGTGAGTCAATTGAGTACCGCTACCGCTAAAAGAATTCAAAAAATTCAAAGTTGTCCCATCTGCTGGCAAAGTGTTGATGACATTCTGCCTCATCCTACCTATAGTCCGGATCTTGAGCCCTGCGACTTTTGGATCTTCTCCATATTTAAGGATCACCTTGAGGGCCAACGCTACAGTTGTGACGCGCAGGTAGAAGAAGCAATTCGACAATGGTGTCACCAGCAGTCACCACAATTCTTCGCCGACTACCAAAAAAAAAAAAAAAAAAAAAAACTTGTTTCGCGTTGGCGCAAGTTATATTGCCCATCATAGGGACTATGTTGAAAAATGATGCCGCCATTTGCAGCTGACGTTGAAGGTCTCCACTAATAAGTGTATCGGTGCTATCTGTCAAACACAAATAAAGTTATCACCTTAAACACACTACTTTCTGAATCACCCTCGTATATCAATCAATGTCGAATTCAGATTACCACAATGAGTTGCTTGGGTGATGAATTCTCATGCGCAATTTTCGAGAAAGACGAGGGAAACGAATTTTTTATGACGTTAAAAGGTTACTTCGTTCGCTATTAATAAAACTGACATTTTTTTTTCTCTGTCAAGTTCGATTATGGTATCTTCGCGGGTAATGGTGACCGAAAACTATCGTTATCCTCTTGATTCATAAAAAAAGGACAAATTTCGAGTAACACTTATATGCAACCCTCAAAACATTTAAACTTCACGGGCTGCATATCTATGTGATGTTAATATATAGGGCAATCGCTAATCCTTCTTATAAACGCATCCTCATTCATTCTGTCTTTAGCTTCAGCTTTACTGTGTTTAGCAAAGTTTATTAATACTTACGCCCCATAAACTTTTAAAATTCAAAAGAAGTTCTTTTCTTTACTTCTTTTTTTTCTAATATCACTTTCCTTAACCTGGAAGATGAACATTTAAGACTCTACTGCAATACTATGAACTCTTGGAAGCACAAACATTAAACGCAGCTTAACAGCATCACACGAGAAGACATTTATTATTAAAGTTGACACTGCAACAAAAACCATCACTGAATCTTATATGTACGTATGTATGCTTGTGTGCTCACACTCATACACCCCATAGTCGTAAAAAAATTCCTTGTATTTCAGGTAATTCTAGTAGTGTGTGTGTGTGTGTAGGGCAGTCGCATCGTCTGTATAAAATGCTCTTCACGCATAGTAAATTACACAATAAAAGATTCGAGCAGATATACCTACTTCGCTAACTCAGGCACCATCGTCTCTTTTGTCCATAGGTTGTTGTGTGAAATAAATGCTGCTTTTAACGGTCCCTCGTATAGCTCTCCAGAAACCAACGACCGTGTTACACACACACACACACACACACACACACACACACACACACACACATATATATATATATATATATATATATATATATATATATATATATATATATATATATATATATATATATATATTACTTTATCGATTTATCCTGTTACAGGTAACTAACCCATTTTTTTAAGAAAGTTTGTGTCTTTTTTAACAGAATAAACGACCAATATGCTGTATATACTGTATATAACTCAATTGAAACAGAAAAAAATCTCTCACCCACTATAATAAAATAGTTGTTAGTTTCCTATTTTATTGTGTGTTCGTTAGTTTTTAATGTCTGCGTCCTTCTCAGTCGATATAGGTTACACGCCACAAGGTTTCCACCGAAGTGCTCAGAGAGTTTCATTGGAAAGAAGTTCGTTGGTTCGATCCCAAGTAATGAAGGTACGATGAGTTCGTTTGAACTTCTAGCATTCCTTTTCACTTCCCCGTTTCACCAAAGTCAATTTAGAAGACAGAGATAATTGCATCCTTAATTTTTTTTTGTTTTACATTGTACTAGCTGAAAACCTCTTCTTCACACGAGAAGAATAACTTTAAATAAAAAAAATATTTGAAGTGTATATGCACTCTCTTTTAGTAGCTTCCTTAGGCAACATGTTTAAATCGAAATGAAATGATAAAAACTCTGCTCGTGTTCAAAAATTCATTTCAAATGGTTTAGTCGTTCTCTCGTGATGATGAGAAAATCAACACTGATTTAATTGTGGAGGAAGAAAGTATAGGAATTCTGCCTTTACCTCCTTAAAAGTAGAATATTCGAAAACTCTGGATAAAACGTCTTATTAATATTAATGATAAGTTTATATACCAAGTTTCATCTCCCCAATATTTGGTACTTCTGAGATACTATAGTCTTTGTAATAATTTTGACCTTCCTTTCCCCTCTTAGGATATCCATTTTCACTAAAGTGAGATGGCAAAAACTCCTTCAAGGTACGTATTAACTGTATTCGAAAATTAAGTTCAAACGATTAAGCAGTGTTCCTATGATGATAAGACAGAAAATGTCAATTTCATGTTATAACATAAATGCCAGGCGTTGATTTCCATAGTTAAATTATATATTAAATTTATCTTTATTTATTTATTTATTTATTTATTTATTTATTTATTTATTCATTTATTGTAGAAACTCAATTCAAGATCATTTTTGCAAGAACTTGTTTTCAGCAGGAAAAAACTGTATGTAAGCTGTATAATAATTTCTTTACTTATGAACAATCTTTACACGGTGATATGAATATTTTTTTTTTTCTTAAAAAAAATAAAAGTTGATTTATGCCACTTTCATGATATACCGAATTTTACCTTTTAATGGTCTATTGAACTCTTTTTATCTATCCTGATTTTTTTTTTCAGAAAGCAGTTCAATGAAATGAGGTTTTATAATGAAGTACGAAAGGGACAGTAGAAGATAAGGAGAAGAATTAGTTAGGAAGGTCAAGTTTCGGTTAGGTGAAAGAAATATATAAGCAGGAGATTATTGCAAGAACAACTGAGAAAATTAAGGAAGAGACAAATCGGTTCTAAGAAGAGAAAGCTGTATTAAGTGCAATTTTCTTATTTGTGGTGATCAGGAAAAGATTTTCAGAAAAGAGAAAGAATTACGTGCACCAACTTTTGGCTGTTCAATCTGATTATCTTTCATTGTTATTATTGAATTATTCAGGTTGAGATACAATGAACTTATTGAATACTTAGTTATGAGGAGAAAAAAATATAGAAAATGTAATTGCAAGAACATTGTAATGTCTGTCGTCAATATATGTAGAAGAATAGTGAAGATATGTAAAGGTGCTACTTGTACGACAGATTATTTAAATGTATTTGCTTGCAGTAGAATCTGAGAAGAAAATCAACAGAATTTTAAAAAAATTGAGTATGAAAATGTAGGAAAGAATGTAAAGGCATGATTATTCACCAAAACAGTCTGTTTAAATGTTCCTCTCGTCATTTACACATTTTCCAAGAAATGCACAAAATCCGAAGTATCTAGTTCTTGAAAGAAGAGAATTGTTGATTTTCCATTTGTTGCAATGCTCTTCCTAGCCAAGTACCTGACAGGTATGCTGCCAGATATTTGTCTTACATAGTAACACGAGTGTAGTTTCGGATTCCATTTTAACCCTTTGTGTCCCAGTAGATACGACATGAAACCACCTTTTTATTTGACTGTTGCCTCTCTGTTGTCCGACACGGTTAAAGTACTGTACTGCACTCATTACTACTGCCACCTGTTGTACAGAAACACAGCAATGAGTACCAGTTCAAGATAAACTCAGGTAAAAAATCATAAAAACAAAACAATAGTGAAAAATTATCAATACAATCTGTATAGGAAGTCTCTGAGTATCATCTTAATCAGTTATTAGTTAAACTTTCTTTTTTTAGAACAGTATCTTTTATGCATGGTTCTTGAAAGTGCCTGAAACTGTTCAATATGTATTTTGTCCCAGACTGTACAATCTTTATTTGGCAAAAATAACAGTATTTTTTGGTGATATACAAAAAAAAATCAGAATGCTAAAAAATGGCCAATTTCTTTTATTTTCTAAGCAGAAAATCAATATCTTATTTTTTCTTTCATTTATAATGCACATGGATCACCGACAGTTTTGAGATAGTTACTTGATTTTAGTCTTATAAATTGAGAGCAATGAGTTTCTTTGTCACTCATGCAACTTTTTACTTTTAGTATGCCATTGTACTCTGACGAAGTTACATCGCTGGATTGTTATTTGCATACTAGTTCGATGAATCCTACGCGCTGGAATTCTTCAGTAAATAGAACACTTTGCCATAGTTAAAATTATGAGATTCTAAAATATGTAAGTGCATCTTCAAGTTACAACATTTGCTTAGTGCAAATTCATGTTTTGCTTGTGTTGAAAACTTAAAATAAAATAAAACAACACCTGCAAAGTCTGCGTCGTAATATTAATTATGGAGCTCTATTATCTGATATTTAGAATAACATAGAATACTCAACAATCTAGTGGATTCCGTCTTCATCCAAAGGCAATTTTTCATTTCTCCTTGTCCTCTCAATACAACGAGTATCAATCCGAGCAAGTGTGAAGATAATTATATTGTGTGGAATTCAAAAGGATAAATGGAAATGTCTAAGTGAAAGTAAATATATTCAACATCAGTGTTTCTGTTGCAAGTGTTATTTCATTATGAGAATGTTTACGTGTGTGAGAACTGACTACACAGGACATGTCTTCTATACTATTTCGTGGGAGTCAGCGTTCCATTTCATATCTTTGTTGTTTGTGTAGTTTCATAAACAAAAAAAAGTAGTCTGGAAGAGAGAAAATTCTGTTTTGGATTCTCGATAACTGACATGTTTATTAAACAGAACTTTGATTCTCGATTCCGACTACTTAGGTTGCTTTCCAAACCACTTGTAGCCCGAAATTACAGATTTCCGAACAGAAACAACCCAAGACCACGGTTTACAAGCTTTACAACTATCCATTTCGCTTAATTACCTTCTTTAAGATCTCAGACAATAAACAGTATTTATACTCACGATAATTGAGGATCGTTTTCTTTCAAACCTCGATAGAGCAAATTTTCAAAAACGGAAGTATGCTTTCTTCTGGTATATTTTTTATGCTACCAATCGATCTGTGAAATCAGAATTGACGAATATCGAAATGTGTGCCATGTATATATAATACTAAATCATGAACGTTTTGTCAGAACTCGATAGAGGTTATGTACACTCATGTCCAAAATTATTGTCGCATGTCTATAAATATGTTGTTGCAGGAATATAATTTGATAACGAACTCGCCCGGTATATCTTATAATGTTAGTATGTGCATAATCGGCATAGTTGTGCATGTGGCAAATTTCATGTCAAAAGAGCTGTAAATAAGAACAATAAAATGAAAATAAAACTTTCTTGTCCATTTAGCAACATTTTGTTTTACTCATTCTAATTTTTGCACTTATAATTCTTTTCCTATGAAATTTACCACAAACATACTTTTCCCAATTATACATATAGTATCAGTACTAAAAGTACCCTGCAAAATCATTATCAAATTATATTCTTACAAGAAGACAGTTATAAATGTGCAACAATCATTTTGGACATGACTGTGTGATAAGAACAAAAATGCAATTGTTGTTAAAAGAGATGTTTTGTTCTCTATCTAGTTTTGAAAAAACGCTCCTCAATTTTTCCCAGAATCAACGAACCCTGAGCACTTATAACCTAATGCAACTCTCGAGAAAATTAAAACCTAGCGCTGTTATATCTTCAAAGCTAGAACTCCGGCATCTTATAACTGGTGCTCAAAGCTTTAAATCAAACCATTATGGCGAGTTTCTGACCAATATTCAGATACTTTTCTTAGTACAGAAATTGTTAATATACTGGTATACTGTTACGGGTTTGCTATAACAAGTATATCCAGAATTAATATTATTCAGCGATATGATTTTAGCTATTTATTTTCTATATGAATCTTTTGTTGAATTAGGATCTTCGTGGGAATGGACATAAGATTGCGCTTGTTCTCTGTATCGTTCCTGGAAAGTAATATTATGAAGATATCTTGTCTAACACGATGAATAATATGAAATAATAATAATAATAATGACAATAAATTTTGGATTTATGACATACGGATTTACATTCTGCGAAAATGACAAACATTATTTATTTGGAATCATTCACAGAGAATTCATATTATGAGATCAAAGTTAAAACGATATTTTAATTTCTATTTCTTTCAATGTAATATACGGTTCATTTATATGCTCAGACATCAAAGAATTTCAAATTTCTGTTGAATCTTTTACTATTTTGTGTATTTCTTAACGAATAAACATGCAAATAGTTCCTTTGTAGACATTTCAATAATCACCTTATTTGACGTCAATCTACGCAGTTTGCATTTCATTAACCTCTTGCCGATTCATTGAACGGTGGATTCAATGACCGACACTTTCCAACAAAACCAGAGAGGAGAGAACAGTTCGAGGAGTGGTAGACGAAGTCAGACTATGACGAGGATGTAAGAGAGAGATCCACAGTTCTTGATTCTAGAACATTACCCATGTGTGTTAGAGGTAATATAGGTATTAGCGCCTTCTTGTATTAATGACAAGAATTACATAGTTCTCAAAAGTGTGTCCGTACCCCGAATTGTTAACGCTATGAAACTGGTTTGATTTTCATTACATCTGTTCCGAGCTTGAATTCAAGCTGTTTGTTCGTCATGTACCCGAAGGAAGACAAGGATGCACCGAAGGAATCTTCGATTCAGAATCTCTGAAAGGTCCAGACAAGCGCTGTGTAAACTTTTACCTATCCTATGTTCATTCTTTACCCTTCACCTTTTTGCAAACCCTTTACAACAACATCTCTTTCCAATTTAAAAGTGATCAATTTCATTTGTAAAGCTACTTAGGTCATGAACTCATTACCTCTGCTCTTCAAGTTTTATTTTACAAAATCATGGAATGGCTTGTCGGTTGTAAATCCCCAACATCTTAATTTTGATTACGTTTCTTTAAGCTACTAGAAATGACCATACTCCACAATACAGTTTATATAGGCTATATGGGATATTATGGGACTATGTTACATGGGATATTAAAGATAACCTTAAATAATTAATTTTTTTCTGACCAGAATATATACTTATTTAATAATGCCTTTCGTCTTCTCATTTCTGTAATATCTTGCACAGCTTCACTTTTCAGTATACTTTGTTCTTTGTCCTCTTCATCTTCTTCTTCGATTACGATATCTATTGAGTAGTTTTTCTGGTCATTAGATCCTTTATGCATTTCTCCCGGGTCCTAAAAAGACTAATGGTCAGTGACTATGTGACCTTGTCGATCTTCCACCCCGTAGTTATTTCAACCCAAATTCTTTCCCGAGAAAGATCACCGGTGTGAAAGTGGTAAACTCATCCATCTGAGGAAGGTTTTTAAGAATATAATTATTATTGGTATCTTCGAATTCCCTTTCACAATATGAGAACTTTGTACAGCAAGAAATGCGGGACGAAGGTTGACCGCCATCTGAAGGTAGGTGGTAATGTAACTTCCTTTAACAACACACTTTAAATGCCTATAGTCAAAAGGGTACTGAGAACCTCGAGAATGATAATTGAAATTATACAGCATTCTTTTCTCTAATGAATTTTGTTTCTTCTGGACTAAAGCTTGTATTCTTCATTGCTAATTCTCAAGCTAATGAAAAGTTTGTATTATTCATTGCTACAGTTAAAAAGTATTGCGCTATGGTGTGGAATTCTGTTACTTGATCGTATTTCTCATACATTAGCCAGACGTTTCCAGCCACTATTACAAGGATCAGGTTTTGAATTATTTTGTGGCTTCAAGTTTGGAGTTCCTGAAAGTCCTGAAAGAGGTTAATTTTTCTAACTAGTGCTGCCTACGAGGTTTTAAGATTTAGTAAGGTTTTTTCGTCTTGCCTCGTAAATTTTTGTAGAACTCTGGTCTCGTCTCAATTCTTGAAGAATACCTTTCTCTCATCGTATCAATTCTCGAGAAACATTTTTCTCATTTCATCTTATTTTGGAAATTTATGCACAAAATTTAAGACATGATTTTCTTCCTGAATTTCATTTAGAAACCATCAGAATCCCTCCGCGTCACAAGAAGTCCAGGATTGGCGTAATATAATATTTAAACCAAAAATGTTATGAAATAAAAGGATCTGCCCTTACAACAAAATCTTGAAGCCTTAGGTCACAGTTTCCCCACCCCTACTCCGCCCAATAAGATCGCAATGTTTTCAGCCAACTATCATGGCGGAAACGAAAGTAGCCAATTAGAAAATGGCGGAAACGAGAGTAGCCAATCAGATATACCGATGCTTTGTTGTTTTTTTGGCTTCATTGATTTAATAGGACGAAGATACATATGGGCGGATCCTTTATTTTATAACATCCTTGATTTAAACCATATCTATATTGGATTACTTGCATATCTTTAAAAGTTGATATATGATTTCCACTGTGTTCGTATAATCACTTTATCTATCAATTTGTAGCTTCCACATTTCGAATCATGTAACACTCAAACAGTGTTTGAGATGGACGTGAGAACTAGTTGAACTAGTTTTGCCCACGAAACTAGAGAATTTTTTCTTATCGTCTCGAATTTAAAAACATATATCTCATTTGGGATCCCATCTCGATTTCGAGACGAGATAAGAAATTTCGATAGTGCACAACTTGTGATTTATAAGGGACATACAATTTATCTTCCTTGCCGCATTTCCCGGTAAGGGTAACATGCACAGGACCGAAACGGCATACGACCGAAACGCCACAGGACCGAAACACCATAGGATCAAAAGCAGTTATCTGTACATGAATAAAATAATAAAAACTACATTGTCTTTGACCGAAACTGCACAGGCCAGACACAGCACAAACCGAAATAGGTTTCTGAGCTGAATTGTCGGTCGTATGCCGTTTCTGTTCTGTGCCGCATGCACCTAATACTTAGGCTTACAAGGAGAAGGCAGACTTTGGTAAGTGAACTTCGGGGCAATTTTTTGCGAGAAGATAGTGCACATTTAAAGAGTTAATATTACAAACTGGGAGAGCGCAATGGGCAAAAATAAGGGAGAAAAAACGTCTTCAAAAGTTTTCTACTCGCCACATATACTGTTCGACCCGCAAATTTAACAAGTAACGGCGTGGCAGAGTGAGTAAAGTGTGCAAAACACATGCAAAGGGTCCAGGGTTCGATTTCCGTTCGAGTCAATCCTTGTTTTATTGCTTCAACTTATAAAGTAACCATTTGTAACTATAAATAAAATATTAATTCACCATATGTTTATAATGAATAAAACAATAGAAATTTTAAAATCACTTGTAAAATCTTTCAATGTTCCATTTTAACTAGCAATAAAATTTAATCTATTCCTTAAATATACTGATATCACGAGTTGTATTATGGTTACCACAGTCAACGGCGCCGATTTCTTTGTAAATTTGAGGGGACCATTCATAAAAATACAACAATACATGTAACAATAAAAACATATGAAAATACATATTCGTAAAAATACATGGCGCTCACATGAGCTTGGGAAGACGGGCCCCTCATGATCAGCGCCCTTGACGATAGTCGTTTTGTAATAAATGTTCTTGACGCTTCGTGTCTACATCTGTTGACAGTGTGCGATTTACAAAGGAATTGAGGGGGGAAATCCCCTTTGGTAATACTGGATGTTGCTATAACCAAAGCAGATTTCCCCCTCATTCCCTTGTAATTCTCACACTGTCAACAGATGTAGACACGAAGCTTCAAGAACATTTTTTACACAACGACTGCAGTAACAATAATATTTGCGGAAGAGATTAAATTTTGTTCCTAGTTAACATGGAACATCAAAAGAATTTACAAGTGATTGAAAATTTTTATTGTTTTATTCATTATAAACATATGGTGAATTAATATTTTACTTATGGTTACAAATGCCTACTTTATTGGTTGAAGCAAAAAACATGAAAAAAGCTTGACTCGAACGAGAATCGAACCCGGGCCCTTTGCACTTGAGTCGCTGATTCTTTTCACTCTGCTACGACGTCACTTAATAAGGTTGCGCGTAGTACGATGTATTTGTCGAGTAGAAAACTTTAAGACGTTTTTCTCCGTCATTTTTACCCATTGCGCTCTCCCAGTTAGTAATATTAACTCTTTAAATGTGCACTTCCACCTCGCAAAAAATGGCCCCGAAGTTCATTTACCAAAGTGTGCCTTCTCCTTGTTAGTACCTCTGTGTTGTGCTGCGCTCCCAAAGTGCTATCATACGTAACAAAAAGCGATGAGTGTTATCGTCGTCACCCTTAACATACACTTATCGCTTCCTGATATACACTATCTTTACGAAGATGCTTTTGGATGTTTACTTTTTCGGTGATTGATTGCCACCAGTATAATCAGCCATGGTATATGCACAAGTTATTAGAAACAATCTACTCAAACTAACTGGAATCGAATTAAGCTCCCTTCGTACCAGAAATGAGAGTTCTACCACTCAACCACTTACAAATTAAGTATAGCTAAATTAATTAATAAGCAAATCATTTTAAAACGTTCACAAGGGATGTTTATTATTTGCCTTGCATGTCTAATAACTATCTGTCCTATGTGTTAAGTGAAATGTTAAATGAAATCCAGAAGTAATAAATTAGTATAGTTAATGAACCACAGTAAAGAAATTCCAGTGGAGCACAAAGACAACGTTATATTTTTCTTGTGAGAAACGTACGAAAAGGTAACAAGATTCTTTTCAGGATATCTGTTTAAATTTCCGTCAAGAAACAAAAGGAAAAAAAAGAATTTAAACAATAATTTCGTGCTTTATTCTACCATAATGTGCTCTCTTTGTTTTATCTTCTGCCGACAAAGATAGTATATAAAACTATTTTAGAATGGACAACAAAGGGTCCATACCTAAACAGGGGAAGTGGATAGTTGTCGCAAGTCAAGCCAGAATCATTCCATTGGCATAAAAACAGCAATATATACCTGTTGTTCTTTCATTTATGAGTCCATGAAAAATGCATAAGCACAGATGAAAAACAAACAAAAAAATACACGGGAGATTTTTATATCTTTTTCTGATGGGTTTATGGCATGTGATATTTCAATATTTATCCGTCATCATTTTTTAAAGTTCATGTCTTGCACAGTTACATTTCTTCTTCGTGTTTTATTTCAGTAAACTTTATTTCGAATTTAGACCGCATTAAATTTCTAAATTTCTTTTGTGTTTCTTACTTTGAAAGCGGTGAGAGAAAATTCCCTACACTTTGTTACTTCATCATAGATTGTTAAAGGGCTGCATCAGGGTCACTTCATCGTCTGAATACACATTAGTGTGTTAAGAACTTCAGAATAAGAATTTGAGCTCAACAACAATAAACACTGTTGTAGTATTCCAACTTATTAAACACAATGATAAGTTCCAGACCACCATAGAGCTCCTTCGTGGCAATATGGTTAGTGTACATGCCTTTGGCGTGAAAGACCTGACTTCGATTCCCTGTGGAGCTCATATGGTTCGGATTCCAAGTTATGCTGTAGGTTCACATCTCATTTAGCTTCGCTGCTGAAAGGGGTGCTAAACTCAAACCAGAAACCAAATTCCACATAAAGTCATCCATATAAAATGGATTCATATTAAAAGTGTTTTTTTTTTAAAGAGCTTCTACTAACGTAAGCTATAGAAAGCAAACATTCTTTTTGCCTCTTTTCTTTATCCCTACGCGGTCTATAGTTTGAGATACAGTCTCGACGTCTGTTGTGAAATTACGAATTCTGTCTTGTGAAAATGTTCAATATAACATAGACTCACACACGAAAGTAGAAAGAACAGGTATGCTCTTCATTTGGGCCAAACCCAAGAGTAGTACAGCTTTATAATTTTATGGCCTCGGTATTGAGAGGAGTTGAAGTGCATCAAGATAATGTGCGTGATTTTCTGTGTTGAACACACCAGTCGAAGAATAATGCAACGTATATTAAATTAGAAATAATAAAATTAAATTTCAGCCCGATTAAATACTCTGTTACTGATGTCAACTGCTTTATATAGTATGTTTGATTAAATAATACTAATTCAATAGGAAGGCTACAAAAGTAGCAATGAAGTTGACAGTTTATTGATTAGAGTTTAACTGTAAAGCCAATATTGAGTGAGTCTAAATGAGATAAGCTTTATTGCTTAAAGGAGGGTGTGACTTATTAGTCGGGTTTTGTCCGAGGTTTGATGCACCCACTGAGAAATTAACCTGCGAAGACATACATGTAAGGTGCAAACGTTAGCCATTTATCTATGAAAGAAAATACTGGCTACAGTAGTTTCCCAGTCAGGAAGAAAGTAAAAAGAAAGTTCAAACAATAAGTATCAGATGATACTACTTACATATATATATATATTTTTTTTGTATTTTCAAAAATATTTTTCGCGACTACCGAGACTTGACTGAGACCGATATCGCGACAAACGTCTGCTGATTAAGACGAGACTGAGAACGAAACGATGATTTTCGACTCGAGTCCGAAATAAGATCGAAACCGCTATTTGTAAACTAAGACGAGTCCGATACGGTATGAAATTTCGTCTCGTCTCGTCTTGATACCATCTCTAATTCTGGATAAGCTTCCCTAGCCCGAAATGCTACATATCTAGCTTGCATAGGATATAATTGGTCGGTATGTTGTTCCCTAACATAGAGTATCGATGTCGTTTGGATTTGCATAAAGCAGTGTTACAGGGCATTTCTTAGGAGAACATACAACGCTTTTCAAGAATATACAACAGACGGTCAGATGCTCTGTTTGCAACAAGTGTAGGTTTCACTACGTACTGATTTGTTAATGTTAGAGATTTTGTACTGCTCTGAAATGATTGTAATGATTTATACCTAACTAGCAGCGTTCACCCCGCTTCGCTGGGGTCACCCCGGAACGCAATAAACTTTGTTACTTAGATAATTTTTACTTTTTCGCTTTCAAGTGATATGATAAAAACCATAGTAGATTGCAGTAAATGTTAACATTATATCGCCTGTCATTTATGTTAACCCGCCGAGTGACACGGTCATGCGGGTTGCATATAAATACGTTTATTTTTACCTATGATGAACTAACAAAGGATTTGTACGTTATGGACACTTGAATGGTCAATTATCTCAAGACACTGGTAATTAAAAATTAAAGTGATATGATAAAAACCATCTAGGGTCCAAATCCTAATAACCCCCCAAAAATGAAAGAAATTGGTTCAGCCGTATTAGCGTGATGAGGGAACAAAGGATTTGTGCGTTCTCTTTTATATATAAGATTATGCAACAAATCTGTGGCACAAATTTTACTCCAGTCTTATTACTTGAAGCTATATTATCACGTATTGCTGAATACAATGAAAATTTTTCTCCAATGAAGTGAAAAATTTTCCTTTATACAATTTTTTTCCCTTCATGTAAATAATTATTAAAGAGTCTGATTTATCAAACATTACATATTAATAGTGCACATCTGTCCGTCTGTCCGTGTGGAAGAAAAATATCTTAACTATTTGCCAATCATCACCAATTTTGTCAAAAGGCAGAGGGTCAAAAGTTAATAATCGAATTCTTTGGAATTTATACTCAAACCGAAAGTGAGAGCTCCTTCGTGGCTAAGCGGTTAGCGTACACGCCTTTGGCGTGGCAAATTGGGGTTCGATACCCGGCGGGAGCTCATATGGTTCGGATTCCACGTTAATCAGTAAGTCCCGCTGCTGAAAGGGACGTTAAACTCAAAATAAACTCAACTCAACTCAAAGCGAAAGTGGTAGAAATTAATCATTTCTAATTTCAACGTTGATAGCTATAGAGCAGTGGCGTATTTATGATTTTGTTTCGGGAGGGACTTTGTGAACTTTCCGGGGGGGCTTTGACTGAAAATGTGAAAATTCTGCAAGATATTTCATATACTTTACTATAGTAAGTAAGATTTCGGGGGGGACTTAAGCCAGGAAGCCACCCCCCTAAATACGCCACTGCTATAGAGCAAAGACGGTAAGAGATACAGCAAGATAAGGTTTTCAGAAATAGGTTAATTGTACCAAGAATACATTTTATCTCTATCCTTAACTCTCTACTAAAAGTTGAAGTGATAGAAATTCATTAAAACTTCAGGTATCAATATTGATTTAGATAGAGCAAAACGGTAACATACAGTCATTACAGTGAGAAGTGGTTTTCTGGAATCAATTTAGCATTCTAAGAATACGCACCATCTTCTTCTTTAACTTTCTGTTCTAACAGGAAGTGGCTAAAATGAACTATTTCCGGTTCGAACATTGATCACTTTAGAATAAAAACCGTAGTAGATAGCTTGAAACGATGTTTTTGTAATTAATTAAGCGTCCCAGGAATGTAATTCATTTTTACATAGTCTCTATACTAAAATCGGAAGTGGTATAAATCTACTTTCACTTCCGGTTTAGGAAATATCACATCATACAAATCCAACAACTCCTTCACGCGGTGTACACGTGATATTGCTACTTGCTTCTTCATATAAGGGACATTTTTCTTCATATAACTTGCTTTTTTCTTTCATATAAATAACATTTTCCCTTTATTCGAGTACAAAGGATGTTTTCTCCTTCTGATATTTTTCTTCATAAGAGCAGCTTTTTACCATTATATATTGTAACATATTTGATTCATGCAAGGAGTATTTTTACCATAGCATAAGTAAAATGTTTCCTTTCGTACAAGAATTTACTTATTTATTTCATATAATACAAATTTTTACTTCATACTACATTTTTTGTTTGTATTAATTTTATATAAGTAGCATTTTTTCATCATACAAGGAAAAATGTACTTTCATGAAAGACATGTTTAATTTTTTTCATGCAATTGACATGTTTTCTTTTATATAAAGAACAGTTTTCAAAACCAAATATAGTTCGTAAAAGAATTATTACACACACATCCTGCGTGACGAGTTAGTAAATACTAGAGACATTCAGTATTGATTTTAAGTCATTGGCATTGCTAAATATTGCTCCAGTATCTCCTACTGAAAGAACAGAAGACAAATTAGACGAGATGCATTCACTGACGTATGCAAAGGTGTGAATCTCTAATTCTACATGATATTATGGAATAGTAAAAATATATTCTTATTCACATATGCCATATGGAATACAAACACTGCATATGTCATAAAGAGATAAAAAGTTCGATATTTGATCCTTCTGGTCCTTGATAAAATTATGTGTACGCCATTGGGTGAATTAGTATGAAACACGTAAAGGAAATAATGCACTAGTTATATCATACTCATTCTAAAATAATGAAATTGATTAGTTATTTATAATGCACTATATTTTTTACAACGCAACGTAAAATCACAGTTTGAAACAATATTTTAATTAAAACTAATTAATTCAATAACCTTACTTTTGTTATTTATTTAATATACCACTAAATAGAGCAAGCGACATCAATTTGCATTCAAACAATAAACAAATCATAACTTATAAACAAAGATAAAATGGAAAGGTACTAGAAGAAAGGGGCCGCGGTGGCTCAGTGGTAGAGCGTTCACCTCTGGTGCATGGGGTCTCGGGTTCAAACCCTGCTCCCGCCAAGTGAACTTTGTGGTAGACAAACACCGTGTGCGTGGGTTTTCTCGGGGTTCTCCCGTTTCCTCCCACTTCCTTCATTCCACCATTTCATTCATTTCTCATAATCACCGTCTCCTTTAGCCTAACCGGCATAACCGTGGGACGTAAAACTCAAAGATTTCATTTCATTTTTTACTAGAAGAAAGTCGTACGGGTCCTATATTAGGAGATACACAGTAAAATACCATGGTGTTAATTCAACTCAATTTTAACACAGAGCAGTGATCCCATATAGCATAACTATCATTTTAGCACGTTACTTCGACACTAAGTGACCGATGTTATATATTTCAATACCATTTTAACAACTTACTCGAAAACCCAATGGGGTTCAAGTAAAACCAGGCACGTGTAAAAGTTTAACATACTTAGGGTGACACAGGGTGCTTTGAATTAACACTACCATTTCATTTTCTTTGTAGTATCTTAGAATTTACCTGGTGGAACTTATGCTTAACTCTGACAAAGAAAACTCGGTCAATAGGCCAACTCTAGAACTCAAATATAAATTCTTTTTCTTAAAGATACTGCTGAGGAATGTAGATCTAGAAATAATCAACATTTTGTTTTGTTCTCCCTTTGAAATAATATCCATCTATGAAAACAAAAATATGCAATGAATTTAATTCGATGGTTGAGAGCTAAAGGGACGAAACTGCCGAATTTTGATATTATGAGTTAATGCTAATAAGGACGTGTATCATGGATTGAATTGTGTTGTGACAGAACTAAACTTGAATCGTAATTTAAATATCGTTTCCAGAGGACAACACATTAAAAAATATTGTGGAAATACAAATCACTACATTTTAAAACTCGATTACTAAAGCAAAAGTTACGCCCCTTTGGCGCTCAACCATCGACTTTTGTGCCTCTTGAACTGGTGAAAGACACTTGTTTAATACATCATAATTTTACTGAAATTGGAAAAGTTTATGTAAAAATAACGTATGACAGTCCTTGCATCTAATAGAATCTTGAAAAATGTTCTTGGAAATTACGTTGATAGTCCTTACGTCTGACAGAATCGTGAAGAATGTATGTGTAAATTATATATTGTAATCCTCACCTTTAATATACTATGGAAAATGTACGCGGAAACAGCGTATGACAATTTTTAAATCTAATAGAGTATGGAAAAATATACATGAAAATTACATTTGATTTTCTTATATCTATGAGAATCTGGAAGAATGTAAGTGGGAAAATTGCAAATTAATATCTTTATATTTAGTAGAATATAGAAAAATACGTACAAATTACATATGATAACATACTATAGCATACAAGGAAAAAATTAAAATATTAAAGAAATAAAGATCGAACTAAATTGTGTTATATCAATTACAAAAAGAATAGTGAATTAGTGATTAAATTAAATAGTCAAATTAAACGAGTGGTAGTTACAATCTCTTATTTTCATGAATGACAATATTTTATTGATGAAACGATTGGCTTACAACGGTAGTATAGTGGATACTTTTTGTAACAATTCAACTGTGGATATTTAATAGTGTTGAGTTCGACACCTGACACAGTATATAAGCTTAATTACATAACAGTAATTTATAAATTTACTCAATACAAAATTAAGCTGAATATTTAAGCATTCAAATTTGCCTGTAACTTTTACAGACCTCCCAAAATAATTTCACATGCAAATAGACAGTTTACGTTTTCTAATGTCTTACTTTACCTATTGCAGGTAAAGTTTAGCTTTGACCAGTCAGTGCTCTTTCTTTCTGTATTTGAAATTTTTACGGTCGTGGAAACTTCTTGGAAACTGCTCCATTACGACTTGGAGATTTGATGCAGGACGACTTTTCGGTTGAAAACCTGGTCATTTTATATGAATTATTGTCCTTGTTTGTTTCAGCTATTTTTCCTTTCTAATTTGCTAAAATGTCATTATATTATTATATTTTAAAATTTACAAATGTTTCTAATAACGGAAATATAAGAAGTATTTTAAAGTCTAATTTACCCCAAGATTTACTTTCAACTTTTCATGATTTTATCCGAAATGTTAATTACTTTTATCTACTGACACACTAAGTTATATTACCACAAGTACTTTCTGACTATTTGCAAGCATCTTGCTTCTGCTTCCAACGATTTAAGAAAGATTACAAATCCTGTCCTTGTGATTTTAAAAAAGATGATATGCATATATGCAAAATCTAAGATATTACAAAAATCTTCGTTCAGTTTCACCCACAGGATTAACATTATAATTTTCATGAACAACATTAATGATGTTTTTTTTTCATAGTTCGTGATTACATTACAATGCATCTAATAGATTGTGAAAAAAACTGTACATGGTAATTACAGATGATAATCTGCATATGTAATAGAATCTGATGAACTACAGTTGGAAGTTACATATGATAATTCTGACAACCAATGGAATCTTAAACAAATCAAATATTGTGTTTGTATCAAATACATCATAGTGTTATACATAGCTAGTATATCCTTTCAGTTAAGGGTAAAGAAAGAAAGACATGTAGTAAAAATTCAAGCAAAAATAGGTTATTTTGTGTCGAGGTACTATAATAACTTATAGGAAGAAAGAAAGAGCATAAAGGCCATAATAACAAGCAGTTATGTCCTGGTTCTGAGATGAGACGGAAACGGTTGGCCGACGCTCATATAACAAACCAGAAAAGAAAAGAGCTACAACTGCGAAGAAGAGAAAGCAACCATTTTAATTGCAGCCATCTAGATTCACAAAACTAGCTTACGGGGGCTGCAACAATTATAGGTCGTAATTGTTGTAATGGAGGTACTTTCTTCAGCACAACGTAACTCTAACCTCACTCTTTACACCCCTCATCCTCCAAAACCCTATATCCCTCACCCTTGCTAAGGAACACTACCCAATATTGATTTGCTAAATCAATACGTCTATATCCATCTACTCGAATTGGTTGACCACCGATTATTAACGGCGCTGGGTTTTCGGGGAAAGAATGGAATCTTTTTTTATATTTTTTTTACCGATGTGGAACTAATCTGTTGCTTTTGTGAAATTGCACTTGGTCATAATGGAGAGAGCGAAAGATTTATTTCTGGGTCATTGGTATTCGTGGAGAAATGAATGGTTGGCTAAATGTGGAAAAATACATTGAAAAAAATATATAGCCATTACTGTTTAAAGAGTTCTTAATTATTGATTTTCTGGTTATCCTTTCGGTTGTACGTACATAACAAAATCGTGGAGTCCAAGGTACTTTTGTGCTTGGACTGGTATAAACCTATTGTCATTTTATTCTTCTGAAAAGCAAGAGGGTTTTAATTACAGAAGAAAACTAATAATAGGTTTTTGACTTTTGAAATTAACAGAAAACAGAGCGTTACTGGTTATTTGATACTAGAAAAAGAATAAAGGAAAAATCCATATTTATATATTATTACGTAGACTTGTTTGCATGGTTAAGTGGTTATACAACCCGAGAGACAAAAGACATACTATAAAAAGCAATTTATATCGTATCTCAAGTGTACAGTCAATTATTTGAAATTCAATATTTTCAACAAACTGTTAGAGAGGCTAAAGTATGACTAGTTCTTGTTTGTTACACTTGTTTGTTATCCGCATGTTTGTTCTGTTTTATATTCTGCATTGATATAGTAAATTCGGGAGATTCTGTACGGTTTTTTTTTTTTTGTATTTATAATGTATTCTGTACGGTTTTTCAATAATTTCTGTAACATAATCTTAACATAATATCATTAATAATAATATCAATACAATTACCTTTAACATGATCAACTATTATGTAATTCAACTGAAAAAGAGGAAGCTTTATTGTCAAAAAAGATTATTTAGGAGAACTAAAGTACAAGTTTAAAAGTGCTAAAGAAAAGAACTATGAATACAATATTACCTTTACAACTTAATTTATTTAAAACAATTACAATTTGGAAACAAATAATAAACTTTTTACGTACGAATATTTAACACTTTAATAACAATAAATATTGGAAATTTCAACTAAATTACAAACATTATTAGAAATGACGATCACAAATAATAATTTATTTTATGTACCATGTGATACTCTTGAAAATGTTTTGGATATATGCAACTTACGAATGAAAAATAACATAGCAAGGATTATATATCTCATCATAAAATAAATTTAAAATTTAATACAGTAATTGGCTTGAGTAGTCAAATTGAGATTATTTCCACGTCTTTAGAGAATTCAATTGTAATGTTAAGTTAGAACTTGAGTTTGTTACGAAGTTAGTTTGAGAAGAGATACAAATAAGACATTTATTTGCAGTTTTACGGTGAAATTAACTTATTGACAGTGTAAGTTGACAAGGGTAAAATATAAAAATAAATGATCATATGTGTACAACAATGTATTGAACAACACATATATAAAAGAGGATGATCAAAAGACGACAGTAGTGAAAACGTTGCACATGCATAAAAGTTAACTATCATATTCTTTTAATTATTCTTCTGTAGTTTAATTATAATTGTAATCTAGCATGTTCCCATTTCTATTTCAAGGTGTTCTTAAAGCAGCATATAGGAAATATTGAGAGCAAGGGTTATACAATACTATAAAAAGGTATTTAAGTATATGTTGAAGAGGGCTAATGAATAATTAGTTATTTGCTTATGACCAAAATGTATGTTGCTTTGATGTTTGCCTTTTATTGTTTGTGGTAATCATTCTAACACCCTGAGATATCATAACTGTGAGATATCTTCATCATATGTTTTGGGTTTGCTACTATTAAATCTCGTCAAAGGTACATCTCTATTTGGAACCAGTACTAATACAGAGCAAGATTAGGTACCATCCGTAGTTTTACGTACTATCAATTTGGTATCTGTTAGCAGATATCGATGGGTTATGAAGGTGCTGATTTAGTTTAGAACAACTGTTTATTTAGTTAAAAATAGTACTCGAGGGAGTTTATGAAGATTTGTTAGCGAGTCGTCAAACTTTTACCAGATCTATCTTTCGAGTCATAACACAAACTAACATTTTGTCTCTGAAATGTCAAACCAAATGCATTCTTTTTCTGGAGTTGTATAGTCTGAGGACTTATAGAAATAGCACTACATACAAACTTATCTTTATTTTAGTCTATTTGTTGCTTTTTCAATAATAATATTCAGAGCAAGTTACTCGAAGTAATATTTCGAAATGTAAAAAGATTTGAAATCAGAGACAACACCTTTTTGTTAATTCCTTGTAGAATAAGTATACGGAATTCTAATTTATGTATCTTCATAGTACCTATTGTTTTGGGTTTATTCTATTATTTTGCGGTTTCTTGAGTGGAGTTCTTTCTAGTATTATTATCATTAGAGTGCGGATCAATAAGCACTAAAACGTGGAAAATATTCATGCAACTATGCACTAAAAACAAGTAAAATATGCACATTAGTATGCAAAATATACACTAAAGGAAGTGTATATGCAAAAAGAATTACTTGAAATATCTATATTTTTCAAACTACTAGTTGAAAGGATGAAGATAAGGATGAAGTAACAATAGCTTCCATGTCAAGTTAGGTTGCAAAATCTTGAATCGAATTCACTATCTCTAGCTGTTAAACACAATCTTATAAAAACTGTTAACTAGTTTTGAACTTAAGTAAATTGCAGTGCACTACAACATATCTCTCTAAATTTGTTAGTATAAAATTTTATCCGATAGTATATCCTTGTATGATGAAAAGGTACGGTCCACATTACAACTTGTCACTAAACAATATTTAAATGCAGCTATGTCCTCTGGCGTGAGATATGGTAATAGTTCTCTTGATTCGTGTTGTAGCACATATTTCACTTTGCACACTCACCTCAGAATACAGTGGACCAATATAATTATTTCGTAGTGTTGAAATAATTATGTCCGGAACATTTTTAGCGCAATACTTTGCGAGGAAACTACGAAATTCAGGGTTGCTCACTTGTCAGCCTTATTAAAGGAATGTTAGCTGCGATGAACGCTTTGCACAGGTCACCAGTGAAATTATCTTCACTTGTTTTTTGTTTATCAAGCACAGTTTCAACTTTTTGCTGTTTGCAGGTCTTGCTAGAATTTCGTAAGTGGGTGGTTATCTTCGTATGCTGAACTACTTGATACATACATACATACATACATACACACACACACACACACACACACACACACATATATATATATATATATATATATATATATATATATATATATATATATATTGTCCATGGTATGTGAAACAATTCAAGATATTTATCTTTGAAATGAAATTAAAGGTATCCTAAATAAGGCAAAGTTTAATTGAATATAATAAATGTGTAACGGTTTCGACAACTAACTAAACATATTGGCTTCATCAGACAGAAGAGAGAGTTGCACAAAATCCTAGCAACTGGTTCTGAACGCTGATTGGCTGCTCAGAATGTACTCAGCCAATGATGATAAATGTTAAAAAAAGTAGCAACTAAACACCAAACCCCCCCCCCTGGTCTGGCAAAAAATTAGATACAAATTAAGTTTTTTCAATATTGCCTTACTGTTCGTCAATTAACGTCCTCTCTTCTTTGGTATTCTTCCTCTTTCTGTATTATGCAAGTAGGTTTTAAAAATATTTATAAACTCATAGATTCACACTGTTGCGATTCACTAAAAACAAAGAGATTAAGTTGAAATTAAAATATCCTAACTGATGTATCGAAATTATGCTCATTTGATAGTCAAACCCTGAGTAATACCCTAAGGAAGTGAAAAATATAACGATTCTGATTGTCTTTTGAGTGACGGAATTGAGAGGTGAACCAGATTTCACGCTAACGAGAAACAGAATATACAAGAATATTATGTACTTACTTCCTTACAATATTACAGAAATTTGCTCTCCCGCCCGTCTGTAACGTAGGGTCTCCTATAATCTACTGCTTCAGTAAAACAATCTTCGATGACTTATCCTTAGGTATCTTCACACAATTCAAACAACCCTAACTCAGCGGAGTACAGACTATTTAAGATAAAAAAAAACTCTCCCTTCCCTTGTATAGGCCAAGAAAAATGTGATAGGTGGAGTAAAATAGCGAACACCTGTGTTTGAAAATTTTAGACCATGTTTCCATTTTACATGAATCTTGTAACCGTCATAAAAAAAACTTGCAACCCGATCTTTCTATTTACTGTTTACATGTTACAACTTCCTGAAAGCTAGAAAGATATCTACACCCATGCAGCAGTGCACTCTAGTAAACTAATAGTGAACCTCCTCAGCAAAAACGTGTATTTTGGCGCACTTCCCCTCCCTGTCGAAAAGAATCCGTTGTTTCGGAAGTTGCGAAACTGGTTTTTCCTTTATGTCAGCGGGAGGGCGATAGCAGGTAACAAGCAAGACGACCCAGAAAGTTTCACGTAGTTTAACTCTATGAAAGATTAAAAAAAAAAATGTTGTATGTCCCCTTTCAAGATTATGTTTATGGAGAAATATAGTAGGGCTGCAAGTTTTTTTTCTTTTTTTTATGACAGCTACAAGATTCATGTAACGTGACAACCACGCTTTACTCTAAGAAATACTCCAGAGACGAAATATTAACCAAGGAAACAAATGTCTTTAAATAGCCCTCAACTTAATTATTCCTAGGTAATATGCATTTATATGCACTTACGCAGTAAATATGCAATAACACCTGAAATATGCATTTATATGCACTATAAAACTCCTTTACTTCGGTTGCTAATAGCCTGAAAGAACTTTAGAACCCGGTTGCATATTAACTGCAGAACCGGAATAAAATATGCAAATACGCAAAATCTGCACTCTACGTATCATATTTTAGAATCACTACTAATCTACGTACTGCAACCTGACTAGTTTGCAGCAATACTCTGACTAGACAGAATTTTATAACATATTTTGGGTTTGGGTACAAAACCTCGCGGCCAGAACCTCGCGGCGACAACCTCGCGGACCAAAACCTCGCCTGGCCAAAACCTCGCCTCCCAAAACCTCGCGGCCCAAAATCTCGCCAGGCCGAAACCTCGCCTGGCCAAAACCTCGCCGCCCAAAACCTCGCGGGACAAAATCTCGCCGGGCCAAAACCCCGCCTGGCCAAAACCTCGCCTCCCAAAACGTCGCGGGCCAAAATCTCGCGAGGCCAAAACCTCGCCTGGCCAAAACCTCGCCACCCAAAACCTCGCGGGCCAAAATCTCGCCGGGCCAAAACCTCGCGCCCCAAAATATCGCCTGACCAAAATGTAAATGTTCCAACAGATGATAAGGATGACGGTATAAAAGACGCTGTTTCAGAAGAAGTATCACGGGTATTTGGCCAAGTCCCGCGATACCATATGAAAATTCTATTTCTGTATTAGAGGATTTCAATGTGAAGGTAGGGCGACAGGATGTTTTTAAACTGGTTATAGGGAAAGAAAGTCTGCATAAGGAAAGTAATGACAACTAACGAGGTTAGTTTCGTAAACTTTGGAACATCCAAAAACTTAAAATTTTAACAAAAATCTAATAATATTTATGAAAATATGAAACAATATATGAGTTTTTACGACGTCCCTTGATTATGTCCTATAGGTTAAAGGAGACGTAGATGACCAGGATGAAGGAAATGATCGAATAAAGAAAGTGAGAGGAAACGGGAATAACCCGAGAAAGCCCACGCACACGATGTTTTGTATATTATTTTTATTATTATTATTATTATTATTATTATTATTATTATTATTATTATTATTATTATTATTATTATTATTATTATTATTTGTAATGTGGAATTGCATATTAGGAAACACATTGGGTAAATTTTAAAGAAAAGTTTCATTCGCGGCGAGATTTTGGGCGGCGAGGTTTTGGCCCGGCGAGATTTTGTCCCGCGAGGTTTTGGGCGGCGAGGTTTTGGCCACGCGAGGTTTTGGCCCGGCGAGATTTTGTCCCGCGAGGTTTTGGGCGGCGAGGTTTTGGCCACGCGAGGTTTTGGCCCGGCGAGATTTTGTCCCGCGAGGTTTTGGGCGGCGAGGTTTTGGCCACGCGAGGTTTTGGCCCGGCGAGATTTTGTCCCGCGAGGTTTTGGCCGGCGAGATTTTGGGCGGCGATGTTTCGGCCGCGAGATTTTGTCCGTATACCCATATTTTGTCGTATGATTTTACCACACTACATATGTTTAACAACTGTAATAAAATTCAAGTCGACGCAATTTGTACAGACCTTAGTAAAGCATTCGATGTCACAAATTATTACGTTCTTCTTAGCATGCTTGCAGCATTTAATTCTATCAATTTCTATTGTTACGTATCTGTAAACACAGACATGATATATTCTATGGTGTAACTTGACTTATAATTCATTCAGGTGTTCCTAAAATTTGAATTTAAGACCTATGCTGTTGTTGTTCGGTATTAACTATTTACTTGATGTAATAAAATCATAAAAGCTGTTTTATACAGGCAATTTAAAAATTTGCCCGCCATAATTGGGAAAGGGACTGCATTAGCTTACTAAATGACATCAATGTATTTTTATAACTGGTACAAAATAAATAAATTACCATTAAATATCGAGAACTGCAATGTTATATCTTATGCAAGAAAAAGAAATTACTTTTCGATACAACGTAGAATACGCGACAAGAATAAGAAACTCTGGTAAAGAAAAAATATCTACTCCAATTAGTCAATTTAATCCGAAGTTGTTCCTTCTGTAAAGTATGATGACGTAAGAATATCCTGGATATGAAAAATATGTTATATTTTTACCAAATTACTTACTGTATTCTCTTGAAATAAGAAGAGCTATTGTTGCTCTTTGTTTTCTTTGACATAGGGGGTTAGGTAACTCAAACATTTTCCCCTCTATTTTGTAAGTGGTGATTAATAACTATGACGTAGCACAGCGCTAGTTTTAAAGATCGACGGCGACTCCTGAGCGTAAAATCTTCTGTGTCTTGGAATTCGGAATCTTGAAAGGTTTAACTCAGCTATTAAGGTGTCACGTGCTTTCCGGTGGGAATATGAATCTGATCTCCCATCAGATAAGGGTGTCCAAAGACGGTACGAAGCAATTTAAAAATACGGGATGCTTGTGTAAGAGGAAGAGCTCCGGAAAATCTAATGCACGAGATAAGCCAGTGGAACAAGTCAGAGCAAGCTTCGTTCGGAGTCCCAGGAAATCAACAAGGTTAGCGAGTCAAGAACTAGTAATGCTGTCTACAACTGTTTGTAGAGTGTTGCAAAAGATATTACAACTGGAGTAATACCATCTGCAACCTTTGCAAACGCTAAAGCCTGAAGATAAAGTGACTTGTCTGTGAAATAGTGCTGAACACGATAGATGGTTATTTTCTTAGTCTTGCGATTTTGAGTGATGAAACCTCATGCCATCTTATGTGCGCATTTGAGGATCTGAAATTCCACACAAAACAATGCAATACATGAAGTATTCCCCCAAAATGAACGCGTTTTGTGCAATATCCAAAAAACAAGCGTATGAACTTTTCTATTTTTGTAAAACACTATCAGTGGTAATGCATATTTGGACATGCTCCAGCAGTAGCTCTGTACTCAACTGGATTGTTAGAAAAAAAAACGGAACATTATCTGCAGTAAGATGGTGAGCCTCCATAATTTCGTCATGAAGTATGGAATTGGTTGAATGTTGCTTTTGCACAACGACAGATCGTTTCGTCACTGTGAGAACGACGTGAATCTTCTGCAACGGCACCTAATATCTCCCGATCTCACTTCTGCGATTTCTTTCTGTTAGAGTACATAAATGATTATATTTATGTGCCACCGCTATCTGCCAACCTCCCTCAATTACGTCGCAGGATTGTTGCAACAGTGGAATCTATTACACCAAAATTACCAGCTTTAGTATGGGCAGAAATTATCTATAGACTGGATGTATGCAGGCACGTTTTGCCATCCCCTGCACCTTGGAATTTCGATATAAACCGTATGTCAATCGTTTGTACAACGTTTGTACCGGAATGTACCGCAAACATGTTCGTTCGTACCACTTCCGGTAAAAAGATATAAGAGATTTAAAGTGGTGGCTGTGGAAACCACAGCCCCCCCCCCCGCACAACCTTTGAGTTTCGAAATAAAACGTATGTAAATCGATTGTACTACATTTGCAAAGGAATGTACAGCAAAAAAATTTCATTTGTAACACTTCCGGTACAAAGATGTAAGAGTTTTAATCTGAGGACTGCCGTTTCCACAGCCCCCTACCTTGGAATTTCGAAATAAAACGTATCTCAATCGTTTGTACTACGTTTGCACCGGAATTTAACGCAAAAGTTTTCGTTTGTACAGTACCACTTCCGGTACAAAGATATGAGTTTTCAAATGGTGGTCTGTGAAGACGCCAGCCCCTACCTTGGAATTTCTGAATAAAACGTATGTCAATCGCTAGTACTACGTTTGAACCGGAACTACCACAAAAAAATCGTTTGTATCCCTTCTAGCACAAAATGGAACCTCTTCTTGTACATATCAGTGTTTCTTGTTATCCCTCACAATTTTTAGTATACAGAAACCAATATGGACACCCTAACCTGTAGTTTGTTTTAACTATTATGGTTTCAGTAGAAGAATTGAAACTGAACTGAAATTTATTCTTTGCCTTCTATTTCCATTTTAGCTGTACGGGAATCAATTACAACCGAAATTGGTAGTTGATTTCTACAACTTCCGCCTCCAATACATGAATAGAATTCGGACATAGAATCAGTTTTCCGGAACTAAAACCATATTTAAAAATTTGCCTTTTTTTCATCATTTTATTTTTCACTATTGTAATAAGTGTTAAAACGGAAAATCTACATTTCCAAAACTTTCGGTTTGAATATAGAGACAAATATGAAGAAGAAACTTATTCCTGCAACACTGAATCCATATTAAAGAGCCATTTTATCGCTACCTCTTATCACTTTTGTTCCATGAAGGTCAACACTGAAACGAGAAGTAGTAGATAACTCCTACCATTTCCGGTTTTTCAAGAGATGTTTGAGAAAATTAAATATTAGTTTAGGACGCTGAATCGATTACAGAAACTGCTTGCTGCTATTAAGTATTACCGTCTTTGTTCTATGGAAATTAACTTTCAAATCGGAAATGGTGATTTTTAATCACCTTTATTTTGAGTATAGAGTAAATGGAAAAAGATGGAGTCTAATTTAGCGACGCTGAATCGATTCCAAATATTATTTTCTTTTTATTTTTTACGGTTTTCAATCTCGTACAGCTCGACAGAAAGACGAACAGATGGACGTAACCGTTGTATAAGACTTCCTATACCCATGCACAGCATAGTTTGGAAGTCTAAAATTGAGGGAAACACGCCTTATAGAGGGTGTTTCAAAACAACACCGACAACTTTTGGCAGGTGATTCCTGACATCAAGATAAGACAAAAAGTATAGACCAACCAGGGTGTACAAGTGCTTCCTTTTGGAGTTATAGGCTGCCGAAAACATGAAAACATGAACTTTAAAGGCCCTTAGCTCCAAAAGTGTGGGACCTACCGTAGTCGAGTCAAGACTTCATTTAGGAACTAATATGTGCCCTACCCAAATATCCATGTTTCCGAATCCTGCGGTACTTCCGCAACAGTTTTTACAGACGGAGTTTGGCTGCGGGCATATAATTTGAAATACTCACAACTACCTCTATAAAAAATGTTGCGGAAGTACCTTAGGATTTTAAAACATGTATTTTTGGATAGGACACATACTAGTTCCTAAGTGAAGTCTTGACCCGACTACGGTAGGTCCCATAATTTTGGATCTATGGATCTTAAAATTTAATGTTTTTCGCAAACTATAACTCCGAAAGGAAGCACTTGTGCACCCTGGTTGGTCTATACTTTTTGTCTTATCTTGGTGTAAAAAATCACTTCCCAAACGTTGTCGGTGTTGTTTTGGAACAGTCTGTATTTACAATAAGATAGTACAATAATATGACACATATATGGACCAATCAAGGAGTAACGAGCGCTTCGAATTCTTTGAAAGTAATTATTAATTCCAAATGTTGATTCGATTTCTAGGTTAACATTCGTCGTTTATGCAGCCAGGGTAAGAGAGACAGTGATGGTGATCATGAAGAAAGTGATAGAATGTTGAAAGTGGGAGAAAACGAAAGATTTCTGAGAAAAGTCAGGCACACGCTGTTTGTCCACCACAAAGCTCATTGATTGTTTCTTTAATTTGTATTTTTCAAAATTATTTGCAAAGACAAAATTCCATATAGATTTCCCGGATGTAAGAAAACTGGTTGTAATATATCATAACTATTAAAATACAAAAGTTCTTCTAAAGTGAAAATTCATACTAAGCGTCCATTGTATTATAGTGATTTCCGTACTTCAGTCATTTTCAATGATAATTGTTTACTTCTACCTGGTAGATATATGCAAATCCTTTTTACGTAACTTGTGGATCTGAATGCGACAATATTGTTAAGTGATACCTTCATGTTAACTGACACGCCCTCCTTTTCTACACACTAATTACTATTAATAGAATGTAAATCGTGGTCATCAATTCAATTTGAATTGATTAATGTTATTGTCCTGGTTTAATAATAGATCATACGTTTCAAATGCGTGCATTGATTTTACATAATATATATAGATACATTGATTAAAATATAATATAACGCTATGCTACATAATTGTGTTCTCATGTTATGAAATGGCATTCTGCCCTTCACACTTAAGATTATTTTACTTATTTATTTATTTACTTTCAAGAAAGATTATCTTCTTCTATTCTCAGGAAGTTGTTGGGAAGGAAAAGCTTGTATCTAATTATGACAATAAGAATTAAGAAGGATCCTTTGCACAATTACAATTTTACTCCCCTGTTATTGTTAGGAAAAGAAGACAAATATATACAGTGAGCTGTGGAACCCCAGAGGTTCACGGCGCTTCTTAAATTATTGTTGAGACTAACATTATACATAGTTTACCACCAATCTGGAAAATTCCACCTGAACTCCTTGGGTTTACTATCTTCTACCCAAATAGGGCAATTTTTGCAATCATGAAGTAAAAGAGATCTTACAGACTTTTATTGAATGTAATAATAGAGGAAATCGCACATGCGAAGTAAGTAAAATATTGCTCATAAACTAGAGAGAGAAATGATAAAATATGTAATAACTACAGTCGTAGGCACATCAAACCTGTAGCTAGGAGGTAGCCATGCGGGCCGAGAGCCTCATGCAAATGCTTTCAGCCCTCTGTGGCTTTCAGTTTCTTTTCCTTTTCGGAATGCAGCCCCTATGTATGAGGGGTGAACCACAAAAAATAATCTCGTCCCTAGCTACAGTAAATGTTAATTTCAATGCGGTTTTATCCGCTAAGTAATTGTCTAATTCAAGGTTGTTGGCTTGCAGTACATTTTATAATCACGTATATTTTCGTTATAGCAATGTTAAGTAATGTCACGATCTCCTCCACCCATGTAGGAGAGATCGCACAAAATGGAAGTTCTGAAAAATAGCATCCACTAAGCAGGGTTACAAAAACATTTAAAAAAAAACAGTGTTTAAAACATGAAAGAGATGTTCAAAATGTTTTATACAGATGTTAAAATACAGAAAAAACATGTTTTAAACATTTTTAACATTTTAAAACATGACTTTAAACATATATTTCAAAATTGTGTAATAATTTATTTGTTAAGACTTTTTTTTTTTTACTTGTAACGGACCTTTTCATTTACTTTATCCTGGTTAAACCAAACTGTGTTGACTTCAGAACATTTCAGTATAGATCAGCAATTCTACTTATTTCATATCACAACCCCCTTTTATTACACCCTTTTCCAGTGACTAACATACTAAGTACTTTCTCGGTTGTAATATGCTTTTTGGTAGATTTTAAAATCTACTTACTATGGAGATTTCACACAATATATCACTGTATACATAATGAAACAGAAGTCCTCACCACCCTTGTGTGTTGAGAACAGATTGAGGGAGAATGATGAAACTTGGGAATGATCTGACACATCAAATGGTGCATCAGGCATCATGGCGGCCATCTTTGATTGGTTATCGAAGTTTCAAATCCAACGTGCACAATATAATGTTAATATCTTAAATTTACGAGCATGAGAAGGGAAATTAGCCCTCCTGTTCCTCCATTCCACCAACGTCCTTGTCTAGCGGTTATTCTATGAAACTCTAACTCACACCACACATTTTCACGTGTTTTTTTTTCATTTATTTCGGACTCTTGGCTAAGAAGATAATATGTTTGCTGAGTGAAAATGAAACTTTTTGAAAATGGACTTATATCCCTTGTGATCTGGACGCCCCATATCTAAGAATATTTTTAAAAAAGTAAGTCGGAGCCAAACTTATCCTGCAACCCAAGTTTGTTCGGTAAAATTAGTTTGTTTGGTTTAATTGATTACAGTTTTGCATCAGTAGCAAGGTTATATGTGACAGGGCTTATTGTTTAAAATCGAATCCGAACCACTAATTTTGAAATTTTACATCGGATCGCAGTCAAAATCTATACAGCGAATTCCCGATGTCTCATGCTTCTACCCTCAAAATTTAATGTTAAAAGATCGAAAATTGCGCCTTGTAGCGTGGTACATACATACAGACAGACAAACAGATGTAGACAGTGTTTCTTTCAGAAATAATATTCTGAGGGGGCACATTCAATATTCCGGGGGGGGGGGGCACTGATGATACTATTCTGTTTATTATTATATTATAAACGCATTATTTTGGTCTGCTCTGGGAGCCTCTCAGAGCTAAGGGAGGCAGTGCCCCCCAAAAAACAGGTCTGGAAGAAACACTGGATGTAGATCAAGTCGCTCCAGGAGCCTCATTGACGTTCGGCAATGATCTGACAGTAAGTATCACGCTTTAAGGGATAGTTACGGGGATGACTGCCATATCTTGCGCTTTGTCGCCTAGTCCCTTCAACACAAGCTATGGTAGAGTGTAAACTTTTTAAGAAAATTTGGAACGGAGGTGAGGGAGAGATACCAAATAAAATTTTCATAGTATATATAATGTAGAAGAAATTCGTGATAGAAAATTAATTCTCACTTGAAGTTCACGGTTGCATCTCAACTACATCACTGACGTTAGAATTATGTTTGGTTTTCCAGTGTTTCACAGCATTGCATTTTTCATAATGATTCTTCATTCTTGGAACTAAACCAATCATTTCTTTCTTACACTGTTTGCAACGAACTCGTATGGTTGCTTTCTTATCTGATAGAGTTTGAGTTACCTTAATAAATTTGCTCAAAATAATGTCCTTTTCCTTCCCGTAAAGCTTATGTTAAACGATTCGAAGTTGTATGGAGACTGAGAACTAACATGTACTGTATCAACGAATGCATGTGATATTTTAATTTCAGAACCGCAACTTAGCAAAGAATTCTTTGTTTTCTGAATGTAAAGCAAAAACTTGTTTCCAAGATCCTTTTTTAAATTTACTTTTTAATTTTAGTTCTGTAAGTAGTCCAAGCTTCGTCTACGACACTTTCTCCAAGTTAACTGATAAGCGCTTAAATAATACAAGAAACGCTAAAAACCAGGGGAAAAAGAGACAAAATAAATTGTAGAACAACACATTGACCTGCTGTAGCCACGAGAAATCAAAACCTTCACACGGGAAGAAAATAACCTTCTGAATGGGAAGCACTTTTTGACAATTTTCTTTCTCTGGCAGATTTTTTTTTGTTTGCAAAGTAAAATAAAAATAAACATATGTTTAAAACAAGCCTTAAAAATACACGTATTTCAAACATGTTTAATACGTATATAAATTGGTTTCAAACAAAATCAATTGTTTAAAACAACTTTCAATAATTTGTTTTAAACAAAATAACCACACTGAACGGATCTACACACTAAGTCATTCTGGACATATGCCAGTTTGTTGAATTGTGCGCGAACTATCCTTACTTCAATTTAATTTAATCAATACTTTAAGCAGCCAAGAAAAAAGTAAAAATTATCTTTCTTTTGGAACAGAACTTGAAGGCTGAAGAGTTTTTCGACATTGAAGGAGGTGATGCAATTAGCAGCACGTTTCTCCTCCAGGTACCCAATTTGGAATTTGCATGGACGAACCTAACAGCTGGATTGGAACGGGAACAAAATAAGAAACCTTTTCCTCGTTCCCCAACGGGAATCGGACCCGGGCTGCCCTGTTGGCTGGTGTAGACACTTTACTGACTACTAGCATTGCTCTCAAATACTTAGGAATACAAGATTTCATTATCTGTATTCATAATATTTATCTATGTAAATATTTGAATTAAAATCTAAGGAACCATTTATTCGAATTGTTAGACATTATGAGATTCAGAAAACACTAGTACAAAGTTTAGTGCAAAATATTTACGTTTTAGCTATGCAGTTTTTATGGATAGTTTTTGAAAAAAAGTGACAAAATTATAACTTTTCAAATATAATTATCCAAATAATTGTAGAGCCCGTGAAATCTTGAGACTACAATGTTTCGCTAAAGTTTCATTAGGTATTGTCTCATGGAATACACTTTCCCTGTGAATCTACTCTGGGAATCCATTTTCTCAGTCATTCTATTGTATCTGATGTAAGTGTTTCGCAACACCTTTGTACACAAAACAGGCTGTATGTTTCAGTCATCTTTTCTCCTCTCCCAACCGTCATATAACCCTTAGTAGTTTTCAACCCTTGAACACCTTCCAAAGTGCTTTGATTTCTTTTTCAGAACTTGGCTGGAGTTTCTCATAGTGTTGTCAGTCCTAGAAGGCAAGCAAGGAAAGTCTGTCAGACAACAGAATAGAATAAGGTAAGAGAGATGATGCGTTGAAAATTCTGCCCATAGTTTTTGAAGATGGGAAAGTACCGTCTTGGGGCGGTGTTTTTGGAGAATAACTAAAATAGAGAGAGAGAGAGAGAGAGAAGGTGAGGTAAGGGGGTGGGAATGAACCGTGATTTCCCCGCAGACCAGCGATAAAAGCAAGGTCTTAGAGAACGAGCTAAAAGAGGAAGAAGTCGAGAAGCGAATGTAGAGAAACCGTGGAGAGAGAGAGAGAGAGAGAGAGAGAGAGAGAGAGAGAGAGAGAGAGAGAAGAAATGGAGAGAGGGATTAGCAAATAACATCTCAGCGAAATGGTAAAGATGAAGGCGTTTTAGACCATTAATTAGTGTTGAGCAGATGGAGATTTTCAGGTCGAAATTTATGATGGAAGAACTTAATAACAGCTTCAGGTGTTGCTATTTCGCACTTCCTTGTAGAACGTAGCGAGAGGCCTTAACTTTGTTGTTTGTGTTATCAAAGATTGAGTGTTTTCTTACTGCATGCTGGTAACTGTTAAACTTTGATGTGTTGAATTAAATTGCCTTTCGCTCTTTTGGTATGTGTATTTGAATCTTTGACTATTACAGATTAAATTTGAAAATGGAAACAGATCAAAATATTCCCTGAAAGAAAAAAATATTCCTTAAATAAAGAAATCTTACGACTTACTTCTCAAAGTTGATTATCATATAGCTAGTCGTAAGTTCTGATTTCAATTTCATTATTTCTAGCTTGACGTTCCTTTAGTAAATTCGTGCAAACTTCATACACAGGTTACAATATGAATTCTTATTTATTACATAGAGTTCCCTCGTGGCGTATATGGATAGTGATGGATTTGGTAAAAACAAATAAACATTCCAAGTGTTATTTTGTCCAAAGTATGGTATATATATATAGGATGGGCAAAATACAATTTCCTCAAAACAAGTATCCCCTCACTTATTTGGAAAAGCGAATTTGTGCCGACTCTGTACGTAAACCAATCCCATTTTCTGTTTCATAATACTGTACATCTAAAATTATAGTAACGTACTTTGTTAGTTCTTGCGAAGTACTCTTATCTCCAACTTACCAATTCAATGTTGTGAGACGTCAATGTTTGGTTCTATCTTCTCAGTAAAACAGAGGGGGTACGCGATGGCTCAATGGTTGAGCATACCTCTGGTGCATAGAGTCCCTGGTTCGATCCCCGGCTAAGTAAACTTGTGGTGGACAACATCGTGTCTGTAAGTTTTCTTGGGGGTACTCCCGTTATCTCCCACGTTCTCATTCCATCAAATCTTCCATCATCATTTGCTTGCTTTAATAATCCGTCTCCCTTAACCTAAAGGGCATAATCGTGGAGCATTAAACTTAAACGTTTATTTTCAGTAAAACAGGCAAACAGACAAAGTATATGTGCGTTGAAACAGGCAACAGCAGTTAACAAAACTATCGGTGCTGGAGTCGATGGTTCAACAGATGCATCATTCGGGGATGTTTGACTACTTATACACTGTCAAATACTTCCCTAATTCATTCTTCAATCTCGTTCCCTCCTGTCCCCCTCTTTTTCTACCTGTTTGTCCGAGGATCGACGTAATATATTGGCCACTTCAAAAAACTAGCAGATCTTCGCATATGTACATAGTATTTCAACTGAGAACAGTAGGCTAATTTTGAAGCATCCCCCACTTTCGCAGTACATTATAAAATGGAACATTAAAAACTTGTGAAAGAATGTGGAAGTCGTTCTAGTTCTCATCACATAATTGGACCGCCTGGATATCAGATGACCTAAATTCAAGAAGTGAAACATTAAACTAATGCCTTCATTTACTTCTATACATGGATATTTTTCGTAAACAGTAAATTATAAGATTATAAACTACTTAGTTATGATTTTGATTGCTAAAGTATGAAGTTATGTGGTTTTTCTGGAGTGTTACAACATAAAGTTGAGCACTTCACTTCCCAAGCATTTATAAAGTAGAGTTTAGAGTGCATCATATGTACTATATGTAAATATAGAGGGGAAATAACTAAGATTGTAACGGTGTATTTAAGAATTGAGGTATATGGAAGCATACTCAAAAACTCAAATAAATAATCAATAAGGGCTAAGGGTAGATAATTTCAATGTTCATCATAAGTAGTTAAATTAGTAATTTCTATTGATCTTATACGCATAACATACTTTTTTATTCAAAGCATCTGACAGTATCTTACATATATTGTGCTTTCGGTTGGTTGTATTGAAGTATAGCGTCTCTTTCAGCACGAAGGCTATATAAGATATGGATCTACAGCTTAATGTGGGATCAAAACCACATGAACTTCTGCCGGGAATCGAACCGGGGTCTCCCATGGCGAAGATGCTATTTGTGACTGTACGCGAACTATACAGTTACGTGGGAGCTATTGATGTTTTCGGATTCAATTACAAATTCCATTTTCACACTTTCTTCCTAGTAAGTTTTATTAAGGAGACATTTCAGATTTAATAGAACTAGTTAGTACAATTGCAATTTTATGCAGAACAAGATCAGAGAGATTCTTTAAAATATCACAGAATATTTTGATAAGTCAGTAAGACAGTATTCAAGTCAAACCGGAGAAATTATTTAAAATATCACAGAATATTTTAATAAGTCAGAAAGATAGTATTCAAGTGAAACCGGAGAAATTATTTAAAATATCACAGAATATTTTAATAAGTCAGTAAGACAGTATTCAAGTGAAACCGGAGAAATTATTTAAAATATCACAGAATATTTTGATAAGTCAGTAAGATAGTATTCAAGTGAAACCGGAGAAATTATTTAAAATATCACAGAATATTTTAATAAGTCAGTAAGACAGTATTCAAGTGAAACAGGAGAAATTATTTAAAATATCACAGAATATTTTATTAAGTCAGAAAGATAGTATTCAAGTCAAACCGGAGAAATTATTTAAAATATCACAGAATATTTTAATAAGTCAGTAAGACAGTATTCAAGTGAAACCGGAGAAATTATTTAAAATATCACAGAATATTTTGATAAGTCAGTAAGATAGTATTCAAGTGAAACCGGAGAAATTATTTAAAATATCACAGAGTATTTTAATAAGTCAGTAAGATAGTATTCAAGTCAAACCGGAGAAATTATTTAAAATATCACATAATATTTTAATAAGTCAGTAAGACAGTATTCAAGTGAAACCGGAGAAATTATTTAAAATATCACAGAATATTTTAATAAGTCAGAAAGATAGTATTCAAGTCAAACCGGAGAAATTATTTAAAATATCACAGAATATTTTAATAAGTCAGTAAGACAGTATTCAAGTGAAACCGGAGAAATTATTTAAAATATCACAGAATATTTTAATAAGTCAGAAAGATAGTATTCAAGTCAAACCGGAGAAATTATTTAAAATATCACAGAATATTTTAATAAGTCAGTAAGACAGTATTCAAGTGAAACCGGAGAAATTATTTAAAATATCACAGAATATTTTAATAAGTCAGAAAGATAGTATTCAAATCAAACCGGAGAAATTATTATAATATCACAGAATATTTTAATAAGCCAGTAAGACAGTATTCAAGTGAAACCGGAGAAATTATTTAAAATATCACAGAATATTTTAATAAGTCAGAAAGATAGTATTCAAGTCAAACCGAAGAAATTCCTTAAAATATTACAGAATATTTTAATAAGTCAGAAAGATAGTATTCAAATCAAACCGGAGAAATTATTTAAAATATCACAGAATATTTTAATAAGCCAGTAAGATAGTATTCAAGTCAAACTTTCATAATACTAACGACAAGATAAGTATACATGCATATACACATGTATATGTACAAATACACATGTATATCTACACAGAGGTATACATGCTTAACACTATAATTTCAATTATCATGCGTTTGCTATATGTAAACTCCATCTAAGAAAATACATCATATTCATAATCAAAGTATTATGTGTTATTATTTTTATACTATAAGCTAGTTGTTGAATGCAGAAAATGCGATGGAATTATTATATAAAATGGTTTTGTAAAAACCCATTCATGTACTTAAGTAATTACATGATTTCTTCGAGTTACAATTACTAATTACAGAGCTATTCAACTTAAATCAACAAGTGTTCAAGTTCTCACATCCAATCTAGCAAGCAATTAATAGCAATTATACACATTTAGTTAGTAATTATCCAATATAACATAGTAGGTTACGACCTACATGCAACAGAAACAACTTGTACTTAATCGAGCAAATTAAACGCCGTATATACGTATTTCGTTACCTCAAAAAACATATTACATTATCTACATGAGCGACTGACAACTTTTATGTTTCATGATAGTAAGTCAGCTATTTACCTGAAATGTAGTTACCTATAAAGAGTTTTTGTTCCGCATACTTTTTATACATGAAAATACTTTAAACTACTTTCCGCTTACGAAAGACTAATTGTAATTTCTTTTAAATTATTAGATAATAATTATATTTTAGCGCTGAAATTGGCCAGTATATCAAAAGTATCACATTGAAAAATTGCCTTAGTATGTTCCCAACTTTTCCAGAAAAAGAGAAAATATATTATTTAAAATTCAAAATATAGTTCCGGAGGTTAAATATCACCTAATCTCCGAGGACGGAATCATTTGAGAAAGGAACACATGAATAAAACAAATAGGATAGGAACATGGCATATAGAGTAAGATAGGGACCATGCTACAAGAAGGAAAATTTTATAAGCTTTCAGAATAGATTAAATAAAATAATCCTGATTTTGTAGAAGTTTGTGAAGTTAGGTTGAAATAAAGAATACATAACCTCTTACTCTGAGTAAGACGTCGTAGTAGAAGTACAGGTAATTCTGAGTAACCGTCTGAAACATAAGATAGTGAAGGAGGAAGTAAGTTGATAGTTGAGTAATAATGCTAAATCATAAAGGATCCAATAATGATGCAGATATATGCACCGATCACTACGCGAACAATTGAAGAAGCATGCAAAAATTTTGAGAAAATTAAAGGAAACCATACACAGGGAGAAAACTAAATGAATATGAAATGAAATGAAATATTTGAGTTTTACGTCCCACGGTTATACCGGATAGGCTAAAGGAGACAGTGATGATGAGAAATGAATGAAATGGTGGAATGAAGAAAGTGGGAGGAAACGGGAGAACCTCGAGAAAACCCACGCACACGATGTTTGTCCACCACAAAGTTCACTTGGTGGGAGCCGGGATCGAACCAAGGACCCCATGCACCAGAGGTGAACGCTGTACCACTGAGCCAGTGCGAAGAGAAACAGACAGAGCAAAGGAAGAGTTTTTTTTTACAAAAGAAAACGTATGAACATAGAAAAATTAGAAAGAGTTGGGAAATATGAGGAAATGTAGAAGAAGGCGAAATCTAGGGAGCTTTGAAGTAAACAAGAGGTATTACTATGACAGTAGAAAATTAGAATGCGAAGGTAGTCAGCGAGAGAAATGAGGTCATAAAAAGGTGGAAAGAATATGGTGAGGGCTTACATGAGAATAGGAACAGACCATATAGCCTAGATATTGAAGTAAAAAATGAAGTAGGAGAGGATGATAAAGGATTTAGTATTCTTCGTGATGAGTTTGGAAAAGTTGTATCCGAAATTTGGAATAAAAAGGCAACTGGGATAGATAATATATCAATCGAATTCATTAAGAATATGGGAGAAAAGGACAAGAAAAAAGTTGTTCGACTGTGCAATGAAATATATGAAACAGAAAAGTGGTTAAAAGTCCTCCTGAAGACAATTATGATACTGATTACTAAGAAATCGAACCAAAGAGACGTGAGAATTATAGAACTATTAGTCTCATATCTCAGACAGCAAAAATTTTCCTTGGAATTTTGGACAGAAGGTTGTATGGAAGAACAAATGAAAAAGTTGAGGGGGAATAGTTCGGGTTCAGAAAAGGTAAAGGCACAAGAGATGCAATTGGATTATTAGGGTCATCGGTGAAAGGTTTATAGTAAAAGGGAAAGAGGTGTATGTTGTATTTATTGATCTAGAAAAGGCTTTTGACCGCGTGAATTGGGAATTGTTGTTGGGAGTTCTAAAGAAGGTTGGGTTGGAATGAAAAGAACGAAGACTCATAAAAACTTATATATGAAGTGTTAGGATAAGGGAGGAACTAACAGAGGAAAGATCAATTGGAAGGAGAGTTAACCAAGGATGCTGTCTCTCGCATACATTATTTACTATCTAAAGTGAAAAGAGCGTACAAAAGGAAGATGTCGTTTAAATAGGAGGTAGAATGATTAAGTGCATAGGTTTGCAGATGATATGGCGTTTGTTGCAGAATCTGACGAGAAAATCAATGAGATGTTAGAAAACTTGAGGAAGGACTGTGAAGAATACGGGATGAAAATAAATGCTATAAAGACAAAAACCATGGTGATTGAAATGAAGGGGACGGTGTCAAATATTGATTTAAAAGGTGAAAAATAGAACAGGTGACTAGTTTTCGATACTTTGGTATTAGTGATAACATGAAGTGTGAAATAAAATCAAGGTTAGGAATGACGCAAGAAGTCTTTAAGAGGAAAAAAAATACTTTTTTGTGTGACCTTAATAAACAGTTGAAAGAAAGACTTATAAAATGCTTCGTTTGGAGTATTGTATTGTATGGGCCAGGAACATGGACATAACGCAAAAATGATTTAAAATGACTGGAAGATTTGGAAATGTGGATATGGAGAAAAATGAAAAGAATTAGCTGGATTGAGCGGAAAACGAATAAGAGAACGTTAGAAATGGTGGGGGAGAAAGGGACAATTGTAGATATTATTAAGAAGAGAAAGAGAAACTGGTTGGGACAGTGGCTAAAAAGGAACTGTATTATGGGTGACGTGCTAGAGGGTATGGTGGTAGGAAAGAGGAGTGAGCGAAGGACACTACAATTAATGGACGGTATCAAAACAGAGAAATCGTACGCGAAGACGAAGAAGTTCGTGTAAGACCGCTGAGCATGGAAGCTTCTCAGTTGCAGCAAGTGATTTTCCAATAATGACAGAATACCTATGAGGATGAAGAATTTAATTTATCTCACATTGAAGGGCCATTAATTCTAGGAGGCTCAGGTAGACAGGTTATTGTACCAGAAAGGAAGAAAGTAGGAACGTTTTCTAAATTTTAACTGAAAACCTAATCGAAGTTGAGTTGATTTTGGGTTTAACGTCTCTTTCATCAGCTAGGCTATATGAGACAGGGCCTACTGATTAACGTGGAATCCGAACCACATGATCTCCGCCGGGAATCGAAGCCGTGTTTCGCACGACAAAGGCGCGTATGCTAACCGCTTAGCCACGAAGGATCTGAAAATCTAATCGGAAAAACACCATTAGAAAAGTGTAAGGGTAGACTAGAGGATAAGATTAAGATGTATACAAATATAATGGATTGATACAATAGTAATAGAACATAGAAACTGGATCCAGTTAGGTTTATCTAAGGACAGAAGTCGATTGAGAGCTTTTGTGAATGCGGTATTGAACCTTCGGGTTGCTTAGGCTATGAAGTTGGCTTTTTATTCGCACTCAATCCTTTCACGAAACACACCGTGTTGTCAGTGGCGGATCTAGCCCGGGGCCAGGGGGCCTAGGACCCCTAGTTTTATAATTGACAAACATTATTTAAGGTATTATTTATATATTTTTGGAAAGTAAACTCATAATATACCTATCATAGTCTGCCTACCCCCAATTTTTACTTTCTAAATCATCCACTGTGTGAGATTTATCCTGATAAAAAACATGCTCAAGCATGTTTAGTTGAAATTAAAATTTGAATAAAATGGAATTATACCAAACATGTTCTGAAGTGTCTTTTTTTTTTAAAAAAAAAAAAGGAATAAAATAAGAGAGAATATGATTTATCAAAACTTTGAAATTAAACTTCTCATTTGTGGAAAACTTCAGTGTCCCTGGTGATGCTGTATCTTCATTATTCCATCAAAATCCGCATCCAACTTTCTCTCTTTAAACCATAACTTCCTGTAAAATGTTTCAGCAAACCAAAGCAGAACTTTACTCATTTCATCTATGCAAATTCAGTGATACAGTAGTTTGTGTCAGATATAGTTTTTTTTATTATTATTATTATTTCCTTGAGTAGTTGATTTACATTCCTGTGTCACCTCCATAGTTAGGTGTTCGTTTGTATATATGTACTAGACATGATTGTCTAGTAATTTTGCTTGCGTCTTTACGTTCTTCTCACTCACTGTAGGAGGTAAAACCCATTTTCCCTTGGAAAGAATTCAACAAATACGATGTTCTGTACTCCGTCAATGTACGTACTACTACTAGCAGTAGTTGTTGAGCAGAGAAGGACCGGTTCGCCGCTCTGTTGCAGCAAAATGCGGTTTGGCGGGCGCCGCAGATTCCGATGAATGAACCCTGAGGTACCAGTGCTTGGGATTTGCGGGCTGCGCTTAGAAAATCTTGCTAATGAATTTGTGCGGATCCAGAGACCAGAAAGTCCAAGGGAAATACGGGAATGCATGAGTTATATATATATAAGCATAGTGTAGGTACATATATATATGTGGATATATATTCGGGAACAAGCGTTTATACTTTCAAACTTTCTACATTTGCTATATTTATACACAAGTTATTTCTTCAGAAGTTCAAGGAAGCTTTGCCGGAAAGAGTTCTTAGCATAAGAAAAAAAGTTTATTTCGCATTTGATGAGATGTGCGTTTTAGATTGTTGAACCAATGGGTCTTTTATGTAGTATTTTGGTAATCATATATATGTATGTTCTGCTTAAATATTTCATAAGTAAAGTAGTAAGTTCAGTAATCTTTGATCATTGTATTAAAGTTTCTTTGAATGCCATAAAATAATGGACAATTTTCTCGATCTGCGGTGAGACTAAATAAAGGTTATCAAATTTTACAATACTATTTATTTTAAAAAAATGCAATGGTGATATATAAACCTATCGAAAGATCTCACTGAGGTGTATAAATGTATATGGTTGAATGTAAATCCTCATGCGTAGTTTCCGAGAAAAACAATTTTGTGGAATGATAAAAAATGATGATGTACGATAACCGAGCTAATGAAATAAATCAAAGCTTCTCAGTATCACACTAGCAAGAAAGAGTATACAGTATGGTTAATGAGATATAGCCCAATGTATGCTGTGTTAATGAGCTATAGCCCAGTATACGGCATGGTTATTGAGATATAGCCCAGTGTACGGTATTGTTAATAAGATATGGCCCAGTATACGGTATGGTTAATGAGATATAGCCCAGTATACAGTATGGTTAATGAGATATAGCCCAGTAAACAATATGGTTAATGAGATATAGCCCAATATACAATATGGTTAATGAGATATAGCCCAGTGTACGGTACTGTTAATGAGATATAGCTCAGTATACGGTATGGTTAATGAGATATAGCCCAGTAAACAATATGGTTAATGAGATATAGCCCAATATACAATATGGTTAATGAGATATAGCCCAGTTTACGGTACTGTTAATAAGATATAGCTCAGTATACGGTATGGTTAATGAGATATAGCCCAGTATACAGTATGATTAATGAGATATAGCCCAGTATATTGTATGGTTAATGAGATATATCCCAAATTTGATTAACTCTTAAATTTTAATTTTTTGTTTAATCATAATGCTGTTCAAGAATAAGACTATATCAATGGGTGACATCCAGCAAAACAAAATAGTATGCTTAAGAATGCGTAGTTTTTGAGAAAAAAATAGAAGAAATAATTTGTATGCCATTAAAAATATTGTATTGTTACAAGTTATTGTCCCGATTTCATAACATTATTGTAGCTCTATTATTGGAGATATTTTCAGAAAACTTTGTGGACGTCTTGAAAAACTGAAAAAGTGTTTTGTGTGTTGTTACTTGCATGTGATTTCTGCCAGAAGAGTGCAGCAAGCTTATGTTGTACTCAAAAGTTTCATTCACATCAGTTTGTCCTAGTGCAAAGACACCTCCGAACAAAGTTTAACAGAGATCCACCAACTGCCAAGACCATTGGCACATACACACACACATACACAAAAATCGCATGGGGATAGTTTCGGGTAGCGTGGAGGTCATGACAGTAACTGCTCATAATCATCTTCAGCACAACCTTTTCTTCAGTTACTGTAGATCAACCATTTGATTTTACCTTACAGAGGCATCCTGAAGCTGTAAGGGTAACTGTGCATCCCATCGCCGAATATACCCCAGTTTTATACTACCATACCAATTTTTTAGTTCTGGCATTTTTTTAAAAAAAAAATAAGGGGTAGTCCTATCTACCCCTCGTTCATTAACCCTGTGCTAATGCTCCCTTAATTTTTTGGTTGATTTATTAAGTCATAATGTTACAGATATTAGTATAGCCTTTTTAATATAAAGATTAGGCAGAACTGATTTAGGCAGCTTAAAGATAAGATCAAAATTGTGCTGCAAGGTGCTAGTGGGTCATTAGGGAGAACAGGAAGACTGATTCCATCACCGACATTTCACCTTTACTGAAACTGTATTGATAGCCGTAATACTTCCGTTTTCAGTATTGAGTTCGATACGTTAGAAGTTTACTGCAATTTCTCACTGTAGAATGAAAGCTATTTTTTAAAAAAAACTTTTCGGTCTTGAGGAACTTTAATAATAGAGAGGAGAGAATTTTTGGGAATTTAAAGAAGCTTTTGTAGAAATTGAGGACAAAATTTACTCATGTTAGTGTGTAATGTGTAGTAAAGGGGTTGGGTAGACAATTAAATATCTAAACAGCCCAGGCTGGATACAAGAAATGTTGAAATATTAGAAGTGGGCTAAATGCTTTTTCTTTCTTTCTCTCTCTTTTTAAAATCTCGGCACAACGCTATGTCGCGCTTCAATATTATAGGAACTATGTACTGGTAATGCTGCATGGTATTTTAAGCTTCCTAATGCATTGTGATTGATTTTTTCCCCTTAATGATCTCTAACCAAAAAAATAGAGGTAATTAGCACCATTCTTCCGCAATTAAAAAGGGAAAAAAAGTGAGTGAAGAAAATTATCAAAATATATGGGAAAAAGAAACCAGTGGTTCCGATGGCCATGCAATAGAAGTTATATATTATCCTTCTTTTAGACCGTTTCCATCAGTTGCAACACAGATGATTAATCACTCGATGTGCATATCTATTAGTGAGCCAATATGTGAACGTGTTGTATGCCTGTATAACATTGACCATAGTTCTTTGAAAAGATAGAAAAAAGCAAAATGAAAAAAATACCAGTATATATATCAAAGTTTTTTTTTATATACTTACGAAATTATTATTTGAATGGGAAGGAAGGGGAGATTCTTCTTTCAACTTGTGACATGTGTTAAATTGACTTCATTGTTGACTCATCTTTTTTCTCACTAAAAAGACTACCTATATCTGATCTATTTTGGAGTCTGTCTTCTTAGTTTCTATTTCTGTGTTTAAAGAGGACACGATGACTTAGTGATAGAGGTATCACTTCTGATGCAAGAGGTCCATAGTTCGTTCCTCAGCCACATAAGTTTATATTGGACAACATCGGTACCGTGAGTTTTCTCGATATACTCCCGTTTCTTCCCTCATCATTCCATGAATTCTTCCCTAAAAACCATCATAGTCAGGGTGGAAAAAAATCATGATTTTTTAAAAATCATTTTTGTTGATTTTTTAAATTTAAATCGATTTTTTTGATTTAAATCAAATCTTTCTCCTCGTATAATACAAGTCGCGAACTGAAAAAGAAACATTAGAAATTAGTATTAAATGTCAATTATGCTATTTAAGTGAAAGTATTGGGGTTGAATTTTGAATTAATTCCTAATCGCTAACCTATTTTAATCCCAAATAATGTTTCTTAAGCATTAAAGAAAAGGTACAGCAACATTTATCAACATGACACTTTTCTTTTCACTAAAGTTACTGATATCTGGCAGGGACATATTTTTAAAAACTCGGAACTAGCTAGCGGCACGAAATACATATAAGTACATAAACTTCGCTTAAAATTAAGTAACTAACTCTATGGCCTATGGAGCCCGGAGGTTCAATGCCACATTCATAAAAGCTCTCCATTGACATCTATCCTTAGCCCACTGGATCCAGTTTCTACTTTGTATTCCTATTTCTGTGAAATCCATCTTAATATTGCCCTCCCATCTGTGTCTAGGTCTTCCTAATGGTCTTTTCCACTGGTTTCCCACTTAAGACTTTAAAAGTATTCCTACTTTCTTCCATCCTGGCTACATGACTTGCCCACCTGAGTCTCCTAGACTAGATGACCCCAACAATGTTTGGTAAACCATATCAATTATGTAATTTCTCATTATAAAGTTTCCGCCATTCTCGTTCCTGTTGGATCCGAATATTCGTCTCAGGATCTTATTGATTGATTGACTGATTTTTTAAAGTTTAGCGTCCCTTTCAGCAGCGAGGCTATATGAGACGTGGACCTACTGATTAACATGGAATCCGAACCACAAAGGGCTCCCGCCGGGAATCGAACCCGGGTCTCCCACGCCAAGGATCTTATTCTCAAATACTTTCAGTCTATGCTCTTCCCTCATAGTAAGCGACCATACTTCGCAAGCATACAGAACAACAGGCATTATTACCATTTTATGTATTTTAAGCTTCAAATTCCTCGACAGAATTCGCGACGGCAAGGGATTTTGAACTGAATAATAACACGAATTCCCTGCTTTCAGTTGCCATTTATTTCCTTCGTAAATACCGTTTTCGCCTGATAATATTTATCCTAGATATTTGAAAGTATTTACTTTATCAAAAGTATTATTTGATATTTTAACGCATCCAAAATTTGCCGTACTACGATTCCGAGGAACTTCTATGTATTTAGTACATAAATTTCGACTAAAGTTTTAATTGTTTTTACTTTATTTTTATTTTGTTTCGGAGAGGGGGATCCGACCCCTCTAAATACGCCCCTATTACCTGGAAACAAAGAAATAGACGTGGACACAAAAGAATTTTCGTCTTAAATGTCCATGGTGATTTCCCCGTTGGAATAGTTAACGATTTAAAAATCGTATGTTACGAAGAGAAGGAAGTAGGATTCACCCGCTACCCGTTCAAAACGGGATTTTCCCTAATCATCCTCTGTATGATACTCGTTTTCATATTGCGCCTACATACATTTGAGTTTCATTGTATTATGATTATCATTTTCCATAATCGAAATAATTGAACTAAAACGGTATTTTACTTATCTTCACTTTAAATTAATTTATTTCGGAATTTGATTTAAATCAACGATTTTTATTTAAGAAATCAAGTGATTTAAATCTTGATTAAAATCGTGATTTATATCAGACTGATTTAAATCAATCCACTCTGATTATAGAGCGACATAAAATTAGAAATTGTATTTCATTTCAACTCTATTTGTATATTTTTTGTATTAATAGTTTGCTTTGAGTTTAAGGTGTGATCCTGTTATTTTATTCCTTTCTATCAAAAAAGTTAATTCATGGTTACACGCATATTTTCAATATAACAATCAATCACGACTGTACTAATTAGAGGTCATATACATTAGATAGCTTAACAGATAGAGCCACGCAAGGAGCAAAAGTCGAGCACATTTATAAGGAAAATCTGTCAATTTTGGCTATAAGCGGCTTTACTGGCGCTGCTCCTGCCACCAAAGCGGAACTGTAATATTTCTGTACTGTATTCAAAAACGAAAATGACTTTTGCTAGTTTAACATCCCAATGTTATGTCTATTAGGCTAAAAGAGAAAGTTACCCGAATATATTTAAACGTAATTCAAGATATCACACAATTCAAAGACGAATCTTTTTATCTGAAAATAAACTCACAGTGAATACAATATTAGTATATCATTATATTTAAGTATGTTGCTACTTACTAAACACTCCTTGATAATATACACAGATACGATGCCACATTACTATCTTCTCTTAACTTTATTCTTATACTTGTAAGCAAATGGACTGATGCACAGAGTTGTTCTAAAAGATATATTGGGAAATCTAATCAAGTGTACTATTGTCCCATGCATACCACGTGAAGAAATTTGGTATGTATGACGTGATACTTTGTCAATTAATATTGAAATCGGAAGTGCTGGTAGATTTCTACCTCTACCGGTTTTAGTAGAGATATCATAATGGAGATGGAGCACATTCTTGGATCACTTAATTAATTGAAGAAAACCTCTGTTACCGTTCTTACTCTATAGCGATCAACGTTAAAACAGAAATATGTTTATGTCTGGCACTTCCGGTTAGAATACAAGGATAAAATAAAAGATGGTAACTATTTTTAACATTCTAAATCGATTCCAAAACGTGCTCTTTGGTATGTCATATCGCTTTTATTCTATGTAGATGAATATTGAAAGCGGAAGCACATAGTAGTGGATTTCTATTAATTTTGGTTTTAGTAGAGAGTTAACAATGGAGATGAATTTTATTATTAGGATGCTTAACCGATTGGAGGAATCATCTTCTCGTTATTTGATAGTGACCAATGTTAAAGTTGGAAATTAGTGACTTTTATCACTTTTGGTAGATGGATCACCTAAATCAACGAACTTTTTTCTTCAACATTTTACCATATATTCTGGCCAAAATTGATAGAAAACCATCAAAGTAGTTCTTCAGATTTTTGTCTTTTGGATGGACGGACTCTTGGACAGATCTGTCCTAGCCACCGCCAAGTGAACTTTGTGGTGGACAAACACCGTGTGTGTGTGGGTTTTCTCGGGGTTCTTCCGTTTCCTTCCACTTTCTTCATTCCACCATTTTATTCATTTCTCATAATCACCGTCTCCTTTAGACTAATCGGCATAACCATGGGACGTAAATGTCAAAGATTGCATTTCATTTTCTCGGACAGATTTGGTAAATATATAAAGTTCTTAGTAAATCAAGGTTCTTAAAAAAATATGATCTTAATAAGTTGTTGTAGAAAATGTCAGAAAGATATTCGATCTTACCTAGTAAGTACTGGTTGAATAAAATTTAACAACCCTTACAAGTACCAACAAACTACAGTGGATAGGGTCTATTACTCAAGATGGGATCCTAACCATTACTCTGGTTTGTATCTGATTGGATTAGTTCCATCATGAATTAGTTCCACCCAACAACACAATCAGAGAAAGTAGGCATGTTGCTCATTTGGTCATGGAGGATCATTTATTTGTTATAATTAAGAATGTTCAAATTATCTTGAGGACGCCTTTTTAAAATTGAAAACAGCATAAAGGAACTGGGGAACGGTAAATTTAGGGGCAAGAATAGTACATTTGTGGTGCAGAATGATTCATCTGGGGCACACTCTTTGGGAAGGGATCTTCGAGTCCGTGCCCTCCTTTCAAAAATATTTCCTAACATACATTTAAGCACTTTCTCAATAAAACTATATTTGTTTAACAGGAAATGATTCTTGTAACATAAATATTAGATCTTACACTTCATCTCTACTCTTTCTGTTGCAAAATCAATTTATATATTGTTTCTTTCTGAAATTATAGCTGCAAGTATTTTACAATTTCTTATAGTCTTTTCGGGTGCAGAATAATATCTATTCAATACTACATATGCGTAGTAGGTTGTAGTTTTGGACCCCTTCCAAACCTTGGAACCCCCAACAAATTTCTTGGATGCATACCTGGGGCAGAATGTTATATGTATTTGGGCGAAAGTTATAAATTTGGGATGAAGAATAGTAAAATTCAGAGGGTTGCGCCCAACCCCTTGGGAGAGAGTGGGTGCCCATTGTTATAATAATGACTTACAAATGATGAGACATATTTTGATTTTAGACTAAGTTTAAGGAATCTTCTATTCTTTTCCTGTAGGGTAGATGGATTATATCCTCTTATAACTTGAGAATTCTGTTTCCTTACGGACCAATTTTTTCCCTTCTTCTTTAGGGCTAAAAATCAGCAGCAGAAGCACTTGAATTAATAGCTTTTAACGTTAACGATAACGACGAATATTCTTTTCCTATTCCCTGTTTCTCTCGGTTCCCTTTTCTTTCCTCACCACATGATACATTATATTTCTTGTTTATACTTCGTGTAACAGTTTCCGGAGAAAATGGGGCCACTTGAACTAGATGCAGAAATTTATTTGAGCTCAAAGACTTCTACCAAAGGACAACCTGCTGCGAACTTGATGAGATCTTGCAATCTGACTGAGAAGGTTTTCTTTATATGATATTTTTTTTCTCTCTCTCCATCCTTCCTTCTTCTTGACTACCTCTTCCCGGGAAATTACTCCCATTTTTCACTTACTTTCTCTTCCAAGAGAGAGGAAAGAGGTTCTTTTTCAATGATTTTCAGTCAAGACTTCTGAATCTTCAGAAAGAAAGAGAGAGAGAGAGAGAGAGATGAAAGTTTAAAAAAAAATAAGGAAAATGTACCTATATAAACTCGAAACATTTATTACTGGTAGAAAGATCTACGTAATACAAGAAAACATTAATTCACAAATTTCTAAATGTATAAAATGAATGTATATATTTTATTATTATTATTATTAATATTTTATACAAAAATGAAAATCACTTTACGTAGTATATAATAGTTGTCAGACGGGACAGAAAATTTGTGGCAGTTTGGCATAAGTGTTATCACAGAAAAGTTTTGTTCACAATATCTCCTTCTTATTTCCAACAAGCTGGGTTTACATATACTGGTTGTTCCCAAAAGCCTTGGACTCTCTGTACACTATGGGCTAAAATCGAACTTATTTAGAAGTTGTAATTGTTTACTTTTAACTTTCTTTTCTTTTTGTCCACCAACTAACGTGCGGTTACACGAGGAGTGATCAGAAAGTGAGCTTACAAAGCCTGCAGTGAAACATGTATATTATATTTCATACAATCAACAAATAGTACATACATTAGGTTATTTTTTGACACAGTCTGCATAGGGTGAAAATCATCTTAAAGTTATCCTCCTGTAAAGCTCCTCCGTACGAGTTGTATTCAAATCTGTTGATGCCATGCTGCGTCGGCCACTGTGCTCTTCGTCGGTGACTCTCTCTCTACCAGACACAAACTTTCAACACCATTCTGCGACATGCTGATGAGGCGTTACATTCTGACCCTAAACCTCTACCAGCTGCCGGTGAATTTCAGCCGCGGTTACATGTTTCGCGTACACAGAAATCGAATAATTGAGCGGTCTTATCAGTGAGACCAGTTTTCCAAACGAGTAACCATTCGTGTTTGTCTACATTTAGCGGCGTCGGTCGTAGGTGGCCAGAACCTTGCACAGTTGCCACCTCCATGTATTAAAATTACCGCAAACTCCTCATTCCTCTATAACAGACGAAACTCCAGTAATATCTTCCTACTAACTTTAGTTTGCGATCCTCCCTCGTAATAAAGAACAAAATAGATTTTCAAGCAAAGTAAGTGCATGTTCAGCATCATCACTATACATTTTCAAATTAATATATTGAAACAATGCAGATTAAGTTGAAATTGTCACAATGTATTACTGTAGAAAGATACAGAGTGTTCCAAAAAGAATGACCTGATTTGATAAGGTCGTATATTTCACATTTATAAAGATAGAACCTTAAGGCAAATTTTAAAATACGTATTGAAACCCAAATATTCCCTTGGTACTAATTGCAAGTTGTTTGTTCACGTTGTTACCAGTAGGAGTCTTGCCAGTGCATTGCGAACAATAGTCAAACTCATCCCATACTTGTGCGAACATGTTTGGCGCTACTTCAAGTCACTGCTGTCGTTATGCATTGTCGCAATTCGCCCACAGTTATTGGAAGGGGAAGGACATAGCAGTAGCGACATAGCACAATGGTTCACTTACATAAAAGTTTCACGTTTTTTACTAGTATATTAGTATACAATTGATCTAGAAATATATACTTCTTAAACTCAGAGGGGGCAATTAGCCACTACTTCCCTCTCCAAATCACGAGTCTGGGACATAGATAGAGTCTTTCACAAACGTCACAAAACAATCATACTGGGTACTGTACAATCGTACGAACCAGCTAGCAAACTACATCACGGAGACTTCTACCCATAATAAGGTGAATAAATAACTTGCAACTGGTGCCAAGGGAAAATTTGAAGTTTCGACTCGTATTTTAAAATTTGTCGCACGGTCCTATCTTCATTCATATACAAGATATAGCTTTATGAAACTTAGTCATTCTTTTTCAGACACACATATTAATGCTCAAATTTAAACATGGTTACGGCCTTGTTCTATTTTAAAACAATCAAACTGAAACAACGCAGTCTTTAGTTGCAATTGAATCATCACAATAGACTTAAATATGCAGATTGCCTGCGCACTACCGTCATCTATTGACATCTGGCAAACATGCAGGCAGCGCGCGCATCGAAGGAATGAGTGTGAGCTATTAGGAGTTAGCGTTATTGACAAACTGAGATATTTTCCTTTTATAAAATTCCTAACTGCCTACTTTCAACCTTTTAACATGGACCACAATTTCATTATATTCCTTTATTCCTTCCGTAACTCTCAAAGAAGGAATTACTGCCAATAATTCTATTGGCATTTAAGTGATCCTATGCAATTGTAATGATACGGATGTTATTCCTTTATAACTAAGCAGTCTTCTAAGATGACATTGTGACAATACCTACAGCTAGTAGAGTGGCCTACAAAGACAAGAATTGAGGCTCCTTCTTGACTCAAAAGGAGTTTATCTGTGTCTATTGAAAGAGTTGTGTCTCGTCTTCTTAGACCTCGTCCTGAAAATTTTGTCCCGTCCCATTTCTTGGGTACATCCTAACAACAAGATCTACTCAAATTTGGTTTCGAGGAACATGAGAATTGAGCTATAAAACACCTCTCCCGGCCCGCCCGATTACTGAACTTAAAGACTTAGATCAATTTTGGAACTGAGAATGTGAGTGAGATTTTCTCACCGATTACGCAACAAAGTGCTACATTGCCTAGAGAATGGCCTACTTTTGCTCCGGACATGATTCAACAAATGACTGAATTAACCCCTTGATAGTAGTATTTCGTTGAAGTGTTTAAATTTTCTTATAATTATCTGTATGCTTTGTTTCTGTCTGAGTGTTCTGCTCAAAGATAGGTTCCAACACAGTTACTCTAACGTATCTTCTTGAAACCCATTAAATTAGTTAGGTAGGGATATGGTGGCCAGACCCTTTCCCTTGTGGTTCAGAAAAAGAGAATATAGTACACTGGTAACCACGAGCTGGAATAGATGAACAGATTGAGAATTATGATTAGCAGTATCACGTATACAAAAACTGTGTAATTATAGCCTCACTATACAGATAGTCAATTGCACATGCCAATTAATTTTCCCCTAATACCATGAATTGACTTTCTATAGTATCAAGGAGCTAGTATTAGTGTTGCACAGGAGACGAGGAATTTTGAGGAGAAGGAGGAGAAGGATTTCGATTTCTGGGCTTTCGGCATCTAAGTCCATTTAGCCCTTCACTATTTGAGGGATGACGTCCCTCGGCGAGCACACAATCCAGGGAAAGGGAAGGAAGAAAGGATTGGGGAAGGAAGGAAGCGGCCTGGGACCTATAAGTTAGGCACTACCCCGGCATTTGCCTGGAGTGAATGAGGAAAACCTCATTGAGGGTGGATGGCCTGAAAAAGCGTGTTACACCTTTTCGACCGAGTGACCCCACCGGGAGACGAGAAATTTTGTGTGTCTCGTGGATGACACTAGTTAAACGAAGTCTTAGATTTCAAACATTGTTTTAATGTTACGTCATTCATAGTATAAAAACTATAAATTGAATAAATGGCTGTACGAACGCAATGAAGAGCATTAATCAACATTTAAAGATACAAAAGTCATTACACAAAATACTGCAATAATATATATATACACTATGTGTTCAAAAGTATCCGGACACCCTCAAAACATAAGTTTTTCATATTAGGTGCATTGTGCTGCCACCTACTGCCAGCTACTCATTATCAGCGACCTCAGTAGTCATTAGACATCGTGAGAAAGCAGAATGGGGCGCTCCGCGGAACTCACGGACTTCGAGTGATTGGGTGTCACTTGTGTCAGAAGTCTGTACACGAGATTTCCACACTCCTAAACATCGTTAGATCCACTGTGTCTGATGCGATAGTGAAGTGGAAACGTGAAGGGACAAGTACAGCACGAAAGCGTACAGGCCGGCCTCGTCTGTTGACTGACAGAGACCACCGACAGTTGAAGAAGGTCGTAAAGTGTAATAGGCAGACATCTATCCACACCATCACACAGAAATTCCAAACTGCATCAGGATCCACTCCAAGTACTATGACAGTTAGGTGTGAGGTGAGACAACTTGGATTTCATGGTCGAGCGACTGCTCATAAGCCACACATCACGCAGGTTAATGCCAAACGACCCCTCGCTTGGTGTAAGGAGCGTAAACATTGGACGATTGAACAGTGGAAAAACGTTGTGTGGAGTGACGAATCACGGTACACAATGTGGTGATCCGATGGCAGGGTGTGGGTATGGCGAATGCCCGGTGAACATCATCTGTCAGCGTGTGTAGTACCAACAGTAAAATTCGGAGGTGGTGGTGTTATGGTGTGGTTGTGTTTTTCTTGGAGGGGGCTTGTACCCCTTGTTGTTTTGCGTGGCACTCTCACAGCGCAGGCCTACATTGATGTTTTAAGCACCTTCTTGCTTCCCACTGTTGAAGAGCAATTTGGGGATGGCGATTGCATCTTTCAACGCGATTGAGCACCTGTTCATTCTGCACGGCCTATGGCGGAGTGGTTACACAACCATAACATCCCTGTAATGGACTGGCCTGCACAGAGTCCTGACTTGGATCCTATAGAACATCTTTGGGATGTTTTGGAACGCCGACTTCGTGCCAGGCCTCATCGACCTACATCGATACCTCTCCTCAGTTTAGCACTCCGTGAAGAATGGGCTGCCATTCCCCAAGAAACCTTCCAGCACCTGATTGAAAGTTTGCCTGCGAGAGTGGAAGCTATCATCAAGGCTAAGAGTGGGCCAACACCACATTGGATTCCAGCAGTACTGAAAGAGGATGCCACGAACTTGTAAGTTATTTTCAGCCAGGTGTCCGGAAACTTTTGATCACATAGTGTAGTTTAAATATAGTTACATCATATCCTTTGTGTACCTCTTGTTTCGCGAAATGATTCTGATAACGTCTAGAAGAAATCACGTAAAGAATCAGGGCACTTTTTGTACATACATTTACAAAACGAGACGTAAAGAAGTGTTACGAGAATTGAGACGAGATTAAAAAGAATTCTTCGAGAATTGAGACGAGATGAGACTTTTACAAAGAAAATACAAGAAGAGGCTTTTACAAAGAAAATACAAGACGAGGATTTTACGAAAAAAATACAAGACGAGGCTTTTACAAAGAAAATACGAGACTATGCTTTACAAAGAAGGGACTATGCTTTAGGCTAGGAGACCTTAGTTTTTCTTCTCGTCTCGTCTCATATGTCACGTCTCTGTGTGTGTCAAAATCTGCATAGAAGTATGTCTGTATGCAATAAGTCCTAAACTTGGGAGAAAGATTAGCCCCTGTACTTAAAATGAACGCAAGTACTGGAACTTAATTTCAATCGATAAACAACATTTGCATATTAAAACTAAATTCACTTTATAAAACGAGAGAAAAGAAACACAACTTTTATCTCAGAAATTCCCATTACATCTAAATAACAATGCGCAATGAATATCCTTAAGATGACCTTTGTATCTGGTTATAATTCTCATTATAATATAACTAATATATTTCCACTATATTTGTTTTATTTAATAAAAAATACTTCTTAAGTAGCTAGTTACCGAAAAGCGCTTACTCTTTATTATGTAGGTTTTTTTTTTTTTTTTTTTTTTTTTTTTTACAATCGGAAAGGGTAGAATACATTACTGAAATCTTAGATGGTTAAGAGAAAAAAGAAAGTCAGTTGAGATACTTAAACAAGGAAGTGACTTAAAAATTACATTAAAAACATGCAACTTATTCAAGAAAAGCAGTTTTAATCAAGGTCGTACTCGAATGAGACACACTGTACGCCAGACCTTATAGTGCCTTTAAATGTACCTGGTTTGTGAGAGTCTGTTTGTTTTTCAACAAAGAGGATATGCAATATGTTAACCTACAGCTTAATCCATGTCTCATGTTTTTTTCTAGAATCGAACCCGAAACTCTACATTAAAGGTTAAAATATTAACCGTTTAACAAGAATAGACTTTTGATGAATAATGAAAAAAAAAACATCTATTTATTTACTCTGTTTAGTTCCTTTTTCCTTTACCCCTAATGTATGTTCATTAAAATACATACTAAAAATACATTGGCAACTTTGTATGGTGGCGGCCACTGAAGTGTCTCCGTAGGAAATCTCCCATTTAAGACAGAGTCTTCACGAGTGACGGAAACTGAGAGTTGCTTGAGACGGTTGCGCGAGAGCAGACAGTGGCATCCACTGTTTTAGTGGCAGAGACTGTTGTGGCTCCGTGTGAAAGCTCCAATTTAAAATATTGCTTCACAAGTAGAGGCACAATTCCGTGGTGTGATTCACTGGATGTGTATGAAAGAAAGGCAAAGGTATTCGAAGATATAGGCGTGTTAGTGAACCACTCCCATTCGTTTTTATTCCCATCTATCTCAAATATTAAATTAAAAAGAAACACTCAAATTTGGGTTTAATTATTTTAAATTAGAAGTTTTAAATATCAATTTTTATGTCTTAAAACTTAAACCATTTCGATATATTTGACATCTTATTATAACAAGCGTAACTCCCATTTTACCCCTTTCCAATTTGAATCTCGAAATTCGTTTTTTTTAAAGAATATACTTTTTTTATTATGGTAGATTCTTAAGTAAAATTTCAACATGACTGAATTTATGTGATAGCTTTTTCCTCTTTCAAATGCACATTTGCAGTCTCTAACGTTCTCGTCTTTGGTGCGAAGGGCCTCGAGTTCGATTTCCGGTTGGGTCACTCGGTCGAAAATGTGTAACAGCTGCTTACATCCTGAGTGATTTTTCCTGGGTTTTCCTCACTCACACCAAACCAATGCCGGAATGTTACCTAACATACAGATCCCAGATCGCTTTCTTCTTTCCCCAATTGTTTCTTCCTTCCGTTTCCTCCGATAATGTGTTCGCCGAGGGACAGACCCGTAGTCAGCTCAAAAATGTAGGGGGGGGGGGGCGACCCAACCATATGATAGTTCATCACCATATTATAGTTCATTTGCAAACCTACCGTGAAAATTGTAGGGGGTCAGCAAAAATTTAGGGGGCCGGTCCCCAGACCCCCCTGGATACGGGCCTGCCGAGGGACATCATCCATCTTAAATGACAGGCTAACATGGCTATAAATGCCGAAATCTAATACCTAACTCTAAAAGCACATTTAAAAAATTGAACACTCTACCATCTATTAGCAAAACATTACAATCACATTAACAAGTCCAGGACACTTGACTCTCTAAAGAACTGATTACTATACAAATTCGTAAACACTTTAGGGTAAATCCATATCAAGTTAACTAATGATGGTTCCTGACAAAATTTATTTTGTCATATTTTAAAAAAAATATTTGTACACAAAGTTTTTCTATTTAGAGATTTGAAAAGAAATTCAACTTTCAGATGTTCAGTTTTTTTTTTTTTCAAGTGGCCATTTTGTATAGATGTATAAGCTTACTTTGCAGTTTACAGTTTAACGCTGTAGCTACATGATTTCAAACGAAACCCATTTGAAAGAGAAATAAGTATATACTATTTTATGTCCAATGCATATTCAAATTTGCTAGACTGGAAACACTTTAAATAAATTATTGAAAATTGAGGTTTAAAAAACACAAATTGTCATGTTTGAAATTAATAATCTTAAAGAAAGGCCCTCAACTAGAGGGGGGGGGCTGTCCTCCCTAAACTTTTCGTGGTCCCTCCAGACCTCAATACAAAATGCTATTATTTATACAAAAAACAATTCGTAGCAGAATTTTTAATGACTTGGCCTCCCTAACATATTAATGGCTCCCAAAATCTTTGTGGCTGGTTTCGTGCCTGAGACTCACCATTATTATTTTTTAAATGAAAAATCGAAATAACAAATTTCTTATCTTCAAACTTAATTATGGTTTTGTTTCAATCATTATTGAAGGCACTTTGTTTTACACATCAGCAAACTTGTTTTTAAATTTAAACTCTCTTAGCAATTAACAGAAGAAAAATTTTAAAAGTACACGAATTAATCGCTGATTAATTCATTCAACTTTCCTTTCCAAAAAGTTACAACATTCGCCTCTTAAATGTGACTGAATTATCGTGAATATCGTTACTCTGTTAAAAACATATTAGGAAAAATAGGGGAAATGTGCTGCCATCTATTGACGATACTTCTTTACACTCATCGGAAGTTATTATTGAACATAAGAATTTGTTTCACCGGCAGCAAATTTCTTATTGTCAACTCCATTTTTTTGGTTTTAAAACATTGTCACTACAACAGGGGTTTTCAACCTTGAGGTCGCGAGAGGGTTTCATGGGGGTCGCGAAGATAAGCACAAGAGATAAATATAATTGGAATCTAATACCGGATAATATTTTTAAGTATTATTTTGAATTTTGTTCTTATAGGTATATTTTTTACTTTTATACATACTGTTAAGAACAACAAAAAATATATATACTAAACATTTTCAACAGGTGCGGAGTTGTTTAAAAATCAGTTTAAATGAAAGAAGTACGATATGAAACTAATGAGAGCAGTATATTGAAATATTAGAAAAATACAAATGCAACAAAACCTGCATATTGAAATAAGCTAAAATTGAAAGCTAATGGGATACGTGAGCATAGTGTGGTTTCACTAGTGAGGCAATGTCCGATTCAATCTTCATGACGCACATTATCAAGACATTATCAATTTATATCAATACTCGATATTTTTTTAACAACTGTCCAAGTTTATTTTAAACCAAAATTAAAAATCGCTTTCTTTTATCATATAACCTAAAATTACGGAAGTTATGATGTTTTAAAATTTTGAAATGGCCTCCCTTTTGGAACAATATGACGGATCGGATTCGACTTTTGTAATATGAATGAACTGACCAAATTTGGTTTTAATCCATTCGCTTTTAGAGCAGTTACTGTATCCACTGTAAACAAAAAATGGATTCTACTATTATAAAAATAGATGGATATCGTGAGATCTCCGCAATAGGCATAGTAAAAATCCCACACAGGCTTATTATAAACTATAAATTATAAGGGGGTCGCTGGCAAGAGGATGTGATAAAATGGAGGTCGTGATAGGTCTTAGGTTGAGAACCACTGTACTATAGCAACTGGTAAGCTAGATACTAAAATATAGGAAAATAACTCATCATTCTGTGTAACTAGGGCTGTCAAGCTAAGAATAAAAAAAGGTAAAGGATAGACTATTAAGAAATACGTTAAGCAGTGAATAAATAAAGAATTCAACCATAAAATTCAAATAAATGAAAAAAGAAGTATACTATATTGTAAGGATAACCATGCGTGTTGGTTGTTTCAGTGAATCTAAAATCAGAGCCGCACATTTCTGACAAACAAGCCTTTTTATAACTTTTACACCTTTTGTGAAATACCGAAAAGAGGAAAAAGTTGGAAATAGGTTACAAACGACCAAAAAGAGTACAAAAAATAAAATAGTGATAAAAAGAGTAATAAAGGTTTAAAAAAAAAACGAGAGAAAAAACTTATAGCAGTTATGGCGACAGAGTGGCTGTCTCGCTTGGCGCCCGTGTAAAACTGACAATCGATATGCCAGGGGTTGGACTCGCCAGCTGCCTCCCTCTGGCAGCCAAATAAGGAACCTCCAAGTTCAACAAACTTTAAGGAAGTCCGATTACTGAGGTAGGAAGAACAAATATTAAAAAAATATAGTGAATAAGATATTTAAAAGTATTTGAATTATAATTCAAGCTTCAATAAAGTACGTTACTGATTTACTTATTTCTTACTGGAATTCTGTCTGCAAATTTCTTTTACAAAATTGTCATTTTAGAATTATTTTTTCACTTTTACTCAACTCATTAGAAAAAGTGCTTAGTATTATTGTAATGATGTGATGATTTAATAAAAAAAATGATTGTTACTGTTTTAACAAGATAGTTGCATGGCTTAAGATAAGAAAAAGGATCATTGCCACAGAAACCATCTCACCTAATTAGTCCTCCTCACTGGTCCAGTGACTAGGATGCGATGCCTATCAGGTTGGCTGCCAAGGTGATTTGAGGGTACTGGTCCCAGGAGGCCATAAATTTCTTCTTACCTTTGGCTCGATTATGGATAGTCATGTCACATTTTGTCGCGATATTTTGCTTCTGCCGAAAATGTACCAATGGGAGCCGAGCATCATATGTCATACTCATCGTCTCACAGTAATTTGCGACAATTAGCATCATATATGATGCTCAAGAACCTGAATAAGTTAGTAATTTGTGATATCAAGCATGAGCATGATATGTGGTGCTCATGGCGCCACAGAGAAATAAGGTGAGCGCCACATATGATGCTCATTGCAGTCAACCTACTATGGCACACGGAGTTCTTGGTTTCCAGAAATCGGCTGGAGAACATGGAAATTTGAACACATTGCGATGGTTCAGATTCCACGTTAAGCTGTCGGTCCATACCTTTAGAACCTTGGTGCTGATAAAGGACGGTAAACTTCCACTAACAATAACAACAAAAGGTTTTCTCGTGTCTGAAATCCTAATCATGTCATCACCCTTATCTCAGTTTTATTTGTTTCTGTTTCTAGTTTAACTAAAACTGCTTTCGAAACCCTAATTATTGGCCGAAGATCGCAATCTTTTAATGCATGTTTTGGGACCATTCCTAAAATGCTTGGCCAAGATCGCAATCTTTCGATCCATTTGTTTCGATCATTTCTAAAATTCTTGTTCTCAAACGGTATTGGTTTGCTTAAGTAAATCAATATATTTATATACTATACTTTTTTTCTGTTTTAATTCAAATAAATTAGTATAATATTGACTGAGAGAAAATTGTCTGACATTGTAAAATATTTCTGGCAGATTACGAGTTCTGTCCAATTTTGACTCTTACTAAATTAATAATTGGAATCAAGATAATTATGGTTGAAATATATATAATATTTAATTACACTAACAAATCAAGATAATTACGGTTGATATATAATATTTAATTACACAAACATAAAATTTAACATGACATCGATATTGTGACAGTGTATTTGTCAGTGTTTCGATATAAAATTATGGAACGTATCTTACACAATAAAATTGTTCAGAAATGAGATGAAATGAAATCTTTCAGTTTAACGTCCCACGATTATACCTGTTAGGCTAAGGAAGATGGATGATTAAGGCGTAACTATTGATGGAATGAGAATGTGGAGGAAACATGAGCACTTCAAGAAAACTCACAGAGACGATGTTGTCCACCACAAACTTACTTGACCGAGGACTGAACCAGGGATCCACACACGAGAACTAAGGACTCTACCACTGAACCACCGAGTTCCCAACATTTAGGGATGCGCACGAGACAAGATCGTCTCGAAAATGTGCTGTAAAAGTGATATCTGGACTCGAAAAATGTATATTTCTGTATTGGAAGAGCCGTGTCTCGACTCGAATTTTGTCAGGAAAACCCTCCCTCGACTCGTCTCATCCCTACCAAAATTGTTCAGTTTGAACGTTAAATGCAAAGCATATTATTTAGCAATATATTAGTAAAATTGTTAAGAATACGTTAAGAACATGTTATATGGTTAAATGTTTTTTCGTTTCTTTGTTTCAAAGAGATAAGTATGCCGTGACTGCACAGTAACCGAGATGGATCTTTTCTAAAAAACGAAACAAGATTTTGTGATTTCCGTAACTCGGAAAGAATTATGTACAGTCGAACAGAGTGACATTCAACTGATTGTTATGTGCTCAACTCATCCGTTTCCACCACAATTATTTTTAGACTGAAGTGTAAGTTCTAATACCTATATCTTTCACCGAAAGCTGTTAATAAACTACCAAAGCTTTTTGTGTCTACGAGAAGAGCTATTGACAAATGCCAATTAGTATATATATATAAACTTTGAATTATATGCTACTCTGACCAGCGAACGAGTGCACACAGAGGAAAATCCGTTCTCCGGACGGCGGTATATTGTACAAATATACGGTATCCTCTTGCTTACTGTAGAAATCAGTACGGAGCATACGTTATCCGTATGCTGCATAGACACTGCCCTTAGGTGTTACATCATGCTGTTGCAAGATGTCTGACACCTAACAGTTTTCCGTCTTTCACATACATACACTTATGTTACCTTCGTTAGCTATATGTTATATACGTCCATTTGTATGCGAGATCCTGACAGCCTACATTGTTTCATACGGAAAGTAGGTATAGATGGAACACTTATACAGAAAGTATTATAAAACATGCGTTTCCAGTTATACGTCTGCTGTACGTTAAGTCCAAAAACTACAGGAATTACGCATGTAACCTATCATTTTAAGTACGCCACCTACATTTTTTTCTCAGTGCAGGCAGCCGATTTTGTAACAAAAATATAAACATCAGTTTTACCAACTGATTAACTTGTAATTGATCTATCATAGTTCTTATTATCAAGTTTGTAATAAAAAGTTTCAGGTATATGTTGAAGTTAAGACAAATATAGTTTCAAAAGTTTCGGAAGTTATTTCCAGAACATTTTAAGTCAGCCGCAAAATAGTACACATATCTTCTATAATTATTTAGTAATAACTTGCGAATAAATTGATCTCAATGTTATACACAGAATAGGATTCTCTCTATGGCAAAGAAAACTGAATTAAAATTGATCGATTCGACTCGATCCGAAATATAAACTGTAGCGCCTATTATCTCAATGCTTGAAGATAACAGTGATAAAATAATTGGTCGGAAATCATGTGGTCGTTTCTTACACCAACTCATGAAGAAGATGCATACTAATGTTAAGTTCAGTGTTTTAAAATAAATAATAATGATAATTAGAATAAAAATAGCCCCAGTTTTTGGAGTCGTGTGTAGTTCATTTTAGTACTTAACTTGAAATAAAGGTCGTAGCTGGTTCAAAACAATTTTCCTTTGATTGAATTCTATCTGTAGATAATATTACAGGGTTTTTCAGAGAGACGGGCATAGGCAGGTTTTGTTAAACAAGGCCGAACATCTTATAGACTACCTTTAAACTGTAGGCACCTTGTGCTCAGGGATGGAATGGATCACGAATATCGTGACTCATGATCCGGAAGACTCACAGGCAGTCAGGCGCATGATCCACCAGACCAGGTGACCCGGACTGACACGGACAGACCGATGACCCGTACTGACCGAGACAAATCTATGGCCGTAATAGCCCGGGCATGACCCGGAGACGAAAGGTCGTCACACACATGAGACTATGAATAAGGCTAGTAATGCAACTCTAACAAACATAATTCTCTCCTCTCTCAACATTGCACTGAAAGATAACTACAAGATTTATCAGAGTAGAAACGTGTCATAATCACAGGAAAGATAAGCTACCTGTTTCTCATATGAGGAATTATCAACATTTAAACGACCTGTAAAACTTGCCGTTTACAGTATGAAAGATACAGCTGACCTTAAACAGTATTTTGTTATTTTTGGTATAGGCTATGTTTAAAAACCACGTATGGAAAAAAGAATAAATATCCAATTATATTTGTGATAACACGAAATATCCAAAACATGATATCTTAATTCAAAAATGTTAAACCGAGAATCAAACAAATGAATGTTCGAACTCAATCAATGAATATCATTAATCAATTATAAAATTATTGCAGTGATGCTGCAGATATGATGTTTCAGCTGCTTCTGGGTTTGAATGGGTCACTAGATCTATCTAGTTCACCGGATCAGACAGGATCTAAGAAGCGAGACCCGGAAGTAAGTCGTGACCCATGATCCATCCCGTCACTGCTTGTGCTTTCAGGCTAAACTCAGTCCTTTTAAGTCAATCGACAAGTACAATTACAATGATGTTCAACAGAAAAATGTGTTACCGCTATTATGTCTATAACGGTAGACACAAACATAGCACTAAGCTCCCAAGTTTCAAATTTACACTTGTATGTGTGAGTTAATAGAATTAATCTTTTGTTACATGAGTGCTAGAACCAGAGATAAATTAAAACGGAGTCCAGGGAGAATTTCTTTACTCGTAAATGAAAGTTTTGAATTTAATATATAGACCGTTTGGATCCCAATTGGTGCAACACCCAATATTGAAAGTTTCTAGGACAAAACTTTGAACTTCAAATTTCATAATTATATTTTTGAAAGCAACAATAAAAGAAATATTAATTTTTCGAAAGATATTGAATTTCAAAATTTTTTTTCTGAAAATCTTCCATTTTGGAACTAAAACACTTGGGATCGGAAAAAGGTTAATATACTTAGGTAATGATACTGACATCATTCCACCCACACGCTAGTGTTTTATCAAATATGTTTATTCCAACTCTAACAAAAGGCTCGATTCCGATAATAATGATCCAAGAGGAAGATGTACTCTAATCAAATTTTACAAATTAATCTCGAAAGGCGAGCTTTCCAATTTCACAATCCTTTTAAACGTTATGGAAAAAAATATTTTTATTCACGTCTCTTTTCTTCCAACGGGTTCCGATTCCTTGAAAAAATGAAAGGAAATGATTTTCTTTTTAAACTAATGTGGCACGGATATGCTCTTTAGGTTAAATAAAATGGGTGATTAATGAAAGTGAATGATTGTAAAATTAAATTTTACATGTTCTTTCATCGTAACTCGAGCCCGGGACATGTGTACCAAAGGCACAAGCGGTAGCCATTAAACCAGCTAGGATGACATGTACTTCTCGAATGTAAACATATCAGAATTCTCTCTGTCTGAAAGCCGAGAAGAAAATTTATGTGCCAACTGATAAACACAGATTAAAACACCCATGCAATCATCGAAAGATTTGTTCAGTCTTAACCTCAACTTGATTTAAACAGGAATGCTGTCTCTCGCCAACAATATTGAATATCTATCTAGAAGAGATAGTGAAAAAGAGTCTACATAATGAAGACGGCACTTCATTAGGAGGTAGAATGATTAGGTGTATGCTGTATATGACATTTATGGCGGAATCTGAGGAGAAAATCAGAGGAGGGGCTGTGAGGAATGTGGGATGAAAAGAAATGGTAGAATGGCAAAAGCCATGGTGATTGGAACGAAGAGGTCGGTGTCAAATATAGAAGTAGGATGGGAAAATGGAACAGGTGACTAGTATTCGATACCTGGGTGGTATTATTAGTAATGATATGAAGTGTGAACATGAAGGAAAAGCAAGGATGGGAATTGCGAAAGGAGCATTTAGGAGGAAGAAACTACTATTTTGTGGGACCTTGAACAAAGAGTTGAGTAAAAGACTCACGAAATGCTTCGTGTGGAGCATTGTACTGCATGGGTCAGAAACATGAACATTACGCAAAAATGATGAGAAATTACTTGGAGCTTTCGAAATGTGGGTGCGGAGAAGAATAGATAGCTGAGGTCGAGCGAGAAACGAATGACAATGTGTTAGAAATGGTGGGAGAGGAAAAAACAATTTTAGATATTGTTAAGAAGAGAAACTGGTTGGGACATTGCCTAAGAATAAACTGTATCATGAGGGACGTGCTAGAGTGTATAGTAGCAGGACAGAGAGGGAGGGCGAAGGGGTCTACAGTTAATGGACGATATCAAGATAGAAAAATCCGACATGAAGACAAAAAGGTTAGCGGAACCGTGGATCGCGGATCATGGATCATGGATCATGAACCGTGGATCATGGAAGCTTCTCAGCTGCTAATGGCAGAATACCTATGATGATGTTGATGATGATCACAATTATTCATTTGTTTAATGTTCTGAATTTCCAAAGATATATATATATATATATATATATATATATATATATATATATATATATATATATATATATATAAAATAAAAATCTCGCTACGCCCAGGTTGAAAATTTCTGTTCTAAACTATAAATCCTAAATTAATCTATTACTTATTGACATCGTCATTCCTTCCTTTTACAAGTTACCCCTGTTTTATAATGAAATCGAATGATTTTTATACAATCTGTTTAATTGTCACTGAATTGTACAAGCTCACTGAATTATTAATTTTTCTATGCTGTTTTTGCATTGGTAATATTTATGTATATATTATTGAGTTGAATTTGAGTTTGAGCTTAGCGTCCTTTTCAGCAGCGAGGCTATATGAGATGCGGACCTACTGATTAACTTGGAATTAAAACCACATAAGCTCCCACCGGGAATCGAACCCAGGTCTCCCACACCAAGAGCATGGACGCTAACCGCTTAGCCACTAAGGAACTCTGCATATATTGCTATGCACAACACGTCTCCCTTACTACAGGAATAATGAATCATTCCTACATTCAATAAAAACTATATATTTTACGATGTTCTTTATTAAGCGTAAGCAGTTTAAACTAAACATCTAAACTGCACCTTTGAAAAATCATTGGATACATTGCAGCACTGATATTCTCCCCCTCCTCCCGTCACGCTCGCCCAGTAAACACAACATCAGCACCCCCAGCCAAAAACTGCATCGCTATCCTGGTCAGGTAATAACCAATTTCCTCTGAGAAAACAAACAAATTTGAAGTATGGGGAATCTAGATTTTTGCCAATTTCTCTGTAAATACTAATTATTAAACGTATAGTTTAGGATATTTGGATTAAAAATTTCCTTTGGGCATTTTCGTTTTATGTATTTATTCTTGTACGTTAACTTTTTTTTTTTATAACTTGGATATTTTATTTATTTTATATTCTCATCACTCGCGGATTTCCAGTGGGTGTTTGTAGAACAAACACTTAATAAATTTATTCAATCGGAGGCTTCAAAAATCATACGATGAAAATATGTTTCAGGGTCTCGATAAATAACTCGTTTTGCCACATTTCTTTCTATGCTTTAAACTTTGGTTATTTCTATTTTTTGTTAGTAATTAGGTTATACGAGTATGGAATATGAACAACTTCAATGTGTTTAATTTGTGCAATTTTATGTCAGAAGAAAATATTTATAGTTTAAAGAGTATTTTTATTTTATTTAAGAAGGTCATTTTTTAAATGAAGGTAATATTTATTTTATCTTAAAACGGATATTAAAAAATCGATGATTGAAATTAGAATTAGAACAAAATTCTTAATCTTGCTATATTTTGTCTTCATACACGATTACGTAGGTTAAAGGTAAGTGTGTCCCAGTCGATATAGTTGAAACCCCCCTCCCCCAGCACATAAAAGAGTGGTAGTTGGGGTAGAAACTATACTGTGCAAGAAAAAATATAAAAAGAAATCTCGAAAAGAGAGTTTAACGTTCTACGATTATCCTCTTTGGCTAAAGGACACAAATAAGGGAGAGAGCACGGTGGCTCAGTGGTAGAGCGCTTACCTCTGATACGTAGGGGTCCTTGGTTTGGTTCCCGGCCAAATAAATTTGTGGTGTACAACTTCGTGTCCAAGAGTTTTCTTGGGATACTCCCGTTTCTTCCTACATTCTCATTCCACCAAGTCTCCCATCATAATTGATTTGACATAATTATCTGTCTTCCTTAGCCTAAAGGGCGTAAACTTGGGGTGTTAAACTGAAAAAAAAATCTGAATTATCTTACAAGATTACTATGTCCTTTCCGATATCCAAGCAGAGCTCAATAGGATGGTTACCTATTCATTGATTGAAAATCTGTTATAAACTGTGCAATGGCAATATTCAGATAAACTGCTTAGATAATTTTGTATATAGGCCTAAGTTAGTTACGATAATAAGTTCTGTTTTTGCTGAGTTTTCGACTATAAACTAAATATAGTCATAAATTACTAAACATTTTACAGCCATTTCACTATCGAAAGTACGGCCGATAACTTGTCCAATTCACAATCAATTACCGATGATGTTGAATAATGACATAATCTAATTCATTACCGGTGAAGCAAAAAAAAAAAAAAAGTTTCGGCAGCTTAAAATGTACCGTCTATAACTGTTAAAAATAAAGAATAAATGAACAAGAATTTTAGAAATGATCCCAAAAAAAAATGCATCAAAAGATTGCGATCTTGGCCAATAATTAATTAGTTTTGGATCGGGGGCCACAACATTTTTGAACGGCCTATAAAAGGATTTTTCGTATTTTGTACGGAATAATCACATCATACTGACTTAAGTGATAGTTTAGGTTTTGGCTACACTGTATGCAGTACTCCAGATATAAGGCGTACAATAAAATTTTTGATTGAAATATAGCCTATTGGATCTTTTCATCCAAAAATTATATTTCGATATATTTTAAACAACATTTAATACGTTAAATTATCTGAAATTGGTATAGAGCAATAGCTAGAAAGATTAATTTTCTACAGAAAGTTATCTTTGAATCAAAGCGCACTGTTAAGTGATTTTAGGTACACATTAGGATAATTAACGTACAGCCGAGCAATTTTCTCATCAAAAGTTTTCCTTTCATTTCTGATAAAAGTAGTTATTATGAATGTAGCTACTTTGGCCTATTATTTTGTATGAACAGATTTAGTTTTCAGTGTTAAAAGCATAATTAGTTAATTTTCCGTTATGTAATTAAAGGTACGGTAATATCAAATTGTGATAAATAAGAAAAATGAAATGTTGAATGCGAGAATTATTTGGTTAAGTTGATATGTGATTATAGCATCAATTATGCAAAGGATAATTAGGTTAAATAATTGATATGGCAATGTAAAGTAAAGAAAATCTATACGTTTAAATTGCATGATTTTTATCACAAAAACACAGCAAAACTCTAATTGATATATTTGTTTGTTTGGCTATCCATAGAAATAATTCCATTAGGAAATAATTTATCTGTACTGTATATAATTTTATTTTATAAAATGGGAACTATACGGATTTAAAAGTATTATTTTTTCTGTTGGTTGCTGTTTTTACAAGAAATTTATACCACATCATCTGTTGTAGGTTTATAAGCTACTTTACTGTAGTAATTCTCTCGCACTCCATACGAATGATAGTCAAACTATGGTCCACGATGCGACTCGCTGAATAGTTTAATCATACCCGCGATGTGACTTCTCATCTGACAAATGAAAATGAAAATAAAGTTATTTGGGGAGAGTTTGTACTACAAACAGATTGACATATAGGTTTTTAACTTCACTTCTGAGACTCAATAAATCCCAGTTCGAGCCGGATTATGAGAATCTTCAATCATTGAAAGGGTTCAGCATTACAAGAACTTTGCAAAATGTATCATTGTTATATTTAATAAATTATATTTTTAAGCCTAAAATTTATTCTTTTTTCTCTGCCCTTTCATAAACAAGTTTTGCCCATCACTGATTGCAACGTAAACTTATTTATTCTACTACATTTTTGGAAATTTTAACTCTTATAAATCCACTAGAGGATCAAGAATAGCCGTTTGAAGTTAGTGTGTGTGTGTGTGTGTGTGTGTATGTGTGGAGGGAAAAGATCGACTCCTGGACAATGACTATATATCTATTTCTTTATCCATTCAATAAATGATATATTAGGTTTGTTGTATTTTTATAACCTTTACATACGGTTTGTTATAATACACAACCACACACACACACACAAATAAATTTATGTACACCAGAACCCACCCAGGGTATGGGTTCGATATATTTTGTTACACATAATCCAAATTTCGAAACCCCAAGAAGATCGATCGTGTCAATTTTTTTTTATGTGCAAAAAAGATTGAGCGATTTTGCATAGGAAGGGTACACATAATACGACTATGTAAAAAGAGCAAAAGTTTTGTTCAGCGGACCCCAGGATAAGGATTCGATATATTTTGTTACACAGAATACAAATTTCGAAACCCCAGGACGATTGACCGTGTAATGGTTTTGCTATGTGCGAAAACCTTGAGCGATTTTAGATAGTGGAGACACAAGATTTTCGCCCATAAAACAAAATTGACACGGTCAATCATCCTACGGTTTCGAAATTTAGATTCTGTGTAACAAAATACATCGAATCCTTATCCTGGGGTCCGCTGAACAAAACTTTTGCTCTTTTTACATAGTCGTATTATGTGTAACCTTCCTATGCAAAATCGCTCAATCTTTTTTGCACATAAAAAAAATTGACACGATCGATCTTCTTGGGGTTTCGAAATTTGGATTATGTGTAACAAAATATATCGAACCCATAGTCTGAGGTCCGCTGAACAAGACTTTTCTTTTGTATGCTTATGTGACGTGTATTCTCCCAATCCAAATTCACGAAGATTTTCGACCATAAGAGGAGCTGACACAGTCAATCATCCTGGGGTTTCAAAATCTGGATTCTGTGTAACAAGATATATCGAATCCATACTTTGGGGTCTGCTACACAGAACTTTTTTTTTACATAGTCGTATTATGTGTACCCTCCCTATGTAAAATCGCTCAATCTTTTTTGCACATAAAAAAATTGACACAATCGATCTTCTTGGCGTTTCGAAATTTGAATTCTGTGTAACAAAATACATCGAATCCATATTCTGGGGTTCAACGTACAGAACTTTTATTTTTTGTTTGGCTGTATAATTGTAGTGTATACACTTCCATTATCTAGTATGTGGACCTCATATCAACTTACCATGTATTGTGTACTTAAATGATAGGTGGTAGTACATGCCAGTTTAAAGCCTTACAATGATGTCAACGTCTTTGCCATGTGCAGGAAACTCTTATTAAATTAGAATTAGTTTGGAGGAGGATATATCGCTCTATGAATCGAAATAGCAACTGTGGTCGAAAGAAAAACCGATTTTTTCCCCTCCTCCTGGATCTACCACTGCTGAAATCAAAATATTAAAATTGCAATTTATTTGAAACGAATGAGAATAATATTTTTCCACATTTAGATTGTTTGTGACGGGGACAAGTAGCCTCGATGATGACGTCCGTAGTAAAGCTCAATCAATCAATCAATACAGGTCGATGGACTAGAAAACGAAAACGGTGCAAGTACTCAACACTGTTAAGAAGGCAGAAGTTTGATTACCACAGAAACAAAACTTCTACATTAGATTTCTTTTTTCAATGCCAGATCAATTCACTCTTAATTAATTTATCATTTTTTACTAACTTAAAATTCTGCTTTCTTAGCCTACCTAAAGGTCTTTTTCGTAAAAATTCCTAACTAAAACTCTATGATCCTTCATCGCATTATCCATGCAAGCCAAGTGTGCCAAATAGGGTTGACTATGACATTGCAAAGAATTGAAACTGTCTGGTCTCGAAAAAAGATGTTAAAGTGATGTCTCGTCTCGAAAACAGTATAGTATTTCTATTGGATGAACTCTGCCTAGTCTCATTCCAGAGGCAATATTAGTACCACCTGCCTTAAAGAACGATTTCAGTTTCTCAATTGATTTTCGATTCATGCTGACCTGATGCCACTTTCGGCTATTTGAAAAGTAGAACTTTGACTGAACTACCAGTACCTGCTGATGAAACGTTTCGAATCGACTTTCAACTGAATCAAAAGATAATCTTATTTTCTGAGGGGATCAATTTGGTCTGATCGACCAGCGCAGTAACCAAATAATAATAATAATAATAATAATAATGCTACTAGTATTCATTCCATTTTGTCTATATGCTGCCATAAAATACACCTTTCATCGTAAAGTATGAAACAAATATATTTTTCTTCGTATTTTCTACCGCATAACCGTGACGTCAGCAAAATAAATTATTTATTTGTTTTTTAAAATATAACATATTTTCCTGGTATTAGTGTTCTGATATTTGCGTAAATTTAATACGTGTTTTATACAAATCAATTTTATATCTCATAAACTAGTTTTCCTCATTTTAATAACACAAACTTAATTACGTCATCTACTAACGAATCCAATTAAACTTCATTTTTTTCTCTTAACCTAAATAATATTATTTTTATTTACGGTAACTACAAATAAATTATTCTTCTATATATATTTTAACATTTTATTATATTGGTTTTATGCATAGCCTTATTCAGGAAAACCTGACTGCCCTGTCCTCATAAAGTTATGTATTCTTATTATAAATAGAATTAAAGGTGATATTTATTTTAAGGCAACTTGTTAAAATCGTTGCCAAAGCATGTCTCTTTTAAATAGAAGTGAGTGATCGTTTTATTTTCATTTATTTTAAAAAAAAACTGTGCATTGAATACTAACAAGGAACCCCTTGAGTGCGAGGTTGCAAGTGCAATGTCTAGTAGGACTCATTTGAAAGTGTAGTGTGAACAAAGATGACGAAAAATATTAGCTGCTAATGACTCACCATGTGCATCACGAGGGCGTCAGAAAATACGTGTCCGGGAGGTGCAAAGATCAACATTTTATGGGATGTATGTATAACACTTTACAAAATGGTCATCGTCGACATTCACGAAATGTTCAAAACAAATCATTAACTTGCACTATGAACACCGAATAAAAATGACGCGCCACAGTGATCACAAACGTTCGTACCATCAAGATCAAAGGCAAACTCCTTGGGAGTTACAAACCGTTCAGAGCGTTCAGCAGGGTATCCACTCTTAAAAAATGCATATAGAATCATATTGGTATAAGGGGTTGTCTACATATTACGTATCGTGGTAAAGGGGGGAGGGGGTTCAGTCTTGCGTTACAAAGTGTGACAAGGGGAAGAGTGGGTTTTGGTCTTCGTTACGAAACTCATTTTTTGCTGATTTTTTAATTTTTATTTTCAGATTTATATGCAATCTTTTAAACAAATAATTTTATTAAATTCTTTTCTATTTTATATATAAACTACCAGAATACCTGTTGTTTGCACGGGAAGAATATGTTTCATTTTGGATATAAAGGGCACCAAACCTGTCACAAATCAACGAAAACTATGAATTCGATATTAATATCGGTCATTTTCAATTATTTTTACATGCCACCATCCCCCCTTAGGAGTACTAATGGGGGCTGAATTTGGATTTAAACGGCATCGAAAGTATCACTATCACTATTAATCCAATGTTTTCGGGATTGCTGCCAGAGTGAGTGTTGCTGTGCTGAGCTTTCGTTACCATACAGCGGCAACATCTTCAGAGCTATGTGTTGGAGTGTGCTGGTCGTACAATTTATATTGTTGTCTTTAAGAATCGCTGTGTTTCTATTGGTTGTTTTTGTTGGCCAATGGCGTGCTCTGATTTTGCTGGTGGAAACTGCTCTCTGATTGGCTGATGGTTCTTTTTGAATATACATAAATCTCTATTCATCTGTACATACAAGCCATCCATCAACAGAGACGAAGGTTACAATCTACCTGAGATCTGGATCCAGCTTCTCAATACGAAAATAACCATCAGCCAATCTCCTTGGGAAAATAACAGTATGCAGTTTTGAAGAATTAGGACAGGTTAATTAAAACACCTTATGGGTTTAAAACATTATTACGATTCTACTGTTTTCTAATGCTTTGATTTGTTGGCGAAAAAACAATACAAACATGTTCAGAATACAAGCATTTCGTAATAAATAAGTTCTACCATTAAACATAGTTTTTTTTTTTATTGTAACAACCCCGAAAATAAGCAAAATTAGTGAAAAAACTAAATTCAAAAAGTGTTACGTAACAAAGGGGGGAGGTGTTCGGCCTTGCGTTACGAAGTATGCCAAGGGGGGGGTAAAAATTGGACAAAAATAGCGTTCCGGAATATGTGAACGGCACCTAACGACGAGATTAGAACTGATGGAATGTGATGGCACCCGTTATACCAATATGATTCTATATTGCATTCTTTAAGAGTGGATACCTAGTTGTACGCTCTGAACGGTTTGTAACTCCCAAGGAGTTTGCCTTTGATCCTTGTAAGTCTATTCTTAAGCTGTATGTCATTCCATAAAGTTCATAATCTAATATATTTGTGCGCCGTTTGATAAAAACAAGAACAGATTCTGATGTATGAGAGATGGAAGTAGTTTGACGGTAACAGGTTTTTGATTCATCAGTAAATCAAGAGTAATAACGCGATGTTATCCTGTTCTATACATAAGTCTAGAATAGTGATCGCCAAATCGTCGATTGTGAGCTACTAGTAGCTTGAGGGGACATTTTCAGTCCCCGCGGAATGTAAGTTTGTAGGCAATAAACAAATGTAAGATTTGTTTTTAAAATGATGCTAGTTCTTTTGGTTGGTAACTCACAATAGGATTTAAAAACAGTCCAGTAGCTGAGAAGCTTCGTAAGTTTGGCGATCACTGGTCTAGAAGAAGTACCATGGCCAAATCTGATGACTTTGTTGGCCAGCATATGAGTGCATCTATCCAATGCCTTTATGTGAAAATAAATCCATTTGCAATATCTCACCAATCTTGAGAATAAATCTTAAACTATTCCATCTGCAGTGTCTTGATTTGACAACCAAACTTAAACCTACAATATTTAAATACTCAAAAACATTCCCATCATTTTTATAACGCATGCATAATCAAAATATGTCAAACATTTCTAGATATTGTAACACCAAGCAAGTCAATCTATTTCATTGGTGACAGCTTAAATTTTATAAAAATGTTTGTACTGAAAATTGACATGAAAATAATCAAAGTTTATACTGTGTATATCACTAGAACGTAGCTACAAGTACTTAGGAGGAGAAAAGGATTAATGGGGGGCTTGGTGGCTTAGTGGTAGAGCTTTCACCTCCGGTGCTTGGGGTCCCTGGTTCGATCGCGCCGTGTGGACTTTGTGGTGGACAAACACCGTGCTCGTGGGTTCTCCCGTTTCCTCCCACTTTCTTCATTCCACTATTTTACTCATTTCTCATTATCACCGTCTCCTTTAGCCTAAGCGGCATAATGTGGGACGTTAAACTTACAGATTTCATTTCAAAAGGATTAATGATATATATATAATAATGAAAGTAATGCAGGAACTCCAGGAAGATTAAAGAAGAGGGACAAGGGAGGGATAAGATGGGAAAAGAAGTTCTAAGTTGAAAGAGAGGAGGTAGAACCAGTTTTCTACACTTAAACTATATATGAAAGAGTAATGCAATTGGGTCAAAGCAAAATTCTACGGGGCAATTGTTCCATCTTTTTTCTCTCGTAGGGCTACTTCTGTGTGAAAGATAAATGTCTAAAACTGAGAGTCAGACACATCCGCTTTCGAAACCTCGAGATGAGCTTTCCTTCGTGTTCGCTGAAACAAGATGTTCTTTTGGATTTCTCAGCTACTCCAGATGTCTTCACTGCCTCTTCTAGCGTTTTGTCTTTGTCAATGTCAATGTGTTTCTTTAAAATTGCTGCAAGAAGGAACAAAAGTTGAGTTGTTGCCAGTTTTCTTCATACTTCATTACTATAATTACGTTAGTGGGCCTTAGAAGGTTGTAATATTAGCATATTCATCCGCTCTTTACTGCACACAATAACTCTTGAACGAAAGCAAATTTTTATTTATTTATTTTGCAATAGAGAGGAAGAGCAATTATCTCAATAGAGTTCGTTAATGGAGTCAATTCGTTAACATCTTCACGGATAACGGTATCTATCCAAATTCCGTTTAAAATTTATTTATTTATTTATCATTCACCTAATTGATCAAAATTGAATAACATCCCCTAGATTCTAAGCAACCAGCACAAGAGTAAAGAAATGCTGGTTGTCTATATTAAAGTATATACAGCTTTTCTTACTGTTGTTATCTCGGTCGAGTTTGTGAATGGAGTCAATTCACCAGTAGCTTCAAGGCTAACAGTGACTTTAACTGTGGTTATCCACATTCCCATATATGGAAATGTGTATTATGGTTAGAATTATTTTAGAGATTAAGTGATAAAAATATTTTCTGAGGTTAAAAGTCTTTCTTAGGTTTTAAATATTTTCTAGGTTAGGAGATTATTTTTGGTCCAATCTTAAAAAAAAAAAAAAAAAAAAAAAAATAGTGATGAGGTTAAAACCTGACATACTTAGGGTACGAGAGGGTATATATGACCAACAGTTAGTTAATGTGTATCTTTTATTTATGAAACTAAAGGTCAATCTTCTGACGAGATAATGCTGAACCATGGGGAACTCTTTGGAATTGCCAAACCAGATAAGATGCTTTGTCGTTAGTGCAGGTATAAGCCATTCTATTGTGGAAAAAAAAAGGAAATTGTACCGTCCTTTATTCTCTTTCTCTTGCACTTGTTTAGGGTAGCCGAAAGTCAACTCCTTAGAGAGGATTTTGCCCTCTATCAGAGATGATATTTGAGAATAAGTTCAGTTTTTAGATAGTACGGTAAGCTTACCATTTTTTAAAATTTTAGTGAATGAAATAAAAATAATAAAGAACATTTAAAAAATGTAGAAAATAAGGCAGTTACAGAGTAATGTCTGAAAAAATATTATCACATGATCTAAGAAATGTTTAAACACTTTTCGTATAGGGCATAAACTTGAATGCCCAGCAAGACATCGTAAATTGAGCGCCCAAATGTATGCTCTATAAGAAAAGGTTTGGAAACAGTAATTAATTTACGTATTTCATAGCAATTTGTTTATATCACTTGACTCAGTTTCTACATTTTCAACGAACTACATTTAAAAAGTTCATTACTGTGTTCTCTGTCTCTGTGTGTGTGTGTGTTATTTAAGAATTTTTCAATTCTGAGCTCTCCATTCGATAAAGCATCAAACACAGTCTGAAAAAAGTGATGGAATTTTTCGCGTCACTCTTGCCGTTCCCGAGTTATTGGCTAAAAAAAAAAGTTCCGATTTCTGGAGATTTAAGGAACCATATCTCGGGAAGCATAAGTCATAGAGAGATAATAATTTTTCGATTTTTTTTTTTTTTTAATTTTGAGCCCTCCAGTTTGAGCATATGTCTTCGTAGAACAATATATCGTAGAACGTTTTAACAGAACACTTACAAGGAAATTATAAATGAATAGATATGTTGCAGGAATTGTTTAATGAGTATAACAATAAAGTACATAGAACAAATGGTATAAAGTCTGTAGGATTTAATAAGAAAAATTAATTATTTTTAAGTTCTTCTCCGCAATGTTGTTCGAGCATTCTCAACTGGTTTATATTGTTCATTGTTTATATCTTATTAATTAAATTTTGAAAAAAAAAATTATGAAGTCAGAAAAGAGTGAGCGTCCTTTTAAAATGAGAACGACTTATTTTTCTGTATTTCTTTGAGGCTTTTGTTAATATTGAAACTTGTAATCATAGGAAAGACATAATAAGAGATTTTTTTGACACCTATTCAGTATTGTTCTTCCCTTTTTGTATTTTGGAATAAAAAAATATAAGAGAATTTTATTAGAAGATGTGTTTAGGATTAGAAGAGAGCGCAACTAAAGAAGAAGAAAATTCCCTAAGATTGCGTTTTTCTCTTTCCATTAAACTCCAGCTACAATCTCTCGAAAACTGGATGAAGTAAAACTAATTTCCGTAGCAGGTTACCCTTCCTTTTTAATTTGTCCGTCAGTTCCTCTTCTCCATAATGGCGTCTTTTCCTCGTTAATTACACTCAATCGCCACTCAACTAGACTTTTCGCTAATGATAATTGGGGGTTCTTAAAAGTTGATTTTCTTTTCTAAGCCCATATAATTCCTCATCTATTGTGTTATGAATGGAGAACAGGCTTTTATAAACTAATTTAGCATTTATCGGTATATTTAGTTTTATGTGTAAAGCAATTCAGTTTTTCTTTTACAGAAATAGTATGATTAAGTCATTATGTTTTCAACTCTTAGCTTGACAAATAAAAAATATAGCAAAGCAAATGCTTGTAGATAGAGGCAAATGTGTGTTCTCCTATATGGGGCTGCAGTGGTTCAGAGGTAGAGCGCTCACCTCATTGTGCATGGGATACCAGGTTCGATCCCAGCCTGCGCCAAGTAAACTTTGTGGTGGAGAAACACCGTTGGCGTGGGTTTCCTCTTAGTTTTTTCGTTTTCTCTCACTTTCCTAATTCTACTATTATCATACATCTCCTCATCAAAGTCTTCCTTAACCTCGGTGCATAGTCATGGGACATTAAACTAAATCCTAGCTTGGGGTATCCTGAATTTTACTCAATAGTGATAGAATGGCTCATGGGTCACCAGGTAACTTGGGTTGCTTGAGGTCACTCTTTTCTCGGGCCATCCGGTTTGATCCGGACAGACCAGGTGACTCAAACACAGCAGCGACCGGAATATATAATTTCTGCAACATTACTGCAGAACTTTATAGTTGATTAACGATATTCACTGCTAGAGCTCTAACGTACATTTGTTTGATTCCAGGTGTGACTATTCTTAATCAAGATACCATGTTTTGAATATTTCAAATATAATTCCATGTTTATTTGTCTTCCCGTACTGAAAAGTAATACAGCATTTTTCTGAACATATATTATACAAAAAGATACAGTAAAATTGGGTTTCAGTTACTTTTTTATGTATTCTAAACGACCAGTTCTACAGGTTCACTCGATTAAATTTAGACAACCCCTCATAAGAAAATTATGAAGCTTATCTTTTCTGTGATTATTATGCGTTTATACAGCGATAAACCTTGTAGTTATCTCTTTGTGCAATGCTTTGACACAAACAAATTAAAACAATAACCGAGAAAGAAAATTTAGTGAATAGACGGAGAAAGAGAGGAAAAATTATTGTTTCTTAGAATTATATTAACAGCTTCACACATACTGTAGTCTATGGCCTACTACAGGTGGAACGAGTATAATTTGGAGGTACAAGAATTCCTTCGAACGACAATTGTATTCATGCCTGAGTAATACGAGAAACCATGATGGCCGTCTCACAACGGTAGCTTTTAAGCTTTTAATATATAAGCTTTTAATTATCTCATTTTATTATTATTATTATTATTATTATTGTTAAAGGTTGTTACATTTGCAACAAATTTTTATTCTTATTGTTTTTATCATATCTTTAAATAACAAAATATGAATTTCGTAGCCCTTTAAATTTCATTTAATCTACCTGGGTATAATATCCGTAACAAGCACAAAGTTTGTCAAAAGATACTTCAAAGAAAAAAAAACAAAGAAGAAGAGAACTAGTTTGCTTTCGTTTGATGTATTTATGAATATTTTAACTATAACACAGTCGAAAATATCTGAGTTTGAACATTCAAAGATGCGTGGAGTCCAGAGAGCTCAATCAAAATCAAGAGCTCCCTTGTGGCTAAGCTGTTCGCGTGTTCACCTTTGGTGTGGTAGACCTGGGAGTAGACCTGGTTCCCGGATGGAGCTCATGCACGGATTCCACGTTAAGCTGTAGATTCACGTCTCATATTGCTTCACTGCTGAAAGGGACTCTAAACTGAAAATTAAATCAAATCAAATTAATCAAGATTGAATTTCTAGTAGAATTTCTCTATTCTGCATAAAGCACGTAGCATGATATTAAGCTATTTTTCATGTTATTATACTCTCTTACAATGTAAAGTTAATTAACTTGAAGCACTATACACTGACAAGCAAATTTTATTTCTCTTCACAATCTGAAAATCCAATCATTTCGTTAACCGTGTGCTCCTCAGAGTCTGTTCAAGGTATTCGGTCACAGTCAATGAGCTTTACAAGCAGGTGTGCATTTCAGCTTGTTAACCAAGCAAGAACAAGTAGGTAGCTTACAAGAACGTGAAGAATATCAAGTTGAAAGGTTCAAGATAACTTCTGGAGCTGGTAATCCGAGTATTCATTGAACTGATAAACGTTCATTCTCGTCAATTGTCCAACAATGATATTCAGATTCAGAAATTTCAGCAAAGTTCTCTAGGCATCGTTTCCAAATTACAGATTGGTCATGTTGCTAGAGGCAGCTTTCGCAGGGAGAAATTGAACAGAGTCAACTACACCTCGTTTGCTTCGAAATAATTGTTAGCTCGCTCCATTTACTTGAATAATATGCTTATTTTTTCACATACAGGAAGCAAATAAACTACTGTAGTTGACTGAAAAGTTCACTGTGTACATTCCATTCCCTTTCAAAGGAAGGAAATAAATGTACACTGATCAGCCAAAAAATTATAACCATCCGCTACTTTTTGAACGTACTCGTTGGGTGGACTGAAGTAACAGGCACGTGGCACAACAGAACCGCTCACTAGACGGTGACAGAGATCTAACTCGATCAGCCAGTGTCAAGCTTGTGTGTAGAATGCGGAAAGCTCGCATCAGAGTTTAATAGTGACCGGGTTGTGATGGCCAGACGGCTGTGAACGAGCATCTCGGAAAACTTCTGCGTTCGCAAGTTGTCGTGGTTATTGTCTTCCGAAGGTGGGAAAAGGACGGTGAATGAAACACCAAACTACAATATCTTAAGAAAGATGTTGGACTTGTAGATTGTCGAGGTTGCTAAAACAGCATAGGACGCAAACTGTGGCACACTTAACACCAGACTTTAACAGTGTATAAAGCATGAGTGCGCCTGAGCACACAGTTCACCGGGCACAGTCGACATCCTACACTTGCGTCAATGTTAGCCGCATGACACCATCGATAACGAATGGAATGAACACATGCCTATTGTCATGGGATCGCAGAACAATGGCACAATGTTGCGTGGTTCTATAAATCATGATGCTGCCTTCATCATATTGATAGTCGGATTAGAATCCATCTTCTTCCAGGATAACAGCTGCAAGAGACGTGCACGGTAGAATGACGACATGACGATGGTGGCTCCACTGTGAAACACACGGTTATCCATACCGCCGGTAATGCGTGTGGAACGCACCATTATAGCTCTTACCTATTGCCAAGTCGTTGCTGATTACGTACGCCCTGTCATGACTCCCATATTTCCAGTTGGGAATGATATCTTTCTTTCAGGCGGCAAACACTTCTTGTCACAAGATCAACGTTGTATTACAGTGGTCAAGGAGCTGAGTAGTTCAACAAAAGTCACCAAACTCACCTGATCTTAACCTCTTCAAATCATGAAATGATATTCCTTTATCAGGACATCTCAGAGTTCTTTCTGTAAACCGAGTTAGTTTTTATAAGTGTCAAAAACAACATTTATTCGGTCATTGAAATGACCTACTTTTAAACGACATGTTTAATTAAAAGTGAAGATTTCTCTATGTAATTTATGAATAAGCTCCTTTGTATCAATAACTCTTGCAGATTTACCTGGAGATGATCAGTAGGTGAATCTACTATATCCTCAAGAATGTTTGCTAGCATGATTTTATTACTTTTCTTTAAAAATTCCATCAGGATTCACTAGACCCCACGTAAAAGACTCAAAGGATGAATGAAAACTTCATCATATTTCGAAAAAAAATATTTCTATCCGCTTTAAATATTATTTTGTCTGTTGGTTGTTCTACGCTTAATATTTTTGTTATTTTTGAGTATTTGCGGCTAAATTTTTTAAAGATAAAAGGAATCTTTATTATTTTCTTTTTTTAACGATCTATTTTGAAGTCCTTGTAAACGTTTTGCCAATTTTGAACCTCCGCCGTCGTCGCTCCTAAGCTTGTCGAAATGTGCACAATATTCAAGGAATTTTTGTCGTAGACAAAAAAAGGTTAATTTATCTCACATAAGTTAATAATTATATACTGTACGATTTTTGATAATATATCTGAAATTGTAGTAAACAAACCATGATATGAGTAATAAACTTACTGTGCTTAAACGAATGTACACAATTTACTCTATAGTTGCAATCAATTTCATGAACCAGAAACGATATATTCGCTAGTTTAATGAAAATAGTTAAGAGACTGCAAAATGAGCTTTTCTGTGAAGACTGAGTAAGAAATTTATTTATTTATTTATTTATTTACTTCCTGAAGTTTGGCTTCTCTTCCCAACACCGAATTCACAAGTTTAAGGTGGGATTCAAACCACTGTATTGTCTTCAATGCTCCCCACCTGAAATTGAACCTGCGACCTCGTACACGTGTAGTCATTAGACTAGTGGGAAGAGCTGATAAATTTATTGTGCATGTATTTAGAGTGTTCCACAAATAAACCGATGAACTTCACATATGTATTCAGGTCTTCAATACCAGAAAAAAGCTTATCTGCGACTTTGGTCAAAGACACCTAATTACAGAGCTGGATAAGTACTTGAATTGGTCGTAAAACCACTACACTGGACTAAATAACCGATAGACCTCGCATATGTGTTCACGATCTAAAAACGTTTATCTGTTACTTAAAGATCTCCACAAGTTCTTATAGCACGGCCAACAAGAGATGGTCTCTGACATTTCTTACCTCATGCGGTGGGACATTGCAGCCCCTACTTTGATACCAGTGTTACCAACCACGATCACTCTGTCTTATACCATTAATTAAATTGCCACTACAGTTGCACCGAAAAAAAACCTTGACACGCGAGTAGTGGCAATGTCACTGCGAGCTGTCAGAGACGTTCTCTTACTGGACGCACTATAACATGTGTAAAACGTTTGTCGATTTATTCCCTGAACACCCTGTACATATACTCCGATATTTTTAGCATTGCTTTCAATGGTTCTATTGTGCCCGGCAACAAAATCCTCCTGGTGATTCGATAAACCCGGAACTTTTGGTACACAGACTACAGATTAATATACTATTCCAAAGGCAAAAAAATTGACTTCTTTTTCAGAGAATACAGAATGTTATCATTCTCTTGCTGGGTATCTCACGCAGTGGCTGAACGGGAACCAGCGAGAGTAGCGGGCGCAAAATATTACCCTTGCTTGCTTCTTCCCTAGTTACCTCAGAATTAGAGAGAAACTTCGTAAAACTTCAGGTGAATTGCCAATATCTTGCCGAACCAATCATTAGATTCCTTTTCTCGGGGGGTAAGAAATACGTTCCTTGATCGTATTGCGAAGGGGAGAGCAACAGATTATATGTAACATGTAGCCTATCCTACAGGATAAACAGAAACTACTACTTACTAACGTTATCTGTTGGCTTACAGCTATTATAGAAGCTACTTATTGAAGGAAACTTTTTTTCTGTACAGAAATTTGGTAAAAAAAAAAAAAAAGTTTTCTTTCTTTGGGATCACTCTTAAAAGGTTAATGAAGGAATGGGAAAGCGTTCATGGGAGGACGGAGGAGCGAGGAAGAGGTTAAAAGAAGGAGGTTCTCACGCCAGCTTCTCGTTGCTTTAGTTCGTCTTCGTCTTCTTCTCCTTATCCTAGAGGTCAGGTCACGCGAGTAAGGAAACTTTGAAAAGCTGCGGAGAAGCATTCTGAAATATTTAATGAACGTAGGTATGAAGGCGGTTTAAAACCTTCCGAACAAAGAAGAACCCTTTTACTTCCAGTTTAACACGCGTACTTCACAGTTTCATATGTAACACACACACACACACACACACACAGAGAGAGAGAGAGAGAGAGAGAGAGAGAGAGAGAGAGAGAGGAACAAAAAAATACAGGGAAGGATAATGAATCATGAAATAATAATAAAGTGTGTAGATATTATGGTGTTTAAGGGGAATTGTCTCTAATTTATTTTTCCTTTCTGAAAAATTTTCTATCGTCATTTCTTTCTAGAATATTTTTTCTCCAAGCACCCCGCTTATTTGCGTAATGTAAGCTTCAGCACACATATAAAGGTAATTTTTTATCTTGGAAACAAAAAGCGTGCATACACATTCCTATAATTACAGCGTTTACTAAGTACATCTTAGCATAGGAAACATTTCAGTAACTTTTAAGAATTACGTATTATTAACATAACGAAGATATACACTACAACTAATATAGGGAAACCCTCGCTCATACTGTTTGGCGCTTTCATCGCTATCTCCGTGCGTCAAAACGTTGCCAACTGTAGGAACATTATTTAGACATTTTTACTAATCGTGGAACGTAGAGATGGATTTCTTAAGCTGGTAGGAAACGTAAGAATTTATGAAAAGGAAACTTAATCGAACAAGAATGTTAGGAATGATAAAAAAAAAAAAAAAAAAGAATCAAAAGATTGTGATCTTGGCCGATAATTCGTTTTTGGGTCAGGGGCCACAACATTTTTGAATGGTCCCTAAATCGAGTTTTCGTATTTTCTACGAAATAAGCACATCATACTGAGTTAAATGATAGTTCGGGTTTGTCTACAATGTATGTAGGTCTCCAGATATAAGCCCACAAGAAAAGTTTTGCCTGAAATATATTGGATCTTTTAATTCAAAAAATAAAGTGTACTTAACCGTCACAGAGGTAATTTTAACGTCGCCGTGCTTCACATTGTCCTGAAAAATTTTAATTGTACTTGAGTTATCAGTCCTAGTTTTGATAGATCTAAAAGAATAAAAAGTTCCGTACAATATGAGTTGACTATGACGAATTTTCTTTGTGTTAAGTGACAATAAAACAAAGAAAAATAAAATTGGGTGCAGAACTTTTAAAGTCTCTGTTAGTTACAAACTCCTAAACACACACATCCTTAAAGGCAAGAAAGAAACTGTAAAACTATAGGCTTAACGGAATAGCACACAATCTCTCCACAACTAAAATTACCTGTATTATACTATTTTCTGCGACCTTGAATAGAGTTGAAAAAAAAAAACTCATAAAGTGCTTTGTGTGGAGTATCGTACTGTATGGGTCAGAAACATGGACATTACGCCAAAATTATAGTCAACAACTGAAAGCTTTCGAAATGTGGGTGTGGAGAAGAATGGAGAGAATTAGCTGCGTCGAGAGGTAAACGAATGAGAGGATTTTAGAAATAAGTGATAGAAAAGTATAATTTTAGATATAATTAAGAAGAGGAAGAGAAAGTGGTTGGGACATTATCTAGGAAGGAACTGTATCATAAGGACGTGCTAGAACCTATGGCAGCAGGAAGGAGAGAGGGGACTACAATTAATGGACGATATCAAAACAGAAAAAAAAAACGCACTTGAAGACAAAGAGGTTACTGCAAGACCGTGGAGCATGGAAGCTTCTCAGTTGTGGCAATCGACCTGTCAATAATGGCAGAATACCAATGATGATGTACTTTACGAGATTCGAACCAAATATTATAGGAAAAAAGCTCTATGTGAAATACAAACGTACCTTTGAATGTCTTTTCTTAACATAATACCACCAGCATACGTAAAACAAAATTATTTCTGGTGAATAAAATTACATGTTACCTAATTTTATATAACAAACTTATATATAATGATATTTGTAATTGATAATTATATATTTAGCTTTAATCATCATCATCATAGGTATTCTTCCATTATTGGCAGGTCATTTGCCGTAACTGAGAATCGTCCATTATCTACAGTCTTGCGCTAACCTCTTCGTCTTCACACATGATTTCTCTGTTTTATTCGATAAAAGGAAGTAGGAAGTTGTAGCAAGCTATTTCAAGATTCGGAGATGAAGAAAAAAGAGAAACAGCTTACAGAAACAAGCGTAACAAAGTATATCCAGCAGAGTATGTGTTGGCTTCAAACCTTTTATTGCAGACTACCTAGAGGTAGATATCGGACAAGTGTATTAGAGGAAGTCATCCATCCAAAATTTCCTAGCAAATTTTGCTGAAAATACAGATCTATGACATTCACCATTACTATCCTAAGCCTCTTACAAAACCTAAAGTCGTTCTATCATAATCCCGATTTACATATTGTCTATTCGTATTTTGAACTTCTAATAATTATGCAAACCACGAAAGAAAAGTGTTAAAAAGAAAACCTTGAAAATTTGTTATAGAATTATATTCCGTTCATCTCCCTTTCCAAAACTTTATTTATGTCGAAAAACATTCATGTTGTAATGAGAGAACCCTAAGTAAATCTCAGGATTTAATGTTTACTACAAACTCTCATGGTCAAAGATCGAATCAGGGATCTGTCGCACCAGAGGTTATCCAACTGTAATGGCGTTATCACAATATTGTAATATGTAATTCGTTTCGTACCAGCATTTTAAGTGAGTGACATTTCAGCCAATATACGAGTATAACTTAATCATACGGCTAAAAGAATAGCTTTGTGAACGTTCTTCCACAAAATAACTGAGATTGAGGTCTGAGGAAATGAAACGTTCCAAAAAATTCGAACTCACTAATAAGTTAAATCGAGGTAATAAAACCATAACACTAATGAGTGTTTACTTGTTATGGAAACGTGTATAGATTCACCTTCATCCTATCATTTCAAATACCTATGTACTATAATAACTTAAATTTACGTGTTCACTATTTACGGAATAATAATGAAAAATGAATTACAGAAACCTTATGTGTATCTTGTAGTCTCTAGAACTTCCTTTCAGTTCTGTGATTGAGTTTCGTCTAGGCTACTTTTTCCTAGACTTCGTTGAAATTGTCCTCGTACTGAATCTACTCACGTACAGACTGACTCTTATGTTCCAGTTACTTCAATTCCTAGATTGCTTTAGTTTGGAATGTCAACGACTAGCTTACTATACTTGTCATGTATCTAATGTTCAGATAAATGTTAAGCTTGCTAACAAATGGATAGAGGACAAGTCTCGATTATCACTGAAAAGCGAACTTTGTATAACCATAGTCAAAAGTTCTTTAAGGGCAATTTCAATAAAATGTCTTTTCAGCAATTGCGAGCTTAGTTACTTATATAAAGGCAAGCAGGAAAGTCTCCTCAAATTTATACACATATTTCTGAACATGATTATGAAAACGATATTTGTAAAATCTATTTTTTAAAATGTTTTAACATAAACATGAGAAATACATACACCAATATAACGCCGAAAATAGTCACTATCGGCATCTTTTGTCGTTTAATGAGAGACTATAAAATACAGTGTGATAAAAGACCGTAGGAGTACGGAGTACTTCTGGTGCATTGAACCCCTGGTTCAATCTCCGGCCAACTAAGTTTGTGTTGGACAAGATCGTGTTCGTGCGTTTTCTTGGGGGTACACCCGTTTCCTCCCACTTTCTCATTCCAACAATTTCTCCATCATCATTAACTAGCCTTAATCATCGTCTCCTTTAGCCTCACAAGTATAATTGTGTGACGCTAAACTGGAAGATTTCATTTTTATAAAACGTGCGTCGACAAACAAATAATAACATAGCATTCTACAAGTTAACAGCATGTCTGATAACCAAGGCCCGGATCTTGTTGACAAGTCAACTTTTTTCTGTTACGAATAGGACAAAGCAAATTCAAACAAAAACGTTATCCATCAACTCTAAGTTCTAAATATATATATATATATATATTTAGGGTCAGCTTTTGGTCACTTTTTGCCGTTTTGAAGTTTCAGGTCATTTTTTAATATTTTAAGGTAACTTTTAGGTCACTTATGGGCTTTTTATTCTTTTTCTTCTACATAAGGAAATCTTAAAATGAACACTGTTTACGGATGTGAAAAAGACGAAGTTAAATAGCTAATCACTTTTCTTGCTTCCTGACTATTGGGGTGGAAAAAAACTGCATTTTTAACAAGCTAATGAAAACTAAGCTGTAGCTGGTTAATGAAAGGTGGGGGTTGGTAGGTAGCCAAATAGATAGTTTTGGGTTGTTGACCACAAAGAATGTGACCACGTGAATAACTAAAAACGGATTAGAAAGCTTACAAAGATTTTAAACAGAGCTTTTATTTATTATTCTGATATAGTCTACACTTGCATTAAGAGTGCTTCTTAGTTTCAACTCGGGAGTGAAGTGACGCTTTTAGTACGTACAGTGCCGTACAATGGACTGATCAATGGACATAAATGATCAATGGGCTGCAACTAACTGAAAGAAAACTTTTTGAATATGAGTGAGGAACGTTAATTAACCCAATAGATATTAATATATATATATATATATATATATATATATATATATATATATATATATATATATATATATATATATATATATATATATATATATATCAATGTTTAACGAAATAAACGTTCAAAAAACGCAGTTTTAAGGTCAATTTTTGTGAATTTTAGGGTCATTTTATAGAAATTTTAGTGTCATTTTATAGGTCACTTTTTAGAAAGTTTTAGGTCAACAAGATCCGGGCCCTGCTGATAACTAACCCAACACTTGTATTTATTTTTCATCTGATAAATATTTTCAATTTGCTGCAAAACTCCAAAATAACGTTAATGTTATTTTAGGAGTGCTTACTTTATTAATGATTTTTTTTTCTTCATGCGCTCTAAAAGAGTTTCGAAATTACAGTTTGTATACGTTTGAAAGGAAATCCGAGGGCAAAGAGAATATAGTAGATATCTGTGTACGTTTCAATTTCAGAGGAAGCAAACAATTTTCTCGTTTTTCTTCCGTTTTCTTAGAAAGCAGTCGGTTGGAGAAGGCATGGGGGACACAAGATTGCGGTTCTAACCCACTCTTTGCGCTGTGCTTTTCGAGATAACGAATGACGTTATGCGAACCGCCAAGGAACAGGGCACCTGAAACCGCAAAGCAGAAACTTGGAAATTAGTTAGGGACCACCAGCGACTTTCTCACTTCGACTCGATTCCCTTTTTCCACCTCTCTCCCTTCCTTCTTCTTTCCCCAAACGTAACATATCTCCTGACGCACCTGGACTTCTTTAGGAACTTTCAAGAGTTTTCTCTCATTCGTTTGGTTGGATGGGAAGTTTCATGTTTTGGGTTGAATTGGGACTTTTCTCTCTCTCTCTCTCTCTTTCGCTTTGTGAATGTATTTCGTGTGTTCTTTACACCATCACTTGACGTATGTTTATCATTCAGGATTACATCACTGTCTTTTCTATTTCCCTTCCTTTCTTTCTTTCTGTTCGCCTATTTTACAGGTCTCACTGTTATCTTCATCTGTGGTCTTTTCACTTACTTTGTATTAAATTAACACATTTATTTATTTACTAGCGTGTATTAAGTTAAGGTTCGGATCTTGAATGGTTTTTATCATTTCATTTTGACAGTGCAATTTAGGGCTTGAGGAGGGGGGATAATTAAAAATGATCGATAATGACCGATATTAATGTCGAATCGATAGTTTTCGGAGTCGCTGAGATGAACAGTGATACTGCCGATACCGTTTAAATCCGATTTCAGCCCCGCAATTTGGTGAAGAGGTAGGGGGATATATAGAGGTAGGGGGTGTTTGGGTCTGATGAAGAGGACGTTAGGTCCTTGAAACTGTAACATATTGTAAGTATAGTTTTTAATATATTTCATTCTGCTCTGGTCAGAACTGTGTTTTATTTGTTTCTCTACTTATCCAGAGCCATGGAGTTTGTTCATTGGTCTGGTGGTTCGAGAGGTACGAAGTAACGAAGATGTCACTTTCATTTTTATATATAGATAGATAAGTAGCGGATATTGGTATAAGGTGTTTTTACGCTGCGTCTACTTAAACACCGAGGTCACCAAGGCCAAGAAATTCAGAATTAGGAAATAAATCAGAGCACATTACACTTGGAACCCCACTAATAGACAACGAATTCCTGATTACCAGCGCCTGAGGAACCCTTAGCTGCTTGGATGATTCCGATTCCATTAAAAACAACCATCAGAGGCCAAGATATGTGGAGGTTACTTTCAATCAGTTGGTTGCCTGTTCCATGTATACAAATCTGTGTCGACCATGGAGTAAATAGTCTTTAAACTGGCGACAAGGGTTTGTGGAACGAACAGAACAACCCAATTGGAAAATTAATCGATGTTATATTTAGCATCCCGTTCAGCATCGAAACTATATGAGACGCGGCCCTGCAATTTAACGTAGGATCCGAACCATATGAGCTCTTGCCGGAAATCGAATCCGTGCCTTCTGCTCCGAACGAATCAGAAAAGCATGAACATCAGATCGTATCAGATATCAGATTGTCCTTATGTCTTTCTTTACTTACTAATTTCATATTTGGGTTACTGCGTTTGTGGTAATGAACTGATTGTGTCTCATTTATTATTCCGTCTTAAGATGAATGTCTACTCTAGAATTGTTTATGTTATACGGAACATCGATCACGTTAGACTTTCTCTTTGCTCTACTCAATGCGAGAAAAAGGAAATTCGTCACATGTGGAACACTGTGGTTGAAAAATTACAATTAATTATATTTTGCATTGTTAGAAATGAAATGAAAGTATATTTAGTTTAACGTTTTACGATTATAGTCTATAGGCTAAAGGAGGAGATGATTAATAAAAATGATTGATTGTAAAATTAAGTAATTTTTGCTCTTTCACAAGGAATCGTATCCAGAACCATGTGCACAAAACGCATATGTGTTAGCCACTGGAACACCTGGATATTAGAGTGTGAGTAGGTGTTAAGACTAAGGTCATTATTTCGATCCGAGTTTATTCTATGCTTTATAATGGTAGCTACATTAGCATTTCGTTAGAGCATTGGCCGTAAAACTTATGAACCTTCTGAGCTACCATACCATTTTTAAATCCTACTGTGAGCTACCAACCAAAAGAAATACCATTTAATAAAAAGAAACAAAAATAAATCTTTTAAATTTGTGTATTGCCTATAAACTTACATTTCTAGTAAATATGAAATCAAACTATCCAAGTTAGCAAATGTCTAATATACACACGCAAAACAACGTTTAGTAAGTGTCTAATATACGCACGAAAAACATAACGTTAAGCAAATATCTAATATACACACGAAACAAATAACGTTAAGCAAATGTCTAATATACACACGAAACAAATAACGTTTAGTAAATGTCTAATATACGCACAAAAACATAACGTTAAGCAAATGTCTAATATACACACGAAAAAATAACGTTTAGTAAATGTCTAATATACGCACAAAAACATAACGTTAAGCAAATGTCTAATATACACACGAAAAAAATAACGTTTAGTAAATGTCTAATATACGCACAAAAACAACGTTAAGCGAATGTCTAATATACATACACACGAAAAACATAACGTTTAGTAAATGTCTAATATACGCACGGAAAACATAACGTTAAGCAAATGTCTAATATAAACACGAAAAACATAATGTTTAGTAAATGTCTAATATACACACGAAAAATATAACGTTTAGTAAATGTCTAATATACACACGTAAAACAAAGTGCACAACCTCACGCGTATACAATCAACTAGAGATGAGGCTGACAATGGCAGTTGCGCGGGAGAAACAAACAGTTGTTGTTAGTTCAATGAAGGAATCAAGTTTAGCCAACCAGTACCTTAACGCAATCTGCCGAAAATGTCTCCGCAAGCTACTAGTAACTCGCGATCGACTGTCTGGCGATCACTGCATTAGAGTAATAATAGGTACTAGATACTTGTTGAGTAGATTAGAGTTCAGCGTCTCTTGAAGCACCGAAGCTATATGGGACGTTTACTATAGGTTAAAGTGGAATAGATACTACCGCAATACACTTAAATTTCAATGTTATCGTACTCTGAATCAAATCCGGGACCCCGTACTCCAAAGGTATGCACGCTAGTCAACGCTATGAAGAAAATGATGAGAATTACGAATAACTTATGGATACAACGTCACGAATAATAGCCTTCAAGGCTCAGGAAAAATTCTCTTTAATATCTACAAGGAAATTATGTTGATTCACTGTGTAACTCAAGCGTTTTAGAATGAAAATTATGTAAATAACAGCCGAAATGCAGTACCACATAAAAGGACGCTCCATGAAGTATGAAACTTTTGAAATGTATGACATTTCTGTTCTAGTAAGTTGGCAGCACTGAACGATACTCGATTTTCATCAGTTGTCTTTGTAGTTAGTAATCACGGGATACTGAATATTGCGTGATCGTCATCTGTTCTATGTAAGGGTAGGAACTGTGTGGACGAAAGGACGTCCCAGGAAGTATGCAACTTTTGAAACGTATGACATTTCTGTTCTAGTAAGTTGGCAGCACTGAACGATACACAATTTTCATCAGTTGTCTTTGTAGTTAGTAGTCACGGGTTACTATTGCATGATCGTCATCTGTTCTATGTACGGATAGGAACTGTATGGACTTGTTACGACAGAGGTTCTCTGGGCGGGTGATTTCTCGCAACGGTGACGTGAATTGGTCACCTAGATCTTATGATCTGACGCCATGGATTTCTTTCTGTGGGGGTATTTAAAATTTCGTGTGTACGTCAACAAACCACAATCACTTCCAGAGCTCAAGTCTGAGATTCAGTGTGTAATTTCAGAACTAGAGGTCAAGTATGCCGAAAAGTTATAGAAAATTTCATCGGGAGAACGAGAATGTGCTTGCAGAGTTATGAAGAGCATTTGAGTGACATCATTCATACATAATCACAGGTAACATACACTGCAAAAATATATAAGTATGTAAATTTAAATATGCAAATATATGAATGCAAATATATAGATATGTAAATGACTTAATTTCATCAATATATATTTTTTGAATTGGATTGATTTTGAGTTTAACGTCTTGTTCAGCAGCGAAGCTATATAAGACGTGGACCTACTGATTAACGTGGAATCCGAACCACATGAACTCTCGTCTAGAATCGAACCAGGGTCTCCCACTAGGGATGCATTCGAGTCGAGTCGAGTCGAGATTTAAGCCTGTCTCGACTCGTCTCGAGAAAATGTTGTCTCGACTCGTGTCTCGACTCGAAAATATGTTTCTGTCTCGACTCGTGTCTCGACTCGACAGTCTTTGTCTCGACTCGACTCGAATTCGAGTCGAGACGTCGAAATTCGAGTCGAGACAAAATGTACGAGTTAAAATATACGCACACATCAGCCAGACCACCATGACTACCTACCTAATTGTCAGTATGTCGACTTTTGGCATGGATAAAAACGGCGACACGTCTTGGCATACACGCAATGATCCTTGATAGGTCGCTGGAGAGAGCTGGCACCACATGTGCTCACTCAGGTCACCTAATTCCCGTAAATTCCGGGAAGGGGGGCGATGCGTTCTGACGTCACGTTCAATCACATCCCACAAGGGACATCACTCAAATGTCCGGCTCCTATTTCAATGAAACTTTTTTTGCTGATAGAAGGCATGTATGCATCATTACTTGTGATGACAAAGTTTTGCCATGGTGCATGTTTTCTATTTTTTTAATAACTTTTAAGAGTTGTGATGTGGTTATTAGAGATTACCACAGAAGTCCCTTACTACCCTTTGTAAACGGAGCGTTAATGAAGAAAAGTGAAGAAAAACCATGTGGATACATATAAGTCCTGGGGGGAAGTCGTATGGTAGATATGACCTTGATGGCAGCCATCTTGAAATCCGCCATTTTGAATTAAGGTCAAGTTTTCAAAATGGGAATAGGGTAATATGATACATAATTTCGGGCTAGAATTTAATTAGAAAAATAATGGTGAGGTTCGTTTTAAGATACACCCATTTGGGGGAAAGTTACCGGCATATTAATTGTTTTTACTTACTGTGTGCGTAAGACCCTTCTTACTTTCGTCTCAAGACCTGTAAATCGATCGCAACGGCAGAGCCCGGTTTCGCACTAGTGTTTAGAAATCTTTAATCTCACTTGAGGCAATATTTGTGGATTATTGTATTGTATTTTGCCTTTAATTAAATTTGAACCCACTTCATGATCTTGTGTAAAGTATCACTAAAAGAGAATTTCTGTTTTTATGGAGAACGTAAGCATAGCAATTATAAAAGGTGAGTAAGGTGCGTATGTATTTATAAGAAAGTTTATTTTGCGAGTCTTTTGTGGTTCCGCCAACCTATTCTTTAGTTCTTTTTTTTCAAAATACTCATATCTCATAAATAAAAGAGCTATTATAAATTCTCTTACCACTATTCTTTAATACTTATAAAATTTTATTTATTGTAAAAGCACTGGCGAGATATTTCTTATCGCCCACTAAAATTATGGTGGAGCTCCTTCGTGGCTAACGGTTAGCATACTTGCCTTTGGCGTGGGAAACCTGGGCTTGATTCCCGGTGGGAGTTCATGAGATTCGGATTCCACGTTAATCAGTAGGTCCACGTCTCACATAGCCTCGCTGCTGAACGGGACGTTAAAATCAGAATCAATTCAACTCAAAATTAGGGTTTTGACTTTATTATGATGTCATTAGTTTAAACGCCCAACTTCCCAGTAATTATAAACATTGACTACATTATAAAATTGTAATTTGTGACGACTAAAATATCAGAAATTAAAGATTATTCTTTGGGTTTTGGAACATTTTGAAAAACGTGAAAAACTGGTACTGCACCGACACAACACACCTTTTGGATTTGTCATTGTGTAAAGTGATACAAACTAAAGAAGAATTACAACTTTATGAAATTGTATTAGGACTTATTATTTAGAAATAAACACCAAATAAGTGTAATAGTTCATATCCGTATCAAATACCAAGTTTATGATGAATCAACTACACAAAGTAGGATCCAAAAACGCTCATTGCAATTTGTTCCATCCTTCAGTCGAACCAGGAACTGAAACATAAAGAGTGACATTTTCTTTTTAAAGATACTTTGTCCAGCTAAGTATTGTGAAGGTTTATGTCAGTAGAAGGAATTGCATTCCATTATACAAGCGCAATTTCACAACTTTATGTACACATTACTAAATATCGAACACCCTTGCCCATATGATTAGCGTACGCGTCTTTGGTGCGGAAGACCTAGGTTCGCTTTCCGATGGGAACTCCTGTGGTTCCGAACCCACGTTAATTTGTAAGTTCACGTCTCATATAGCCTTGATGCTGAAAGGGACACTAAACTCTAATCTAATACTAAATACAAATATTTAAAGAAAAATGATGACGCACCAAGATGACGTGAATTTGGCTATCAAATCCATTTTGTGTTTTCAGTTATTTTCTAGTAGTATTTTTTCTAGGCATCCTTTCAAAAGACAGTGATGCAAATTTCGTAACTGCGAATTCCTGTTAGAAGCCATGAAATTATCCGATTAGATGCAAAATTTCCCGTCCACTAAAATAGATACCGTAAATTTACAATATCTAACAATAAATAATTTTGAAAGATATCGCTTTCGAGGGAAAAAATGAAGTGAAATCTTTGAGTTTTACGTCCCACGGTTATGCCGGTTAGGCTAAAGGAGAGGGGTGATGATGAGAAATTATAGTAGTCGCGAGGACTCGTGAAGCTTGACCTAGATTTTCCAATTTCACCACCCAATAGAACGCGATGGTGTGTCCCGATCGTCAACCCCATCTCTGAAATGTTATCAGTGTCGTCTCTCGTGCTGTATGGAGAGCATCTCCTGAGAATGCAGTGTTGTCAGACTGCCGCTAAGTTTCGTTTTGTTTTCATTCTTATTGTCAGTTTTGCTGCTGTTTAACATTTTTGCTATTATTATTGTTACAGTTTAATTTGAATAATTGTTAGTGTTCGTTTTATAGTTCTTTTAAAGTGTTGTATTTTTCGCCTGTTGGCCATGTCCCGTAAGTTTGGCAATGTTGTTGGTGAACTTCTGTTATTTCACTGTTTCTCAAGCGTGCGTTCGGAAGGCAGCTCCACGAATCGTACCGAATTCTTCCGAATCATGACACGTGAGAGAAAGCAGCTCTATGATTCGTGTAAAGCTCACGCTTCACGAGTCGGCGCGGGCACTATAGTGAAATCGTGGAATGAAGAAAGTGGGAGGAACGGAAGAACCCCGAGGAAACCCACGCACACGGTGTTTGTCCACCACAAAGTTCACTTGGTACGAGCTGGGATCGAACCAGGGTCCCCAAGCACCAGAGGTGAACGATCTACCACTGAGCCACCGCGGCCCCGCTTTAGAGGGGCCATGACGTATAGTTGAACTCATTCTCGTAGTATGAAAGGCATTATTTATAATTATGCATGATAGGATCACAAACAAAATTTAAAAATATTATGTGCACTTTCTTTTAACAAACATTATATTGTCTTTTATGGTGTGGAAGGGAATGTTATGTTCGAAAAAAAGTCCTTAACACGATTCTTGTTGCTACACACTGCATGTTTCTAGCCACAGAAAAGATGCAGCGATAGGTAGGCTATTTTTCAATTGCTTTACATTAGCTTGATGTTTCAAGTCTTTTGTGGGTTTCTGAAGTTCACTTTTACCACAAAAGAGCTCAATATTAACATGTCTTACATAGCTTTGGTTCGATTCTCAACACGGACTGCAACTACTGTTAAATTGTGCATCCGAAAGGCACTCTTTGTTAAACCTCGCTTATCACCGCTCATCTTATAATATATATAACTTCACCTCGAAGCAAATGTTGCATTTCTCTCTTTCATCCTAACACAAAACAAAACTAACCACAGCTGTGACACGAAGGAGCTATTTCAAAAAGAAACAAGCTGTGCTTCATAGAGATGTGTACCAAATGATAGAAGTATAAAGTATTGTTTTCTTTCCTGTTTATTGATATCAGTTGGTGTTCTTAATGAGTTTACTCATTAGTTTAGAAAGAGTTTATATGGAATTTGGACATATGTTGTACGTATTCTCCTGAGAAATTGATGAGACCAGAAAAATTATAAGGACAGATGGAATAGGTTTAAGCGCATCTACGTGACTTTATCAAATATTTATTCTCCATAATGGTACCACGCGGAAAACTTGGTATAGGCCTACTTTTATCTTTGCCTCCCTCTGTTAGCTGTTTTGTATCATATATATCGGATGGTTTTGATATTTCTTCTGATCATTAAAACAACAATGGTACCTGTGTGCGTGCAGAAATGCAAAAGCACAAGGTAACTTCCTATTTGTTTTGGAAACAACAAACCCATTTCACGTGTGCGAGAGAAATTGAGCACAGCGAGATCGGGTGTTTACTCACGGTCAGTTCGCAGCAGGAGTCCATGGTAAAAATTTGGCTATCTCGAAAACACTCGCAAAACCTTACAAATACAAAAGACTGCGCTTCAAAGAAAGTTTAGACACAGATGTTTCAATTTTCTCTTAGCAAAAGAGTCGGTTCACTGTATTCGAAAAAGAGAAGGGAGAAAGGGTGAATTTATATTTTATGTGGGGGGTAACGTTGTAAGTAGTATAACAATACATACCGATTCCGACTCTGTACGCATACACTAGCCGCGGAGTTCACACACACACACAGAATCAGAGTCCTCACACACCAAGGGTGAGAGCTGTGCCACTGAGTCACAGCGGCCACGGGGCTAGGTCGAGTCCACTTTACGTTCATAGTTTCTTAGTACATAAATGTTACGATTATGAAATAGATTTTCTTAATGAGCTGCATAAAAACAAAAGCTTTCGAAATGCATTAAACAATTAGCTCGATTTGAGTGTGAACTTAAAGTTATATCAGAGTGTAAATACGGATACGCACCAAAGCTCGAAAACTTAATACACTATTTCTCCTATATAGTCAGCATGTATCAAGCAATCATTCAGCTTTCATTTGAGAGGATGGAAATCGAAAGCTCCTGAACAACTATGCTACTAATGTGCGGAATGTATTTATCTTACAGTGAACTGCTTTGATTCCAAGTGGCCTAACTCCAAAATTGAAATTTTCCAGGAGTGAAAGTTGAAGTTCAATATCTCATGAACAATCCATATTTCTTTTATGTTGGGAACCAAAACCATAACTACTGTATGTAGTTCATTGTTTTATAACTTAGTGTTTACAAAAATCCTTTTAAAAAATACCTATTCATAGAAGTGGATGGTACTTATCTGTACTAGTTCTTGGCACCCAAGCAGTCCATTTATTGTAATACTAGCTTAATATACCCATTCTTCGCATGGGGGCTGTATTTGGAAGTCAACACCTGTGGAAGTATCACCATTCATTTCAGTGACCGCGAAAACTATGGATTTGACACTAGTATCAATCAATATGGGCTATTTATACATGTCTCGGTATTCCTCACCCGCTGACACCCGGCCCACATACAGTAGTAGCTGAATTTGCAAGTCATCGCTGATGGAAGTGTCACCATTGATCTCAGCGACCGTGAAAACTATGGATTTGACACTAATGTCGATCAATTTGGATTACTTTTACTACATGTCTCGCTAAACGCCCCCCTGAGACCCCCTGGTTCCAATTTTGACAAAAACGCTTCGCCTTAGACTGGGACCTGGACCAAGGTATCCGTGACCAAAATTTGGTAACTCTCGGTCAACTTGTCTGGTCCCCAGGTCGGTCCCAGTAAACGCCCCCCCCCCGAGACCCCCCTGGTTCGAAATTAAAAAAACGCTTCGTCTTGATCTGGGGCCTGGACTAAGGTACCCGTGACCAAATTTTGGGAACTCTCGGTCCACTCGTCTGGTCCCCAGGTCGCACAGACAGACAGACAAACACACAAACAAACTCTTTATTTTATTTATATTAGATAAGATATACTATGTAAAATAGTCTCGTATCATAATATGTGATGTACAACAAATGTTACATTATATATTATCCGTAGCTCGTGATATGCTGCAACATATTAAAGCCTCAGAATAGTTGGGCAAGTGAATAATCCAGAAGTTACGTAACCCTATTGCGTTCATGGGAACGAAAACACAATAATTATAACTATGCTAAATTACTATAGACTACCAACTGCTCATTCAGAGAATTTATGAAGTTCACTCTATCGCAATAATTTTATACAAACTAGATTTAGACTACGGATAATAGTTTTATACAAACTAGATAATCAATTATTATTATTATTATCATTATATTTGCAGTACAACCAAATACAACGACATTAACTATTAGTTCTAATTAACTGAATTGAGCTGAAAATTAAATCTTGATCTTTAAAGATTAACTATTAATTTTATGCGTTCTGTACCTTTCTAAAGGAATAAAAGCTGGAATTGGTTTCAAGGCTGTTTCTGAGTGAATACTTTCTTCAAAATAATATTAAAAATTATAGAAAGATTTTCGAGACATTCGAGTCGAGTCGAGATTTTTAAGAGCCGTCTCGACTCGACTCGTGTCTCGACTCGAAAATTCGAGTCGAGAAATACGTTTGTCTCGACTCGTCTCGAATTTTACAAAGTGTATCTCGACTCGAATTCGAGTCGAGTCGAGTCGAGATTCGAGACATGTCTCGACTCGAGCGCATCCCTATCTCCCACGCAGTAGGCGCGTAGGCTAACCGCTTAGCCACGAAGAAGCTCATAAATTTTTATGTTACTAAGCAATCAAAAGTTGCGTTTTTTATGAAGCAACCAGAGTGACTGAGTACTAAGTGCTCCTGATCTATGGAAACCAACATAATAATTGACCATTCAGTATTAAACTTGAAAGTTAATTTGAAATTTAACGTCTCAGTTTAGCATCGAAGATACACACGATGAGTGTTACGTAGTTTGATCGCTTCACGATAATTTTCTAGCGGCACATGAGCATCTACCTGACAATTAACGGCAAAATATAATATCCAAAATAAGTAATCAAAATAAAAAAGCACTATTTCTTTCTTTCTTTTATTGATATATATATCCCCTGAGAATTCCGGTAGCTGAGAGGAGAAATTTTGCACCTGTTGTACATGTTGGCGTGTTTGAATCCACATTTCACCACATTGAAAATGAAAACAGTAACCACAATGGAATTCACTTGTGTTAACCTTTATGAATTGCCCATGATTATATCCATAGTGACGATAATAATCCATGCAAAAACATGCACATATTTGGTTTGAAGAGAGACTCAATTTGAACATGTCTTTCATCTAAATTACACAAAGCTCATTATTTCTAGAAAATCGTCAACATGTCATTTATCCTTAATGTAAATACCAATTGAAAACAGTAGATGAAAATTGAGGACATTTGAGCAGCAAACACTGTGGTTAAGAACTTCTTTTAACCTGCTGTACCATTGAAATGCATGCCTAAATATATATATTTTTTTCATTGACTACAAAGAAGAGCGAACACATTTATCGAAACGCAAACACAAGTTCATTAGTTGGAATGTTAGTGGAAACCATAATACAGTTATTATGTCTCCACTAACATTTGCAATAGCATCTCTTGATTACGGTGGCAGTCAGTTTATAAAGCATTCCCTCTCAATTATTCCACACGCTTGTTCTGTTCATAATGATACCAAATTATATGGATGAATCCCTGTTTATTACTACGAATTATTTCTATACTTATGTGTTTAAGTAAGAAAAAAGCGATATTATGTGTTTTTCCTTTCTAAATAAACACTATGCTTCCACTTCAAAATTGATTTATTTATCACTGGAACAGAATGTCATTTTGTCTTGGAAAATAGAAGTACTGTAACCTAACTGTACAACGACATGCTGGTCGTACTCTTGGTAGTAGTTGATTACATGATTATGAGAAGATTTCAAAGAAGAGGATTAAAGGACGGAAGAAGCAAAGGAAAGAAAAAAATATACCTTCGTGCTTATTGTAAGACGTACTAATCAGTAGTATCATTTAGAGTTTTGCTTTGCGGGGTGGGGAAGCAGGCTTCATTATCTGCGTAAAAGTTCCACGTTTTTTCGTCACGATATTACTATGGATTAAAATAATATATCTCAAATTCGAAGAAGGACAATTCCCGCCTCTGCTGACCCTAAATGACTCTTCTAAGAATAACAACAACCAACGAGGCCAGAAGAATATTTCTTTACGAAACAATACAACAACAAGATTACTTTACGACTATAAATACAAATATCCATAAATGCCTTTCTAGGAATGCGCACTAGACGAAACATGCCATGAATCACAGAATTGGCGTAAAAGAACACGTCTTCAATCTCCTTCAATGAGCTTGAAAGTAAAATTAGATATATTAAAAGGTGTGACAACAGAGGTTGAACTAAGAGTGATATCCAAAGCCATACCTATCAAGGCGACATACAGTATGCTTGACTTTCTCCTTTAGCCTAACCGGCATAACCGTGGGACGTAAAACTTAAAGTATGCTTGACTGTTGTGTCTGCACTTCCATTTCTCTTAATTATGATATGACTGAACGCTTTACAGGCAATATTGACACAGAACTGCTGTTGTAAACTATGGAATCTCACCATAATTTCTTCGATGTCCGTATATATTGTCAAGACATTTTGTAGATGTGAAAGAAGCAATGTGAGGCAATGCCGATAAATACACCATGAATCAAAAGCTTAAGGTTGAGCTTGACTTCTTAGCACAGGTGATACAGACTAAATTATATTTATTCATTAGTAACGAAGGTACAGCCGACAGCAGTTTCGTCTTAAGTCTGTAACGAGAACATTAAAATAGGGATATTGTTTTATCAATACTAGGAATTGTTTCTGTTTCATAGATACTTGTGCGCTGTGATGTTTGATAGCAATCATGTATACAGTTAAACTTTATTGGAATCAGCAGTCGAGTTGGAACGCTACAAACAATTTTCAAAAAAAAAAAAAAAAAAAAAAAGGAAAGGCAAGAACATTTTGTTAGTAGAGAGACTTTTATAAGCCCCGATATATCATGGAGGTAGTTGGATGACGTACTACGCATCGCCTGTAAACCAGGCATCTACGCGTAGAAGTACTGCGAGAGCAGAATAGTGGATAATCCAGAGCACATGAGCTACATAAGTCCGTTATGATGATACTAGAATAGGAGCTCTTTCGCTTCTACATGAAGAATAACGACAGAACTAGTGTGGCAATGTCAGTAACTAGTCAGATTGAAAGATAGTGAGTACTGTCCCGTTACTTCAACAAAGCGAGCTAACAAACTAAGCTATACAACCATAGTGTAATGTATATCGTATTTGTTCTATGGCGTAAACCTAAGAAAATAAAGTGATTAGCATCCTAGGCGCACTCGGAAAGCACACAGAGCAAATTAAGAATTCGAGGCAATCATACTTCAGATTACAAATGTGCCGGATCCATGTTTAGAGAGGCGTATCATTTACTTGCTTTATCATTGTCTCCCTTAGTCTAATGGACATAATCATCGGACGTTAAAACGTCCCTATATCTGTCGACAGTAACGAGAGCAAAATCGGTAAGAGAGAGAGGGAAAAGCCGGTTTTTGGAATCTATTCAGCGTCCCAAGAATAGTCCCATTTCTACCTTTTATTCTACTTCATTTCGACGCCAATAGTTGCGGTGTCTATTTCCATGTTTTGTAATGTAATACGAAATTGACTTGTTTACATTTTGTTTAACTTTGCCTTTGCTTTAAATTTTGCAATTATTCGATGAGTACTAGAACAAGCTTATATATGGATGTAGCGCAAAATCTCGTATCCGTACTACTAGTAATCATAATTCGTATCTGCATTCAAAATTAAAGGGTGTACCATGAAGAAAGCGACTTTTGAAATGCCCGCCATTTTTGTTCTAGCAAGTTGGCAGCCTTGATCGCTACACGATTTTCATCTGTTGTCTTTGTGGTAAGTAGTCACTGAGCGCCAAATAGCAATGAGTTCCATGGAGTTTGCAATTGCTCTGAATAACATTAACCATATTTGTAATAAGTTTTCACTATGACAACAAGCTGTTCGTCATGGAGCGCTCCATTTCTCTACTCTTTACAGAAATCAGATGACGACCATGCGCTATTCGGTGCTTCTTAACTACAAACCACAAAGACAACAGATGAAAATCATGTAACGTTCAGCGCTACCAACTTGAACTAGAACAGAAATTGCGGGCAGTTCATTTTTTTTTTATGAGACACCCTTTACTACCCAAAGATGAGACATGTTACCAATTGATCGAATAATACTGTACTACTAGCGCAGAACAAAATTATATGATTAAGAATAAATTACTATGTGTAGGTTTGATAACATTGAGAAAATCTAATTTTTATGGTGCTAAAAGTATGTCATTTATGTTAATCTTTAATTTGCTAAAACATATTTTTTTATAACTATTCTATCAGGCCTTGTTTCCATTTTGTACTAATACACAATAAAACACTGAGCAAGGCTATGTGATAATATGTAAAAAACAGTTTCAACACAATAACTGTGTCTTCATCAGACTCCCACTCCTTCTGGCTACTTGGAAGTTGGTTCACCCCCTTCACCAACTTCCAACCAGCCAGAAGGAGTGGAAGTCTGATGAAGACACATTTATTGTGTTGAAACTGTTACGTGATACTGTTTTTTACATATTATCACATAACCTTGCTTAGTGTGTTATTGCGTATTAACATATTTTTTTGTTTATTTAGTATTGAATGCACCAAAAAACACTATTTTGTTACTCTATTGTTTATTTATTTAGTACTGTTTATATAGGAATGCACCGTTAAGTATCAGTTTGTATATAACGTTGTATTTCTTCTAACGTTGATGTCCTTACTATTTGTAATAGGTCAAGATGATATTTTTGAAAATCAATGTAATTGGCGGGATCAATGTCTAATGAGAAGTAAAGAAAGAAGATGTAGGGATATATAATACTGTACTACTAGCGGATAAAACAGGTTCGTATAGAAGGTGGTGAATCACTTCCTTGACGATGAATGAAGGCTCGCAATTTTGATTTTTTACATCAAAACAATAAAAGTTAGAACAATATTATTCTTATACTCGGGTTAGCCGTTTGGTTGTCCGCGAACTCCTCCTAGACCGTTTGGCCGATCTCAACCAAACTTAGCACGCTGATAGAGTATGTTGTGCTGAGTGACAACATAGGTCGAAATCAAAAATCCGATGTACCATCGATGAATAATGACCAAAAAACGCTTCCTCCTAGACCGTTTGGCCGATCTCAACCAAACTTAGCACGCTGATAGAGTATGTCGTGCTGAGTGACAACATAGGTCGAAATTAAAAATCCGATGTACCATCGAGGAATAATCACCGAAAAGCGCTTCCTCCTAGACCGTTTGGCCGATCTCAACCAAACTTAGCACGCTGATAGAGTATGTTGTGCTGAGTGAGAACATAGGTCGAAATCAAAAATCCGATGTACCATCGAGGAATAATCACCGAAAAAAGCTTGCATAGACTTAACATGGGGAAAAAGTTTTCACGTGATTTTTTTGTCAACAATTAAAATCTGCGCGTGATTTTCAAAAATTCCCGGCGAAGCCCTTTTATTTTTTAGCGTAAAAATTTACAATTTTAATCACAATTTAAAAACAAATTAAAGATTTTTAAAACTTTTTTTAGCCGGAACAAAAGGTCAAGACGAAGAATTGTGCGATTGTTATTAAAAATACTGATTGTTTTAAAAAGTCACAATAAACTGATTACGTTGCTTAAGCTCGCTCAGCTCATTTCATTGCAATCGAGTATATCCATTGCATTCCTAGTATATAAACTAGCAGAATACCCGTTGTTCGCACTTGAAGAATACGTTTCAGTTTGGACATAAAGGGCACAAAACCCGTCACCAATCAACTTAAGGACCCCAGAAACTATGAATTCAACACTAATATAGGCATTTTCAATTAGTTTTGCATGTCTCCATTTCCCCCTTAGAAATACTAATGGGAGTTAAATTTGGACTTAAACGATATCGGAAATGTCACTGTTCATCTCAGCAACCCTGAGGAGTTTGGATTCGACACTAATATCGGTCATTTTCAGTTATTTTTATACATTTTCCCTTCCCCTCCCGAAGCTGCACTTTCAAAGTGAAATGATAAAAAACATCCCATGCCCGAACCTCATCTATGTTGAAAATGTGATAGAGATTGATCAGGTGGTTCAAGAGTTATTTTCATATAGGCCTATCTCCCTCTCCCGCAAGTTGTACCTTCAAAGTCAAATAATAAAAACCATCACAGGCACGAAACTCATCTATGTTGAAAATTTGATCGAGATCGGTCGGGTGACTCAAGAGTTATTAAGTTAAAACCTAGTCATTTTCATATATAAATATATATATATATATATATATATATACTCTGTAAAGAAAAAATAGCGACACTCGCTCGGATATAGTTTTCACAACATACATTAACCAATAAGAGTTTTTACATGAATTACTGATAATATCACAATGCATATTCTTAATGAGCAGTTCATTCTTAATACTTGCGCCGCAGTTTCAGGTTTTTATATGCATATAATTAATTTATATGCATATATTAGTAGCTATGTGTGTTTTCAGCAAAAACGGCTGTGGGAAGAATTATACATAAAAGTATGAAAAATCAACAATAACAGCACAAAACAAAACAAAATATTTCTTAAGAGTAAGACATATTGTGTACGAACATTGAGAGATACAATACACCAAACTTGATTTCGTATGTGGACCATGAACTTTAGGACTTGCAAGGGAATCGTCGAGACCTTTTGGTGACAAAGCTATTGCAAAATGCAACCTTGATTTCATGGAATCACTCCCGGATTATCTGTTCCGTGAGTTCCATTCTATCCGAGATAGTTGTCTATTGAGTCTTCTGCTCATATCGACCCAAACTTTACAATTGGATTCATGTCAGGTCAGTTTGGAGGCCACATGAGTCTTTGAATAATCATATTCTTGCACCACGTATTAACGATTTTCGTTCATTGACATGAAGCATTTACGTCCTGGAAAATTAAGTAGTCCATATCTTCTTCAGGAAAGTTATCTTTAGCTGTTTGAAGAATTTTACGTACCAGAATTTGAAGACATTTTTGTACATCAAATGACTCTTCACATTTATCCATTGTTCTGACGTCTTTGACAGTGAAGCAAACCCATACCCTCACTCTGTAACTGAATATTTGCATCTCTTAAACAAAATCCGTATCATGTTTCTCGCTCACTCACATCCACAACTTCACACCACTATCCTTTCCAACTATTCTAAACCTTTTTCAACGGAGAAAACAACATCCTTCCAGTTGTCATAAGTCCAAGTAGCATATCGACTCATAAACGTACGTGTTGAAGTCTTCAGTGTTTTTGTTAGTTTCGACTTTCCAGGCGTTTTTTTCTTCGTAATATCCTCCTCATACAGTTAGCACAATTCAGTCGTACGACTGACTGCAGTTCCAAGATCAAAATGATTTTTGGGGAAGTCATTCCTTAAATCTGCAGTGCCATTGATTTTATATGGCGATCAGCTCTGGGTGATGCTTTCTTTTTTCTATTACACTGTTGACGAAGGGATGATTTCTTATACTACTTTTGCTTGTCAATTACTCTTTCCGCCGTCGAATGGTAAATTCTGAGTATTCCAGCCATCTCCCTTAGAGATGTAACTTAGCTGTGCAAAGCAAGAAGTATGCATTGTTTACGTGACGACAAGTCACATTTCTTACCAATCATACTTGTTTACAGTTCACATGTAGCAACAATTTCATACAAAAACAACACTGCACAACAACAATATTGCCACTTGACACTGCTCAAACAATTACAAATCATAGAACAATCACAAAATGCTAATTACCTGGGCTTACACATCACAAATGTAGTGCAGAATTCTCACTCCAATAACTTACTAGACGCTTTGAGGTGCCATCTGGAGAGAATATTACTGATACATAAATAATTAGTAAGCGCTATTGTACATCATAGGTGTCACAGATAATGGAAATGAATTATTACACTTATAATTTCCTTCTATTCCTCTTCTAGCCGGCTGCAACTACGGTTTTCTGTGTAAGTTACCTTGAGAATTGAGGTGTCGCTATTTTTTCTTTACAGAGTGTATATATATATACTAGCTGAACCTGCGCTATTTAACACGGCGCACAGCTCTAATAGGAATGTGAATTTCCTTCCCACTTCTCACTATATCTGTGCAAGTCCCTTTATGAACACTAATAAAAGACAGGAAAACTCTCAAAGGAAGTGAATCGCTATTGACAAACATTTAAATGTAGTGTTTTAATATCTAGAATGTTGGAGTTGGTGGCAATCTTGGATAAGTAATAGATGATATCAAACTCAAATTTTATTTTTCTTATAATTCCATATCCGACTACACCTCATAGTGGGTCCACAAGCCTCTGAAGTTGCCAGCTTGCAATAGGTTTTGTCATTCAGATTAAAGCAAAGTGCCTGAAATGTCCATCAACCCGCTATACATAACTCCTTTGCTGGTTGCCTGTCACAAGAGTATCAACCTAGTTGCAATATTTAAAAAGGGCTAAAACGACGCCTAAACTGTGCAATAGAAAAATAAAGACAAGTTTTTCTTTTTGGAAATTTGAATGAAAACTGGGAAATCTACACAAAATTTGGAATTGACTAGTATAAATGGCACGTTTCTAGCACTTGTGGTTTTCAAGATCTCATTGTCGAAAGGATTCAAGACAAACATATAAATCTAGCATTTAGTTGAGTTGATTTTTAGTTTAGCGTCCCTTTCAGCAGCGAGGCTATATGAGACGTGGACCTACTGATTAAGGTGGAATCCGAACCACATCAGCTCCCACCGGGAATCGAACGAGTCTCCCACGCCAAAGGCGCGTACGCTAACCGCTTACCTATATATATATGAGGCGTATAGTTTCTAAATCCGCCATCTCCTTCATAAACGGTTTCGAGAAAAACAGGAAAAACTGATAACTCAGAGATTATGTGAGATAAAATTTTCTTTTTATACATACTTTACTGCTTTCTAGACATTCATTAAAACTACCAAATGACAAAAATCTCTCTCATCCCATTTCCCGGTTATTGCAGAAAGCAGTTTGGAGATGGCGGATTTTGAAAACAACTTTTGGAGATGGAGGACTTTGAAACAAACGTACTTAAGTTTTTTTGGGGTTTATTTGCTTCCAAATCATTACTATTATAATTTCTGATAACTATTTCAGAACAGAACAGTAGATGGAGATAAACTGAATCTAAACAACGATATTAACTTGTTGGGTGACATTATAATGTGCACAAACAAGGAAGAAAATGAAGCTATAATTATAGTACGTTAGCTACATTTACGGGTCAATTTCCGAAGTTCCCAGCCCGTTTAGAAATATCGTCTCCTAACATAACATAAGCTTACTTAACCTCACCTCACTAACCTAATCTAACCTAACCTAACATAGCCTGACATAACAGGATGGGAACTTCGGAATAAATGCCACCTTTACCACCAAGAAAAGGATTGAAAGTGAAAGTGAAAGGATTGAAGAAAGTGAAAGTTTTCAGATATAGTTCTCATCAGAATCATGTTCGAAACACTGGCATTCAGCCTAATCCTCATCTACACTTTCTTCTGTTGAAGCAGTCAGTCTCTTTTCAGCATCAACATAAATGGCTAAGTTTGAATTAGCACGCCAATTCTCCCCGAAGTGTTTCGTTAGGAGTTGAACAACATCTTGCAACTTTTTTTCATTAACGTCGGTCTTCAATTCATAGCAAAGAATAGAATAGAATCGAGATGATGGGGTTTACAAACGCACTGCTAAGTGTAGATGGCGGCTTTTGAAGAATACCCTGAACTTTAAAGCAGTAATTGAGGGTGGAGGTGCCGACATTTCAACCAACTCTTTTCACCATCATGTAGGGCATGGAAAGGAATACCAGTAAATCTACTTACCTCATTTTTTTTGAAAATTGGAGATGGCGGATTTAGAAACTATACGCCTCATATATACACAGCAGAATCTTTTTAATCCGAACTTGGATAATTCGAACAAAAGCTTATTCCCCTTGAAAACTGTATTAAAAACAATGGTAAAAAATCGTGGGTAAATGTAACATTTGAACCTCCTGTTTGGATAATTCGAAGTATTTACAGTGGAAAAATTTGCAGTGTTCCACAAATTTCAACTGGTTTTTATTTATCTGTTATCTTATCCAGAAGCGACCATGGGAAAAAGAAATTTTGTTGATACCACCTCAGCTGGACTCCCTCCCGTTATAGAGAATCCGGTAGAAGATGGTTGATATACGCATCTCTCCACCTTGTCAATAACCTGGAAGTGTCCATCCTTTCCGTAGAAATATCAATGATCTTGAACCCTGTCTTCCACTAGCAAATGACTTGCAAGAACGAGATATTTGTGCAATTCTTTTTTAACAACTAAAACAGTGACAAAAAGGTAAGAAGATTCGTTTGTGATCTATTGGCGTGCATTATGCACAATGCCGAATCGCGGCGCCTATTCTAATTCCTTACGAAAACGTGGTGCTTTATAGGTAAGGTGCATTGCATGTTAATTAGTTTTTCATATACAGTACAGTTATTTTGTTCCCTTGATTTTACTTTAAAATGAGAGTTTTTGGTTAATTCGAATTTTGGATAATTCGAATTATTTCTTGTCCCCTTGGACTTCGAATTAAAGAGACTCCACTGTATATATAAGTATATACAGGGTTTTTCAGATAAAACGTCCAGTAGTGCTTATAAATCAGAAACGGTTGAGAATAAAAAGATGAAACGAAAAAACTGAGATAGGAAAATGTCATAGGACACATCACATGGTGTTGTTGTGGTGAACCCTATGGCACTCCTTGAAGGGGGCCCAGGGGAAACTTCAAATTTTCAAATGGGAACACCTATTGAATCATACCTCATTCGGTAGTCCTTGAGAAACGAAACCACTTTTATAGGAAACAATTTTCGATTTGGGCCACCGTTTTCAAAATGACCGCAAAAAGTGAGTCCTGTATCAGATGAAGCGTCCAGTGCTTATAAATCAAAAACGGCTGAGAATAAAAAGATGAAACAAAAACTGAGATAGGGAACGAAGATAATCATATCAAGTGGTGTTGTTGTGGTGACCCTCAGGGCCCTTCGTGTATGGGGCCAAGGGGTCAACTTCAAATTTTCAAACAGGTATATTGTGTGTGTCATACGTTATTAAATGGCCAACTGAAAAGAAACAACGTTTGTTGGAAACAATGTTCGATTTGGGCCACCATTTTGAAATAGTGCGATCGGGAAATGTCATAGAGTGCATTGAACACAGCGTGCTTTATTCTCACAAAAGGCCCATAACATGTTTCACCTTTGGTGGGGGGGGGGTGTAGAGACTAGACCATTATGAAGGGAAATGTATGTACTTCATGATTGAAAAAAACTGAACAACAATCTTTTCTTACAGAATGTTTTTCCTGTCAGGCAGGGTTTGTTGAGATCGGAACGATTCAAGGGTTTAGATTGGTAATACGTAGGGAGAGCAAGATATTTTCTAAAGGAATAAATTAACACATTTCTTTGAGTAATAGTCCTTACTTTTGTAGTTTATGTGTTAAAATGCTGCTCTAAAGCTTCCTGATTTGTTTCGTTAATTAGAATAAACAAAAAACAAAAGACTAGCAGATTTAATTTAGAGAAATTATTCCACGTTTGCCATAGGTAAAATTATGACTTTCTATTAGACATTTGTTCCCGTGTTTATATAACTGTATATATGATTTGTCGTAATTTCGTTGGTAACTTTTATATATGATATGATATAATACACGGAATTGTAATGCGATAGTGCTAAATAGCTTAGAGATACTCAATAGCTCAGCTCTGAATGATAGGTAGCATTTGGGGGAGGTCAATTGCCCCTAATACCCTCCCTCTGGATTCGTCTCTGTACTATACATGTGTGACTTTTAGGTCACATCAATTGCAGTGTATCTAACAGAAAAAGTTAAACCCCAGAAAGAAAAAGAAACTGTATTCTACAATAACGGTAAATCTATCTTGTTATTGCTTGTAGTTAAAGGGTTTATGGGAGGATATGAAAAGAGAAAGGCGTAACGTGCTACCATCTTCTGGAAATTTTCGGAGCTCAGTTTGCCTCCCGTCTTTCGAGAGCGATACACGACACTCACTCTCAACTTTCACACACATGGATCGAACTGTTTCAGCTTCCAAAGTTTGCTTGGTTGTGACGTCATTTTAGGGACGCTTTTAGAAATGGTGGTGGTGGGTCGTTAAAAGTGAAGTGGAATGGTGGCCTTACGGTCTAGTCGAGATGAAGTTTCGGGTGTCCAACGGAAAGGGCCCAACCAAACTTTCCTCTCTGCTCCTCTCTATCCTGCCCTAGAGAAAAAGGAAAAAATGATTGTAGTTACTTTGAGAAGTGGCTGAGCACACATAACTCTGAAAGTTCAATTGCCGCTTAGGGAACAAAAGTTTGTACTACTTTCAGTATTAGCAAACTACTAATAATAACAGTAGTGCAGAAAATAGCAAATAACAGAGCAGAACGTAAATTTCTTTATGTTCTTAATTACTTAAAGATAAAATATCAGAATGTATAATAATGTTAACACTAGAAGACGGCAATTTATGCTTACCTGGAATGCCGTTTGTGCGTCATTTTGACTCATGGTCTTTTTAGTTTATTTTTTACCGACTTTACATTGTGATTGCTTATGTATAGAGGCTTAATGTTTTAGCTTAATAATAATAATAATAATAATAATAATAATAATAATAATAATAATAATAATAATAATAATAATAAGTAAGAACGTCCCCTCCTTTTCAATTTAACGTCCCATGATCATGCTCTTTAGGCTAAGCGAGGCGAATTCATAAGGCAAGTGTATGATAATGGAAGAATTGATGGATTGAGAATGTTGTAGGAAACGGGTGTATGATAATGGAAGAATTGATGGATTGAGAATGTTGTAGGAAACGGGTGTATGATAATGGAAGAATTGATGGATTGAGAATGTTGTAGGAAACGGGTGTATGATAATGGAAGAATTGATGGATTGAGAATGTTGTAGGAAACGGGTGTATGATAATGGAAGAATTGATGGATTGAGAATGTTGTAGGAAACGGGTGTATGATAATGGAAGAATTGATGGATTGAGAATGTTGTAGGAAACGGGTGTATGATAATGGAAGAATTGATGGATTGAGAATGTTGTAGGAAACGGGTGTATGATAATGGAAGAATTGATGGATTGAGAATGTTGTAGGAAACGGGTGTATGATAATGGAAGAATTGATGGATTGAGAATGTTGTAGGAAACGGGTGTATGATAATGGAAGAATTGATGGATTGAGAATGTTGTAGGAAACGGGTGTAAGATAATGGAAGAATTGATGGATTGAGAATGTTGTAGGAAACGGGTGTACCCCGAAAAATCCAGAGATCGATCGCCTGGAGAGGATCGAACCGGGATCGATTCCACGTACCAGAATTAAGCACTCTACTACCGAGCCACCGTGTCCTCAGATAATAAAAGAGAAGAACAAAAGATAATTATTACGTTTATGAACATAGATTCATATTTATTTTAACAGGACCAAAGCAACACCAAATGACTAAGTATTGACTTATTCACGTTGTTATTATGTGTTTGTAATTCTTACATTAGGAAGACACCAGTACATATTTCACGAGAACGAAAAAAAATCTAAATTTGCAGGTATGCTTTTTGGTTCATGCTCATACTGCTTTTGTTTCATTATAAGGAACTTTTATGCAGTTGTCGAATCGCTGTGACTATTTTTACACTAGGAAATTTCCAATGTATACCATCGCAATGAAGATTAGGTGTTCATTTTTAGACACAAATCAACTTTCTCTTTGTACCTCACTTTATGTATAGTGTTTGAAGATTGATACGAATTCGTCGGTTGCAATGAATAGAAATGCACTGAACAGTTTCAGTTATATTTTGAAATGTTTACCGCATAGGTCCTAGAGTAGTAAAGTAGGAGAACATTGTGAGACGAATGCCTACATAGTAATGATATAAATTTATCCATTTGTTTTCATATTCTATGGTGCTGAACGAGCAGAACGTCAAGTTACTCTGGATCATCCGAAGAAGTCAGATTCTTTTGAAATATTACAACTTTTTTTCTGTAGAACTAATATTTATACAGTGTATGTCTTTTTATGTTTCTTCGTCAGATACTCATACGTCTTCAATTCTAAAATCATCACTTTCTATGTTGTGAATTTCGCTAATAGTTTGTTTTGCATTGCACGAAACCATGGAAATATTTCAAGAAATGCAATCTATACTTATCTCGAGTCCCCCCCCCCAAAAAAAAAATTCAATCCCATCCGGGGATGGGTTGGCCGTATAAGGCAACACCTTCTCTGTGGCGAGAGATGTTTGGTACTTTCATGCACTGTCTAATTTGTTAGTATGGAAGCAGGCCTTGTAACACTATGGACAAGTTGGCGGTGGCAGGGAAGCATTATGTTGTCTCGAGTGATCAATGAAGACTAGAGATAATATTTCATTAAATTGGTCAGTGAAAACTGACTTGAATATCTTTCTAATTCATTCAAAACTTCTAATAAATGATACAGGAATGAAAAAGGCAGAAGAGAAAGAGATACCGAAATAAGCGTTTTATAAATTCTGGTGTAACAGAAGGAAAAAGTACAGATTACTCAGCGTTTTTGTATTCCTCACTTTGCATGCCATCTGTGACTTCATACTACTACAAATTCTGAAAGTTTACTGTGGTGAGCTAAGAACTGACAGAGGTGAAATGCAATTATCTTGTGATTACCTACAATCATGGGACCCGGACGGGAGGGCAGGGTGGAGCCCAAGCCTTCCTCTGGCTCACGAAAATGTGTTAAATTTTTTAAGATTTCCATGGTACAATTTGTACCATACGGGGTGTTTCATGGTACATTGCGTTATAACTCCCCTATTTGAGCTTTTACGTCCGGGTCCTTTTGTTTTTCAAGTCCAGAGGCATTGTAGAAGACCTTACGTATGGTTTCACACCTTCCTGCGTCTAGACGTAGGAGGTGATGACGTCAAAATTCTAAAATATATATTTTCTTTTAATATTGCGGGGCCGGTCTATGTTCATTATTTTTTGGCGGGCTTATTTTTGCACGTAGAAGATTGAACTTTTGCACAAACATTCAGTCCACCGAGTAGTATTTACCAGATTTTTTCAGATTTCTGAGTTAAAACAGGGGGGATCCAGAGGGGCAAAAAGTTGAAAAAGGGATATTTTTACCAAAAAATCCCTTTCTTCGCGATTTTCCCGCCTTAGATACATGATGGAGACACGTGAGTCATACCGCCTGAAAGGCAGTTCTAAGCTGAAGAGAATGATGGGCGAAACATGACCCTAGGGTAATTAGGAATGTCTCAGGAGATTTTTTTACCTGAGATCATGGTGTTTTACGGTAATTTGGGGCATGGTGGGAATTCCTGATAAAATTTCTCCCGCCCTTAGTATTCAAGATAGAAACTTGAAATTTGGCACACACATTCAGTATACCAAGTACTATTTATCAGATTTTTTTAGATGGCTACGTTCACACAGGGCTGCTCCAGAGGGGCCCAAAGTGCGAGAAAAAATTCCCTCCGAAATTTTCCCTTTGACATCATTTTTCCCGCTCCTGGTATATGGTATAAGCATACAAGTGATACCATTTGAAAGCCAGCTCTATTCTAAAGAGAATGAGGTATGAACCATGATCCTAGGATAAATAGTGACGATGCAGTAGCTGCTTGACTGAAAGTCTAAAAAATAGCCCAAAAAGCCGGGTACCGGAAAGGGAATAAAAAAAATTCCAAACGTATTACAGCAACCAGAGATTTGACCCCCCCAGAAAATTTTCTTCGGGCGCCCATGCCTACAGCATATAGTCATTTATATATACTGTTGCTATAGTAATATTATTGTTAATAGATGTTAGTTTATACAGGGTGTTTTAAAACAACATAGACAACGTTTGGGAGGTGATTCCTGACACCAAGATAAGACAAAAAGTATAGACCAACCTGGGTGCACAAATGCTTCATATCGGAGTTATAGGCTACCCAAAACATGAAAAAATGAAATTTGAAGGTGCACAGCTCCAAAACTATGGGATCCGCCGTAGTCGGTTCAAGACTTCACTTAGGAACTAACATGTGCCCTATCCAAATATCCAAGTTTCAGAATCCTGCGGTACTTCCGCAACAATTTTTATAGAGGTAGTTTGTGAGTACTTCAAATTACATGCCTGTAGCCAAACAACCTCTACAAAAATTGTTGCCCGAGTACCTTAGGATCCTGAAACATGTATTTTTGGATAGCGCACGTGTGAGTTCCTAAGTGAAGTCTTGACCCGACTACGGTAGGTCCCATAGTTTTGGAGCTATGGACCTCCAAACTTCACTTTTCCAAGTTTTCGGCAGCCTATAACTCCGAAAGGAAGTATTTGTGCCCTCAGGTTGGTAAATACTTTTTGTCTTACCTTGGTGTCAGGAATCACCTCCCAAATGCTGTCGGTGTTGTTTTGAAACACCCTGTATAATACAAATCACTAAATAGATTGCTTATGTTTGTTATTCAAAAATTTAGAAACAGCGATTATATCTTTATGGGTCAAAATGAGCCATCGCCGTCTTTTTAGTAATACCTAAAAAATTCAATTTAAATTTGAAAAGAAATGTATAAAAGTATCAGCAGAAGTTCAGTAGGCATACACTATAATGTACAAATGCGTAAACTTAGAAGAAAATTATACGAAAAAAAATATTATTTTCCTTCCAGGAGAAATATAGACATGGGTGAAATTGGTCCTTCCCGTCCTAGTGTTAATACACAGAACAACAATATTTAATGTACAGTGATGCTTAAAGTTTACTTATTTACTTCAGTGGCGTCTCATGACATAATTTTTTGGTAGTTCACAGTCGTTAGAAAATTCTATTATAGAATTATTTCAGTATTCGAAACAAGAAAAAATATAAAAATTAATGAAAGTAACCATATATATATATATACTTACAATAAGAAATACCCATACATAAACAAATACTCCATTTAATTCGTATATGAAATTACTTCTGATTATCTTCTGGGCAATCCACTTGTCAACAACTCTTCTGAAATTTAGTTTTCTCATTTTTTTCTCTGTTGATACTACAGCTAATGCACTGAGACTATTTTGAGCTACGGTACTCCTTTAAATGCATTCATATACTTTAGTATGGTAACATACTTTTAGTTTCTGAAGTCAACTTCGGATTATTTGCTATGACTTTCACGAATTTTGTTGTATGCCATTCTCTTTCTACAGACTCACCATCAATTTCACAATATACTAAATGTAATCTCCATTAGTATCAAGAATGCAAACATCTGCTATCTCCTATATTTGAAGAGTTTCTTCGTGGCTAAGCGGTTAGCGTGCGTGCCTTTGGCGTGGGAGACCCGGATTAGATTCACGAAGGGAGATCATGTGGTTTGGATTCCACGTTAATCAATAGGTCTCGTCTCATATAGCCTCGTTGCTGAAAGGGACGTTAAACTCATAACCAACTCAACTCGTATATTTGAATTGCCGTGTATACTCTTCAGTGAACTGTTAACAGTATACGCGAAACATGCAATGTATGGTATCAAAATATTATGATAGTTTCAGAGGCACCTTCAATTAGGAACGCTTTGTCCATGTACTTTTGCATTGTTATCTCAAGACGCTTCATTACTGTTCCTCTCCCCTCCAAAGAAAAAAACCTTTCCGGTTACAGCTGAAGGTACCTTACTGCGAATCTCAATAATCGTATTTTTCTATTTTGGGTATGTTAAAGATGAATGTTGAAAAAAATCAATTCCAAAATTTCCTTTAGGTTCCCACAACACAGAAGGTAAGATATTACCATTGTAGCATTATTACCAAGTACAGCATTTTTGATAAGTTATTCGCTTTTCTTACAAACATTTTATTTATTTAGGTAGAAAAAACCGTAGCCTAAAGAAAAATCAGAGATTATATATATATATATATATATATATATATATATATATGTGTGTGTGTGTGTGTGTGTGTGTGTGTGTGTAAAAAAGTCTTGAAAATAAATTAAAATTTAATTTGTTTCTTCATTAACTTAAACATTTCTGAGGAAGGGTTTTAAACCTCCCATTTCCTTGGTACGATCTCAGAAAGCCGTAGTTTTGTTTGTTCCATTAGTGTATTTTCATTACGAGAAATTGAGATAAAAAGAAATGTAGATAACTGATTGAAAGAATGAGTTATGTAGTACTATATTCTTCTATAGTAGTTGCAGTTCATTGTTTGATTCTGTTCAAAGCGCCACGTTACTGAAAATTAGTCAACAACAGTGCGGTCAACGTTGCTCGTGCAAATCTTGATTTGAATGTCAGGAGACCGCAGTTCCTTCCCTCTACTGTACGTTTTTCTTCCGTACTACACACACACACTGCTCTGTCGTGAACGTGTTATGATGATGGAATGCATATACGCAAGGGGTAAAGCAAGCGAAGAATAGAAACGAAACGACAAAATAATAATATTCTAAATATTAATAAATATCTTAAGGAGCAACAAACAACCCACGATACATAGTGGTTCACATGCTCTGGCTAACTGCACAAGGCGACGCCACTGATTTATGGTATTTATACAGTTACTTTTGAATGGCAGATAGAAGTTAATGAAATTGTCTAGAGCAGAATGGTGCAATTGCAAAGATGTCTCGTAACATGGCTCTGAACTTCTTTGTCTCGACTATTGGTTCGAATCCCAGTAGGACCTGTCTCAAGTAAACTCCGTCCTGATAAGGAACGTTAATTCAAATGGATCAATGAATTATCTTCATTTACTTTATGTTAGATAGCACTTTTAATGGAAGCTGTGACGTGTGCACCTCTCCCTTCCCGATATACTTAAAAAGATACATTTTTCCTTTAAAATACTCGACATGTTATGTCTGTGTGAAAGGTGACAGTTACAAAGTATATTGTCTTTCAACTGTATGAGAGACTTCGCCTAACAGATAAGTTAACAGTGTTATTTGTACGTCTTTGCTGTAATGACATTTGTTCTGTTTATAGTGAATGTAAAGATGCGACTATCAGAAAAGATGGAAGCACATGCTTCCGGTCTCTCAAGGTATTTTGTAGGAAGCAACAATATTTAAAATAATTCGATCAAAGTTAAGAACTTTGCATTCTACAAGCTTTGCTTTCAGTAGATAGAAATCTGATTTAAACTATTCGCTGAGAAAAACAAGACGTTTATTTAAAAAAGAAAAATATTAACGTCGTTTCGCCAACTATCCACTTGGCTTCATCAGACACTATCATCAGAAAGGAAAGAATGGTAGGAGAGCGTGTAAGCGATGTGTCTTTTTTAGGCTCGGTTTGCAATATAATAAACAAATGTGAAAGGTCAATCCAGCTGGATTCTGGAGTTTTTGGATCTTTTTTTATATAGAGAAATAGAGTATCTTAAAGTGTGGTGTGTATGGTCGTTTCTTTCAGTTTTCGGTAAAGTCTACTAGGTTTTTTATTTCTTTCTTTTTAATTGCCTTTTCCACTTCCTCGTGAAGGTTGATGTAACGTTGTAAGCGTAGCACTTCACTGAGAAAAATCAGTTCTCCGGACAGCGGTATATTGCATAAATATACGGAATTATCTTGCTTATTACAGAAATCAGTACGGAGCATACGTTATCCGTATGCTACATAGGCACTGCCCTTAGATGTTACATCATGCCGTTGAAGGATGTATGATATATAAGTCTTCCTTATATTACATGCATATATGTATGTTACCTTCGCCAGTTATATGTTCTATACGTCCATTTGTATGTGAGATCCTGATCGCCTATAATGTTTCATACGGAAAGTACATATAGATGGAACACTTATACAGAAAGTATTATAAAACATGTGTTTTCACTTATACGTTTGCTGTACGTTAAGTCCAAAAACTAAGGGATTTACAAATGTGACATGGTTTTAAGTACGCCACAAACATTTTTTTCTTTAGTGCATGCAGCAATGTTTAAGATGTCCTCAAATACAACACTGTCATCTGTGAAGGTATGATATTAACACAAATGTTACCTGTAACTTTTGAACAAAATTCATTGGTCAACATGTAAAAATTCTCATTGGTTATTTCCACAGGTAAAATCTCTCACTATAAGATAGTTGAGACTCTGACGTAATCTCTTGTTGCTCTTCTCATCGGAACCATGAAACGTTTTCATAAATTGAAAAAGAAATTAGAAACAAGATATATACTTTATTATTATGCATTTGGATCTTAAACCTCTTTTATAATACACTAAAATACATACCGGTATTATTACATCATCATTATTGCATTCATTTCTTGCTTGAGTTAACCATAAATTCAATTGACTCACCTTGCCATTTCGCATCATTTGTGTAATGAGATGAAATCTCTAAAGCATTCTTTTTAGTGTTTTTGCTAGGTAATCAAGTGTTTCAGTATCATCACTACTTTCTCTCAATTATTTAAAGCCTGTATTAATTATGGTTAATTGTCTGTGACAAAGACAAGAAAAGGACACTAAATAAGCAAAAAGGTAAACTTAAAAAAGGGATTTTTAAAAAGCACAAATTGATGATGGAACTTAAAATAGTTTTTCTTCCCTAATCAGAAAGTCCTTTCTTTCCTTCTTTCTTTCTTTGGTATTGACCCATCTACATTGAAGTCCATTGACACTACCTTTCAGCTGTTTAGCACCGTGCACAATCGCGTAGTAACGAGTCTTTTGTCAAGCTTTGGAGAGCGCAATCAATTTCTCTGTAGTCCATTTGTACCAATTTGTACGTCCAACAACGAAGACGACGACAACGAAAAAAAAATCCTCTTAAAACGAACAATAGAGCCTTGATTTCCCTCCGTTGGTCGCGGCTACTATTCCTTCACCGATTTCAAGTTATGTGAATTTTTCCCCTCTTCTCTCTGTCTTTTCTTATTTTCTGTCCTTTCCCTATCTTTTCAGTCTTTATTTCACCTTTTCATTTATTTCCTCTTTTCTCTGTTCTTTTTCATCTTCTTCGGGTCGTTCTCATTTAAGTGTTCCATGCTTTACTTTCCCGCCACTTGGGAGGAGAAGTGGCGGGAAAAAAGGAGTTAATGCCATAGAAACAAAGGATACCTAATTTTCTTGCTTGTTAGGAGGCAAGATGAAAAGTACAATTGCATTTTGTTACGACTCTCACTGCGTTGAAAATAAAGAAGAAAAATGAGGCAGACAGAATAAGAAAAAGCGAAAAGAGACCAATGCGCAGTGTCCATTGGAAGCTGCCTTGAGCTCCTAATCGTAATTATATAGTAAGAGAGACAGAGAATACTTGACAACAGCAACGACTCATCTTCTTTCCTTTACTGTCCTGTTTGTCATAATAATGGCATTATCTTATATCCACAACATCTGCAAAAATCCCAAGAACCATTGCTGCTATATATCCATTCAATTCCTTAAATGTTGCCATCTTCCTCATTTTTGGATATAAAATTGTTGTTTAATGTGTTTCATCTTAACAACATCACTTTTACCAAGTTAAACAAATTAATACTTTACTTACCTCAGAAGCATTCGCTTTAACCAGCTGAAATTTGTGTTTAACAAATTCTCCGAAATCGTCTTAGTGAGACTTCTCAAATAAAAGCTAAAACAATCTCACCAGCAAGCTGGATTTCAGATGTAGAAAGAGGATGTATTTCAGAGTTAATTTAATTTTCACATATTACTCTCTTTTAGACTTTGAGAAAGCAGTCGATAAATTTGGACACAATGTTCTAATTTGTAAATTTCCCCTTTTATGTTTACTACACGTTAATATCACAACATTTCTGTATTTAAGTGTTTATTTATAAAATTTCCTACTGTCCAACTGCTGGCGTATTCAAAGAATTGATATTGTCAGAGATACGCCTACACTTTTTCACCTATTTTAGCAGTTGAGCTCCTTCGTGGCTAAGCAGTTATCGTGCGTGCCATTGGCGTGGGAGACCCGGGTTTGATTCCCGGCGGAACCTCATATGGTTCGGATTCCAAGTTAATTAGTAGGTCCCGTCTCATATAGCCTCGCTGCTGAAAGGGACGTTAAACTCAAAATCAACACAATCTATTTTGACAGTTATATTTCTAACGGTATTAATATTCTTGTCGGGAGAAAATGAAATACAATTAATTACTCTGGTAGACCCTTTAGCTTGAAATACCCTTGTAAGTTTTAAATTAACAAAACGAAAACTGAAATATTGCAGAGTGTAAATATCTGCAGGATAACATTGTCTAACATGTTCTACAACAGTAAGACTATAGAGAGGCAAGGAGTGTGTGACCCTTTCCGGTGGGATTGTCCGCAGCCTACTGCCCCATGTTTTGTAATGTAGGTTAAATAATATAAAACCATTGTTTTCAGTATACAAAAATATAGTAGCCCTCCGCTTGCTCCTCCCAAGAAATTAAATCTGGAGTTGTCACTGTTCTGCAATACGAGTTGAACAGTGGTGTCAACATAAAATTTAATTCTTTCAAATGACATTGCGTCAGATTATTACACATTTCAAATTTAATGATAAACGGAGATTTATATTACCACACTGATTATTCAGTGTTATAAGCTAAAAATGCTACAATATCCAAACTTCGGAGACTTCTAGAATAATGATAATATTATAAGGAATTAGTCGTATTCGGGGTTCAACAGGAAAAAAAATGAAGTATGTTCTACTATTTGAGAAATATTGCTCACAAAAAAGTCCCATAAAATCTAGTTGCATGTTTAGGATTTTTTTGATTTGATTTTAGTTTATCATTCCTTTCAGCGGCGAGGCTACATGCGACGTGGACCTACAGCGTAACCATATGATCCCCCGTTGGGATTCGAACCAGGTCCCCCACTTCAAAGACGCGTGCGCGAATTGCTTAACCAAGAGAAAGCTCCATTGCATATTTAGAAGATAATGACGCCATCAGTAAGATCGTGGTCAGTATTTGTATGGTATTCTTTGAACGAATATACCTTTACACAGAGAAAAGGTAGTCACACATTTTCTTTATCATATTCAAGGGGATTTATTGCACAATGTTGAAAATGGAGTGTTTCATTCATACCGCTCGCATATTCTGAAATATATTAATAGAAAACAGAGGAAAGGTTTTCTTTATCATATAATTTAATCTGATATAAATATCCCAGTAATTATTAACTACTACTGTACATTTTGATGTTGTGTTTTGTAAGTCATTTTAAGAGACTTAAAATGATACTACAACATTTCAATATCACTGAAGATGTAAAAGTTATGTTAATTTTTGAAGTGAAATATGTGATTGTATAATGGCTTCTTTATTGAAACTTTCTTACGACAGATTTGAATTGGGTGCTTTCCGTTCCTCTCAATCCTGTTCCTTTTCTTATTTGGAGTTAATACTTTTTTTAAAGCGAAAGAAACTATAAAGAATAAAAAATAGATGAAGAGAAGATGGGGCGAAACATGCAGCATGGAAAACAAGGCGCCATACAAACTAGTAAATAAGAAGGCCAAAAGAGCAGTGACAATATCAAACACTAAGATCATAGATGAAGCTCATACGGTACTGGAAAAGAAAGACGGATACAAACAAATAATGGAAATAGCCAAAACGAGAGATAAAGGACCCAAGAACTTCACAGCAGTCAAGCAAATAAAATACTATGATAGTAAAGTGCTACTTGATCAGAAGTTGATACAGGTAGAGAGACTATTTTATGAAGCATCTAAATGAAGAGAACAAGTGTGAGAGAGAGACAGAGTCTATATGAGGATGTAGTGGCAACAGAAAGAAAGATTGAAGAGATAAGCAGGATAGAAGTGGAAAACATAATTAAGAAAATAAAAAGCGGTAAAACAAAAAGTGTTTAGCAAATCCCGGTAGAGTTTGGAGAAACCTTGGCTTTGAAAGAATAGATATCTTCTGGGATCTCATGAAAAAGTTGTGGAAGCAGAAGATACCAGATTAATGAAAAAAAAGTATATTAATACTAATTTACAAAGGCAAAGATGATGTGCAAGGCTGGAAATTACAGAGGTATTAAATTAATGCTTCATACCATGAAGATCTGGGAAAGAATGAGGATACGACAGAAGACGACTTTTGGAGAGGAGCAGTTTGGTTTAATATCAGGAAGAGGAACAGCTGACTCAATCATTGCGTTGAGGCACTGATAGAACAGTATAGAGAGATGCAAGCGTAAGACAGATTGGAAAAGGCGTACGACAGATTGTCCAGTCAAGAACTGTGGCGATGCATGAGGTTAAAGGAGGTTTCTGAGATATGTGCACGGCTTGTAAGGGTTTTGTACGAGGGAGCAGAAACTCAAGTGAAGAGTAGTTCAGGCGTTTCCCTGTAGAAGTTGACCTGCATAGGGATCAGCTTTCACTCAATATTTGTTAAATTTAGTAATGGACGTACTGGCGAGGAAGGTGAAAAGTAGAGCACCATGCAGTATTTTGTTAACCACCACAAACTTACTTGGCCGGAGATCGAAAAAGGGATCCCAAACACCAGAGGTAAGTGCTCTGTTATTCGATAGGAAAGAAAAAAGGCAAATAGATGGACATAGTGAGTTCTCCAGTTCCAACGAATTGATTGTTGAATTTTAAATGTTCAATGACAAAAATGTTCTAGTATAAAGGTAAATAGGTTAGCAATAATTGTACTGAAAATATAATGGCTAGATGTTACACCGAATTAATTATCAATTTTCATTCCATTATAAGACGAATTTTACATAGCCATGTGATTTAGAAGTCAAACTCACATTTTATGTCAAAGTACAGAGTAATAAGTCTTTATAAGTCAGTGAATCTTTAAAGTTCGGAAAAGAAGAAGTATTTTCGTTCTTTCTTTTTAACAATATTACCAAGGTTGTCATTTCAAACATATTAACAAGATTTGATATATAAAGAAAGAAGAGATTCTGTCCATAGAATTAATTCACAACAGTGATGATTTTAGAAATAGCCCACAGTGGCAGATTTAGGCCGGGACCGGGGGAACCTAGGGACCCTACAGTTTTTTGAGTGACAAAAGCAATTTTAGCTATTATTTACATATTTTGGAAAGTTTATAGTAAACTGATGATATAACTATCATAGTCTGGGTTCTAGTTGGCCCCTCTCGTTTTTACTTTCTAGATCCGCCTTTGGTAGCCCGGGAGAATTCCCCCATGAGCTACGAATTTTTTCACCAGGATTATATATTCTATGGAGCTGAATGTGGATACCCAATATTTTCGTAATAATATTTTGACTCCTAGTGTATTGAAATCTCTCCTTCCCGCGTGAACAAAGTCTACTGAAATCCTTACTACTTCACAACCGTACTAGGATTATTAAATACTCTAAATGACAGTCAGTTCAATTATTTAATTTGGCAAACTAAACTCATATTATTATATTAACTTGGAATATTTGAAAATCATAGATACATATTTATTTATCAAGCTTGCAATGTAATGGGAGCGTAATTTAACACCAAAACAAAAATGAGGCTATAGTCGTTTTGTTTGTTTCCTTGTTCAAATGTGATATTGTTTTCTTGTATTTAAGTTTGAATTTATGTAAACACCCTAATAACCTCAAAAATAAAATAAACTCCTACAATATTATTAGCATTTAACAAAAACAACTATCCAAAACTAGATACAGTGCAATGGCGCACATACTATTTGTAAAAAAAAAAAAAAAAGTATTTTTAAATCACAGATTGTTAGGCAACCAAACTAACACCAGTGAGAAGTTTGGTTGCATAATTTAACCCTGAAGCAAAAATGCAAAGTCATAATTCTTGCATAAAAATCAAAGTTTTGCAATATTTCCACAACGCAAACAGCAAGCGCCGTAATAGACCTTAAGTACAAGGTAAAACTGGTCCAAGAAGTAGTTTGGCAAGCAGATTATTTAACACAGGGTATCTTCACCACTTTGCCAGTATCTTCAGTCAGATTTTAGTGACACTGACGATGAGTGCCCAACAACGTCTGATATATTTATTGAATATCTATTGAAGCTTTCCTGGCGACGTATTCTAAACAGGTCTTCTCGAGTTAGCAGCCAGGGAAACACTGTTGTATCTTGCAACGTTTCGAGGGCTGACATCGCCCTCATCTTCAAGTGAATATGATGGGGTAATAGAGTGCATGGAATATATACTTTATGTATGTGTGATTGGATTCTTCTGCTTGGTGGTTGAAATGGGGACTTCTGATTGCCGCTTGAAATGGCGAGATATGATTGGTGACAATGTTTGACTCAGTTGGAATTCTGTATCTCTGTTAAGGTTCGATTTTTTCTTGTGTGATTGCAACAGCTTCTTTTATACTTCTGTCCCAAACTCTTGACCATTTTGTTATATTTTAGTCTGTGAATGAAATCTAATGTTTCTGATTGATGCTGTGCACGGCAAGCCCGGATCTTTCCGATTGATTTAGTCTGATGTAACTGTTGTGTTCTTTGCATCTGGCTTCGTCCTGTTTGTCCAATATATGACTTAGCACATTCACACGGAATGCGGTAAATCCCGGGAGTTCGAAGACCCACAACGTCTGATATGTGAACTGTTACTGTATAAGTTCGAACTTCAGCATAACACTGTGGCAGGAACACAAAACATTTTCCATACAAAAGGAGAAGGTGCAGGGAACCAGAACACAGCAACTCGTTGGTTCCAGGAAGTTCGTGCAGATTGTAAAAATGTCAAAGTTCAACCAACCGAATATCTCCGGTCCTGAGGTCATACAACATGCCATTAAGAAAAATCCATCCACCAGTACACTTCGCTTTTCAAACCGACTCGGCATGTGCCAGTCCACTGTAGTATGTCAGTTCTGCAAACTGAGAAACCATCGGGAGCTACACATTGTGTCACACCAGTTGACCTCAGCTCAGGCACAGAGGAGAGTTTATGAGTACTGACAACTGCCGCAAAATCCGCGTGATATGTGACTCTTGTAACGGATTGTCACAAATGAGAAAAGTGGACGTTCTTCTGAAATTTGAATGTGCAAAAACAGTTGTTGAGCAAAGCTAGATTCCAGAACCAGTCGTCAAAAAGGATCGTTTCGAGAAGGACCTGAAAGTTTCTTAACAGTATCTCAGAAAACTTTCTGGAAAATAACAAAGTTGCGAACTATGTGCAAGTAGTTGAGGAGTTATTGACAAATCTGTACATTATGCGATGGAAAATATCGCTTAAAGTGCATTTCCTACATAGTAATTTGTCTTTATTACTCGAAAACCTAGGAGCTATCTCTGATAAGAATCGTGAGTGGTTGTGTTTTACCAATTAATTCAGAACCTGGTGAAGCGATACACAGGAAAATCTTATGTGTCAATGCTTGCAGATTATTGTTGCAAGTTAACATGTAAAATATTCCCCACATCACAGAAGAGGCAAGTTTCATAGGTGTTTTTTCTTTATTTTATACTGTTTAACATGTACTTTTAACATTAATCTATATCTGTATCTTTTCTCTTTATTTTCCTTTACAACCTGAATTTTTCACTTTTGTTTGGTTGGCAATCGATTTCAATTAGATCTTATACGTATACAGCCTTTGGGGGCTGGGGAAACCTGGGCTTGATTCGCGGCGGAAGCTGAAGTGGTTTCGACCTAACATTAAGCTGCAGGACCATGTCTCATATAGACTCGCTGCTGAAAAGGACGCTAAACTCAAAATCAAATCAAAGCAAAATGTGTACAGGTTGTTTCATACAGGTAGAGTTTAACTGATTTCCATTTTTGTGTTTTGTTTTGCCAGTCTATTGTTCATGCAGAGCTGCACATAATGCTAAGTTATAAATATTGATTTATCCTTCTTATCATTCTACATAAATATGACAATTTTATTAAATTACATAAATTTAAAAAAATATGGGGTTTCTTTCAAAATTTCATTTCAGTATTTCTGAAGAACCAGAACTGACACAGCATACGAGGTGTGAACAAAAAATACGGTGAATAGCTTAATTAGAAACAAGATAATAAGCTTACATGGAATTTGATTTAAACTGCTTTAAAGTGTTGTTCTTGGATAGCAATGCACTTATTCTAACGTTGAATCCATGACTTGAAGAATTTCTGGAAAGCTTCTTATGGAAAGGTGTTCAAGTGCTCTATCGTGGCCGTCTCAATGTCAGTAATGGTGTCAAAATGTTTTCCTTTAAGCGCAGTTTTAATTTTGGGAAGAGCCAGAAGTCAGATGATTCTATATCTGGAGCGCACTGCAAATGTAGACAGACAGGAATACTTTTTTGTTCAAAAACTCGCGGATCAAAACCAAGGTGTGGCACGGCGCGATTCGTGATGAAGAAGAAATTCATTTGCCCAGTCAATCGGCGTTTAAAGTGCTTTCTCACGGACATACCTGATGTTTAGTTCTTGAGAAAGCTTTCGAATAGTCATTCGCCTGCTTCAATAAATTATTTGTGCCACTTTTTACACGTTTTCGTCTGTTTTTGACGTCGAAGGATGTCTCGATCGTTGCTCGTTTTCAAGCTACTCGTTGCTGCTTTTAAATCGCTCATACCACTTGTAAACAATTTTCAATGACAACGCTTCACCGCCATACACGGATTTAGACATTTCCTGAGCTTCTTTGGCACTTTTTTGCAGCTCAGAACAAAATTTAATGTTGTTGCGCGACAGACACTCTTAACACGTTCTCACTCCTTTGCCTTTGGAAGCCAACTAACATGTCACAACTCGTTTAAACTTGATACTGACTGCACCAAAGGTTTAGGCTACCAGGTTTACTAGTTGAAATGGATATGTCAATAGATGGCACTGTCCAACTACACTCACCATACTCTTTGATCACATCTTGTATCTTACTTCAGATTCGTAATCAGGGCTCAAAAGCTGTAAGGAACACCTACTTCCGTTCAAGAAAGTGAAAAGAAATTAAAATGCCCAGAAAGCATAATTTTATTTTAATATGTACTCTCATGTCTCTTAATATATACTGTCATGTTGATAGTGTCATAAAGAAGCCCTTAATTGGAATATATGTCAGTGTCAGTTTCATTTTAATATATGTCAGTTCTTGTACAGCATCTAGGACTACAGAAACAATTGTTTTTTTTTTCATTATCTCAAAAACTGTGCATGAGGTTTTGCACTCACGAATATCATTTTTTTTTTCGGCTTAATACGGCCTATACATTAGTATATGTCTCATCCTTGAACAATTTTTCTATTAAATGTAGCAATTAAAACAAATATTTTTTAAGGTTTCGTTTAAACTACGAACTCTATTAAAGAATGGCAGTCATTGTGTTAACATTTTTTTCTCTCTTTATTTCTTCCTAAAGTACCCGTACTCAACGAATGGCAAAATAACATTAAAAAGCTAAAGAAACGAGTAAATGTTCTTTTCTAATTCCTTTAATAATAATTTCGACCCTAGAGTTACCCTCCTTAATTCGAAAGGTTAAATTAAGTCTTTAACGAAATTTTAAGGTCAAAATCTATTATATTTTTTCAAGGATCTTTTTCACCCCTCACAAATGTAACAGGGGAAAAATATAGAGACATTCTTCTCAGAAAATTTCATCTCTCTCTCTTGTTATCTCTTTTCTTATATTATCAAGGAGGAAAAGAGACAAGAGAGAGAAAGAGAAGAAATTTTATTTCTGGAAATAGCACATGTCTCCATTCAGGACTGGTTTCCACAACCACCTAATCTAATAGCGTCGTTGCTAATAGAAGTGAATTAGGAGAAGAAAACGCGCCTCTTGCTACACATAGCCTGCGGCTCATTCAACTCTGCTTTTTTCCCCTTTTGCACTCTCTCTCTCCTGCACTGCTTGCCATGAGGTTCTTAGTTGCCAGAACCTTGTCAGAAATACAGAAACGGAACTCATCCTGTCGTTTTTCTTCTTGTTGCAGTGTTCTACTCTGCTGTCTTTGCTCGGGCTGCTGATGCACTTGGAAGGAGCCAAAGGGCTTTAATTCTTGCAGGGATTGTGAGAAGAGAACAAGATATTCTACCGTAGATCTCTGGCTGGGAAACAGTTCATTTTCTGTCTCTCTCTCTCTCTCTCTCTTTTTTTTTTTTTTTTTTTTTTTACTCTAGAAACACTTTGCTTGCAGAAAACTACCAGAAACGACGTGATGGTACAAAATAGAGTTAAACTGAGGTATTGTCAAAGTTAATAGATACCAGATACCGGTACTTTGTGTTATTTATCTGAAAAGTCAATCTTACTCATTCTAACATTGATTTTTATGCATCTTCTTCTATTTATTTTTTAGCAAGTAATTATTATTATTATTATTATTATTATTATTATTATTATTATTATTATTATTATTATTATTATTATTATTATTATTATTATTATTATTATTATTATACTTAAATTCCTTAAGAATTCTTTCACATTCTGAATGAATTTCAATTTGATTAATGCTGTAAGTATTTTCATATTTGTATAACATTTCTCTGTCCCCCCTCTAAAAGTTAATACTTCTGATCGTACTAAATAACACTTTAAAAAAAATAATAATTCACATCACTGATAGCCGGATGTAACCACATAATGTCTCAGTTCGTATATGCAGGGTGTCTCAAAATTCCCCAGATATACGGTAACTCTGTTATTTTCAGAGTTATAACACAATGTAAGAGAGAAAACCGTCTTCAAATATGATGTTTTCAATCTAAAGTGAAGGATTTTTTTTAATAGGACGACCTGTTTGGGTTGTACAGTCTTTATACGCCCAATGTTAAATGAAAATGCAACGTTGCCATTTACCTGGACTCGCAACATAAGTGAATGAAGTTACTGTCTTTTTACGTTAACATGTCGATGGCCAGCTAACATTTCAAACATATATATATATATATATATATATATATATATATATATATATATATATATATATATATATATATATATATATATATATGTGGTTGTGTGTGTGTGTGTGTGTGTGTGTGTGGTAGTTACATTACTTTTCGAATTGCCCTTATATAATAAAATTACAAATTCATTACCATTATACTTTTACATATTCAATATCTCATTTTATTATATTTTGGGGCCGCGGTGGCTCAGTGGTAGAGCGTTCACCTCTGGTGCTTGGGGTCCCGGGTTCGATCCCAGCCCCCGCCAAGTGAACTTTGTGGTGGACAAACATCGTGTGCGTGGGTTTTCTCGGGGTTCTCCCGTTTCCTCCCACTTTCTTCATTCCACCATTCATTACTCATCATCACCGTCTCCTTTAGCCTAACCGGCATAACCTTGGGACGTAAAACTCAAAGATTTCATTTCATTTTTATTATATTTTATTTCATAATAATTAATTATATCTTATATATTCTTCGAAGGGCATATTCAAAATTTGAAACTACAGTTATTTAATTTAGGTTCATAATGGAATTCCTTTCTTAGTAGTTATTACTGGTGTTAACATTAGGGCCATTACAAGTTTAAATACGATATAACGATATGTTTTTCTGTTCGTGGGCAGTTGTTATAAAAACAGAAAAAAACGATATAATGATATTCTCTCATTCGGGCATAGTTATAAAATATAAAGCATAAAGATTACAATAAATCTTAACGATAATTAAAGGAAAGGGAAACAAATAATAATTAATATCACATTAAAATTATACACAGTACATTTATTTATTAAGAATTAACCAGAAAATCCAATGTTATTGAATACTGAGTGACTTCCAATAATAAGATTTATAATTTATTATTGTGATATTCCAGTTTAATATTTAGTTGATCATAATTATAATGATGTAATAGTTAAAAGCATGTCATCAGTTTACAACAATGAGTTTTAGTTATTGACATGATCTCTTAAGTGTTCAATGCCAACAGACGTTAGGTTACAGTAATTCGGACAATGTATCAATTAGATCACATTACATAGCGGAATTTTGTGCAGTATTATGTCAAGAATTTAATTCATTACTTGTATAACTTATACTACAGAAATTCCTGCCATCTATCCCACTCCGATTATTAAAAATCTATTACCATTAACTGTATTAGGCTGACTGTAACGATTATTTCTTTATTAGTTATTTCTGAAAGCAATTAGTTATAGTTACGTCACCATTTAGTCTAGAATTACAATTTTCAGTATTTCTACCTGGCTGTATACTAATGTTACGCATAGGCAGAGTATTGTTAGAATTAGTACGTATATTCTTACTCCCGTTATATTGTACAGACATTTGGTTTTCAAAATTCTGAACAATTAATACGTAATAGATCATTAAAATTCGTACATTGTGAAGAAAGCAAGACTTGTTGTAATTTATAAGGTACAAAAATACTAATAGACTCTAAATTCTGGAACAGGAGCGGATCTAGGGATGCAAACGGGGCAATTGCCCCAGAAGAGAAAACTTTCTTATTTTATATACAAATAATACCCATCCCAGAGTTTGGAGATCTTAAAAGTAGCTGTAAGTAGCAGTATTACAACTCACCGCCCCCCAGAATTGCGTCCTGGATCCGCCCCTGTTCTGGAATCAGATTGGGAAGGATTAAGCTATTTTAATTCATTATAAGTGTTGATAGCAAACTCCATAATACTGTAATTTACTAGATTGTCATATTTTTTGTTCCTAATTTGCGTGTCACGATTAGCTAAAATACAATCATTTTCAAAATTTGCTAACAGAATGCTCTTGAAATCTTCATAGCTATTCAATGTAGACCTAATTGCATTGTACCTTGTTGAGCATGGTTGAAGTAACATATGAGGCAAGATTTTAAGGAAGTTAGATTTATTATTATTATTAAGTATTCTGCCTTTCGGCAGGTTCTGGGACTAATGAGGATTTTATTTTCACTTTTAGATTTGGGCCTGAAAATGTTTCTTCCACTTTTGTCGATCTTCAGCTTCCTCTTTTAACTAACAATATTTTCCCCTATCTTTCAAATCATCCATCAGTTGTGTTCTTCGTCTTCCTATTCCTCGCTTCCCTTCCATCTTTCCTTTTATGGCGGTATGAAGAAGACAATTTCTTCGCAAGATGTGTCCAAGCTAATTAGCCTTTTCTACGAAAGATGGTGGCTAAAAGTGTCCTCTTCTCTCCTATTCGTTTTAAAACATCTTAGTTTGTTGCCCTCTCTGTAGATTGTATCTTCTCCATCTTCCTCCAACACCACATTTCAAAGCTCTGTAAATATTTCTTCTCTAACTTCCGTAATGTCCAAGTCTCTGATCCATACAGTCCAATACTCCATACATAGCACTTGACCAACTTCTTAAGTCCAATATTGAGACTGCTAGTTAAGAGTGATCGTTTCTTGTTGGATGCTTCTTTTGCTATGGCAAAATTTTGACGTGATCTCTTTGGTGCAGTAAGCGTCTCTTATCAAAATACTTCCCAGATACTTGAAATTATCGATCTCTTCAAGTTCTCTTTGTTCTACTCTGATCAGTAAGGGAGTGTTTCCACGAGATTTTCTTATGACTTTAAGTTTGATTTATCGATACAAATTAAATCACACTCTTCCTCGATTTTTTAAATAAAAATACTAGTGGGAATATCATTTAGTCTACTACTAAACTTTGTTAAAGCCTTTATTTCGTTAAATTCTACCGGTATTTTTGTAGGTTTAGATTTAGTTAGATTAGGTTTCAAATACTCAAAGTTTCTAGGAGTTATGTGCGTTCATATCTCTTCTACTCTCAATCTCCACGCTGGTAACAATCCTTGCTGTTCCACCTTGCGGGATTCCGTTGCCAAATTCCTGCACAGAAACAGTCGGTTAACATACAAATGTAATGACGACTTGTGATGCCTCCGGGACAGCTTCTACAATGGGAAGATTACTGTCAATCTCTTTATCGTTCTTTTGACTATTCGTAAACTCCAAAAATTCTCGAAGCAACTCAAGAATTTTAGCTTAGTCAATCCCGCTCTTTTATTTCGTTAAATTTGTTTCTCAGATGTTGCGAAAGTTGTTCAAGTTGTTGAACTGTGATTTTGTTCTAACTGTTCGAATTTATTTGTCATTTGATCAAATTTACTAACATGATACTCCAACTTAGCTGTTTGAGTTTGCCATAACTGCTCCAATTTACTTGTAATTTATTCTAACTGGTCACTATGCGATTGTGCTAGTCTCTCGAATTGACTTGACAATTGATCAAATTTGTAACTCTGAGATTCCAATTTACTTTCAATTAGTTCTTTCATTGAATAAAAAGCTGAAATTCAGAATTCGCTAGTTCTGAGTTCGGTTCATTTCTTCCAATAGCTTCCATTCTGTGTTAAATTCTTTGACTGCTACTAATTAATCGCTGATTTCGTAATAATATGAAAACTATTTTGGGAAATCTTATTATCCCTCAGATTAAAACCAACTCCCCGGCCAAAACATCATTAATATTAAGGTAACTAAGAAAGTTCTGTCGCTTTTTGTGGAGGTTGTTGTTACACTCACCCGCACGCCGTAAGTTAAATGCGAATGGACATAAGGTAAAGCTCATTTGTTGGTGTGGGTATATCCAACATACTACATTGTTGTGACAGTTCAGTTACACCGTTAACTCTCGTAAGGACAGGGTGAACATAGGACCTCCACAGAGTGTCTTAAGGAGGTGTATGCTGTACGAGTTCAAACTAGGTCAAACGCTGCTACAGCGGGGTGGAAGATATACCAGGTCTTTGGTAAGGGTGTCGTAACTACGTGGGCAGTGCAGGGGTGGTTTAACAAGTTTAAGGACGGCGACGAGACACTCGAAAACGCACCACATGCCGGAAGACCAACAACCCTAACAGCACAATTACATAGCAGGCATATGCCTATCATGTTCCCTCAGGTACATGGAATGTGTCCAGTATGTGCCTTATATGGTTTGGGTACAAAACCTCGCGGCGACAACATCGTGGACCAAAACCTCGCCTGGCCAAAACCTCGCCTCCCAAAACCTCGCGGCCCAAAATCTCGCCAGGCCGAAACCTCGCCTGGCCAAAACCTCGCCGCCCAAAACCTCGCGGGACAAAATCTCGCCGGGCCAAAACCCCGCCTGGCCAAAACCTCGCGGGACAAAATCTCTCCGGGCCAAAACCTCGCCTCCCAAAACCTCGCGGCCCAAAATCTCGCCAGGCCGAAACCTCGCCTGCCCAAAACGTCGCGGGCCAAAATCTCGCGGGGCCAAAACCTCGCCTGGCCAAAACCTCGCCACCCAAAACCTCGCGGGCCAAAATCTCTCCGGGCCAAAACCTCGCGCCCCAAAATATCGCCATACCCAAAATCTCGCCTGACCAAAATGTAAATGTTCCAACAGATGATAAGGATGACGGTATAAAAGACGCTGTTTCAGAAGAAGTATCACGGGTATTTGACCAAGTCCCTCGATACCATATGAAAATTCTATTTCTGTATTAGAGGATTTCAATGTGAAGGTAGGGCGACAGGATGTTTTTAAACTGGTTATAGGGAAAGAAAGTCTGCATAAGGAAAGTAATGACAACTAACGAGGTTAGTTTCGTGAACTTTAGAACATCCAAAAACTTAAAATTTTAACAAAAATCTAATAATATTTATGAAAATATGAAACAATATATGAGTTTTTACGACGTCCCTTGATTATGTCCTATAGGTTAAAGGAGACGTAGATGACCAGGATGAAGGAAATGATCGAATAAAGAAAGTGGGAGGAAACGGGAATAACCCAAGAAAGCCCACGCACACGATGTTTTGTATCTTATTATTATTATTATTATTATTATTATTATTATTATTATTATTATTATTATTATTATTATTATTATTATTATTATTATTATTATTATTTGTAATGTGGAATTGCATAATAGGAAACACATTGGGTAAATTTTAAAGAAAAGTTTCATTCGCGGCGAGGTTTTGGCACGGCGAGATTTTGGGCGGCGAGGTTTTGGCCCGGCGAGATTTTGTCCCGCGAGGTTTTGGGCGGCGAGGTTTTGGCCACGCGAGGTTTTGGGCGGCGAGGTTTTGGCCACGCGAGGTTTTGTCCCGCGAGGTTTTGGACGGCGAGGTTTTGGCCACGCGAGGTTTTGGCCCGGCGAAATTTTGTCCCGCGAGGTTTTGGGCGGCGAGGTTTTGGCCACGCGAGGTTTTGGCCCGGCAAGATTTTGTCCCGCGAGGTTTTGGCCGGCGAGATTTTGGGCGGCGATGTTTCGGCAGCGAGATTTTGTCCGTATACCGCCTTATATACTTCTGAGGAAGAAATCACATGGATGGTGAGTGATAGTCACAGTCTATGTCCGCCCCTAGGCACATGCCTGACATGTACCTGGGGAACGTGTCTAGTATGTTCTAGGTATGTTCCCCGTGCCATAAGCGTCAATGAACCACAAAATTACTCCCCCAAAATATGTTAATTCGCCTATATGGGTAGTGTGTTTACTTTAAGGTGAGTCTAAAACACTTTAAACAAGTAAACAAATGTACCCCAGGGTGGGCGCGAACTACCAAAATTTTTATTACTAGCTGCGTGCTCTTCCTACTTCGCCACAGAAGGGATGAAGAGAACATCGCTTGTAGAGGGATACATTATTGAGGTCTTTTGCATTCGCCTAATCAGAGTGCTCCTTTAACCGCATATTTTTGACTATAACAGTTTGGGATCAGATAAAATCTGCTCGCTACGTAATTTTATAACAAATTGACGAGTGTCTCTTTACTTTATTTCATGGTTCTTTCATATTCACTTTCAAATAATCGGCAACAGTTACCATCTAATAAAGTTGATGCGTTTATTACTTCTAGTACATAATCGCTTAGAAAAAGAAGCAACAAATGCATCAAATGTGGGAGATGAATTTAGAACACCTAAATGACGAATGCTTAGCACATCTTGTGCTGCTGGGTATTTGAAACAATATGTACCTAAAGGACGTACCTAGAACATGACATATATATATGTCCCAAGTGATGACATAAAAACAAATGACTGTTAGAGTTCGAAACTGAGCAAGGTACATGAATGCTATATTTGTGGTACATAGTTGCAAATATCAATTAGGTGTAACATGTACCTAAAATTGTAGGTAGCTGAAGTACATACTTAGCACGTGAATATCATATGTGCTAAGTGTCGGGTACCTAAAAAGCAGCTGGAACACCTAAATGACACATGCCTAGCACATCTTGTACTGTTAGAGGCATGTACAAAATGAAGATCTTGAGGCAGCAATTGAAGCGAACAATGGCCAGACATGTGAGGAACTGGGACTACAATTCAGTGTGAGTGGAGAAACCATTCGGCAGTACCTCCATCATTAGGAGCATTGCAAGTTGTGTCGATAGGTCCCACATGATTTGACTCCGGAAAAGACACCTGTGATTCTTTGCTGTCTAGTCTGCGGATGGAGAATTTCTGGAAAGGAAGTAGACATGCGATGGGAAGTAGATCTTGTATAAAGCTCCACGACGCCTTCATCATTGGTTAGCATCCCATGAAGCGGTTCCAAAACAACCGAAACCAGCAATGCACAAGAAGGTCCTCGTGTGTTTGGTGGACTGCTCGCGGCATCGTGCATCAGAAACTGTTACCAGATGGTCAGAGCATCAATGCAACTGTGTACTGTCAGCAGTTTAGCAGTATTCAAGAAAAACTCAAAACTCTGGAGCTAGTACTTCTGGATCGCAAAGGGGTCCTTTTGTTATAGGACAACGCTAAGCCCCACGCGGCTATGATGACCCCGGCTATCATTCTACGTCTTGGATGGGAAACACTATTTCATCCGTCATACTCTCCGTCATTGCACCATACGATTATCATATGTTCCATTCCTTGGCAATCACCTTAGAGGAGGTCATTTCAAATCCCCAGAAGAGATGTAAAGTGCACTTGGTATCTTCTTCGCTTCACGACCCATGTTCTACAACGATGGAATCTATGGTCGTCGATGCTGATGGAGACTATTTGATCTTTCAGGTACGTCTTAAATGATGTTTGAAGGTGGTGGGTGAAAAAGCGACAGAATTTTCTTGGTTATTTTTATATATAAAACCCACACAGTGTCTCAGTTCCTACATATATTCGCATATATTTTATATGCTACTCACATTTAAGATAATTTAAAGAAACATACACCAGACTAGAGACATACACAATTCTATATTTTACGATAATAGCTTGTTTTAATTCTCAATTCAAAATTACATGTCTAACTATAATGGAGTTTCATTCAATTGTGTAATATATTGACAACGAATACTATCACCATAGCAACGTACTAACAAAATATATTGCTCGATCTACAAATGTTAATTACCTTGTTTTAGTCTTTCTTCTTTCTTTAATTTTGTGGCTAGTGCTTGTAAAAATAGTACTTCTGTTCCGATTATTATATTAGATATATAACGAGATGTATACACGACTCCAAATGTGCATTATCATCTGCAATTCTCCTTTTCCACATATAGTAAACAACCCAAAAAGATTGATATCGAAAGTTTAGGATATAGATATATCGATGTTGATATCTTTGCGATATCGAATGTTGATATGTGTCAATATCGATATCGACGATATCGATACATCGACATATCGTAAAGGCTTTGATCCGAGATATAATGCTTGAAATATAGTGGAATTAATAATCCAAATCTAAATATGTTCTTGCATTTCCTATCCAAGTTTGAGGGGGAAGGGGGTAAACTTGAACAAACATTTTAAGCGAAGAAAAATTCTTAAAATAAAAGTACTTTTACTTCTCCATTAATAGAAAACTATTACTATTTATCTTTTAACCCTTTAACTGCCACAATGTATTAGCAAAAACTATATCTCTGGGGCCAAAACGTGATTTTGATTTTTCTCATTTTATTTGGACCGATTCTTTGTATAATTTTCGAAAACAAAAAGTGTGAAGCATCCATAAGTGCCACGCGGCACAAATTTATAAAAACAGTGAGACATAGCGTTGATAACTCATGGCGGTTAAGGGGTTAATTCTGTTTTTGATTGTTATCAGAAATCAGCTACAGTACACATACTTTACATAGTATAGCAATATACTCTATAATCAGTATATTTATCATTTTCTTTTTTACGAGTTCTTTTGAGAAAGGAAAGAAACTGCTTTCCACTCATATCTGTTTCTTGCCATCGATCTTGTTTCAACTGCTTAAGTAAGATCATATTGTAACTTTTTGTATCATTCATTTCTCTCACAATAATAAAACCGTCATTCTTAACAATTTATTTTATTTTTTTATTTGCAGTTTGTCACACTTATATTTGTAACAACATTGAGGTTTGGTCCAGCGACTTTCGAATTCTCAACCAAAACCCAACGACCTATCCTTTTGGGTTGCCTACTATTGCAGGAAAAGGAGAATTGAATGTGGTAATTCACTTTTGGAGTCGTGTGTATATACAACATACAATGTTACCTTTGTAGATGGTGACTCACGAGTATGTTTCATCCGCCCTGAAAATTTTTAAAAATAAAAAATGTGGAATTTCTCTTTCAAACTCTGTTTAAAGAAAGCAATATTTGAGAGCATTCATTGTTCCCACAAAAGGCAATGTATGTTTTTACAATTGTGCAATTAAACAATATGGTCTTTTTATATTTTACCCTGCTACATGTGTGTGTGTGTGTGTCCTTCCGGATAACAAAAAATCTAAAGAATTATCCTAATGGATCGCCCTCAATTTTGGTCCGAGTGCAGAAAGTCAAAAATTAGAAATATTCACACTGGAAGTGGTAGAATTCAATTTCCGGTTTTGACGCTGATCGCTAAAACGGTAATAGATAGCAATAATTGATTTTCTACAATCGATTAAGTATGTTAAGAACTCATTTTGTCTCCAACCTTAACTCTTTACTAAAACCGGAAGTGATCGAAAGGCACTACAATATTGTAAGGATCCCCACCTTCAACGCAAGCACATGTTCCCAAACCACGTGCTACTATTTACAAACAAAACAAGCAGACGAGAAACTACAACAAGGAAGACACGAAACTAAGACGACGGAGCCCGAGGAGGAACGAGCCACCAGGAGACCATCTATAAAAGCGCAGCTCGAGGAGGAACCAGCTATCAGTTTGATCGCTGATAAAATAACCAACAGCCGCTCCTGAGGTCGCCTTGGACTAGGGAGTTCATCTTTACCTAAACCCGAGGTCGCTTTTGACTAGGGAATCCTAACTAGAACCTAACCTCGCGAAGTTGCTTTGGACTGAGGAGGTTTCCCGCAAGACACCTAAAACCCTGCAGGTGCTCTGGAGGCTGCTTTGATTAAAAGAGGCACCGTGCAAAACACCTTTTTCCTTCAACTTGGTCGCTTAGAAGGACAGCTGTTCTTTGTAAATTCAAAAATATTTGTATTTAAATTTTGTAATAAAATTGGTGAAGGGGAAACACCCGAACCGTTATTAACTCTACCTCAAAGACATTACAATATTGATAGAACAAAAAGGACCAGATAGTGAGAAGCGTATTGTTTCGGTATCGATTTAGCATTCTACGAATAAGTACAATCAACGGCGCCGACTTTCCAAAATTTATGTGGGTACATATCAATGGCGGTACGTGTTACATGTTTACAGGGAATCTCGATATATATATATATATATATATATATATATATATATATATATATATATATATATATTGACTGATTTCATTTTAGTTAAAACCTTTTATGAATTCTCTCATAAAGGACTGTGCTCGATTCTTTTCACAATATAGTTCCATTTTTTTTTTTAATGGTGGGGCCTGCCTTTCAGTAGGGCAGAGAGACAATACAAGGAAGGGGAAGGGGGAATGTGTTGCTTGGTTGCCTTTGCCCAAACACATTTGAAACAATTATGTTTTAGAGGTTAGATATATTAACTTCCATCTCAATGTTTTAATTGCTTATTATTTTTTTGATAATGGCAAGTGAGAAATATTTATTTTATTTTGTTTCTATTAAACTAAAAATCTTGTGGGTGCTGGAGCCCCGTAGCAACCACGTAGTCGGCGCACATGGGTACCATCTTTTCTCTTAACCCTCTATTCAAACTAGAAGTGGAAGAAATCAACCACTTTCTGTTTTAATGTTCATTACAATCCATATAATGAACATGATAATAGATAGCGAGAAGCAGTTTCGAAATCATTTAAACGTGCCAAGAATACATTGCATCTCTTTCTAATAAAACCAGAAATGGTAGAAATCTATTACCACATCTGGCGTCAATGTTAATTTAGGAAATATAACTTCATACAAACCAAACTTCTTTACGTGGTGTACATATGGCACTTTTACTTGCTAATTGTCTGCTTGTCCCGAAGTTTGGTTCTTTTTACTTTCTCTTCTTTTCTTTTCTGTTTGTCCTGACCTTTAATGACGTTTAGTGCATTACAAGTAAACATCTCTGATCTAATATCTGTGTCCAATATATTCATAGCACACGCTGCAGCTGACGGTTTCTTTAAAATGATAACATTTCCTTTGCATTTTAGACTTATTTGGCCCACAAAGTTCAGTTCAGGTGGTTTATAGTGTTTAAAATTTCACGAAATACTTATTATAGTTTTTTCACCAATAACAAAGTGATTATAATAAAAGAGAAATCAAATTAAGAGTCAAATTTCAAGGTTATGACAAACTTAAGACAACAAACGAGAACTCTGGCATACTGCGAAGCACTTGGATAATTTTATACAATCGCCTCAGGGGTAGCGAAACTGTGTTCATCAGTAGCATACAGATTCCCACAAATGGTGGTGGTTGATATATTTTGACATGTAGAAAGTAGAGAGATTCAGGTCGAGAGCCAGCCCAAAAATGTAGGGGGGCCGGTAGAGGTTAGAGGGCCGATCCAATCGTATTATAGTTCATTTGTAAGCCTACCGTGAAAATTTTAAGGGTGGTGGTACAAATTTAGGGGGCATGGCCACCCTAGACCCCCCTTGGATACGGGCCTGAAGAGATTTCATCAGAAAAGCTCTATGTACACATTCACTGTCTTCAGTGATTTTTTTTTTCAATATTGAATAAGTAGAAATGAGTAAAAGTATGTCATTAGACTTCAACGTAATGGGGCACAGTGGCTCAGTGGTAAAGCGCTCACCTCTGGTGTGTTGGGTCTCTGGTTCGATCCTCGTCCAAGTAGGTTTGTGGTGGAGAACATCATACTTGTGGATTTTCTCGGGGTACTCCCGTTTCCTCCCACATGCTCATTCCATCAATCATTTGCTTTAATCATTGTCTCCCTGAGCCTAACGGGTATAATCATGGGACGTTAAACTCAAAGATTTCATTTCATTTAATTTCATTTCATTTTAGATATCAATGTTTGTAAAAAAAAAAAAAAAAACGTTGTAAGCATGAAGATGTCAAGCCGTTTATGAACGACTCTTTGGACAATTATAATTGGTATCTTAATTCTCATGGAGCACGACAACTTAATATTTGAAGCCTACGTTCAATGCAACTAGTAGATAGCTTTTGTCAATAGCTTTTCTTTTCGAGATTCATTAATCCCTTCAAGGTAGACCACTCGAACTATTGTTCTTTGTTTTACACTCACCTTAGAATGTTAGATTTGAAGGGAGGATCATCTGAAGACTGAGAGCAAAAACTCCGTTCTCAATAGTTGGCTATTATGGTCATGGTCTCAGAATTGAACCATATCATGTGATGTCCTCACTTCTTTAACCGATTCGCAACGAAACGAAATGACACTGAAAATTAGTGACATACTAACGAGCATTAATGTGTCATCCTATATTATTACATCATCTACAGAATGTGTCGAAGTTAAGACCTCCACGTCAGCCAAATACCACTTCATGCTGCCCCAAATGGAGATCATCCTGTACCTTATTACGGAACTAAAGTGTAATATGAATTCGAACATATGATAAAACAAAACAAAACAAAATAAACAAAGGATTCTCTGCGAATCTTAGTTCCTACAAGACTCAACTTTAAATAAGAAAAAAGAAAAAGAGAAAAATATGCATAAAGTTTTTAACTCTGAAACAAGAAAGAAAAGTTTTAGGTAGTTATGCCAATACATCTTAAGTTTTCTTACTAGAAAGGGTAAAAACAAATATGCTGAAAAAGAAAATCAGTCAAAAAATTCGTTCAAGAAACGTTTCGCAACGAAGAAGACAAATTTGAGTCGTTTTGCTTGATGTCTGCTTTCAAAACAAATCACTTGGGGGTTCTAGCACAAATTTCTCTTCTGCTTCTTACTTCCATCCTACTTCGAACACACATCTCTCTCTCTTCTATCCCTTTTCTCCAGAGAGAGAACGAGTTAAGATGTCTTTCTTCCTGTTTGTATATATATATACACACACACCATTTCTCCTTAACCCAGAAGAAGAACAGGCAGAACCACCTTTTGCCAGTTCTCACACCTCCTACTCACGTCAGGGAATGTCCTGTCCTAGTCATCCCACTTATACACCGTACCTGACACCCCTTCTCCCGTCTTTTTTTCTTAAAACCTCCAGAGACGATGTACCAATCATTCTTGAGAGGAAAATACGAGGATTGGACTAAACCATTTCTCTCCTTCCCCTTCCCTTCCTATACTGAAAAGATTGGATCGAGAACTTATCACCTATAATTCATGATCGTGTGGATTTTCTATTGGAGTAGGGGAGTGACTCTTAGAAGAAAGGGGAAGGGTATAAGAAAAAGAATGAAAAATAAAATGAAAACAAACAAACAAACGAAAAGATGAACATAGAAAAGTCACTTTTTTTTTTTTTGGTTCTGACAAATAGGTTGGGTTTTCAAGCTGTCTGCTATTCTCAATATTCCTTCGTCATGACTAAATCAACGCAGCTTTGGCAGGCACAAAGAGGGAAGAAGTTAACAGTCTCAGTTCGAAGCTAAGCACGTTTTCCTCTTACAACGCTGGATGCATGTAAAACATCCCCAACGGTTTCGGAGAATGAAAAGATGTCAAATGTGAAAATAACAAAGAAAGAAAGACGGAAAAAAAAGGAACGCACGCGAAAACTTTAAATGTGAATGTTGGAAACATGTTATAGTTTTTTTCACTTTCTTTCTCCCCCCCCCCTCATAGTAAAAGCAACTAGATCTTTGGAATTCGGAAATTACAAAGCAACTAGGTTTTTTTGAGTTCGAAAATTACAATGTTGACATAATGACGAGATTGTTCTTGTGGAAAATATAGTTTTTAACAAACAGTCAGTACATGTGGCAACACTTCATAAAAAAAACTACTCCTTAAACTAGTAAATTTCCCTATAACGGACAAAATTGTTCTCCATTGATTTTCCTTTTACTAAAACTAGACTATAAATAAAACGAACTTGCTTGTCTTAACATTATTATTAAGCCAAAACCCCAAAATTTGATTGTCAATAACTTAGAAACCAAAACGACTACACATTTAATTATTCAAAATAACCTAGCAAGCGTGCCAGGATGATCAAGGTATATCATCTTACGAAATGCGGTCAATATTGGATACGTGTTTTATTGATTCAGTTTCTGTATTGTATTATTATTGCTATGATATCCATCTCAATAAGGATCTTCCATCCTCAGTTATCTTCATCAGAATACTGACAAAGTTCAGGTCATTAGAATTCAATCAACAAAATGTTTCCGTACACCAGTACTTCATTTTTAATATATGGGAGTATTTGAGTCTCCAGGATATGTTAAAATTAGGAAGTTCAATAGACGATGCTGCTCTTCAGAAGGTTTTTCACCGTTCGATATTCTCGGAACTTGAACCGACATTGTAATCTTGTAGTCACTGAGGAAATCACTGAAAACTGACGAAAATGTTCACGAAAAGGAAATACTCAAGAAATTGAACTAACTAAAGGATTTGTACTGTTGTGTCCACAGGATGCAGTATATGCCATGGTATTCAAAACATTTGTAATACTTGGTTGCATACAGCAAACCAACATGTTGATAACAATGGATTCAGGTCCTGAAAGACACAATGGGAACATACATTTTTTTTAGTCTATCCTTTGCATCACATAATCCTTTCCTCCAAATTGACTCAATTATGCCAATAGCTAGTGGAAGCGAAGGTGGTGGTGGTAAAATAACTACTTTACAAAGTTTGACTTATCTCTATAAGAAGTATAATTACCTAATTATTCTACCATTATTGAGAGGTCACTTCCGTAACTGAGAAGCTTCCATGCTCTACGAACTTCAGCTAAGATCTTCGTCTTCACGTACACATTTCTGTTTTGATGTTGACCATCAACTGTAGCTTCCTTTGTCCCCTCCCTCTCTTTCTTGCCACTATACCCTCTATCACGTCCCTCATGATACAGTTTCTACACAGCCAATTCCAATCAGTTTCTCTTCCTCTTTTCAATTGAATCTTATCCTTTTCTTAGTTATCCTTTTCTTCCTCGTTATTTATAACTCTTTTTCATTTGTTCTCCTTTTCACATAGCTAATTCTCACCATTCTTTTCCACACCTACATTTCGAAAGATGTCAGTCTTTTTTTAATCGCTTCTGAGTAATGTCCGTGTTTATGCCCCATACAGTACAATACTTCACACGGAGCATTTTATGAGTCTTTTTCTCAAGTCTTTCTTCATGGATCACAAAATAGACTTTTCCCTCCTAAATGCTTATTTATTCATTCCTATCCTTGCTTTTATTTCATGTTCACACTTCATATCATCACTAGTAATATTACCCAAGTATCTAAAACTAGTAATCTTTTCTATTTTCTTTTCGCTAATTCCATATTGGATTAGGATCGCTTCGTATTTAATACCATGGCTTCTATCTTTCTACCATTTATTTTCATCCCATGTTTTTCACTACCGCTTCTGAAGTTTTTTTTTTTTTTTTTACATCTTATTTTCTTTTCAGATTCCGCAATAAGCGCCATGTCGTATACACCTATTCATTTTACCTCCTACCGAAATACCGTCTTTATAATGTAGAATCTTCTTTACTGTCTCTTCTAGATAGATATTAAATAATGTCGACGAGAGATAATATTCCTGTCGAGCTACCCTTCCAATTGACTTCTCCTCTGTCATTTCATTCTCCATTCTAACACTTACTTGTGGTTCATATAAAGGGTGTTTCAAAACAATACCGACAACGTTTGGGAGGTGATTTCTGACACCAAGATAAGACGAGAAGTATATATCAACTTGGGTGCACAAATGCTTGCTCTCCGAGTTATAGGCTGCCGAAAACATGAAAAACAAACTTTAAAGGTCCATAACTCTAATACTATGGGACCTACCGTAGTCAGGTCAAGACTTTATATAGGAACAAGTATGTGCCCTATCCAAATATCGATTTTCACAATCCTGTGATACTTTCGCAATAATTTGTATAGAGGTAGTTGGTGAGTACTTCAAATCATGTGCCTATAGCTCAACTGGCTCTATAAAAATTGTTTCGTGAGTACCTTACGATTCTTAAACATGTGCATTTGGATAGCACACATATTAGTTCCTACATGAAGTCTTGACCCAACTACGGTATGTCCTATAGTTTTTTTTAGTTATGGACCTTTAAACTTGCATTTTCTCATGTTTTTGGCAGTCTATAACTCCGAAAGGAAGCACTGTGCTCCCAGGTTGGTCTATACTTTTTGTCTTATCTTAGTGTCAGGAATCACCTCTTAAACATTGTCGGTATTGTTTTGAAAAACCCAGTATAAGTTTCTTATGAGTCTTCGATCTTTCCATTCCAACCCAACCTTCCTTGGAACTCTGAACAACAATTCGAAGTTTTCGTGGTAGAGAGACTTTCCTGAGTCAGTAAATACAACATATACCTCTTCCTCTTTCTTCTATAAACCTTTCCCCGATTACTCTTATTAAGCCAATATCTTGTGCTCTTGCCTCTATTAAACCTAAACTATTCCTCTTTAACTTCTTTATTAATTCATCCATATAATCTTATTTCAGTTTCACCACAATTTTAAGGCATCATATTAAAAACACGCAAACGAAGTACTTCCACATCCTTCTTTCTTTAGTTCTTAAAACATTTACGACGAAACAGTAGCTACAGATCCACTATTGTTATTTCAGCTATTAAGTATTTTTCGATTAACTTTAAGAATTCTTACAAGTTGAACTAACTTCATATCCATTGGCTATCTTTGATGATACAGACACGTAGAACTGAAAAACAAATCTTGCTATGACTGATTTAAACCAATAGTTGTTGATTTGCTCGCATAAACGGTATTTAGATATATCGTTGAAAAAGGGTATCATGCACGCCGTGTTAAGTGTGCTAAGAAACACATTTCATTGTAACTCTGAAAAATATATTAATTACGTGCATAAATATTGAAGTCTGAATGCAATTATAGCATTTGACAGTTACAGCAATAATAGCAAAACTATAAGCTATCAAATAACATCCTCAATTCATCAAACTTTATGTGTGTACTGAAATTCTCTTACAGTTAGATACAAAACAGAATGTTTCAATGTGTCAAAATTAATTTTTTTTTTACTAAATATGACAAAAGTGTTATAGAGTTATTTACGAATTATAACAGAAGTTTGAAACTGTTAACATCAACGTGAAACAAGCTCTAGATGATGCTATTTAACATAAATCGAATTGACATTGTCGGTGAAGATGTAGGTCTATTCGTTTTCTGAATATCAGGGTCTCCTCTCAGGGAAGAAATGTACGATCTTAAACTAGGAAATTGAGAAAAAAGCCAACGGGTATGATGATGTCCTCTACAACTCACATGGCCTCGGAGAGAATTGGGGACAGTTGTGCCCTCCAGTTGGTTCTTATGTACACATGGATATATACACATCACCTCGATTGTCAATATTTTAAATTTGTACTCTTCTTATTACCATATATGTATATTCGGGTGTCCCTTACTTAGAGTAATTTCATGTTGCGATACGCACATCCGCTAAATGTATTCTATGTGACCGTAAACATGCATTAGCGAAATAGCAGCTCTCTACGAGAACGTTAACCCGTGCCGACTTGACGACGAAATCATGAAATGACGTTTCCACATTATAATATACGCAATTTAGAATGTCCAAAAGTGATAACGGAAAAACCAAAAGAGACAGAGAAACGAAACTTTGCACGAAGTAACTAGAGAAAAGAAGACACCTGCCTGTGTATTGACGAAATCGCCGGATGGACAGTGTTGCGACCAAGAGAAAGTTATGCTTTTGTAAATCAAATGACATAAATTGGATATAATCATTGAAAGCAATAATGAAAATATAGACGAAAAAGATGATAAACGGAGATCAGTGTTGCAAACTTTTCGAGAAATAAGGTGAAACATGTGATAAATGTAAACGCTGTTGGAGTACGCAGCGTTGCCATCTTTTTTTAAAACCTTACTTCTCAGCTTTAACATGATATTGAATATCTCGGCCAGTATGCGACTTATCGATCTCACATAACCACGGTACGGCTTCTCATGTTCTATTATCCTGCATTATAGGTTTTAAACCATACTGCACTAGTGACATGTTCCGACTTTTTGTACCTCTTCCAAACTCTACTTTTCTTTTCTGTTGATGGCAACACTGTTCAACGGACCCTTCTAGACTTGGAGTCAGCGTAAACAGTTCTTATCAATATTTAAATTAAGGTGTACAAAACGTTAGTACCTCACTCTCTGTATGCGCCACGTCGTTTGAATTTAACACATTTTTCACGTTATTCCTAGAAACGTTCGCAACATTTATCTGCGTTCACCATCCCTTTTGTTTTTATTTTCATTGTTAATTTCAATGATGATATATAACTTAGATCATTCAGTTTCAAAAAACACAACTTTATCTAGGGTTGGCGACACTGTTCATCGGGTGATATTCGCCAATACACGAGCAATGTCGTTCTTTCTGTAGTTGCTTTGTGCAAAGTTTCGTTTCTCTGTCTCTTTTAGTTTCTCTGTTATCGCGGTTGGACATTCTAAATTATATTATAATGTTGAAACGTTATTTCATGACTTGTCGTCAAGTCGGCACGGGTTAACGTTCTCGTAGAGAGCTGCTATTTTACTAATGCGTGTTTACGGTCACATAGAATACATGTAGCGGGTGTGCGTGTCACAATACGAAATTACCCTAAGTAAGGGACACCCTAATGTATATACTGTGATGCACTTACTCTAACTTCACAAAGAAACATCTCTGAAACGGCAACTTAACGAAAAAATTAAATAGAACCATTTTTGTAGGAAATTTTCAAAGCTACAATTGTACTAATAACAATTTTTGTCATAGGATTAATAGTTCGCAAGACTTTCTCGAATAACATTAAGTATATTTCTTTACCTTTGATCAGCTATTAAAAAATTTAGCTGAATTAAAATTGGTGGAAACTTTCCAGATATTGTTTTTAAACGACCATATGAAGGTTCACAGCACTTCCCGCTGGTCTAGTGGCTAGCGCATGTGCCTTTCGAACACATGGTCCTGGATTCGATTCCCAGTGAGAGAGAGCACAAAACATTTAGTTTGACAATCATTGGCTTTCACTAATCATCTGTTTCTTTTGGCATCCACAGAGTAGCTATATTTCATTCTAATTTGATTTAACTATAGACGCAATTGCTGAACATATTAACAAATGGTTTAGTGAAGATTTGAGCATATCACTATTATTTTATTTATGTAACCCAGCAATGAGTCATTTGTTAGTTCCCATTTTTGTATCAGAAATAGTTCGTTGGGTGGCACGATGAATCAGTTGTAGAAGATTTGTATCTGTTTCGAGAGGTCCTTGGTACGATCCCAGAAAATGTGAGTTTGTGGTTAACAACTTTATGTTCGTGAGCTTTCTTGAGGTTTCCTTGTCTCCTCCCACATTCGCATCCCATCAATTCTTTTTAAAATTCTTTACTTTCATTAATCATCCGTCTCCTGTAGCCTACAGGGCCTAATCACGGGATGTAACATAGAAAGAAAAGAAAGACTCCATACTTTCTAACAGACCATTTTTTTTTTTTCAAGAATACTTATTTTGAATTTGTGTGTAGTATTCTTGTTAACCACTGAACCTAAATTGAACGTAAACTTACAATTTTGATTTATATCGTTTTCCACCGATAATCCTCGGTCTTCAACTCTGAAACTAGAACCCAAAAGATTTAGCTATGGACAAGCTCTCATTCTATACGGAAATTAATAAAAACACGTACTATAAAAATATAATTATCTCTCTCTCTCTCTCTCTTTTTTTTTTTTTTTTTTGCTGGCATTTATAAATGCTAAATGTCCAGAAGCAATGCTATAAGCATAGTTGTTAATTAATTAAAATGTTATGTATAATTTCATTTAAAATGCAACATAGAGGAATGTGTTGCATAGAAATCCATTGAACTTGTCATCTTTATATGCGTATATGGCATTTATATGCATATACACATATTTTTCTCCTTTTTAAATTCACTATTATTAAACACAGCAAGTGCATTCTGTGTATATATATGGATAAGTAACCCCTTAAATGTATGCCTGAAGGAAGTACATATGATAAAACTGCCTGAAGCAAATAGAAGTAATGCACATAATACCTTTAATTATTCTTTTTCAAAAAAAAAAAAAAAAAAAACCTCTCTTTCTCGCTCTCTGTGAAGCACTACATTTACAACACAAATGTCTCTTTTTCCCTCTCTCATTCCTCCCACTTTCCGTCTCGAACATTGGTTGTGCAATGTAAATGAAATATAATATAAAAAATATGATAATTAAATGGGTCTAGTGAACACCATGACAAGCGCCACTTCCGGTAAAATTCAGTTACTAGGTGGAATAGCTTGACATCGGACCTAAGAACAGTATGTAGGCAGTTTAATTTCGGAAATGTGCCTCCAGATGGCAAGAGAAGCTAGTTTGGTATGTGTCATTGCATTGAATTACATAGGAATGTTGAATCTTCTTTTGCAGTTTATTCGAAAGTTTGAAAATGTGACATATCATTCTGTTTCCCGGAACCGCTCAATTGATGATGGCGAATATAAAAATAAAAATTAAACTATTCGTGGGCACTGCGTACTCATTACAATCAAAGCATTACGTCAATTTCATTTTATAATTTTTTCCTACCTACTTTTTTTAAATGCACAAATTAACTGCATCTATTTATTGATTTTAATTGGTATACATATACCCTATGGGCTGTTAACAAATTAAGCAAAAGAAATAAAAAAAATATATACAGTGCTAATTGAAATCCAAACAAGCCCGTGCAATAATATTTAGCAGTATTTCCTTGATGTTCTGATTTTTAAATTTTTAATTAATATGTATTTTGTTTCGTTTTTTAATGAGTGTTTGATAGCAAAACATTTCTGGATTTTGTTTTATGGATTTTATTAGTCGTGAATAAGGAAAATTCTTGAATTCAACAATCCAAATTAGAAGGAAAACTCCACTAATAACTTAAGTAGTGTTTTGGTAATTTTTTTTTTCAGGTTAGGTGTGCTTTATATGTCAATTCCACTACGTAGGAAGAAAGAAAATTCTCTTAACCCAATTAAGATAAATGATCCAGCATATGCCCTAGAAAAGTGTCATTCAAGTGGAAATGTACGTAATTACATTATAAAGCGACAGTGCCATAACAAAACTCTTCGGGGCCTCGGTGCAAGAATATATTTGGGGGGGCCCCCACAAGCGAACGAATTTTTCAATAAAATAGTAAAAGCAGCAAACACTATTACACACACACACACACAAATACTTTTCTCCAATCCAGTGGTTCTCAACCTAATCCCTATCACGATCCCCATTTTTTCTGGTTTATAATAAGCTTGTGTGGGATTTTTAATATATCTATTGCGGTGATCTTACGATATCCATCTATTTCTATAATAATAGAAACCATTTCTTGTATATAGTGAACACAATAACTTCTCTAAGAGCGAATGGATTAAAACCAAATTTGGTCAGTTCACTCATATTACAAATATCGAATCCGGTTCTCTCTCATTTAAATTGATTTTTAAACAACTGTGCACCTGTTGAAGATGTTTAGTAGACCTATTTTTGTTGTTCTAAAGAGTATGTATAAAAAAAAAATATGCCTATCAAAACAAAATTCAAAATAATTATTTTCCGGTATTAGATTCTAATTACATTTATCTCTTCCGCTTGTCTTCGCGACTCCCAGAAAACCCTAACATAAAATAGAAAACTTATATTTACATACTACAGTATTATTAGTTCTTACTTGTAAACCATTATAAACTCCGCTCATTACTGATGCTCCATTAAACCTCTGCCCTTTGCACCGTTGTATGTCGATTTGGTTTCTGAGTGAAATTTCACGAACGAGATATTCATAGTTCTCCACATAGGAAACAAATAACATAATATAAGTATTCAGTAATAAACGGATTAGCAGGGGCTACTGGGCTTGGGGGACCCCAAAACAGAAAAGAATGTTACCAAAATTACTAGTAATCTAGAATTTCATAATGATTAGGTATATTTATCATACATAAGAAACGAATAACAGAATACAAGTACTTATTCAATACTGAGTAATAAACGAGTTCAGTGGGTTTGGAGGCCTAAAAACAGAAAAAAAGTTACAAAAATACTCATAATCTAAAATTTCACAATGATTACTTCTTCCACACAAATTAGAAATAAATAACAAAATATAAGTATTCAGTACCGAGTAATAAACGAGTTCAGCGAGGACCCCTGGGCTTGGGTACTCCAAAAATTTACGAAAGTTGTAAGTAATCTAGAATTTCACCACAATGATTATTTCTTACACATAAGAAATGGTCCTATAGGTTTGCCCCCCCCCCAAAAAAAAAAAGTTACTAAAATTGTTGGCAATTTTAACACTGACAATAATTTTTCCTTAAAAGATGAAGAAGAGTAACAAAAATATAAGAAGTGAATGACAATATAAGGATTCAGTACTGACTAATAAAAGGGTTCAGCGAGGACTCTAGGCTTGGAGGCCCCAAAAACAGAAAGAAAATATTACTAAAATTGCGGGCAATTTTAAAATTGACAATTATTTTCTCTCGCACATAAGAAATGAGTAATAAAATATAAGTATTCAGTAGCCTACTGAGTAATTAACGGACTCGACGGGGCCCCGGTGTGTTGCACCGCTTGCCCCGCCAATTGTTACGGCACTGCAAAGCGAGAGATGCAACTATCGTTACACCAGAGTGTACGAGCCATCTCCTATATATATATATATATAAAAAACTCTTTCCTACTCTTGTCCATTATCCAAATCTCTCTCCTCCGACCTCAAAAAGTAATATTTTCTAGAAAATTTGACATTTTTGGTTCGAAAATCTATACCATTTTACCCGCTAATCATGCACTAATGAAACTTGGTTAAATTTATTGTAAAGGTTTGCTTATGCAGGTATAATTAGAACATAGGTAGAGAAAATTACAGTCATAAATCGTATCTTACTACCGACTTTTATTACAAACTTCTCTTTAAATAGTATTTTACAAATATCACTTTAACGTAATTTCTCTAATACTGGGTTAAGAGAGGTGACCCTAGGCCCGAATAGCTTAGAGTAGGATCTCCACAAAGCTCCAAGCAAGCTAGGTGGAGTGAATTTTACGATCTCTAATGCTCCACGCAAGCAGATGGGATTTAAGAGTCATAACAGCTCCAAAGCAAGCTAGGTGACTGAGGTTAGGAGTCCCAACAAAGCCCCGACCAAGCTGAGTGGGAAGAGAGGAAGTCTAGAGTTCCAAGTAGACTAGAAGCTTTGGGTTAGGTATCTCCGAGGGCTTCGAAGCAAGCTAAAGGAGGAATGTGATCAGTCGCAAACTGATGCTCGTTGCTGAAATCCTCTTGGCTGAAATCCTATAGATGCCCCAGATGAGGCAGTGACGTTGACGTTTTTTCGTCTTCACGTAACCAGAGGTATCGTTGGTATCCCTATCGTCTGCAATTATAGTAAACCGTAGTAGGACGCAGGTGGTTGATGTTTGTCAATATAAGCACATGTCGATTGTTTGATAAAAACCATGTGGGATATTACAACATAGAATATGACATGAAGGTTTTTTATATTTATTTGGTTCATTCATCTGACCCTTATGCTTTACTAGGGACATACAAATTGCTAAAATTATTTTTTTTTCGGGAAATTTCCCATTTTTTTGAATTTATGGACCATATTGCATGTCTGTATGGCATCATTTAAATACCTTATTTATTCTGAAGATAATAACGTATAAATCATGAATGTAAGGTGCTTAAACTATGGGCATAAGCCTTCTAAATGGTATTGTAGTTTTATTTTTCACTGATTTTCTACAATATTATGGTAGCTAGTGATCCACTTTAATTCTAGGTTCACGTCTCATGTTGCTTCGGTTCTGCAACGACGGGTGAATTTAAAGGACGTTAAATTACATCATATGAGACCATATGATTATATGATAGGATGGTGTAAGACCTCAATCGTTTGAGTCCGTATAATTATGTTATTCCATATGAGATATATTAGCCCGTATTCATAAAAAGGATAAGCTTATACGTGTGAACTGTAAAGGAAATCCTTCATCCGTATTCATAAAGATTGAAGTACAAGCATATCTTTAAAAAAAATTATGAGTGTGGTCAGTAGCAAACTCACGATTGCAGTTAAAAGTTTTGGAGTGTGATGCTGGATGTTGTTCACCTAAGAGATATTAAACATTACAAACCCCAGTTACCTACACTTGTTCGTGATTTTAAACAAACCGTTTTGAAGAAAACAACTTACTGTGGTTTACAGATAGATTTATTGGTGCAAATCCAGAAACTCGGGAGGTGCTCTGTCCTCCGTACATAAACAAAAAAATGGCTATCTCGGCTATCAGCGGCTTGGTTATCTCGCTAATCCAAGCTATTAAAAAGGAATCGGAGAGGAGGTTAATGTTATTCAGGTTTATGGTATCTCAGATTGTAAATGCAGTGGTTGACAACATTATTGCGCAAGCACATGAATGGATAAATGGATGGAGTACTGAAACCAAAATTTCATGGATATGAGTACATAAACCGGAAAGATAAACCTACCTAGTCTGAATGTACAAGCAAGTTGTGACGCCAGAGAAATGTTCACGAGTGTTGATGTTAGCTGGCCTGGATCTGTGAATGATTCAAGAATATGGAAAAAATCACAGGTTAGGTTACTATTAAGAAACAAAGTGAATGTTGTACTACTTGGTGATCATGGGTATGGGATGGAACAATGCTTCATGACTCCGTTTACAAATCCTGCTCTTCGTGCTGAACTGGAATATAACACACTTTTGAAAAAGGAGATTGTAATAATCGAACGATGTTTCGGAAAAGTGAAATGTCGATTTCCGATCTTACAGTACGTTTGCCGTGCAAAGTTGGAAAATGTTCCAAAAATAATTATTGTACGTTTTGTGCTCCATAATATTGCAAAAACTTTAGGCGATTCGGATTTCGAACCAGATGAGGAAGTATCAGAAGAAGAAGATGCTGATCATCATCAACTCGATGATAATGATGAACTTGTTCTTTGTCTTTAAGAACAATAAATTAGAAGGAACTTGAGTGTTATTGTAAAGAGCCTGTAATGATTACTGTGGCATAACTAATCACACGTGCACATGAAATTTAACTTTACCAACAGTTACCTTACACTATAACTTCACAAGCAATTTATTTTAATCAGTTACTATAGTCTGTTAGGAAGATTCCTTATGCTGTATCGTTTTCAGTTTTTTCGTAGTATGTTTTAATAAGCAAGCTATTTATGTATCTAGATGCTCAATTGTATTGATATCATTTACTTTAAACAATGAAGGATATCTTTGCAAGTATAAGGTAATAATTACGAATAAGGGGAAACATGATATGCTTATACTTCTACCTTATACTCTAAAGCATAACCTTTTACTTCAACCTTATACTTGGAAGGACATCCTTCAACTTTATGAATAGGGCCTATTGACTCGTGTGATTTGTGACTTGGCCACTTTCCTTTCTTGGTTCGTTAATTTGGAATTCAATCCTTCATTTTAGCGTCGAGGCAACATGAGACATGGATCTGTAGCTTAACGTAGAATATGAATCACATGAACCGACATTAGGAGTCGAAATCTGGTCTCTCACTTTAAAGTTACGCACGTTAATCATATATCCAAAAGGGGGTCCCTTTCTAATGAAGACTCAGTTATTAATTAGCTCGTAAATTTCTAATATATAACTGAATACCAGCGTAAGTTTAATGTTATGATAAATAACTTTACGAAATTAAACATTTAGCCATCATAATACCCCTAAGACCTACTCTGAAATTCAAACAAACACTAACTGCTACTAAAATGAGCAGATGTTATACCATTTTTAAAGTCTGCATATTATTGACATTATATCTTTCTAAGAAAGGTGCTTTACTTTTATTGCTTAAGAATATTAAAAAAAAGAAAGAAAAGAAAGGAAAAGCGGAAATTGAGAACCGAAAGCGCAAGAGAGGGGAAAGGATAGGGAAAGGATAGGGAAAGTAAAGTATGTATATTTGTTAAGATTAAGGTATCAACAAATTTGTTTTATGCAGAGGGGCCTTAACTTTCAAATATTTTTTTATGATCCTATTGTCATTTATATAGTAAACACCACATACGAAGCTTATGCGGCATTAGCTGAGATTTATGCAATCTCGTCTGTCTACCCTGCGTTTCTAATGAGTATATGTGTATGAGTCATCCAGACAAAAAAAGGAAAATTTCCATAGCAATATTTTATTTTATGATGTTCATATATGAACTTTAACATATTTCTAGAGACATTTTTCAGTCGGTTGTTGCTATTTCTTTTTATCCCTATTTCTGCGTAATAACAAAAATGAAGAAAAAAAAACAAACTGTAAAGATATACATAGGATGGCATACATATAATGTCTTTTATTATTGTTATTTTTATTATTATTAAGTGATTCAACCAGGTTCTCAAAAATTTATCCCATTCTTTTGGTCTCTCTCTCTTTCTCTCTCTCTCTCTCTCTTTCGCTTTCTCGCTTTTGATCCACTTATGAAGATGCATAGGATCATTATATTACAAGAGGTGGAAAAGCGTATAGACATTAGTGGTGAGGTCTGATTCAAGTAGGGAAGGAAATGGTTCATATCTATGTTGAAAGGATGGAGTAGGGTTAGCAAAATGTGGAGACGAAAGCAGACGAGAGAAAAGTGAGAAAGAAAGAAAGACAGACAGAAAGAAAGAGAGAGAGAGAGAGAAAGAAGATATATACATATAGTAACAGCTTTGAGTAAAGAAATTACTTACAAGAGATAGGAAGGCATGATGCCCGTTGCTTTATACAAGAATGTAGCTGTATGTATAATTTGAAGTGACTTCAAAAGGGGAAATTCTACGAAGTTATTCCCTCCAATACAAAGATAGAAGGAGCAAACAGTAACAAGCCTAAAGCATTTTTTTTAAAACATTGATTGCCATTGACCAAAGGAAAAGAGTAGCTGAAAGGGTATTTTGCCTCTTTGAAAATTAAAAAAAAAGTAAAAAATAAAACAGCAATACAAAGGGCTTTTAAAAGAACGAAAACATATACACAATGAAAACAAAGAGAAAACTTAAAATAATTTATTCTTTTTAAAGAAAATAAGACTAACAGTGTAGAAGAAACGAATTACAGAAAGCAAATAGAAGTGCGAAAACAAAATGTACTTTTTAAAAAGAACCATACAGATGAAATGAAATCTTGTGTGTTCTCAAAGCTACTAGTACAATTTATATTCTTTTTCACATATACTTTTCTTTTTTAAGTACTTTTACGCATTATTCAATAAATAAATTAATCTTTCTTAGTAGTAAGTATCACTACTAATTTCAGAGAACATTTCTGGAATCCTTCTTCACAACATATTTCTTAAAATAGCGAATAATCGTATTTACTATTAGGTTTGTACGAATGAAATGCTTTACTTATGTGTTATTACTTCCAAAGCAAAGAAATAAATGAGAACTTCAATACACAGTCAGTCAAAATTGTCTTTGTCAACATCCACACACTTTTATCATCTCTCAGATCAACAGTGGGATTCCATCATGAACGAAGTGTTAAGTTTGTGAGGCGAATAACTTTTCAAGCGCATTTTGCATCAGTCTTTCATCGAGAATTTCTTTCTTAGTAAGAAGTGCTTCAGATGCAAGAAGAGGTGGTAGTCGGTGGGTAAAACGTCAAGAGAATACAATGGATGAGGAAGGGTTCCATACTGCTACTTGTGGGACGCTACACTGTCCTTTGAGTGTGCAAGGCCGTGCATGTCTGCTCACCATTGCTGGATACTTGAAAACAACTGCGGTCAGTATTTTAACGATCCGCAACGATAGTTTTGGAAGGAGTACGAAGTGTGACAAGTGTGGCCGAGGAGTTTGATACCGCCTACAGCATTGTTTCACGTGCATAAGAAGCATTCAGAACCCAAGCAACGCTGTGTGAAAGAGAGGTTGTGGTTGACCAGGTCAACTACAACAGAGGACAACCGCTATACTGTAAAACAAGGAAGAAGGAACTGATGTCAAAGTGCGAGTGCAGTTGAGAACACGGGTAAAAGGACTGCAGGACGCCCAATGTCACGCTCTACAGTGACACATCTTCTGCATGGAGGTGGTATGGCCATTGACAGAATTCATCGTCTTCAAAGCTTGAGGTTATACCAAGAACATCAGGACTGAGCCGAGGAGAAGTGGGGTCACATTAGCTTTACCAATGATAGTAGATCAATTTAAGTAGTGATTCTGGACATACACACATCTGGCGAGAAGCGGGAGCATACAATGAACCCAGGAATATTGTCGAACATGATCATACTGGTGGGGAGGTGTTCTTGTGTAGAAAAAACACCAATCTCTAAATTTTTAAATACAATACACCCATCGGTCAACGTCATTGTAAAACGGTACTCCTTCTCAATATGCGTCTTTCCAAAGATGGAGTTCTCTTCAACTTATTCTTTATGGATGATTATGTGCGATCGCATCGAACAGCGCAGGTGGCAGAACACTTGGAACTAAAGTATTGTTACACAGTTATGCCTCGAAGTCCTAAGCCGGACTCAAATTATGGGGCGAGACGCCCGCGCTTTTCAAATTGTGTGTGCAGCAAGGAAAAGAGGGAAAGGGAGAACGGAGTCAGGTGAGGCTCTGATTGTATTAGCAACCTGATGCCTCATTGACACCAACCCACACGCATGTAATAGTGGTATGACCCTGGCTTTGATTTACTCAGATCACAGCGCCGGGTCCCGGATGCAAATTTAGTTAATACCACGCAAGCGATAAGTACATGAAAAAACATTATGTATTTGGAGCTATGCGTGAAATAAAAAAAAATGTAAAAGTAAATGTAAAATAGATATTTCAACCCCGGCGTGATGGGGAAAAATCATAGAAAAACTAGACGTCTTAACCACTATTGAGCATGCGCGTGAAGAAGTTTCTCCAAGCTCGTCGATGCTCGTGACGTAGCTTTCGAGCGACGTCAGAGCTGGCAGAAATGCGTGGTACGAAGCGCCTATATAAGCGAGGCCTGTTCGCCGGCTCGGGTGATTCTCCAGCCTGCCGTCTACGAGAGTGTGTCTCCCCTTGTTACGGCCGCTCGTCGTCAAATCAGGTATATGATTATTTTTTCTAAGTTCCCCCCTCAACTCGGGATGAGCACCTTGAGACTGTTTAGTTACAAATATGAAGTTATTTTCAACTCGAGACCAAATTCCCTCTTCGAGAATTAACACTTTTCCCTTTGGGCCAATGCAAGTTGCGATGTACGAAGTTTCAATTTCACTATTTTCAATAAATCGCGGCTTAGCATAAAAACCTTCTAGCATCCATTTGGTTACGAAAGGGTTGTGCCCATAAACGTGATGTAGGAAGAATTTCAAGTTGTAATTCCAAGTAACCGATTTGTAAAATTCATCTGTATTCTCATTTTTATTTTTTTCTATTCTTATAAATAAAATGTAAAATGGATTGGTCTGTTTAATTTAGTCAAGCTATCCCTCCCTATCTAGATTCAGCTCACAATCTTCATATGTTACCTGGGTTTCGATTTCCAGTACAAGCTCTACCACTGAAATACAAGTCTCCCCCCACTATTGAGACTTTTAGTGCACTTTCTCATCTTCTTCGAACCAGTGAGCCAAAGAAGTTTCAATACTGAGGCTTAAAGGGAGTTGGACTCAGAACCAACTTTGTCATACTGGGTGGAGAGTGAAGGAGTGATCTCAAATACGATTTCACGAAAGAAAGTGTATACAATTATAAATGTCAACCAGAAGAACAAAACAACGTATAACAGTTTTATGGTGGAGGCGCCGGGTACCGAACTGTGTGTTCTTGAATCTCTAAACAAATCTCTGGTGCTCGTTCACTTTATAGGGGAACCAAAAATCTCAGTTGCAGTTCAGGGCAAATCGCGAGTGATTTTTTTTTATCGAAGAGTTTTCAATACATAAAAGTGTAAAGTGTACGCGAAGTCTTTCTTTTGACTAGTCAAGTGGTGTATCTGTAATATGTAAAGTCAGTACAGTTCAGTGGCGTACTTGAACTAGGCGGTGTTCAGCTTATGACTCTGATATACAAGTATAATTTTTCTGCTCTAAGTAATGCGTTTTACAAGAAGTGAAGTAGTGACGAAAATTTCTATTCTCAACTTCTCTCGCTTTAAGTTGTTATAAGTCAGCTGAAGAGTTGCTAGGTTCCGCAGAGCAAGACTCAGTTTACCTCACGACGTTTTCTTGTGTAGTGATGGAAATGTAAAATCGGGACGCGAGTGTTCAGACAGAATTCAGCTTTTGTCTCATGTACTTGCAAAACCCTAAATCTGCTTATGCTTCTGCTAGCTTTGGTAGGGGTCACAGTCAGTTTTATCTCTGGGCAACAGAACCTCCCGTTTTACGGGATGAAAGTTCGACTCGTTTGTCCGGCGATAAGTGGCTAATATCCTTACAGCCTTATTTGGGGAGGATCACAGGCAGTTTATCTCTAGACAGCAGAACCACCCGTTTTACGGGATGAAAGTTCGACGGTCTGTCCGGCGATAAGTGTCTAAAATCCTTTCCCATGCAAAGCTTGGGGGTCACAGGTATCTTATTCTCTTGGTTCAACAGGGCCCCCCTGCACTAGGGGTGCACGCCCGACGGTTGCCTGGGAATAACTGCCTAAAACTCTGCTTTATGCAAATGCAACACCAAAAATCAAAATGCTAATACATGATCCAATGGTTGGATGTTCGTAATCCCCCCTGTGTGAATTTAAAAAAAAATAGTTAAAAAAACTGAAGTTTAAAAAAAACAAGTTAAAGAATAGAAGTAAAAAGTAAACTCATCATAAATGAACAAATAAACAGTTATCTGTTATAAACAGCTGTCTAGTCACTTTCCGTTTCCCGTTCTAAAATGTAAAGCAAAATTTATAAAGAAAGGGAAGTTGAGTAGTCAAGTTCGAAGGAAGTTAAATGAAGATATCAAAATAATAATAAGTCTCATAATACGTAAAAATTTGACGTAGCATTTCCGAGGGAAGTAGCTATCAGTGATTAAATTCCTACTATATCAGAAGAAATAGGTTGATTACCCACTGCCCTGGTTTAAGAGGCCACTGACTTGAAAAACAGATTTATTCATCAAAAATGAGTTTCGCACAGAAAATAAAAGAAAAGCTATTAGATTTAGGGCAATCCCATTGTCCTAAGACGCCCACGGGCAAACACCGTTATATTTTGGATCGGTGGAATAATTATTATTGTATTGAATGCAATAAAATAAAAGTTCATGGGCATTCTCCTCCGCAATTTGGCCGTTGGAAAAAGAATCCATTACCGAGATACTTGGATACGTGGAGTCAGCCCAGACATCTTGAACCAACGACCGCTAGCCCGCAAACTCCAGACGCTCCGGCGAGTGGTTACGATCTAACGCCGCTTGCCGCGTCTAGCCCTATCCCGACTAGAAATGATACAGAAATACAAAGTGCTGGTTCAAGTGAAAAACCAACGCCAGCTCCCAGGACGATATATGTAAATTCAGATACTGACGAGACCCCACCGGGGGTAGATCCAAAAACTCTAGTGAATGAAGTAAATTTAAAAGATGAACTAGAAATAGCAGAGCTAATAACTGCAGGTCAGGAATGCCCTCAAGCAACAATTGAGATAGAAACAACAGCAGGTGTACTACCTGATGTCCCCTCGAACCAAAGACCTTTAAATAATAATAAGTTAGCTGATAAGGAAAATAGACTAAGTAACTTAGTGTTAAGTTCAGGAAATACAGATATTGGAGTATCAAAAGAACCAGATAGCCCAGTAGCGCTATATTTTCCTATTAAATACGAATTGTCAGATCCCACAACGCCGTTAGAAGTGCAAAGACCGACCTTTCAATCCTTTTATGCTGGTAGTAGTGATGAAACAGTTTATGCTGAGATCGGTCCTAGAACTATGTATGCTAACTTAGATACTGAATCACGAATATCAATGAGTAAAGAGCCAATTTACGAAAATATTGGTCTCGAACCCAAGGCTTTCACGAATAAAGAGCCAATTTATGCAAACATAGGAACCGAACCAAGGGAAACGAAAATTGAGAGCCCTGACGAGAATAATGAAAATGAATTGCGCTCTCTGACACAACCTAACGATGAAGCGTTAATAGACCAGATTAGGCATTCATTACAAACAGAATTGTCCCCAGCAGTAGGAAACTTAATTCGACCCTTAACTAGACAACTTCGGAACAAGAAAATACAGGTCACAGTTATTCGTCGCCAAGGTGACGACGAAGAGAAATTAGGTATTTTATTTCAAGCGGACCCCTAAGCCCCCTTTGAAGATTTATTACCTGAGGAAAATGTAGTTGGAAATTTTGACATGGAAATACAGACCGACGTTTTCCAAAAGAAAGATGTTAGCGTTCAGACCGAATATAAGTTTCCTAAAATGATCCGGATTGACACAGATCGTGAACTTAAGGTTATTCGGACAACCGCGACTCAAATCAACCCTGTCATGTTTGAAGATAGCCTTACCCTCCAAGAGAAACTGCAATATTTGGACAGTATAGATAACATACTGAGTGTAGTTAGTAAAGTTAGGTGGTCAAACGGAGATATTAGTAGTGCCGATTCAGATGGGGGTGAATCGTTGAAAGACGATTGGTTGGGATACGAACTACAGAAATTACAAAACGAAGAAATAGCCCGATTTCAAGAAGACAACCCGGAGTTTTCTCCTGCATCATCCCTGGAGGATGAGTCAAAACCTTCATGGAACTCCGAAGAAGAACTCCGATATGACCATTGAGATCCTCCCACGGTTTCTACTCCCCGAGCAGCGAACCAAGACCCTCCCCCAGAGGACGCCGACCAGAGAAATGACCTCGTTGCCCCTGCTCCAGTTGAGAGGAGGTTAGACGAAGAGAAGAAAAGTGATGATGCTTTTCCCTCAGTTTGCTCCGACCACCAGAAGCAAATTGAGGAAGAAGAAGAAGAAGACAACGATTCCTGGTCTGAGAGTAGAATAAACGAAAACGTTGGTAAAATCTTTGATTACGCGGAATTTGGTGCGTCAGTAATTTGTTTAGATGAGGTAGAAAATAGAGATGATCCCTCAACCTCGCCAACCCAAAGTGAATCTAATAAACAAACTGATAGTGTTAAACATATTGGTTTACAACCTTCAGCTAGTGCTAGTTCTAAATTTAGTTCCTATAACGAAACTGGTGAATCACCTGCGACCAAAGAAAGGAAAAAATTACCAACAAGAGGAAAAGTTAGATCCCTTACAGATAGTGTTTGCTTCGCCACCTAGTAGCGTGGTTACACCCACGACCCCAGTAGAAAAATTAGTATTTAGCGAACAAGATAGATCTTATACATCAGAATTTAGTCCAGAACAAACCTCCGAGTTAGAAAATAGAAGCGTAACTGGTACCGACTATAGGTCCGTTTCTGAAAATTTCAACACCTCGGCTTCGTTAGACAGGTCCTTAGATCTGAAAGATGAGCCCGTTTCACATTCATCAAGTGACGACAAGACCTCTGATAAGCAAAAATTAAATTTATCGTCCTTTTTAAAAGTAAATCCTGAGGATAAGCCTCATATAAATTTAAAATCTGAGCAAGAAATTAAAACTAGTCCGGTTACCGAGCCATCTATACCATATAGTTTTGAGAAACCTAAATTTACAGATACAGTAGTAACAGGCAAAGTTAGCAACCCTCCTCCCGAGGGTGACACTCAAAATTCTACTATTGGTGCTAAACCACAAGCATTCAAGATCTATCCAAATGTTGAAATTCCCTCCTTCTCTGGCAATAGACATGAGTGCGTGGAAATTTTTCTGCAAGAATATGAATTAGTGGCTAGCATATACGAATGGTCAACCCCAGAGATAGTAAATTACCTTCCGTATTGTCTGAAAGGGGAAGCTTTCTCCTTGTATTTAGTAGACCTAGCAAACATTTTACCTTTAAACTATAACGAGATGAAGGAAAAACTTAAAAAGGCTTTTCCTAGTATTGAGTATACTGCAAGATTAGAATACGACGTTGATACAAGAAAACAACAACCCAATGAGAGTACTTTAGCGTTCATTTACAAGTTAATAAAGGATTGGAAATTCTTACGAGGATGGGTTAATGAAAGTGAATTGATGAGTAAGCTTAGAATGAGTTTGTTACCAGACATCCTAAATAAGCTGATGCTTGAAGTGGATGATTGTGATAATCTCGAACAGTGCCTGCAATATCTTAGAAAATTTCACACAGCACAAAGATTAGTTAGTCAGAGAATTAGCCATGACGTAATATGGGAAAATGACCGCTTGGACTGGTCAAGCATTAAAGAACATCACCAACCTGGATTTGTACAGATTAGTTCTTGTTACTCAGACGAAGTAGTAGCGGAACCGGGTTACAAAATGTATAGGAACAATCACCAAAATACCTATGGCCTTGGCCATGGGCAGGCGCAGCTTTGTACAGTCAAGATAAAAACAGGAGACCGCTGGGCGCAAGGTCTTATAGACACAGGCTCAGAAATTTCGCTGGCTTCGAAAACCCTCTTACCCCCATGATTTCCACTAACTGATAGACTGAAGGGTTATGTAAAGCTTCGTGGCGTAGGTGCCCAACCCACAGATTACATTCCTGTGGTGAGAATAGCTTGTTGTTTCAAGGACCACTTGAAAACAACCAAACGAAGGTTTCTAGACGTAGCTATAGTTGACCCACAGTTTTGCGCCTATGACGTTATTTTAGGGATAGATTTTTTGCACAAGTATGTCACAACCATTCATTCCAAATACTTGGAACTAGCAGATAAAGACAGGAATCATGTTGAAGACCTATGGTTCACAATCCCAAAAGATACATATGGGCATCGTCAAGGCGTGATTCATACCTTAGACTTAAAACATGTTGAACGATACCCACCGTCAGTAGGAAAAGGATCGTTTAGCGATTCCCAATCAATACAGAACGATAATGCTAGACAAACGGCTTTCTCTATTCCCCCTCATAGAAACAAACCAACTTATAGGAAACGGAAACTCCCACTTAGGAGTAAGGATCCGTCTCCAAAATTGGTCACCAGAAATCCCATAAATCCCATTGCTAGTGTAGCTGATAAGAGACAAAAGCTATCTGCTAAAGAAATTACATCTCGAGTATTCGTGTGTTCCAGGGAAACTACAAAATTTCCCACGGAGCCTACGAATAAAACGAATGGAAAAGTCAATAGACGTAAAAAGGCAAGACGTAAACGAACTAAGAAAAGCAAGGTACCTTCCAGTGCTCCTGAGCTGGAACTTACCAATTCACCTGACCTAGAAAAAGAGGAAAAGGATCTTTGCAGCCTTGACCCTCAACCAGGCACTAGTGGAACTGTGGTAGCTAATTCTACAGAAAGTTCGGGTACAGAGATTATTCCTAGAAAGAAAAAGAAAGCGTTTTATGCGACAAGATATAGCAAAACGAACCAACACTCTGTAAAGCCACCCCTGGCCTCACAAGCGCCTTATGAGCCTGTAGAGCACCAATCGAATAGAGGACAGTTAGAAACATTAGAAAAACCTTTGGCAACGCAAGGAAGTGTAAATGATCCAGCAACTCTCTCTGACCTAGAGAGTTCTGCTCAGGATCATAGTAAGAAAAAGGTCGTGCCAAACCCCTTGGGGTTAAGCGACGAAATTTTTGATATCTATCCGGACACTACCTACAAAGTACACCTTCCAGCAAATGTCCGCGTGCCGTCCAAGGCTTCGTATGACATTGAAATCACGGCACCAACCGGGAACGTGCATATTTGGGAATTCTTACCGTCCAAAGGAATTCGATATTGGCACTCCTGCTTGATCCCCAGAGATCCAGTTTTTACTGACAATGGAAATATTACTCTGACTATTTTTAATAGTTCAGATCGAACCAGATCTTTGTCTAAAAACCTTTATTTAGGGAAACTTGTTCCCCAGGTCGAGTCCTTAAACGACGAAACGGACAATGACGTACAGGCCGTTAATCAGATCATACATCTTACTAACAAAGATGAAACAGACGACGTGGAAGTCCCTGGACAACCCCAGAAAGTCCCCCAAACAAAGGAAGAATTAGCTCAAGTACTAAATATTGGCCCAAACTTAAACTCAGAAGAAAGAAACCAATTACTGGACTTATTGATGGAATTTAGGGATGTTGTAGCCTGGGACAAGTCTCGTCTGACTGCGGCTACCGATAAATTTATGTGCCTCTTAGAGGTCATCACAGATATTCCTGTTTCTCACCCTCCATATAGAGAAACACCAAAACAAAGAGAGATAGTCGCAGAAGAGATCCAGAAAATGTTAGACAGCAATATTATCCGGGAAAGTCAGAGCCCATATTAGGCACCAATTGTGATAGTACCTAAAAATGGCTCCCCGCGTATATGTATCGACTTTAGAAGGCTAAATTCGATATTAAGGCCAAACTATACGCGCATAGAAGAGATACTAGCGTTCTTAAACGGGACCAAATTAATAAATAGTTTGGAAATGCAAAATGGATACCATCAAATGCTTATCCGTCCGTGCGATATAGAGAAGACTGCATTCATCTGCAGCCGGGGAAAATTCGAATTTTTGAGACTACCATTCGGCCTAAGCACGGCCCCGGCCCTTTTTCAAAATATGATGAATGTTATCTTTGGTGACATTATGTGGAAGTATGTAATCTGTTATTTAGACGATTTGGTTTGCCCTAGTCCTTCCTTCCCAGCTTTAATAGAAAGAACGAGAATTATTTTATCTCGACTCCGGGAGGCCAACTTAAAACTCAACCCTAAGAAATGTTACTTTGGTTACGAAGAAGCCTCGGTGCTTGGTCACATCGTCGGTAGACGAGGAATTTGTGTTGATCCCGCAAAAACGGAAGCTATATCAAAGGTACCATACCCCACTACAGTCAAAGAAATACGTAGTTTTATTGGACTTTGTTCATTTTACAGAGCTTTTGTCCAAGGATTTTCTACTATTGCAAAACCACTCATTTCATTGACTAAAAAGAACGCCAAATTCGAATTTGGAGAAACCGAGAAACAAGCATGGGATACCTTGAAATCTTGTCATATCTGCTCCCGTCCTTGCCCACTTTGACCCAAATCAGGACGCCATAGTCTATTCGGATGCCTGTCGAGACGGAATAGGTGGATACGTTGCACAGATTAAAGAAGATAACAAAGAACACCCAATAGCCTATTTTTCGAAATCTTTGTCTCCAGCGGAGCTCAACTACTCCACGGTTGAGCTTGAAGCGCTAGGAGTTACTAAGACAATTTTGCATTTCCACTTTTTATTTGCAGACCGTCCCTTTATTGTTCGGACTGATGCTCACGGCATATGTTACCTAAGAAATAATAAGATGCTAAATTCTCGTTTCATGCGTTGGGCCATCCGTTTACAACCCTACCAATTTACGATTGAACATGTCAAAGGCCGCAATAACGTGACCGCAGATTTTTTGTCAAGGTGTCCGCTAAAGGATGAGTTACCCTCAAAATTTGGTCAAGAAGAAGATTGTGCAGACGTGTGCAACCTAGTGTTATGTCCCAAAATAGATATCAAAACAATGCAAAAAGAGGACGATAAAATTAGAGAACTGATACAAAAGAAGAAAGATGATCCTACTGATCGTGCCCTAAAACCCTATGTTGTAGTTGACGATGTTTTATATCAAGTCATGAACAAAGATAAGAAACTAGTGATACCGGAAAAGGCTATCCCCGACATATTACAAGAGGCCCATTCGTCTCCGCTGTGTGGAGGCCATATGGGATTTTCTCGCACTTACTCTAAAGTGAACGAACGTTACTACTTTCTTAAAATGGGGAAAATAGTTAAGGAATACGTGCGCTCTTGCGATGAATGTCAGAGGGTGAACATCCCTCGAGAAAAGAAACAAGGTTTTCTTCACCCTTTACCTGTAAAAGAGGAACTATTCTCCCGTTGGAGTTTAGATATATTTGGCCCGCTACATAGTAGCGCAGGCTATAATTATATCCTGGTTATGATAGAATATCATAGCCATTTCGCAATATTAGTACCACTGCGAAATATGAAAGCTCCGACAGTGGCTAGAGCCATGTTGGACGAGTTAATCACGCGTTTTGGCCCCCTAAAGAGATATTGACGGATAGAGGAACGAATTTTCTCTCAGCGATAATGACCGAACTAAATGACTTATTTGACATTAAACATGTTCGAACTGCAACATTCAAACCGTCAACAAACGGGCTGTGTGAGCAATTTAACTCTGTAATTGCAAATTTTCTAACTAAGTACACGGCTAAACAGCCTACTAAGTGGGCAGAATATGTCCGATTGTGTGCATATGCTTACAATATATCAACCTCCCCAATTAGAAAATTTTCCCCATACGAGATTGTCTTTGGTCAAAAGGCAAGATTTCCCACTCAATTGGACACCCAGTATCAATTCACGAAAATACAGGAACATCAGAAACAACTTAAGTTAATCCGTAAGTTAGCCTAGCAGGCTATGACGCATGCACAGCAGCAGACTAAGTTACGAGTTGATCGCACTAGACAACCTATTAAGTTAAAAGTTGGTGACTTAGTATTGTGTAGAGATTATCTACCTAAGAAGGATATTTCTCCTAAGTTGACACCCAAGTTTATGGGACCGTATTACTTAAGGAGTATTTCTCCCACAAATGCCTGTAAAATTGAATTAGTAGCAAACCCTAACCACACTCAGATTGTAACTATTGAAAGGTTAAAGAAGTATTTCCCCAGAAATAACTCACGCGAGCCGGAAGTTTCTAGCGATAGTGAGGACGAGGAATGTTAAGCGTATCATATAGGTTGCCCATGAGACCTAGTCGCCTCAACTTAGACGAATTTCAAAAAAAAAAGAAAAAGAAAAAAACGTCGAGTATACTATTTAGTGAGTGTGTTGAATATCTCATATTTCGCATAGACCTCTAAAAAGTGGAGTACACGTATTCAACATGACCTCTGGCATACCGGAACAAATACATACATGACTATAGATGGAACCTGAAGGTATACATTGTGAAATTGTAAAGAAAAAAGTTATAATATACTCTTCGAGAGTCAGAAACAAAAGGTTACTTCCTGGGATCCATTCCCCCTCTCCCTTCGATGCTATAAAAGGCATTAGATACCCATGGCCTACCATGGATAATAGGCACTCATATTATTCGGCGGCGCTAAAATTGATCTGAGGAGCAAATAAGTCATTTTTAGAATCAGGGTTCTACCATAACGACCATACCAAGGAAAAGTTAGACGCGACACAGAAAAAGTTATGTCGAGTTGATACCTAAATGAATGGTTTGCTAACATATTGGGATGATTTTTTTTCTTTGCGTGAATGTGGCCGGCCACGAATGAGTTACCCTTCTTCTTCTCCTATAAGATTCCCAATATGCTGACAAACACAGAGAACATATAAGGAAAACAGGTGTTGACATAGCTGAAAAGAGAAATAATTATTAGTAATCCGTACATTTATACATACATGCGTAGATCCCTGTATGATGTATACTTAAATCCGACTTTAACTATATGTCGTTGCAGCTGCAAAACTCCTCAGTCACATTATAGGAATCCATCCGTTGCCGCCGCCTGATTATTTTAGTACTTTCTCTCAAGACACTTGCCGCTCTTCGTGCCTAGGAATGCGTTAACCTGGAAAATAAAGCAAAGTCAATATTGCTTGTTTTTGGTTGCTCCGCTATAAAACTTACTCCTACCTATGATAAACGCGTTAATGTTTACGTGTCGCTTTCATTTGACCTGGGTTATCTACCCGTGTAACACAAAAAAGAAAGGGAGCTTGATCCTCCCCCCACCAGATATTAACGTAGGCTACTCCACACAATGTCTTCCCCGTTTGATTTTTCTTTCAGCTCAATTAGCGATTGTTATTATATTTTTTTATTTTTATTTTTTTTCGCGTAGTTCGGGCGGGAAGTATATTGGTTATTTAAAAAAAATAAAATAAAATAAAAGCAAACAAATTAAGGAGAAATACGCCTTAGACTTTGACATGTTGTTTTCTGCTGCTGCTGTGGACTTCGTATCCATAGATATGAGTGAAATTTTCCTGCGACCCCTTCTGGGTGAACACAAGTGACCTTATGCTCCTGAAAAAATGGCCAATCTCTTAGCAAGGACCAATCTATTGGCAAACTACGGCAATGTACTAGCATACTGCGCATATTGTACATAATGCATTTACAATTATATATGTATCAGCCATTCATTGGTTTTTTAAAGAATGTAAATACCTACCTGTGTACTATACTTCACTACATTTAGTCAGTAAGATTACATTACCTTTAGTTATGTTCAGTTCATGTTGAAATATGATCAAGTATTAACAGTTAAGCTTATTAAAGCTGATGCTCATTCTAGAATAATGTTTTCAATTCTAAGGGCATTAATAATATTTATCGAATTAATTGATAGTATCATATTGTATCACTATTTCTTGTTCATAGTGGCAAGTTAAACTTAGGTCAGTGTTAAGATTACTATATGTATTTGGTAAAGACATGGGGTGTAGATCGAGCCCCCCATTTTTTTATGTCCTCCCATCATTGGGTAATGGGCTAGAACACGCTTGATTATAATACTATCGACATGTTATGTGAAGTAACGGTTACAAACATGACATCATTGTGAGCTATAGTGTCCTCCCAGATGTCGTCCTACCACTACACCATTATACTCGTGTTTTTCAACCATCCCTGTGTAACAGCCTTGATACAAGTTAAAATCTTAGCTTGATTCGATTAAAAAATATATAACGCTGTTAATACAACGCAGAGTGGTATCAAATCACGCTATCACTGGCAAATAATAATAATAATAATAATAATAATAATAATAAAACATTGGAAGAGAATCATTACGTGTCCAACATGTCGTAATTAGGTTCAATACTCGAATAATAGAATCTTTCGTAATGTACATGACACATATTAAGGACACTCGAGCTCTGTCAACTTGTCTTTAATAAATCTAGTATAAAATAACTTAATTCTATTCAGAATAAAACTTATGATTATACCCAACAAAAGATTTAAAAACTACAAGTCATGAGACTTTCAAAATTTGTTGGCCCCCTCCATAAGCGGCCCTGGTTAATAGGTGGTAAACACTGCTTCACAACAGCGCATGGCGCACACGAACTTTAGGATATAAATATAAGAACGTAACGGTAATTATAATTTTAAGTGAAATAAATTGTCAAAATAAACAAACAAAAGTAGTACTCTTTAAAATTTAAAGTTAATTCAAATATCATTTTGGTTAATGAAATTGTTTAAATTGTTCGCGGATACTTCCTCAAAACCCGCCTCTCATTCAGCGTTAAAACTAAAAGCAAATCACCTCTTATCAGGTGACGGAAGTGAATCCAGCTGCTAACGAGAACTCAGGATGTTGTTGCGTGTAGCTTCTATATCAAAGAACGCACCAGCATTTATGACGGGAATATATATAAATAATTAAAAAACAGGGGAATGAAATTACAACGAAATGAATGATAATAATAATGTTGCCCAACAACTCATCACGATTGGGATACACCGTAGTCTCTGTTAAGCAATTGGTTCTTAACGACCTCTAGTTCGATCCCCCGATGGATCATTTCTTTTATCCTATATCTAAATTATCGCTCCGCTCGAGCTCAAGTTTATAATCAAATGGGTTATGTGTAAGTCGGTTAGAATCAAATACTTCCAATAGAAACTTAGTTCACTACATATCATCCTTATCTACACTAGGGGTCCCGAGTTCGAGACCCGGAATGTTCCTGTCAAAATTAATATTGTTGTAAAAATGATCTCAACTTCCGGTGATTATTGGCATTTACGCAATTGTATCCAACTTTGAAAGGAAACAGATAAGTCGGAGATCGAGTCCCGACTCACGCACTTTCTGTATGCGTAACACACTCCAAACTATAGTAACAACTTTTTTTCTTCCTTAGGAAAACACTTACTAAATTCACAGGTAATGAAAAAGGCACTTCTTATAATCACTGATAAACTGCAACTTTGGTCACTATCTTTCGTTGTGGCTTTCACTTAATTCAGTGATAATAAAAATCGGTATGGGATACTCCCAGGATACGAACCTTGATTTCGTTGCACTAGGGTTCAGCACTAAACTATGTTAACACTCACTAGTAAAACGAATTAGTAACTTGACGTGAAGAAATTGACGTAAAACGCATGCTTCAAGAATAATACACTAACAATTCAGGGAAATAGTACTTACCCCGTAACAGGAGTCCTCCCCTTATTGTCTTTGGAGACGTAAGTCTTCCCTTCTCCTTCCTTTGCGTTCTTCGAGCAAAAGATGATACGTATACTCCAACAAGCTGAAAAATATGAACCACAAAGTTAAGGTCTTATTTAAACTCGTTGGTTGTTATACCTAATAATTAGCATAGAGTAGAAATTAGATAAATGTAACTATGATTTAAATCCAGTCACGCCTTAACTACCGAGTTCGTTAAAAATCTCGACTAATAAGTAGTCGGGACACTACACACAACTTCAAGTCCCCGGATCCCATCTATAATACTAGGTTTGTGTGTGAGAATTTTTCGTTTCAGACCTTCCCTTTCAGAAGCCTAACAGCAGAGCCTGCCCAGGTGAGAGAAGTGAAAGGACCTGCGCATTGGAAATAACTGAGTATTCATTTTCCTTTTTGTACTTTGGTTAAAAGTTATTAATTTATAATCACTTAATTATCAATTTACTTCGAAAAAGAAATTTGAGATTTTCATTTGTAAATGCATGCAAATATAATGAACATTATACATACAAAAGTTGTAATAAGTAATAAACCAGAAATGACTTTCAATTATGAAATATTACATGGTTCAAATTTATATCAGTCTGCTTGAGATATTTTAAAATTTTTAGTTCAATTAATTGACATAAATTTTGAAGATACTTTGGAACTAATTTTCCTAACTAGCATACTTGCAAAGGTATAAAGAAAGCTAATTAAATCTTGTTGAATCTAAACTCTGCTTAATAGTGCTATGATTAGTTAACTGAGTTATTTAAAAGCATTGCATCAACTTGTTAAGTTTTATCTTTGTTAAAATTCAATTAAAAATATGGTAGATAATATTAACATTTCAAGGTATAAAGGACCGTATACAACACATTTTTTTACTCATGCATAGCCACTCAAACGACTGACCACTCCTATCCTCTAAATTAGAAAAACAATGCAAATATACTTATCTGACAATGCTAAGATGTCCCTGGTCTGAAGTCGGCAACTGCAACAGTATACTAGATATGTTCTCTCAGTTGCGATGCAAAAAAAACCTTTTTCTCCTCTCTCTCCGAACATTCGTCAGCTGAGCTGATAATTTACAAGCCACATATCATTATACCAAGCTGTATAATTAGCCAACTTCCGCCACGCTGGCTCAGTTCAAACTTCCTTTTAAGACTCTATTCCTCGACCTGACTACATCTGAAAACAAAATATACGGCAAATGTATGTCAATATGGCAATTACATCCCAATGTTTTAATACCTAACAAGGTATTGCCCATCTTGTAAAGTACCTTGGATTTACTCACCATATGACTCATCATCCATTAATCACTGAAGGAAATGAAAAGTATATTGTAATAATCCACTTTCCTCCATCATTATTATTCCACTCACGAAGAAACAAACCAAGTTTGGTAAATCAATCATCTTGTGAAGAACTTGTTCTACCATGATGTTATCTTTATCTTCGCATCATCACCGCTCAAACACAAGAGGCATCCTAATAGTAATGTGTGGTCAGCGCACTCAGGATAGCTGAATGAAAAAACGTTTTTATTATTCGATTCTCACTTTCAGATAGCTCATTATTGGTAACCTTCGCAGGTTCCATCAATCACTATACCTTTCCTAAAATTGATGTGTGGTCAGCTCCGTTAATATATATATATATATATATATATAATGAACAAATACAAGCAGGATTCAGTGGACTTCCTATATAAACAAGTACTCTGCATAAGCCAAGGTTATTATGTAACGCATTAATGATAATGTAAGCTAATAGTCTCTTTGATTGCAGATCTCTATCCATTGCCTTCCCAGTGTGATGTCTAGAGTAAGGCCACCCCCCCACAGTCCTGGTATCTGGAGGTACCCAAGGACCCAGATCACAGCCTGTCGACCCCATCCAGGGCTGATCCAGAGGGACGATATGGAAATCGATTATTGTTATTGTTCGATCCATCACTGTTTGCTAGTGGACAACAGTTAGCTAAAATCTGAACTTCCATCCAGATACAGAACTTTCTCTGTGCCACAAAACTTATAAACTTCTGCAGTGACAAGGAAATCTCGTTTATCTACGGACAGACTCCCATTTACCTACATCAGTTCATTGCTTACAGGTGAAAAACTCTTCTCGTACCAGGACAAACACGAAAATTTGGACAAGTGATAATACTCAATGTAAAAGTAATAAAAACTCTTTCAAATCAGCGTTGTGACAAATCATAAGAAGATTGTAATAAAAACTTTCAAATCAGCGTTGTGACAAATCATAAGAAGATTGTAACAAAAACTTTTTTTTCAAATCAGCGTTGTGACAAATCATAAGAAGATTGTAACAACAACCAAACAAGCAAACGTTAAGAGACTTTAAACTTTTTCAATATATGAAATAACTCAATTTCATTGTAATAACCACGATCTAATGTACCAAAAGCCATGGAAAGTCATTGTCTGAATATATAATATAAATTCCTATTAATTGGTCAAATGTAAGCACAAGAATTCGTTCAGACAATTAAAGAAGCGTATATGTGAGTATGGTAATCGACTCTCCACATTTTCATTCCACTATGTTAAAGACTGTAATTTTTGGAACCTCTGTATGTCTATCTTTTGGCAAACACCGAAGCGAGAAAGAACAAGGAAGTATTCTATTAAACTATCCATTGTACATTGAATTTAATCATATCTGCCTTCAACTGTTGCTCAACAACAGGATACATACATGTCACCATGTATGTCGTCTCTATGTAGGATTTAAAAACGGAACTATGTGTTTAAGATTTAAAAACAGAAAAGTTCACCACAAACGGAAACCTATGGTTGTTATCAGTCAAGGTTAGTTGAATTAAAAGAAAGAACGGAAAACATACTTCCGGTGTGTTTAAAAAAAATTCTCCAGCTCAACCATAGCTTATGTTGTGGTTAACTTTTGTGTTTAAACATCTATCCTATAAAACAACAAGAACCGCCAACATGATGGAACATGATGTAACTTTACGTCGTAGACTCCTTTCCTACACAAAGAAATCCCTCTCGATTTCGTTTTGTATTTTAAAAAAAAGATATAAAATATGAATGCTAATACCAATACTACTTTTACTAATAATAAGAATAGGAATACTAACATCCCCCCTAATTATAAAGAAACTTTATACAGTCCCCTCTAAAACATGTACTATAGTATGGTAAATGTAACTGCATCCCTGAATATTATACTTTGTATCCATTGTTACCGTAGGCCATTAGGGCATAAACTAACATACTAACCATAGGGTCAATTCTTCGGCTATTCAGTCTCCCTCTTACTGACGGAACCACTCATGGAAAAGAAATCTAGAGTTGTTTGTATTTAACTCCTAGGTGCGCTAAAGTGCGCTCACTTGTTTGTAATTTCTGTATATTGCCAGTATACATAAATGTCAATGTGTGTGGCATGATGCATACCACACAGGATGAAAAAACCACCTCGAGGTCGCAATAGCAAACAGACTAAGTAGAAGTTTAAAAAAACACATGTACATACTGTGATCACTTGTATAGAACAGAGCTATACAGTAAATTTGTAATATATTACACTTATTGCAACCAATGTAGAGAACAATAGCTAATAATGTGAGATTTATTCTTCGATAACATTAGGATGAGTTTAATATAACATGTGTATAGACGCACTTGAACATTTATTAAGCATTGTGTTTTAATCGCTAGTTGCTCATTATTCAAGTTATTTTTTACATACGCGATTTAAGCATTCAGGATGCAATCGCTTCTATATTACAATAAATATATTACAGGATATGTAACATTGTAATCAAATACTTTCCAAGTTATATTTTTCCTCATATGCCATAATTATTCAATATTCACTTGATTCTGGTTTTATAGGAAAGTAGAGTATCACCTAAGTTTTATTAATTATAAATGGTATATTGAAACAACCTAATGAACTTTGTTCACAAATTGTAAGGCACAACCCCGCAATATTTTAAGAATTAAGGAAACACAATCGAGTGTACTACACTATATCATTGCATGTTTCTCATTTGGTTTATACTATAAACAAGGAAAACTGCTCTTGTAATTTTATCGTCCATCTCAGTCAAATTTAAAAGCGTTTCACGCTATTTTTTCTTTGAGTGTATTTAATGTTGATCTTTTTAATTTTTAGCTGAATTATATTAGTAGCCTAAGACAATCACATTTAACACGTATGACTATAATTGTACTCAGTGCAGTAAATATAATGGTACTTAGCAAATCAGTAAACTCACAACCTCCTAATTTTCTTTATGATACCAGAAGTTGTACTCATAATCGGTTCAAAGTCATGCTTAATACTATGGTTAGGAATTAGTTAAAAAAATATCTACTATTGTGAGTTCACACGAAACCTCTTGATAATTATAAGCTAGAAGGATACGATGATTGTACGGTTTCATTCTATAAGTTTCAAGTCATATAGCTTCGTACGAAACATGGTTCTTTAATCTCCTATTTTGTAGTGGAATTGTGTAACATTTAAACGTACTATAGTTAAAACACATGAAATCTTACAATCCCGCTCTCTTGTAGTTTATTCGTTCATACTCTCCAAAATTCTCAAGAAAGTTTTGTTTTTAGTTTCTTAGTGCCTTACGTAAAGCCCGTTCTATATTAACCCTTTAAATCCCAGCAACTTGCCTTGGACAACCGTTTCTGTATTTGGATATAAATATCAGGAAGATAACTTTCGACATTTTTTTTGTTTATTTTTTTTACCGAGGTCGGCGGATAACTGTTACACAGTTATGCATCGAAGTCCTAAGCCGGACTCAAATTATGGGGCGAGACGCCCGCGCTTTTCAAATTGTGTGTGCAGCAAGGAAAAGAGAGAAAGGGAGAACGGAGTCAGGTGAGGCTCTGATTGTATTAGCAACCTGATGCCTCATTGACACCAACCCACACGCATGTAATAGTGGTATGACCCTGGCTTTGATTTACTCAGATCACATGCAAATTTAGTTAATACCACGCAAGCGATAAGTACATGAGAAAACATTATGTATTTGGAGCTATGCGTGAAATAAAAAAAATGTAAAAGTAAATGTAAAATAGATATTTCAACCCCGGCGTGATGGGGAAAAATCATAGAAAAACTAGACGTCTTAGCCACTATTGAGCATGCGCGTGAAGAAGTTTCTCCAAGCTCGTCGATGCTCGTGACGTAGCTTTCGAGCGACGTCAGAGCTGGCAGAAATGCGTGGTACGAAGCGCCTATATAAGCGAGGCCTGTTCGCCGGCTCGGGTGATTCTCCAGCCTGCCGTCTACGAGAGTGTGTCTCCCCTTGTTACGGCCGCTCGTCGTCAAATCAGGTATGTGATTATTTTTTCTAAGTTCCCCCCTCAACTCGGGATGAGCACCTTGAGACTGTTTAGTTACAAATATGAAGTTATTTTCAACTCGAGACCAAATTCCCTCTTCGAGAATTAACACTTTTCCCTTTGGGCCAATGCAAGTTGCGATGTACGAAGTTTCAATTTCACTATTTTCAATAAATCGCGGCTTAGCATAAAAACCTTCTAGCATCCATTTGGTTACGAAAGGGTTGTGCCCATAAACGTGATGTAGGAAGAATTTCAAGTTGTAATTCCAAGTAACCGATTTGTAAAATTCATCTGTATTCTCATTTTTATTTTTTTTTCTATTCTTATAAATAAAATGTAAAATGGATTGGTCTGTTTAATTTAGTCAAGCTATCCCTCCCTATCTAGATTCAGCTCACAGTCTTCATATGTTACCTGGGTTTCGATTTCCAGTACAAGCTCTACCACTGAAATACGAGTCTCCCCCCACTATTGAGACTTTTAGTGCACTTTCTCATCTTCTTCGAACCAGTGAGCCAAAGAAGTTTCAATACTGATGCTTAAAGGGAGTTGGACTCAGAACCAACTTTGTCATACTGGGTGGAGAGTGAAGGAGTGATCTCAAATACGATTTCACGAAAGAAAGTGTATACAATTATAAATGTCAACCAGAAGAACAAAACAACGTATAACAGTATATTCGGAGAATAGACTGGCCTGCCTGATCCAAGATTTATATCCCTTCGAGTAGATTTGGGATGCTATGAGGAAACACCGTGTAGCACATACAGATACAGCAAGAACCATCCAGCAGTGGTTAACAGTCCTGGTAAAATAACGGAACTCCATACCACAACAACTCATTACTTGCTTTGTGAGTAGCATGAGATTACATTGCACCGCTGTCCGTGGTGAACGCAGTGCTTTCAATGTAAGTTATTGCCTCTCTTTATAAGTACTTTTTTCTTTTTGTTATCACACGTTTTCTCTGTTATTTCCTGTACTGTATTATAGTGCAACATTATTTACAAGTCCCACCAATCTTGTACCATTTGAGAGTGGCACAACGTGCGAAATTTACTTTTGTCCTTAAGTTTTGCACATGGTATATATATATATATATATTAGGGTGTCCCTTATTCAGGGTAATTTCGTATTGCAACACGCACACACGCTAAGTATATTCTATGTGACCGTAAACACGAATTAGTAAAATAGCAGCTCTCTACGAGAACGCGTTTCAACATTATAATATAATTTAGAATATCCAACCGTAATAACGGAGAAACTAAAAGAGACAGAGAAACGAAAGTTTACACAAAGCAACTATAGAAAGAACGACATTGCTCGTGTATTGGCGAACATCACCCAATGAACAGTGTTACCAATCCTAGATAAAGTTGTGTTTTTTTTTTTAAATTGAATGACCTAAGTTAAATATCATCATTGAAATTAACAATGAAAATAAAGACAAAAGGGAAGGTAAACGCAGATCAGTGTTGCAAACGTTTCGAGGAATAACGTGAAAAATGTGTTGAATTCAAACGCCGTAGCGCATACAGAGTGAGGTACTAACGTTTTGTGCACCTCAAATTAAATATTGACAACAACTGTTTACGCTGACTTCGAGTCTAGAAGGGCCCGTTGAACAGTGTTGTCGGCAGTGTTACCAAAAAGAAAAGTTGAGTTTGGAAGAGGTACAATAAGTCGGAACATGTCACTAGTGCAGTATGGTTTAAAACCTATAATGCAGGGTGGTAGAACATGAGAAGCCGTACCGTGGTTATGTGAGATCGATAAGTCACGTACTGGTCGAGATATTCACTATCATGTTAAAGCTGAGAAGTAAGGTTTTAGAAAGATGAGAAAGCTGCGTACTTCAACGGCGTTTACATTTCACACATGTTTCACCTAATTTCTCGAAAAGTTTTCAACACTAATCTCCGTTTATCATCTTTTTTTGTCTTTATTTTCATTATTGTTTCCAATGATTATATCCAATTTATGCCATTCGATTTACAAAAACATAACTTCCTTTTGGTTGCAACACTGTGCATCCGGCGATGTTCGTCAATACACAGGCAGATGTCTTCTTTTCTCTAGTTGCTTCGTGCAAAGTTTCGTTTCTCTGTCTCTTTTGGTTTCTCCGTTATCACTTTTGGACATTCTAAATTACGTATATTGTAATGTGGAAACGTGATTTAATGATTTCGTTGTCAAGTCAGCACGGGTTAACGTTCTCGTAGAGGGCTGCTATTTCACTAATGCATGTTTATGGTCACATAGAATACATGTAGTTGGTGTGCGTATCGCAACACGAAATTACCCTAAATAAGGGACACCCTTATATATGTAGGGTGTTAATAATTTATATCGACAAATTTAAAGGAGTTATTGGTTACATCAATATAAGAGAAAAAGTTCATATGGACCTGAGGCAAAAGTGTGTATTTTCAGAGCTAGGGCTATCCAAAATCATGCAAAAGTTAAACTTCAACACCCGATATTTTGAATTCGAGAAACCGCTCAGGAACATATAAGGGGGTCATACATAAGCAATCTAAAAATGCGTATTTCATCAATATGTAATGAGTGTGCAAAGGTAGAACGGGTTGGAATTGAGCCATAGAACAGGTAGTTTAATTTCGGAAATTTACCTGCAGATGACAGGGAAAGCTTGTTTGTTATGATGTCATTGCATTGAATTACATGGGAATGTTGAATCTTTTTCCTTGTTTACCCAAAAGTTAGAAAATTTGATACACCATTATATTTCCCCGAGCCGTTCACTTATTCACTTGAATTAATCATCTGATTCTTTCAGGACAAAGGACGTTAACGTCAGTAGTTAAATTATGGATTTCATATTATTTTAAGTCATGTATGAACAATATAAAGAGTTTTGTTTGACAAAACGTCTTTGTATACTATTTACTCTGCCTGTCTGTTGAAGTGTCTACCCGTCCAAAAGACAACAAATCGTAAGAATTACGTGATGAATCACAGTCAATTTTGGCCAAAATGTAGAGGGTCCAAAATTAGGAACAGAACTCGTTGACGGAGGTGATTCATCCACCAAAAGTGGTAGAACCAACCATTTTTCACGTTGATCACCATATATAAAAAACGGTAATAGTGACAGCAGTTTCCTTCGATCGATTAAACGTCTCAAGAATTCATTTAATCTCTGTCCTTAAGAGGCCTCATCACAGCGAAATTAAACTACCGCTAATTTTACAGTAATTATGTGATATCTTCAAGTAGGTAAAAGATAATCGAAAAGCGGAACAAGAGCTCCCTAGACAATATTATTTTACAAGAGATACTGTTATCACGACTCACTTATCTTCTTTCGATTTCCAGCCATTTAGAAAATCGACAATTATTTTCGCGTTTCTAAATGCCTGCGAACCGAAAACTACTAGGTGACTCGTGATAACTGTACCTCATGTAAAATAATATTGTTTAGGGCGCCCTTGGTTCATATTTCGATTATCTTTTATCTATTTGATGATATCACATAATTACTGAAAAGTTAGCGGTATTTTAATTTCGCAGTGATTGGGCCTCAAAACCTGAAGTAATAGAAACCAATTACAACTTCTGGTTTGTCTATTGACCTACATACGGCAAAAACGATAAGACAGCGTTTCTTTTGGAACTCCTTTAACGTTCTTAGGATAGGAAGCATACTCTCTCTAAACTTTCTAGTCAAACAAGAACTGGCAGAAATAAGGTATTTCCGGTTTTAAGTTAATTGATATACATAGTGAGAAGCTGTTTACTCCAATCAGTTAGATAAGCGTTCCAATAACACGTTTAATCTGAACACTGTAAAAAATGAGGTGTTGAAACAACACAAAATGACTACCACTTTAGCGTGTTACTTGTGTTAATTCAGCACCAAGCACATCGCCTTCTGAGCATATCAGAAATAACTCGTTATTACCTGAGAGAATTTGCATTGGTATTTATCGTTTAATATGAGCAAAGCTTTGCGAAATATATTTAGCACTTGTGTCAAGTAACAAATAATATTCTATGTTTCCTGTTATCGATCACAATAATATTGTTTTAAACCTATGAATCGTCTGACAACAGTTACATAAGCAATAGTTCTGCCATCTTCTGTTCATACGTGCTAAGACACAAGGATAACAAATAAAGAAAATAGATGGAAGCACTGCTATCTGTGTAACTGTTGTCAAATGATTCACAGGTTCACAACAACATTATTGTGGCCGATTACAGAAAACATAGAATGTTATTAGTCATTTACGATAAATGTGAAATGTATTTCGCAAAGCTTTCCTCATACCAAACAGTAAAAAACGATGCAAATACTCACAGCCAGTAACAAGGTATTTTTGATATGCTCTGAACGCGATGTCTTAGTGTCCACATACCTTACCAAGCAACCTAGCCTCTCTTGTGTCAGTTACTGTGCCAGCGAGGACCAAGTATAGCATACGTACTTGCGAGTATAGCACAATTACAGCACTTAGGGTTCTGACGAAAGTTTTCACTTTCGGAGGGTGTCTTGTTTTTTGAACCTCATCTAACATCTTTTCATTTTTTTCATCTTCATCTGGGCTTTGGCCCTCGGCTCCTCTATCACGATGACGGACACTGGCAAAGTTAACGGATCTACGAATCTCGGTCAAGATGTCGGATTACAACCTCCACCGCTTAACATTGGGCCTAACGGTCGCCAAAAAACGCAGCCAAGGATTGTTACGGGAACACCTCGTTCAGACCGTAACTCTATTCCTTCCTATGCTGACTGCATCACCAAAGGACATAGAATTCGTTCTCGATCTTTCTCTGATGGCGAACAAGCGTTAGATTCAAAGAAGCAACGAATTTCTCCCAGTGTTAATCAGCCTACAACTGACAGCCATTGTATGGATTGGGCATCCACTTCTGCCGATAATCATCATCAGCAAAACCAGCCAGATCCCGTGTACAACTTCTTGCTAACAGACTACGCTCAGAAATATGACACTGTTCGTGCTGTCTTCCAGCACTTAGTCAAGTACGTCGCTCGGCCTGAAATCCGAGAAATTGTTAAGACACGCCGCGGCATCATTTTGAAATCCACTAACCCAAATTTCGCCACGCATGTTCGCAACAAGGCAACTTATGAAATTTTTGGGACGAAAGCAAAAATTTCTACTTTACAACCGAGTACATGAAAAACTCCTCCTCCACCACGGCTGCCTCCTATGCTGTCTGTAGTTATTCGTGGTGTAGAACCCGATCTTACTGATGACGAAATTCTTGCTGAACTCCATCAGGAAGGGCTACCTATAAAGCGTTGTATCAGGATCAAGAACAATCAGGGACCAACCTATCTCGTACGAGTGTTGACTGATCAACAACAGCTGATTGATCAACTTCTATCCAAGGGCGCATATATCTATAGACGCAAATATAAGGTTGAGCCCTCTCGCACGCCAGCCCCTCTGCCTGTTCGCTGCGAGAAATGTCAACAGTATAATTCACACCCAACAGCTGAATGCACAAACAACACCAAATGTGGCTATTGTTCCCGCGAACATCCTACAAAAAACTGTCCAAACCTTGAAGAACCACCACGTTGTGATTGCTGCTCTGAACGTCACCCAACGTACAGCTATAAATGTAAAGCTAAGCCTCAGCCTGATCCAGCTAAGCCTGAACTCGTTGTCTCCATACGTTCAGTCGATGCACCAACTCCACCAGCAAATTCATTGCGCCATCCAGTAACTGTCGAAGATCTACTTCGTTTTCTCACTATTTCACTACAGAACAACCACCCATTTCTTCGCAACCATATTCTAACTCAAATCATGCAGGCAGCCAAACTGTTATTTAATCTACAATTACATGCAACGTATTCCGGACCAACAGTGCATTTTCAAATCCAACCACTTGAAGTTTATGTTTGATATGGACAACTCTACCTACGGACTTATATTCACTTTCATTATGAGTTACAATTTACTATTCCTTAACATACGATCACTGTTGATGCACCAACTGCTCTTTACACAGCTCCTACAGGAAGAACAAATTGCCGCATTTGCTCTTAATGAAACTTACCTTGCACCATATTTAACATGCTATATACCGAAGTATCACTTACTTCGACATGACGCACCAACTGGACCACGTCTCTACGGAGGCACAGCTATTGGTATTCGGCAGTCTTCCATATCGTGCAGTTACTGTTCCACCTGCTCTTAAACTTCCTGAACATAACATGACGACAATTTATTTTAGAGGCAAAATCATTACCTTTGTTACTATTTATTATCGTCCAGGCAGAGTTTTCAGCTATGATTTCTTCCGCTATATTGATACCAACTTCCGGCATTACATTATCATGGCCGACCTCAATTTTCATAGCCGTTCCCAACGTGACAAAGACAACTTTCTAGATTTTGTTCGGAATGAAACACGAGCTGAATTTCATACTTTACCGAAACCTACACGTCCTATCAGTCGTACTACTCCTGACGTAGTCATAACTTCATCTTCACTATCTCAGTCTATTCACATATCTGTACTTGACTCCATAGGTAGCGACCATGTCCCCATCAAAGTCGAACTTCATTGTTCTCCCAACACTCAGCCGAAGCCTCCTCCTCAGAAGGTCTACTGCTACCGAAGGGCAAATTGGGAACAATATCGCACCGATTTAGACACAGCCGTAACTACGCTCACAATGCCTAGTACGCAATACGAACTCGATCGAACAATCACTGGACTTACTACAGCCCTTCAAGACGCAGCACAACGTTCTATTCCCACAATCGAAGTTCAGCTACACAAACCTAAGTTACCTCCACAATATTTACCATTTATTTCAGCATCCCGGAGAGCTTTCCGTGAATATCTCGCTACGGGTAACCTTGAAGCACTTCGGCTTCATCGCCAGTACCTAAGGATCACTCATAATTATATCGTTGCGTTCAAGAGATGCCACTGGATTCAAACTTGCAACACACTAGCTAATGAAACACATCCTACAAAATATTGGCGCAAGTTCCATCAATTAACAGGTAGAGTTTCTCGTACGCCTTACCCCATTGTTCATAATCATCAAGCAGTCCTTACGGATGCAGAAAAGGCTAATATTTTTTCTTCCTATTTTCAAAATATCTTTACACCTCTACCCGGTTGGCATACACCAGATCGCTTGCAATCAACTATAAACAGACATACCGATGCAGCGTCTCCTTTCTTTCGTCCGTCTGCCGATCATGATTTAGAACCAAATAATCCTCTAACCATGCCGATTCAAACCGAAACTATTAGTAATACACTTAAAGGTAAACGGAATACTGCACCAGGATTTGACTCTGTTACATATGTACTCATCAGACAAGCGCCTCACTCTTTTCTACTCTTTCTTAGCACCATTTATACGTTTATTCTGCGAACTGGATATATTCCACTCGACTGGAAATACTCAAAAGTGCTTCTCTTTCCTAAACTAAAAAAACCTTCATCAGAAGTCACATTCTATCGTCCTATTCACCTCATTAGTTGTCTCTGCAAAATCTTGGAAAGAATCCTTGTCCGTCGCATGCACGACCATCTTCACTCACATAATCTTATTCCAATACACCAAGCTGGATTTCGACCAAATTTTAGTACTCAAGATCAACTATTCCGTCTCACCACAGCTATTTACAATCAATATAATACAGGTTTTCCTTCTTGCCTTGTAACGTTTGATTTGGAAAAGGCTTTTGACAAAGTTTGGCACCCTGGCTTACTATATAAACTTCGTAACTATCTTCTGCCAACTTCGTACATCCGCTTCATACACTCCTTCTTAATATGATGACTAGCTTATATCTCAATCAATGGAACGCTCTTTCATCCTATCTTGCTGCAATCTGGTGTACCACAAGGCTCATCATTGTCTCCTTTATTATACTTACTGTACGTCGCTGATTTTGTTATTCCTAATAACACCACAATATTTCAGTTTGCTGATGACACTGCTTTTTTCACATCTGGCCGCACCGTACAATCTCTTAATAAAACCATGCAAGTAGCCATTGATGCATTTGTGTGATGGTGTCATGTTTGGAGGCTAAATATTAACTCTTCCAAAACACAAACCATAGTTTTCTTACCACGTCGACGCCGTTCACGAGTACATCGAAACCCGAATCTACTTCGCCTTCAGGTTGATCTTACGCCTATTCCAGTTTCAAGTACTATTACGTATCTCGGTGTCATTTTTGACACTCATCTTACCTGGACTCCACATCTCAACAAACTCATAGGTCAAGCGCAAAATCGACTTAATGTTCTCAAACGATTAGTGGGCACAACTTGGGGATTAAGGGCACATACCGTTCTCAATACATATAAAACCTTCATGCGGAGTACATTAACCTATGGACATACAGTCTGGGCATCTGCGCCCCTAAAGTTCTATCAAAAACTTGCTATACTAGAACGCCATGCTATACGCCTAGCATACCGCATAAGCCTACCTCATCCAACACGTTTACTTTATGAGATGATCGATTTTCCGCCATTATTAACGCACCTCGAACAACTACGTATACGTTACATCAGCAAACGTATGGCACAGCCCCATCCTATGATACTTGATATACTCCGCTACGACCGTGACAACGATGCACCAGCAACTTTCATTGACACCCCTCTCCAACACTTCATGACATTATATCATTTACAGTTAGATGATGACATATTGGACCCCGAAATCTATACAATCTACCGACCGCATGAACTTTCATCTCATATCTATCCATCATATGCACAGTAATACCTATTATCAAGGGCCTCCTTCGTCTTCATCAGTTCCTGAATCGCCCCAGGAACAGAAGATAACTTCATTCGTCTGAACTAACATAACCTTGTGATGTGACGTCCAAAGCACTGCATTTCATTCATCCATTACAGTTGTTCATTTTATTACTGCAGCCCTCAACTTTCTTTTCTTTTCATATTTGTGTTTATGTAATAACTGCCAATATTCTCTTCTAGCCATTAACCTATTAATGTTTGTGTTATATATATATGTTTTTTCTCTCCTGGAATCATTTCAATCCATGTATGTTTAATATTAATATGATGAATAAAGAAATAATAAACCTGGCAACTCTTAGACCACCTACATTTCCATACATACACTTGATCTCCAGTACAACACTTACCCGAAGAAAGGGCACAACCCTTTAAACGGGACGACGAACAAAAAAAAAATCTTAGTGTCGAATTGACACACGAGTAACACGCTAAAGTTGTAGTCATTTTGTGTTGTTTCAACACCTCGTTTCTTGCTGTGTACTTCAATCTCTCTTAACTAATTGTGAAACTAATAGCAATATAAAAAGTGATCTCCTTCACGTGGTGTACATGTAACACTATTACTTGTTTATATATAGGGAGACAAGATGGCTCAGTGGTAGGTAGCTTACCTCTGGTACGTAGGGTCGCTGGCTCGATCCCTGACCAGGTAAGTTTATGGTAAACATCGTGTACGTGAGTCTTCTGGGACTACTTGTTTCCTGCTACATGCCCATTCTACGAATTATCCATCATCATTCATCTCTCTTAGCCTAATGGCATAATCATCAGACGTGAAACTGAAAGACTTCGTTTCATTTCATTTTGTTTGTTTGTTTGTATACCTCTAATTAAATGCAAATCCCACATGGTCTGAGTCTTAATTTTTGCACTATTAGGATTGGTTTTTGGTAGATTGTATATATATTCTTATACAATATATATATTCTATATATTCTTATTATAAATATCTACTTTCCTAGGTCATGCATCAAATCTATATACTCTCAAAAATATATCATCCTGCGTTGCGTGTAAGGCTATCATTGAATTTCAGAGACCACGAAAAGCAGCTTTTGAATTATTCCGTTTCCTCTTGTCCTTATTTCATGTGTACAACAACCAAGTAAGAAAGAGAAATAAGAAGAATTGAACAAGATTTTTTTATTCTCGTTGTCTCTGAATTTTCTTGTTTTTTTCTGTCTTGTTTGACGAAGGAAGGAAAAAAATATAGAAAAATCCTAGGCAATGTCCCTTGGGTCAGCATCGTAGATCTCTTGATCGGATTTTCTTGTCCATTGCGTCTTCTAACAAGACAACCAATTCCTTTAAAGAAAGAAGAAGAAAATGAAACGAGAAAGGAGAAAGAGAGAGAAAACATGCCAAATATCCGTATCCACCTGGTTTCTGGAAACCGAAAGTAGTAGTGTAACATGTTCCAAACAAGAAAGAAGAAAGAAATAGAATTTTTACACAATATAACAGAAAACGTAATAAATCTATCGATATGTTCAGATTTTTCTTCTTCTTCTCTTTCTGCCATATACCTTTATCGTTTATTTATTTTTTGTTAGACCCATAATAAAGTCAGTTTTCCGAAAATGTTCTCAATTTTTGTAGACTACAACACTCTCCTTTGTCCAGTTCTTCCCATCAAATTATATGGTATATATAGTATATGTAGATTCTTAGGGTATTTACTGGTGTTATAAATTATCTTTTTCTTTTTTCTTTCTTTCTTTCTTTTTCTTTCTTTCTTTCTTTTTTTTGTTTGTTTGTTTGTTTGGTGATTCTTACGTTGGGGACATAATTAAAAGCATCATTAGCTAATAGTAAGAAGTGTTCCTTCACTGCAAGTAGTTCACAGAATAGACCTTATGTTTGCTAGTCAGCAGCTGATCCAGAAGGTAAAAATTAGGTAGGGGGGACAGTCTGAGCCCAAACTGTGATAGTTGTATCATTAGTTTACTGTAAACTTTCAAAAATATACAACCAATAGCTTAATTAATTTTATCACTCAGAAACTGGGAGCCTAGGTACTTCCGGTCCCGAGCTGGATCCGCCACTGTTGCTAGTGCGATACTCTCGAGTTTGATATTCTCGAAGTAATATACTTGTCTCAGATACAAAACTTCAATAGTGGTTCAAATCACATCTCTTCACTAAATTAACCCCGAATTTTTAAAAAATGAATAACTTAAAATGATTTTAAAAAATGTGTGTAGGGGCTACGCTGGCTAGATGGTAGAGCGCTTACTTCTAGCCCATGGTGTTCCTGGTTCGACCCCCAGTTAACTAAGCTTTCGGGGGACAACATAATGTCCGTGGGTTTTCTCGAGGTACTCTCGTTTCATTTCACCAATTTTTCCATTATCGTGTCCAACTTAGTCTAAATGATATAATTGTGGGACGCTAAATTGAAAGATATCATTTTATTAAAAATTTTATGAAATAAATCAGATAATATCTGCATAATACTAAAAAATGAACTATAGTATTTTCGACTGAACAAACTTTGCTTTACTAGACTTAAATCTGATTTAAACTACTCGCTGAGCAAACTACTCGACGTTTATTGTAAAAATTATAACGTCTAACAGTTTCGCTTCTTGTGTTCTTCAGACACTATAAATACACAGGTAATGACAGATCATATACATACAGGGTGGACAATTTATCTGGAACATCTGCGATAATGGTCTAACCAAAAGAGGGAGAAAAGCGAAACTTTGCACGAAGCAACTATAAAAAAAGGGGGAGGGACGTTTTACGTATTAAACAGCAGTACTTAGTGAACAGTGTTGCCACCCCAGTATAAAGTTATATTTTTTTAAATGGCACTACGTCAGATTATTACTTATTTCAAATATAGCTCGCGACAAAACATAACCAATTTTTTCCTCGAAGGTCAAGATCTAAGGGTTTACTTGTCCCTACCATAAATCCTTCATTGTAACTAGATTCCGGCGTTGCTGTTCCAACTCAGGTAGAACTGTATAAAGCTCTCAGTATGGCTAACCCCATTACGGTTATCATAGTAGCCCGAGCCCGTGCAAACCTCTAAACACATTACCCCACAGAAATGAGTGTCATAAGTCCAGGCCTAATAAAGGCTGTTGCGCCAGGAATTTAGTTATCATTATTATTATTAATAATAATAATATGTAATATTAGTAATATACTTAATAAAGATTCTGCCTGTTTATCTGCTCTGCTTGTAAGTATATTACTTCTAACTTTAAGATATAGTTATACAGGTCAATATATAATTGATCAGTTTCTTTCTAATGTGATTCGTCACGTATATAAAAACTGGACGAACTACCAATTAGGATACTATACACAGAAAATTAATAATGATAGCTTTATTACTCAGATAGTAACCTGCATACATTAATACATATGGGGATTTAGGTACTTAATAGAATGCTTTTTAATCATTTCTTTTTTTAAAGAAAGTTTTAAATTGTCATTATAGACAGATGGCCGGTCGAATAATAATAATAATAATAATAATAATAATAATAATAATAATAATAATAATAATAATAATAATAATAATAATAATAATAATAATAATAATAATAATGTTTTCCCAGGACATTCAACAAAGTTATCATGTCTTGCAAAATATTTTTGATGGAGACAAAGATCATGTTGTCTTCGAGATGGATCAATCGTCCTCAGAAACTGAGGAAAACGAAAACGAGGACATGTTTTGAACTCTTGAAGTGTTAAGTTCCAATTGTTTATTTTATCTATTTACGTGAGAATTTTCAAAATAATGTTCAATCAGGTCTGATATAGTGCTTTATGTGAGATTGATTCCAAGTTGCATGAAGTGCATAAACAAATAATAATAATAATAATAATAATAATAAAATAATAATTTATAAAAGACTAACATTAGTGCATCACGCTAACTCCTAATAATAAATCACGTTGATGCTCATTGCAATAATATAATGCAATAATTTAGATTTGCGCATTTATATTTATGTATCTGCAAGTTCGTTGGTCGGCTACCTAAAAAAAAGAAAGAAAAAAGAAAAAGTGAATGCAAACAATTAGAGCTCTTAAGTATTGACTTTAACCTATAATTAGTGCTTGAACTTTTCGGGTAAACTGTACCCGCCCGATACCCATTGCGTTTGGTTTACTTGATCCTTAGACCTGACAAACCCGTTTGACCCGTGTTTGGACCGTTTGAACCGATAGACTCGTTATGAGTTCGTACATGATAATTAGAACAATTTGTGTTATGATAATAAAGTGAAACAACACATCATTTACAATAATGACAGACTAAGATTGTTTTCATAAAAACGAGATTATCAGGTCATCCTTATTCATACGGTTCAATCGGGCAAACCCGATTCATACGGGTAAAAATACAATATCGGTCCAACGTGCGGTCCAGTTTCTATTCTATTTTCCGAGCATTACCACAAATGCACAGTAGCCCGAAATGGCTCGGATGTAAAAACTACCATATTATTATTATTATTATTATTATTATTATTATTATTATTATTATTATTATTATTATTATTATTATTATTATTATTATTGTTGTTGTTGTTGTTGTTATTATTGTTGTTATTATTATTATTATTATTATTATTATTATTATTATTATTATTATTATTATTATTATTATTATATTAATAGGAGAGAAAGTTACTTGTTGAATGACCTGTACGTATTTTATCCCTATTTTAAATTGTTATTCTGGTCTTATGTATCTGCTTATTGGTTTGCAACCAGTGAAGCCATATCTAGCATCTTGGTGCTAGATCTAGCATAATCCACAAGCATTTAGCATCTAGCATCTTGACTTTAGCATCCTGGCCAAATCTAGCATAATTTCATTTTACTCTTTGTTAAACAGAAAAAGAACGAAAATTTAGATGGTTCAAAGACTGTCGGGAATTTTTCTTTTTAGTTGAAGCGATGGTTGGAGCAATGAAACCAGTCAGTATTTCTGCGGTTGTAATTTTTTGTTGAATTCAGAGCAAACGCAAATGTTCAAAAGTAGCAAACCTGACTGCAAAACATTTACTTACCCATAGTTTTATTACTACCAACTGACACCTGAATGTGTGGTTATCTGGGATGTTTCTGTTCCTTTCAATTTACAACTTGAGAGGGGAGGGATTTGAGCGTCAGGGGACAACTAGTAATACACTAAAAGAAATGCTTCAGGGCTGTGTCGGAAGCGGCATGTTGTATATATATTTGTTAAAATGTTATCCATTCATAAAATATAAATTCGACCATTCTCCCCTATAATGTGCCATTTCTCATCATTCCTAACAGTGTCATATTAAATTTGTACATGAATATAGTTAATACACTTCATTAAAATAATGAAGATAAGTGTCTTTAAAATTAGTTAGGAAAGATAATTTGAAAATCTGGCATAATTTAGAAAAATCTAGCATAATTCAGACCCGTGTTTGGCATAATCGCGAGTGTCGAGTGTGGCAACCCTGTTTGCAACACTCAGAAAGAATAGTTCGAGACTTCATTGTTTACCCTGGCGACAGGGAGAGCGGCTAAGCTTTTGTAATACCGGCAACATCCAACTGGTTAACAAACCACACGTGGCCGTTAACAACCATATGACAGTTTTATTGCTGATAAAAAAACTTGGTTTAGCTTTGAAAACCACTATACATGAAGTTTCCATACTAGGATACCACCACCCTCAGCCTGGACTGTACACTGATGTTAAGAATGATCCATGCCCTCGTATGGTTTACAACACACTAGTGCCCGGTCAACAGCATGTAACAACTAATACTTAGATTAATGTTGTCAGGCGACTTTTCTCCAAACTTCGAGCGTCCATCGTTGGGCAACACTGAATTGACGAATGATTTGCACCACTGTGGCCCGTCTATCCGTTCTGACTATCCGAGCTAGCCGACGGTGATTTTCTGTCAATAACGTGTCATACACTACGACTGTTGACTCCTGGCGGCGGTGTTTTTGCCCGAATCCACGTACTCACGGTATACTCTTGACACTATGGTCCTTGGAAAGTATAGTGCCTGCAAGATTTCTGAGATAAAGTGGCCCATACGTCTTGCCCTCACAACCTGATCGTGATCAACTAAGCAGGTCTCGTGTTTTACCCATACTGTGGTCAACTGTTATTCATACAGCCCGTACAATGTCCGCCGTCCTCCCTGTAGCATTCCATACTCTTCCGGGCTGAGCGCAGAACCATTTCTCCAGAACGGTAGTTGTCTCTAATTCAATTGCTCGTGAGCGTGCTATAGAAGGAAATTTTGGTATACTTAAAAATGATAAGTTGAGGCGTGGAGCTCCATTGGTGTGATACTAACGCTGAAGAGCTAACATAAAATATGCAGGCACATACTAAATCAGTTGGTACAATTATTACGCACAGATGTTATATCATGCAAAAACTTGTTGGTGCTGGTACACAGACACAGATGTATGATGTGTCGCGAGCCACAGGTAAAAAATGAAAGTATACTTCCCATATAAAGTTGTCGATCCAATATTTTGAATGGTTAAATTGAATTTTGATTTTGCTAGTTTAGCACCCCACATGTATGTCCTTTGGATACTGAAGGAGGCCACTGAATGAGGCGATTGATTGATGAAAGTAGATTATTGTAAAATTATATTTTTAAATTATCCTGCCGAGAATCGAACCCGGAACTACGAACATCAAAGGCACACGTGCTACCGAAAAGACCAACTGGGAGGGTTAAAAGCAGAGTTAAATGGTAGAAATTTGCTTTAACCAACTTTCAGTATTATTTGGATAACATCATTAGTATTGATTTAAAACGCTCAAAAACATTCAGTTGAAAATTAAACAAAATCCATTGCGTTATTTTCTTTGATTTCTTCTGCTTTGTCATTTACATTTGGAAAAATAAATAAATAAACATTTAATTGAAAAACTTAATTAAATACGGTGTATTTATACGACTGTATACAACACAAATTTGTTTTGTGAATTTTAACAATTAAACAAATGGTAAGTGAGTGTTAGTATCTATAAAGGAACCTAGTATATATGTATAAAGTAAAATGAGTTGAACCTACCGTAGCTTGTGTTGATTGACGCAATTATACATTTTAAAACATGTTTGGTAAATGGTTAGATTTTTTTATGTGCTGTCTCTAGTAACATTGGTGTAAACTGCATATTTGAACAAGTTTAATTTATTTATAAACAAATTAAACATCGTTGTTTTAAACTGAATATATAGACATAAAAATATGCACGGATTAACACACGAAATTAGTCAAAAACAATTATTTATTTTAGCTGTAAATTCTTTTGCTCCTCCTCTCCTCATAATGCATTAATATTATTTTTCATGAAATGTTTCGGGATCAACAGAGGTCAATAATACCATAGAATCAGATAAAGGAGCTGAGATTTGAATACATTGTCACGTTGTGGTTTGTTATCACAGCTTTCAGATTCTGAAAATATGACAGACATTTTAAATGGTGAATATGAAAGCATTTTTTTAGTTTAACGTCCCACGATTATGCATCGAGGCTAAAAGAGACGGTGATGATACATGTGAGATATATGATGATGGTGTAATAGAGAAAGTGGGAGGAAACGGGAGAACCTTGAGAAACCCAACGCATACAGTGTTGTCCGCCACGAGTTCACTGGATCGTAATAGAACCAGGAACACCAGCAATCATACCATTTCTTTAAATTTCCTAACTATTATTTTGTGTTTCTCAACTGCTCAGGACAACTAGACTCTACAGGGACATGAACACAGAAACATCGAGGATACTTAAAATTTCCCCAATACTGCTACAGAGGGACCCGAATTCCCAGTGGGACCAATGAGCCACCGCGGCCCTAACATAAAAGCATGTTGTAACTGGTGAGAAGTGAAAATAAGGGATTTGGGATATTGAATATTAAGTTGTAAGGTTATACGTAAGTTGTAGGTAAAGATGATCGGCAAGTAATGACATGCTGTTCAATGCCAGGTAATTGTCAAATTGATGAAAGCAAAAATGTCCTTTGTTTATTTTATGGTGGATCCGGATTGATGAAGTTAAGATTTATGATTTGTTAAGTTATATGATATTGTGATAAGAGCTATGAAATTATGGTAAATGTTATTTTATATAACTCCACGAGATACTAAGACAATGCAAACGAATATGTATAAAGTTATTCGACATTGGATAAGATTCGAAATAGAAAGAACGTACAGTGTTAATTGTGGTAATTACAGCAATTAGAATATGGTATGGATCAGTAATAATAAGTATTACTCCCATTTTGTTCATTATAATGAAGAATAAGGATCCAGAAAACCTAATACTAGTTTCCGTTAGAGTAGTCCATAAATTGCGTAATGAAAATGCATCTAAACTTTTGCAGGAAATGAATGAAAAGAAGTCTTGTATTTTCTTTTATTAATATATAGAGACCCAAAAAAACTTACAATTAAGTGTTCGTCCTCATTTTCAAGGAAATAATTTTCTGGCTTAGGGACAAAAGTTCCAATTGTCACTTATATTCTTAGATGGTATGTTTTCTAATTAAAAAGGTAACCAAGGAAAGTTCTGTCGTTTTTTGTGGAGTCTGTGTTCAATTGGCCCTCACACCGTGAGTTGAATGCGAATGGAGTTAAGGCAAAGGTCGGTTCTTAGTGTGGGTATATGCAACATACTATCTGGTTCTGGCAGTTCAGTTACACCGTGAATTTCTGTAAGGACAGAGCGAACTGAGACCCCACAGTGTCATAAAGGCATATACGCTGTACGAGTTCAACCTGGGGTTAAACGCCGATGCAGCGGAGCATAACATAGACCAAGCCTTTGGTGAGGGTATCGTGACTGTCCAGCGATGGTTTAATAAGTTTAAGGACGGTGACGAAACACTCGAATACGCACCACGTGTCGAAAGACGAATACATGAATAAAATAAAGACCTTCAGGCAGCAATTTACATGAACAGTGGCCATACATGAGAGGAACTGGGACTACAATGCAGTGTAAGTGGAGAAACCATCCGGCAGCACCTCCATCAACTTAGGAAGCACTACAAGTTGGGTCGATAGGTCCCACATGATTTGACTCCGGGCCAGAAGGCAACGCGAGCAGACAACTGTGTTTCTTTACTGTTTCATCCGAGGAAGGAGCCATTTCTGGACAGATTATTGACATGTGATGAGAAGTGGGTCCTGTACGAAGCTCCACGGCGTCGTCGTCATTGATTAGCATCCCATGAACTGGTTCCAAAACAGCCGAAACCAGCACTGCGCCAGAAGGAGGTCCTTCTGTGTGTTTGGTGGACTGCTCGTAGCATCGTGCATCGGGAACTTCTTTAAGAAAAACTTAAAATTCAGGAACCAGGACTTCTGAATTGTAAAGGAGTCCTCCTGTTACAGGACAACGCGAAGCCCCACGCCGTTAGAATTTCCCGGGACACCATTCTACGCCTTGGATGGGAAACTCTATTGCATCCGCCATAATCCCTGGACATTGCATCGTCCGCTTATCACATGTTCCATTCCTTGGACAATCATCTTAGAGGACGCCAGTTCGAATCCCTAGTAGAGGTGCAAAATGTACTTGATACCTTCTTCGCTTCACGACCCACCGAGTTCTATAGCGATGGAATCTATGGCCTTCCAGAACGTTAGCAGAGGGTCGTCGATGCTGACGGGGACTATTTCTGATCTTCCAAGTTATATATAGAGTTTGAAGGTGGTGGGTGAAAAGCGACGGGATTTTCTTGGTTACCTTTATACATTATTGTATAACAATACTTTTAAATGTGTGTTCCTTTAAATGTTTCAGACCCTAAACTTATACTGTATTGACTTAATTTTTCCTATTTTTCTTCGTGAAAATTCGGTGAACAAGGAACCCACTTTACGTAGAATGTCTGCAATGTAGTACAACAATACCAATACTCTTGTCATAATACAGTTAAACAACTGTCGTTATATGCTATCTATTGTGAGGGATCGTACAAGTACTAATCTTCCTGCCTTTCTCCCAAACTGGTTGCAGATTTCTGTGATCATTTCAAGAACTGTTTCGAGACAGTTTCCAGATGTCATAGTCTGTAACAAAATTAGAGTTCACTGAAATCTTTCCAATGGTAGTTCCAATCCACACTGTTAAATCAGAAACTTCCTGGTTTCTCTTCACTATTAGATATTGATTTTCAAAACCTTACTCAACAGTAAATCCATCTATGTCAATTGGCTCTTCTGTTCAAATTGAGAGATGTTCCATTGCTCCAAGAAACATCAATTTCATCGACTAATTGTCGCATTATGCATAGAAAATTATGTATATGTTCTTAGGAATCATTTTCATGCATCTGTAAATGACAAATATTTAATTTGTTAGGCTCATATTTCAGAGTACGCTTTGTAAACTTTTTCTAAGTTCCCTGAGCTGACTACGAAGTTAACTGCACAAACGTTTGAGATGCTTAATTTTGTGTAGAAAATAAGTTGGTTTGTTAACTATTCATAATTGATGACCAAACTTTGAAAAAAAAAACTTTGCATTACGTCCCACGGTTATGCCTGCTAGGCTAAAGGAGACTGTGATGTGAGAAATGAATGAAATGGTGGAATGAAGAAAGTGGAAGGAAATGGGAGAACCGCGAGGAAACCCACGCACACGGTGTTTGTCCAGCACGAAGTTCACTTGGCGCGAGCTGGGATCGAATCAGGGACTCCACGCACCAAAAGTGGACGACCTACCACTGAGCCACCTCGGCCTCAACACATTAAATTAGATTATGAAGACGAGATAGGTAAACATAAGGATACCTTTTCACTTAAAAGAATCTAACCATCTCCTAGATATGCAATGCAAATAAATACATAAAACATCAAAATGTATTATTTTCTTATATATCATAGTTGTAACCTTGTTCAAGCTGCATATAAAGCACAGCCACATACATGTAGTCTATATACAGAAATCGTTATCTACATTTAATACCTTTCTTTCTTTTATATATTTACACGTAATTTCTTATCATGTGCCCCCTCTACTTTAAATACCAGACTTCTCGGTGAAGAATCATGTGGTTCGTATCCTACATGCATAAATCTTCAATCACATCATTTTCCAATCTTCATATAGCCTTTCTGGTAAAAAGAAAAAAAAAAAAAAAACAAAAACAAAAACAAAAAAAAAAAAACACTAAACTCGAATTCAGACAACCAATTAGACGTATTACCTAATATCAGACGCATTAAGCATTACTGCTATTCAAAACAACTCCTTGAAGAAGAATTAAATCTACACTCTATTTTCAAAATCATCGAAGCACAATAATGACACTTCAGACAAATCCTAACCGCTATTTTCTGAAGTGGCTAGTTCCCCTAATTAATCTATTTTCCGTACAAATGCATTTGTCTTGAATCACATAATTTTCCAACCCTCAGCATTTACCATGGGTTTTCAAATAATCAAAATCTTCTAAAAAAACATTAAAAAAACTGTAGCCTATACTTCGTTGTCATCATTCTCCAATCCTTCCATTTCCTCATATTTCGAGTTCGTATCATCCCCGTCTTCCTACAGATTTCGTGACAACACGGGTTTACCTAGCCCACTTTGGTAAAACTTTTATCCTAGCAGTGATTATGTTGTGCAAAAGTACATGCATAAATGCTTATAAAAGGATAATAAATATAATTTATATTATCAACAACTATTTTAACGATTGTTTACATTATTATGAAGCTTTGTTTCAAATATAACATCTCATTGTTATTACATTTGAATATGTTTTAAATATCATATGTAATTCCTATACCCCTTCATGCAGCGGACTTACAACGTAGGGAATGGTGGCACTGGGAGGGGAGCTCGCTTATCATCCATTAGATCGCCCTTTCTTATGGATGTCTTCCGTCTGCTCTCTTAGCTACTAATACCATTGCAATACTTGTAGACGGTTGGTGAAAGTCTGGAAAGAGGATGATTCGTGGTACATTTCTCTATATAAGGTAGATATACATACACTCATCCTGATCTGCTAAAATGTGTGTCCAGCGTGTTTCTCTGTTGTGTTGGGTACAAAATAACGCAGAAAATATAAGTAAAATATATTATATATCTTAAATCTTCTTTTAGTTCGTAATGGGTATATTTTCTTCATTTAGGTTACATTTTGTTTTAATTTTTTCATCTTTCGGGGTCATACATTTTTGTGGAGAAAAGCAGCTTTGATGCATTCCCCTTAACCATGTCGGCTTCATGCTGATCCAATGGTGAGAGCATTCCTATGGGATTGCTATGGAAATAGATTTAGTTCTCCTCATGGACGCATTAGTGTTGTATTGCGGCGACTGCACAAAATTTTCATTTTACATTCTTTCTATAAATATGTCGGTAAGAAACATTAATTTATCCTATAATTAATTATAACTGTTTCGATAATAAATGTTTCTTTTAAGGATAACCTCGTTAGAAGGTGTTACAAACGATTTAGTTTCTTTCTCGAAGGTGTAATTCAACATACAACTGGTTTCCAAAGTCCAGATTTCGCATACATTCCAATTAGTCTAGGCATCGGGGCTTAAAAATTGAGTTCTAAGGACAAACCATGTAACAATTTGACATCCGATATTTTTGAATATATACCCATCACTGATCACAAAAATGCCGGACGCCAGAAAAAATACCTCATGCGAGGGGAGGGAGAGGTGGAGAAAGCCGAAATTTTAGCCGTTTCTATTGCTCACTATAACTACGTCACCATTGGAGCTAGAGTATCCAAACTTTTTTCTTTTGTTTATCTAATTGTCTCTATAATTTAATTCTAGTACAGTTTTGAACTAAATATAATGGTTTTCTTATTATTTTCATTTCTACTCAGTTTTGGTTGCGCGTGACGTCAATTTTTTAGCCACAGATTCTTTACAAGATGGAATTCGGAAAAATGCTTCCTCTAAAAGTTTTTCGTCATTTTATGCTCTTTTGAAAAAATGTATAATTATATTAGCGTAGGACTAGTAGTGTCTGAGTTATAAGCGACTTTTCTCTGTCGTGTGCGAAACTAATCATGCCGCGGCCCAAAAGTTACCTTCCCGCAAATGGTAGATATTAGCAGCTGATGATGATTTATATATATATATATATATATATATATATATATATATATATATATATATATATATATATATATATATATAATCTTGTCTGCCTGCAAGTATATAATCCTGATGATTAAGTCTGTCTATAATCTAATTAAAAATATCCATTTTTAATATTAGTTTAGTTGAGGGGCTTTTCGGAAAATAATCCTTGTCAAAACTCAAAATTTCTCTGAAGAATGAAAAGGGAGCTTTCTCTAGTACACAGTACGAGAAACTCTGCAAATCTCTTTCTTTATACGTGTCTTTAATACCTTCTAAAACATGCATCTTTCTATTTATTTTTCTGAAAAAATCTTGTTTTGACAAGGGTTGTTTTTGCTACAAGTCCTTCGATTTATGTACTACAATGGTACTGAGCAAAATAGAGCAGAGAACAGTTTGCAATCCACGTTTATATATATATATATATATATATATATATATATATATATATATATATTAGCAGCTTTCCCTCTTAATACTTACTTTAACAGTAAGGAAAAAAAGCAAAAACTAAGATATGCGTAACACATTTTATAAATGATCAGTTTTTAAACTGTTAAATCTTATTTACAGAAGAAGTACTTGTCTATTATTAAGATTGTGTTCAGTTGCTATAATACAATAAATCTATAATAAGAAACGCAATAGAAGGAAACTATATACTTAAGTAATCTCTAACAAGAGAACAAATTATTCGATTTCTAGGTAACCAAGAAAGTTCAGTTCCTTTTTCATCCACCCCTTTCCAACATTGATATGTCTCCTAAGAAGTACCTGGAAGATTAAAATAGCCTCCATTAACATCTACGACCTCCTGTCAACGTTCTGGAAGGCCATGGATTCCATCACGGTAGAACCTGGTGGGCTGTAAAGCGAAGAAAGTATCAAGTGCATTTTACACCTCTACTAGTGATTCGAACTGGCGTCCTCTAAAGTGATTGTTCAAGGAATGGGATAGCTGATAATCGGACGGTGCAATGTTCGGGGAGTATGGCGGATCAATAGTGTTTCAAATCCAAGGCGTAGAGTGGTGTCCTGGGTCATCCTAGCCACGTAGGTCTTAGCGTTGTCCTATAATAAAAGGACTCTTTTGCGATTCAGTTTTTTTTAAATACAACTCAACTGTTGACAGTACACAGTTGCATTGATGCTCTGACCAGCTGGTAGCAGTTCCCGATGTACGATACCGCGGGCAGTCCACCCAACACACCTGTTCCATTAGTGCATTGCTGGTTTCGGCTGTTTTGGATTCGGTTCATGGGATGCTAACCAATGATGACGGCACCGTGGAGCTTCGTATAGGTCTCACTTCATCACATGTCAACAACCTGTCCAGAAATGTCTCATTCCTCAGATGAGACAGCAAAGAAACACAGGTGTCTGCAAGCATTGCCTTCTTGCCCGGAGTCAAATTATGTGGGAGTTGATGGAGGTGCTGCCGAATGGTTTTTCCACTCACACTGAATTGTAGTCTCAGGTTCTACATGTCTGGCCACTCTTCACCCCAACTGCTGCCTGAAAATCTTCATTTTGTACATGTGTTGGTCTTTCGGCAAGTAGAGCGTATTCGAGTGTTTCGTCACCGTCCTTAAACTTGTTAAACAACCACTGCTCTGTTTGCGTAGTCACGACACCCTCGCCAAAGGCCTGGCATATCTTTCGTCCCGCTGCAGCGGCGTTTGACCCCAGTGTGAACTCGTACAACATACACGCTCTTATGACGCTCTGTTGACGTCACATGTTCACTCTGTTCTTATGCAAGTTTATGGTGTAACTGAACTACCACAACCAGTTAGTATGTTGTTTATATCCACACTAACAACTGACCTTCACCTTATTTCCATTCGCATTCAACTCATGGTGTTAGGGCCAATTGAACACAGACCTCCACAAAATACGACAGAACTTTCTTGGTTACCTTTATATTTGAAAAAAGATAAACAAATTCGTGATATCTTTAATGCAGCATTCAGTCTTCTTCATCACTCTGTTCATGAACTGATTGCATTTTTATACTCGCTCGGACAACTGCACATTGGAGTGCACGTTACACCGAGAAGCATTTTTCCGAATTCCATCTTGTAAAGAATCCGTGGCTAAAAAAAAAATGACGTCAGGCGCAACCAAAACTAAGTAAAAATGAAAATAGCAAGAAAACCATTATATTTAGTTCAAAACTGAACTAGAATTAAATTATAGAAGACAATTAGACAAACAAAATGAAAAAAAGTTTGGATACTCTAGCTCCAATGGTGACGTAGTTATAGTGAGTAATAGAAACAGCTAAAATTTCGGCTTTCTCCACCTCTCCCTCCCCTCCCGTGAGGTATCTTTTCTGGCATCCGGCATTTTTGTGATGAGTGATGGGTATATATTAAAAAAAATGTAGGATGCCAAATTGTTACATGATTTGCCCTTAAAGTCGAAAAGATCACTTTTGTCAAGTTGATGCCTAGACTAAATTTAACAACTAATTATTTTAACCATGATAACATAATGTGCCATCTATTAAATTAACGGTCTAGCGAGAATGCAATTCAGCTTCTAAAACTGCTATCAACGTTAAACAGAAACTGCTAAGTACTTCAGTAATGCCCTTCCTTTATCCATGCCTTCACACAACTTTATAGTATTTCTGATAAATATGTACTATTTCTTATAATGTTAAGATCCGTAACTCGTAAAATTTAAGGAATCTTGACAATTCAATGTTGATAATTCAGTAAGTCTTTCACTTCACTTCACTTATATATTATAACATGGTATTCAGATCAGTAAGTCAGTAGTAGTGGTCCCCGTATATCTTGCCGAGTCAGCAAAAATTTTAGTGACGTCATAGGTCAAAGGTCAATGACCTTGGCCCGGGGTCAATGACCTAGGGGTACCTAGGACCACCCCCTCTAAATTTTGGCAGGGTACCATGGCCCACCCCCTAAATTTTGGCAGGGGTACATAGGACCACCCCCCTTAAATTTTGGAAATTGCCAAATCTAAAAATTTGGTATGGTAGGGTAGGACCATAGTATGTACCTCTATCAGTATTGGGGGTCTATGTCGTTCCCTTTCATGGGTAAAAAATTGCCAAAAAGTCTTATTTCGGAGGTTTTTGACCTAATTTATCCCCTTGGATGAGGTGTTATTACCCTATATGGTTATATGGGCGTATACAGGGGTCCATTCCCTTTCATAAGACATGGGTATATTAATGCACCCCTTGAAAAATTTGGGAGGGGTACCTTGGCCCACCCCTTAAATTTTGGAAATTGCCAAATCTAAAAATTTGGTATGGTAGCCTAGGACCACAGTATGTACCTCTATCAGTATTGGGGGTCAATGTCGTTCCCTTTCATGGGTAAAAAATTGCCAAAAATTCACATTTCGGAGGTTTTTGACCTAATTTATCCCCTTGGATGAGGTGTTATTACCCTATATAGTTATATGGGCGTATACAGGGGTCCATTACCTTTCATAAGACATGGGTATATTAATGCACCCATTGATAAATTTGGGAGGGGTACCTTGGCCCACCCCTTAAATTTTGGAAATTGCCCAATTTAAACATTTGGTATTATAGTATAGGACCCTAATATGTATTATGATAAATTTGGATGGTCCACCTCGTTCCCTTTTAGGGGTACCAAATTGCCAAAATATAAACGTAAGCAATACGTAGTACCACGTGTTTGGTTTTGACCTAATTTATCCCCTTGGATGAGGTCCTATTACCTTATATGTTTATATGAGCGTATACGGGAGTCTATTACCTTTCATAAGACATGGATATATTGGTGCACCCCCGGGAGGGGTACCTTGGCCCACCCCTTCAATTTTAGAAATTGCCCAATTTAAACATTTGGTATAATAGTATAGAGCCCTAGTATGTATCACTATAAATTTGGGTGGTCCACCTTGTTCCCTTTCATGGGTACACAATTGCCAAATTTTAGTACAACCACGTGTTTGGTCTTTTGACCTAATTTATCACCTTTGATGAGGTGTTATTATCCTATATCGTTATATGGGCGTATACAGGGGTTCATTACCTTTCATAAGATATGGGTATATTAATGCACCCCCAGGAGGGGTACCTTGGACCACCCTTTAATTTTGGAAATTGCCCAATTTAAACATTCGGTATAATAGTATAGGACCCTAATATATATTAATGTAATTTCGTTCCCTTTTAGGGGTACAAAATTGCCAAAATATAAATGTAAGCAATACGTTGTACCACATGTTTCGTTTTTTTTTACCTAATCTATTCCATTGGACGAGGTCCTATTACCTTATACGTTATATGGTCACGTATGGGGATTCATTTCCTATCATAAGACATAGGTACATTTGTGCACCCGGGAGGGGTACTTTGACCCACCCCTTTAATTTTGGAAATTGTCCCTTTTATATGTTTGGTATTATAGTATAGGACCCTAATATAAATTACTATAAATTTTGGTGGTCCACCTCGTTCCCTTTCATGGGTACACAATTGCCAAATTTTAGTACAACCACGTGTTTGGTTTTGGCTCAATTTATCCCCTTGGATGAGGTCCTATTACCTTATATGGTTATATGGTCATGTATATATTGGTCCATTTCCTATTATAAGACATGGGTACATTGATGCACCCTTTAAATTTTTGGAAGGGGTACCATGGCCAACCCCTTAAATTTTGGAAATTTTCCAATTTGAGCATTCGGTATCATAGTACATGCCTCAACATGTATCATGATAAATTTGGGTGGTCCACCTCGTTCCCTTTTAGGGGTACAAAATTGCCAAAAATATAAACGTAAGCAATACGTTGTACCACGTGTTTGGTTTTTGGCCCAATTTCTCCCCTTTGATGAGGTTCTATTACCTTATATGGTCATGTATATGGGTTCATTTCCTATCATAAGACATGGGTACATTGACGCACCCTTTAAAAATTTGGGAGGGGTATCTTGGCTCATCCACTCGGTTTTAGAAATTTTTTTAATATAAGCATTTGGTATCATAGTACAGGACTTCAATATGTACCACTATAAATTTGGATGGTCCACATCGTTCCCTTTCATGGGTAAAGAACTACCAAAAATCAAATTTCGGAGGTTATTGACACCTATTTAGCACGTTATATGGGTATGTACAGAGGTTTATTACCTTTATATGTTTATGTTCCCTTTTAAATTTGGGAATTATCAAATAACAAAATTCGGTAAACGTTTTCTAGGACCCATTGGTGTTCCTCTTATGACCAAATATTCAAAATTTAAAGGTTATTGATCGGCTTTATTATTGAATAAGTACAGGATTTATTACTTTTTCATAAGACACAGGTGTATTTGTGTACCAATCTTAAATTTTGGGAGGAGGTACATTTCTTATTGTCATATCAATAATTGGTAATTGGATAGTATCTCATTCATTGGGTAAATCATTGTCAAATATGAGTATGATCACGTGATCAGTTATTAACCTATGATGGGATTAGGAGTCCAGAACATTGGTACATTGAAACTTTGTAGGATAATTTGAGAATGCGTCATTGGTTTTGATTATTCCCGCCAAATATAAACGTAAGCAAGACGTTGTACCACGTGATTGTCCTTGATGAGGTAGTGTACAGGGATTCATTTCCTTTGTTGTGGTACTTCTTAAGTTTGAGTACACACACACTTCTAGAAAACAGTTGGTTCTACTCAGGTAAACAATTGACGGACATTATTGACCTTATTGAACATATAATGATATGATTAACTCTAAGACTTAGGTATATCAAGAGAAGTATTCTTTAAATTTGGGAATGGTGATAAACAGAATTTTAACATAAGGTGCGAAATTTGAAACAATACATTGAACTTTAGTCACAGCTCATAGTCTAAGATCATTGGTGGTGATTGATTTGAAATCTGATAGCTAACCTTATTGAATCTTATGACTCATAGACGAAAGGCAATACATGCTACAACAGTTTGAAATTTAATCATAAGGTGATGTAATCTGACACTAGCAAAGTTATTGTTAATGCAATTTGATTGGATGATCACTATCTTTCCTGCAATCTGATTGGTTGATCACTATCTTTCGTGCAATCTGATAGGTTGATGAGTTTTAAATCTTTTTCTGCATTCAGTTTTGTTTTAACATTTAAAAAGTTTTTGAATTTTTTTTTGTTTGAAACTTTGGTTTGAAATTTTTCGTTTTAAAAATTTTTTGTTTGAAAATTTTCAAAATTTTGTTTGGGATTTTTTCGTTTGAAATTTTTGTTTGAAAATTTTTTTCGTTTGAAATTTTTTGCTTGAAAATTTTTGTTCGAAAATTTTTAAAATTTTTTTGTTTGAAATTTTTCGTTTCCAAATTTTTTGTTTGAAATTTTTTGTTTCAAAATTTTGTTTGAAAATTTTTTCGCTTCAAAATTTTGTTTGAATTTTTTTCGTTTGAAATTTTTTGTTTGAATTTTTTTTCGTTTCAAAATTTTGTTTCAAAGATTTTTTGTTCTAAATTTTTGTTTCAAAGTTTGGTTTTGACATTTTTAAAAGTTTGTGCACTCATTAGTAAAGAACCGGAACTGTTTAGAGCAAAAACCTCTGGCAACATTGTGGTGCAATAGTACACGTCAGAACCTGGGGTTGTACTTGAAATGAAAAAACACAATTCATTAAAATGGATCATTTTATTACACTCCACATACATCCATACCAGATAGTGGTTCTGGATATTGTCGATACAATGTATTTTGAACTTCTTGCACTAGTTTGTTTTTAGCATATAATTTTAATTCCAATTGAAGTCTTTTAAGGTCTATTGCAATATCAATTGGTGGAAACTCAATGTCCATTTGATCACAAATAAACTGTTTATCAATACAGGTATGCACCCACGAACGATGTTGACAACCATCACAATATCTAGATACATGTTGTACAATATGCATAACACATTTTTCAAAATAGTACTTTTTCAGGAATATACTAGTTTTGTTGCACACTTCCACTGCATGTTTCACACACTGAAATACGCTGATGAATTTGTTCCATTCCGTTTGTGTTAGATACACCATATTGCGAGGGACATGAAATGTACTCTTTTTACGTAACAGCACCATCTTCTCTTCGAGGACTGTACGCAGCACCACTTCATGATTTGAGCCTAATGATTTGACTATGGTCACATTTAGCTCATCATGAAAATAATCGTTCATTTGGTCGATTCGTGAACATAATATTTGCCATTCTTCACAGGTCAGTTGTACACCAAATTGTTCTGCTTTGCCCAATCGAATCACTGGTTCAAATGTTCTAGCACTGATACCAATCATCACATGTTTTGTTTGAAATATATTTATTGGATAATAGCTTGCGAAGATGAACTCTTTATCGTTAGAAGTACACATCTTTCCTCCTGAAAAGCACTTGCTCAAATGATTTCGTGGGATGACACTGTATTTGCTGGTTTATAGTTATTGCTGACGTCATTGGTAAGGAATGTGCTGACGTTTGAATTCATGATTTCATCACAGTTGCTGACGTCATGCTGACCAACCACATTCATACAACTATGTCTGACGTGCTGATGTTTGAATTCATGATTTCATCACAATTGCTGACGAATCTGGCTGTGTACTAAATTCAAGTTGATGACTTCGACCCAAGAATCCTTTGTAACTTAAAGATACAGATCCAGAATTTAAGAAACGCAGCAGTTCTTCTTGTTTTGATGCTTCCATGGGTAAATATCTTGCTGGTAAAATTATATTCTTATCATTTTCAAGCTTCACTACGATTCTTAATCCAAACTTTGTAGGGATCATTTGCCTAGCTAAGATTCTATAAGGTACATTCTGTTGTAAGTCAGTAATCTTGGTAAATGATTTCATCACATCACGCGTGTTTAGAAACTGCAGACAAGTAGCCATGATGATGTTATCATGAATACTAACTCGAACGATACTTATATATGATGAAAAACTGATGACGTTCCATTATCATGTTCTGACGTGTACTATTGCACCACAATGTTGCCAGAGGTTTTTGCTCTAAACAGTTCCGGTTCTTTACTAATGAGTGCACAAACTTTTAAAAATGTCAAAACCAAACTTTGAAACAAAAATGTAGAACAAAAAATCTTTGAAACAAAATTTTGAAACGAAAAAAAATTCACACAAAAAATTTCAAACGAAAAAAATTCAAACAAAATTTTTAAGCGAAAAAATTTTCAAACAAAATTTTGAAACAAAAAGTTTCAAACAAAAAATTTGGAAACGAAAAATTTCAAACAAAAAAATTTTAAAAATTTTCGAACAAAAATTTTCAAGCAAAAAATTTCAAACGAAAAAAATTTTCAAACAAAAATTTCAAACGAAAAAATCCCAAACAAAATTTTGAAAATTTTCAAACAAAAAATTTTTAAAACGAAAAATTTCAAACCAAAGTTTCAAACAAAAAAAATTCAAAAACTTTTTAAATGTTAAAACAAAACTGAATGCAGAAAAAGATTTAAAACTCATCAACCTATCAGATTGCACGAAAGATAGTGATCAACCAATCAGATTGCAGGAAAGATAGTGATCATCCAATCAAATTGCATTAACAATAACTTTGCTAGTGTCAGATTACATCACCTTATGATTAAATTTCAAACTGTTGTAGCATGTATTGCCTTTCGTCTATGAGTCATAAGATTCAATAAGGTTAGCTATCAGATTTCAAATCAATCACCACCAATGATCTTAGACTATGAGCTGTGACTAAAGTTCAATGTATTGTTTCAAATTTCGCACCTTATGTTAAAATTCTGTTTATCACCATTCCCAAATTTAAAGAATACTTCTCTTGATATACCTAAGTCTTAGAGTTAATCATATCATTATATGTTCAATAAGGTCAATAATGTCCGTCAATTGTTTACCTGAGTAGAACCAACTGTTTTCTAGAAGTGTGTGTGTACTCAAACTTAAGAAGTACCACAACAAAGGAAATGAATCCCTGTACACTACCTCATCAAGGACAATCACGTGGTACAACGTCTTGCTTACGTTTATATTTGGCGGGAATAATCAAAACCAATGACGCATTCTCAAATTATCCTACAAAGTTTCAATGTACCAATGTTCTGGACTCCTAATCCCATCATAGGTTAATAACTGATCACGTGATCATACTCATATTTGACAATGATTTACCCAATGAATGAGATACTATCCAATTACCAATTATTGATATGACAATAAGAAATGTACCTCCTCCCAAAATTTAAGATTGGTACACAAATACACCTGTGTCTTATGAAAAAGTAATAAATCCTGTACTTATTCAATAATAAAGCCGGTCAATAACCTTTAAATTTTGAATATTTGGTCATAAGAGGAACACCAATGGGTCCTAGAAAACGTTTACCGAATTTTGTTATTTGATAATTCCCAAATTTAAAAGGGAACATAAACATATAAAGGTAATAAACCTCTGTACATACCCATATAACGTGCTAAATAGGTGTCAATAACCTCCGAAATTTGATTTTTGGTAGTTCTTTACCCATGAAAGGGAACGATGTGGACCATCCAAATTTATAGTGGTACATATTGAAGTCCTGTACTATGATACCAAATGCTTATATTAAAAAAAATTCTAAAACCGAGTGGATGAGCCAAGATACCCCTCCCAAATTTTTAAAGGGTGCGTCAATGTACCCATGTCTTATGATAGGAAATGAACCCATATACATGACCATATAAGGTAATAGAACCTCATCAAAGGGGAGAAATTGGGCCAAAAACCAAACACGTGGTACAACGTATTGCTTACGTTTATATTTTTGGCAATTTTGTACCCCTAAAAGGGAACGAGGTGGACCACCCAAATTTATCATGATACATGTTGAGGCATGTACTATGATACCGAATGCTCAAATTGGAAAATTTCCAAAATTTAAGGGGTTGGCCATGGTACCCCTTCCAAAAATTTAAAGGGTGCATCAATGTACCCATGTCTTATAATAGGAAATGGACCAATATATACATGACCATATAACCATATAAGGTAATAGGACCTCATCCAAGGGGATAAATTGAGCCAAAACCAAACACGTGGTTGTACTAAAATTTGGCAATTGTGTACCCATGAAAGGGAACGAGGTGGACCACCAAAATTTATAGTAATTTATATTAGGGTCCTATACTATAATACCAAACATATAAAAGGGACAATTTCCAAAATTAAAGGGGTGGGTCAAAGTACCCCTCCCGGGTGCACAAATGTACCTATGTCTTATGATAGGAAATGAATCCCCATACGTGACCATATAACGTATAAGGTAATAGGACCTCGTCCAATGGAATAGATTAGGTAAAAAAAAAAACGAAACACGTGGTACAACGTATTGCTTACATTTATATTTTGGCAATTTTGTACCCCTAAAAGGGAACGAAATTACATTAATATATATTAGGGTCCTATACTATTATACCGAATGTTTAAATTGGGCAATTTCCAAAATTAAAGGGTGGTCCAAGGTACCCCTCCTGGGGGTGCATTAATATACCCATATCTTATGAAAGGTAATGAACCCCTGTATACGCCCATATAACGATATAGGATAATAACACCTCATCAAAGGTGATAAATTAGGTCAAAAGACCAAACACGTGGTTGTACTAAAATTTGGCAATTGTGTACCCATGAAAGGGAACAAGGTGGACCACCCAAATTTATAGTGATACATACTAGGGCTCTATACTATTATACCAAATGTTTAAATTGGGCAATTTCTAAAATTGAAGGGGTGGGCCAAGGTACCCCTCCCGGGGGTGCACCAATATATCCATGTCTTATGAAAGGTAATAGACTCCTGTATACGCTCATATAAACATATAAGGTAATAGGACCTCATCCAAGGGGATAAATTAGGTCAAAACCAAACACGTGGTACTACGTATTGCTTACGTTTATATTTTGGCAATTTGGTACCCCTAAAAGGGAACGAGGTGGACCATCCAAATTTATCATAATACATATTAGGGTCCTATACTATAATACCAAATGTTTAAATTGGGCAATTTCCAAAATTTAAGGGGTGGGCCAAGGTACCCCTCCCAAATTTTTCAATGGGTGCATTAATATACCCATGTCTTATGAAAGGTAATGGACCCCTGTATACGCCCATATAACTATATAGGGTAATAACACCTCATCCAAGGGGATAAATTAGGTCAAAAACCTCCGAAATGTGAATTTTTGGCAATTTTTTACCCATGAAAGGGAACGACATTGACCCCCAATACTGATAGAGGTACATACTGTGGTCCTAGGCTACCATACCAAATTTTTAGATTTGGCAATTTCCAAAATTTAAGGGGTGGGCCAAGGTACCCCTCCCAAATTTTTCAAGGGGTGCATTAATATACCCATGTCTTATGAAAGGGAATGGACCCCTGTATACGCCCATATAACCATATAGGGTAATAACACCTCATCCAAGGGGATAAATTAGGTCAAAAACCCCCGAAATAAGACTTTTTGGCAATTTTTTACCCATGAAAGGGAACGACATAGACCCCCAATACTGATAGAGGTACATACTATGGTCCTACCCTACCATACCAAATTTTTAGATTTGGCAATTTCCAAAATTTAAGGGGGGTGGTCCTATGTACCCCTGCCAAAATTTAGGGGGTGGGCCATGGTACCCTGCCAAAATTTAGAGGGGGTGGTCCTATGTACCCCTAGGTCATTGACCCCGGGCCAAGGTCATTGACCTTTGACCTATGACGTCACTAAAATTTTTGCTGACTCGGCGAGATATACGGGGACCACTACTACTAAGTCTGTATTGAAGACAACCTTACTATTAAATAAATCGCTTTAATGTCTGCAATCGTGGGGAAACTTCCAACAATGACTAAGCCCACGACGAGAGGTAAACTTTCGGTATCAATCTAGCGACGAAAAAATTATTACAATAATTTTAATACAACTATAATACAACATTTTATTATAACAATTATAATACTACAACTTCCATTTTTTTTTGACAAGTGTCCAAACCCCATCTTCTTAACACTACGATTTTCTACAATAAACTAAACACAAGTGTGGCGATCAGTGGCGTATTTACGATTTTGTTTTACGGGAGGGCTTTGCTAACTTTCGGGGGGGGGCTTTGCCTGAAAATGTGAAAATTCTGCAAGATATTTCATATACTTTAGTATAGTAAGTAAGATTTCGGGGGGGATTAAGCCCGGAAGCCCCCCCTTAAATACGCCACTGGTGGTGATATTATACGTTAATTATTTTTGTATTTTGCAAACTGTACACTTTATATTTTGCAGACAATAACAAATATTTGTCTACATCAAAGGGGAATATTTTATTAAAACAATTAATTTCAAGTATATAATTATCGAAATTAAAAATGTGATAAACTCAATATTTCCTGTCAGGTGTAATTAATCTCCCCACTTCCTCTCACGTGCATCACATTTTCGACTATACTGTAGGCCTACTGTTTAACGTCGCCCTACTACCGAAGACGTCACATGAGGGCTACATGTAGCTACATTTTACTAACGTTTGTGTTCAGTAAACACTGCTAAACTAACAGCAATTATGTTTTCCCTCAATTAAACCTACAGATTGTCGCTAGTAAACACGTTCTCGTGCAAGACATTCTTGTTGGGTACCATCAGCTATAGCAATAGAGCTGTGTCGTCGTTGTCTGGTTTGTCCCAGGACATGTCGATATGCATGAGAAGGAGCGTACTGACAGTGCTCAAGAACGATGCATGATGCAAATGTTACACTGGAGCATTCTCACTCTTGGTCATTTCTCTGTGGCTCTGCCTTCATCGGTGTCTATTATCATATTACCTCCTTATCCTTATTGGACTGCAACTGGCAGCAATATGATTATTTCCGCAGATTGAAAGAAGACATATGCTAAGATTCATTAAAATGAAATAAGGTTTGGAAGAGTTACGTGGAACTAAAAGACAGACAATCACACAAATGCTGATTGAGCTGAATGGTTGGAACTTTGCTTCGATTTATTCAATTATGGAAAACGGAACAATTTGATTCCCTAGAACTACTTCTTTACATTCAGTACAGTTTACAGTACGAGGAATTCAGGTGCAGAATACTAATTGATGTGAGTGTCCAGAAATGGAGGGGAAGAAAATTATCGAGAGAATGTCATTCCCCTCCGGAAAGGGCTTGAGATAAACTTGGATTGGATTGAATTTGATTTTAGAGTTTCTCTCAGCAGAGAGGCTATATGAGATGTGAATCTCCAGCTTAACGTGGGATTCGAACCACATGAGCTACCGCCGGGAATCGAACCCGAATCTACGACGTCAAAGGCACGTACGCTAACATCTTAGCTACGTTGAAAGAAACTGCGACTTTTATTATTAAGGAAATGTATTACATAATTCCTTTTATGTAAAATACTCATGGCGTAGCAGTCAGTAATCGCTTACAGAAGAAATGGGACCTACTTTTCCTCTTACACACATAGTTCTCTGCACCCGTAATTTCTTTTCTTTCTTTTTTTTTTTTTTAATAAAAGTGTTAAGAGAAGGAAATAGAGAAGTAAAAAAAGTCTTCTGAACTTTTGATAAGACTTAAGAAGTTCATGTGACCAAGACACGAAGACTTAGCACAGAAAGAAAGTGAAGAAAAAACAAAAAAAATGAGATAGTGAAAGGAAGAACACACACACACTCACACATACGGAGAAAGAGAAAGAGAGAGAGATAGAAGATTGAAACATTCGCTTTCGTCGTTGAGCTCACGTAAAACGAAGAGAAAAGAACAAGAAAGAGAAAGAGAGAAAGCTAAGGAAAAAAAGGAAAAACTCGGAGAAGAGGACGATGTGTGTCACCTCTGGATCTGAGAGTCGTAAAGGGCAAATCTTGCCACTTGTATTCCGGGTAGGTGTCCTTCTTCCTGTTCGACAGCCGACAACTGATCCGACCAATTGAAAATAAAATGCACCCGTGGGATGTTCAGCAGCTACCTCTCTTTCTCTCTCTATCCATTTTTCGCGTGAGGTTCGTTACAGCAGAGTTGCCTGGAAGATAGAAACTGAAAGGAGCACTGCAGCAGTTAAGTACGTGTAGAGATTTGCTGTTGAATGAGTTATCCAGCAGATTTCCTTCGTTTCAAAAAAAGTAAACGAACATGCTAGAAAGGGTACCTGGAAAGAAAAATTAAGATACCCTTGGTTCATTCTCTTCAATTATAGATTGTGTTTTCTTACATACTTCGGCGTATAGAAACTATGAATATATTACATATCTATCTATTAAAATGCTACAATAGCACTTAAAAGCGCCTGAGGTCCAACCTATAACTTTGGCTTTGAAATCTTTCATTTACGGTTATGTGTGATTTCACGTTTAACAGAGACAAACATTTTGAGTATTTGTACTTTAAATAGTCTAAATTAGTTAACTATATCTTTTTCATAAAGTTTATGGTATAAAATTATTGTTCAAAACCTTTGTATTTTAATAAGGCTTCTCTAAAATCAATGCATGTGAATTGTGCTTCCATCTTCCGAGTTCTTTTAAACTATGTTTATATGTTTGTGGTCAATCCTTTCGACAATGAGATCTCGGAAACTACAGGCTCTAGAAAGATGACGTTTTCACTGGTCGATTGGAAATTTTGCGTAGATTGTCCAGTTCTAACTGAATATTTTAAAAAAGCATGACCATTATTTCTTTATTACATTTTTAAGGGTACACTGGAAGCGTTGAAATAAAAAGAAAAAAAAACAAACAAACTAAAGCATCATACCCTATGTGTTATACATTCCAACACCACAATGTTGTATATTGGGGTTGTATATGTCTCAGGCGTTTGTTCCATGGCCAAATAATAGTCAAAAAGGAAGGATAACCATTTCTTTTGAGTGTTTTGCCCAATGAACACCATATATAACTGATATTATAATTAATTGTATATGTAATGTATTCGCATATTACATACTGCATGCAAGAAGAAAGAAAACACTGGTCATACATGAATTAGAAACTCCAACCGGAAGTACACCAAATCTTGCAAACGGTGCCAGATATTGAGAAAAAATAATCAAAAAATCTCCCCTTTATGATACCCCTTGCCGATTTTTTAAAAAATCAAGACGTCTTTCACTTGTGTCTGTAAAGGGATTGTGTCTGTTGTGAGGAATGAGAAGGAGATTTATGCTCATATGCGAATGATGCGCTGTGTAGAGAGCGCAGGTTCAGCTAGTATTATATTAACATTCCAGTACACAATAGTGAAGCATATAATGAGTTGAACTTGGACGAAATGGTTGGAAACCAGAACCCTTGATGTACCCAGAGTCCATATAAGACAAACAAAGGCTCTGGAACTAAAACCTCATAAGAATCTTGTTAAGTAATCAATTTACATAGTTATTATTATTATTATTATTATTATTATTATTATTATTATTATTATTATTATTATTATTATTATTATTATTATTGTATAAAATGCTGAATTTTTTATCGTATGGGAAACAATGTTTCACACACTCAGCAATACTACAAGATTTACAGTGTTGCCAAGCCAACATTTTGTTTCCAAATAGCACAACGTCAGGTTGTATGTAAACGAAAACTTTCAGTACCAAACGTTTCATTCAGTATTTCAAACTACAGATGCTACAGTATCAGATATATTTTTCATAAATAAATTTCAGAAGTTAGTACAGCAGTAATTTGTATACATGTAAGATGGAGGTGGCAATGCACATTTAAAGTAGCTTAGTTTCCAATACTATCATCATAATATGACCTATTTCGAATAATAATTACATAGTTAAAATGAATCCAAAATTTAACTTTTTTCAAAAGACTTTGTTTCAGAGCACACTTAGATAAGTATCACAATAGTCTATACCTACAAGTAATATAAAGGTCATAATCCCGTTTGAAGAAATTTGATACTTAAAACTGTCCCATACAATAAATATTAGCAGAGTTTGCAACACTGCTTAAAATTATGTAATTGATAAAACTTCCTGGAATTACAATTATCGAAAACTGTTGTTATGACGTTATACAAGCAAACCAAGCAAAAGTCATTATCAAAATGTCTCACAAATATGTCATTCTAAATATATAGTATATCAAACTCTACCTATGGTTTTCGTACCTCCAAAATAGTTTGACAAATCAAATTGCAGTAAATGGCATTGTGATCTTTCCACTTTTTTAAAAACCATCTGCGTGATAAGGTGCAGAGGCATACACAGGAGTTCATTAGAAGATAGGGTTGCCATATGTCCGTATATTGTACGGATTGTTTGTATTGTTGGGTCCATGTCCGTGTCGTTATCGTACAAAGCATGAAATAGAAAAATATCCGAATTTGACAGTTTTTGGAGCTACCCGAAAATTTCCGATTCGGGAATCGCTAAAATCTCGGGTGAAAAGAATTGTGTTTTCATCATATACGGTAACTTATATTTTAGTTCCTATTAATAAAGTAGGTTACGTTTTATTTACATAGGTTAAAAGTGTCTCAGTTTTCCATTTCAGGATTCTTTTGCTTAGTTTCGATATGCGTGATCTAATGGCATGATTTATTATATTCATGTTAATGGAAAAAAATATAAAACATGTTAGATTCCAATAGTTTTAAAAACATGTTTTATAAAAAAATATAAAACATGCTTTTAAGTGTTACAGTAAACAATTGTGTGATAACCTAAAAGGGTGATTTTTAGGTAAGAACTTTAAAAATATTTATTCTATGTCTGGGCACCGTACCTTTGATAAGTAGTCATTTTAAGTGTTGTTCGTATTTTGGGTCAAAAAATTATGGCAACCCTATCAAAAGAGGGTTCAAGCACCCAATATCACATCTTTCCGGGACATTTGACATTTTTGTATATGTTCGTATCTAATCAATATGGTAAATGTATATTTTTTGAACGGAGGAATTAAAACCCGTAAACCTCCTGTTAGTATACTGTACTGATTACACTCAGAAAAAAATATATCTAGGTGGCGTACTTAAAAAAGGTAGATTACATGCGTAATTCCTGTACATTTTGGAGTTAACGTACAGCAGACGTATAACTGAAACGCATATTTTATAAATATCATACTTTCCGTGTAAGTGTTCCATCTATACGTACTTTCTGTATGAAACAAAATAGGCGGCCAGGATCTCACATACAAATGGACGTATATAACATATAGCTGAGGAATATAACGTAAGTATATGCATGTGATATACGGAAAATTGTTAGATGTCAAACATCTTGCAACGGCATGATGTAACATCTAAGGGCAGTATGCTCCGTACTGATTTCTGTAGTAAGCAAGAGGATTTCGTTATTTGTACACTATACCGCTGTCCGGAGAACTGATTTTTCTCAGTGTAGATGAGGTAGTTATCTTAGCACATTTTTTAAATAAAAAATAAAATAAAATAAAATAAATAAATAAAATAAAAAATAAAAAACAAAAAATTCAAATGTACAATTCCTTGTAACTTTGTTCCTATTCTTTATATATAATTTATATCATAACTATAATGACATTAAAATACTTTGTATTGCATCTACGGTATCACTAGTGTCATTACTGCTATAGACCCCTTCAAAATTTGGATGTATGTGATAATGAATAGCGTCCTTATTTTGTAATACTGAATGTGGTGCTAAATAATAAGTGTAGGTATTTTAAGGTTTCGTTTAATAAGGAGATTCGAAGTATGTAATAAACAAACGTAGTGCCATTTGAAAAATACAACTTTATGTTGCGTTGGAAATATTGTTAATCTGGTAATGTTACAAAATATGTCAATGTCCCCTTGTTGGTATTTGCATTGTACAAAATTTCAGGTTCTTTTTCTTTAATCTATTAGTTCAAAAATAGCAAGGATATTTCAAGACGAAAGGTTTACCTTATACATTTTTGATGTTGGTGACATTAGATCTAAAAATTTTACAAAATTATAATGAGCTCTCTTGCTTTTCTAAAATAACACATGGTCATTTAATAGAGGTGTTAGTTGAAGGGGATTGTAGAAGAACAATAGAAAAAAATGTGGGGGGCCTTATTAAACGCTTGCAAGGATATGGGTTTAAAAGTAAGTATAGAGAAAACAAAAGACATGGAAATTCGACGGGATAGTAATACTGCAGATTATGGATGAGTGAAAATATCAAATAATACCTTTGTCTAAATTGATACTTTCAAACATCTAGGATCAATATAAATAGACCAAAATCACATCTACGAAGAAATTAAATGTCGACTGAAAGCAGGGAATTCGTGTTATTATTCAGTTCAAGATATTTTCGAACTCCTCGCGAATTCTATCGAGAGATTTGAAGCTTAAAATATATAAAACGATAATCATATACATGGTGGCCTGTTGTTTTGTATGATCGCGTAACATGGTCACTTACTTTGAGGGAAGAACATAGACTGAAAGTATTTGAGAATAAGATCCTGAGACGAATATACGGACCCAAGAGGAACGAGAATGGAGATTGGTGGAAACTTCATAACGAGAAACTGCATAATTTTCATCGTTTACCAAACATTGTTAGGGTAATCAAATCTAGGAGGTTTAGGTAACCCGAGTGGAAGAAAATAGGAACGCTTGCAAAGTTTCAACTGAAAATTTAATCGAAAAACAACCATTAGGAAGACCTAGACGCAGATGTGAGGAAGATATTAAGATGGATCCCGCAAAAATAGGAATACAATGTAGAAACTGTATCCAGTTGGCTAAAGACAGAAGTCAATAAAGAGCTTTTGTGAACGCGGCATTGAACCTCTGGGTTTCATAGCCCATAAAGAGAGAGAGAGAGAGAGTTAATTTGATGTGAAAGTGTAGACGAATTTATAAGTCGGACTTATTCTCTAATTCATCGGTGTTAACCAAATGAAAAGTTCGTACTCATCACTATCTCTATACGATGAAGACGGTGTTTCTCCTACACTCCTCGTGCAAGACTCTCTCAATTTTTCACACTTGTCGATCCTCGAACACTCTCTTTCTGTAACGATGACATGATGTAATTTTTTCACCTGATTGCAGAATTCTTTCTCGGTTTCGTTACTTACAGGAAAACAGCTTAATTCTCCGGCACGGTAGTCTTAGGCATTAATACGTTAATCAAAAGAATGCATTGTGCGTATGCTCTTTGAGCTTTATAACTTATGTGACTGACCTGCAACAGCTGGGGATGATCGCAATTTATTTTCAAAACTAAAAATGAATATTATACAGATTATCATAAATATAGCAATTGAATAATTATTTTTCTTGGTCAAATTTATATCATGTTGCAATATAGCTAATATCATAATATATCATAAATAATAACATTATTATTTTTCTTTCTATCGGAGTATGATTCAAGAGAGAGCAGAAACTTGGAAACTTGGAGAGCAGAAACTTCAAGTTCATTCTATTTCCTCCGATATTAGCAGCTTTTCACCAGATTTAGCAATGGTGCATCTTTAAGATTCACTTACTATATTAGAGGATGAAAGGTAGTGAATCGTTATTTTATCCCTTATTATCTTCGAAGATCATAGTCTCAGAAGATCTGTTGCATCTTGTCAATTGTTATTGCACTCACGACTGTCAAATATGTGAGTATCGTAAGAAAACCTTAAAATACTCAATCACCTATGTGTAATGGGTAAAATGAAGAGTGTGTGGACGGAGATTTTCACGTGCAGGTACAGGAAAATTCAAGTGGAGAAAGAGGGAATGTTTTGAAGTTATCTGTACTCAATATAATTTATGATTTTCTGTATTTTACGTACATTTGATACCGCAAACATATTGTGTAAAAATAAAGTATAATAATAACAATATCCATTTATCGTTTGGAATTCAACTGTGTATGATTCTGAAAAGTATGCGAACATTATAAAACAACAGTTTGGTTAAATACAGGGCCGGATTAAGAGGGGGCTTAGGGGGCTATAGCCCCGGGCCTCCAGGTGGACAGGGGCCTCCACTCTGATCAAAATCTCAACTGGCTATCTAAAAAGAATCATGAAGATACAGTAATCATCATAAAATAAAATAGTACCAAAACTATGAAACATATTCTCATATCTTTCCTACTGTACTTTCACAGGAATGTATTACGTGAAGTCAGCAGGGACCACATTTTTTTTTTCTAACTCCGGGCCTCCAGATGGGTGAATTCAGCCCTGGTTAAATATCATTAAATTTTACACATTTGACAATAGCAGATATCGTGTATTGTAAAACTGACCACAGATCTTTCGGATCTTTTTTTTTCTTTAGCCGTATCAATAGATTGCTGTGATCATCTTTAAAAATATTTCCACATCAATTTTGTGAGTGATCAAAACATAATTGGACATATTTGCCTACTTTCTTTTCAGGATCACCTCTGGTGCTTGGGGTCCCGGGTTCAAACCCTGCTTCCGCCAAGTGAACTTTGTGGTGGACAAACACCGTTTGCGTGGGTTTTCCCGGGGTTCTCCCGTTTCCTCCCACTTTCTTCATTCCACCATTTCATTCATCTCTCATCATCACCGTCTCCTTTAGCCTAACCGGCAAAGATTTTTTTCTCTTTTCAGGAGTGTTAAGGAAATTGCATTTATATTAAGAGTGAATGTATATCATTTGATCTAAGCTTCGTTGCTCGTTGATGGCTCTCTGATTTCAATCAGGTTAAATTCCAGATCTTAACCTAGCACTATAGAGCAGGCTTTATATCTGTAAATGTCTGTAGTATACCTCATGTTATTTCTTTTTAAAAAGCACCATTTTAAGTTTAATTCGATTAAATAAAGCATTTCTTTTTGTTTGAGATAAATAAACCAGAAAGAAGCAAGGCTTCCATTTGATTGTATTTACTTTAATTAACGCCAACAAGTTACAAGTTTCTAATCTGATACCAATAAATTCAACTAATACTGGTAAATAGAACTACATGTAGTGCTAAAAAGTTAATTTTATTGCATTTTGACAACTGAAAAAAAAATAAAGTACTAAACTTACCGGTAACTAAAGTACATTTATACTGAGAATGAGAACTGCTACTAAAGTAAGAAAAAGGACTAGTTAAAGTCATTTCGGCACTGAACTTTGAATTTCTCTGCTTTTAGGAATCAGAATTAATACCTAAAGAAGAGTCTGTGGATCTTGAGAGAAAGGAATCTGCTTAATCTCTCTCTCTCTCTTTCGCTTTCTTTCTGTCATTTTCTGCTGATCTAGTTAGGTAAAGTAGGCACAGACAGGAAGAAGAAGAAGAAGTCGTTATAAGTTCCGGGTGCCGGAGATGTGTATGTATTATAAGTACAAAAGGCTGAAGCATAATTAAGGTTGACTCGATAAAGATAACCTCCAACTAAATTGGAAGTATTGATTCGCTCGTACTAAGAGATGGCGTTATCAGTCTGTGCCAACGGTGATGGCTGAAAATAAACTCTCACCATTGAACTGTAAATGTCTTTTAATTGCCTTTCTTGTCTTTATAATTACTCTTTTCATGTGAAATGAAAATGGCAATAGTTCACTTCCTTCTTCTCTTTACTGTTTCCTTCGAGGAGTCTTCCTTCGAAGAAACTCTGCAGAAATAGAAGAAAGAAAGATACGTAATATATATTTGAGGAAAAAAGTGTCTGATTCAAGAGAACATGACCACTGTCGCCCGGGATAACAAAATAGCGCTGTACTTATCTCGTTAATCAATAAACTTAAAAAGTTCCTTACTGAATTCTCTAGAGTGTCTGTCTGTCTGTTTTTTGCGATTTTTTTTCAATTTTGAACCCTGCATCAAAAACTATCTGAGAAAGTGATTAAATTTTTCGCGTCACTCTTACCGTTCCCGAGATATTGGCCAAAAATACTTTCGATTTCGGGAGATTTAAAGAGCCATATTTCGGGAACCGTAAGTCACAGAGAGATCATATTGATGTTTATCAACATCTAAGAGGATGGTGAACATTTTGGTACTAATAGTAACCGGTGGCCACTGATCAACTTACTACTGGCCAACTGGCCACCATTCCCCAGATATTGGCAAAAAAAAATCGAATTTCGGGAGTTTTAAGGAGCCATATCTCGGGAGCAATAAGTTATAGAGAGATGAGATTTTTGCGAGAAACAGAAGAAGGCGATTTACATGTAGGAACAACCACTGTTATCCTTCCCGCTCCACCTCTCCATTCATTTTAAGTTCGTTCTGGCAATGCTCTTGGAGCATTCTCAACTGGTTTTCTTATGTATTTTCAAACTTCAATGAAAATGTAAATAAAATATAGTAATTTCAAGAATTATTAGCATTTAATGAGAATTTTTTGGCCAAACACGGAACATGTACAAATCGGAAGATTAGCATTAGGTTCAACATAATGATATGAATGAGTGTAAAAAGCCCATGCGTAATTTCCGAAAAATAATGAATGTTTTTGTAAACCTAAAAATTGATGTTGTACCAAAACCACGCTACCTATTAAGAGTCTTCATTCCGGCGAAATTAAAATACCGCTAGTTTTACAGTAATTATGTGATATCTTCAAATAGATAAAAGATAATCGAAATGTGGAACAAGAGCGCGCTAGACAATATTATTTTACATGAGAAACCGTTATCACGACTCACTTATCTGCTTTCGATTTCGAGCCCTTTTGAAGATCGGCATTTATTTTCGCGTTTCTAAACGGCTGAAAACGGAAAACCACTAGGTGACTTGTGGTAACGGTCCCTCATGCAAAATAATATTGTCTAGGGCACTCTTGTTCAATATTTCAGTTATCTTTTATCTATTTGAAGATACCACATAATTACTGTAAAATTAGCGGTATTTTAATTTCGCTGGGATGAAGACTCTTAAGTTGAAGCTGACATCAAAGTATGCTCTAATCAATTTCTTCATTATGACACTAGCAAGATGACAGTCCATAGTGTGATAATTGAGATATACAAGGCAGGAGAAAAATAAGTAGATAGTGCCTATTAAGAAAAAATGCTATAAATTCTGTAATATTGATTCTTAGTTATTTGTACAATACGCCCATGTCCTTCATTATATAAGGAAACGAAAGAATATGTTAAATCTCAACATAGGTACCTATGATGTTAACCATCTTCTTTAAATGGATGGAATTGATACTTTTCTGAAGGAAGTCAATTGGAATGTTAGAAGTAACCTCTTGAATTCATGACTCCAATTCCTTCACTATGTGAGATTTTGTCTTGTAAACCTCGAAGAAAAAAAAATCACATGTAGTTAGATCTGGATTTCTCGCTGGTCATTCATCGAGCAGTCCAAATCAACGATCCAGACAACTTCTGGTCCAACCATTCGCAAACAATTACAGCAAAGTGGCGTGCTCCACCATCTTACATGAAAATGAGGTCATCAATGTTTTCTCATACCGATACTGTAGACTACACGTAATCTTGAAGCATCTGAAGGTAGCGGTAGGCATTCATGGTATCGCGCACAAGATAAAAACCAACAAGTCTTGTCATGTCATTCCACACCACATGGTTATTTTGGGACGAGTTTGCATAATTTCAACAGTCATTTGCGATTATTGTCACGTAATGGCAGTTATGACGGTTGACAAAACCTCCAATATGGAATACTGCCTCGTCGCTCTACAAGATTTTTTCAAACAGTTCTTTCCAATTTTCATACCAAGCCAGCATTAATTCCTCGAATTCCATCCTTCTGTCACAGTTCTCGAATATCAACTCTTGTACACAATAGGGTTTCCGTGGGCGAATATTGAGTTCCTTACACAAAATCAAACTTATTGGATGCCTTGATAATCCAATTTCAAGTGTTGATTTTTTCGAACTGCAGGTAAACACTTCGTAAACTTTTGCTACATTTTCTTCCGACCGTGATATGGATGAGTGACCACTTTCTCTTATGTCTTTTACAGAGCCTATGACCATTAACTTTGTATGTATGGCAGTTGTTAATTATCTATAGACGAATTGTAGCGTCCACTCCATTCAGTGGACGTCACTATTTCTGCCTAAAACGATCGATTTCCACACTTCAGAATGTACCGTGATCTGAGCTCGCTCAAAAGACAGATAAACGGTCCGCCATGTTAGTTTACATTTGCGTGTGTTGTTTTCAGCGGTCAATGATTGAACTAAGTGAAGCAGGCAATGTAAAATCCTAATAAATACTTTATATTATGACACTATTATCAACATGAAACCAGTAATATTACAATTTTTTATAGAGTTATTAAGAACACCTAGTTATTTTTTTACCCACAAGTAGACCAACATCATAATTAACTTCTAAATTTTATTTTTTTAAACTTAAATAACGTTTAAAGTTCATACCTATATCAGTCGATAGATTAAATCAAACTGAAAAAAAAAATGATATATTTGAGTTCAAATTTTCATGCACATGTTTGAGAAAATCGAGAAAAATTAATTTTTATAGCACTGAAAAGTATGTTATTCGTTCCCAATATTAATTGAGAGTTTTCATTTTGCTTGAAAATATTGTTCATTTATCTACGTACTGTTATGTACAAACTGTAGTATTATCTAATCTATTGTTGTTTCTGTTCTCCTGACGGTGACACTCATACTTCTAATAATAGCATAGATATCCCTAACATTGACGCACATGCTAAATATACTTGCAATAAATTCAAAAATAAAATCGTAAATTAAAAATGAAATGTAATAAATTCAAAAAAAAACAAACTCATAAATTTTAGAAAATGAAATGTAATAAATTCAAAAATAAAATCGTAAATTAAAAATGAAATGTAATAAATTCAAAAAACAAAATCATAAATTTTAGAAAATGAAATGTAATAAATTCAAAAATAAAATCATAAATTAAAGAAAATAAATCAAATAAATTCAAAAATAAAATCATAAGTATAAGGAATGTAGGAAATTGAATTCAAGAATAAAATCTTAAGTTAAAAAATGAAATGTAATAAATTCAAAAATAAAATCAGAAATTAAAGCAAATAAATTCAATAAATTCAAAAATAAAATCATAAGTATAAGGAATGTACGAAATTGAATTCAAGAATAAAAGCATAAGTTAAAAATGAAATAAGAAAATAAATTCAATAAATTCAAAAATAAAATCATAAGTGTAAGGAAATTGAGTTTAAGAATAAAATCATAAGTTAAATAATGAAATGTAATAAATTCAAAAATAAAATCTTAAATTAAAGAAAATAAGTTTAATAAATTAAAAAATAAAATCATAAGTATAATTAATGTACGAAATTGAATTTTAGAATAAAATCATAAGAAAAAATGAAATGTAATGAATTCAAAAATAAAATCATAAATTAATGCAAATAAATAAATTAAATTCAAAAATAAAATCAAGAATGTAAGAAATTAAATCGTAGCCAATAATTAAGTTGTACTTCTTCATCTATTTGCATATTTATTTACTTTTACGTAAGAGCAGACTCTTTATGTACTTCCTATCACTATCCGCCTAAAAACTACAATATATCAGTCACACAATCTATATACTATATTACTATTTAATTAGCTGTGCTACAGCTCTGTCAAAGGAATATTATATACTCTTACTATCCCTTTAGGGATCCTGGCTTTTTGGGCTATTTTTTAGATTTTCAGTCAAGCAGCTACTGCATCGTGACTATTTATCCTAGGATCATGGTTCATACCTCATTCTTTTCAGAATGGAGCTGGCTTTCAAATGGTATCACTTGCATGACCATACCATATACCAGGAGAGGGAAAATTGATGTCGAAGGGTAAATTTTGAGGGAATTTTTTTTGAAACTTTGGCCCCCTCTGAAGCGGCTTTGTGTGAACGTAGAGACCTCAAAAAATCTGATAAATAATACATGGTAGACTAAATGTGTGTACCAAATTTGAAGTTTCTATCTTGAATAGTAAGGGCGGGAGAAATTTTATCAAGAATCCCTACAATGCCCCAAATTACCGCAAAACACCATGATCTCAGGGAAAAAAATTCCTAAAACATCCCTAATTACCCTAGGGTCATATTTCGCCCATCATTCTCTTCAGAATAGAACTGCGTTTCAGACGGTATGACTCAAGTGTCTCTACCATGTATACAAGGCGGGAAATTCCAGAAGAAAGTGATTTTTTGGCCTAAAAATTCCTTTTTTCAACTTTTGCCCCTCTGGACCCCTGTTTTAACGCAGAAATCGGAAAAAATCTGGTAAATACTACTCGGTGGACTGAATGTTTGTGCAAAATTTCAATCTTCTACGTGAGAAAATAAGCCCACAAAAAATATACCGACCATGTCCCATTTTTCCCTATACAGAAGTATATTTTGATAAAAATTTCCTGAGACGACCCTAATTACTCTAGGATAATAATTCGACCGTCATTCTCTTCAGAATGGAACTGCCTTTTAGACGGTATGACTCACGTGTCTCCATCATGTATGTGAGGCGGGAAAATCCCGAAAAACGGGATTTTTTTGGTCTAAAAATCCTTTTTTCAAATTTTTCCCCCTCTGAATCCCCCCTGTTTTAATGCAGAGATCTGAAAAAAATCTGATAAATACTACTAGGTAAGCTGAATGTTTATGCACAATTTCAATCTTCTAGGTGCAAAAGTAAGCCCGCCAACAAAAAATATACCGACCATGTCCCATTTTTCCCTATATAGATGTATATTTTAAAAAAAAAATCCCTGAGACATCTCTAATTATCCTAGGATAATAATTCGACCGTAATTCTCTTCAGAATGGAACTGCCTTTCAGACGGTATGAGACAATTGTCTCCATCATGTATGTGAGGCGGGAAAATCCTGAAAAACGGGATTTTTTGGGTAATAATATCCCTTTTTTCAACCCTTTGCCTTTCTGGATCCCCCTCCCTGTTTTAACACAGAAATCGGGGGAAAAATCTGGTAAATACTACTCGGTGGACTGAATGTTAGTGCAAAATTTCAATCTTCTACGTGAAAAAATAAGTTCGCCAAAAAATAATGAACATAGGCTTCATAAGGGAAAATATATATTTAAAAATTATGACGTCATCACCTCCTATGTCTGGACGCAGGACGGTCTGAAACCATACGTAATGTCTTCTACAATGCCTCTGGACTTGAAAAACAAACAAACAAACAAAAAAAAACGGACGAAAAAGCTCAAATAGAAGAGAAATAACGCAATGTACGATGAAAAACCCGCAAAACCAAATTGTACCATAGGATCCCCAAAGGGCTATGGTTGCATAATATTCTACATCTTCAATGAAATAAGAATAAGATGACCAATCGAAATATCCATATGCAAATATTTAAGTTTACGTCGTGATACCTCTGAATATTACTCGCTAACAGAAATACAGTAAGCCACAATTTCATTAGCTCCAAACGTTTCAGTACATGTGTACACTTACTGCTTTCAATAAAACCATGTCATGATATATTATCCGAAGAATTCTGTTTACTTCCATGTTAAGTTACAACAACGCATCTAATCTAACAAGATTTACTCACAGCTCTCTTGCAATACTTTCAAGGTTCTTTAATTATTAAAGTAGAAATTATCAAAGGAAAGGGCATAATAAGCAGTCTTCATTTTCTTCATTACGATTAAGCTTATCCAAAGCTATTTGAATGTTCAAGTTAAATAGTTTATTTAAAAATGATATAGTACAGGCACCGCTGTAACTTAGACTTTTTTAGAGGGGAGGGCAAGCATTAATGTTTGGACATTAGGAGCTAGTGGTCTACTATGCCACGCTTAATTGCATGCATGGGGAGCATGCCCGCGACCTTTCGGTCTATTTAGTGGACGGGTACCGCTAAAATGTGTCGCACCCCGCCCGTAGTTCCTCAATATACGCTATTGATCCTCGTGCACGCAGTGCACCGTCAGAATTTGTGGACACCCTTGAAAAAGTTGTTTTTTTGGGCCCTCCCGCAAAAATCGAAATTAGGCCTCTTCTTTCCATCTTTCTCTTACTCTTTGTGGGTCCGCCGGAACCTGTGGGCCCTCCAGCACGTCCCTGGGCCCGTTCCATACATGACAAATTAATTAATGGGATAATATGAATAAATATTACGAATAAATAATACAAATAAATATTATTTTTGGGTAACAGTAGACATTTTTTTTACAGAAATGGGCACACGACCCATTTTTGTTTTATTTACCTTTTGTGTGCTGTTTTGTTATGTAATGTGGTGAACTTGTTTGATGCTTCATTTATAATTTCATGTTTGTATAGTATATGGAGTAAGAAAATGTTGTCTTAAAGTGAGCTCCCTCGAACGGAGAGAGCTTCCCTGGGGGGAAGGGGGAGCAATTGACTCCCTGCCCCCACAAGTTACGGCTCTGAGTACAGGGCAGTACAGATAAAAAAAAAAGAAAAAAAAGACTAGACTACCTGAAATTCAAAGTTCCGCACTTCAGTAACGTCCTTGTTTATAAAGTTTATATTTTCAATGCTCATGTTTGTCACATTCATATTGTGCTTAGATAAGTATACCTAAGATTATTTATTTATTTATTTATTTATTTTTATTCCAGGAATGATTATGCAATAGCTGAGAGTGGTCATGGTATACATCGATGCGAAACACTTAAAAAAAGCTATAAAGAACTTTTCACAGAGAAACTCATAAGCAAATAATGCTTCACCGGACCTGTTTGCAACTAGTGTACTGTGTACCCGAAACGCGTTCAAGCGCCGGAAAAATTGGCTGATATGGCGCAGTGTATGACACAGAGTCCACAGAAATCAAGTAAGATGTTAGCACACATGAAACCCTACAAGATCTCTTCATATAACTGAGGCCCAAGATAAGCAGGTTTGTTTACGGTATACCTATTATTTATTTTCAGTTAGATCCAGCAGGAGGAGGGGGAGTACCAACTTCACCGCTACTGGACTAGGGCTTAATTTTCTACCTTCTAGCTTATGGTGTAAATTTTAACCATGGTGAAGGTATTTTAGGTGCTTTGTTTCATTTTATTGTATGACATCACATAGCTATGAGTTGTTATAACCACTGGCGCAAATCCCGAGGGGATGAAGGGGATATGTCTCCTCCAATCTTGGAACTGGGGGGGACTGTCCCCCCAATAATTCGATTTGAAATGTGTTTTTTTTGGGGGGAGAAATATGATGATTTGTGTCCGATTGCCACAAAGGAAAGTGAGATGAAATTGATGTCTTCCCCATAATAAGCCTCAAATCTGCCCGCCTCCCAATGTTGAAGACAACTTTGCTTCCCTGAACTTCCACAGCATTGTTTTTCAACTTCATAAATATTTTAAACATCGCTATAAAAAAAAAAAAAAAAAAAAAAAAAAAAAAAAAAAAAAAAAACCTGCTAATGTTGAAGACAGATTTGCACCGCTGGTTATAACCTCAATTTAATAGTTCCTGAATGTTATCAAATTTCGTTAACTGTCTCGCCAAATTTGAAACGAAAGATAATATTGGAAAGCAGGGGGTTAAAATTTAAGTATACAGGAGAGGGGGATAATGAAAGCCTAAAAAGTGTGAGAATTAGATTATCAATCTTGCTATCAATCATTTCAAGAGAAAAAATAGTTTGCATTGTCTGTGTTTAATAAAATATACTTCATAGATGTCAATAATTTGTAACTAGCAGATACTATTGTCCAGAGAAAAAAGAAATGAATCGAATAACGAAATAAAGTCTCAGTAATAAAACAAAGTAGAGAAAGGAGCTTGTAAAATTGTATGTCGATTTTAAAATATTGAGTACTTTTGAAGTTACAAGTTTGAACTTATAATGTATCGTAAATATTTATTAATAACACGAATTATGTTAACGGAAAATTTAACAGTGATACAATTATTTAGTTATTGTAGAAGCATGCTAACCTAAAGCTTTCATTCTGTGTTACCAGTGTCAACGACTTGGGCATACTCAATCCTTCTGTCATGCCTCACCAAAATGCATGAAATATCCCAAAGACCATCTCACTTATCAGTGTACAATGAATAAAGACAATCAACATTATTGTTGTTCTAATTGTGGTCAAAATCACCGGGCCACTTTCATGGTTGTCCAGTCATCAAATGTTATATCGAAAGACGCAGCAAAGCTAAACCAGCTAAACTAACAGAAGAAGATTTTCCACCATTAAATCCTACTAAAGAACCATCGACTTCAGTCAAGAAAAATACGTATGCTAAACAACTTACATCTAAGGACCCCCCCCCCCCAGCCAGACATAGCGTACGGCCCCAGGAGACCACCACCGAAGATTCAAGTTCATCTTTAAAGGAACTGTTTCAAATATTTAAGGATCAAAAGCTAACAGCATTTTTGAATGCAGTTAAGAGAAATTGCCAGAACTATGTCAAACCAATGATACATTTACGAAATCTATGATTCTCATCGAAATTCTTGCAGACATAATCTAACTTAGTATAAAGTTAATCAGGACCACACCCTTACGAGGGCCACTCCAACGACCATCATTGGATAAGTGTCAGCCAATCAAGTTACAGCTATGGGCAAGATCAACAACCAATCAGGAGCGACCTCTCGTTCAAATCATCAATCATTTAGATCACCCTCATTCTCGATCATCACAACATTTCAGATACTACAACGAAGGTGCGACAGTTGCCCTTCAACATCAGTTCCTATACGTTTACTACACACGCTCATTCAGCACATACAAGAGGGAGGAGTTCTTAACTGGAACCCGGAACTCTTCACCTGTAAACCTGTCAGATACCAAAGAGAAGAGAAGAAGTGATAAAATGTAGTTTTAAATTTTTCTTAGCCTACAACTGAGGCACGTTTAATTCGATATACTGCCCTTGTGGTTCCTTCTTTCTGTGTTCTTTCACATGCAAAAGTTTGATTACGGATTTAGACTTTTCTACCTGTACTTTCAATCAGTGTTAGCAGTTTGAGGGAAATTTCATAAGTAAATTTAGCAAAAAGGGCTTTTTGTTAGATAAAACGTGAAAAATCCAGGGAAATTCTCGCGCTGACTGATTGATCAAAACAAATGCTTAAATGTTTCTTTGTTCTTCAGAAATAAGCCAAAACAATAGCAATAATTTGTGTAAGTTTCGTGTGTGAGTGTTTAAAGTATCATAATTTGCACAGTTGTTGGCTGACTGTATTTGTGTATATTTTTGGTTTTGAAAAGTGAAGGAAAAATAGAAAATAGAAGCCAAAAGCAAATACATAAAAGAAATGTGCTTGGCACTCCGTTCAATATAGCTATAGTAACTTCTGCCGTAGAAATTGTATAACGAAATACTTTGGATAGATTATTAATTACCTGTACCTTGGGCAGAAAGTGCTCATACATGTGCACTATACTTAATAGAATGTTAATTTAATAATAACAAAAGAAGAATGTTTTTAATATATGTAAAAATATATATTATGGGATAGTGTTATGTAATTAGTTGCTATGTAGTTGTTATTTATGGATACCTAATCATCTTGTATGTGCGCATGACAATTTGAATGAAAATACATAAAAGTGTATCAACTAATAAACCATTTGATACCGTTCGTCGACTTTATAATTATTATAGAAAAGGTGAGAATAATAGTATATATAATTATTAAAGATATTTTTACATGCAAACTATTACTACCACTCGAAATTCATATATCAACGATCGAACCAGGTTGACGACTACCCTTGGTGAGTCGTTATAATTGAAATCTCAACAACTAGGGAAATTTTGATAAGAAAAAATGAAGATTTTGTGCCAGTCGAGGGAAATTTTCTTAAGAAAACCTACGAACACTGCCTTCAATTACAATAACAATATTAAATTGATACAGCGTGAGCTAAATTGATAAAGAAGTTACTTGCATTTGAAATTATATTTATAATTTACGAAGTTAGGAACTTATTTCAAGCTGTATCATAACAATATGTTAAATTACCTAAATTAACTGTTCAAAGTTGCCTCCATGGTTTTCAATATACAAATTACATATTTTAAGCACAGAAAAACATATTAGTTGCTAGAAAAACATGATAGTTTATCAAATTCAAAATCGATACGCTCTTTTAAATTCTCCAGATCTGTAATTTTTCAAGGAAAGAAAAGTACTTTTGCAGCGAAAACGTGCACAAAATAACTCAATCACATCCTGGTAATTATGGTCATCACTTCTGAAGCATACCTATGAACATACGTTCATTTCTTGATAACGTTCTGTTCATTGGAAATCTACTGTACTTAATTACAAATGCAACAATGATACAGAATCTGATATTCAAATCCTTATAAAATTATTTCCTACTATGCATTATTCACAATGTCGCTTATTGTCACAATCCACGCCATAACGTATTGTTTACTTGAATTAGCTACTTCTGCTCTAGTCAACTGAGAACCGAGTAACTAACTACTAGTGTAAATCTCTTTCTATGGCCAACCTTGTAGTTAAAATGTACTATGTTAATTGCCTTGAGTTCAAACTTGAATAACGCATGATTTATTCATTTTTTTAACCAACCTCCAAACGTAACATTTAAGGCCAATTTACCGTGGAACGTTAATAATCTACAATAATAATGATAAAAGAAGTGAAGGACGACCAGGAAGGTACTAATCCAGTATTCGTTTAGTGGAACTAAGTAAAAGCAATGGGAAGAGATCAGTCTAGTTATGTGGCTAGTGGATTCTAACCCAGGACCTCCTGATTGTGAATCAAGAACGTCAAAGAGCGTTAAGGTTTTCTGTACGGCCATTTGGAAAACTGAACACAATAATTTTTTTTCACGTTTTGTTACTACTTTCTTCAACCCTAATCCAAACTCTCATTAAATCTACCGAACTAATTGGGTGGTCTTACGCAACAACCAGTCAACCCACAAAATATTAAAAAATGAGTTAACCCTGCTGGAGGGTTCGAACATATGTAAGGAACATACTAAAAAGAATCCTGGTAACGCGTTTGCGATTGGTTTGCCATCTACGAAGAGAAAAGTCAATCCACATACGGTAATATCTTATGGGGTCGAGAAACCTATAATTGCGATTTCCCCAAAACTGACTTATTGGGGGTTGAATGATTGTTGCATAACCCCGGAAAATTGACTTTCTTTATATATTCTTGGACAACACCTTAAAGAAACTGGAGACCCTACCCCTGCACTATTAGGCTAGAATCCCCCCTAGGGTGTACAAGAAAACTGTACTAAGTAGAATCTACCTTCTGATAGAGCACTCATACGTCACATACTGCTAAAGGAAATGAAATTTAATCAAGAAGGCACTATCTCAGTATTCGTATGGTGGAACTGAGGGGAAAGCTTGGCCAGACAGTTTGGCTATTGACCCTAACCCAGGATTTTCCGATTGAAATTTAGGAATGCAACTCACATTTGGAAAACTGAATATCGAAAGAAATCGTTTCTACTTTCATTGCCAATCCTAATTCCCATCAATCTGTCTACACACACACACACACACACACACATGATTGTCTCTTCGTAAATAACACGGAAAAGAAACTACATTTTGCCCGTGAGTAACAAGGTTATAACTCCACATAAAACTGAAAAGAAATCGAACTAGAATTTACCATCTGAAAGAACAATCACACATATGTAACTAAATTAGATAAGTCAATGTCTGATTTCTTTTCTTTTTTTTCTTTTTTTACAGTCCCCTACGAGTACGTTTTAATACTGTACATAGGAGACAATACTCAGCTATATGCTTTCTTTTTTTTCTAAAAAAAAAAGTTTTTTTTAATTCTTCAAACCAGCATTTCCTCAAAGATAGAAAAGAAAAAGAAAATATGGCTTTATGAAGAAATTGAAATGTATACTTCGATCTTGCATGCATACATCAATAACAGATCTTTAGAGTATACATCACGAATCAGTTACTTACACACGCTCCTCCCAACAGCTACAGTAGATATGCTTTGTGTATTTTTCATTTCTTTTTTCTTTTCCCTTTCTTTGCTAAACTCTCTCTTTCATCCCTTTTTCCATGACCTTTGATATCTTGATTCGTCAAATATAACGAAAAAAAAGAGAGAACGAGAGAAAAAGCATGTAAAAGTAAAAAATGATATAGAGAAAAAAAGAACGCTATTTTCTTTTGTTAAGACAAAAAGTAAACTGGGGTATCATGCAACTTCTAAGAACGCACAAAAGAAGCACGAAACGTCCACGTACTTTACGGAGAGCCAATAGCATCTGCTGAACAAATATCATCTCTTTATAAAAGTACGTATTTTCAAGTGCCTCTTGGCTGATTTGTGTCAAAAATTTCAGGACATTTCTTTCTGCTTTTTTTATACTAGTAATAATAAAAATAATCAGTAGACTTTTGTTTTATATTTGCTTCAAATTCTTTGAAGTTTTCTGCATTTGACAATGTACGTTAAACTAACAACCTATAGGCAACAATATATATATATATATATATATATATATATATATATATATATATATATATATATATATATATATATATATATATATATATATATATATATATTTCTTCATTTTAAAGTAAATAAAAAGTTAGATTGATCATATAAATCAAAAGGCTGAGAAAAAGTAAAAAATGACATGGGTACTCAAGACTTTTCTTTTCTTTTACCAAAACTTCTTTTTAAGTTATTTATCCTGACCTAGTGCCCGTCCGTCCGGTAGACAAACAAATTTCAATAACTAATTGATGAATCGTTACTAAATTTGGCCAGGATGCAGGAGGTCAGAAGTTAGGAACCGATCGTTGTTGGAGATGATATTTTAGTCGGAAAATGAAATGAAATCTTTCAGCAGTTTAATGCCCAACGATTAAAGTCTTTTAGGTTTAAGGGAGACGGATGAATAAGCCAAGTGAATGATGATGGAAGAATCGGCGAGATGAGAGTGTGGGAGAAGACGGGAATATTCCGAGAAAACCTACGGGCAGGATGTTGTCCACCTCAAACTTATTTGGCCGGAGAACCCCATGCACTAGAGCAGTAGTTCTGAAAGTGGGATCGCTTCAAATACTATACTCTCTCGTAGGTTCCATATACATTTTGTCAGAATTCGATGACAGTTTTTAGAGCTAGGCCACGAAACTCTTCAGAAGCTGATTGTGTTAATAACTTATATATGTTCACGTGTAATTCCGTAACGTATACAGGGTGTTTCAAAACAACATCTACAGTTTTTGGGAAGTGGTTCTTGATACCAAGATAAGAGCAAAAAGTATAGACCAAGCTGGGTGCATAAATGCTTCCTTTCGGAGTTATAGGCTGCCGAAAACATGAAAAAATGAACATTAAAGGCCCATAGCTCCAAAAATATGCGACCTACTGTAGTCAGATCAAGACTTTATTTAGGAACTAGTACATGCCCTATCCAAAAATTCGTGATTCAGAATCCTAAAGTACTCATGCAACCATTTTTATAAAGGGGGTTTTTCTACGGGCATATAATTTGAAGTACTCACAAACTACCTCTATAAAATTGTTGGGGAAGTACCGCAGATATCTGAAACATGGATTTTTGGATAGGGCATATACTAGTTCCTAAGTGAAATCTTAATCCGACTATGATAGATCCCACACTTTTGGGGACTTTGGACTTCTAAAAGTTAATTTTTTCATGTTTAGTCTTATTTTGGTGTCAGGAATCACATCCCGAACGTTGTCGGCGTTGTTTTGAAACACCCTGTATACAAGGTGAAACTGAAAGATATGCACAAACTCCGGGAGGTGATAAGTGACATCAAAAGAAGACAAAAAGTCCTTTTGCATGTTGTCAAATTCTGCGTCGTGTAGGAGTGACAGGGTTGCCAACTTGGAATTATAGTCTGATTCTGACAATTAGAATGGAACAGAAAGATGTGTCCAAACTATCTCTGTCTGCACAACTGCCTAATGTACTATTTTGCTGATGTTCATAGCCACATTTAACTAGTTTCGATGTCACGAATCACTTTCCGCAGTTCGCACATATCTTTCTGTTCTGTTCCTATTGTCAGGATTGGATTGTCCATTCCAAATTGGCACCGCTGCCACTCGTACACGACACCGCTGAATTCGGCAACATGCAAGAGGACTTCTTTTTATGTCACGAATCACCTTCCGGAATTTGTGCGCATCTTTCAGGTTCACCTTGTACATATCGGGTGTTCTAAAATTGGCTCTCAGTGATTACAAAGCGCTATTCTACAAGCACTTGTTGTATATATGCACAACGCGGACCATTTATAATGTTACACAATTGTAACTTTTAAGTAATGAACGAAAGTCAATAAAATTTTGTACCATAAAAACATCAGCAGTTGGACATTCTTTTACATATTCTACGCTACCACCAGGTTAACGGTGTTTTTCGATTCAGTATTTTCTAAGTTGTATTTTTTCGAACAGCACTACGTCAAGTTATTACATATTTTACACATAAATCTACATGTCAACAAAGAAAACATTCAACACCACTCTTATTTTGCAGTATTGCGAACAAAGGACACTACAGGATCATAAACATTCATCTTTTTGTGGCCTCTACAGCAGTAATAACGCAAATGAAACAGACGGGGCAATGTACATCCAGAGTTCTTCAGTGTCTAATACTATGACCATGATATGACAGATTTTAAATAAATATGAACAAAGTTACAAGGGATTGTAAATTTGACATTTTTCAAAAGCTTTTACTTATAAAAACAAATGTTTGGATAAGTACTTATCCTATGACATAGATGGTTTTGAATAAATATGAAGATCAGAATATCGTTTACAGTAATTTAACATCTCAAACCGTTCTGGATATGTGGTAAAAACTGTACAGTTTCCAACACTGCTTGAAATCATGTAATTTCGAGTAGTTATTGTAATTACACCTATCGAATTCTACTGCAATATCATAGAAGAAGGAGCATAGTAAATCAAAAATTGTTTTTAGAAAGTTCCCACAAATACGCCATTTTGACCAATATATCAAATTTTACCATCCGAATGATTTGAGATATCAAATTGCTGTAAAAGGCATTAATGATCTTTATGCCTATTGAAAACCAGGTACAAAAATTGATGTGGCACTTATCTAAACACTTTTTCAGAAATAATGTTATTCAAAGAAAGTGAAATTTTCAATTTCTTGTAACTTGGTTTCTACTTGTCCGAGGTACACCATATGATTACTGTAGTATATGGTGTATACTAAGGTAATAAAGTATTTTGGATATGCTTTAGCCCGTATCACTTGAGTTAGTACTCTTGTAGAACTTTCCTACATCTGGTTATTTTTTCGATGTTTCTGATACTGTAGGGTCCTTAGTTTGCAACATTACATAGCAAGTGTAGAATTGTATGTGTTTGCTTCACATGTAGATAAGAAGTATGTAATAGCCTGACGTACTGCTATTTAAAAAGCTGTAACTTTATGTTGGGCTGGCAACACTGTTAACCTTGTATCACCATATAGTATGCCAAACAAAGTCCCCTTACCGATATTTGCTTGCTACAAAATTTCAGTGTTTTTTGTCCATTAGATTAAAAGTTACCAGGGCGCATCAAGATATATATTGGTTCACACATGTTTCGTCGGCCTACTCATTTTATACAAAATTAGTGTCCTATCTTGAGTTTAGGTATTTAACTAAATTACTGGGGGTTAATTAAAAACTGGAAAAATTAAACAAACATAGACTTAAAATTATTAAGTAGTTTGTCTTTCGACAGGTCCTGGGGACTAATGAGGATTTTTTTTTTTAATTTTAGATTTGAGCCTGGAAATGTTTCTTCCACAGTTCTCAATCTTCAGCTTCTTCTTTTAACTCCAAATATTTTCTTCTATTTTTCAAGTTATCGATCAGTTGTGTTATTCTTCTTCCTATTTCTCGCTTTCCTCCCATCTTTCCTTCTATGGCGGTGAAAAAGAGAATTCCTTCGCAAGATGTGTCCAATCCAACTGGCCTTCCTACGAAGGATGCTGGATAGAAGTGTCCTCTTCTCTCCTATCCGTTTTAAAACGTCGTTTGTTGATCTTTCTGTCCATTTTATCTTCACTATTTTCCTCAAACACCATATTTCAAAGCTCTCTACATATTTGAAGACTTTGGAGCAAAAACCCTAGTGTAAAGAAGATAGCTTCACAAGGGTTTCTCGTCATCTGATTTGCTTCAAACTTGGCACATATATACTAGACCGAAAATAAATCGACACGTATTTTTTTTTCTTTCGTTCGGAAAATACGTTAAGAGGGCCAAAGGGCCCCCTTTCAAAAAAGATCCCCTTGATTAAAAGGGTAACAGTTAAGAAACGAAACTCTGCCGATGCAAAGACGACTTCAGTGTTTTGTCGTTTTTGTGAGAAAAGGGTTGCAGGGCCAATGTCCACTTCGAATGACAAAGGACCTCGCACAATCCTTACGGAAATTAGATTTCGGTGGAATTGATTGGAACCCTGATATGTTGTAGATATTGTGTTCCTGAGAAAATGTCCCAATGGGTACAACCACAAATCACTGACCGTTTGGGCACTACAGGAACACTTTTTTGAAAACAGTCGAAGATAACGATATTCTGGATTTCGATAAAAATGACTGAAACCGTGATGCGCTGTAGATATTGTGATCATGAGAAAAAAGTCTTAATGATCATAACCACCCATCACTGACCGTTTGGCCACTGCAGATCAACTTTTTTGAAATGAAAAGAAATGAAATGAAATCCTTGAGTTTTACGTCCCACGGTTATGCCGGTTAGGCTAAAGGAGACGGTGATGATGAGTAATGAATCAAATGGTGGAATGAAGAAAGTGGGAGGAAACGGGAGAACCCCGAGAAAACCCACTCACACGGTGTTTGTTCACCACAAAGTTCACTTGGTGGGGGCTGGGATCGAACCCGGAATCCCTTTTTTGAATAGAGTTGAAGGTATCGGTATCCTGGATTTGGGAGGAATTGATTGAAATCGTGAAATGTTATAGATATTGTAATCCTGAGAAAAAAGTCTCAATGGGTACAATCACAAATCATTGACCGCTTGACCACT